>NW_026262734.1:102087106-103562106 GCF_021869535.1 Mytilus californianus | reverse complement strand
CAGAATTTGAATCTAACGAGATTTGACAACATGGGCAACCACGTTTACTAGAAGGATGCCGAATGCTAGTAGGCGATGGGTCTTAGTCTGGGTCCAAATCTGCTACAGCTCTATACCTGACCAGTCAACATCATGAAAAATTTAAACATAAAACATGCCAGTGCATTTTGTCTGCTGACTCGGGAAGCTACTCTTTAATTGCTCGTCTCGTTCTGTTTACATGTCTTTTACACATTTTTTTTGAAAATTTATCCAGACAGTACACATAACGAGATATTTAAATGCACAGTTTCCGAATATAAAAGTTTAAGACCTTTGACATGTTTGAATAGTTGACTTACAATTGAATTCCTGAAACAATAAGTTAATGACTAAGATACTTACCACTGTCATCATTGATAGTATATCTTACTCTTCATCTTGCAACCTTCTTTGTTCAGTTAATGTAGAAAAGTATTTGAAATTTGAATTTGACCTCAACCGGAAGTCAGAGATAAAGACAAACCCAGAAAATCTGAATGCAATAACATTGTTTTCATTGTAGCAAATCATCAATGAATCACACCATGATAGCTAACAAAGTTAAAAAATCATTTTCAAATCATTTCCTATGATATTCCAAGTAAACAAATCATAACGAAATCACACAATTTTAGCGAATAAAGTTAACAAATCTTTTTGAAATCATTTCATACGATATTCTAAGTAAACAAATCATAAAGAAATCACACAAAAACAGAAACAAATTGCTAACAAATCATACATTTGAAAGAAATCACAAAGAAATCAGTTTTGGGAATTTGGCGAATTCTGATTTGTTTATAATTTCTTTAATGAATCGCAAGCAAATGGTACTAACAAATTGCAGAATTACGATTTGAAAGAGATTTGAATACGATTTGAAAGCAATTTGTTCATTTATTTTTCTGTTTGGGAATACACGATTCCGTCCTTGTTTAGTCTGCATGAAAAATTTGTTTTGCTGAGCGGTATGACTACTATGAAAACAAATATATCAAAGGTACAGCGCTTATATAGCTCTTCTTGATAACATGAACGGTACTAATTTTACTATACCAGATGCGCGTTTCGACTATTAATGCCGCTACATTGATGCTTTAGGCCAAAGTATCTGAAAATCTAATATTTAATAGAAATGATGAAGAGTTGATAAAACCAATGCAGACATAAAGTGTAGCCAAATTTAGACATGGAATTAAATCTACGAGGGAGATAGTTCCTTAATTTGGCAATTACTAGGGAAATGGAAGTAATCTAGGGCCAACACTACTTTAAGTTGTATTCGTTATTGATTTTATCAGATTGAAGGGGTGTTTGGTTTTATGATGAAACAGTATTACAACCAACATAATCATGTAAATTGTCCGTTGAATCTCAGTTCCAAATGGTAAAATCACTCCAGAATACACAATTTTCAATGCTCCTCGACTAAGCCTTCCAATTGTTTAAATTAGAGCAACAGTAAATTAAAGACGACACATGCGTCTTGCATATCATGTTTTCGTCTTTTTCAACTACAGGGTCAATGCCAATGCTGGTGGACATGTTGTTCAAGAAGACATCGCCAGCCAAATACCCATTGCTTCTGTGTTGACAAGAAATATCAGTAATACGAGAATTTCCGTAATTTATGTGTAATTACAACGTTTAACTCATTTATAACACTTAAGCTTTTCTTCACCAAAAGCTTATATGAACATAGACTAATTTGGCCCATTTGAAAAAAAATGATTATCAAAAATGAATGATATTCAACTCAATAATCGATTTGACCCTCCAATTACTTTGATTCGAGTGCGACTGAAAAGTCTAAAATAGACGAAACGCGTATCATTGTAAGCCTGGTTCACAAAAGACAAAATGTAACTAAATTCAATACTCTACAAACAACCTGACGTTTTGAAAAAAAAGTTGTTTTGAATAAGTGATATTGCACACAAAAGAGATATATCGCATTTTTCCTTATTTCATGAGGAAACTTTCTTCATTCCTTGCAAATGTATTAGATAGACATTTTAATATATACATTTTCTGTCCACATCGAATCTGCATTTTAAATTAAAGGTGGTTTAAAAAGACAGTTGTGAATATATAACAATGCTTCAAATCAATAATCAAAAAGAAATATAGAAAAAAATAATGGTAAAGTTGGTTAACAAATACAATACAGAATATTAAACATAGCCTGTATGTCCAGCAAATCGATGTTTTGAATCATCTTCAAAAATAAATTATGCAATAATACATGTATATTGTACAGAAACTATCGAAATAAAATCAAATAAGCGAGTACGTTTGAATATCACAGAACGATTGTTATTTCGCTTTATACATTTCTCACTTATGTCATGGTAGTAATAAAAATATCTCTGGTTAATCAAAAAACAAACCTATGCTATTAATGACATCACAGCAATAGTTGAAAAGCTAATGAAGTACATGCTTGGTAATATGTTTGTGCTGTTACTATAAGAGATGGTTGTTATTGTGGTGCTTGTTTTACGACTGGTGCTTGTGTCGAAACTGATGGTTGTGTTCAAGCTGGTGGTTGTGTTACTGCTGGTGGTTGTGTTACTGCTGGTGGGTGTGTTACAACTGGTTATAGTGTTACAGCTGGTGGATGTGTTACTGCTGGTGGATGTGTTACAACTGGTTATAGTGTTACAGCTGGTTGTAGTATTACAGTTGGTGGTAGTATTAGAACCGGCGGTAGTGTTAGGACTGGTTGCAGTGTCAGGACTGGAAGTAGTATTAGGACTAGCAGTGTTAGGACTGGAAGTAGTATTAGGACTGGTGGTAGTGTTAGGACTGGTAGCAGTGTCAGGATTGGTAGCATTGTCAGGACTGGTAGTAATATTAGGACTGGTAGCATTGTCAGGACTGGTAGTAATATTAGGACTGGTAGCATTGTCAGGACTGGTAGTAATATTAGGACTGGTAGCAGTGTCAGGACTGGTAGCATTGTCAGGACTGGTAGTAATATTAGGACTGGTAGCAGTGTCAGGACTGGTAGTAATATTAGGACTGGTAGCAGTGTCAGGACTGGTAGCATTGTCAGGACTGGTAGTAATATTAGGACTGGTAGCAGTGTCAGGATTGGTAGCATTGTCAGGACTGGTAGTAATATTAGGACTGGTAGCAGTGTCAGGACTGGTAGTAATATTAGGACTGGTAGCAGTGTTAGGACTGGTAGTAATATTAGGACTGGTAGCAGTGTTAGGACTGATAGAAGTGTTAGGACTGGTAGCAGTGTCAGGATTGGTAGCATTGTCAGGACTGGTAGCAGTGTTAGGACTGGAAGTAGTATAAACACTGACAGCAGTGTTAGGACTGGAAGTAGTATTAGGACTGGTAGCAGTGTAAAAACTGGAAGTAGTATTAGGACTGGTAGCAGTGTTAGGACTGGTAGTAATATTAGGACTGGTAGCAGTGTTATGACTGATAGAAGTGTTAGGACTGGTAGCAGTGTCAGGATTGGTAGCATTGTCAGGACTGGTAGCAGTGTTAGGACTGGAAGTAGTATTAGGACTGGTAGCAGTGTTAGGACTGGAAGTAATATTAGGACTGGTAATAGTGTTAGGACTGGAAATAGTATTGGGACTGGTAGCAGTATTAGGACTGGAAGTAGTATTGGGACTGGTAGCAGTGTTAGGACTGGAAGTAGTATTAGGACTGGTAGCCGTGTTGGGACTGGAAGTAGTATTAGGACTGGTAGCAGTGTCAGGACTGGAAGTAGTATTAGAACTGGTAGCAGTGTTAGGACTAGAAGTAGTATTAGGACTGGTAGCAGTGTCAGGACTGGAAGTAGTATAAACACTGACAGCAGTGTTAGGACTGGAAGTAGTATTAGGACTGGTAGCAGTGTAAGAACTAGTAGAAGTGTTAGAATTGGTAGCAGTGTTAGGACTGGTGGTATTGATTTGATTGGTGGTAGTGTTAGGACACGTTGTAGTATCAGGACTGGTGCGTGTGTTGCCACTGATGTTTTTAGTTACAGTTGGTTGTATTACGCCTGCATGATTTATTATTGCTGATTGTTGTGTTACATCTGATGGTTGATTTTCACTAGTAGAAGTTGTTGACACTGATGCTTTGGTTGTAATAGTCGCCGCTGGATTTACATCTTTAGAAAAAAGTAAAGGCGAAAGTAAAAAATAAATTACAAATAAACTTTACCATAATTCCCCAAAATTGTATTATACCACCAGGAATAAATGATCAAAACGGACAAAACAATATTGTGTTATATCAAAAACTGGTCCATGCATTTCCAATCGACTTCATGACATTGGTTGATTATAGTGATGAAAAAGTATGACATCAATGCATACTTTTCGTTAAAATTTTGTTTCTTATCTTATCAAGTTACAAGAATGTCATTTACACTAATTTGTACATCCTTGAACAGATAAAACATGTGATTAAATATTTTAGCAATATTACAGTTGAATATCTAAATTAAAGTATGCCTTGATTCGATTTAAATATTTATTTCGTTTGTTTTCCTTAAGATAAAAGTATAAAAATTGAATAGGTGAATTGTCTTGAATTTTTGTTGTCACTTTTGCCAAACCCCATACAGATTCTACTTAAAAAAAACTCCACGAAGAACGAGGATAGAAAAGGATTTATTTTGTTTGTTTTTGGGTGAATGTATCATTGTCTCATTGCAGTAATCTCAACACTGCATTTTATTCTAATAAATAACAATATATTCAGTAGAACATTGGAGGATAACTGTGTTTTTCATGATACTGTAAAAAGTCCATAGAAGACCATGATTGAAAACTAACTTCTACTGACTTCTTTAAGAAATGATCTAAATGTTTTAATTGATCATGAGTAAGCAACAATGTATGCTGAATTGTTCATTATTAATTATGTATTAGTTGCATAAGAATGCCCACACCAACTTAACACTGTACTCGTTTTTCATGTCGTTACTTTACGTCCAGTGGCAAATAGTTCATGCATTTTTCTTTAAACAAATGAGGAATTGGTCTTGAAAGTAGATCATCTTGCAAAGTAGGTATATCGCAAAATTGTTTACCTACATGTTGGATAGGGACAGAGTATCTGTCTTGCTGCAAGTGGCCACTTACAGACCCATCAAAGAGTTTTTTAAAGTTTCATGAGCGTGCCACTTTCCCTTCACAACAAATCAGATTTGACGTCCCAATTATAATTCCAACTGGTCTTGATTGCGTATATTTACACACCATACAGCATAACGAAAATTTCTCTTAGCATGGAATAGGTTAGAGAGGTGAGTGTGACAATAATTCTAAACCGGGGTCTAGTCTCAGGGTTCTGTTTGCAATGTCAATAACTAAGTCCTAGAAATGAATATCTGGTAACATTTGTTGATGATTTATACCTTTTATCTGCATTGTCCACATAGCCAATGATAACAGGAACACCAGAATATGTTTCATCTGAAAATAAATAGCAAATAGTGAAGTGAAATATCATAGCACTTTGTGAATTTAATAAACAAATAAAACAAATCTGAACATTAAGCTAGAGATCATCAAAGATACCAGATGAGCATTTCGTCTACATAAGACTCGTAAGTATCGCTAGAAACACGTTTGAAGGCCATTGCAAATTTAGATTTTAGAAGTACCGGTTATTAGGTTTTAGCATATCGATACTGTAAAATATTAAATTAAACGTCCTGGAAAGATACTCCAAAACCAACTACTTTACGTATTAATAGCCGATCAATCTTCACCTCATTTTAATATTAAATTGAAATATAAATATATGAAGATTTTAGTCGAGTGAGCAAGTAAAACGAGATAAAAAAAAGGCATCAAATTTTTTCGAGGACCTGATTTTTTACAACATCAGTAAGTTTTGATGATCGATTGAGCAAATTGTATCGGATTGTTGTTCACACTAGTAACGATATTTGCATGTGGTTCAATAACAAACCGAAAGATGACCTAATAAGTTCAGAATGGAATATGTGGAGGAGTTGAATTTGAAAACGTGAATATTCTCTTGTTTGCCATATCTAATAAAACTGTCAAATGTGTATTGTCTGTGTTATTATCTTCACAATACAATATTGTTTACACTAAGTTCGAGTCAAAATTACAAATGTCGGTTCAAACATTATGACGTCGGTGTTACGTAAGTTCGAGTAAAAATGAACAAGGACAGGTCAACATATTTGACTTCAAAATGCAATGATATGCAGTTTTATGAAAAGTTGACAAGAGTGATACAAGCCGAGGGATACGAAAGCCTATTAGGGTCACAAAAAAAATATTTTTATATCGTAATAACGAGAAAACTATCGCGTAATTACGAGATAATCATTGTTTTATCTCGTAATTACGAGATAATTATCGCGTAATTACGAGAAAACTATCGCGTAATTACGAGAAAACTATCGCGTAATTACGAGGTAAGAAGTTTTGTTTCTCGTAATTACGAGATAATTATCTCGTAATTACGAGATAACTATCGCGTAATAACGAGATAATTTTCGCGTAATTACGAGATAACTATCGCGTAATTACGAGATAAATATCGCGTAATTACGAGAAAACTATCTCGTAATTACGAGATAAAAATTCATTTGGCCAAGTAGATTAAGAGGAGAAAGATTTTTGTAAAAGATTAAAAAAATTTACTTAATTGCAGAAATGACTTAAAAGGGCAATAACTCCTTAAGGGGTCAATTGACAATTTTGGTCATTTGACTTATTTGTAGATCTTACTTGGCTAAACATTTTTGCTCCTACAGTTTATATCTTACTATTATAATATTCAAGATAATAACCAAAAACTGAAAAATAATCATTTAAATTACCAATTCAGGGGCAGCATCCCAACAACGGGAAGTCTGATTCGTCTGAAAATTTTTACCCTGTCATATTTGCTCTAAATGCTTTAGTTTCAGAGATATAAACCATAAACTACATTTACCCTCCCTCCCCCCCCCCCTCCCCCTCCATGTTCGATTTTTAGCCATGGTGGCTATCTTGGTTTGTGGGCAGGGTCTTTGGATACATTTTTTTAAACTAGAAACCCTAAGGATGATTAAGGCTAAGTTTGGTTCAATTTGGCCAAGTGGTTTCAGAGGAGAAGATTTTTGTAAAAGTTTACAGACGACGACGGACGACTGACGCCATGTGATGGGAAAAGATCAATTGACCCTTTGGGTCAGTTGAGGTAATAAAAACGGGCGTTTTATCAGGTGCCCCGGAAGGGTAATCATGATCTGTATATCTATATATATATATATATATATATACGAGTCTAAAAGATTGTGTAACAATACCGATAAATAGATGGAAAACAAAACACTAAAAAGTTCCCTGTTTGTGTAGTATTGTCAACTTTGATGATCCAATACCTATTAAGTTTACTGGTTGGTAGATTCTTATAGACTCTATATATATATATATATATATGTAATTTTATCTGGTAATTACGAGATAGTTTTCTCGTAATTACGAGATAGTTTTTTCGTAATAACGAGATAATTTTCTCGTAATTACGCGATAGTTATCTCGTAATTACGCGATAATTATTTCGTAATTACGAGATAAAAAATGATTATCTCGTAATTACGCGATAGTTTTCTCGTAATTACGAGATATTACGAGATAAATATTTTTTTTTTGGTGACCCTAATAGGCTTTCGTAGAGGGAAGATCGATAGTATTAGAAATTTAAATGACAGTTTTCATGTCGGATGTTCTTTCAATCATAGGTTATGATATCAGCCCAAAAGTTGAAAGACTTGAAGGTTTGAGGGCATATATCGTCCGAGGGCTGATAATGCATCATGGATAAAGTCACGTGTTGATTTTTGTTATCCTTTACATATACTTGGAGAAATATGGTTGTTTAGAAATGTTTGCTAAAAAATATTAACCTTAACTGCGCAATTTAAACCGCAAGAACATAGGCATTTGAACATATTCAATAACATAACTATCGGAATTTAAAAAAAATGGCGGCTGTGTCATTTATCGTGTTTATACTTCAGATACAATTTGCTGTTTTCATTATTTAAAGCCGTATTTCTAAAGATTGTATGGTTGACCATTCTTAGCTTTATAGTGCCTTTTTGTATGCAAAAATATAATCTTGTATACAGTCCATGCATTTAAAAACATCTGTATTTAAATACAACAAGGCAGAGATTATTATAAAATTTCAGCTATTTCATGTTTAAGACTCGTGTGTTGCTTCAGTTATTGCTCACTAATCCATATGCCCATGTTTGTATAAAAGGTACCCTTTAGGTTGAACATTTTGCAATTTCACATTTCGCATTTTTGAACAAAGATTATCATGTTCTTTAGTTATATCATGAACAATATTTTAGGACGCACTATGAAATGGGCTCATTTTGATCATACATGTAACATAACAATAACACAATATAAATGTTGTGGTTCTAACATAATTTGCAAAGTTTTAACATAAAACTGTTATACGTTGTAAAGAGCTGAAATAAGTTTTAGACAATTGTCTGACGACGAATTCAGTTCTGTCAATCACTTTTCAGACCTTTCAGGAAATACATTTTTATTTTGCATAGTCACTTCATTTTGAATTAGAACAAAATAGCTATTAATAAGTGAAATTGCAGAATTTAAAACAGAAATTCAAGGAAATCATGATTAGAAATACAAGCTCTTGAAAGTCTTATCAAGTGGGATATTTATATACACGACATGCAGGCGCTGCGGGAATGTTGCTAAATAGGCATGGAAAGTTCACAAATGGGAGGCTGAAATCATCTCTTTTTTCGGAAAGTTTTTTTGTCAACCGATTATAGGCCATTGTACACCTTCAACAATGAAAAAAAATCCCATACCGTATTGCCGGCTATAAACGGCATTTTCATTCTTTTAGTAAATCTTCTGTCTTACCCATTGCGAACAGAACTATTCCGACAATTAGCATACAGTCAAGTAAGATCTGTCCAGGCTTTGTTCAGACAGTTCATTACCTCTACACAACAACAACATACTAAATAGTTAGAAAAGCTACTAATCAGTACTGAATATGACTGCCAGCAAAATGCCTAAACCGTATTGAATTAACAGCAAGAAAATATCGCAAATTTGTTCTTTAAGCCTAACAAGACTTAACGTTTTTTAATTCAGACTTTTGAGGGAAAGGTGTACGTTTTTTTACAAAAATAAATGTTCACACACGGAATATATGTAAATATGGAAATATGTAATTTTGATACCAAGAATCAATGCATTTATATCAATCTCCGTTTAATCCCAGCACCAACAGTTGTTAATTACTAACAAAATCTATGTTTTTATCCTATTTTTTCTAATATTCCTCCACAAGTATAATTCAAAGCAAATTCTTACACGAAGCTAGTCATATGTACCAAATAGGATTGATGCTCTGTTTACCTTTCTTTTTATTAGATTGTGCGTCCACGAGAAGTATGTCTCAAAATTATGTTTTTTAAACCAACTAAGTTTTGATCAAAAAGAAAAAAGTATCGTCAAGATCGAAAGAGACATTTCTTTTATAGTTACACAAAAATGTATAGAAACTTTGCATATTGATTTTCCATAAAAGTGTGGACGGTGGACAGAAAGAGTGATTACCCCTAAGGGATTGCCAAATTGTGGCAATAAATGTTGTTAATATGCACATGTTACACCACGCAAACATTCGAGACATCTGATTATAGGAAATGGGAACTGTAATTTGCTGTGGATTTGAAATGTTTGCAACCCTTTATTGAAACATGTAAATTTAACCAAACTGTATAACGTAATTCCTTCCGAGCATGAACAAAAATTTTTCTAGGTTTAACCAGCGAACTAGATAGTGTAAAACTATAATAACCCGTTTTTAAGAAATGGGCATTAGGTATAAGATGTATGTCAGCAGTTATATCCCTATCAAATTTCATTTTCTGTTTTTAAGGTTTTTTCAAGATAGTTAAAAACGCTTGCATTTAATTCACAATGTATTCTAATTCATTGTAGCCAGATGCGTGTGGGTTTGTTGGCAGAAAAATAATTTTGTGAAAAATACTAGAAAAAACTCATTCAGGCCATGTTTGGTTGATTTTTGTCCATTGGTTAAAAAGTACATTTTTGTTACGACGACGGACATTATAGCTCTACAAGCTAAAAGGGAAATTGAAAGATCAGAAAATCCGTTTTAATATCTGGGAAAATTTACACAGATACATTTGTGGGACTGACCGTCATTATGCCCCTCTAATTGTTTAATATAAACACTTTACGACACCTTTGACAAAGATAAATATAATCTGATAAAATATCGTCGATGAAGTGTATTATATAATGCTTAAAATCTAATGCAAAATAGATGATATACATCTCACATTGTGACGCGCAAATTACCCGCCTTTTCTAGAGAATATGAATGGCCCAAGATTGAAAAAAATAATAACAAATGAAAGCTGTTTTCCATCCTTTGATGTTTCTTCCTGTGCTTAGGTGTAGATGTAAATTTCGTACTATTAACATGATCATGATAATTAAGTGATCATGATCATTAAGAGTTACAAATGAAAGATAATATATATCTCAAATTTACTAATAATTTAGAACAAAATAAAATAACAAAAATACCGAACTCCAAGGAAAATTCAAAACGGAAAGTCCCTTATCAAATGGCAAAATCAAAAACTCAAACACATCAAACGAATGGAAAACAACTGTATTTTCCTGACTTGGTACAGACATTTCCTTATGTAGAAAATGGTGTATTAAACCCGGTTTTATAGCTAGCTAAACCTCTCACTTGTATGACAGTCGCATAGAAATTAGGGGCCACATATATCATGTGTGGTCTTTACAAATAGCTTCAACTAATTGTGTTATTCATTTGACTGTGAGCTAAAATGTTCATCCAGATGAAAATATATTATGTTTGGGTATGTAACTATTGCTTGTCATTTACTGATATAACATTCAAAACAATATCACATATAAGACATACAAGTATAAAATGCCACATATTACATATATGCACTTACATTATTTTTGTAAATATACTCAAATTTGTTTTCCATTGTAACATGTATATCTGTTTATCAAGAAAGTTGTTACAGCTTACCTTGCAAACAACGATTCGTCAGAAGCTCTTTAATTGTAATGCTTTAAAATGAATGCGTCCGACAGGTAGCAAACTAAAGTAATCTAATCAAATAACTTTAGCTTGACATGGAAACCCGGCCGATTATAGTCTTTATGTGTACAGGTATAGAACCACTAATTCGGGCCCGGTCAGAAAGAACATACAAGAAAGTAGTACATACTTCAAACAAAATAATTCCTACGCATAGATGTAGCTTGGTCATAAAGTTAAATATTTTGGTAATTTTGATATCAAATGAATGCTAGAGGACTTTGAATCCCTGTAGAATTCTTGTTGAAAATTATTTTTCTAATAATAAAAAAATAAATGAAATCAGAAAAAAAGGGCATATTTACCCTTTTTTACTATTAGAAGTACATGAGTTTTATCATCTTAAGTACGTGTTATAGTGTTCTTTTATTTGTCTTTGTAAATTATTAACCTTTACTGTATAGTTAATTTTTGGTAATATCCTTTTGACGTGGCTGGGTACCTATGCATCCCGCCAATGTGTTGTTGTGCTGTTGTCATTTTTTGTATTCTTGTCTTTCATTTTTGCTTATGTGCTTTGTTTATATGCCATATTTTGTGTTTCTTTGTTGACATATTTGTTTGTTTTTATAGGGATTAAGATTATAACACAATGTTAACTGCTGTACCCCTATTTTTGACATTTTTACCCTTTATGTCTGTTTGTTTTGTTCACACATTGTTGTCAATATAATGGAATTTTATGCGACTGTCATACAAGTGAGAGGTTTAGCTAGCTATAAAACCAGGTTTGATCCACCATTTTCAACAGAAGGAAATACCTGTACCAAGTCCTGAATATGACAGTTGTTTTTCAGTCTTTTGATGTGTTTAAGCTTTTGATTTTGCCATTTGATAAGGGACTTTCCGATTTGAATTTTCCGTGGAGTTCGGTATTTTTGTTATTTTTACTTTTTTATACTACCAAACTTCCCAGAACCAGTGCGCCCTAATATGTAATTAAAGGTAAGTTAGATATTCAGCACAAGTCAGGAAAGTATAGTGACATGACTGTCACTTCATTTTAAATTAGGACAAAACAGCTATAAATGAGTGAAATTGCAGAATTTAAACAGAAAGCAATTGGGCAATAAATTAGTGGTTTTATTCCTACAGTATAGATAATATCTACCGGAAGTTCCAGATATCATACAGACTTAAGTATAACCTTTTATCATCAATGATGTGAATAATGAAGTATATCTTTTCTGTTCATTTATTAGTTTTCTAGAATGGCTTTGATCTAAAATTTATCATAGTGTAAAGCAATGTGTTTATTGTTGAAGACTGACTTTGAATTGTAGACAAATTTTGCTTTGTTTTTATTGTGTTGTCTTACGATTACTTTTTGATTAAATCTTACCCCATATTTCCTTTCCGTCATAATATATTATGTGTTTCGTAATCTCATTTGCATCGAGATGTCCATTTTGATATTATAATGTTGATCGGTAGCTACTCTGCAGTCTAATACCTCACATATCTTTTCTTAATATTTCAAAAGTTCATGTATCGAAAAGTAATATATCACATTAAAACAAGTCAAAACACTTTAATTACAAGGTTAACCTTAATGTAGGATTTTTTGAAGAACAAATGCAACTTTAATTTGACCACCATTCAAACATTTTCTACTACAATATTAATATATGAGCAACCCAATACTTGTGTCTCTAGCTAATCGCAGTAATGCTGAATAATGAAATTGCGAGACAAGCAGAAATCGTTTAGTCTGGGTACCCTCAGTTAATTTTCAATAATGGCTGACGTACTAATGCTACATGTAAGCCGTATACTGATAGTCCGGCAAAATATTTTACGACTGTTTGTTTTATCTTCAGTTACCTATTTTATTAGATTAAAAACTTTGACTGTACAGGTTAATTAAGAACAAGGTTGATTAATTTATTCTGAGATAACCAAATCCTTTAAAGACAGACTCATTATATAGCTCCTCTATTGAAAAAAAAAAAATTTAACTAAAAAATAATATATTCATTGTCACTTCCGTAAAAAAATTAAATGTTATTGAACTTCAGTATGTTTTTACCCTTTCGACGCATCCGGTTTCGCTCCTTTTGGGGTTCATGTGATACCCTCAGTATTTTTATTGTTATTTTGATTTGTCTTCTTAATCGATTTATGAGTTTTAAACAAGTGCTGTTGCCTACATTTATATGTTCAAAATGCAGTAGTTGTTCTATTTTATGCAATAATAGTTTCACGGACTATTTGCCAGCCATTAGTAACCCGGTAAAAAGTTTTTCCCGAATATTTTTATTCTTCTTTTTCGTTATACAAAATTAACGCCATTATGACAAAGGGCGCGTCTGGAGTACAACATTATAAATTTTTATGATTGATGAGTTGTTTTACTACCACTAGGCCTCTGTCACTGCTGGTGTAGATTTTCTACCGAGAGTTTAATAAACCGAGTAGTTTACATCCACTTTATTTGAACTTTGGTGGATAGTTGTCTCCTTGGCAATCATACCACATCTCCTTATTTTTATAGCGAATACTTCTATGTTGTCATGCATTATCACTGGTATGGTAATAATAATTAATTAACTGTTAACACTATTTTTTTTTAATAATTGTTCGAAATACTAAGGATTTTCTGCACCAGGAATAGATCAATGGTCTTCCACTACATACTTTATTTGGTACTTTGTTGATTCGAGCGTCACTGATGAGTCGTTTGAAGACTAAACGCGCGCCTGATATCTTTGATGATTTTGTGTTACTGTTCGAGTTGCTTGGAATGTTCCATCGATAACGTAAAACACAGAAATAACTAATAACTGTGAGTGTCTGTCTTAATTCTTTTCTAAGCATGTATTTATTATCAATAAACTACTTTATATAGAAGGAGCGATTAAAAAAAAAAAGAAAAATCTTCATGAAAAACACTTTATAGAACTTATCCATAACAAATGTACGGTATGGGTCTGTCGTCGTCTTCCTCTTCTCTGAATATTTGTCGTGTGTGTGTGTTATATATTTTTAGTTACCGGTATGCATATGCATGGAAATTTTAACAAAATTATCTCTTTTATTTTCTGTAAAATACACATTTACTTATAACACATGCACCAAGAATGACTTTTCATACATCACATACATGTATATTTGACTATTATTTTGTCAGGTTGTGTATTTTGATGCCTTCGAATGTTGTATTAATTGGCAAAATGTTTGGTATAGTCAAACACTTAATGACTGGTTATGAGTATAATAGCAAGTTTGTTGTATATTCGATATGCCTTGGAGAAATAGGTTTTTACCTCAGAGACAACAAACCTACTATTACCCTCATAACAAGTAAGTGATTGTATACTGTTATGCAATGTTTACAAATAATTTGAATAATTGGAATGTGTATGAAATGTGGGTATTTGTTTGTCAAATTTCATTGTGGATTTTAAAACTTTTAATTACACTTGTTTTCAGTCATTAAATCATATCTTATTTACAAACATAACGAAATCTGATAAAGTGTTCTTGTCTCTAGTGGAGAGTTGTCTCATTGGCAATCATACCACATCTTCTTATTTTCATATTGATAAAATGCCGAAAGGATTGATTGATTAACTGATTGATTGATTTATTGATTTGCTACTTAACATCCGGGAGAAAATATATTACTTGCATGGTCTGGAAGCGTTTCTGTTTATGATAAGACGTAAATTCGATATGAGTATGAACCAAACTTTCTTCTTTCTTAACCTTTATACGTAGCATGGTAGGTCACAAATAATGTCTGAACATGATCTGGACACTTTGAAATGACTGCGATCTGGCAAATCTTTATAATTACTCCTATAGGCCACGTGATCGGCGTAAAAGCAGGAAATACAAATTTCAAAGTCTTTGGTTGAATACCATTTGGAAAAAAAATCCACAACTTTCCACACGCAGACAGGAACGATACCATAAAGTAGGCAAAACATATATGTTATACATCAAGAAGATAGAAACCCAATAACAAAATTTTACTAGAAGTCAATATACGTTTTTCAACAGTAGAGAGGTGTATTATAGGTGACATAGTTTATGGGATATGTTAAATATATCCATATGCCAGATTTTGTTATTACACGACGAGGCAAATCTAAGAAATTGTCAAGTGTTTTATGAGGTAAACACCTAAGACACATTCAGCAAACCAAGAAAATTTCAAAACGATGTCTAAAGTTATTATTTTGGCCTTCGCATGAAAAAAAAGGGTTTTTTTTGTAATCATTCTAAACAGGAAAAGAAGGTTACTGTTCATGAGATATGAACACAAATATATGAAAGGTACTGCGCTTTTGTTGCTCTTTTTATCTTTTAAACAGACAAAGGCAAAAGCTTTCATCATACCAAAACGACAAGATGGCCAGCAGTGTCGACTTAGACACATGACCTTAGTTCTGTTAATGCTGAACGGTTCCATCTATATAATTATCTTTATTGGTGAGGGGCAATTAGGAAAGGGGACAATCTGGGATATATCATATATTTACTAGCTGCTTCTTTGCGACATTATTCTTGCTTGAAGTTATATGAAATTTATCGACATTATGTCAAATTTGTAAATGATAATCATTAAACGGGCAAACTGTTTAGTTAATGTAAATGCGTTCAAATTTATCCCACACTGGCATTGTGTACATCCCATAAATTCATTTTGATAACAATGATGACAATGTTTCAATGTATTTACCAACGACAGTAACTTTTAACAGCCAGCATTTTGATATTGATAGTTTTTCAGAAAAAAAATCTATTCTGGAGGACCAGTTTATTTCTTTAGACTGAATTATTCAGATAATAACATTTTAAAATTCAGCCAAAAATATTTAACTTTTTAATTTCAGTTTAAAAATAAGGAGATGTGGTATGATTGCCAATGAGACAACTATTCATCAGAGACCAAATGAAGTGGATGTAAGCAAATATATGTAGCAGTACGTCCTTCAACAATTCATAAAACTCATCACATGTATATAGAAACATATAAAAGTCCCTAGCATGACAAAATGTAAAACAATTGAAACTAGAAAACCAATGCTATTCATGAAAAAGCAGCATGTTTAAGCCATTTTTGACACTCGAAAAAAATCACATTTCAGAGAGGGCTTGCATCATGTGCTCATATTAAACAGTGAAGTTGAGATTAAGGATGCTGCGGAAACTAGTAGGTCTGCTTTATATCTTGATATTTTCATCGATAAAGAGATAAGAAAAATTAGAATCTTTGACAGATGTGATGATTTTAATTTATTAAATGGCAACTTCTCGTTCTCAACAGTAACATACCATCAGCTCCATAGTTTCTAAATTTATAATTTACTCTCCTGCATGTTCATGCTATACAAACATCATTAGCAGAGGTACACAATACATGTTCCAACAGAGTTATGAGGAAGAACGACTGAATTCGATACTAATTGCGTTTTACGTTCACCATCGCTATATGATTGACCGATTATATTTGTCTCTACTCACTAGCAACACATTTACGAAGTCTTACATTTTAAGAAGCGTAATTATAGTGACATGTGTTGGTGCTTGTATGTGCGTGACTGTGGGCGTTCCTATTCCTCAATGCACTTTCGGAAAATATTGCTTATTATAAAGACATGTACAAACTTATACATTTTTTTATTACAAACTGATTTTCTTTCTTTTTTGATACAATAGGTTTCAAAAAAAGAGAAACAATATTACTCTTCCTTTTTTCCAATTATCATGTATTTAAAACATTAAGATGAAGATAATTTATATTGAAATAACATCTATATTCCGCAATCAATGAAGACTATGAAAGTAAAGGCATAAAAGCAACATCTTATTGAAATGTCATTGTATACTTGTCAACAAGTATGCTGTCTTGTTGCATAAGGTCATGCGTTTCTCAGACTATTCAGGACGTCTTTACACTAAATCCGTTGGATGTGTACTAAATGATGTTTTAGTCTGGAGAACATGATTTATGTATTAGTTTTAATTGGCTTTGAAATAGTTTTCAGTAATTTCGAGTACTTTTATTTCGGTGCTCTGTGTCTATAGTTTTATGTTAGTTGTGTTTGTGTCTCGTACCTATCTTTTGGGTTAATCCAATTGCAACTGGATTTTACAGTTGTGTCTTATTTAGTGCTGTTACACAATTGTCCCAGGTAAGGGGAGGGTTGAGCGCTCACAAACATATTAACCCAACCACATTCCTTTTGCACTTTTTCTAAGTCAGGAGCCTGTAGTTTAGTGGTTGTCGTTGGTTCATTTCTGTAATATTTGTTTTTCGTAAATTGTTTTGTTATAAAATAGGTCGTTAGTTGTTTTCGATTGAACTGTTTCACATTTGTCTTGTCGGGGCCTTTTATTGCCAGCTATAAGGTACGGGTTTGGGTCATTGTTGAAGGCTGTGTGGTTGCCCATAATTGCTAAAATCCACTTCATTTGAACTCTGGTGGATATTTGTCACCACCTTGACAATCATACTACATATATCTCCTTATTTTTGTAAGCTGTCTAAAACCTTTTTGAATTCTTTTTAATCATTACTGTTTTGTGGAGAATTATGATTAATTGTAAACAAATCAGCATAATACTACCACTCAAGCATAACATTGTAAAATACATTAATAATTATTTCGTTACTGTTTTGGGGGTTAAAGCAGGAGAGTCAGTGTTATCTTCTGTATAGCAGGTGTTGTTTTTCCGTTCATATATGTCTCTATTCCGACTTCAGTCTGCTAAATGGTGAAAGATATATATTTCAACTTATGTCAATTGCTGATTTAACGTCTTTTTTACTTTTCTTTTCATATGGAAAACTAAACATGACATGACAGAATGATATGTTCAGTGAATCAATCTGTAATATCCCATCCCCCTTTCCCCATACATACACCAAGTCTCCATTCAACCAGCGAAGATACACTGTTTTCTCTGTATTTGAGTTCTGTTGATTCTAAAGGTAACTTTACTTAATATTCTCAGTGTTTTGACAAAGAAAATTCATGAATAGATAGGAATATATGTATATGCAATAGGGAAGGTAGGTGTAAATTATTTTGAGACAACAGTCAAACAACACCGGCAATACTACAAGAAGAAGAAGATTACTTATTGTCTACAAACTGTATTCAGTAAGAAATGAAAAAATAAAATAGTAATTTGCCCACAGTTTATCTGGCTTTTTCACCTTTTGGAAATTTTGGTTTTCAATGCCTTTTGACTGAGTAAATATTTTGGCCTTCAAAAGTTTTTTTCTTTTAAGCATCTCTGATGAATGTAATGCATATGAAATGCACGTCCGCCGTACCAAATTATAAAGTTTGTACCTCTGCCGACATTTTAGAACCACTGGATAAATGGCAACACCAATTCATTTTTTCAAAAGCCCAATAGCAAGTGCTCTTGTGATGACATGAACTATCATTGATAATGTCATTTCGGTAAATTTACTGCTCATAAAACGTCTAATGATTTTCAGTTCAAAAAGCAGTTATGACAGTGGCCTTACTTTGTACAATTGTTTTGTTTTCAATGCTTTTCAATTTAGTAATTTATTTAGCGTTCCAATTGATTTGATTATAGAACCACTGACGAGTCTTATGTAAAATTAAAGTGCGTCGTGCCTATTCAATCATTAGCCTGGTAACTTGTTTTGTTTGCCAAAAGGCGAGACGAAACATAACTAAATTCAATAAACTACAAACAACTGGACGTTTGAATAAGGTTATCATAAAATTACGTATAGTGCATACAAAAGTAAATGTATCATAATTTTGTGTGTTTTCAGAGAGAAGTTTTCTTCAATCCTCAACCAATTTAATAAGTCTAAACACTAATTTTATTAACATTTACTATTAACATAGAATTAAAGATGGTACATAAAAACAATTGTTAATACCATACAATGCTTTAAATTAATAATTAAAGTTATAGTGAAATAGTTAAATACAAATGGTAAGATGAGTTAACAAATAAATTATTAAATATAACATTAAAATGCAGCAAATCAATGTATCGAATGGTATTCAAAACTTAATTATATGATACTACACATAAATGATACGCAACATATCAAAATAAAAAAAAAATAAAAATAAGTGAAGATATCACAGACCGAATGATATTTTGTTACACAAATCACTTACTTATGTTATGGAAGTAATACAAAATATTTCTGGCTTATCGAAACAAATCCTATGGTATTAATAATGACAATACTGCTACAGTCGAAAAGCTGACGAAGTAAATGCTCGGTAATATGTTTGTGCTGATACTATGAGAGGGGGTAGGTTTTTGTGTTGCTTTTGTTACGCCTGGTTGTTGGGTTGCTTTTGTTACGCCTGGTTGTTGGGTTGCTTTTGTTACGCCTGGTTGTTGTGTTACGATTGGATTTTGTGGTTTGACTGTTACAGCATTTGTTACAGGAGCATTTGTTGACGCTGGTGTGTTGGTTGAACTAGTCGCTGGGGTTACATCTTAAAAGAGTGAAAGATAAAAATAGAAGAAATGCAAATAATATATATCATAATCCACAAAAAGTTTAAGTAAACCACAATAGAAACAGTACACTTATTATAAGCAGTATCACGGGTAGTAACCTCGTCATATCGAAAAGCGTTTAGTACAGTGATTTTGTCATAGTTTGGTTAAGATGAACATGGTTGTGTTAAGTGTTTTTGTTGACAAACAGTTTCAAAATATAAACATTCGAATAGTTTGTTAAAGGAACTAATGACAACAAATTCAAGCTGGTAAGTATCTTTGTTTATAGCTAATATGTTATCACATCAAAATTTGTATCATATAGTTATCAATTTGACACAGAATATGCTTGCGTATGTCAAAATTTAAAAGTTGTGATTCGTTTCTAATGCACAAAGAAAAGTGGTTTGCTTACTGTCTGCTACATCACATATTTTGTTATGATATAAAACTGCCGTCAATTTTCCCGAAAAACAGCCCCTAGTGCACACAATTTGAGATTACAGAATATTCGGTGTCATGGTTTCGTTCATTCGTGTCATGGTTTATTTCATGTTGAACATGGTTCAGTTATGTGATTCTATTCGTGAATGAAGGATGAGTAACGATCAAAATAAACAGACATTATATATATTGAAATACTCTTTTTTAAATCGTTTAATTTGGAATACAAAAGACATATATACGCACATTAAATGTAGTATTGAATATATTATTAAGTACATGCGGTCTGATTGCCAATGAGATAACTATCCACCCGAGACCAAAATGACGTAGATGTAAGCAACTATATGTCGTCGTACGGCCTTCAACAATGAACAAAATCCATACCTTTTAGCCAGCTATAAAAGGCTCCGACAAAATTATATGTATAAACAATTAAAATGAGAAAACCAATGTATTATACAATATTACAAAAACATAATCATTTTTATTCGTTCGTAATAATAATTGATAAAAGTGGACATTAAATCGGCTTCATTCTAATTCGGAATTGTGATTTTTCATAGATTTGAATTCTGAACTTGTTTGTATTTTTTTTTTTTTTTATGTTTACTAATAGTTTGTAAAACAAATAAGTTTAAACTGTTGTCCACGTCACGCGTTAACTATTTGTTTCGAGGATGATTGAAGACTTATTGTGTCTTCTTGATATCGTTTGGTTAGTTTTGTAGTTGGGATACTATAGCATGGGCGTATAACCCCACATCTCCTTTTATTCCTCATAGACTGGTTCAAAATAAAACAACAGATATATAGTTTAGTAGAAAAAAAAAGAAGAACAAAAATTACTTTTTGACAAGCTGATACGTTTTGCAACTTTACAAATTGAACAAGTGATGCCGCTCACGATATCATCGACAGAGTCAATCATGGACAAATAACCTATGTGAAACAGAAGCAGCGCTTTCTGTTTTTTTGTAATTATTATCTCAAAAGATAGTTTAAAAGAGCAGAGACTATTTAAATTATAAAAGCAAAATAACAAAAATACGGGACTTCGAGGTAAATTCTAAACGGAAAGTCCCTAATCAAATGGCAAAATCAAAAACTGAAACACATCAAACGAACGGATAACAATTGTCATATTCCTGACTTGGTACAGTCATTTTTTTTTGTAGAAAATGGTGGATTAAACCTGGTTTTATAGCCAGCTTCACCTCTCATATGTATGACAGTCGCATAAAATTCCATTATATTGACGACGATGTGTGAACAAAACAAACAGACATAATAGTTAAAAATGTAAAAAAATAAAGGTACAGCAGGCAACATTGTGTTATAATCTTAGTCATTATAAAAACAAAACAAATATTTCAACAAAGAAAAACAAAAAGGCATATAGACAAAGCACATAAGCAAAAACGAAAGACAAGAATACTAAAATTTACCATAGCACAATAACACAATGACGGGATGTATAAGTACCGAGCCACGTCAAATGGATTGGGCCAAAAATAGACTAAACAGTTAAAGTAATAATTTACAAAGACAAAAAAAAAGAGTACCATAACACGTCATTAAGATGACAAACAACGTCAGTACTTAGAATCTATACTTAAAGACCATCGTTTATTATTTATGAAGTTGAAAAGGAATATTTACCCACAAGGTCTTCCAATGAACATTTTTGGAAAAAGGACGAGACGTTCTTTGACATACCACTGGCTCATCAACTTTCTGCTCAGACACTGGTGACGGTTTACAAAGTCTGAGTAGCATCTGCAAGCTCTTGAATATCGAATGAGTTGGGAAATGTATATCCCATATGCAGGAGAAGTTGGTATATTGCTACTAAGGTTGGAGAAACTGATAATTTCAAAATTAAAATCGTCTTGTTTGTCATAAATTCTGGTACTAAGATGACCGCTCATGCCAAATTCGAGGTATAAGTCTAAAAATGAGGCAGAGGAAGCCGTGTCTGTTGTTCCTTTAATTTCTAGTTCTGAGGGATATATTAATGGAATTCAATCAGAAAAGTCTGGATTGTTAATGGAAAGAACAATATTATATATGAATGTGAAGTTAAATAATATGGCTTCTTTGATCTTCTTGTTTTTTTACAAATGTCTGAAGGAACTCCGACTAATATGAAGATAAGAAGACATCGCTGCCGCACAGTTCGCTCTCATAGAAATACCGATAATTTGGTGACAAAGTCTACCTCCAAATTCAACAAATATGTTGTCAATAAGAAACTCCAGCATACTGGTCACTTGTTCCTCTGTGTAGCATGTTTTATTTTTTTGTTCACTATTAACAAAATATGCCGTATGGTATCCAAAAGTAATAAACGTATAGCGTGCGCTACCATTTTTATGTTGAAAAGCATTGTAGATTTGAATTATTTCTTTTAGACGATTTTTCAATTACACATAGGGAATGGTGGTACACAGGGTTAAAAAATTAAACGTTTTGATAGAACTAATTTCAGAGAAAGATCGAGATTTACACTTATTTAGAAGTTCTTTAAGAGTTTTTTTTAAAATCCATATATGGTTAATACCACTACGCGAGTAAACAGTTACACGGTATTTCTGAAAACCCTCTTTCATTGCAGAAAGAATCTTTGTCAATCTAATGGACAATTCTTTCGTCGAACATGCAGATGAGCTGGCAATGTACGGCTGTTTGTATGGAATTTTGTGAAGCTTAGGTATCCAATACAAACAAGGTAAGTCCTCCGATTTGCTGCTCAAAGTAATGTTCATTGAAGCTATTAAGGACTTATGAATCACCAAAATCTCATCCTTGTCAAATGATGTTTTTGTATGTGGGATTACATGAGTGCTTATTTATTCCTAATTCTTTTACAAGACACTCGTAGTAGTACGATTTGCATACTAAGACAAGTCACGAGTAGTTAAATTGTTTAATGTACGTTTTGCCAATTACAGCATCTAATTTTGGTTTAAAAGGCTTTTTTTCTTTTTAGTCAGTTGGTAAATTGTGTAACCTCGTTTAATTACAAGCGTTTTTAAACAAACTATCAATATTGAGCTGAAACAAATATATATTAATTTGGATCTAAACCATGACAAACTTGATCAAAACCATGACGAATTTCTAGACACTTAACCGAACCATGTCATAACTAAACCAAACCATAGCAATTTCGATAGTTTGCTTATTCTGCGTTAGTTTCTTGAAAACAACAATTCCAATGTAGATCGTTTGACTAACAATGCAAATTCAAACATCTTATTTGCTTTTTATTTGCTCGTTTGAATAGAACTGAGGCAATTGTTCGGGGAAGTAACTTAACACAACCATGTTCATCTTAACCAAACTATGACAAAATCACTGTACTAAACGCTTCTCGATATGACGAGGTTGCTACCCGTGAGTATGCAAATGATCAAAGACTAGTATACGTGATATTCCATTAATATGAAAAAAAAACATCGTATCATATATAAAACATTTTTCCATACACAATCAGTCGAATTCAAGTTTAACATTATAATGAAAAATGAGTATGAGTTTTATTGTTTCTTTTCGGCAAACATGAAACATATCATAAATGAGAACGCTTTAAGAGAAAAGAGGTTTGTGTGTTCTTTTGGGGGTAAATGTCTCGTTATCTCAACATCGCTTCTACTTTTAATAAATGCGAATATTCTTAAAGATAATTGCAAGTGTTCAGTATTGTTCGTGATTATGTAAAAAATCCATACAGGGCAATTAAAACTGTTAAATTGATCGTAAGATAGAAATAGGTATGTTTAATTATTCATATGTATGATGTTTTACTGGTATAAGAATGGTTATGAACAACACAAGCTTTAAATCATACCCTTTTTAACTGCTGCATTATATCAAGTGGCAAAAGCTTCATGCATTTTCCTTACCAAAACAAATCAAGAAATAATCTAGTAAGTAAATTTAGCAATGGACGTCGACCGGGACGAAGGAATGACAATTTTTTACATGCATGGTGGAAAGGAAAAGAATATCTGTCTTTCAACTTGTCACTTACAGAACAAATATTGCAAGGATTTTTGTTTTACTTTCCGTGAGCGTACATTTTTCTTAAAAGGAATGTAGAGAGAAGTCAGTGTGATCATATTTCTATTCCCTGGTCAATTGTTTAGCTTTTTTTCAATTTCAACTACTGTGTCCTAAAAAAAGGACATCTGGTTACAGTTTCCTTATTATCTTTACCTTTTATCTGCATTGTCCATATTGCTAAAAATAGCAGGAACACTGGAATGTATTTCATCTGAAAATATGTAAATAGCAAAAGTTTAAGTGAATATATATAGTCTTGCGTGTCTTAAATAAAAGAAGTGGGATCATTTAAGGTAGAAATTCATCAAAGATACCAGGCTTATAATGTGGTGCGCCAGACGCGTAAATAGACCTATCGTATTACACTTATCAGTAGCGCTCGAATAAAAAGCATTGCAATATGTAAATTCCGAAAAAAGTTTTTAGTATGATAATATGTCTTAACTATTCAAAGTTGTCATGTATATCCTTTTTTTCTTAATGGACATTCTTTAAACGCTTTGAGTACACACCCGTTGTAAAATTCGAGTGTTTTTGAGTAAGGAGCACATCCTGTTAATGAAGTTTGTATAATGTAAACATACACAACAGTAACGTATTAACTGAGATATGAAACGCCAGATCTGGAAGTGAAATTAAGCAATGTTGCAAGCGAGATACTTTTTTCTTTTTGTCTTTGAGAAAGTTTTTTAATGAATTTGGCTTCATATGAGTATACAATCGATCCGGCCAATAGTGGTGCGCTGTAAGTACCCATTGGAATACCAACAGTCTGCTGATATATCATTCCACCAAACTCAGCAAAATATGTTTTCGATCAAAACGTCCAGTATTATGATGATTTCATGCTCGGTGTATTTATTGTTAGAATTGGTGTGAATTTTCACAAACTAAGTTTTTCTATAACTTCAAACAAGAAATATTTATCTACGCTTCTACATTTTGTAGAAAAATCTCTGATCAATCAGATGACGTAGTTGATCTTTAATGCACATAAAGAGAAGAGGTGTTTAGCGTAGAAAATTATGTTTTGGTCTCCATAGTTTATAACATTGCAGAATAACTAGTGAAATTTAATTGTCCATGGAAGACAGCTTTATTCAAATACGGATACTTTAGAAATGGCTTTACCAACTTATTTCTAAGTTTCATCGATAAATATTTGCATCGATAAAAACTTCATTTCTCGCAGAATTTCCTTCAAATTTTAAAAAGTTTAATCCTTCTAATCTATTGGATAGTATTGACTATCAGAACAATTGAAAAAAGTAATCGTTTTATCCCCCGTTTCTTCATATTAATACACAGTTTGCATTTGATTTAATATTTCAAAATTTCTTCTCACCTGTATTTGACAAGGAAGTGTTGGATTTGTTTTGTTTATTAAAAAAGAGAGGCGAAAGATACCAAAGGGATATTCCAACTCATAAGTCAAAAAAAAAAATAAACTCACAACGCCATGACAAAAAACGGAAACAAAAACAGCAAAAAGACAATGAAAAGACAAACAACAGTATACAAAAACAACATAGAAAATAGAGACTTAGCAACACGAACTCCACAACAAAATGGGTAGATCTCAGGGAGATATTTATTTGTACTAATCAATGATTGATTGTTGTTACTTAATGTTCAGTGTAGAAGTTGTTGCTGCAGGTGTAAAACATAAAAAAATCTACATCTAGTTAATAGGTTCTGCTATTTGGTTCACCCTTGAAATCTAGATTGGAACATGAATTATAGGTCATTTAATTTTCGATAGTGAAAAATGTAGCCTTACAGAGAGCAAATACGGAAATCCCAAATAGTTTTTGAAAGGGTTTTTTTTCTCAACAGGGCTTCTATTTACACTCTTTTTAAAACCGTATCGGCTTTAACATCCTTATTCATCAACTTGACTGCGTATCTATAGTTCTGCACAGTCAAACTGACGCACTTTTTTAGTACTGGGCCAATTTTTCTATATCGTAGTTAAATATTTTGGTAGCTAAATATTTAAAGATAATTCTAGGTATATACTTATGACCAGTGAACGATTCAGACAAAGAAAAATAAATAAAAATTTATGAAGATGATGGAACGCGAAAACGAGAGATTATGCAAACTCTTCTACATACTACTATCAACATGCTTTTGACATTTTTTGTGAAACAACTTTAACGAGAAAACGTGGTTTTTTTTAATTCAAGGTTATTTATATTATAAAAAAAGTGAGAAGAAACAAAGGGGGCAATGAAACACCTGAAGACAACCCCAATATGCCCAAATTCTTTAAGGAAAAAGAAAGTAAAAAAGAGTAAAAATAAAAAACTACAAGAAGACTAGATCGAGCGAACTTGATCATGACAAGCAAACCGTCATTAAAGTCATAAAGAGTTATGTCACTATTGTGGAAAAAAAGATTCAGATATATCGTAAGGGCCAACCAAATCAACTTTACAAATATAAACCTTTCGTTACTTTCTTTTTGTTAGACAAAACACATTATAGTTATTTATATTATTTTTAAACTATCGTAACTATAATCACTTAATATAACTGCCAACATAAATTTTGTCATATAGGTCTCCTCGTGTTTTGTTAATATTCATACTTGGCCTTCAAATGTTTTGGTTTGAGCGTTTCTTGTGAAGATATATCCAGAAAAGCGCTTCGGACATTCAAAATTAATAAAAGATACTCAAACTTATTCTGAAAGGTTACGATTTCAACACTGTAATTAGATCTTTGAATATTGTTATTATTGGTATAAATATTGATTTTGTTATCAATAAATTAAAATCATACTAATAATTTTGTTATACACTTATGCACTTTAACGACAATCTGTCGATCGTTTGACATTTTGGCATTGCACAAGGTCATGTTTTTCTCTGACTGTTAAAGACGTCTTTACACTAAATCCATTGGATTTTGGATGTGTAATGATTGATATTTTAGTTTTAGATACATGATTTCTTTTATTAATTGTTATTGGCTCTGAACTAGCTATCAGTAACTGCGAGTACTCTCAAATCTTTACTTAGTGTCCTTTTTGTTGTTAGGGATGAGGGATGGATAAATAACCTGCCACGTACTGTCTGTGTTTATGTTTGATGTTTTTCTGCTTTGTATCGATCTGATGAGTTAAGTCTTTTTCAACTGATTTTTATGGTTTGTTCTTATGTCTGTTACACCTCTGTCCCAGGTTAGGGGAGGGTTGAGCGCTCACAAACACGTTTAACCCCGCCACATTCTTTATGTGCCTTTCCGAAGTCAGGAGCCTGTAGTTCAGTGCTTGTCGTCTGTCATATTTGTTTTTCGTTAATTGTTTTGTAATAAATAAGGCCGATAGTTTTCTCATTTGAATTGTTTCATATTTTTCATGTCGGGGCCTTTTATAGCCGACTATACAAAATGTATTCTTCTCATTGTTGAAGGACGTACGGTTGCCTATAATTGCTTACATCCTCTTTATTTGAACTTTGGTGGATAGTTATCTCATTGGCAATCTTATCTTATCTCCTTATTTTTATCTTTATATCAATACCACTTTATATAATATTCAAAAACAAAATTCATCATGATATCAGTATGACTGACAGATTGGGAAACAATTATCCCTGGCATGTACATTCGTATATCATTTCGATTAAATAAATGAAATTTTCAAAAATACCAAGGGGACAATAAAAGCTATGATTCGAAGAAAAACAGACAAAACCGTAGCCAAAAGAAAAAACGACAAAAAGACAAACAACAGTCTACAAAAGCTACACAAAAACTTGACTAACCTTATCAAATTTTCCGGTTGATTTCAAGTGGCAACTATCATGCAAATGTCGACTAAAAAGAGGTTAAAGGTCACATCCGAGGAAAAAAAGACGAGATTGTGTCGTTTACAAATTAAACAAATCCGTGGTAAACGTGAACATAGATACTGACAACGGTCAACCGAATCAAGATGGATTCCGTACAAATTCAAATAGATGACTTTTAACTTTATAATAAGGAACACTTGTTTCAAAAGCTCTCTTGTAAACAGCAACCCTCTCAAGGAAACCATGATAGACAATGCAAGTTCTGGAATATTGTACTACCTGGGAGATATATACAGGTGCACTGCATATGCAGGCGCTGTTTGGATGTTGCTGCATTGAAATTCAAGAATGTTCACAAATCTTTTATATTCAAAGTGTAGTAATCAACCGACCTTCATTGTCAATCTCAAGATGTTTGTCAATAATTTTAACTCTATATGGTATACAGAGAAATATTAAGGATACAGCTGATTTTTACTCAAACAAAATCAATAAGTTGCGAATAGTGTTTAAATTCACTTTTTTCTGCAAGACTTTTTGTCATATGTTTGATCATATTGACTTGATAATGGTCATCGAGTAGTAGGAAGTAGATATTAGACACACGCAGATTTTAATTGTAAACAGAGAATGTAATTTATTTGTATAAATAGGATTATAGATTAACAAGTTTTTGATAGGCTCGATTAACCACATTTATGATTTCTAGAATGCAAGTCCAGGTATAAGCCAAAACATTTACTTGCCCTCCTGAACTTTCGATTCTGCAAGTCCTGTCAGAAATATTGGAAATGGTTTTATAGTTTTAAACTTTTGTCGGTGTTATTATCTCCAACTTTATGTTCAAATCTTACATCCATGGTGTCATTATTGTAAAATGAGATTTTGATTTGATAGGATAGTCAAAAAATATAAGTTATGTCATGGTACAAAATAAACAAACACTCATATCAAAATTTGACTATAAAGACAAAATAAACATCCATGATAGAATATGGAGATGACGAAGTTATTATCTTTAACGAACAAAAAGGAAATTAATCAATTATTTAGAACATCTAAATCGCATCACCTTTCACTTAAATTCACGTATGACATGCATGAAGTGGCATATGCAAGTATTCCTTTCTAAGACGGTGAAGTCGCAAAGACAGACAGTTTTAAGTAACCTTTGATTTTATACATAACGGAATATCTAAATTTAATTCTAACAGTTGAAAAATTTGTCTTTGAACTCTCCCACTTCAAACAAAATACATGGATTACTTAACTACAAACTGAATGGTAGAATTTATTTACAGATATGCAGCAATGAAAATATGATTAATACCAATGTTCGCAACTTAATACAAACCATGAATAAGGAAAGTAGAAAACTTTGAAATCTAGAGTTCGACATACAGCCGTATTTTTGGCATTTGTTTAGGTTTCAAATAAGTAGCCAAAGGTGTATTATCTCTATTACCTAAATCAAAGAAAAATGTAAAGTCGTATGCCATTTTGATTAAATAAATGAAATTTTCAAAAAATACCAAGGGGACAATAAAAAACCACAATTCGAAGACAAAATGAAAAATGACAAAAAGACATACAACAGTCTACAAGATAAAAACTTCGTCATCTCCATATTCTATCATGGATGTTTATTTTGTCTTTATTGTTTAATTTTGATATGAGTGCTGGTTTATTTTGTACTGACATAACTTATATTTTTGGCCAGCCTATCAAATCAAAATCTCATTTTACAATAATGACATTATGTATGTTAAGATTTGAACATAAATTTGGAGATAATAACACAGACAACAGTTTACAACGATGCAATCATTTCCAATATTTCTGACAGGACTGGCAGATTCGAAAGTTCAGGAGGGCAAGTAAATTTTATTTTTTCTTATAAAAATAGAAAAAAAAATAGGACTTCATGCATTTTCAAAAGTAATCTTCATTACAACAAACATACAAACTAAACACAAACACACAGTTTGCAAATAGATATATAAAAATATTTTAATTTAATGTGTAAGTATAAAGTACACACTAACACAACACTGATATCCTGCAACAAAGATTATAATGTAACTTACATTTTCTGATCGCTTAAGAATTTCAACTGACGTCCTTCTCAAAATAGTTTGTCAATACGACTTAAGATTTGATGCACATATTTATGAGATTAGATTTTATCTGTATCCATGCAACTGTCAAAATATTTACGTTACCGATTAATTTATGTAGCCATCCAAATGCAGAAATGAAAATAATTTCCCTGTGACATGCGCTCTAGGCTAGATGGACAAAACCTGGTATTATTTAATCAAATTGATAACCTTTTCAAGTGTGATTTGACCTTTATACTCTTTAAACATTTTGCAGTAGTTTTGTACATCTCACATATATCATAGAAACTGTTTGGGCATACTTCACGTACACGATTGTCTTGGTCTGCACTGTGTATCTAAGCATTATTTCATCTAACACCAAAAGCAAAGGATTATTAATAAAATACTTAAAACAGATTTCAATGTGCTTTTTCAGCATAAAAAGCATGCAACATACTACAATTGGCATTACAATGCATATTTATGACCAATGGAAAATATTGGCATTAATGTATTAATTTGTATATACTGTGGACTGGTTTATCATTAATATCGATTTTCATCCTGCATGAAACAGTATTTGCAATCTTTGAAATACAATTTTTATATGTTATTAAGACCTGAAACTGGTAATAAACTATAATAAGTTGGCTATTAATCCTGCATTTAGTAAGATAAAGTAAAGTTTTAAGTTCTTGCCATTCAAAGGTAATCTTAGCTGAGTTTTGTTTGTGCACAATTTTGTCTTACAAATTTGAAACTTCTGATGACTTTAGTTAAGAGCTGTTAATCTGACGAGCCGTACTTGGTAGATTATAAAATTGAGAATGGAAATGGGGAATATGTCAAAGAGACAACAACCCGACCAAAGAGCAGACAACAGCCGAAGGCCACCAATGGGTTTATTGTTTTCATGTTTTTAGTATTGGCTTTTTAATTTTAACATTTTTATGATGCTCATTCAGGGGTGCTTACCTCTAAAGGTAGTTGGTACATTTACCGTTCAAATGTAGCTGTTATTTAGTTATATTAATTTTCCTAATTCAGCCATTTTTAATCATGCAGGTAAAAGCAACTGATTATTTGATTGATTGTTGATATTTACCGCCATTTTCAGCCGTATTAGCAATATCATGGAAGCCAGATTATATAGGTTGATTAAGTCGGAGTGCCTGGGTGGAACCATCCACCTTCGGCAAGAAAACATGCAACCCTTAAGTTAGTCAAGTAGAATTTAGTTATTTTTGTTTTCGAATTTAGACATTTCTAATGATGAAGGTAAACTCAATCGAATGTTTAAGGTCACTTTAAGCCCTATTGACTATATCATGGCGGTCTGCTTTTATTGATTGATGAATTCGGAGCGCCCGGATAGAACTACTGACCTTTGGCAGGAAAAATGGCAACCTTTTAGCTGGTCAATTAGGATTTGAGTCGATTGCATCTGCCTCGGACTCGTGCATGGTTCGAACTAACAACCTCAGTGTTAAAGGCTAATGATTAAGCAGGTGAACTTCTAAGATTACGCGGCTACCGAGGCTCACCGGTTAAATCAAGGTCCGACGCTGATTCGTTGCATTTCTCATTTATATGATAAAGCACACCAATAACCTTGCTTTATTACAATGAATAAGTGATGTACAACAAAACACATGTTAAATGGAATGTATCCCTTCAATTTTGCCTAGACAATTGTTTATTTAAGACCGGAGGACGAACTATTAATACGGTTAATATCTGGTAAACCTATATTATGTTAATTAACTTTTTATCAAATATAAAAACGAAATGATCAATAAAATATTACATGTATTACTGGCAAATAGATCGTGATAATCTTGAAATGAGATACGTTACAGCAACTAAGAAATTTTTAATTTGACGAGTCATTATATTTAAGTAATTTCCTTTACAAAAACAAAATATTAATAAAAGATATAATTGCGTTAAATCGTTGTTGTATAGTGACTGTCGCCTTTGTAGATTATATAGTTATTTGTCTTTAGGTGGTTTTGTTTTCCAAAAGTTTGCTGTTATCTTAAACCAACATTTGTATTACCCTCGTAGTATCTTCTTACATATTTATAATTCAAGAGACCTAACATTCTGTTAATATAGTTCGAGCAAATATTAATCAAATGTTATAAGTACTTAAAATCTTGTAATTAATATTATTCGCCTTGTTCGAGTTCCTGGAATATTTTGCTGAAATTATATTGCCAGAAAGCGCTTTTTGGATTATCAGATACTCTTTGCTTGTTTGCCAATCATTTTTAAATACGTTGAATGAAGTTCAACATGTTTCGTCAAACAGTTCTCTGGTACTACTGAATAGACTAAATTTATATCTAGTCGGGAGATTGGTAGTGATGAGATGTAATGTGTTGTCGCTTCTCAATCTTTACATTTTCTTATAACTGACACTTTGAAATACGAGAAGTTTTTTGCATAACAAATAAGGTTTGCCCATTTGGTTGAACCGAAGACGAAAAGGTAATTATGACTGGTTTTTGAACAAGAGACATGCCTGGTAGGGACAGAAATATAGCGTTACATTAGGTCACCTACGGACCAACCAACGACTTATTTCAAGTGTTATATTACGATACTGAGAGCGGACTACTTTTCCATGATGTATTATTAAACTGAGATTTAAGGTCGCTATTACAACCGCATCCACATGACGGTAGATATCTCGTACGGGCAAATAGCCGCCTCTCCCATACTGACATGAGATTGATATCCATTTCACACGAAAGAACGAATTGTTCACATCAAAAAATATTGCACTGAGACCCGATTTGAATATTGAAGTGTACAATGATCCGTCTAAAACTTGCAGTGAGGTTATATATTTGTTTGCTCCGTGTTAAAGGCCTCACTGTGACTTTGAGATGGAGAACAGCAAAAAATGCTTTTTTGTGTGTTTTTTGCTGTATACTGATTTTGTGTCATGGATGGATACCCCATATCCTTTGTAGTTTTACTAAGATAATTGTTAATATTTGTACATGAACCCTCTTAATTGAAAATAGACCTATAAATTACTTAAGATAATAGTTTCGTGAAATTGTTTTGAATTTACAGGTGTTATAAACATTTGCAATAACTAACAACCTGCATCACAGTCTAAAAATTCATATCTTAACATATGCACTCATTTTCAAACTCAGCATACTTCTACTTGTAGTTCAAAGAATCACAAAAAAGGAAGTTGGTATTTGTTACAAAAAAGGCTCTCAAACGTTTTAACTCAGCGCTGTCAAGCTGATGACCAAACATGAAATCATTCTACATACTAGTATCCGAGAAATGTGTCGAATATATTAGTAGGACAAAGGGGAAAACGAATGAATTGAAGGATGTATTAGGTGAATGCAATATATATATCCCTATAGAATAAGGGTATATCATAATGCAAAGCATGAAATGATGGTTATGGCTTCGAATATTGTATTTGATTTTGAAATATATGTTTAAGTATATCATAAAACTATCAGAACTTCTATGATATACAAAATAAGAAGATGTGGTATGATTGCCAATGAGACAACTCTCCACACGAGACCAAATGACACAGAAATTAACAACTATAGGTCACCGTGCGGCCTTCAACAAAGAGCAACGTCATTTAAAATATTAACAAAATTAATGTTATTGTGTTATTCTGCATCATCAAATACATAGAAAGTAAACTGCACATGCTTATGTATTATGTCGTAACTACAATACCCTTCCCTTTTCACGAATGTGACTTACCGAATTAGACTATTTACCGGATTTGTAATTACATAAGCAACACGACGGGTGCCACATGTGGAACAGGATCTGCTTACCCTTCCGGAGCACCTGAGATCACCCCCAGTTTTTGGTGGGGTTCGTGTTGCTTATTCTTTAGTTTTCTATGTTGTGTCATCTGTACTATTATTTGTCTGTTTGTCTTTTTATTTTTGGTCATGGCGTTGTCAGTTTGTTTTCGATCTATGAGTTTGAATGTCCCTCTGGTATCATTCGTCCATCTTTTATATAAGGTTACGGAATAGATATTTTAGATAAACCAATTATAGAAATGGATTGATATAAGCATTGAGGTCATGTAAGATTGAATCAATTGACTTCATATAAACCTAAATAATTGAATAAAAAGGGTAAGTAAAGGGTATGGAAAGTATTGTCTATTTGGTTTTATTAATGAGGTTACTTTTTGTATAAATCATTGGGTTTCCAAAAAAAAGATGATATGAGGGGCATTGCATATTTCGAAACTTTTGTTTTGCGAAAAAGAGATAAAAAATAGGAAAAAACTAATCAAAATAAAAGAGATCTGCTATATTCCAAATCCTCCCTCTAAGATAAAACGAACGACCAAATTATTTATTATTGTTTACAGCCTTTAGGTAACCAGTTACTTGGGTTACCGATGGACTGAAACTCACCTCCAGACAGATAAATTTCCCGTTTTGCTGAAAAAGTTGAAACCTTAGCAAAACTATCTAAGGATAATCTAATTAAGTATTTTAGTACCAAAATATGTCGTTTATCATTGTTGTTTTCATGCTTTTGTTATGCGTTAAACAGTTACGCTAAAGTAAATTTTGTTCCTGTAAATATCGACTGGATGTGTAGAAAGCTAAATTCTATCAATCAATTGTTTCCTGTGCTGATTTTTAGTGATTTCAGTGTTAATTCGTGAACGTTTTGTGAGATCACCGAACAAGATAAGATAAAAAAAATTTATCTAAACGGCAGCCAATGACAGTCACCTGATTACCACTCCCAGTTAAGGATAGGGACATCATAATGTTGCGGGGTTAACAAATTGTAAGCGCTCAACTACCATGTAGGAAAGTGGTGTAGCAGCACGACATTAACACAACTGTCAAAACTCTATGTTTCCCTCTAGATGGCCTTTGTACATTTGTCGTTTGGCTGCTGTCTTACTGGCGTTTACCCAGCATCTTCTGTAATTCATATAGGTATGTTTTTATAATGAATTAATGTCATTAATGTATGTTGCGCAGCAAAGAATATAGCGATCTGCGTTCGCTAGATACATATGAAACAATAGATCTGGTGTGCACAAAGTTTTTCTTTTTTTTAATCTATTTCCTGAACAAAAGATTACGTTCAAAGTAAAAACAAATATTTGCAAAACTGTTGCAAATCCTCTTGCTTCATTGAGTTTCCAAAGTCTGTATTCGACAACCGAAGGGGGTAAATCCCCCTGTGACGATTTGATATTTCTGCTTGTGTTTGATTATGTCAGAAGATTTATGATTTAACACTTTGTATGATAAATGTGTTTGTTCTTGCATTAAAGTATCAATTAATTTAATACGATTTCATGTATAATTTTGTTTACTCCATCGAATTGTCGGCGAATTAGACCTTGTTTAACATATAAGCTTTGCACAATTCATTTGAATTAAACTGCAAATTTCTTTAGTCTAATATAAATACAAGTGATGAATTATTTATATTTACCATCTAAATGAAATTTATTGAAACACATTTACAATAAACTTGTCAAAAACCTCCCTAAAAGAAATCGTTTTGTATTCTTTTTCTGTTTTGTACAATATAAACAATGCGTGTTTGCCTTGTACTTTATGGTAAAGAAAAATCGTAACAATGGTAAATTAAATAATTGTACCCTTAGTTTAGAACAGTAAATTTTCAAATATTGTAAACGAACTAGTTTTCGCAAGCAATTTATTCTCGTGTGTAGAAAAATATCCTGAATATTTTTGCAAATATATTCCAGCAGCAGTTTTCCGTATGTGATTATATCAACACAATTAAAGTAATCGCAAAGAAATTGCAACTGTTTCGACTGAAATGGGCTTAGCAAGTAAAATATATCATCAAAAATAAACCGTAAAGAAGTCGACTGGAAAGAGCATTAAGAAAAAAAAAAGTATACGCGAAAGACTACAGGCATTAACTCGAATTGAAAGGGTTAAACGAGAAAAGAAAAAAAAAAAGACAAATCGGTTACAGTATTGCCATGCTATAGACAATAAATCTCTGATTCACCAGATCTTTACTTATTTTTAGTAGTTTTCATAGCTTTGACATCAGTGTTCTGCTGTGTATTTGATAATATTTTGCAAATGCTTCTGAATATTTTTCTTTTTGTAACAGGGTTTTCTATCATTTGGCCGATAAAAAAAGAGGATTTTTATTTCTATTTCAAACGTATTTGTTTGTTCTGTTCTTATGATATATTAAGCCAAAGATGCTTCAAGAAGAAATCCAAGTAACCATATTTTTGCTTATAAATTGGCATCAATAATGGCAACTAAAGATCGTGAATTCTGTGTTCAATTATCAAATATGAATTGTAGAGCGGTCGATTTGAGAATTTCGGCAGTATGATTTTTTACCTGTTAAATGTCTTCTTCATATGATTGCTATGATTGCTATGGACATCAATCAGACATAAACAACAGACATGGTCACACTAAAACCAAATTAAAAAAAACTACGACTCATAATAAATCTAGCCAGCTTAAGGAAGGAGAATGTGTTCATTCGTTTTATTATTTTGCTACTTTCTTTTACTTTCTTTCTGCTTCCATTTACACCTTAAAAAAGTACATTAAGGTAGCTGGGGTGTCTTAATGTTACAAGATAGATTCTTCTTAAACTTCTATAAAAGACTTCTGGGTCAACGTATGTCAATATTTTATAAAAACTGAGGGCCACAGATCTTGTTTTTTGGTTAAAATATATTGAAAATCACGAAATCATTGTTATTTTATATGAGTAATATAGTAAAAACTTATTTTTTTTTCTGATTCAGGAAACATAAAACGACAGAATTGGATAACATTCTATGAGATTATTGCTTTTCATAAATACTTCTGAAATATCAAATAAAAAGTAAAATAACAAAAATACCGAACTACAAAGAAAATTCAAACGAAAAGTCCCTTATCAAATGGCAAAATCAAAACAGGGGAAGGCTGGCTTTATGTTTAAAAAAAACCACAAACGGTCCTATCAGAGTCAATATAATTATCAGCCCTTGTTTTTTAGATTTTAAACACACTTCACGACACTTGATTTTTTGAAAGTTTAGTCTTAAAATTTCAAATTTTAGATGTTTCTGTTGTATATTGAATAATACTTGGCAAATATTTTTAAACCAAAAAAGTATTTTTGCAACTTGCCTAGAAGGGATGACACCCGATCTACCTTAGATGATCTAAGGCTTAAAGTTTTTATACTGATTTTATCTTGATGCTTTTATCTACATTGTAACTGATTCCCCTTCCATTGTGTACCTGCAACGTATCAATAGATTGTGATTTGAAGGAACAGACGTGTTTCCTTCGGTAGATTTGCTATTATAAAGGATTTTACTTTTTACAACTAACGATATAATTATGGATTTATGTTATTAATTTTTTTCTAAATTAATGGCGTTCTCTTTATTTGGATGTATTTTATACTTTATTCATTGCAAACTAAATCCCGATTGATCAAATCGCTTTCAATATACTGTACATATACAAGGTTAAAGCTGTACCAATAGGTATATATTAGAATTAATAATCATTGGAGAACCTTTTTAACATAAAAAATATTCACCCCCGTCGCTTTATATTATATAATGAACAAAGGAATTTAAAAATTTTATACATTTATTTTCAAATGAAGAATGAAAAAAAGCAAACCACTCTAAACAAAACAAACTCAGCATGTGCAGGATTGTACATTTTAAATGTATGTATGAGTCCGGCAATAATGCCACCAATATCCTGCAACAACTATAGTTGATTACTGACATTTTCTGTTTTTTGAAAGAATTTTAAATAATGCCTTATCAAAATGATTTGACAAATAACTGACTCAACTTTTCACATGTTTATAGAATTAAATTTTATCTGTATCTAGGCTACTGTCAAAATATTTAATTTATCTATAACGGTTATACCATGGAAAGAATATGCACGGATGAAAATAATTTCCTTGTGACAGGCCTTCTAGGCTAGGTAGTAGAAACTTGATATCATATTATACAAATAATAACCTTTTCGTGTGTGATGTGAAACCCGAAAAATTGATTAGATGTTTGCAGTAATTTGTATAATTAAAAAATATCGGAGCACCTGTTTTAAAATACTATGTTCATGCTATTGTGAGCTTTTCTGGAGTATCTGTTAGTAATTTACACTTTCTTTAAAGGTAAAAGGTATTAATGAAATAAGCAAACAGCTTATAAAATGCTGTTTTTGCGCATAAAGCGTCATGTTTAGTAATACAAATTGCATACTTATTTTTAATGGAAAGCGTATATATCTTATCAGTGGCATTTACGTTCTTATGTATATATACTTTAGACGGGTTTTACGTCCATTTTAAAACTTAAATGATTTGTTTTCTTAAATTTTAACTAGAGATCTCACGCCCTATACTTGTAAATTGTTGTTTATTGTAAAAAGGCGTCAGTTTTTCAGACAATTTAGTCGCCATAAAACAAGCACTCATCAAACATTTCATTTTATTTGTACAATCAACTTTTATATGGTAATAATTCAATGTCTTTTGGATTTTAAAATATATGCAACAGTTAATTAACATGGTGCAAATGACTGGAAGAAATCGTAATTTACTACTGACGAAGTATCTGACTAGTTCTGTATTTACCTCAACAGGCATGACTTGACAGAATGTTTAACAAATTCAGGTCTTTTCAAAACTGTTAAGCGAATTTATCTTTAGGTCTAATTATACGTTTTTTCCGATATAAGTGGTAGTTATTTATGAAGACTTTAAAAACTCACATTTATTTTTTATGCACACGTAAGATGCATTAACGTCCAACTGCAAATATATTAATGAAGTTTAGTTACAACCCCTTAATGTATAAGAGAAAGAGAGAGGCGGAGGATACCAAAGGAACATTCATACTTGTAAGTTAAAAATAAACTGACAACGCCATGACTAAAAAAGAAAATGACAAAAAGACATGTGGCAGCCGTCGTGTTGCTCATGGTAGTACAAACCCGGTGATAAGTCTAATACGGTAGGTCACATTCGGCGAAAAGGCATAATAATGATAAGCATAAACATCTGGATTGGGGAAGCTCGGAAGTTAGAACCAATAAAGGGAAACATTTCAACGAATTTAAAAATAACAATTAGATATCAACATTTTTACAACAAATTATAGACCGAACGACAGAAAAATCAATAATGAAAATTGAAACAGAAAACGACAATAATAACAAAATACACGGATCAAACGAACACCACCACTACCTGACGGGGGACTCGGGTGCATGACGATTTAAAATGTTTGTTGCTACATCAGTGACACTCTTCGTATTGATTTTGACAAGAAAATAGTAATATTCCGCTCAGAAGTAACATCTGAGGAAAGGAAGGTTGGATTGGAGCGATGAAAAAATGGATCATGGGGAGGAACGAAAAACTTTCAAGAGTTGACTAAGACCTATGGTCTAATAGTTTATCTAAAGCAGTAAGGAGATGTTTCTGATATGACAGTAATTTCGTAAATATATTATCAACAGAGAGATAATTGACATGCTATTTTCGACGATGCAAACATTAACAAATGCAAAATATCACTATATGTTTTGTTGCATTGGACAACTCGCAGGCTGCCACTAGTATAGCATGATCTACTGGTCCTATCGAAACAAGGAGATCAACCTGGTTTTATGTTTCTCATGTTTCGCAATCTGTGGCGTCTAGGGGTTGTTTTGTAGACCGTTGTTATGTTTTGTCGTTTTTCTATTTGGTCATAGTGTTTTCTGATTATTTCCAATTATTTCTTTCTAACTTTCACCTTGTTGTATTAAGCCTTTTTTCTGACCCCATTCAGACATTAATATTAATCTAACAAAGGTGTATCAAAACTTGTCTGGCTGCTTCAAATACTATAAACTATTCAGTCAATATTCATCAGGTTCACTGAAAGCTTTACATACGTGATTACTATTAACAATATTGATTTTTTTTAATTGCGAACTGACCTAAAAAAAAGTTGCAAAGATTTTAATAAGTCCTGAGAGAAATTAATATTGACCTAAGTAAATATCACTTAGATTAACGTAATTCTTGGACTTGTTTGAGTTTGTTTTCATTAAATACTTGTTAGAGGGTTACTGCTTACGGGTTGGCTAATAAACCAAGGTATCAAATTGTATAGTTCACGTTATCTCTTCTTACGCACGCCATCAGGATTTGTTTGACCATTATAGCTTATTTGCGTCTCAGATGACTACGTCAATGTTCCAATTTTTGTATCCACCTTTCTTTATGTCTTCTTCAAGGGTTAATTCAGTGTTGCGTACCCGATGATCAATTCATTGGTATATTTCACTTTGTTTCATAAAGTAAGAAAGATCAATAGTTCTGAAACATAACTTATGAACAAATCAAAAACTATAACAACATGTTTAATCAATTAAGTCACTTAAGTTTACTAAGTAAAAGCCTATTAGTTATTTTAGAATGGAGGACAAATTATTGATAATTTTGATATTTTTCTAATCTTTCGCCATTTTAATTAATGTTTTATTCAAACATGAAATACAAAATCAACAATAATAAATTACTGGCAAATACATATGGGATGAATTGTATAACATGTGTACAGCAGCCTAGCAATTATAAATTTTGTCGATTCATGATACATTATTATTGCATATGTACAAAAGTAAAATGCAGGAACTTGGGTGAAGTTCCTGTTGTTCAGTCCATATTTTCTGTATAATGGTTTGTGACCTGTTGTGGGTCTCTTCGCAATTTTCCTTTATACTATATGGTTTTGTGTTTCTTTATTTGACTTATTGGAGTTTTTTATTATTATTTTTTCAACCCTTAACGAAAGACTAACTGATATATAAGTGATTAACTATAGGTCACCGTACAGCCTTCAACAATGAGCAATAATCATTACACACTGCAAGCGATAGGTTGCATTTCTGTAAATGTAGACAATGCAATTCCCATAGGAACTTCCCTTTGTTGCTAAAACTGTGCCACTTTTACTATGAAGTTTCGTAAAAATTATATCCTAGAATGGAAAGTTGATATGCACTACTATTTTATTCAAAGGTCAAAACATAGATCTGTGCGGCATATTTTCAACATTTATATGCCCCGAACGAGTTAAAAATTATACTAAAATTCTGTACTACCCCTACCTTCACTTAGGGCCTACTTCCGAATTCAATTTTCACCGCAACCATATGTTTTTATACTGGTAACATTCCCAAGTTATGTCTCTCAGAGATGAAACATAGGTTTCATATTTGGGAATCAGTACGCAAACAAAACGAAAAATCTAGGAATATTATATATCTCAGCAAAAGAGGCGTGGTCGGAGAAAGAGCTGTTTACAAAGTACAACCTATACTAACATTTATTCAATCAGAAAACTCTCTAAAACACTTTTTCTCACAACAATACTTATTTATCAGAATTTTAGCTTTAAAGAAATCACTGCATATACTCTAAGTTTTCTGTAACAGTACATTTTACACCCCACCCCTGTTTCAATTTTTGTATAGAATGTGAAAACTATAATTATTGCCAGCTTACCCTTAGTGCATTTTGTCTGACATGAAATGTCTAGAACTTGTTTGAAACTATTCTGATAACAAATTGAAAGCATTTCAGAATACAATAAATGTAAAGTTTAGTAGTTAATCATTCCAACATTCAAGATTATATAAAGTATACAATCCTGCCTCTGTCTCCAGTCCACATCCTGCTGTATGCCTATTTGTAAATGGAAGTTCACAATTTCTGCAAAAAATGGTCAGTTTAGAAATCTTGTCACAACAGTATCATCTCTAACCATATATCTAACATAATTTAGCTAATATACGAACTAGAAGTGTTTAAACAAAGCCATATTTGCAAAAGTTGTATGTATGAAGTTACCAGTCTGATGTATGAATTCACTAAAAGTTTTATAGAACTGACTGCTTACATTTGATTTTTTCATAACTTCCAAGCACAGTTATTGTTTTCTATACAAAAGACCTTTAAAATAATAAAATTATAGCATTTACAAGTTAAATTATCTGTTTTATGACCCAGGGGTAGGCATTTTTCTCTGTTTTTTGCCACTGGGGCCTCAAATTTGCTAAATTATTCTGCTGTTTCTAGGAATATGGAATATTTATTACATATTTAGGATAGAACTCACTATTGTGAGTTTTATTGAGGTATTTTTGTATTTTTAGCTTGTATTTTTTTATGCCGCGGTCACAAAAAAGCACATTTAGGTGTTACGGCTGACTTTGGGTTATCGACAGGACAAAAACACCCCACCAACAACATTCAGGAAGGATTTATGAGTTTCAATGGCTGCGAAGAGTAATTATAAGAACTTCTAAACAATTGAATTACAAATATGCATATATTATGAATTTATTTTACATTCAGGGCTTAGGGTAAACTATGCATACTGTAAACTGTGAATTTATGCTGAGTCATCATAGTTAAGGCTCAGGATTTTCTCAATCTTCAAGAAATATTTATAAAACTTCATATTTGAGTTAATTTCATTAACATCTCTGAGATAAACCAGATTTGGTGAAATTCTATATGTTCTCTTTTTTCACCCAATATAGGTTGAATTTCTGCAAATATAGACAATGCAATTTCCCATAGGAACTCCCTTTGCGGCTAAAACTGTGCCACTCTTACTATGAAGTTTCGTAAAACTATTTTATTCAAATGTCAAAGCATATGGCTGTGCTGCATATTTTCAACATTTATATGCCCCGAACTTGTTAGAGTTTAAACTTATACTTAAATTCTGTACTACCCCTACCTTCACTTTGGGCCTACTTCAGAATTCAGTTTTCACCGCAACCATATGTTTTTATACTGGTAACATTCCCAAGTTATGTCTCTATGAGATGAAACATAGAAATCATCTCCCCAAAAGAGGCGTGGTTTGAGAAACAGCTGTATTTACAAAGTGCAACCTACAAAATGCCCCGAAATGACAAATGTAAAACAATGCGAACAAAAAACTAACGGCCTGATTTCTGTGCAAAATGATAAACAAAAAACAAAGATAATATACAGCAACACACGACAATCACTGAATTACAGGCTGTTGATTTTGAGAAAGCACACACATAATGTGTGTCAGGTGTGGGGTGGGGTTTAAACATGTTTACAGGCGCTAAACTCTCCTCTAACATGGGACAGTGGTGTACCAGCACAACACATGCAACATAAGAACAAACTATAAAAATCAGTTGAAACAGCTAAACTCGTCAGATATAAATCACAAAAACAACTATCAAAGACACAAAAGACACAAAGTACAGATCTGGAAGTACTCGTTGTTACTGAAAGCTTGTTTAAAGTCAATAACAATCAATACAAAAAATCGTGTATTTAAGACAAAAGTCTTTTTGATTTTTGGGAATCTATTGTTGAACTCTTTCTTTATTTCAAAATCTTATTTTTTATCGTTTTGATTTTTTTATTATGTCTTTCTGACTTTGCTCCACATTAGTTTATAAAGTAACGCGTTTGACTTCGAAAGAAGTTTGGGTGCAATAATGATTTTAGCTTTAAGGTTTAGTTTGCTATAACATGTATAAAACCAGATTTAATCCACCATTTTCGACATAAGGAAATGCCTGTACCACGTCAGGAATATGACAGTTGTTTTCCATTTGTTTGATGTGTTTGGGCATTTGCTAAGGGACTTTCCGTTTTGAATTTTCCTTTGAATTCGGTATTTTTGCTATTTCACTTTTTATTTGACACAAACTTCGTTACCTCATTTACGAAGATGAAGTTTAAAGTTAAAATATATATCACATACTTTTAAACCTGCTTACACCCAAAACCAAATGACTAGTTTTTTTTTATCCTTGCATTTGAAAATCAAAAAAGTATGTTGCTTGTACATCTATCCAATAATATCCTTCAGTTGTTTATCGGGCAACAGATTTATGATTTCAGTGAACAATTCAAGCATTACTTTTGCATGAGGTATCAAACATCTTTGTGGTTTTTTTAAATTCAACATCAACCAAGAGTCCTTGTTTTTAATGCAAAAAAGTGCTAGAATTGTATCACTTTTAAAATTTGTCGTGAATGAAAATTACACTAACCTGTTTTAAATTATATTTAGCCTTCAACTTTATTAAATGAGCATCTGCTAATGATTGTCCTAGCCTATTCATTTATGATCATTTAAAATAACATCATTTTGAGAGACCATATACTGTGGATTCATTATTATTCGTTGGATACCAATTTTCGTGGATTTCGTGTGCACATATGAACCTCGAAATTAAATGTTTAACGAATGACAAATTTTCTATAGGACGTATGCAGACTTTGGCGAAACCAGGAATTTAAACATCCACGAACATGTAAATTTTCCTTAATCCACGAAAATTGGTATCCACGAAAATAAATGAATCCACAGTACATTTTGTTATTTGACAGATTAACATGCATAACACATTTTGACATTTGACTTTTGCATTTTGAAACTAAAAAGAATTCATACCAAACCTAATTATCTGTAATTTTACTCTGGTGGCCTCTTGCTTAATTTCAGGCATTTTGTATATAAAGGTTAAACGTAAATCGATTGGTAATATTCACTACAATTTGAAAGCGAGAGGCAATGTGTTGCAAAGACCGAACTGTTGCGTTGCATTGGTATACGGATCCTTTAAGTAATACATTTAAGTGCTCTTTAACGTTCAGAGAGTTTGATAATCTGTAATTACGAGATAGCAGATTTAACAACTCCGTTTCAGTCGAACATTTGTACCTGCAACTGCAAAATATGTCACACCGCGCACAGTCAAACAAACGCCTCATCAAAGGGAATCTTAATGCTGCATGGGAGAAGTCCATATGACCAGAGTTTTTGATATTTTTTCTAATTCGTCCTTAAAAAATATAGTTGCACTTACACCTTTGTGTATTGATTAGTTAAACTATTATAAAAAATATTCCAATATTACGGACATACCGCATTAAGGTCAACAAATTCATATCTTAATAAGTGTAAAGACTTTATCGTTACTCCAACTGGTAATTTAAAGTATCAGAAAACTGGGAAAATGTGGCTGACTCAACTCACACACTACAAGTCATCACTGTCTACTCACAGAGTGGATGTATAATATAACGCACATAAATTTAGCCTTAATAGGACAGTCCTATAAATGTGTTGCAGGGTTTAAAAAGTATGAAAGCGCACTACCCACCCATCCCCAAATAAAACTAAAGGATCTAAAGAGCATGTGTCGCTCACCTGCATCTTCAACAATGGTTACGTTTTAGTAAAAATCATCATTTAAGAGGAGTGAATAACTCTATTCAGAGTTAACTAACAATTTTAGTCATATAAGCAGATTTGTATATCTTGTCTTGGGATTGATTGATTGATTGATTGGTGTTTAACGCCACTTTCAACTCTATTGTGCTATTCGTGGCGGTAAGTTTTTATTGGTGGAGGAGACCGGAGTGCCCGGAGAAAATTAACAATCCTAGTCAATTAAGATTGGAGTCGAGTGCACCTGCCCCGTGCGGGATTAGAACTCACGACCTCAGTGTTGACTGGCTAGTGATACAGTAGTTTGACTACTTAGACCACTTTAGGCTAGTGATACAGTAGTTTGACTACTTAGACCACGTAAGCTCTGTAGTTTCAGAGGAGAAGGTCCTTGTAAAAATTAACGGACGACGCACGATGACGGACGACGACAACGGACGACGGACACCAATTGATTGCAAAAGCTCAAAGTGACCCTTCGGTTCAAAAATATTGAAATGAATATGTTCTTTTGGATATTTCAAATTTCTCCATTGGCTTGCTGTCTTGGTGATATACGCCCCACATCTCTTTTTATTCATATAGGTGAATTAATAATAAGTTATAATCTCTATTAAATCATGAACATGGTGATTCTGTTCATTGATGTTAAATAAATACATCGGATATATTGAATCTCGTTTACAGGTTTTTGTAAAATTTATTTCTTTTACACTGAATAATATACAACTTACAATAAACATGTGAAAAGCTGTAGTAAATCGTCTCGTGACCTTTAGGTTTCGTAGTTAATATTCTGTAACCGAAATGGGTAACTCGCCATGTGATGAATAAATATTTCTTCATGTATTTAATGTTGTAAGAAGATTTATTATTTGACAATTTGTTTGATAAATATGTTTGTTTATGTATCAAGATCTGAAACAATTTCATACGGTTTCATATATTATTTTGTTTATTTCATATGGTGGTAGGGGATTTAAACCTTGTTAGCAAATATGCATGATATATTTGATTTTGTACAGAACTCGGGTTAATATAAATACAAATAATTTGAATAACTTAAATTTACGATTTAAATGAACTTAATTAAAAGCAAGCTCACATTGGAATTCAACATAAATTTGTCCAAACCTCCATAAAAGCGTTATGTATTTTCTCATTATCCTGTACTATGCAAATAATAATGCTTTACAAAGACCATAGTTTATTTTTTACCTTTGGTATAGGAAAGTCGTAACGATGGTAAAAAGGTTAAGCCTAAGAACAGTTAATCTGCAAATACCGGAAAGGAAAAGGAACTAATTTTGCCCGAGCGATTTATTTTCGCAAGCAAAAACATGACATGATTTATAAAGAGCCGCATTTATGTAAACTGAGATTGCCCCTTATATGAATTATACAAAAAAAAACTCGGGCAATCGCCAAAATAAACAATCCCGAGGTCAATAGGAAGGGGCTAAACGAGAAAAAAAATCAGGGAAATTAACCGTCGCGAAGTCGACTGGAAAGGGCTTAAAGAGAAAAAATATAATCATGGAAAATAAACGGTCGGAACGTCGACTGGAAAGACGAGAAAAACGGTAATCTCGATAATAAGTTGTTTTTTTGGTGGGGTTTGTGTTGCTTAGTCTTTTGTTTTATATATTGTGGCTTGTGTACTTTTGATTGAATTTTTATCGTTTTTCGTTTTTTTACCATAGCATAGTCAGTTTGTTTTCGACTTATGAATTTGAATTTCCCTACATATAATTCCAATGGACTGCAATAGTAGATACACTGCAACCGGATTGAATGCAAATTATAAATAAGTTCTTAATCACGCTTCTTCATGTCACACATAACAGCAATTCAATACTAACTACGACTCAGAGAGGATCGGTCCTGTTGAAGGAATGGGAATTCTGAACTATTTATATAGCCTGCACAGCCTTAAAGTCTTTATTATATATGTTAATTTTTTTTCTTAGAAACACTCTTATATGGCAGGTCTCAAAAAATAAAATCTCCCCAAATCTGATGAAACTCTCCTCGTTCATTCGTATTTAAATAATGTTTATGAAATATCATGTTATGCGTATGACTAGATCACACTAATAAACATAATCACAGCGGTAGACACTAGTGGAACAGAAATTATTTACCCTTCCGGAACAGCTGATGTCCTCCCAGATTTTGTACTTGGTAGTTTCGTTAGCTCTTCCATGTGAAGTGTTTTTTGGGCCATTCTTTTAATCGTTTTGCTTTTTTTGGTTTTATCTGTGTTTATTGACTTTTTTTTATCATACGGTTTTTGGTTGCCCCTTGGTATATTCTCTCCCTCTCTCTCTCTCTCTTTCTCGCTCTCTCTCACTTATTTTGGCTAAATTCTAGATTTTGTATAATGAAACGGCTGTAACTCCTACGATATTCATTTACAGTAATGGACGGTATAACACTAAAGTGTGCGACAAACATTTTACCTCCCAATCTTACTCTTTACATCTCTTCCTTTCTGGCATATTGTTGATACTTCATAATGAACTTCTTCCTGTTCTTTCCGATAGATATTTTGATGACCTTTATTCGATATAATTGTTCCTGTATTGTCCTATAAATATTAATATGAAATTAAGGAGATGTGGTATGATTGCCAATGAGACAACTATCCACCAAAGTTCAAATGAAGTGGATGTTAACAATTATAGGCAAAAGTACGGCCTTTAACAATGAGAAAAACCCATACCATATTGTTAGTTATAAAAGGCTCCGACATGAAAAATATGAAACAATTCAATTGAGAAAAATAACGGCCTAATTTATAACAAAAACAATTTACGAAAAAACAAATATGACAGACATGAACAACCACTGACCTGGGGCTCCTTACTTGGGACAGGCACATAAAGAATGTGCCGGGGTTAAACATGATTGTTAGGGGTCAACCCTCCCCTAACCCGAAACAATGGTGTAAATTGGCACTCATACCACATCTCCTTATTCTTATATTAACAGCACAACATAAGAACAAACTATAAAAATCAGTTGAAAAAGACTTAACTCATCAGATCCATACAAAGCAGAAAAACACAAAACAAAAACACAGACCGAACGTGGCAGGGTATTTATCCATCCCGCATCTCATTCCTAACAACAAAAAAGACACTAAGTACAGACCTGAGTGTACTCGTAGTTACTGACAGCTAGTTCAAAACCAATAACAACTAATAAAAAAATGATGTATCTAAGACTAAATTATCAATCAGTACACATCCAGCTTCCAATGGATTTAGTGTAAAGACGTTATTAACAGTCAGAGAAAAACATGACCTTGTGCAATGCCAAAATATAGGTATCCACAGATTGTAGTACCGTGAAAGTGCATATGTGTATAACGATAATATTTAGTGTGGTTTTAATTTACTGATAACAAAATCAATATTTATACCAATAAAACAATATTCAAAGATTGTTAATGACAGTGTTGAATTGGTACATGTAACCTTTCAGAATAATTCTATTTAAAGGATTGATAAGTTTATCCGGATCGTATCTAAATTTCCGTGCTCGTTTAACAAAATACCCGTAAAATATAGGATGTGCTTTTCCGTTTGAAATAAGTTTTCTACAGGCATAGTCAAACTTGAAAACCAAATCTTTGTATCTATGGAAGAATTTAGTGAAGGTTTTAAATAATTTGTGTTATCGAAATCCCTAACTTAATAATTTACTAGAAATACATAGATTTCGCTCATTGAATTCCAAAACTTCACTACAGCTACATGGCATAGCGATTAAGATGGGATATAAAAACACCGTAAGACGGTGCTAAAGGAACATCAGCGTCCAAAACAGAAAAATTTACAATAGGGTAGGAAAAATTATCTCTTTTGTCGGACATTTTTGTGTAGAGTTTCTGGTGTAACACTGAAATATCTAAATCTAGGAAAGGACAGTTATTGCTGTTAAAATTTGATTTATTTAAAGTAAGTTCCTTTAGATAAAGTTCAGCAGTATGTTTAGTTATATACATACATGGAGTTATTTTCTGTCAGAACGATGGGTCTTTATTTTGAAGAATCAACCCGGACGATACCATGTTTCAATGAAATTTGCTTCAAGACATAAAATAATGACCTGTTTAAGGTAATTATTTTCTTGATTAAAATGCGAACTTTAATTTACTTAAACATTTAATTTGTTTGATTGTTATAGTGTCTTGTTGCCAATGGCTATCTTTGGGGCGTAGTGCCTTGAATGTGGTTGATTGTATAATTTCATTCTTAAGGACTTCAGTGTAGTATTCACGTCATACCACCACCACATTGTTGGCTGCTTTGTCGGCCAGTGCGAACACAAAACGCTTTGCGAGTACTTGAATTTTGTTTTTAATCCTAGAAATGGGCGTATTACTTTCTCTTTTATTTATTTCTAAATTATTTTCGACATGTGATATGCGAATATCAACAATATTCAGACATTTTGTCAGATTTCTCCCGTTTACCCCCATTTTTTACAATAGGATGAAAGAGCATCTTTAATAACCTGACGACACTCTTTCAAATTTATTTTCGACGGTGGACGATATTTTAGTCCTTTTTCAGAAAGTTCATAACCTATCTGTCTTGAACGATGTTGAGGTCCCATGTAATTACATGGCCATATGGATCGTACATACACTTCGATGTTTCACAGTCTCATATTGAAGGAGCATTATTTCTATACTGACGTCTTATGTAACTGACGTATAATTGAAAAATAAACTTCTACTGGGTTTATTATACGAATAAGAAATGATGGGTGGCTCAATGTTATGAAAATAAAGAGGTATAAAGTTGTGAACGGTAGAGTCATGAAAAATACGGGACAAATTAATCAAATTAATATCTCTATTGATTTTGATTTTAGAAAATACTTTTAATGATCTTCTGGTTTGTCAACTTGAACAGTCTATGGTGACAAAAAGCTGTAACAATACGTGTACACTCATATTTTGGAATGAAAAACGATATTGTATCACACTCGTTATAAATATTATGTAATTTACTAATTGGCTTTTGACCCAGTTTGCATAACAATTGTTTTTAAATACAGATAAAAAAAATCAGGAAAGGTAAAATAAGAAAGTGTTTATTTCGTTGATTGTGGTTAATGTGATTGCCATGATACCTATGATTAGCATTTTTCCCCTTTCGACACATTTGCTTTGAATCTGTTCTGGACAATATCAAACTTTGAAATATATTATCGACTTGTAATGGAACTAATTAAGCTCTGACAAAAATATGATGGTCTTTATATGGATAGATACGCTTGAGTGTGTGTCTAGAACTAAAGTCGTATATGTTTAATGTAAACATATTATACTTGAATTCATCTTACAACTATGGCGTTGTTTGAGTTTTTTCTGGACACATATGGTTTAATCATAATTATTAATTTTTTGTTCTTAAAATTGATTCCCGTTCGTATTTACTATCGGATAATTTTTATCAGAAACTGATTATATAGTTCATGATGCAAACTATAGATATGTTTATAATGACTCCGTAATACTGTTATTATCTTTTATTATGATATAAAACACTGACAGGGAATATAAGCCCATATCCATTGTGAAGATCAGGAATAATATACAATATACTGGTCTACAATATGAATACAATAAGATGCGGGGAATAAGGTAGTGAGACAGTAGCCGCACAATCCAAGAAACTGAAAGACACCTTTTTAATTATTTTAGTATTAATATATTTTTTTATCGTATAGTTTTTGTAAGCGATTTCAACTAAATAAAAATTTGAAACATATAATTCAAGGTATTTTGAATTTGACATTCCTGGGGTTTTCAACTAGTTTCATATCAAACGTGTTTTTTTTTTGTTTTCGGTTTATTAATTCCAACTAAATGGATATATAGAATTATGCTTCTATATTTCGAAAGTATATAAATTATCATAACAACTGTTAAATCAGTCGATCAATTATGCAATTGTAAATTTTTCCTTTTCATAGGTCAACTGCCCGACAAATATACGCCTTTGTTGTACATGAAGCATCAGTGTCCATATATGACAGTCTGTTACACCATATAATGGATGACAACTTGTTATTTAGCCAATCAGGTGGTATTACTCACTCAGCAACATATGCTGTATCATCTTCAATAATCATGGGTTCCAATTTTTTATATGTATTTAAAAAGCCAAATATAGAATTCTTACTATACATGTATAAAGAAATTTTTTTAAAAAGATATGAATATGGGATAGGGTTGAAAAAATATACAAATTGGTTACTAAAACGAATACATTTGCCTAAGTGGTTTGACTTCTACGGTTTAAACTTTAGCTTTCAAATATTCAGCTTTGAGTATTCCTGATGAAGGTTAATCCAGAAAAGCGCTTCGGACGCATTACATTTATAACGTGTTGTTTTCGTTTTTTTAAAGAAGACATACAAAAGTGTTTGCAGTAAAGAGTTAACTATTTACTGATATCAGTCTATGAATGAAAGTATTACGGAATCATTATAAACATTTCTGGAGAGATTTCCATAATGCATTATACAATCAGTTTCTAATAAAATTATCGGGTAGTAAATGTGAACGGGAATCAATTTTAGGAACAAAATTACTCATATATTCATTTACAGATTTGTCACAGTACTCTCTCTAATTCAGTATATCAGTTTGTTGTCACTTTTAATTCTAGCTAGATGCATTTTCTTTAGTAAGAAGTGGTGAAGTATTGTTTAGACTAAACTCGAGTTTAGTCCAGACTTTATAAAAAGATTAAGAACTGATCAGAAGAGTCAAGTACAAATTCAGACTGTTTTGTATGGTTCAGAACACAGTCGAGTAAAACTAAGTAAAGTGAAGGCCAGTGGAGATTGGTTGAGTGAAATTCATTACATTTGAGTACAAGCAGTGCCCCTTTCTTACTTGAACTTGATTGAAGTAAATTTGTTTAAATTATCATGAAATAAATGTTTGTTAGAAATCAAGTTACGGTGCTTTCTAATGCATTTTGCTGGAAGACTAGTGAGACTATATGATCATGAGAAACATTTCAACTACGCTGTACATGAGGTAAAACATTAAATGCAAATATTTGTCTTATGATCGTTTTTTTTTTTGCCATGGTACTAAATAACTAAAATAATGGCAATCCTTTACAATGAGATCAGCCAAGTTAAATATTTACTTCAACTATTTCATTGATATCGTCCCATAATGGACTGTATCGAGTTTAAGAAGACTTTGTACAGATCATTTCAGAATTGAAAAAATAAAATCGTATGATTGAGCATTTTATCTTTTAATTCAATCGAGTGAAAATTATAAACCAAAATAAATATATTCTTCAGTAACATACTATATTAATTGGTGACCATATATGATATCATTTAAATCGTATTGATTACAACATTCAATGTTCTTAATCTACGTGAGCTAACTCTGTAACGAAGAGTGGTCACATTTTTCATGTCAACAAAATGGTTTACACCTGTGATGTGATATTTACTTTAGTGTAATATACAAACTGACTCAATGAATAACTCTTCCCTTAATGCTCTTTAATTTTGCTCTTTATTTGGCCTTTTTATTCGAGTGTCACCAATGAGTCTTTTGTAGACGAAACACGCGTCTGACGTACCAAATTTTAAGCCTGGTATCTTTGGGTTGTTTTTGGTCTTGCACTATTTGGATAATCGATAATACGGTATTAGAAAACAGTTTCACCTACTTCTCATAATGTTGTCGAGCCTTGTAACTCCGTGTTCCTGTTTTAAAGATTTTTTAATGAAGGAATACAATTCTGTTAAGTAATGACAACTGTTTAAACTCATTTAATTAAAAGTTTACTTCTGTATGCCAGTTTAGTGCGAATAAAAGTGCTATTTAAAAAGGGTGATGGAACCGTTTGTCATTAATAAATAAATAAACAATAGGAATCAAACATGAACCTACAAATTGGAGCAGAGAAAACAAGCCCGTGGGTTGATTGTTGTTGTTCGTCTTTGTAATGTCTATAATTATAACGAAAGCATCGATATTGGTGGTTGATGTGGTATGTTGTACTTGTCAGTATATAAGTGATTCCGGGTATCCTTTTTGTATTAAAGACTGAACAACCCAACCACTATAAAAAACAATTCCCTGAAAACAGTGAATAAAAGATGTGTGTCGAATGTATTAACATTTTGTCAAACCCTAAAGTCTGTCACCAATCAGTTATCATTAGTATTTTGTATAAGATGGGATAAACATTGTCGGTGAATGTAGATTTTGTAAAACTGTGTCGACACGAAGAGTGTAAACACTGGTATTATTTAATGCGTAACGGGAGAAATATGAATTTGTTAATTGTAAGTAATCATTTGATTTCAAGGAATGCAACAGGATCGCAAAGGGTGTAAAAGAGAGGCGAAAGATACCAAAGGCACATTCAAACTCATGATTCGAAAAAAAAAACCGACAACGCCATTGGAAAAAAAAAGACCAAAAGACCAAAAGAGAAACAACAGTATACAGTATCCCTTGTTTTATACAAAACAGAAAACCTTTACCTTTATTAGATGAAAAACAATCTAATTAATTACAAAAAAATGATACCTGGTTCCAACTTAGTTTAAATCTACAAAAATAAATGCACCACTAGAGATGCTGACCCAACATCATACCAAATATAATGTTTCAATCCGTGAAGGATCACAGATAATGGGTTTTTTTTGGATTTGGTGTATAACGTCAACGTGCCAGTGTTATGTTAGAACGTCAACGCTACATTAATTATTTATAAGGGCAAGGATTTTAAGTATAAACTCGGAAGTTAATGTCTTTAATTAAAAAATGAAAAAAAATCACATCTCTAGGTCATGATACATTTATAGCATTTTATTTCACGTAAGTACATTAAAATGTACATTTGTTGTAAATAAATCACTGCTTTTCTTTTTGAATATGATAAACGAATGTGTATACTCAATATATCATAGTAACTTTTTGAAAATTGTTGTTCTAAAAATGATAAACTTTTGAAATATAAGTTAATCCAGTATTTTAAAAGCGTGTTTTCTGGAAACAGATTATAATTTACCTTTCCATTGATACGCATTTGTATAGTATTTCAGGGAGCTCGGTGGCTGGATGGTCTAAGTAGTCAAACTACTGTATCACTATCCTGTCAACACTGATATTGTGAGTTCGAATACCGCACGTGTCAGGTGTGCTCGACTCTATAATCTTAATTTGACTAGGACTGTCCGTTTTTCAATCAGAAGTCGTTGGTTCTCTCCGGGCACTCTGGCTTCCAATAAAAACTGTCCGCCACGAAACAACATAATAGCGCTAAAAGTTGCGTTAAAAAAATCAATAAATCAATATAGTATTTCGAATGACTTCCAAGCTGACCAGTCCAGGTTAATTCTTTATCAGTAACACAAAAATATGATAAATTCTCCCAAAAAATAATATTAAAGTAGCAAATGCTTGAGAGACTTGGAAAAATTTACAGATCTTTAAACAAAATATTATTTTCAAGAAAATCATTGAATTAATGTAATACATATCTCCGCAGGCAAAAAAGCGTGTGCGCTAAAACAGAAATTCTAAGTTGCCTGTAATTATAGAAATTGGTCCACAACGACAACATTGAGTTTAAAAACGAATTCGTATACTTTAGATATATAAAAGTTTAACTTTTGAAAATTGTTGTTCTAAAATAAATTAACTTTAAAATATAAGTTTATCCTGTATTTTAAAAGCTTGTTTTCCTTTTACCTTTCTATTTATACGCATTTGTAGAATATTTCAGGGACTTCGGTAGCCGAGTGGTCTAAGTAGTCAAACTAGTGTGACAGGCTAGTGAGTTCGAATACTACACGTGTCAGGTGTGCTCGACTCCAATCATAATCGACTAGGATTGTCAGTATTCCAACAGAATGTCGTTGGTTTTCTCCGGGCACTCAGACTTCCTAAAACCAATAAAAACTGACCGCCACGAAATAAAACAATAGTGCTTAAAGTGGCGTAAAAAACCAATCAAGCACTCAATATAGTATTTCAACTGACTTCCAAACTGGACACCAGACCAGTCCAGATTTTTTTTTATCATTAGAGCAAAAAAAAAAAAAAAAAATGAAACATTCTCCCAAAAAATTATATCAAAATAGGAAATTCTTGTATTAAATATCTAGAGAGACTTCGAAAAATTGACAGATTTTTCAAAAAAATATTATTTTCAAGACAATCATGGAACTAATGTGATGCATATCTCCGTAGGCAAAAACGCATCATTGAGTATATCAAGTTAAAATATGTCCGATATGCCTATTGTTGATCATATACGGTAAATTTGACCGTTTTAAGGCAAGATTAGTCTACATCACAAAATCTAGTATTCATCATCTTAATGATAAGTATGGCTAAGTGTTTACCATATAAGTAAATACATGTACGGGTGCAGACACCATGGAAGGATGACATATCACTTATCGTAGATCCAATTATCACATAAAGGGGCGGCAATAACAAACAGGAAATTCCTTTAAATGTGTTAATTCCATTACAATACACTATATATATTCATGTTTCTGGACGGTCTTCATGGAGATGGATATCTTAACCAATTGCAGGTATTTAATATCTAGAGTAACTGATAATAATTCTTAAAATTCAAACTGAACTGAACAACTAAATAACTGGAAAAACGTAATAGCTGAAATTTACCTTTAGTTGTTGACATCCACGTTCTCTGATTGTCCTAATGGCAATCATACCACATCGCCTTATATTTCTATTTTGAATACTTAGGTGATATGAAGTCCCAAAAACTACGTGATGTTTTGCTCAGTTTGCTACATTTTAGAATGATGTTTGGTGTGCATGTTTAACCACGGTCAGTTCTCTATGTGCATGTTCCCAGTCAGTAGTAATTTTATGGCTGTCGTTGACGGCCGTCTGCAGTATTTTGTTTTTGCTAATGGATTTTGCATCAAGCATGTCGTTGATTTTGAATTGAAGTGTGTAATATATTGTCATTCCGGGGCCTTTCGTAGCTTACTATACGGTAAGAACTTTGCTCATTGTTGACGATCTTTTATTTTAGTGGATAGTTTTATCATTAGCATTTATACTGGCTTAGTTTCCCGTTTTATATAAGGTCCTGCATAAATGTCTTAATATTGTCATTTGTTATCATTTTTTATTATCAGTTATTTTCTTGCATTGTTATCTATTCATATAATGAACATCATGTACTATTCAAAATGTGTTTGAATGTAGTCATATTTATTCCATTTTGTTTATAACGAAACATAGGGCAAATGAAAACTCTGCATTGCTGAATTATTTGCAGTAAGTTGTACTTTTAAAATTGAAACAAAAAATAAATAAACTGCCCAGGGTATGATTAAGAATTGAGTATGGTTCAAATCTGTGATCGAGTATAATTCAGACTTTTTAAACAAATTAAAACAAGTTTAGTATAGGATAATTTGTCAAAACCGTTTACGTTTTGTTGAGTACTGGTTCAGTTGTTTTTAACTCGACCCTCATCTAGATCATATTGATCCGAATTAGGGTTGAGTACAAGATAGTACAGTCAAGATAAGCGTCAGGTTATTTCAAGCAAATTTCATACTTATACAAAATAAGTACAGTAGAACAGATATTGCCATTTCAGACATTTACTGGTTTGTATTGAATGTATATTTTACTATATTGAAATGAGGACCTGTTAACAAAGCAAACATTGCAAATCATCGGGAAATTTTATCTATATTCAATCATTCTTTTTTAGCTTTTTGGCAGGTGTCAACTCCTGTTCCACAACAATAGGCAACGAGTCAGTAGCTATTAATATCTCAAGTTATGCAATATACCAGAATGATTCGTTATCTGTTGAAATTCAAACAGCTATAGGAATTGTTGTTTGTTTCTTTTCCAAATTGGGTGTAATGTGTAGTATTATATTGCAAAAAAAATGTTCTATCAAAACGAACTTTCCTCAATACGTCTTCTATGTTCATCCCAGCACTGTTAGTTCTTGGATTTATTGTATCTGCATTTATAATGCCTTTCAATATAGCAACAGCCTTCAACAAGAATGTCATTCTAGATGAAACGGAATGTAAGCTTTATGGGTTTGCTATAACCAGGATCGGATTTATGTTCATATCAACTATGACAGCTAGTACAGTACAGTCATACAAAATAATAATTTCTGCACCTTCACCGGAAGTTAGGTCTGACAAAAAGGATTTTTTTCAAGATGTTGATAAGATGTATTTTACTTTGCGGTATTGCTGCATGTAGAGTATTTTTAACTCGTTATATGTTTCGAAATTTGTTGGTTGGTATTTATATTTATTTCCTTTCGTGTCAAAATGTCAGTTTTAATGGGATATTGTTAAAAGTAATTTTTGAATAAATAAATCGAAACAACCTATTACAATCTTGAATCAAATTCATCTTATGTATTTGCTTTATGCTTCAGGTGGTACTGCAATGATTTGGCTAAATGCATTGAATGAACTTAAGATAAGCGATTTATTATTATAATTTGCTAAACAGCCTAGACGGCAAGATTCGTTGGGCCTTTCATTTGAGGTATTCACGCGGCTTTTCGGTTTTTCGGTTCTGTAATATTTACCAGAAAGGCGGAAGATACCAAAGGGATATTCAAACTCATAAGTCGAAAATAAAATGACAATAGTATGGCCAAAACCGGGGTGCTCTCAAATGCCCCGGAAGAGTAGCCAGATCCTGCTTCACATGTGGCACTCGTCGTGTTGCTCATGCAAGTACAAACCCAGTGATAAGTCTAGTTCTGTAGGTCACATTCGAGGAAAAGAGAACGGATTGTGGGTTACGACAATTGGAACAAATTCGTCGTCATCTGTGAAACAGATATTCCATAAGGGTCAACCAACTAGTAATGGTATTCGTAAAATTTTCGAAGGATTGGATATAACTTCACGACATGGAACTCTTGGTTCAATAGCTTACTTGAAGGCAGGAACCCTCTATCAAGGAAATCATGATATAAATGCAAGCTCTGGAATATCGTAGCTAGCAACTGGGAGGTATAGTCTCCATATTCAGGCGCTGCTGGAATATTGCTACATAGAAATGGAAAATTCACAATTTGGAAGCTGTAATCATCTCTTTTTATCGATAGCAAATTAAACTATATGTAGATTCATTTTAACATATAAATCATTTGCATTGCCTTTCAATTCATGCAAATCTGAATGTTTCACGAATATTAAAAAAGAGAGGCGAAAGATACCAAAGGGACATTTAAACTCATAAGTCGAAAATAAACTGACAACGTCATGGCTAAAAAAAAAAAAGACCAACATACAAACAATAGAACACAAAACACAACATAGAAAACTAAAGACTGAGCAACAATTGGTGTCTAGGTTAAACACTGTGACAAAGATGGTCAGTAATTTCATTTTAGAGAAATTTGTTTATAAATAATAAATATGCTTACAGTCAGACACAGACTTAAATGTATGTTAACTTAGTATGAATATCCTTTCGTTTTTGTACGATGCACGCTAGTGTCACCTAATGTAGGATGATCTTTGGAATATATGCTTATTGACTGTTGTAACAAATAAATTATGATTTCGTTTTGAGAGACAATGACTAACATAATGAAGGTAAGTCGTTCAGTTATTTGATCGACATTATTATGTGATACTCTGGACTAAGTTGCTTTGCAATTCATACTAACACTTCTGCCAACATACTTTTCTCTATATTGTATGCAGACCAAAATTGACAAATGTTCTAATCTAATAAATAACTTTTAATATTTATAGCATTTCCACTGTTCGGACTAGCTGAATATGAACCTTATAAAAGACCATCTCTGTGTCATATGAGATGGACACCAGACAGCCTGATTAAAACCGTTTATTATATAAGTATAATAATATTGTTCTTCGTGGTACCTTCAATTGTTGTTACATCTATATACGCCATCATATATCTAAATGTACGTTTCTGGAATGTGTATTTGCTTATAGCAGTTGCTTGTACAAGGTAGTAAATAATCAATATAATCGTAATTCAGTGATCCGCCTGTCTGTCTCTTAAAACTAAGGATTTCCTACAAATCCCTTTTCCTTTATGTGTCTAATAAAATTTTGAGATTAACGGAAGTAAACGTGGCGTTTTGATAGAGTGCACTTTTTCCAGACGTTGACATGTTATGCTTGTTCTGCACCCATCTATAGTGACGATATACGTGTATGTAGGTGCCCAAATACAGATAATTGCGGGAACAAAATGTATTGCTCCAATTAAGAGGGGAACTTTTCATACTGTTAAGTAAGCTCGCCAGATTAAAAGGCAATTGATAGATATCGTTTAGCGTCAGTCTTAGTCGATGTTGGCGTTTGCTTTTGTTGTAATTCAGTGTTTCTGTTGTTCCGTTGTTTTCCTCTTATTGTTGATGTGTTTCCCTCGGTTTAAGTTTGTTACCCGGATTTTTTTTTTTGCTTTATCGAATTATGACTATTAAACAGCGGTATACTACTGTTGCCTTTATTTAGTCGACGTCTTTAAAGTTCTACTCTTTAATTATTTCACAAGGTAAATATACCTTAATATTTTTATAGTATGTCGTTCGAAAATCGGCCTGATTTTCTCACTGACCAACCATTATGACTATTTTAGAAAAATGGGGTAAATTAACGAAGAATATGTATAAACATGATTTGAAAAACATCATGTAAAAATGACTTATAAACCCCTACAACAATTATTGATGATGGTTCAATGTATTTTGACGGTTGCTCAAATTAGGAAAATTGACATGAAGTTCAATAACATAAAATGTATAACTACAAAATTTAGTTTTTCTAAGAGACAAATGTATGATTTTTAGAAATTAGGTTGATGACAATTGCTTATTCATACCTTCCCTATAATACGTTATATCATGCAAAATCAAGAAGGTTTAGTTTATTCAATATTTAGAGCTTTTACACAAGGCTTTGTTTTTTTTAAGTAACTTGACATTATCTGTTTGAAAGTTACAGACCTCAATTACAAATAATTCTTCAATTTCAAGACAAGCTTATTATAAGAATAACTCCCTTTTTAAATCATTAAAAAATTGTTTACAGTCTTTAGTTGAAAAAGACGTGGCTGATTTCGATCTAAACTTTTCTGCAATTGACAATCCGGACTAGATTCGTAGGACTTTACAACTTCTCATAGACTCCTTCAAAGATATTGTCGTCCTAGAATAGTTATGTTGATTATTTTTGCCGATTTGGAATTTAACTAGTAAAACTGTACAGCAAACAAGTCAGCACGACATAACCCGTTAATTGACTCCTCACGGAACTCAGTTTCCTTCAATTACTATTTCTACCTTTTTTCTTTTCAATGTAAGACAATACCAAGAAAATATATGTTGAAATCACATTGAAAATGCCATGGAAAAATAAAGAATAAAAAACAGCGAAACTAAAACAAGTTCACAAAATACTACATGAAAAAAATATAGACCGAGCAACCTACCAAATAACCATGGAAGATTACAGGTGCTCTGGAAGAGTAAGCAATTTCTTTTGCACATGACATATTGATTTAACACAACTTTCAGTTCTAATAACATGCAATGTGTTTATTTCTTAAATAGGAAACATAGATGCTTTCACATGTAGCATCTTTTTAGAAGGCCGTACGGTTGCCTATGATTGCTTATATCTACTTCGTGTGAATTTTGTTGGATAGTAGTCTCATTTGGCAATCATACTACATCTCCCCATTTTCATAAATGGTTTTTCAGGCAAAAGACTCGTCTGTAAAATGTTACAATTCAACTAGATCACGTAAAGGATTAATGTACATGCTCAAGCGGTATGTTATATTTATGTATTTCACAACCTTGATACTCAAAACCTTAGACACAGAAATTATAATTTGTTAACAGTTTTCCTTTTTGGTTTAGCAGCTTTTAAACTTTTTAATAAGTGATGGATTTTTAAATATTTTGTCCTCGAGCATCACTGAAGAGACATTTATTGTTGAATGCGCATCTGGTGCAGACAAACTGGTACCGTGAATGTATTACAAATAAGGGATATTGTATACAAAATCAAATAAATAACTTGACAAAATTCGCAAACGTTCTTTCTCTATTCGCTCCTTTATATATATAGCGATGTTTAAGGGTATCAATATACAAATTTTAAAGTGATAGGAATGAAAATATCATATTGTGACTAATAATGAAAGTAAATAACTTTCATTAAATATATATTCCCAATTCTTCTATTATGCATAAATTAATCATCACTTATATTCATATAAGTATTACCTGGTTTAATAACATATGAAAAAAGTGATTTTTTTTCAGGCACTTTTATATTGGCATGGACTCCCTACGTTATATGTGACTTATTGGATTTATTCAGAGTCGACTACCGTTCTTATAACGTGTATCTCATATCGTCTATGGTGACTTTCTTTCACTTTGATTCCAGTATTACTTTTGATGCAGCATAGAAAATTCAAGAGAGAATTGGAAATTATCGCTGCTGACGTGATTGACAGAATCAAAAGAACGACAACTTCATCAGCAGAGTATACTTTAGACGGTATAAACAGTAATGTGCATGGTGCTGTCGCCATAGAAGTTGAACTAAAAAATACCTTAATTGATAATAAAAAAATAAAGAGATGCAGGGCCAGTTCAACTAATTTCTTACAAAGAGACTAAACGAATAACAATGAATACATTTACAGCTAAGTGACTCACATATTTTGCGTGTTACCAACTTTATTCATAATTGAATAATAAATCACTACTTAAATAAAAAGGTTGCAGTTGACGGAACATTTATAGACTAAAATCATTCTAATTGGAAATGTTTGGTTAATAAGTATTGGCAATCTGTGCGTCTGAACTGGGATTATTTAAATGATACAATTTGTTAGTACACATTCATTTAATAACTTAATATGCAATTGACTTAAAACTTTAGTTGTTTTTCCGCCACAGTTGTGCATCATGATTTTAGGGCTGCTATTTAATGCCTTTGTGGCTTCTCTGAATTAAAATGTTTTGCTGTTTGGTTGATTGTAATTTGTTAAACGTTAAGTAGAATATATTTCAAGAATATTTAGGACAAGTGCAAAATAAAACAAATTGTTTTATGTAGTTACTGTTAATTTGGTCGACCAAGATGAAGGAAGAAAACAATTACTGCCAATAAATGAATGGTAGGGTGGGTGTAGTAAATTAAGTCTTGCAACAAGCTACTCTAGAATCCTTCATACAGCTTTGACAAATGTGGTTTGTAAGTTTGTGTGATATTTTTAGTCAGTTGTGTTGTATGTCTGCGATGTATGTTTACACAGCGTTGGATGCTGGATCGCAAGTTTTGTCACATTAACCATCTGTTGGGGTTGCTCATCCAATTATTTCAATATAATGGAATTATTACCAACTATCATTCAAGTGGGAGGTTTAGCTAGCTATAAAAACAGGTTTAATCCAACCATTTTGTTCGGAAAATGCATTATCAAGTCAGGAATAGGACAGTGGTTTTCCATTCGTTCCGTTGGTTGATAAGTCTAACGTTTCAATGTTGTCAGTGTTTATGGACTTCTTCGTTTTGAATATTACCTTGGAGTTCGGTGTTTTTGTTAATTATTTTTTTCGATGTATTGAACATTGAACATGTACATACACTTTCCTCATTCTTGGTGACACGTGTCGTTCGGAATAATTCAATATCGTACGTCAATATCTCCAATAGCTAATGTTTTGGTGTTATTGTCGTTATTATACTTCCTGTTAAAATGTCAGCTCTTTAAAAGAGCCAATCTGCCATAAAACCATGCAATAGGTTCCAAATGGAATGTTGTTATATTGACCTAAAATTTTGCATACATGATACCTTCATAGCAACTACTTTCTGTGCAAAATATTTTTTTTAAAAATATTCAATGCTACTCTCTTTATGGAGCGCCATCTATGAATAGCTATTTATGGTCAAAATAAAGCTGAAAAATAAGCCAATTTCAGCAGTTTTAAGCTAACAAATACCAGTGTTTAGCAACATGTAACTGTTTTATTGGTAATAATATGTTGTAATTATATTATATGACTAACTAGTTTAATACAACTAAAATATTTCATTAGTATCTCATACAACTTTCACAATAAACCCTATAGTGGTTGCGGAGGTCATTTGGACAATATTTTGGATTTTGCATGGTTTTCTTGCGGATTGGCTCTTACGTGTTATAACGAGGTAGACACTCTTCTATGACAAAAAGTAAATTAACAAAAATCCCGACTTCCAAGGCAAATTCAAAACGGAAAGTCCCTTATCAAATTGCAAAATTAAAAGCTCAAATACATCAAATAAATGGAAAACAACTGTCATATTCCTGAATTGGTACAGGCATTTAATTATGTAGAAAATGGTAGTTTAACGAAGTTCAAGTCTCGTCAATTAAGTAAGAAAATACATAATCAACTTTAAAAAAACCCTCAGGTAATTGCTTGAACTCTAAACGGGCCGCGTTCATATTCCTGACTTGGTACAGGCATTTCCTGATGTAGAAAATGGGGCATTAAACCTTGATTTATAGCTAGCTAAACCTCTCACTTATGACAGTCGCATAAAATTCCATTTTATTGACAACAATGTGTGAACAAAACAAACAGACATAATCGTATCTGGTTTTGAAAATATGAAACAGTTCAACTGTACGGCGTGAAGTTGCAACCATGAATTTATTATCAACTGGTTATAAAACATAGCTGTGGTAAAAAGGTATTGACCTTTATCTACATATACAAATGTTTGTGTGAAGCACTGTGAGCATAACAGAAGATGTTAAAGTTACGTCAATAAGATCTAACTTTCGTTTAATCGAGTCATATTTGGTTATATCATTATTTCCATTGGGCAAATACTATTGAATATGTAATGAAATAATGCAAGTATGATATCTAATACCTTAAACAAAATTGATTTATGACAAGATATTTAAATAAATGTGTTTGAATCACTTAACTTGCAACTTTGTTCGGGCAAGGCAATTAGTAATCATTTAAGAATCCAAAGTCATGAATTTACAAGATTGATCGCACATACTATTTATCAGCCAAACACCATTTTGTTCCAATTTCTTGATGTAATAGGTGTATTTCTAATTGTTCTTGTATTATTCCTTTAAATACTACATCCACAAACTGTCTGACCATAACGGAAATATCATGATTAGGTTTTATTGATTTTTGTGAGTTCTTACGTTGTGGGGTTAAACTTATTTCCAATGGTAAGGGTAGTGCTTGCAAACATGTTTAACCAGGTTCACCAGACCAAACCTGAGGACAGGCCAGCTTGACCAGACCAGACCGGACCTGTGGACAGGTCAGTTTGACCAGACCAGACCTGTGAACAGGTCTGCTGTTTAAGTGTCATGTGGACAAATCTGCCTTTTGACAAACCAGTCATGTCAGTCATGGAGACATATCTGCTTTTTAATCGGTCCTATATTTTCATTGATCGGAAGTTGATACTCAAATGCTATTTATCAACCAAAGCGGTCGTGTTTACTTGTTGAATTTGGATCATGTGAACTTTATCTTGGAGTAGACTAGACCAATAGCAGATCTGGTCACAAGTTAACTTGTGTGTAGTACTGTTATTGGCAAAGAAAACTTTGTCCAGAGTTAACTTCAATATTGGATTTATCATAAAGTGAACTTTTCGGGCAGTCATAGAAAAGTCCCAAGACCACGTCTGCTAGCTGTACAGGTAAGACTGTATCCATCTGTATGCATACGCCTGTCCATAGCCAGTAGCCTATGCTTCAGTGGTTGTCGTAAGTAATATTTGTTTTTTGTTTTGTACATCATTCAGACGGTTTGAAATTTGAATTGTTTAACATTTTGTCATGGTTTGGCATTTTATATCGCTTGTAAACTCTCGTTTTTATATTTCAATTACAATAATAATAACATCGCCTTACGATAGATTATTATTGCATTGGCATTTTTAAAATCAGGCTAAATTCAAGCTATATCGAATACGCACTCTTTATAAAACAAATACACATTTTGAAAATACTATGCAACGTTTCGAATTAATAACCAATACTTTAATGTAATAATAATTATGATTATCAATTGATACCATCAATTTGTCAATTTCACGATGTTATTGAATTGTCCCCAGTATCGTCATATTCACGTTTCAATGAATGTTATGTATGTTACTATAGACCTGTTCTATCCTATAACTATTCGATATTTGGATCTTTTAGTTCACAGATTTGCATTGGTAATTTTTCATGATCTATATTTACGAATCTACACCGTAAAACCGTTACTTATAAATTTGGTGGAAATCTGACGGATACGGTCTGACACTATCACGAATCACCGAAAGCAGAAAGTTTTGCATGTTTTATGTTTTTCTTTTAATTTCTTCACCTCTTAAATGAAGTAGGCCGTTAATTGTTCCAGTGTAATCAATATTTTCGACATAACTCAACACAGTAAATGGTGCATTGTTTACTGATTATTTGGAATTTTGAACATAACGTCTTTTTAATTTTCTTTCAAAATAATTAATATGGATTTATTATGATTATTAAACTGATAAATTAATACTGAATACAAAAAAGTCAATAAAAAAGCTGTGCAATTTTGAAAACTAAAGTTAACTGTCCATTAATTTAACTAGTATAGCCCAATTTCAACTGAAATGTATTGGAAGAATTTCATCAGAAAAAATCGCTTCTATTGAAAAACCTGGAAAAACGCCTGATATTCAAATGCTACACCAGTCTACTCAAACTTAAATAAAAAAAAAGACCATTAAGCAATTCGTGAAAATTTAAGAGATAATAAAATGAAAAACCTACTGACTTCTTAATACGCATCAGGTATACAGTGCTACATGATCATATCGAATTTTGTTTTGAAAAAATGAAACAGTTACCCTTTATTTATCATCCACTGATTATGATATTCGGTATTGATACAGAATTGTTCACCTTAATATAAATACATACTCGTGTGTGTATATCAGGTGCTTAAAAAGGTGTTGAGGTCAATGAGATCCAACTTACGTGTTTATTTATCGGGCCATATATTGTACTATCATAAACTACATTGAACTACTTACATTGAATCTGTTATGAAACTTGTATACATCTTAAATCTTGAGGATATTGTATAACGAGGGAGCTGCAAATATAAATGTTAGTATGACATAAAAAATATGGCACAAAATAAATTGATGACAAAATATTATTTTTGAATGTGTTAAAATGTACACGAATAAATCAATTAGCTTCCACCTGAGTTCATGCAAGGTTTATTGTTATGAAATCATACACGTTTGTAAATTTATCAAAAGTCATGAAATGCCAATAATAATGTTTTTAAGCAAAGTTTCTCATTTATTGTACATTGAATATTAAAGCAGTCCAATTGGTTCATGATATTTCTATTTTACACTTAATATCAATATAAGAAGATGTGGTATGCCAAAATATAATTATCTACAAAATGTAGTACCGTGAATGTATATAAATGTAATGTTTCTATTGTTTCTGTGACAGTTTCAATTGTTTTTGGGGGCCACATGGTATTGTTAAATGAGTTACTTTAGTTGAATAAAAAAAATAGTATTTTCATTATTATGAATATCTGTTGTTTCATTCAACAAAATACTGTTAAACTTCCAGAGACTCCTCCCAGCATAAAAACCACTGATTTAAAAATAATAAACTATCGATGAATAACTATCTGCTGCTTCATGTTCTTAGTCTTTTAAAAAAAACTTCCTGGCAAATTCGTCAGGTATACAGCATAGCTAGCTCGTATCGGGTTTTGAAAATATTAAACAGTTCAACTGTACGGTGTAAAGTAGCAACCTTCAATTTATTACAAACTGGTTATGAAACATAGCTCTGTTTAAGAAGTGTTGATCTTTATATAGATATATACACGTTTGTGTTAAGCGCTGTGTCAATGAAAGAAGATGTTGAGGTTCACGTCATGCAATAAGATCTTACTTTCATTTAATCGTGTCATATTTGGTAATATCATCAATTCCATTGGACAATTAATATTGAATTTCTAATGAAATGAATGCTAGTATGATAATTAAAACCTTGCACAACATAAATTTATAACAAGATAATTATAAATATATACGGAAACATAACATAGCTTGCACTTTCAAGTTTCGTTATGGCAAGGCAATTAGTTATCATTTAATAATCTATTAATTAATCGTGGATCGTTCGTAAATACAATGGTACATGATATATCTTAAGTCTCGTGTTTGTATGCATCTAAACAGATATGAAAAAAATTGGTTATTTAAACTGAAATGTCCATTTATCAAATTATTGTCAGCTTTTATAGCACAAATATCATAGAAAATTACTTCTATTTTAATGATTATTTACTTGTAGATGAATATAAACTCAACATAGTTACCAGGATAAAAATTGTGTACACCAGACGCACGTTTTGTCTACAGAAGACACATCAGTGACGCTCGAATCAAAAAAGTGAAAAAGGACAAATAAAGTACGAATATGAAGCGCATTATGGACCCAAAATATATAATCCTTAGTGTTTGGATAATAAATGAGGAAAACATTATTTTCAATCCCTACACCTGTCTATTAAATTAAAAATAAAGTGGAACATCGGTCAATTCATGAATATTCAATTAAATGAAATACATACTGACTTTTTGATACACACTTCAAGTATACAGCAGTGCATGATCGTATCGAGTTTTGTTCTGAAAAAAATGAAACAGTTACCTTTTGATTAATCATCGACTGGTTATGAAACGCAGTACTAAAACATAATTGTTCACCTGAATATAAACACATACAAGTGTGTGTATATGACTATAAGCAAAAAAAGATGTTGAGCCTTATGTCAATGAGATTCCACTTACGTGTTTTATTTGTCGGACTATTAATGGTAATATAATAAATTACATTGAACTTAATTTATCAAACGTCTTGAAATGCCAAGATTCATCCAACATCATATTAGTTAACCAAACATCATTTTGGTCCTATTTCATCATAAATATTACAGCGACAATAGATTACATATGTCCAGGTTTCGTAAATAGATTTCGAAGTGACAAATTAAGGTAAAAAACAGAAACTGATGGAATCGCATGAATTCCAAAAGGGGCGAGACCGGGTGCATTGACAGCGTAAGCGTTTTCTGCTAAGTGTGCATCCCCCGCCATTCGAATTCACACTAAGTAAAAATGACACATACGGGATTAGGAAACAATCGTTAAAATTACAGATCAGACGACTAAACTGATATCAAAAGATCTAAGAAAATTATTTCAAATATTTCTCTATACATGGCATTTCAACTTTGATTGAACATAGAAATTGAATTTCAATAATATTCATTGTCCCGACAAAGGAACGTGTTTAACACTTTTGAATTAATTTCTCTGTAACTTTTTCATCCATTTTAATTACAAATCCTTCTAGTATTTAATTTTCAATATTAATGATTTTCAGACTTCCTGTACAGTGTGATTGTGTTGAAATCCCTTTGGTTCTTTATTTGGTATTTTTTCTCTATTGAAGACTTATAATTTATCCGTAAAAATTTTAATAATTGTCCTATTAGAACTATGTATTAATGATAGATGTTTGTACCGTAGATTCAAATTATATTTTCAATCTCTTTTATATCAGGTTTGTAGTTTATTTGTTTTCAATTTCGATTAGATCTATACAAAAATTTATCCAGAGAAGCACAAAAGGATGCTTTCAAAAATTGTGATGATCCATCATGTTAAAAAAAAATTAAAACAACACTGTAGATATTATACGTCAGAAACGCTTTTTGGGATATATCTTCATCAGTTACTCTCATAGCCAAATATTTGAAAGCTAATGTTGTATAAGAACCGAAATAGTTGAAGAACTATATGACCAAAAAGGACCTTAAAAATTATAGCCTAATCCACATAATGGTCAATTTGCCTGAATGAAAATTGTGTTTAAGAAACTCATAGGTTGACAGTTGTTATATACTGTCATGGTTTATCACCCATCGGTATACATGTTGTGATTTCTATTTATGAAAAGCTGTCATTAATTTCATATTTAATCAATATTTAGCATCTCAGATTTTATTTATTAACTTTGAAACATCTAGTTTGCAATTTTATTATTACGATCAATATTTTCTATTGTTTCTTTTCTTGAATAGAGATATTTTTTTTATAGTTTTCGGTTTCCATTCATAGATGTTCTTAAGTACATGTAATGATACAAAATCCCTCTTTATGAACTAGTCTTTGTAATATTTTGTTAACAAGATCATATTTTCTAAATAAAGGATTAATATTTTTAAGATCGTTCAACCGATAGCATTTTGACCTTATATAACAGCCTCTTATATATTCCTTTACAAAAAAAAATCTAATTTTGATTTCGTGTGGTCGATATGTTCAAGAGTTCCTGTGGTTTGTATATTTTCTTCGTATTTTGTTTTCATTACATTTACCAAACCTATTCCAACTTACATGTTACTTTCTTAATATAAAAAGGACATTGTTTTACCACTGATTTCTGGCAATAATATTTCTAAGAAAAGTTGCTCATATATCGTACATTGAATATATAAAAGCAGTCCAATTGATTCAGGTTATCTCTATTTTATACTGCGGTTTATTTTATTGTTTCTTTGACAGTTTTTATAAATGTTGTATCAAACAATAAACAATTGTAGAATTTCTAGAGTTCAATATCAACTCGTAAACTATTTATTTTAAAATGTAAAATTATCGGTGAACGATCAGATCAAAAACTGCGTTGAATTTAAACGTATTTGTCCTTGAAAGAATATGAAATAAATCAAACACCGACTTCCTGGCAGGACATTTAAGTACACAGCAGTGCTTTATCATATTGTTTTTTGAGAAAAATGAAACAGTTTGTCTATACGATGTGAAGAAGTAACCTTGGACTAATTAACAACAATTGGTTGATGAAAATTAGCACTGATTCAGAGGATTTAACCTTTAGGATTACGTACACGTGTGTGGAAAGCACTATTCCATAAAAGAAGATGTATACGTTTACGTCATTGAGATCTAACTTACGTGTTTTTTTTTTTATCAGACCATGTATGGTAATATCATAGATACCATTGGACTACTTATACTGAATCGGTTATGAAACTTGTTTACTACTTGTAACTTGAGGAGATTGTTTAACACCGGATATATTTATTTGAATATTTTTGTAAGTATGATATTTAAATCTTTGTAAAAAATACATTGATGACTACTAGATAATTAAAAATGTGTTTTAATAAAATACGTTTTTTACTAGGAAACTAAATTTAGCTTACCCCCTTAGATTTATTAAAGGATACGAATACTCTCAGTAGCTAGCAATCTTAGTGTACCTGATTCGGTATAACAATAAGAGGAATTATATCAGATAAAGATTACTTAAGCAACTTAAGGTTATCGTGCGGCCTTCAACATTAACCAAAACCCATATCGTATAGTAACTTGTAAAAGTCCTCGACATGACAAATTGTAAAACTAACGGCCAGATTTATTTACAACACAATAAACGAATAACGAATATGATAGACAGCAACTAACAATAACTATTTCATCACAGGTTCCTGCCTTTGGAAATGAACATACCGATATTGTGATGTTAACCATGTTTGCGAGCCCTTAATCCTCCTCTTACCTGGAACATGTGGAACAGATTGTAGTTCCTGACTTGGGATTAACACAAACTGATTTTGCGTTGTTAACTATGTTTGCGAGCACTTAATCGCCTCCTAACCTGAGACAGAATGAATTTTCTGACTTTGGAAGGGGACATACCGATATTGCGAGGTTAACCATGTTTGATAGCACTTAATCCTCCATCTATAATCTGGAACGGAATGTAGATCCTGACTTGGTAGCACATACCAATATTGCGAAGTTAACCATATTTTCCATAACTTAATCCTTCCCTTAACCTATGACAGATTGTAACAGCACAACACAAGAACAAACTGTAAAATTCAATTAAAAAAGACCGTTAGTTTTCTCATTGGAATTGTTTAACATTTGTCATTTCGGGGCCTTTTATAGCTTTTTATGCGGTATAACTTTTGCTCATTGTTTCACGAAGTACGGTGGCATATAGTTGCTAACTTCTACGATATTTGATCTCTGGTGGAGAGCTATCTCATTGGTAATCATACCATATCTTCTTATGTCTATATTGACTCATCAATGTTGAAAGCAAACACAAACGAGAACTAACAAAACGATTAATGGCACGAAGTACTAAAATGTTACTACACGCAGATACTGACACTTAGGTAAAAGCCAGTAACAATTAATGAATAAATCATATTTCCCAGACCGAAATATCAACCAGCACACACCCAACAGATTTAGTCTAAAGACGTCATAAACTGACTGAGAAAGACATGACCTTGTGCAATGCCAACAAATTAGTAACGTAACAATGTTAGGCCGCAAGTGTTAATAATTGCATAGGAATACATAATTAGTCTTTTAGTAATCATTTAACATTTAATCAAATTAAACAAACTATAACAAAAATACTGAACTTAAAAAAGGGTAAGTCATAAAAACTTAGAAAATCAAACGCTATCAATCACCGGACAAGTGAAAAACAACTGCCATATTCCTGATTTGGTACATGCATTTTTCGACGAAAATGGTGGGTTACACCTGGTTTAATAGCTAGCTAAACCTCCCACTTTTATGAAAGTTTTTTTTTATAGCTAAACAAGAGTTTTTATATAGATTAGACCGTTGGTTTTCCCGTTTGAATGGTTTTACACTAGTAATTTTGGGGGCCCTTTATAGCTTACTGTTCGGTGTGAGCCAAGGCTCCGTGTTGAAGACCGTACTGTGACCTATAATGGTTTACTTTTATAAATTTTGACTTGGATGGAGAGTTGTCTCATTGGCACTCATACCACATCTTCTTATATATATTAACTTTTCTTTAATTTGTTAATGTCATGACCGCCTTACTTTTGCTACATAATATTTTTTTTCTATTTTATAAGCCGCGTTCCCGCTTTCATTTGTCATTAAATTGCATGCTTTTCGTGATTTGAACTATACAAAACCCACCTTATCCCACCCTTGAGAATATTTGTTAATCTATTTTCAGATATTGACAAAAGAACTGTCATGGATTGGATATAATGTGACCTGTATAAATTTGTTTCTGTTAAATGGCGGAATTCATCTCAGTTGGTGTTTGTTAGCCCAGTTGCCGTTTTAATACACATATGCTGGTTGCCTTTCAATGTTTTCATCTTGGACATTAGCGATATATTATCGATGAATGCGAATTCGTTGACCGGTTGAAATATATGTATACTGTCCAAATAAATCCGTAACAAGAAGTTGCTTCAAACTTACTATTTGTTATTTTCTTATTATGATAAAGGTAGTATGACATTGTTCGAAATGCAACGAGAGGTTTCAATTACTTTTGTTTATGTTGATTTGCATGTATATCATATTGTTAAATTTATAATTGTTGATAAAATAGTGTATAAATAACAAAATCAATGCTAGTACCAACAAAATGATATTCAAAGATAGTATTACATTGTTAAATGTATAACTCTTTAGAATAAGTCCATTCAAAGAATCGATAAGTTTACTAAGATCGCATCTAAATATATGGGTATTATAAACAACATAACTGTAAAATAACGTTTTTGATTTGCAGCTTTCAGCATTTCATTTGTCCCTCAAATGATTGAAGAAACTTTGGGAACATGAATAAAACCAGAGAGTCCACATTTGTTTTAAGGATAAAGTGTTAAAAAATACTGATTTAGGGAAAAACATTGTTATTCAAGGTTAACTGAATAATATCATATTGAAACAAGAACATATACATAAACCTTTAGGAAGGGAAAAGAGAAACAGAGCATCAATTCCTTTAACAACGAAAAACAAAAGCTAATCAGGCTTATTTGTATATTTTATCTAAGTAAACAAAACACAATAAAAGAAAAGGGAGTTGGTTTAAAATCATCTAACTTGAATTTTGGATTAAGTTTATTATGGTATCCAATGGATATGAAGAAAAGTGAACATGCAAATTAACACATTATTATGAATATCCAAAATCGTCATCAAGGAAAAGAGATATCTTTAAATATGAGAAATTATCTGTGCATGAACACATTTTTTTTCTTCCAAAACGTAGAACAGCTACACGTGACAAACTCTAATATATTTTGTAGATATCTTTCGTCAGATGAACATTAAAGCATTAATCGTTACATTGATAATCTTATAAATAATAAGGTTTGTATGTTTTTTTCACTTTCGTAGTGTGAAGGTTGACTCTAATGTTAAAGTGAAACAGTCATAGAAATGAAATATGTTAAGCATGTCAACGCACATGGTCGCGCTCCTTGTGGAGTTCATTCGAATTCCAGAGTTTGTGTTTGTCACCTTGATTTTTTTATGAGATTTGAACAACGCTAAACAACTGTACTCTATATTTTGCCTTTTGTTTCCATCTTATAAAATTGTACAGAATGAAAACAATACGTTATAAGTTGTATGCGTCCAAAGCGCTTTTCTGGATTTACCTTCACCAGGAACGCTCAAAGCCGAATATTTTAAAGCCAAGGATGTACAAGAGCCGAAACAGTTGAAGAGCTATAATACCATAGTGGATCTAAAATAAGATTAGCTAAATCCATCTAAGGTCAACTTAGAGCTATCAGCATTCAAGACTTCAAACAGATACCAGTCAAACTTTTCGTCTTATCAATAGCTTCACATTACTTGTTGGGAATAAGATATAACATATTGTAGGAAGTCATTTGCTCCTTTGTGGTCAAATCAGATCATAATTCCGGGAAATCGTATTCCTCTGTTTGATGTTTTAGGGAAAACTATTGTTGCCTTCAGTAATCATATAATTCATGACTGAATATGGTGTTTGAAATAAATATTTACGGTTTTTTTTAAGAAATAATGTCAACAAGATATTTCAAGCCAACATAAAACGCATTGAATAATGAAAGAACGGAAGCTGAGCCAAAAACTTACCTTAAAGGTATTTTCATTAAGCCATTATTTCTACATTATAGTTCTTTTGCAATAGATGGATGTATACATCTATAAGATAATAAATACTGCTTTTTCGTTACGTCGAGCTATCTAAACACACTGACCCATTTTTTAATCTGTGTTTTATACTCATTCTTCTGTCAATTAATTCGTGTCACTAGGTTACAAAAATTTTTTCATAATAACTTTCTATGCATTATACATTTGCTTGAATTCTACTTGATACCTATGAGGAATTATCATATAATTCTAAATTCAACTCTTGATAAAAGAGAGGCGAAAGATACCAAAGGGACATTCAAACTCATAAGTAAAGAAAAACCTGACAACACCATGGCAAAAAAAGAAAAAGACCAAAAGACAATTAACAGTACACAAAACACAACATACAAAACTAAAGACTGAGCAATACGACCACCGTCAAAAACCGGGTTTAATCTCATGTGCTCCTGAAGCGAAAGTTGATCTTGCTCCACATGTTGCAACCACCGTGTTGCTCATGTAAAAAAATTAAACAATTAGTGAATTAAATACTAAAAACGATGAGCTTAACTTAGAACCCCATTATAAATATCTGCAAGACTCTTATATCTTATTTTAGGACGAACAAAACACACTCTGTTTATAGGAAAATGTCGGTTTTATGTATGTTTTCAATAATATTTTGGGAAATATAACGCGAGTTGAAGGTACAGAAAATAATATGGTTATTTTTTCAATATTTGCACTTGCAGAAGTCATTTCAAATTTTAAACAGTTATGCAAGTTATGGAAAAAATAATAAAAATGCCATCTTAAAATATTTAGAATTGAATGGCGTATCGGATACACAACTCTAAAGGAAGAAAAAAGATTAAATAAATGACTAGAGATCTAGAATATGAACACACACAGGAGACGGCAACACAATAAAACTCAAAGAGCAAAGTAAAGCTAAACTCAGTAAAATGGGTCAGAAAAGTAACATGCATCATATGTCAAGCTCTGAATTGGCCGAGATTTGAAATGTAATATAAATTTTATAGTTATGCTCTCAGCACCAAATATTTGAAATGCCAAGACGAAGAAGAAGAGTCATATATCATTATTTAAAATGGTGCCAAAACGCATCATTTTCAAAATTCAAACAGTTGGTGACTTGCTGATTGGAAGGGACATATATAGCACCTGCTGAAATTGATGCACTAATATACACTTAAACTGAATGCGATAAAATCTGGACCTTATAATTATGGTGGTATAAGTGAAATAATTTAAAAAAAAAAAAAAAAACAATCCGGCTTCAAGTGTCGGAATAAGCATATGTTGCCTTTGAGCTCTATTCAGATAAATTCTAACCATATAAGTAAATCAGCATAATAAATTATTAAACAATGACAAAAAACAAGGAGCTTTAGAAAATAAAACAACTAATGTTTGCTTTTATCGAAAAAACTCATCTTAGATAACGCTGTCTTCATTTTTAGCTTATCCTAACCGAAGCTTAAAGCTTTGTGAAGCTAAAGTAATAACTCTATCAGGTAATTGAAAATGAAAGGATATGGAGTAAATGTACATGGGACAAAATCATCGCACACAATACATAGAAAACATAGAAAAATTATCAATGAACAGGGCTTTTATTCCTGTTCTTCATCTTGACAGTTGATGCAGGGTCTTCAACAATGAACGAATCATTCATACACTACAACAAGGTCAAGACGGCCCCTAGCGTCGACTTAAGCGGTACTATTGATAAAAATAAACCACAGTTCACCTTCTTGCTCCCCATCCGCCTCGGAGTGCCAACTTGTGCGATGCTTGTTTACGACGGTTCTCCAGTCGAAAGCATCAGGGTACAAGAAAAGTGCAGTAATTTTGAAAGACATCCATCGCCGCTAAAATATGCCTTGAAGTTACACATGTCGGGAGCGGTCAATGAATTACATAATTTATAACTACGGGCGAGGTTTATCAACATTTATTTGTCATACATTGCCCAACAAAAGACCAATAATTTCGAAACAATAAATGATAGACAATACATATAAAACTAAAAAACAAATGATAGACAGCACGGGGCACATCGAAATATATGTATGAAAACCTAGCAGTTTAAAATAGTATGAAAGGGCAATATACAAAACAGATGACCAGACCAGTATTTTGAAGAAAACCAAACATGAAATTTTGACGGTGTATTATTATGAGAAATTCTCACATGAGCAAGCACACCATAACTGTAAATATTATAAGAGCATACACCTCAAGCACGGGGAAAAGTTCTACTGCCTCCACACAGCACTAGAGACAAACTCTAGAATCAATAGAAAATGAAAGGATATGGAGTAAATGAACATAGGACAAAATCGCACACAATTCATAGAAAACATAGAAAATTATCAATGAACAGGGCTTTTATTCCTGTTCTTCATCATGACAGTTGATGTAGGATCTTCAACAATGAAAGAATCATTCATACCCTACAACAAAATCAAGACGGCCCCTAGCGTCAACTTTAGCGGTACTATTGATAAAAATAAACCACAGATCACCTTCTTGCTCCCCACCCGTCTCGGAGTGCCAACTTGTGCGATGATTGTGTACGACGGTTCTTCAGTCGAAAGTACCAGGGATACAAAAAAAGTGCAGTAATTTTGAAAGACATCGATCGCCGCTAAAATATGCCTTGAAGTTAAACATGTCGGGAGCGGTCAATGAATTACATAATGTATAATTACGGGCGAGGTTTTTCAACATTTATTTGTCATGCATTGCCCAACAAAAGACCAATAATTTCGAAACAACAAATGATAGACAATACATATAAAACTAAAAAATAAATGATAGACAGCACGGGGCACATCGAAATATATGTATGAAAACCTAGCAGTTTAATATAGTATGAAAGGGCAATATACAAAACAGATGACCAGACAAGTATTTTGAAGAAAACCAAACATGAAATTTTGACGGTGTATTGATATGAGAAATTCTCACATGAACAAGCACAGCATAACTGTAAATATTATAAGAGCATATACAGTACAATCTGTGACTTCCTCTTAGTTATGTCCACCCTCTTGTATGGTCACCTTCGAATGGTGGCCATCTATTGGGGTATTCAATCTTGAAATGTTGGCCATTTATTGGGGTCATAAAACATAGGTTGATGATTTATTTAATTATGTTACCTGTTGAAATCAATCAGGGTTGAAGTTTTCAGCTTGTATGTTTCATTAAAATTTACCTGTACAGGTAACTCAGGTTTTTCTCAAATTGACATTTCACCTTTTCTTGAAAATGTAGAATAGAATATTGTTTTAGTCTTTGTGAATTCATATCATTTGTTGATTTTTCTGTCTTTAACTTTACATATTTTCCTTTTTCTTGTTTTTCTCTAATGTTTTTATTTTTTATGTTATTTTTTATTTTTCATTTGTTTTTTTTTTGTTTTTTTGCTTCTTATTCTTTTAATTTCTTCTTGGAAAGAATCTTGAGTAGAAATGAAAAAAAATTCAAAGATAAGTTATTGACTAGCATTTGAAAACAAAACAGAGAATCCTTTAAATAATTATTTTTTCAGTAAAATGTTCAATTTAATTCTTTTATTACTTTGTCTCAAAGCATTACTTTAAAAAATATCTTATTATACATGATGTACATGGTATTCAATTGTTCATTTGCATTATTAAATGAATTATTATTAATAATAACTTTTAATCATGCAAATGATATGTTTAAAGGAACCATGAAGCAAGTAATTTAACAAGCCTGTTTCTTAACAAATTAAAATTATCAATATCATGAATATCAATCCTTTTACAATAGATTTTGTTAACAAAGTTGTACAATCTATTATCATGATTATTATTCAGGAATACTACAACTAAATTGTATAGGAACAAACTTTTTGTTTATCTTTTAAATTTTTCAAATATCAAAAAATGTTAAATGCAGGGGCGTTACTTAAACAAGTTTTTTTTTTAAGTTACTTATATAAGTAATTTTTGTTTTTAAAAATAATAAAATTACTTAATAGAGTTATTTTAATTTTCAATAGAAACATAGACTTAATGTAGTTTTCCTGAATTTTTACAACATTTTATATCATAAAATAAAGAATTTGTTTGATTTGAGAGGAGTATAGAGATAAAGGGTTACTTTAATATTTATGACAAAAATATTACTTGAATAAGTTATTTTATACATTTTAAAAAAAAATAGTAATTAATCTTATTTAAGGAACAAATGCAATTGATTTGGGTTACAAATTATAAATAACTTCAAGTCTTAATTATTTCAAAAGTATCCATCTATTTACATCAGTTTACCTTCAAGATTTTGGAGGAAAATGATAATTTAATAGTCCTCAGAGATCAATCTTTTACCCAGAAGCTTCGGTATGAAAGGGTATGAAAGCTAAGTGCGTCAGAAAGTTAATTAGTGTTTCAGATGAATTAGATTTTATATTTCATGAGAAAAATAACCAGATGACTCTGAAAATTTGTTAAAGCTAGTAAAATCTGTATTTTTGGACACCTATATAGATAATATTCAGAAAAGTTACTTATATAAGTAATATTTAAAATAGCCTCGTTTTCAACTTTACTTGTATAGGTAATTCTAATTGTTACTTGTTTAAGTAATGCTCCTAAGTATAAACAATTTTGATTTTAGAAAATTAATTGGAAAAACACCTTTTCAAAGGAAAAAGGCAGGCGTTGTGAAAGTTTGCATTATATTAGAAGATGATATTCATTTATTTTTCATTTGCCAAAAAATACATGTAAAAAATAACTTAACATTGATAGAATTATTTAAAAGGTATAACATCAAAACAAATAGTCATGAGAAAATGTTTACAAAAAAAAAGTTAGGAAGCTATATGTTCAACTAGTTTTATTATTTCATTTTATTTTAAAATTTTCTTGTAATAATCACAGTTGTTGAATTTGACAAACACATATATTTTACCTGAGACACTTTACCTGTAAGTTATATAATTTTAACACTTCAGTGCATTCATGATTTCCCTTCATCCTTGACCAGTTTTTGATTAATACCTTGTGTATTAATTAAGCAACAGGAGGTATAATGATGGACATTTAGGGCCATCATGGTGACCATATTTTTTATGGCCACCATTAATAAGAGAATGTCACAGGTAGTACTGTACCTCAAGCACGGGGAAACGTTCTACTGCCTCCACACAGCACTAGAGACAAACTCTAGAATCAATAGAAAATGAAAGGATATGCTGGTGTTAGACGATTTTAGGGGATACGGAACAGTTTTTTTACGAATAGTTGCATACAAGCTATTTTTCACCTAGTCAATTAAAATATGTAATAAAAAATACACCTGCATGTGTTACATGTAAAGATAAATGGAGTCAAAATTTTAGATATTTACTCAACATTTCGGTTTTTTGGACGTTTCTCTCCTTTGAATAGACATATCTAACTTTTTAACACAAGCATATTTTTGTAAAAACATTTGGAAAATCTTTTTTACACAAGTATATTCTAGATTAGTGGAAATAATTCATTTTTATCAAAGTTGCACGATTTAAAAAAAAACGGCAGTTTTTGCTGTATATTTGTCTAATTCCAAAGAAATTCATTGGTGATTTTTTCATAAAAAAAATGGTAGAAATAGTCTTCATACATAATCAAACCTTCAGTGATTTAAATAAAAGGTGGGTCAATGTACTCGTTTTCAAGCTAATGATCAAAATAAGTCGGAAAATGCATCTTTTCCCGATATGTTACAGTTTGGCGTCACGAAAAAAAAAAATTGACGTTAGCAACATCATTACATTGTACCTACCAAGTAACTGTATCATATGCCCTCAAGCTGTGTATTTCTCTGTGTATTTGATGTTGGCTTTCGAGACTACAATTGCCTTTGTTTATCCTGTTAAACGTTTTTTTTTTTTTATTATTAAATATTAACTTATTCTACTTTTTTGTTGGTTATTTTCCGCAGGCTCGACAATAAAAACTACATTTATGGGATTTGAAGGAAGAAGTGATGAAAAAGCAAATGAGGATGAAAATTGAAGTTTTGAAGGTTGAATCCAAGATATATTACCATACCCAATGAAATAAGAAACTGCTTAGACATTTATATATTTAAATATATATGTACAATGACAAGACTCAATACAAAGTTTACAGTAACACTGAAGAATGACAAAACTCAATGCATGCCTGATACAAAGTTTACAGTAATACTGAAGAAAATTTTGTGACGGTCAGATTGAAGGGACAAAAACAATAATACGAGTTCTCTTGGTCTGCTTAGATAATGAGGCTGCATGGACAAGCTAATATATAGCCTTTATTTATATCTTTAACCTTTTAGTCATTTCAGGATATCTGCCTAAGACCATTCTTTGGTAATCTCGGATACATGTACCCGGTACATAATATTCACGAGCAGAGACAATCAAATTTGAATTGTTTTACATTTGTCATTTAGTAGCCTTTTATAGCTGTCTATGCAGTATAGGTTTTACTCATTGTTGAAGGCCATACAGTGACCTATAGTTGTTAATGTCTGTATCATTTGGTCTCTTGGAGAGAGTGTCTCATTGGCAATCTTACCACATCATATTTATTTTACATTTGTATTGACACTTACAATGTATATTGAAGTCTTTTGTTTTAACCAAAAGATGCCTCTACTTGTTTTGTTGTTTGTTCGGGTGCTGATTCATTGAAATATAGACGACATTTCTTTTCATTTATTTATCTCAATCGTTTGACCGTTACAGCCAAGTTAATCAAGTATAAAATAAGTATATAATACCTGCTGCTTTTACTTCTTCTCCTTATTGAAAAAGTACATTATCTTTGCTAATTTCTTTTTTTCCTCCAATGAGCTCCTCAACAATTTTCTCTGTTCATTAATTAAGAACTTGGGAACTTGCTGTATCCCTAAAAACATATCAAATTATTCAATTGATGGAAAAAAATCTTTCATTTTTATAATGGTATTATTTATTACACAATAGAAATATTACTCTTAAATATTTGTTTACAAAAAAAAAAAAATATTTTATTAGCACAAACTCATCAACAATAAATGGTTAAGGCTCATGGTATATTAATTACATAGTTGATCATACATAATAAGTATTGCAAATAATGACTATATTAATATGTTATTTTATAAACAATGATTAAGAATTAGACATATTGACAATTTTTATAGAGTTTGTTCTGCTTTACGCAGGTTCAGACTGTCTGAAATGAAAGAGGAAGTCAATTTTAGGATTGTGTATGAATTATTATTTAATAAAAAGATTACATTATTTTCATTTTTTTGAAATTTTGTAGGATCAACGTTTATATTTGAAACTTTTTGGTATAATATGGCCCTTTTAGTTGAGTATTTTTCACAATGTAAAAGAAAATGTTTTTCATTTTCAATTTTACATATAGCATAAGTTTGTAGTAATGTCATAAATGTGTAAACATAAAATAAAAGATAGCTGTTCAAAGCTGACTGACATGATATCATCAATTAGATTTAACCCCCTGAAGTACAAATTAAGGAGAAATTACAACTGAAAATATCGTTTAACAAGAGAAGAGAATTATCCTGTCATCAAGACAAAGATTGAAGAATCCAACTAAATCCCACATCCCCACTTTTTCACCCCAATATGAAAAATTCCCTTTTTTTTTAACCTCGATATCCCACAACCCAAAGCGTGTCATTCCCCAAATGTTCACCTGTACTAATATCAGAGACAGATTTAATGCGCAGCCTCCCCCCCCCCCCCCCCCCCATTTTGTGGGCTTTACCTTAGGCAGTCAATGCCCCCTTTTGTTGGCTTAACCTTAGGCAGTCAATGCCCCCCTTTTGTGGGATTTACCTTAGACAATCAATGCCATATCCCCCACCCCCTTTTATTAAAATTTATGTCATTTATGGATCCACCACTGAATATGGAAAAAGAGTTCATAAATCGGTTTGACTTGTGTCTTATCGAATTTGTGTTGTTATTTAAATAAAATATATGTTTTAACTAAACTTAAGTGTAGCCTTAGGGTAAAAAAAATCAGAAAAAAAACTGTAATTTTATCGAACTTACCTACACTGCATGCATATTTTTAAAGTCACAAGTATACACAGTACAGTAGACCCGAGACAGAACTTTTTTTTACTTCTACAGTTCCGTCATTATACAGTACACAGGCTCTCAGTCTGTCAGTTTCATATGGACTGTTATCACATTGACAAGGAGATTGCTTGCCAAAAATAACCGCGGGAAATACCGCACACCTTGAAACATTTCGGAATCGGTGTGTAACCCAGAAGCGGAATCAATTTATTAACATTGTTTTGTTATCCAGCTGGTAGCTTAATATAATTTAAATATTTAGTTTTATTAATTTTTTGAATATTTAAACATGAAATACAATCGGTAAATTCAGTTTAAATGAGAATTGATGTGCTTCGTCTCTCAGAGAATTGTCCCGTACGGTTCACAGAAACGAGCGTCTCAGACGACACATTTGGACGACACCAATTTTGACACCACAGTAGTGGCAATGGAAAGGCTAATACCCAACTTTTGAAAGAAATTACCACAGGCACTAGCATTTTGTATATAATTTAATCTCTGTAAAAAATAAATATCTTCTTTTAAGTTTTAAACTGAATTTTACTGTGCGTATTGCTGTGTGTTTCTTTATTCTACATTGGCTAGAGGTATAGGGGGAGGGGTGAGATCTCACAAAACATGTTTAACCCCACCACATTTTTTTGCCTCTCCGAAGTCAGGAGCCTCTTACCTTTGTTAGTCTTGTATGTTTTTAAATTTTAGTTCATTTATATGTTTTGGAGTTAAGTGTGACGTCCATTTTCACTGAATTACTCAATTTGTACACATTATTATGGAGGGGCCAGCTGAGGCCCACCTCGGGGTGCAGGATTTTCTGGCTTCGTTAAAGACCCATTGATGGCCTTCGGCTGTTATCTGCTCTTTGTTGGGTTGTTGTCTCTTTGACATATTCCCCATTTCCATTCTCAATTTTACTCAGACTGACTCAGAGACATCATATATAATGTCTCTGATTTACTTCACCAGTATAAAAGAGAACTAAAGTTAGTATTTATAGATAAATTATTTTATATTTATATATCTATTCAAAATAAAATTATGAAAAGAAAAGTAGAGATTATTGGGATTATTTTTAATGTCAGAATATCATGGATAAAGCCAGAGGATTCTGAATATCTGGCAAAAACTCAAAAACATGAGGAACGAACATCCTTAGACATAAATATATGTGGGTTTTGATTTTTACAAGACTTCAATAAATAAATAGGGACTTTTTAACATTCAGCTGCAGGTACTGAGGACCTACATGTATTGATCACTTACACTTATCTGTCTGGAGTGGTATATAAACTTCACATGTCTCATAGACATACACCACACAACTCATTTTATTTCACCAGTTAAATATATGTCAAGATTGTTCATGATCATAGAATGACACTTGAGTTAATTATCAGGCAATTACCTTTCATTGTTCCACTTATTAATATTTACCACACAATTTTGGTAGTTCACTGTAATGTTCCCAATTTAAAGTTTGACAGACTATGACAATAACTGTATGTGTAAAAAAAATACTTAAAATTTATGCATTTCTTTTTTCTATATGACAGATAATAAGCAGGGCATGAACGAAGTATGGAGGATCTGTTTGAAAATTCAAGACATGAGAAAGAAAATGACAGGGAGAGATGTCCAGTTCAACGTTACCAGGACAATTCAGCAAAGTTCCAACAGATATGTATGCACTATTTCCATTCTATGAAATGTAATGCATTTAACAAAACAGTGTGCTTTAAAAAGAACAACATGCCTTTTGGCTTGCAGCATATGTGCAGAGGAAGAATAGATATAATTTGTTGTACATTAATGCTACAATGTTCTGAATGTTAGCATTAAATATTTGCTGCTGGACAACTGAAGGACGTTATGTAATGCATTCAAAAATTGATAAGTCAACTGTAAAAGGTGATAAGAGTCGAATAATCATTTAAATGTGTAACTATATATACGGTACATATACAAATGTACCTAAGAAGTGACTAAACAACATGAACAATAGATATATCTTGGAGCTTTTCAGGAATTATCTAACAGGGTCTTTTTTTACACCAACCACCCGTAATATACAAATTTATTTTACTTAATGAAGTATGTTTCTAAAGAAATTCTAAGGAAATTACAACCACCCCAATATAATATGACTACTTGGCATGACATCAGATGCAACTCATTCATTTGTCATTGTTACCTTTAAAAAAATAAAAATAAAAAATGACTTATAAAATCATGTCTGATTCTACAACATTTCATTTTATACTTTAAACAAATTTGATATGAATTTGGAGGGCTTGTAATCGTGCAGTCCTTTCGCAGCTGTTTATTAAATTTTTAACACACTGTACAATTAGATTGCATAATTGGAATCATTATACCAAAAAAACTACTGTTAATGCTAATAATAAAAAAAAAAAAACTAATGGACATTTATTGATTCATTGATGTCTTTATTTTCTCATAATTGAGATATTGAATGATTAATGTTTAGCGCCACTTTTAACACTATGGTGCTATTTTGTGGCATCCAGTTTTTATTGATGGAGGAAGCTGGTGAAAACCATGACAATTAAGATTGGAGTTAAGTTCACTTGCCACGTGCAGGATTTGAACTCACAACCTTAGTGTTGACTGGCTGCTGGCTGGTGATACAGAAGTTCGACTACTTAAGACTACTCGTCCAAGTTGGCCCCATATAATCGAGATATAATAAATATATATATACAAAATTAATTAAATATCACACAACAAAAGGAATGTAAAATAAAGAAAGAAAAAAAGAAAGTTTTATACATACACACAAAGAAATATTTAAGTCACTCAGCATAAAATCCCTATGCAATGATGTTAAATTTTAATGATAACATATTACATGTATATACTGTTCATATTATTAACATTACTAAAGATGATTATGTGACATTTGTTTGTCAGTCAGTAGATAGAGGCATAATATGTGGACTAAAGTTCATGTTCATGTACATTTATTTGAATATTTATTTTTCCAGAAAAAATCTGAATTTGAGGCAAATATATACTGTCATGTATATACATAAGATGGATAAAGGACATGATACTTTAGCAGTGCTTCAGAGAATCACATTTGGTTACAGAAGTTTGTAGTATTTTGGTTGTAATCAAGTTATTAAGCTGAAGGTAATTTAATAGTAAAACAAGAAATGTTTCCTATTCAAGTATACTAAAATAAAGTTTGATGTTTAGGTCAGAATATGATAAAGTTCTTTTTTTTTTGTCTCCCTTTCGATTTACTTACATATTTTCTGGCTTTTTTTTGTAAAGTATTGGTAAAAGTCAAAATTTGTTTGGTAAAGCACCATTTAAGTTCAGAACATGTTGTTTATATAGTATATTAATAATTTAGATAAAATAAAAATAAAAAATACAATTATTTTATCTATTTACCCTATCTTTCTGCCAGGAGACAGCAAATAAGTGTATACATTTTTTGGCTTTATTGTTCAAAAATGATGTTACAAAACATAACCAACTATTATTTCTATACTTGCATGCCTGAAATTAAGATTATAATCTCTTCAAACATTACTTTTCAAGTAGATTATAATATATTGTCAATTATATTATAATAATTGAATATTAGAGTTTCAGTAATTCATATATTGTCTTATTGACAGCTCATTCAAATTAAAATATAAAGTTATGAGGGTCTGGTAATTGTAGATTTGACCATGTTGACAGCAACAATAGCTTTAAAGATTTTGACATAAAAATTGAACAGTAATCTGAAACTGATGCTCAGAACCTTGAGGAATATCTAGAATTTCATTTTGTTTATAAAAACTGTATACTATACTTTTTGATAGCTCTTAGTAAAACATTTTCTTGGCTTATTTTCATTTTATGAACTATTTGAGTATTTCTTAATTCATTGACCCAGATTTAAATAGAAGGCTCAAAGGATTGAGATCTAAAAAAAATCTTTAAGACTTCCAGATGTATGTATGCCTTTCTTCTCGTTATTGCTTTGTTTGATCCTGTTCCTAAGCACATATTGACATAATGATGTTATTTTTTTTTTAATTTACAGCTTCATAGTAAAACAGATCTAGGCTACACCTTCACTATTCAAGTCAGACTTTAAAAGGAAGCCTTTTTTATTGATAGCTGAAGATGTAAGTAAATACATTAATATCTTATTTGTATATTGTACAAATTAAACAAAGGAAGAATAATTAAGAAATAATTCGCCTTTTTCAGAATCTAAAGGATTATGGGTAATCTAATTGTTCGTACACCAAAATGAAAATAACATTACCTCATTGGTTGAATTTCTATTGTTTAGAACTTTTTAAACCAATCACAACGTTTTGGTGTACGCTTTCGAAAATATTACCCAGAACAGAATGCATTTATTTAGAGTCTGAAAGGGCGAATTAAACTGGTGATAATAGAAATATTAAAATTAGGAGATGAGGTATGATATTGCCAATGAGACAACTATCCACCAAAGTTCAAAGAAAGTGGATGTAAGCAATAATGGGCAACCATAGAGCCTTTAACAATGAGAAAAATCCATAATGTATAGTCCGCTATATTTAAAGTTCAGTCTTTGGTTAAAGTTTTTTTTTATTTATCAATATATGAAACCTTTATCACGGATTATCATGTTGATGCAATTAAATGACATTTGAATAGTAGATTTTAATAATCGAGATGGGTAGAAGATACCAATGGGATATATTCAAACTCAAAGGTCGATTTACAAACTGACAAACGCCATAAAACAAAACAAAAAACGACTAAAAGACAAGCAACTGCATACACAATGTAGAAAACTAAAGACTGAGCACCACAACGGCACTAAAAATCTTGGTGATCTCAGATAATGCAGAAGGGTTAGCTAATCCTGCTCCACATGTGAAACCTATCGTGTTATTCCAAAAAAATATCTTTGCCAAGTTATACTAAGTCATTAGGCATCAGGCAACTAGCAGATTGGTTATTGACTCTTAATCTAACACTAAGATATCACCATCTTCATCAACCATCAGTACCCCGGTAATGTAAATTTTTAACAATTAATCAATAAATCTTGACCTAATGTGAAGTTTTGAAATTTGCAAATTTTTAATGAAAAGGATAGACAAGACAGTACCGGTACAGTAAAAACAACACAGACATTGAAAAATTAAGAAACATAAAGAACAAAATTTTGTCTCCTCTTTTTCATTATTTTTGTCTTGCCATGAAAAAGCTAGATCTAGGGGTGCTGTTTCAACAATGTATAAGTTTGTGATTAGGTCATTTAAAGGGAAATTGAGATATAATGAATATATATACAAAATTTATTAGATATCACACAACAAAAGGAATGTAAAAAAAAAGAAGAAAGTTTTATACATACCGTGAAATGATACGGACAATGAAATACTAAAGTCACTTAGCATATAAGTTTGTGATTAGATGTAAGAAGATGTGGTATGAGTGCCAATGAGACAAATCTCCATCAAAGTCACAATTTGTAAAAGTAAACCATTATAGGTCAAAGTATGGTCTTTAACACAGAGCCTGAGCTCACACCGAACAGCAATCTATAAAGGGCCCCAAAAATGTTTGTCAGTTTAAGGGGAACCTTTAGTGATGGGCCAATGATATTTGGTATTCAGTTGTATTAGTATTGGCACATCACATTTCCATGGAGATTATTTGGCCCTGTACATTTAGTCATGTTTTTTTTATGCCCCCGCAACTGAAAGTTGGGGGGCATATTGTTTTACCCCTGTCCGTCCGTCCCATTATGGGTATATAGTTAATCAGCATAACTCCTCCTACAGTTTGAATCCTAGGAAGTTTTATACTTTGCTGTCTGTTTGTACATATATTGAAGGTGTGCATGTGGTCAGGGTTTTGATTTTTATTAATATTTGCTCTTTTGGGAGATAGTTGAACTTTGTCAATTTTTGGAGTATTTACTTTCATAAGAGAGCGTTTCCAGATAACTCCTCCTACAGTTTGAATGCTAGGAATTTTTCACTTTGCTGGCTGTTTGTACATACATTGAAGGTGTGCATGTGGTCAGGGTTTTGATTTTTATTAATACTTTCTCTTTTGAGAGATAGTTGAACTTTTGTCATTTTTTGGGTGTAAGTGTATAAATGTTATAGTTATTTTAAAATAACACTTTGCATCTGCGGGGGCATCAATTGTGTCTCCCAGACACAATAATATCTCAAAGAAAGTCCTACATTGATTTTGTTATAATACAGTTACTTCAGAGTGGAGTCACTTTGTCTAGTTTTCATTTCAATTTTACACAGGCAAATCACCACATTAGTTATGATACATATAAAAAAGATGTGGTATGATTGCCAATGAGACAACCCTCCACAAGAAACCAAATGCCACAGAAATTAAGAGCTATAGGTCACTGTACGGCCTTCAACAATGACCAAAGCCCATACTGCATAGTCACCTATAAATCACAAATGTAAAACAATTCAAACGAGAAAACTAACGGCCTGATTAATGTACAAAAAAATTAACGAAAAAAACAAATATGTAACAACAAACAACCACTTAACTACAGGCTCCTGACTTGGGACAGGCACATCCATACAGAATGTGGCAGGGTTAAACATGTTGGTGGGATCTCAACCCTCCCCTTATCTGGGACAGCGGTGTAACAGCACAACATTAGAACGAACTAAAAAAATCAGTTGAAAAAGGCTGAACTCAACAGATGGATACAAATAGAAATACATACAACAAAAACACAGAGTGGACGTGGATGGGTACTTGTACATCCCAACAACAAAAAGACACTTAGTACAAATCTGAGAGTGCAGATACTGACAGCTAGTTCAAAGCCAATAACAACTTAAAAAAAATGCATCTAAGAATAAATTATCAATCAGTACACATCCAACATCTAATGGATTTAGTGTAATGACATCATAAACAATCAGAGAAAAACATGACCTGGTGCAATGCCAAGATACAGGAAATGACAGATTGTAGATCCATGAAAGTGCATATGTATATAATAATAATGTTTACTAGGGTTGTAAACTATAGATATATTGAGAATTTTATCACATTGTTGTTTACAAAGCAAAAGCATCACTCATATTAGAAGTAAAATAAAGCTTTCATTATGTATGCTTAAATAAGATAATATTATAACAGTAAATAAAATTCTTTTTTTTATCCTTTCAGATGAAGAAACTTTTAAAAGAGAGGAGCATTTAGAAGACGGAACAATCAAATATTATTTGTTACTATTTCAGTAACTTTTCAAATGTTAACTGTTTAGAATATTCTTAAATATAAATATAATTGAATTTAATGTGGAAAGTATTTTGTTTTTTTTAACATTTGGTAACATATGCCTCTGTTAGGGACAATTTTTTAATCATAAGCTGATTATTTTTAGATTTGTCATGGTAAACCTGCAAGGGACACAACTCTTGTAGAATGAACATTGTAAAATAGCTAGTCTGTATTGAATTGTTGTTTGGTATACATTTGGTTTTGCATTATTTGTTGTGCAATTTCGAATTCGACTTCTTTTCAAAAATTGTATAAATTTAAAATGTAGCTGACTTTGACATTGGTATTCATACTTTTAGATTTTTTATGAATTGTCAAACAAACAAATTATAAAGCAAGAATTTCAAACAAACAAAAAAAAGAAATACTAACAGGAAGATTCGAAAGGTTTCAAACATGTAGAAATAGTCTCATGGTTTAAATAAGATTTGGATTTATATATATATATATATAAGTTTTAATGGATGCTAAACATCCAGCCACAAATATTACATACATATTCAGGATGATAACAGGTTAATAAAACATGCATATGAGGTAACTGATAATCAATATAAGACAATTTATTGATGTATAACTCACTTTTACAGTACTTTTACCATAAAGAACCAGAGAAACATCTTCAAATAGAGATGACCAAGAACAAAAAATGATATGTCAATGAGTGCAACAAAGACAATATTTCATTTTTCCTAGTGGCTGCTTCACATAAAAGTCTTTTTGTATTATCACGTTTATATCACGTGGCTTTATATTAAACGTGAATATCACGTTGTATTATCACGTTGATATTATGTGGATTTATATACAACGTGAATATCACGTGTGACGAACGTTTATTTCACGTTGTGCTCACAACGTGAATATTACGTTTCTGCTCGTTTCACGTTGTACTCACGTGGTGTGGACAACGTGAATATCACGTGATTCCCATGTTAAAATCACGTTGGAAAAAATTGCCTGTGTATTCCCCGTTCCAAACTATAAGAAAAATTGAAAGAGTTTGTCCTGCTTTGTTTCATAAAAAAGAATAGCCAACGTAGATACAAGTATCTTGTTTTAGGGAGGGATAAATCCAACTTTGTAAAAAATCACACTGATTCAAACAAAAAATTCTCTGAAACTGACGTTATCAAGATGCTTGATTTCTTGATTGACAACATATTTGTTAAGCTTGGAGGACGTGTTTTTCAAGAAACAATCGGCATTCCCATGGAAACCAACTGTGCCCCTCTTCTTGCCGACTTGTTCCTTTATTCACATGAAGCTGACGTCATACAACTTCTGAGGAAAAAAGAAAAGAAGTTAGCATTATCCTTTAACTTTACTTTCCGTTATATAGATGATGTTCTCTCACTAAATAGTTCAAAATTTGGTGACTATGTTGAAGGCATCTATCCCATCGAACTTGAGATAAAGGATACAATAGATACAGTTAAATTTGCCTCATTTCTTGACTTGCATCTAGAAATTGACAGTGAGGGTAGGTTGAAAAGACAAAAGATATGATTTCAGCTTCCTAATTGTGAACCTTCAATTTTTATGTAGCAACATTCCAGCAGCGCCTGCATACGGAGTATATCTTCCAGTTGATACGATATTCAAGGGCTTGTATTTTCTATCATGATTTCCTTGATAGAGGGTTGCTGCTCTCAAGGAAACTGTTAAACCAAGAGTTCAATGTGGTGAAGTTGAAATCATTCCTTCGTAAATTTTACGGACGCCATCACGAGTTGGTTGACGATTATGGAATATCGGTTTCACAGATGATAACAGATATGTTCCAAATGTCGTTACTACAATCCCGTCCCCTTTCCCCCGAATGTGACCTACCTATCAGACTTATTAACATTAGCAATACGACGGGTGCCACATGTTGAGCAGGATCTGCTTACCCTTCCAGAGCACCTGATAACCCTCAATTTTTGGTGGGGTTTTGTGTTGCCCAGTTTTTAGTTTTCCATGTTGTGTTTTTTCACTATTGTTTGTCTGTTGTTTATTTTTTGTTTTTTAGCCATAGCGTTGTCAGTTTATTTTTGACTTATGGGTTTGAATGTCCCTTTGGTATCTTTCGCACCTCTTTTAAAGTGGACACGTTTTTGCGGATAGAAATTGTCGGACATGTTTTGGCGAGCTGAAAATCAGTTGACGCAGATAACATATTGGACACTTTTGGACGCTTTGTGATTTTTATGTTACTTTTGAAGGAAATCGACGAGACGGACACGTTGGTTGGATAGACACGTTTGAGAGTGTTTCAAATAAAGAGCAAATGCAAATATCAAATAAATGATTTAGCATGGTGTTTGTCTTTATGAACAACACATTTGCTGCACATATTTGTGTGGTACTTGCATGTGTTGAATATATCTCTCTGAAATATGCATATTTTGTAGAAAATTGGGAATTTTGCTATCATTCGTCTTTAAATATATACATTATAGATAGGGCTGTTTAAAATTTGCACATACTTAATGATTAATTTTTAAGATTAAATCACCTAGTTTTATAATACTTCATTTCTGTAGTAGAAAACAATGGAATAGGACCCTAAGCGAAACTCCCCCTTCTCTCGCCTACACCCTTTTACCTTTAAGTTGCTGAATACGTATTTTATGTAATGTTTAGTTTGTTCTCATCCTGAATATGCACAATATTTTTAATGTCTGACGTTAAATAAACAATAATCAACCAATTTATCTTTAATTTGAACGTCGTTATCAGTCCTGTCAATGTGGAAAACGGTCTGTAATTTTTCGTTTAGTTTCTCGAGTATTAGCAATAGTTGGTTTTATTGTATCTGCATTTTAATGCCTTTACACGCTGCGACAGCATTTGACAAGAGTGTTATCTTTGGCGAAAACGTATGCATGTTTTATGGATTTAAGTTTACTTCGATCAATAAGACTGTTGTTCATTACTCTTTTAACCGCAATGGTATTCCATCTATACAGAGTGGTCGTGACGGCTCATTCAACCGAAGTTAGATTAGACAAAAGGTGTTTTATTTTAGTGTAAGAAGAATGCATTCTGTTTTGTGGAATTGTTTCAGGTAAGTGTGTCTATTTAGACCAACACATTATTTTATTGTTGTTTGGAAAATAATAACAAAGTTTGTTTTGGATAGTAGATAACAAAAATGTAAATACCAAAGGGCAGTCACAAATTATACGCCAAAGAAAGGCATACTACACAAAGACTGAAAAGTAAAACAATGAACAGAGAAAAGAAATACAAACTGAACAACTCATGTCATGTCATTAACGTAACAAAATGATATCATACAACACAACTGTTGGCAAATTGAAGAATAACAGAAAAGGGCTCGATCGTAAAAAAATCAACTCTTGCTGTTATAGTTGGTAAAACATATGATCATATCAACAAAAATTGAAATATCATGGGACGAAAAAAACAAATGCTAATTCGTATTCGGAGCTTTAAAACAAATATGTATTTAATATTCACTGGACGTTAAGCAAACAACAATTAATCAGTCCTTTCTTTAAGTACATGATATGGAATGCATGTACAGCAGTTACCTTACACAAACCCATTTAATAGAAAACGACACCTCAATTGTATCTCTGTCAGATTGGAAACGTATGATATTATTAATTCGCCTTTTTAGAATGTAATGTTCTCTGGATATAATTTTCAAACGCGTAAATTAAAACGTCGTGATTCTTTAAATACGTTCCAACTTATCTATATTCAATAAATGATGTGACTTATTGGGTACAAACAGTGAAATTACCACTAGTCCTTTTGATTCTAAAACAGCGAAAGTCAGTATAACATTATATGACGTAACCTTGTTTTTGTAGCTTTGTCGCTATTTGGAATTGCTGCGTATGAACCTTACCGAAGTCCTTCGCTATGCCATATGAGATGGATACCTTGTGACCAAATTGATAAAGTTTATTATATAAGTCTTCTGATACTATTTTTTGTGCGCCCAACCGTCTTGATATCAGCTTCATATACTAATATCTATTTCAAGGTTACTTCTGCAGTTGTTGTTGCTTGTGTCTGTGTATTTTATTTAATGAATTATGTGTTAATTTTAAAAAAAACTAACAGCTACAGGAATAGTATTCTTGATACATGTATCATAGTTTTTATACTGTTCAATAAACTGAACGGTCGGGAAATCATTATTCAAATAGTCACAATTAGAAATCTAGATATCGGAAATTGTAGTTAAATGTCACCAAAGATACTTGGAATGTAAGTTGGTACGTCTGACGTGCGTTTTGTCTACATTAAATTCATAACTAGCGCTTGTTTCAAAATAGATGGAATGCAAGATTAAATAAGCTCTATTTCAATTAATATTTTCTGCTTATTTTTAAGCATTTGAATGAATTTTCAGTGACATGCTTAACTGGGCATGTATTTAGTAGTGCTGGTTCCAGTAATTGCATTAATTGTTCGAAATTAGACGGCAATGTATATATATACATTTCCCTCTAATTTCGAACAATTAATGCAAGTGTTGGTATATACCAACACTACTAAATATGTCGAACCAGATCGTAAGGTAAACATGATACTCGATCTCAAATATATTGTTTTATATTTGCATACAATAGCTTAATATCAGTAGGCAGTACACAAATACACTGTTTGTGTGATTTCTTGAATATATGATATAATTGTTGTGGTCATGACTTAAAAATCTTGGCAAAAATGATTACTCGGATATAATAGTTCCTGCAACCGAACAAAGTTAGGAAATGTACAATAAATAGCCTTAGCAGTTATTTATCTTTTGATTGTATATAAAAATAATTGATTACATACACTGTTACAAATTAAAATATTCCGAAGATGTATGAACGTACAAAATGTATATATAACGTTGAGGAAACTTATTGCCGTAAGATACAAGTCGAAAGGAGGTACATTTTACACCCAAAATAAATTGGTTTGCCATTTTAAAAATAATTCAGAAAAAAATTGAAGTTTATGCGATCCTTTTGCCTTAAACAGCCACACATTTCCGGTCATAAAAGTGGCATGATGTATAGGTAAATTTTTGTACTATCAAAACAAACCAAACGTCAATACACCCTCATTAAAATCAAGGTAAATTAGTTGTCTGACAGCTGAAATTTACCTGTTCAGGCGACAGGTAAACTATTTTGTACTGGACATTGATCGAGCAATTTAAATAAGTTATTTTCTAAAAATTCAGCAGATTGCATCTAAATAATTTAGTCAAATATATGTATTTAAATATGATTTGATGAAAAATTTAAAAAGGTAGTACATATCCATCTCAGGTCTGTGTTTTACCATTGCCAAGTCAACATCGTGTATTAGGAAAATGTTTTTGACAGCATAATTTTGCACTGGTAAAGAGTCAAAGACAGATATTTGTACGCTGATGTTGCACACTTAGAATGATGCACTGTCAATTTAACAGTTTACGTCAGAACATTAATTTTATATCAAAAGTCAAAATTAATATCGTTTTTATGTCAATCATTGTTGATATGATGCTCAACTGATTACCATGGTTGCCTTTTGTTACTAAGTCTGAAGGGATTAAAATCGGGATAAGACAAACAATATCTGGCTGACTCAAATACTTTTTGGAAGTCCTGCTCTACAGGTCTTTCTTATGTGTCCTTAGATTGTTGGCTGGTTTGAGTAAACACTATTTTTTTAATATCTATGTTTATTTCCAGTTGAAACAGTACAGAGTAATTTATCCTTGTTTCTTGGAACCAGGAAAAGTTCCAGTGGCCATATTGTACAACGACAAAATAGTATATCTAGTGTAGCTAGTAATATGTCTGGAATGGGAGAGTTGTGTTAGTTTTAGCCAAAGGTAGGTAACCAGTCATATGTCTGGAATGGAAGAGAACTCTGTGTCAGTTTTAGCCAATGGTAGGTAACCAGTCATATGTCTGGAATAGGAGAGAACACTGTGTCAGTTTTAGCCAATGGTAGGTAACCAGTCATATGTCTGGAATGGGAAAGAACATTATGTCAGTTTGAGCCAATGGTAGTTAACCAGTCATTTGTCTTGAATGGGAGAGAACACTGTGTCAGTTTTAGCCAATGGTAGGTAAACAGTCATATGTTTGGAATGGGAGAGAACACTGTGTCAGTTTTAGCCAATGGTAGGTAACCAGTCATATGTCTGGAACGGGAGAGAACACTGTGTCAGTTTTAGCCAATGATAGTAACCAGTCATATGTCTGGAATGGGAGAGAACACTGTGTCAGTTTTAGCCAATGGTAGTTAACCCCGTCATATGTCTGGAATTGGAGAGAACACTGTGTCAGTTTTAGCCAATGGTAGGTAACCAGTCATATGTCTGGAAAGGGAGAGAACACTGTGTCAGTTTTAGCCAATGGTAGATAACCAGTCATATGTCTGGAATGGGAGAGAACACTGTGTCAGTTTTAACCAATAGTAGGTAAAATAACCAGTCATTTGTCTAAAAAAAGAGAGTATTTATTGTAAATCATACCTCACAGTAGGTTCTCATAATGTATTGTTTATTTGCCCATGTGTCATTCCCATGACATTTCCATCACATTATACTAAAAGATTAGAAATTATAATAGCTTCCAGAAATTTGGTATCGAGCTTTATATGAGCATACTATACCCTATGATGCTTTTTCACTTTCATTGCTCATCAACTCTCTTACGGAATACTTATATTCTTACACATAATGACTGGGTAAAAGAAACTAGGTATCAGAGCACCCTTAAATTAAGTATCAACATTCTGTGTGCATGATATACTGTGTGATGCATTTCACTTTCATTGCTCTTTACTTTCATGTTAATAGAATTCTCATATGGGGATTATCATTAGTTTGCAGAAGCTCACCGTTCAACTTGATTTCTTTGTTCGACACATGATCCTTTTTGGTTGTACAACTCGTCAACAATGGAATATACGGTTTTATATTATCAAATATAATAGCCTTGGTCATCTAATGTTAAAAGCATGCATACATCAGACATGTGTTACATTTCTTGGTACAAGACTTTAAACCTCTTGTGGTGCACTAAAATGTCAAAAGTGTTCAGGTTACAATAAGTGGTAAGTTCCTCAACACAATCGTATAAGAATTTCTCATGGACTTTCATTCATTCTGTGGCTATACTTTTGGCCTAAAGCACCACGTCGGCAATTGATATCCTATGCACTTATCGTCTGTAAACTTTTACATTTCCATCTTTTTCACTGAAATCAAATGTCATATTTATGGTTGACGGGAAAACCTAGTACCGGTTGTTACCTTTTATTTGAAATTTTTAGGTTTAAAAGTTCTATTATGATTTATTCATACTTTTGTGCAAATATGTTTGGATAAAAACTAAAATGCGAAACATTAGAATACAACCAAAGCAAATGATTACTTGAAATGTCGATCATGTTGAGGTTGCAATTCTGTCTATTTCTATGTTTAGTGTTTATTTGAGATGTCATACAATTCACAGCCAGCTACCTTTCATGTATTCCTATATAGAATAGACAATAAATTTTGATACATTGACAAATTTAAAGGGGCATTAGTTACGAGATGTTTTTTTCAATCATGGATGAAAGTGAAATATTGAAATAAAATTTGTTTTTAGCAGGCAATGTGGTTCAATTTTGTCAAAATAAGTCAAGCAACATTGTTGATGAATTATTCACTTGCAAGTGAATGTTATTGAATCCGTATTCATGTGCCCTTCAATTTACCCCTTAGCTAGACTAGACATGGGTTACGCATATATTCAGTTATTAAAAGGAAAAGAATGTCAACTATAAAAGTAAAACAGGGATGAACCATTTGGTTGACTGATTCGATCCACAAAAAATCATTCTTAAACAGGTAACAACGATCATAAACATATTTTAAAACCTACAATATGAACTCAAACAGACATAGGAAAACCCATTTGCATGTGGTGCTATATTTTTATATTTGTATTTATGTTTATATCGGGTTATATGACCGTCGGCAGTCTTTGGAGGTTATCTTGATGGCTTATTGTATGACGTCTAGACAAAAATACACACAAAATGTTAATACATATTTTTGAGTCCATGTATTGTTAATTGTTTATTCTAACCTTTTTGTAATTTTGTTATATGTTTTAGTATGTCATAAATCAAATATGAGAATTTGAGTCAAATCCGTGAACATGAATTTGACAGCCAATGCCCGTTTAAATGCTCAACACGTGTTTTTGCATTTAAAACGATTCAATTTAAAAAGAAATTGTGTGGGTCAAAATATTGTATTGCCGATAAAGTTTGTAGACCTAGCACCTGTACATGAATCATATTTTCAGAGATAATAATGAAATAATTGGATTGAATCGTTATTTAGGAAAAACAATTACTGTAGAGTTTTCTAACTATCTAATGTAGTTATATAGTTCATTATCACTGAACTAGTGTATATATTTGTTTAGGGGCCAGCTGAAGGACGCCTCCGGGTGCGGGAATTTCTCGCTGCATTGAAGACCTGTTGGTGGCCTTCTGCTGTTGTCTGTTCTGTGGTCGGGTTGTTGTCTCTTTGACACATTCCCCATTTCCATTCTCAATTTTATAATAAAAAATGTTATAGATTTGAAAAAATCGCCAATTCAAGAGCAGTAACTCCTATTATTATGGCGATATTAACTTATTTGTAGATTTTTTCTTGCTGGTAGTTTTTGCTGATCGAAGTATATGAAATTCTGCATTTTTTGAAAATTCAAAGATAGAAAGATTGTTTGATTTTTTTTTAATAAGTAAGTTTTCCTCTAACTGATTCAAATTTGCATACAAACTGAAGACTACAGTTTTACAACGAAAGATATTTCTACAAAATCCCCGAATATTTATATAATCTAAAATCCATAAGAAAAATAAGTTTTGTAACATTTAGCCAAATAGATTCAGAAACATATTTGCTTTTATTTACAACGACGAGAGTCATCAAGTGACAGCAATAGCTCACATGTCCGAGCTGAGCGCCAGGTGAGCTTAGAACGATACCTGTTTATATTTTGCAGTGTATCGAATACAAGATAATGCTGAGTGAATCCTTTTCCCACAAACAATCTCATTGTAGTGAATTTATTTATCGAAATATTGCTACAAGGAAATACGATTTAAGCTGTAGAAGACGTATATTGACTATGCATAAGCAAGACGTTGAAATTCAATTGATACTATTGAAAATAAAAGAACTTCAGTGCAAAACAAAATAAGCCTTTTGGCCACAAAACCGAGATTCATGATACTAAATCCACATTTTGTTTCTTCTTCATTTTTTGTACCATACTATTGATAATTGTGTCCTGTGATTTCATTTATTTTCGTGGGTATCAACTCTCGTGGATTCGGGAAAACTTGCACTTTCGTGGATATTTGAATTCGTGGTTTTGCCAATCTCTGCATTCAAAGCCTATAGAAAATTTGCAATTCGTTGAACATTTGAATTTGTGGTTCAACTGCACACACGAAACCCACGAAAATTGGTATCTATGGAAAAATAACGAATCCTCATTATCAGAAATTGTTGAGTGCATTTTTTGTTGCGATTTTTGAACAATGGACAAAAATGCGAGATAAGTTATTGCGAGTTAAGGAAAATCTACTTACAGATATACATGATATATGTACAAAGAATGCGAGTTCTTATAATTGCGATACTCACCCCTTCGTATTATTCACATTAATAAAAACCTCATATTAGTTTCTGAATTTGCAGTTTATGTATGGTGTACGACTTTTTATTTCTTTCTGAGACCTCCTTTACTGGCAAAAGTTTTCAGGGTTAAAAGCATTTGACGTAATCAAGTTGTTCATTTACATCTGCATCAAATTATTTACAATCAACAAATCAAAACAAATCCCAATCTTAACAAATTTCGTCGCTACACCCCTCCCCCTGTTCCCTAAAACAATATCGTCCTTTTATTAAGCACTACATTATGGCAAAGAATTCCGATCTGAGCTGCAGAGGACACGTGTTTCTTACGTACAGAAACAGAATTGAAATCCATCTGGTTGAGAAAAAAGAAAAGGGTCTAGAGTTTTGAACGAACTTATCATAAACGATATCAAAAGTTCCGGTGTCATATGGTATTTTCAACCCCCTGAAAAGTGAACCCGGGGTCAAGATACCATATGGAAAATTGACCCAAGGGTCATTTTACCGCATGGTATTTTGACCCCGGGGTCATTTTTCCCATATGGTATTTTGAACCCCACCATGGAAAATTGAACCCCATGCTTTAGATAAGTAGTATTGCAGATTATCTAATGTACAATATGTTGGCTATGTTTTTTTTTAATTAAAGGTGTTTAGGAGGGGGTTCAATATACCATGGTAGGGGGGTCAAAATACCATGGCTTGGTAAAATTTTCCAAACATCTTTTCCAGCATGTTAAATACATAACAACTACTTATTGGAGTATAATAACTATGTAAAGGAGTTAGAATAGCTAGAATGTTTAAATTGGAGGTATATAGGAGGGGGTTCAATATACCATGACAGGGGGTGGGGGTGTCAAAATACCATGGCTGAGTAAAATTTTCCAAATATCATTTTTAACATGTTAAATACATATCAACTATTTATTGGAGTATTATTACTATGTAAGGGAGTTAGAATAGCTAGACATTTTGAAATTGGAGGCATATAAGGTGGGGGGGGGTCAATATACCATGGCAGAGGGGTCAAAATACCATGGCTAAATAAAATTTTCCAAACATCTTTTCCTCTTTTCCAGCATGTTAAATACATATTAACAACTACCTATTGGAGTATTATTACTATTTTAAGGACTTAGAATAGTTAAGATTTTTGAAATTGGAGGTGTAGGGGTTCATAATATCATGGCAGGGTGGTCAAAATACCATGGCTAAGTAAAATTTTCCAAACATCATTTCAAACATGTTAAATACATTCCACCTACTTATTGAAGTATTATTACTATGTAAAGGAGATAGAATATCTATAATTTTTAAATTGGAGGACTATAGTAGAGGGTTCAATATACTATGGCAGTGGGGTCAAAATACCATGGCTAGGTAAAGTTTTCCAAACATCTTTTCCACCAGTTAAAAACATTCCACCTACTTATTAGAGTATTATTACTATGTAAAGGAGATAGAATAGCTATAATATTTGAAATTGGAGGTGTAGAGGAGGGGGTTCAATATACCATGGCAGGGGGTCAAAATACAATGGCTAAGTAAAATTTACCAAATATCTTTATCAGCATGTTAAATACATATCAACTACTTATTGGAATATTATCACTATGTAAACAAGTAAAAATAGCTAGAATTTTTTAAATTGGAGGTGTATACATTTGTAAGGGGTGTGGTTATTGGGGGGGGGGGGGGGGGGTCACAATATACCATGGCAGGGGTTTAAGATTCCATGGCTAAGTCAAATTTTTCAAACATCTTTTCCAGCATGTAAAATACATTTCAACTACTTATTGCAGTATTATTACTATGTAAAGGATTTAGAATAGCTAGAATTTCTGAAATTGGAGGTGTATAGGGGGGTTCAATATACCATGGCATGGGAGGAGGGGGGCAAAATTCCATGGCTTAGTAAAAGTTTCCAAAATATCTTTTCCAGCATGTTAAATACAACTACTTATTGGAGTACTATAACTATGTAAAGGAGCTAGATAACAGCTAGAATTTTTTAAATTAGAGGTGCATTGTAGGGGGTTCAATATACCATGGCAGGGGGGTCAGTATACCATGGCTAAATAAAAATTTTCAAACATCTTTTCCAGCATGTTTTATACATATCAACTACTTATTAGAGTATTATTACTATGTAAAGCAGTTGCAATAGCTTTAATTTTTGAAATTGGAGGTCTTTAGTAAGTGGCTCAATATACCATGGCAGGAGGGTCCAAATAGCATGGCTAAGTAAAATTTTCACATATCTTTTCCAGCATGTTAAATACATATTAACTACTTATTTGAGTATTATTACTATGTAAAGGAGTAAGAATAGCTAGAATTTTTTAAATTGGAGGTGTATAGGAGGGGATTCAATATACCATGACAGGGGGGTCAAATACCATGGCTAAGTAAAATCACCTCTAATTGAAAAAAATATAGCTATTCTAACTCCTTTACATAGTAATAATACTCAAACACGTGGTTGATATATATTTCATATGCTGGAAAATATATTTGAAAATTTTACTTAGCCTTGGAATTTTGAACCCCCTGCCATGGTATATTGAACCCACTACTATAGACCTCCAATTTCAAAAATTCTAGCTGTTTTAACTCCTTTACATAGTAATAATACTCAAATAAGTAGTTGATATGTATTTAACATGCTGGAAAAGGTGTTTTGAAAATTTTACTTAGCCATGGTATTTTGACCCCCCCCCCCCTGCCATGGTATATTGACCCTCCCCCTATACATGCTATACACCTCAAATTTTCCATATTCTAGCTATTCTAAATCCTTTACATGGTAAATATACTCCTATAAGTAGTTGATATGTATTTAACATGGAAAAGATTTTTTTTTGGAAAATTTTACTTAGCCATGGTATTTTGACTCCCCCCCCCCCCCCCATGCCAGGGTATATACCTCCAATTTCAAAAGTTCTAGCTATTCTAACTCCTTTAGATAGTTGTTATACTCCTATAAGTTGTTGATAAGTATTAAGCATGCTGGAAAAGATATTTTGAAAATATTGAAAATTTTAGCCATGGTATTTTGAATCCCCTACTATAGACCTCCAATTTCAAAAATTATAGTTTATGCAACTCCTTTATATAGTAATAATACTCCAATAAGTAGGTGGAATGTATTAAACTTGTTGGAAAAGAAATTTTACTTAGCCATGGTATTTTGATCCCCTTGCCATGGTAAATTGAACCCCCCCCCCCCCCCCCCCCCCCCCTAATACACATCCAATGTAAAAAAACTTAGCTATTCTCAGTCCTTTACATAGTAATAAAAATATAATAAGTAGTCGATATGTATTTAACATGCTGGAAAAGAAGTTTGGAAAATTTTACTTAGCCATGGTATTTTGACCCCCACCCTCCTGCCATGATCTTTTGAACCCCCTACTATACAGCTCAAATTTCAAAAATCATATCTATTCAAACTATTTTACATACAGTCGAGCCTCGTTAGTCGAAGTCGAAGGGACCGGACCAAAGAATTCAATTTATCCGAAGTTCGACTCATCCGAGGTCGAGTGTGTCGTCATAAATTTGGAATGCATGAAATACGGTATGAGATTTGTGTAAACTAGATAATTTGAACAGTGTGCCTTTTTTCGATATGACACTTTATGATTGTTTATACAATTTCCATATGTTTGGTCCTTCATAATAATTAAACACACAAGTACAGATACAATTCATGCACACAAAAAAAAATCGTTAGTAAACATAAGTATTTACAAAGGTCAGTCACTATAAGTTATGAAATCACTCGCGGAACAAAACAAGATCTAAACGGTCTCTGATGAGGTCGTCTGTTTTACATTAAATTATTATAAATTGATCATAATTGTCATAACTTTAATTATTGTAACTTATGAATTTTAAATCTAACGATTCATTTAATCTCGGATTGGGTCATTTAAATTCGTTTCGTTTTTATATCAGGTGAAATATGTTCAACACACTAAAGTTCCGCTTGGACGATCAACAAAGGTGTTAATTACCAGTCAACATAAACATGTAATTTTAACTGTTATACAAACAAGTATGTTTACTCAGCTTTAATCTCTTTTGAAAATGATTAGGTTACATAAGAAATACATTCGACTTGAATTTTTATCATTAGGTCTGAATCTTTCGAAAATTCTTACTTTCGAACTCCGAGACATCGGGGTCAATTTACATTAATTATACATCGACGGGACTACAAAATTTACTCGACTTAACCGAATATTCGAATCAACCGAGTTTGACTCATCAGAGGTAATTATGCATTGATCAAATGGGAATTTCACCGGGACTGAGTAATTACTTCGACTCATCCGAGTTTTCTACACAACGAGGTTTGACTGTAGTTGTAATGCTGTAACTAGTATTTGGTATATATGAAACATGTTGGAAAACAATTTTTATTAGCCATGGTATTTTGACTCCCCTGCCATGGTAAATTGAACCCCTTGTCTATACACCTCCAATTTCAAATTCAAATTATTTCAAACTACTTTTCAAAGATTTTATACTCTAATAAATATATGGTACGTATAAAACATATTGTAAAAATGTTTTGACTATTAAACTGAGCCAGGTAATTTGACCCCCTCCCCCTTTTTTACCATGGAAAATTTAACTCCCTTTATATGTTAGGATTTCAAATAATCAAAGCATTCAAGCTACATGGTTTATTTATAATGCTTCAATAAGTATTTTGAATGAAATTTTGTTGGTAAAGACTTCAAAGCACTTGTACCACGCCATGGTATTTTTATTACCTACCATGGAAAATTGACCTCACCTTTTTGTTTGTCTGATCTTCAATCTATAATAAGCTTTAAAAAATGTATAATATTCTAATAATTATCTAGAATGAAAAAAAACAGGGGGGTTCAATTTACCATGGGGGTCAATTTTCCATACAGAGGGGTTCAATTTACCATAGCGGTATTTTGACCCCGGGGTCAATTTTAAATGGGGTTTAAAATACCATATAACACCGGGCTGCACTTAATTTTATACCAATAAAACTTTGTGTTTCTGAAAATGTATATTCTGCGTGGGTAATAATTCTAAATATGTACTGTACCCCTCTCAATTAAACTTCACCTTCCCATGGTCATTACTTTTATTTCTGCCCTAGATTTTACTACGATGAATATATTTTATATCCTTACAGAATAAGTTTATTCTTATGAGCGATATTTCTTAAAATGATATTTATAAAAGTGCAGCCAAACTGCAAGGCCAAACATTGTATATTTGAGAGAAGTTAGTTTAAGATTTAAATTATATGTCTGACTTAATACTTACCAGTAAGACGTGTTTATCATAGAAATTTTTCATAAATCTAAAACTTCACTAAAAACACTGAAATATTGAACATTGAGTACAACGAAGTCTGTAGAGTCAGTCAACTAGTTGGAAAAAAACGTTTTCCCAAATCTTAGTCTATATGACTGGATGTCAACCGGAATGAGCCGGATACTGTAGAAATATCAGAAATTCAAATTGTATAGTCTTATTTTTTTTCAACGACACCTTTCCGATACAATAAAAGAGGCAAAAGATACCAAGGGGACATTCAAAACTGATTTTTCGATGAGAAACTCTCACAGTCGCGGCACAAAAATGAAGTCCACAAAAATCTACATAAAAATAATAGCAACCAAAAAAACAAGGTGATCCTAGGTGCGCCGGAAGGTGAAACATATCCTGCTCCACATGTGGCTCCCGTCGTAATGTTTTATAAATTAAAATTAAGTCGTATGTCTAATTCGGGGATGTCACATTCGAAGAAAAAAGGACGGAACTGTGGTTATGACAATCGATCAAATCCGTCGTCATCTGTGTAACAGATATTCCATAATGATCAACGAACCTGTGGTGGCGTACGTAAAAAATTCGAGAAGATGACTTCAACTTTACCACCTTGAATCATTGGTTTTATAGTTTCCTTGTAAGCAGCAATTTTCTATTGAAGAAATCATGATAAAAAACGCACACTCTAGAATATAGTATCAACTTGGAGAGATATGCTCCACATCGAGGCGCCGATGTTATGTTGCTACATAGAAAATGAACATTTCTGAATTGAACAGCTGAAACAGCTCTTTTTGTCGTAAGATTTTGTTCGCAATCGACCCTCATTGTCAATTTCTAGATGTGAGTCAAGTTATGAAGCAAACATAAATGTATCTGTGTTATACTTTGTTTCGATTGGATATATGCATTCAACATAGTCACCAAGATTTTAATTATTTATTGAAAGGATATCATCTTTACATCGAAACATGAAGTTAAAAGGATAATGTTAGCTTCTTTTCATTCCTCCTAAGAAACTCTTGTATGAAGTCTGCCTCGATTGAATAAAAGAACAAGTCGGCAGAAGAAGAGCACATTTCGTTGCCTTAGGAAGTCCGATTGTTTGTTCAAAACAAGTCCTTCAAATATAACAAATATCAAATCAATCATGAAATCAAGCATATTAACATTATCAGTTCTATCATAGAATGTTTTGCCTGAATCAAAGTGGTATTTTATAAAGTATGATTTGACCCCTCCTAATCCAGATTTAAGATTATGTTTCAGATTGAAACCTTTTCTCTTTGTTTGAAGTTCGTGTGATTTCTTCAATTTTTTTTATTTGTATATAATACATTTTTATAATCTGATAATGGTCTTCCTCTTTCCGTTGGGCATTATATATTTCTCATGTTAATCGTCATCCAGTTGGCATTACATTTGTATTATCGATTGAAAGATTTTGTCTGGAAACTGAAAAATTGATTTACGTGTATCCATACGGCAATCATTTTATATCATAAGTCGAGTTCAACGTTATTTTATTTTCATATATGGGTGATTTATGTCATGGAATTCAATTGATACGTTTTGCGCTGGCATTTTTACAATATACTTAGTGCATTAGCAGTGTTGTGTTCCCTACATTAAAGCTGATCTAGCATGGTTATGAAGACAATCGACTTAAATCGACACTTATTTAAGTTTTACGATAACCATGAGGAATTGGTAGGACTGACCCGACGTATGTGTATCTAAACTCACTAGCAACAAGTGTTCGTAGTCTTAGATCTTGCTACCAGTAGTTTCGTTTCTGTACCTTTGCAGATTTCGTCCTATTCCCAGTTCTGACACTCTGAAAAAAAAATATTAACAAAATTACCGAACTCCAATGTTATTTCAAAAAGGGTAAGTCCATAACAACTGACAAAATCAGACTGAGTATTGATTTACCTTACATTTATCATTACGACGCATCCGATCTCGCTCCGCTCGGAATTCATGCAATTTTCCTAAATCGTGTAATAGTACATTTTTAACGGTTTAACGAGATTGAACATTTGATTGGGTTAACTACTGATGCTTCTAATTTGAGACTATCAAAAGGATTTTATCAGATATATTTATAAAAATTCTTTTCATATTCAATCTCAAGGGCAAGACAAGTGGACGTATTGTAATTCTATGACTAAAATTAATTTACTTACTAAGATGTTTAAAAAAAGATTGAATAGACAAAAATATGGGGAAAAAATCGATCACTCAAAATATATCATGACGACTTGTTAAATTGATGTATGGACATTTTAGATGATTTTTCAATATCTGAAATATTTATACTGATTTTAAACTAGCATGTATATCAGGAGACACGAACTCTGTCACGCACCCTGTCTCGTTCCTTTTGTTGTTCATACAATATCCTCAGTTTAAGTGTCTTACATCGGTAAACTACCGTTGCTCCTAATTGATGACTCAAAACATAGTTAACAAATGCGTCATATTTCAACGTAAGAGGTTAAACATTGACTGTTTTAATAAAACACTGAGTATTCAGTCATTTTTGTGTCAATACAATTCGTACAGTGTATATTTTTTACTCCAGTAAAAAACTGTTGACTCCAATTAGTACCTCAAAATATTATATTTCCTGTTAAAATGTCAGCACTTTAAAATATCAATGCGAGGGTGAAACTCTTATATAACACATATAGTGTTACCTTTCAACAAATTGTCAATCCTCAATTATCAACTCAGTAGTAAGTGCTTCCGTACTGGCAAGATTTATAACATACGTTTCATTTATTCCCTGTTGACAAATTTAATCTTATTAAGTAATCAAGGTGTAAATCCTCATACAAAGTTTACTATATGTATTTGGCTAATTTATAAGTCCCTTTTGATCAAAAAGATTTCTGAGTAATTTTACAATTTTAAGTTAAAGAATGAAATTGATTTTGAAGGAAAAAACATTTTCATAAATTCATTCAGAACATACAAATCAAATTAAGAAAAAAGAACCGAGGGAATGCTATGAATTCCTAAAATGAGAGAGATCGTGTGCGTCGGCAGAGTAAGTTTCTCCTTCTGTGCATATATTACCCGTCATGCGAATACACAATCGGTCAAAAAGTCAAAATCGGGAATAAGACACCTTCGGATAATCTACAGAACAGAAGATTATTCTAGTATCAAAAGATCTTAAACCGCAAGAAAAATGTCGCCAGTGATTTGAGCCACAGACAAATCGTATCAGTCAACGAAATCAAATACAATTCGTGATGTTGACCGTAAAAATCATTAAGTGTCGAATCAATCGTTCTTCCTCGCTTCTTTGTTCCGAGTATTTCTGTGTCAAGAGCGTACTCCTGTGATTAAAGTTCATATAATGAACATGCAATATTGTAACGTATCAACCAAGATAGCTAAACGACAAACGATTATGCAGAGGGTATGGCTACTGTCATAAACGGAGTGGTAAGATTTAACTCTTTAACATACTGCAATAATGAGACATTTGGTACAAATTGAACATAATTCGTATCCATAAAATCATTTATTTAGCGATAAACACTTTTGTAGTAGATAGTTTTGGTATAATATCGGATATATTATATTTGTTTGTTACGTTTGCAATGGTGAAGATCATTAACAATCATGAAATCATTTGTTTAAAAAGATAAAAAGACTTTCCATATATATTAATGTGCAATAATTTCTTTTTAAAATATACTGAACCTGTAGCTTGAGCCATAGTTAAGAATTGAAATGTTGATTACATGTCCAGGCATACGCAAAAATGCTGTTAGAACGTCAAATAAAAACATTCAATCAAACATGAAATAATCTGAAAATTGTCCTAGTATAGGAATTTTTAAATTGTGTTTGTGATTGGCCTTGTTTCTGGATGGTTTTAAGTGGCTGAAATTTTATAAAAAAAAATGATATAAGTGAATTTTGTTCTAAAAGTTGGTAAATCAATCATTTGAATTCCTTTGGTCTGCAGAACATGCAGAAGAGATATAGATGCGTTTGTGTTCTTTTAAACGTTATGTTTATCATACATATTCAATACCAATTGTTTTGTTTCTTTTATGAATAAAATGAGATATGTGGTATACATACTTGAAAAAAATGAGATGTACTATATACTTATGTGATATCCTTTTCCAACCAAATTTTACAAATTGCAGGATTATAAAAGTCTCTGCATTGACAACAAGTCAATACGTATTTTGATTCATGCTAGCATATTTTATTCAAACACAGTTTGTAAGTTTAATTTCAATTCAATTTTTCAATTTATGTTACATGTGGTATGAAATCGTGTCCAGAAATGCAGATAATAGGCGATTAAGCATTATCGTATTGTGTTAAAAAAATGGAACAGTTCGGTTGCACGGTGTGAAATTGTAACATTGACTGTATTATCAACTGATATAGACACTTAGTTTTGATCTTTATATTAATACAAACACGTGTGTATGTGTAAAGCACTATGTGCATATAAGATGTAGATGTTTACGTTAATGAAATCTAACTTACGTGGATTTTGATCATACCATATATGGTAATATCATACATAACTATGGAATACTTATACTGAATCGGTTATGAAACTTGTTTATTACTTATATCATGAGGATATTGCTTAACACCGGCAATTTGAATATTTATGTAAGTATTACATTTATAACCTTGCAGAACTAGGATTAATGACTAATAGATAATTTAAATTGTGGTTCAATGAACTATGTTATTTTTAAACGAAAACTGAATTTAACTTGCCCCTGCATTCGAATACATGATTTCCTTTTAATCATTTGAATAGTTTATTAAAGGATATTAATCATCGTAGTAGCAATAAAACTAAACTTACCAAATTCAATATAGAAATTAGACGAAGGGTGTGGTTATCAATGAAACAACTATCCACCAAATACCAAATGAAGGTTTTCGAAACTATTGGTTCGTATGGTCTTTAACAATTATCAAAATTTGTATCGTAAAAAAAGCTAAAAAAGGCTCCGACATGACATAATCTTTACCAATTCAAATGAGAAACCCAATTGGCAGATGTATGTACAAAACAATTAACGAATAAATAATATGATAGATAGCATTGAATTACAGGCTCCTGACTGGAACATACAGACAGACAAAATGTTCGTCTTTTAAACAAGTACCACCAGCCCTACATTACTTTTTGGTAATAAGATTAAGAATATTGCGAGAATTTGTATGTTCCTTTAAGGTCAAATAAATAAAAATTGCGGGAAATCGTATTCTTCTTTTTGATGTTTAATGGAAAACTACTGTTGCCTTAATTAATCAAGTGATTCATGACTAAATATTGTGTTTGAAATAAATACTTCCACTGAATCACGGTTATATGCATAGAATCAGGTAAACAAGATGTCAAAGCCTAATAAAACGCATTGAATAATGAAATAACAAAAACTTATGGATATGTATCCCAGTTGATACGATATTCCAGAGCTGCATTTCATTGATAAATAGTTGCTGCTTACAAGAAAGTTATAACACCAAGAGTTCCAAGTGGTAAAGATGAAATCATCCCTTTAAAAATTTTACGAGTTGGTTGACTTTTATGGAACATCGGTTTCACACATGACAGATATATTCCAATTGTCGTAGCCATAATCACGTCCTCCTTTTATCGAATATGACTTAACGTATTAGATTTATCACCGGGTTTGTCTTATATAAGCAACACGACGGGTGCCATATGTGGAGCAGGATATGCTTACCCTCCCGGAGCACCTGAGATCATCCCCGATTTTTGCGGCGATTGTTGTTATTCACATCAGTCTTTGGTTTTCTGTGTTGTGTTTTGTATACTGGATGTCTTTTGATATTATTAGTTTTTTGCCATGGAATTCTCAGTTTGTGTTCGACTAATGTGCAATGTGCCAAGAGAGGACACGTGAGGATTTAAAATGCCCAGTAAATAACAAAAGAATAGACATAGACATAACAGCTGGTTATCAATTCTTTGATACTTTATACTTGCATACACAAGTGTGGGCATTCAGTTGGTTTCACCCATCACACAACTTTGGAACACTTGAATGAAGGCAACGGAATTGCAGAAACACTCCAGAATCACAAGGCAAAATGGCAAAAATCCTGTCAAAACAAATTTTCAGATCTCAATATATCTCGTCCGGAAAAACGAAAACATACCTCTCAAGATGAAGATAAGTCACCTTTTGCAAGAAAAGACGTAGAAGAATAGTCATATAACATAATTTCTCATAGGTGTAAAAAGGTATCATTTTCCAAATTCAAACAGCTGTCCCTTTCACAATGGAAGGGGCATATGTAGCACCTGTGCAAGTTTATGGACTAAGATACACTTTAACTGACCGCTGCTAAATCCAGACCTTATAATTAAGGCGGTGATGGAATTGAAACGATTTTTGAGAAGAAAACAGTCCGGCATTAAGTGACGAAATTAGCCTTTGTTACCTTTAAACTCTAGTCAGACTAATGCTTACCGTATAAGTAAATCCTCAAAATAAACATTGGCAAATTAACATAGAACTTTGCAAAATTTAACAATAAACATATGCTATTATTGGATATATGTTTACCTTATAAGTAAATACTTCTAAATCGATCAACAATGTTGGTAAATACAAATGTGCTAATGAAAGAACGTAATAGGTGTCAACAGCTGGTATAAATTCTGGGACATCACACAGTCGTACAGAAAAATTTTATAAGATGCAAAAAAATAACAGGTAAATATAATTATGTTCTTTTCTCTTCTTTATTTTTTATCAATTTATATCGATAAAATTCATCTTTGTAGTTTTTGGTTTATCATAACTAAATTGTTAAGTTTTCTTCAGCCAAGGTTATAACGGCAGGTGCTAGACGAGTTAGGTTAATCTGGTTTCCTCAGGTGTCCTCTGTGTATTTTATGTTTTGACTTTGAAAACTACTGTTGCTTAAAGGCATCCTCTCAAATGTTTTATTATCTATTTAATAATTACTTAATTTTTCTTTCATTTGTTGTTATTTTCCTTTTTGTTCTTTGATTTTTTGTTTTTGTTTTTGTTGTTGTTTATTTTTGGTTTTCAACATTTTTTGTCTTTTATCTGCCAGGTAACGGTTATTCACAACTAAATGTTTCATATGGATAAATATAGATTCTACCACTGCATCGAGTGTGATACGATATTTATCCACTCGAGACAGTTAAATTTTCAAATTTAAAACACGAGGCTCGCCGAGCGTTTTAAATATTTAAAATTTAACTGTCGAGAGTGGATAAATATCGTATTACACGAGATTTGGTGGTGGAATCTGTTTCTCTAATGATTTTCAAAGAATATGCAGGCAAACGTATTCCTTCTTTTTGAATGATCTGCAAAAAGATGTGTTCTTTCTATGTGACGTTATCAGGCATGGTCGCCTTTTTTCATGCCGTCACAATAGGAAATTGAGAGGAAAGCAAGAAAATTCGACGTCATAATCGGATTTTAACCAATGAAGAACTGAGATCAAACGAACCGCACGTTGATTAAATTTTTTTTATACAATGGGTGCAGAAAGGGATAAATTGGCGAAGAATTAGAGAAAAACATATATCAAATCTTTTCATCTCATTAGCCGTACTTTCCACATATAGTTCTCTATTATTTTTGCTTGTTTCAGTTTTGTTAATAGTTAAGTTATCTGGTCTGTGCTTGTTTTATATTGTGTGTTTTACTTTGCGACTTTCGTCTAGTTAAACAGAGGGGTGTTCTGTGATAACCTTAAACTAGTTAAAACCCAGCTACAGTTCGCTTATGTACGAAGTTAGGCTGTCTGAATCAGTCAGTGTTTGTTATTGGTTGTGCGCGAGTGGTTTTTTTGGGGGGGTGCGAGGTTAAGTCCGTCGTGCAGTTCAAACTTTTTGGTAATACATGTTTTCCTTTGCGTGTATTATTGAATTTTTCAAATTGGAAAAAAACAAAACTTTTGTAATTATGAAATATAAACAATAATATCGTTATAAAAAAAGGTCTAAATGTATGTTTTTAAAGAAGTAACAGTGTAAAAACGGAAGACGTCTATAAAATTAAATACGCTGATTCTTAACAAAGACATTTTTCTTTACTTAAGGCTATACACTGGAAATTGCTTTTACAGTCTCTCATTTGATAATCATTATTTTTATTGAGATGTCGATGGACATCTAAAATGTACAATATTTGTTTCGCACTACGAACTTAATACATAATATCAAATAAGGTGACATGGTATAACTGTTTTTGGCCCAGTGAATATGACCACCCACAAACGTGTCCAATCCCCTCAACGTGTCCGTATGACGTCACTATACGCCCAAACATGTCTAGTTGGTGAAGGACTCTGAAAAGTTTCCTTTTCATAAACGCCTAATCATTGCCATATTTCAAAAATGTTCAAACGTGTCCACCTTTATGAAAAAGTGATTCGTTATCACAAATTATGTTGTTTGAAAATAAACCGATATCATTTCAGTGACTTTAAACCCGGTCTCAAAGTGCTCAAGTAAGAAATTCTCGAATAGATTATTAAAAACATTTCCATAAATGTGATTTGAAAAGGGTGCTGTTTTGTTGTAAAAAAGGGGACAGTGGGACAGAAACATATTAAAGGACCACGGTTCCACGATTTAAAACACAATGGGCACCGAATGTTAGATAAAAAGTGCGTGCGCTGCGTCATTTGAAAATTGTCAAGTCACAAAACTGTCTCAGATAGTTTTCATGCATTCGTTTTTACCCGTATTAGTCGAAAAATGAAAGAAGATACTTAGTTAAAGGAGGAAAATTCAAAATCGAGTATTCGTTAAATTGAACAGATGGTCAGAAGTCAAAAATGTGTGAATTCATGCTGCTTTCAAATGTTCAAACATTTGAAAATTTGGAACTTTACTATGATGTGACTTAAAAATCTCTGTAAATATTCATCGTGGTTTAAAGATATTACAGGTTGATTTATGCACATACTTAACTATAACTCTTCAAATTAAAATCACCTAATTTTCTAATACTTCATTTTGGTATGCCGAAAACTATGGAAAGGGCCCTCAGAGCACCCCCCCCCCTTTTCTCATTTCTATATTTTTCCTTTTAATTTGAAGAATGCGTATTTGATGTATTGTTTATTTTGTTCTTATCCTGAACACGCATGCGTTACTTTTACCGTTAAAGAAATAATTATCAACCGATTTATCTTTTTCGTTTAATTGATAAATGAAAACAACCTTTGATTTAACCATTTTAAATTATTGTCATTTTTTCAGTTTTTCCGTGAATACAAGCACCTTTTGGACAACTGTAAACAATACTAAGACTAATACCGCTAATGAAGATTATTTAGCTGAGTCAACACAGAAAGTTATTGGGATCATTATCTGTTTCTTTTCGGTTATTGGTGTAGCTGTTAGCATTACAGTGCTGAAAATAGTTCTTACAAAAATACACCATCTCAATTCATCGACTGTGTTCATTCCAGTATTAGCAATTGTTGGCTTTATTGTATCTGCATTTTTAATGCCTTTACATGCTGCAACAGCATTTGACAGGAGTTTTATCTTTGACGAAAACGTATGCATGTTTTATGGATTTACCTTTACCTCGATAGGATTGTTATACATTACCCTTTTAACCACAATGATAGTCCAATTATACAGAGTGATTGTGTCTGCTCATTCAATCGAAGTTGGATTAGACAAAAAGTCTTTTATTTTAGTATTAGGAGGATGCATGTTGCTTTGTGGAATTGCTTCAGGTAAGTGTGGTGTCTATTTAAACAAACAACAAATAGTGTTTTTCCGGGGAAATGAAAACAAAAGTTTGTTATGGAGGGGAGATAAAAATGATATAAATACCAGTCACAAATCATAAGTCAAGGAATGACAGATAACACAAAGGTAAATAATAAAACAATGAAAACAGAAAACAAATACAAATTGAACAATTGTGATGTCATAAACGAAAAAATGGTATCGTACAACAAAATTGTTTGCAAATTATAGAAAAAAAAAACAACAGAGAACAAAATCGTAAAAAATAACTCTTTCTGTTATATTTGGTTCATATATAAATATATCAACAACTAAAAAAAAATGTGACCGCACGAAAAAACAACGGCTATTTCGTATTCGAAGCTTTAAAACATTTATGAATTTAACATTCACCTGGTGTTGAGCAAACAACAGTCAGCCAGTTGTTAATTTAACTCCATAATATGCATGTACAGCAATAACCTTACAACTGAATCTTGAAATACTCTGGATATTAGATTCAAAAGCGTTTATTAGAACACCGTGGTTGGTTGAAAACATCCAAAAAAACCATTTTCAAACAATAGCTTGATGTTATTTTCAAATTGAAGTACGACCAGTGAAACTACCAATGGTCGTTTAGATTCTGAAACAGCGAATGTTAGTATGACATTGTTTAATTTAACATGTGACAAAAACGTTAACTTGTTTTGTAGCTTTTCCACTATTTGATATTTACTGTGAAAATTTCCTACTGTCCTCATGATTCTGCATCAGCGGATGTTAGTATGCCATTGTATAATTCAACATGTTCAAAAAACCGTTTACTTGTGTTTGTAGCTTTTCCGCTATTTGGAATAGCTGCGTATAAACCTTACCGAAGACCTTCGCTATGCCATATGAGATGGATACCTTGTAACCAAATTGATATAGTTTATTATATAAGTCTTCTGATACTATTCTATGTGATCCCAACCGTCTTGATTTCAGTCTCATACACTGTTATCTATTTCAAGGTTAGTACTTTGGTTGTTGTCGTTTGTGCTTTTACATTTTATGAAATACTGTGGATTCATTTAATTTCGTGGGTACCAATTTTTATGGATAAAGGAACAATTTTATTTTCGTGGATATTTGATTTCGTGTTTCTGCAAAAGTATGCAAACAAGCCTATAGAAAATGTGTATTTAGTTGAACCTTCTAATTTGTGGTTTACCTATCGCCATGAAATCAACGACAATTGGTACCCCACGTATAATAATGAATGCAGGGTACATTGAACCAGTCAATGTCAATTTTTAGCGGAAAGTTACAGAAATAGCATTTTTTCATATCATAGTCTTTGTATATCATATGAAGACTATGATATAGAAGGATATAATATTATATATCCTTAATATATCCTTATAAACTGAACGGTACTGGAAATTATGCTTCCAATTGTCACAAGTAAAAATCTAGCTATCCGAAAATGCAGTAAAATGTCATCAAAGCTACTAGGTATATAAGTCGGTACGCCTGACGTTCATTAAGTATACATAAATTTTATCAGTGGCTCTTGTATCAAAACAGATAGAATGCGATATCAAATATAGCTCAGTGTCAAGTAACATTTTCTATTTAGTTTTTCCCGGACATGATTGCCTGGAAATATAATTAGTAGAGTTATTGCACAATGTATTCAAAATTTGCCAAATTATTTGCCTTGGAGTTCGGTATTTTTTGTTATACTTTTTTACAGAACAATACATAAGGCAAACATGATACTCGATCTCAAATATATTGTTTTATATTTACATAGATAAGACAAGTTTGGTATCAGTAGAAGTGCACACATACAATTAGTGGGTGATTTTGAATATATTTAATTTTATATACTCTCCCTCTTAAAAAAAAAAACGTCATAAGACAACTCGTCCGTAAATTGAACTATACAACTATGAATCAAAACTTCGCAAAATTACTACCAGCTGCACAGAAACATAATAAAACCCAAGAACAGGAACAAATGTTAACTCAAACTACCATATCACATCTCCACATATAAAAAATAACATTGTCACATACAGAGCCACACCAATATATTCCACAATATACCATTTTGGTTTACAGTTAATTCATCCAGGTTGGATTTTCACGGATGTTTTATCTATGAAACATTAACTTCTGATTAATATTTGATACATTAACATGGTTTATTTGACCACGGATCAAAGATATGACGAATGATCATTAAATGATAAAATAATATGGTCAAATATTTTGGTGATGTCATCCACTGAAATAGCAAGATTTTTGTGAGAGGCTGGATCTTGTATGCTATATACTGACTATTGGGTGTTTATGGTATAAAACCCTTTATTCGAGCCCAGTCAGAAAAAAAATAGAAGAAAGTTGTACATATTTAAAACAAAATAGTTCCTACTCATAGCTGTAACTTTGTCAATAAGTAACACATTTGAGTAATTTTGGTATCAAATCAAAACTTTAGGATTTGGATCACTGTAAAAATTTTGTTGAAAATTTTCTTTGAATAATACAAAAATATAATAAAACTGAATAGAAGGGCATGTTTGCCCTGTTGCTCAGATCAGAAGTACCTGCATTTGTACTAATAAAACTTCCCTGAACCAATGCGCTCTTATAAGCAATTAAAGAAGTATGTTGAATGTTTCCGCACAAATCAGGATAAGGTATAGTTTTGACACGAAATGCCTGTCACTTTATTTGAACTTAAGACAAAAAGCTATGAACACTTAAAATCGAAGAATTTAACATAGAAAGCAAACGGGGCTATGAATTAGTTGTTTTATTCCTCATAGGAATGACTAGAGGTATTTGGCGAAGCGTACACTAACTATATGTCACAAATAGCGAATTTATTCCGTGTTTTACGTGGTTATGACTTAAAAATCTTTGCAGAAGTGATTTTTCGGATATAATAGTTTGTTAATTCGGACAAAGTTAAGAAATTTACAATTATTACCCTTGGAAATTATTTATCTTTTGATTGTATATTATAGGTAATTAGCTACATACACTGTTATAAACAATAATAATCCTAAGTTGTATGAACGATACATAATGCTAATAAAGCTTATTGCCGAAAAAAATACCAGTCGAAAGATGGTAAATTTTCCAACCATAAGGGAAGATAAATTGGGTCCAGAAACAAATAATTTTAGCATTTACTCATACAAAACACACACATATATATATATATGTTTGATAAAAGCGAATATTGATTCTTCTATCTACAAATAATATCATCTGGTTGTAAAATTGGTAACATTTAAAGGTATTGTTGCTTCCGTCAGATATTAATTTTCTTTGTGGGTATTCGGATCCCATCAGTTAATCATGTTTGATTAAAGACTCTAAAATATGTAGATAAAGTACGAACCATTCCGATTTGATTTTCAACCAATCAAAATCCATATGTTTTCTTTATTAAAGGTGTAGATATATAGTCATAATCTTTCGTGTTTGTTTGGTGTACTGTAGATTCATTTATTCATGTGGATTGAGTAAAATTTGCATTTTCGTGGATATTTGATTTTGTGGTTTAGCCAAATTCTGCATATAAGTCTATAGAAAGTTTTAAATTCGTTGAAACTACGAAATGCACAAAAAATGTTATTGCTTAAATAATAATGAATCCACAGTTGTGAGGATTGTATATTTCTAATTGATAATTAATTAATTCTACCATTTCAGACCAAGGATTCCTCTTCCAGATCTTTTACTTCAACAAGAAATAGACATCGTCAACTGTTTATGTTAAAGACTTTCATTATTATAACAGGTAATTTTAGTTTTACTGATAATTCAAAACTCGTTAGTAAAATAAAAAAAGTCTTCCATCCGATAATTTTCGCCGTCAAGATCGATTCATGGTCAACTTTATTTGTATGACATTCAAGTATTTTCCACATATTTGACTTAAGATCCAATGATGCGTTTTATGCCTTTTCTTTTATCTTAAGTATCCTGAGTACAGCAGGCATTTTCAGGAATTTTTCTTTTAAAGTAGAATTTCGCTATGTAAAAATGAATGTCAATAATTTATCTGCATAGTGAAGCTATGCTATCAATTGTTCTTATTGTTAGTAAATGTTAACTGAATCTTTTTGGAATTGACTGACTGTCAATAAAATGAGAGAGATAAAACTATTTTTTGGAATTGAAATATAGGTTTTCTTCGGGTTGCAAATATCTAATGCGTACTTCTAATAGAAGACGAAGTCCTCATTACAGTAGAATAATCAATAATAATAAGAAAACAATATAAAAATCAATGTAAAAGTCAATATAAAAGTAAATTGTTTTTTTTTTTACTTTCTTATTTAGAGAAATCCGTTCCTGTTCGGATTTGCTCTTGATTTTTCCTCAACAAGATGAATACTATTTTCTGAAATTTTCTAATCGATTTGACAATAAAAATAGAGTACAATTTCCCGCAATTGATTATATCTTATTACCGACAACAATCTTCAGGCAGGTTTTACTTATTTAAAGGACCAATAATTTGAATTTCTTCTGGTCGTTTGCATCAAAAAGAGTCTTAAATGCAACATATGATTTATAAGATAGGAAATAAAATTCAAAATGAGTTATAGGAAAACTCACCTGATTTATAATGCAGAATTTTGTTAACACTGATTAAAAAGACGTCACACATAAAACAACATTATGTTTACATAGAAAATTACATCATAAATAAAATGCCAATTAGCATAACCAACATCGGAGTAAATTCAGTATTGCTGGTTAGTTTATTGTTCGGGCCTGAATCAAAAAATGGCATTTTGTACAGACCATTGTATATCCTCTTTATATTTATATTACTGGTTATTGTGTAAGATTTTTGTAAATGTAATTATACAACCATTGACAACGTAAATACAAAAATTCTAAGTTATAAGAATCAAGAATATTTTTATTATTCAGTTTTTAAAATATATATATAAGTAAGACTGTACATGGTTAGCTACATAATTCGTCTTATGAGATAATTTAGATATTATCCATTCGCTTGATGTGTTGAGCTTTGATTCTGCCATTCGATAAAGGACTTACCGTATTGAATTTTTCTTGGAGTTCTGTATTTTTGTTATTTTCATTTATACATCTGGAGTGTGGAAATAGTTCACATATCAAGCAATTTAGATGAACTTTGTAGATTGTATATTGAGCAAATATCAACTATCTGTCCTTTTAGTAACAACAGATTGAATATTATCTATTTCAGGGGCCTTTATATTTACTTGGTTTCCGTATGTGGTATGTCTTATCATGGATTTAGCTGGAGTTGACTACCATTCATATTCTCATAACATCTATCTTTTCTGTTCGATGGTAGCAAAAGTTTCTCTCACTTGGATCCCGGCGATATTTATAATCCGTCACAGCTATTACAGAAATGACTTGGACATAATGGCTAATGAAATGATTGAAAAAGTTGAAAAGCTAACAATGTCATCAGGAGAGTACAATTTAGACAGTGTAGGCATGTCTGTTGAAGGAAAAGCTACGGGCGAAATTGAATTTGTAGTAGACGATAATGATAGGATTGATTCAATACCTTCGCATCTGGTTCTCCTATCTTATAACAGAATAACAGAGAGTGACATGTAAAGGATTATAAGTATGTCACGACTATTGGACAATCAAACTATTTTAAATTAACATAAATGATTAGTGTTGAAGCAATTAATTTGATACAAATTGTTGTTTCCGACTTTCGTTTTCAGTTTTGTCTTTTTTTCTCATTTGAGCACCAAGCGTGGATACAGTATCTTGAAAAGGGGAGGGGCCCTGTTGTGAACGTATACATACAATGCTAAATATACAATACTACAAATGAATATACAATAGTCATTTGAAATATGGAAAATTCGTTCTATAAATAGGACTACGTGTATTTTTAAATACTTGTTGCGGGAATTAACATGCAAAAGTGTAATAGAGTGCTTTTTACCTTTTCTAAAATTAAATGTTTACTTCCAGCTTCCAAATAGGTCCATTATCTTCTTAGTTTTATATTTCAATCTCCAAAAACAGATTCAACGTCTTGAAACTACACTTCGGCGGAAGATGACGTTAACAATGGGAAAGAAGAAGTACGGGAACATATGGTTCCCATATGATAGATTGTTCCTCATAGTTATCAAATTCGTATTGCCCTGAAATGATAGCTTCTATATAGGGAAACGTGGGGTTAAAATGTAAAACTTTCTTCCATTGATGTTTCTATACGGACACATGATTTCATGAAAGTCTACCCCATACCAATAAAGGCACAAACCTGTGAGAAAGACCGAGTTTGTTTTCATAGGAAGGCCGAGTGTCTGTTGTAAAAAAAAAACAATGGAACAAGCGTAGTACATATATCAAAAATTAGATATAAAACAATTGTATTTATAACTGCGATGTCGCTATCGAAAAATGAAGACAAGACTGTGGCTACAACAGGTGAAACATACTCGTGGTCATGTATGACTCCGATTTTCGATAACGGTCAACCAAATAAAGATGACGTTCGTTAAACTTTCGAAGGGTGTCTTCATCTTTACCATTTTGAACACTATGTTTAATAACTTTCTTGTAATGTGCTTACCCTTCCAGAACACATTGGATAACCCGGGGTTTTGATGGAGTTTGTGTTGCTTAGTCTTTAGTTTTATATGTTGTGTTCTGTAGACTATTGTTTGTCTTTTGGTCGTTTTTGTTGGTTTGTTTGCAATAGCATTGTCGGTTTGTTCTCGAATGATGAGTTTTAATATTCCTTTCGTATCTTCCGCCTATCTTTGTAGATTTTATGGAAAACATAATATGAAACACTTGCACTTGATTGATGTACTCGTATACAAATATATTCTATATGCAAACGCTGTAGGAGTGGTGTTACTGAGAAATGGAATCTTCTCAAAGGGAAAAACTATAATAATGTCTATTCGTAAAATTTATGTATTAACCGACCCTCATTGTCAAGTTGTAGATGTAATTCAAAAATATGAAGATGATTTGCATGCCATCCTTTATTTAAAGTTTGGTGCGATATGCGATCAACGCAGTTGTCAAGCTTTATTTTTTCCGTTAGAAAACTTCATCCCTTTAGCGAATTGCGTTGACATTTTTAACATGTTTTGATTAAACCGTTTTTGGTAGACAAAACGTGCGTCTGGCGTACAAAATTTTAATCCGTGTATCTATGGTGAGTTTATTCATGCATTCTTTTGTTTAAATTAAAATTTTGATTAATTCTTTAAAATTGTCTTCAACTACTTAAGATAGGAATAAGTATTACCAGTCTCAGGGGTTGAAATGTCATATTTTACTGTCATTTAAGTGCTTAAAACAAAACATACATCTTTAATATAAGAAATGCATGTTATTACAAGTGATGCTTGTTTAAGTTGTATATTTGTTTCATGTGAAAGGTCGAGTTGTCTCTCTTATCTAATTTCATCTAGCCTTTCAGTTAATATATAAATAGTCCAATCTTGTATGTTGCATTAACTACATTTAAAATTGTAGACCTTCTTTTCAAGTACATTTGAACGAGGTGTGCTCGACTCCTATCTTAATTGATAAGCATTGCCAAAGATTTGCTGTTCTCCTTAGGTACCGCGGCTTCTTCTATCAATTCAGACTGGCCACCATGATATTGCCAATGTCGCTGAAATTAGCGTGAAACACCAAAATACAAAAAAGCAAACGATATAAATGATATATTTTGTCCTTACTGCAACAATCTATGTTAATTACAGAAAACTTTAATTTTGAATCTAAGAATAAATTAAGTAGTTTATTTATCATTACAAAATCAAAAAAAGGGGTGGTGGTGTTAGATTAGTTTCTATGTTGTTAAAAGTGGGTAGGATAAAATATATCAGGTTGAACATGGACAAATTTGTACTACATTGTAATATTTCAGTTATAATGAATGATATGAGGACATGTTTCAGATATATTATAGATTGTTGACTAATGAGAAGTTGATTGATTATTATACCTCGAAAACTCAAGATTATGCATCAGCTCACGTAGCCACAAATTAACACATGATAGAAAAGGGTAGCATTATTCAACTAATATTAAAATCTCATAAATCAGTTGGGAACATACAAATCAAAAGAAAACTTAAAAGAAGTAGAACACATAAACTCAAAAAGGAGCAAGAATGGATACGTCGATAGAGTAAGTGTCTTCTGTTATGTATGCATCACCCGCCATGCAAATTCACACTCACTTTAAATGTCACAATCGGGATTAGGAAACAATCGGTAAAGATCTCAAATCAGACACAGGCATATAGTATCAACCTGACAGTGTTCGTAACACTCAAAGATAACAAAGAGTACACTAATGGGTTGGATAGATATCTTTACTATATTTTAGGCTCTAACTTGTCCAAATTCTTTATCAGTTGGTTATATATTTCATCAGATATAACAGACGATTTTTAACTTTGCATCAGAAACATATTACTATTGAAACAAGTAATTAAAATCATATACATGAATTTTTCCTCACGGGTGTCAAAAGGCATTTGTTTCCTAATTCAAGCAACAGGCCCCTACAGGAATAAAGGTATCATCGATATTTCTTGTGAAAATTGATACATTAATAATGGTTTGCGGTAATGGCTACAATTAATAGACACAGCTGGTGATCATTTCAGCGGACGAGCGTAAAGTTGTGGAATTTTCCTGTTTTGCCTTTTAGAGATAACGCGTTTATTTCTTTCGTTGCCATCAGTCTGATCAATAATAAAAAATGTTATATGAAGATATACTTTTGAGTACAAAACAACAAACTGTTACCACGTGACATTACTGGTATCTGTTAGCGTTCTTGTGATATGATATGGTTCCAACATGTCAGTTCTAACAAAATGCAAACAAACGTCAGGTAATGTATCTCCGTTTTTAAGAAATGTCATAATTTCATAAAAATTGAATTATAACTTACGAGTTTAATTTTTTAAAACTAATGGTACTACTTCTTTATGTACAGTAGATTTACATGTGTCTTTTGGTCCTTTTTCTTTTTCTTTTTTTTTTTTGTCATGGCATGGTCACTTTTGTTTTCCACTAATGAATTTGAATGTCCCTTTAATATCTCTCACGTCTCTTTAAAGACGGTTTTGCTTGGTTTGGTTTTAAACACTCAAATGCCCTATTTTCGACTCTTAAGTTGTGATGATTTGTTTTGTTTGTGTTTTGTATAATGGCTTTCCGAACCTTTTGGTTTTGATCGATTTTAATGAAGGAAATTGGCGACAATGTTTTTTTATTATCTTATATATTTTGCATTTGGACAGTAATGCATGTTTAGTTATGCGTGAAACTATTGAACTAAAGTCAATGCAAATACTAATAAAGTCAATATGCAAGGATCATACTATAATGAACATTTTTGGTAGCCTTATATATAGAATACTAGTAAGTTTATTCCAATGAGCGATATCCACTACATAGAAAACTAATCAACACGAACCAAACCAAAACCGAAAAATGGACAAGATTGTGGTAACGAAAATTGGGCCATTTCCGGTGTCATCTGTTAAACAGATAATGGTCAACCAATTCGTGATAGCGTCCGTGGAAGTTTCGAAGTGATAACTTCACCAATTTGAACCTTTGGAAGGAGCAACCTTCTATTACAATTGGGCAGCTGATGTCATCTCTTTTGTAGTAAAATTTATGTTTTACAGAATTCATTGCCAATTTCGAGATATGAGTCATGATATAAAGCAGACTCAACTGTAACTGTGGTATCGTTTGTTCCCTCCCTAAAACAAGATATTTGAATCTATTTCCAATTGACATCTATTTAATTTGGAGTTCATGCCATTTCCTCAGGGTTTTATTCCGGATTTGTGTATGATATATTTTCCTAATTTATTAAGGGTCTTCCTCTTCCCGTTAATAAAAAGTCTTTCTCATTTTAATATTCAATAAGGGTCTTCCTCTTTCCGTTTTAACTACATATGTCTAAGGTCTTGAAAGATTGTGTCTGGAAACCGAACTGTTGACGTACGGACATTTATACGGTAATCGAAATATATCATATGCCGAACTCGACGTCCTCGCAACAAATCTAAAGATTTATTTTTTGATATATGGATGATTTATGTCATCTTATTCAACTGCGCGTGCATTGTCACATTATACTGATTCTATTTATAGAAGAGTTGAGTTCCTTGCATTAAACATGTTAAAGCTGATATAGCAGGATTATGAAGAAGAACAACTTAAATCGATACTTGCTTAAGCTTTTTCGGTCACCATGACGAATTGCTAGACCAACCTATTGTATGTGTGTCCCAACTCACAAACGACATGTATTCTTCGATCTTGGCTACCAGAATAGTCGTTTCTGTACCTATTGTGTTTTTCCCCAATTGTGAATTCTGACTTTGTGTGGCTCCACTTTACGTTTCCCATTTCGACGTACACATCCGGCTATGCTCGGCTTGGAGTTCGTGCAATTTCCTTATTTTTGGTGAAGAGTTGTCTCATTAGCAATCATACCACATCTTCTTATTTTTATATTTATCATATTTCTATGGCTAAAAATAATTTAGCTGAAGAACTGAAATGAAACAAACATTATCAACAAAACAGTTCCACAAATGAACTATTACATTTTAAACAGAAAATTTATATTACCACGAATTTGTCGATATTAGGCTTAAACAAGCTAAATATAATGACAGAAAGTTTAGCATATTTCACAAATGTCTAAACATTAGACAAATCAAGAACTTTTCATTTTATTTTTCTTACTGCCACAATATCATAATGAATCTCAAATTGACACAGAAAAGACTAAATATCAATTGTTCTTGAGACCACTCAATGTTTAACCTCTTACGTTGACATATGACGCTTTTGTAACTATGTTTTGATGCATCAATTAGAAACAACAGTAGGTTGTATACCGGTGTGAGACAGCGTAACTGAGGATATTGTATGTGCTACAACAGGAACGAGACTGGGTGCGTCGACAGGATAAACGTCTTCTTCTACACACGCCAGCTTAAAATCATTAGAAACATTACAAATATTGAAAAGTCATCTAATAGTTCTATTCACTAGACATTCATATCTATGATGAGTTTATTTCCATTAGATAATTGTATCTAACCTTTTAATAGATTCGCATGTGTTTGGTTTAAATTTTGAGTGTTTTCCTATGCAGCTCGCAAAGAGAAGCAAAGAGAAGCATCGATCGTTCATGATAAATGCTGTATCATATTCTAACAGTCTTATAAATTTTGTAAAGATATGTATAGAGGCGGGTTGAGGCTTAAAACTTGTGTGATTTTTCTTTTTCTGACAGCTTTTGTTGTTTAAAGTAATAATCGTCGGACAAAGAGGCATAACTCATATCTATATTGGTAAAACACTGTATGTTTTAACACCATTTTAAAAGGTTAAAAAATGTATGGTAAAATCTCATCGAATAGCATTCCGCATAAAATATACATCCATATTATTCAAAATATATCAATCTGTTCCTTACCCATTTTGTGTATAAGGTACCAACAACAACAATAGTAGTGGAATGCCTGCACTCACTGCTACGTCAAGTTAATAAGTCGTTATGATATCTTTTGAGTGATTGATTTTTTTTCCATCTCTTGTCCGATTAATTTGTAATAAACATCTCAGTTGTTTTATTGAGACACTAATAAATTATAGATATTTTTATCTTATGAACTCTTCATTTGAAAGGTTCATTTTTTTTTATTTAATTAAAAGAGAGAAAAACAAACGTAAGACAAATTGTGAATGGTCTTTCTTTCTTTCTCCCATGCCAAGAAATTGACTCCGTTGAAATTCTGCAAACATCCCATAGAGCAAATTACATGGATGATTAGTATTGACCATTTGGTATATGGCCATGTTCTAAGCGACACGTACATGAAGGTCATAAATTAATTTGTTGAATGAAATCAAATCTTAAACTACTAATGGGTGCCGTAGGAGGTCGACCGGAGTTTTTAGCGAGGATTTCTTGGCATGATATTTTTTACAACACTACACAACCTCAGTTTATCAACATTGTTCATTTTAGCAGTTCCTTGTATTTATTAGGTCTTTCCACTTTTCCGTGGAAAGACCTATTGGTTTTCTTCTGATTATTATTTTTTTTTTTTCTTCCGCCTAATTTTTTTCCTTCGCTGTTTTTTTGTTTCGCAAGATGTCGCTTAGATATTTGGAATATGATATTGAACAGTTTATACGCTTATGAAACTGACACTGCTTAACCGAATACTTTCCCATATAAGAGTTATCTCCCCGATCATTGTTTTTCTTGTTATTTCTAAGGCTTCGCAACCGTATACATGGTATAAGAAACCGACAAATTTATTTTTCCAAATTGCTCGTTATATCCTCAGGATGTTCTGTTTTATTTTGACAGAAGCCGTATAGAGATTCCATATGAGAGTTATTTCCCCTTTTGTATTTGATATAAGTGAAATGTATTTTTAACTCGAAAACCATAAGTGATAGAGGCCTAGGGTCTTTTGATATGAGGTCCTTGGTCCAAAAAAATGAAAATGAGGTCAAGGTCAAAGGTCAGGGTCATGTTCAAAATTTAGATTTTGGCTTGTTATCTCTTATTTTTAGAAATCATATAAGATATCGACAAAATATTTTCACACAATTGTTAGTTGCGACATGTCGTAACACATAAATTTTAGTTGAAAGGGTACGTAGACATTTGATGCGAGTTTTCCCCCCATTTATATCTAATATTAGTCGTATGGTAATATAACTCATTAACAATATAAAGTAGAGGCCTAGAATCTTTTGATTTGAGGTCCTTGGTTTATGACCTTGAAATTGAGCTCAAGGTCATAGGTAAATTTAACGTTCTAGATTTTGACCTTTCCTTTTACCTCATATGTATACATGATAAAGCCAAGGGACTTTTTGCATTAGGTTGCAAGCAATGTGACCTTGAAAAAGTCAACCGGAAGTGACCTTTTGTAAACCGGAAGTAGCTTTTTTTTTTACTAAATTAATGTAAAAGTATATAGAACCATATATTTTTGGAATCAGTGTCAAGTAAACTATCAAACAATGCGGAAGTAACATCTTTCAAACCGGAAGTAAAAAATTATCTCCCTTATTTATATCTTTTTGTATAGAAACCATATATCTTTGGAATCAGCGTACAATAAGCTGTCATTTGACGCGGAAATTGACATTCAAAACAAAATTTAATATTTTCATATCAAAATAGATCCTTACTGGTGGAAAGACCTGCAATTGTTCTCTGAACAATTGGTTTTTAATTTTTTTTTTTTCTTCCGCCTAATTTTTTTCCTTCGCTGTTTTTTTGTTTCGCAAGATGTCGCTTAGATATTTGGAATATGATATCGAACAGTTTATACGCTTTTGAAACTGACACCGCTTAACCGAATACTTTCCCATATAAGAGTTATCTCCCCGATCACTGTTTTTCTTGTTATTTCTAAGGCTTCGCAACCGTAAAAGAAACCGACAAATTTATTTTTCCAAATTGCTCGTTATATTCTCAGGATGTTCTGTTTTATTTTGACCGTAGCGGTATAGAGATTCCATATGAGAGTTATTTCCCCTTTTGTATTTAATATAAGTGAAATGTATTTTTAACTGGAAAACCATAAGTGATAGAGGCCTAGGGACTTTTGATTTGAGGTCCTTGGTCCATAAAAATGAAAATGAGGTCAAAGTCAAAGGTCAAGGTCATGTTCAAAATTTTGATTTTGGCTTGTTATCACTAATTTTCAAAAATCTTATAAGATATCGACAAAATATTTTACAGAATTGTTAGTTGCGATATGTCGTAACAGGTAAATTTGAGTTGAAAGGGTACGGAGACATTTAATGGGAGTTTTCTCCCCTATTATATTTAAAATTACACGTATGGTGATATAACTCATTTATCATATATAATTAAGACCAAGGGTCTTTTGATTTGAGGTCCTTGGTTTATGACCTTGAAATTGAGCTCAAGGTCATAGGTAAATTTAACGTTCTAGATGTTGACCTTTGCTTTTACCTCATAAGTATACATGATAAAGCCATTGGACTTTTTGCATTAGGTTGCAAGACATTTGAACTTGAAAAAGCTAACCGGAAGTGACCTTTTGTAAATCGGAAGTAGCTATTTCTTGTATTAAATTAATGTAAAAGTATATAGAACCATATATTTTTGGAATCAGTGTCAAGTTAACTATCAAACAATACCAGAAGTGACATTTTTCAAACCGGAAGTAAAAAATTATCTCCCTTATTTATATCTTTTTGTATAGAAACCATATATTTTTGGAATCAGCGTACAATAAGCTGTCATTTGACTCTGGAATTGACATTTAAAACCAAATTTTAATATTTCATATCAAAATAGATCCTTACTGGTGGAAAGACCTTCAATTGTTCTCTGAACAATTGGTTTTTAATTATATCTGCATTTGTTATGCCTTTACATGTTGCAACAGCTTTCAACAATAGTATAATAGTTTGACAAAGTGCATGCATGTTATTTTGGTACCTCTGTACTTATATATGAAAGTTTTTCATTACTTTTTTAACCACAATGGTAGTCAAATCATGCTAAGTGATAGTTCTGTGTTATTACGAGTCACAATTTATGTCTAAAATCAGCTAAGACCCACCGATACAACATCTGATACAAAAATTAAATAACGGATTATATGTTAGTTCTCAATGATGACGACTTCAGTATGTACACTAAAGAGAGTTATCCTGTTCAGATTACTATAAATAGAGCTAATACTCACAATGATCACTGCCCTTTCCTGGATATTGATATCTATATATCTCTAACGGGAAGCTGAATACTAAAATTTTCAATGAAAGAGAAAATTTTCATTTCCTATTGTTAATTATCCGTTTTATAAGATGGTCACCGTGTCGTTTCTTTGGCACCATTGTATGGTGTTTATATATCTCAACTTGTTCGATTTGCTCGTGTATGTTACATCGAATTTAATTTTAACAAAAGAAATATCTGTATTACTGAAAAATTATCACACCAGGGTTTTCGATATTACAAATTTGTCAAAACTTTCACTAAATTTTATCATTGCCATTTAAAAGCTACACCCAATTTGACTCAACCAATGGGCATCGCCCTGAACTCTTTGTTTGTTGTCAGTACCCAATTTGAATATCAACCACATGGAACTAAAAAGAACCTTTGAGAGTTTCACATGCGTCGCTTGATATATGAAGAGGGTATGCATATTGTCTAGTAACTTAGTTCAGTACCCTTAAATCTAAACAGAACGTCAAAAGAACCAGGGAGTCTCGTTTTTCTTTGTAATTAGTAAATTTGGGCTGACCAATTCAAGCACTAGTACTTGATTCTTTCAAGCGTTTTCCCCGGAATCTATTTTATGGGTGGATAACTACGTTTGTTCAAATGATAAATCGGGTTCTACAAAAACACTGGATTAGCTCATGAATTAACTCCGTGAGTTAAGTTTCTCAATTCTAGTTAGCTAATCAGATGCATTATCTGGCTTATCTACTATAATTGCTGAAAATATTAAGGCAAAACTTGTATCTCATTTCTCAGTCCCCTTTTTCTGAATGTGACCTACCGAATTAGACTTATTACCGGGTTTGTACTAACATGAGCAACACGACGGGTGTCACATGTGGAGCAGGATCTGCTTACCCTCCCGGAGAACCTGAGATCACTCCCCAGTTTTTGGTGGGGTTTGTGTTGCTCAGTCTTTAGTTTTCTGTGTTGTGTTTTGTGTACTATTATGTGTCTGTTGGTCTTTTTCTTTTTTAGGCATGGCGTTGTCAGTTTATTTTCGACTTATGAGTTTGAATGTTCCTCTGGTATCTTTCCCCTCTCTTTTTCTAACACTTGTTTTTCGGTCTGATCTTTAAGAGTATTAACATCTCTTAATTACTAAACATTCTATATCCTGGTTCACGTTTAGCAACAGTAAAGAAGACCTTTTGATATTTTCGGTACTAACTAATGATATGCTGCTTTTTATTTCTGTTAAATTACTTAAGACAGATATATACTGGTTGATGACTAGTTATCGTCCTTTATCATGGTTACCTTTATATGACAACCAGTAACAAGGACTGAGAACAAATGTTTCTGAAAAACTTACAAGAAGCCAAAATTTAACGATATTTCACGGTATTTTTGTGTAGTTTATGCTGGGAATAGTATACTATATATAAAGTCAATAAATAATGTCCCAGGTTTATGTAGCCAGTATTTATAGAGAGGGGAACTACACATATACATAATAGACGGATTAAGTTGAGATGTGATGTGATCGTCTTCTTTTTTTTAATATATGTGGAACGATCGGCCTTGAATGTAGAATATTTTATAATTTCATTATGAACTTTCGTGAAATATTTATAGCATACATCAAGGATTTGTATAGTATACAAATCCTTGCATACATATACCACATGGCTGCTTAGCTTTATCGGCCGGTACGAATAAAAAAAATGCTTTGCGAGTACTTAAAGTTTATACCAAATCTAATCCCAAAAATTCGTGATTTAATTTATTATTTCTTTTTTTGGTATTATTTTCGAAATCTGATATTGGAGTATCCGCAATATTCATATTTAAAAGAGTAGTTTGAGCCCAATAATTGTGTGTAAAAATAAATCATAACTGCTGCTTAAACATGTTAAAGGTCTTCTTCTTCTAAAACTTCTTTTTAAAGGAAAATTTTAAGGCTTTGGCAATTCATCATATGTGGGGACATTTTCTTTTTCATAAATTGTTTGATTTTAAATTTCTTTTAAAAAAAATAAAAAATCCAGAATTCAATTGACTCGATATACGACTCTTATATTATATTATTTTTCTTCTTAAAGCACTCTAATGATTCAGATAATGCGCATGTGTGTTGCCGGCCTGCTTGTGCTTACTGTAAACAGAAAATTTTAAGACGATGGATATGCAAACAGTCCCTTCAGATTTCATTGATGGACCTGACAGCGAAGAAAATGAAGACACAGAGGAAGTGTGGGGAAGAATGTTTCCTCTTGGATCAAGTTTTGTTGCAGTCGGTAAAAACATGCATACAAAATTATCGTACAGTCATGTTTTTTTTTAGTTTACTTTGGTATATGGTTCATTATAAGAAATGGACAAAAATGATTGTGTTTACATCTCTTAAAATGATTCCAAGTTATCTTAAATGCTTGGTTTTTACACATTATAACTGCCAGCATTAACCCTAATGCATTTTGTAATGGCTGATTAAACAAACCATTTAGCTAATTGTCCCCAAACAAGCACCTCTTTTTGCTTAACAGATTAGTTAAAAGTTAGTTCAAAGAGCAAGTCAGTGACATAGTGTATTCAGGGGTTGTACTGGAATGAAAAAGGATGGTGCAAAATCATTGGCTTTTGGTTGACAAAGGGTTGCCTCGGGGTGGGAAAACCCAGTGCCTGTGCTTGGCAATTATTCACCCAGAAATGGGCAATATCAATGTTCCAGCTTGAATCTCAGAGTAGAAGGGTGCTAGTTGTCTGAAAGGGCACTTTAGCGTTATAACCCAGATTTTAAGGGCATTGTTGGACAGTGTAAAAATTACCTTGAATATTGCTAGGCTCAGCTGGAGAACATTAGTTGTATTTAAACCATATTCAGAAATTAATGTGTTCTTGATGTTGGTTCCTGGTCCAGTAAGAATTTTTTTTTATCAAATGATCATACCATGAAGCAAAGCATATCATTTTGATGTTAATCTAAACAAACTTGTACATTTGGTCAAGGGTGTAACTTGAATAAGTTATTAGAGAAAAATAACATACATGTGTTATTACGGATACTTTCTCTTAATCTGTAGTAACATATGTTTGTTATCAGTTAAATGTACCATAATTTTTTTTATTTTCAGTGGGCACTTGGGAATTCTTGAAACTTGCGCAGTACCTTAATACATAACTTTGAAAACTAATTTTCCAATTCAATTAATACATTTTTGATCAGCCATGGTAAATCAATGAGACAAGGCTTTTAAGTGATAACTTAGCTGTAATAACAAGGCTTAGTTATTACAGGCATTTAACTTATTACATGAGACACTTGGGAATGACTAGGAAGCTTGCGCAGAACCTCATTACATGCTCTTATCATTATTTATTACAATAAATTAAAATACATTGTGATATATGTAGGAGAAAAGGCTTTGAAGAGATGTAGAGAAGCTGTAATAACACCCTTTAGTTATTACAGGCATATTTTTTCTGTGATAACATGGGTGTGTTATGCATGATTGGCAAACTATGGGCTGTTATATCTTTCTAAAGTTTAATATACATAAAGACAATTATAATATCAATAGAACTAGTACACAATTTAACAAAATTAAGGATGTATAATGCCCCTTTGAAACATGTAAAATACATATGTTATTACAGATTTTTGATTTTTTAGCCCTTAATAACAAATGTATGTTATTTTTCTCTAATAACTTATTTAAGTTAGACCCTTGACTGTTTGGTAAGGAAAATAATCATCAGAAATTTCAATGTTTTATAACTTATACCAGTCTATAAAAATAAACAAGTAGTTTTGAAAGATGGAGTAATACATGCAAAATTGAATGTTTAATGTAATTAAATTATCTACATTTTAATTGACATTTAAATTACTTGTTCAAACATATATAGTATATATGTTATTGAGAGTTATTTATTATCATTTGAATTGTTACAAAAAAGTATTTTTAAGTGCACACCAAAGTGCTCCTCAGTAAGGATTTTTATAAATATAACAGGTGAGACAGGAGATGATTATATTATATTGATGCAATAATATATTGCAGAAGGTATAAACAGTTACTTTTTTCTCCATCATTGTTAAAAATAAATTTGTTGAGTGCTCCTATGTCAGGAGGATTATAAAATACAAGAAGTAAAACAGGAAGTGAATCTTGTTATGTTCAAAGTACAAATTTCTTTGATTCTTCTTTAAATTTCAAACTCATGATTATGAAACAAAACATTTTTTACCAATTGAGTCAAAACTATGTATGCCTTTAAAATTGTTTATTATTTTATTTTTTATGTTATGCCTACTTAAATAATTTTTTTCAGGTGTACATGCTGTACATAAACATTACAAATGGATAACATGTGGACATTTCATTCTGTATTAAATATCTAGTATTTGTTCAGTTATCTTAAATCCACTAATTAGCAGTAAACAATCATTAACAAAGGTGATAAAACTGCCAAAGCATTAGGTATTTAACTTAATCCCATTGTCAGTTAATTAGTGTTACACAATCAGGTAACAATTTTACCGGAAACCCCGGTAGTCATGAAATTTGGAAATTTTATTTTTTGAAAAGGCAGAGGGGTGCATTCTTTCACTTTGGAGGGCAGAAGGGCGGGGGTAAGGGCACCAAGAGCGGGTCACCCTTCTATTTAGGGCAGGCGGGAACACTAAATATGATTTTACAAGAATAGTATAAAGAAAGACATGTAGTATCATAGTAATATGAGGCAGGTGTAACTTGTGAAAGAGGAAGAAGTATTAAAGTTATTCTTTCAATACCGAACTTTTTGGTATAATTATTTAAAACTCTGGAAAAATGTACTAAGGTCATCAAGATTGTTTTTTTTAATTTTACAATTACTGTAAATTCAGAAATTATTGCGTGCATTTATTATTGCGATTTTTTAAAAATGGACAAAAATGCGAGATTAATTATTGCGATTTAAGGAAAATCTGCATACAGATATATGTATCAGATATCAAAATGCGAGTTCTTATTATTGCGATACTCACCCAGTCGCATTATTCGCATTAATAAAAACCTCGCAATAATTTCTGAATTTACAGTATGACATTTAGACATATAAAAAAAATCACTATAATTTAAAAACCATCCATAACCATGGTAACTTTTGAGATACCCTTCATCATTGTCTTAATGACAGAAAACTTGATAATAAATACCTCTTTAACAAATTGCTAAATAAGTCACTGAAATACAGAAACCTATTCGATATCGGTTCTGTTGTTATGAATTTTATTTATAACATCATTTTCAATGTAAACAAAAAACACTATCATCTCAAATGCATGCTATATCTGCTTCAGCAGTCAGGGAAATTACTGAAATAAGTGATTTATAAAATCACTTATATATAAATTTAAGTAGCAAATTGGAAATTTTGTCACAAATTGTGATTTTGTAGTTTTACCAAAATTTTAAACATATAGGTTTAGATTATATCTTATAATTAGTAAAATTGAAAAAAAGAACCTTTTGCTTCTTTTAAATAGCAAGGTTTATGCTTTTGATGCAATCATTTAGCTGTAAATTCTATATTTGTTGAAAAAATGCTGTAATGAAGGCTTTACATAATGAACTGATACTTTCTTCACAGATTTTTCCCAGCAGTGGGAGTATTTTTCCTGTAAAATTCAAGGTTTCATCTTACAGATTATGTAATAAAATGTTACTGTTCACGATCAAAATTTCACTGTTCGGGGGTGTTGAAATTAGTGGGGGTAATTAAAGTAATAATACTTAAAGAAGTGATTTTTTGGAAGAAAATAGAGGTATGATACTTAAACAAGTGATTTTCATGTCATTATCCCAGATTCAGTACAAGGTCATCACCTGACATGACCGTTCATCCTATCAACACAGATGTGGGTTCTGATAATTTTAGCAACATAATTAGTCCCTGGATCATTAGTATTGTATATTTAAAGCTACAATAAAATTAGACACTTAGTCTAGTGATTTATTTGTACTACATTGTACTTAAATAGGTGATTATTAAAGAAAGACAACTCTTACTTCCAACATTTGTGGACAAAATGTTACTTGAATCAGTGATTTAGAAATCATTCATTTAAGTAAGTCCCCTGAATGTTCAGGTAACAGTGAGGTTTTTTTTCATAATAAAGAATTATTCAAATTAAAAAAGTACTGCTTTTATACATAATCATGATAATAAAGTCTAAAATTTTGAGATGTATGTCATTTTTACTAAATAAATATACAATTGAACTTCATGGAATCGATGTGTATGTCTTGTATTTAGGTCCCTTGGGAACATAATATTTCATATTTCTAAAGGTAGATAATTCTTTCTAAATCAAAGCATAAAAAGCACTTTTAATCATTTTTTTAAATTCAAGTTTTCCAAATAATGTATTTACTCTTCAAATTCCAATTGTTAAAGAAACAAATCTTTCAGTACTATTTTAAAAAATAGATAGAGTTATCTACCTTTTGAATAATTATGTCTGATATATTGTTTTACAAGGAACTTGCATACAAGCTTAAGACACACAAATCAAGTTCCTGAAATTCAGTTGAACTTTTATTAAGTAAAAATGACATATATCTCAAATTAATCGTCTTTATTATCAATGAAAGCAGTATTACATCATATAAAATAGAATTTTCGGTTCTCGGGTTAATATTGATATTTTTTGGAGTTCTTGGGAAATTGTTGTGTACACCCGATTTTAAGTTTATTGATTTTCTGACTGTTATTCATGTTATTGGGGAATTGTCTCCATATTACATGTATTATGACTAAATATATACGTTTGATACAGAAAAAACATTGAGTTCTTTTCAGAGGATAATAAATATTTTTTTAACTTTTCTCTTATAATTCTATATCATGTATATTGATAGATTTCGATTGAAGCAATTTGAGTAAGAATTTCTTCCCTTTTGTCGCCATTTTAGAGATCTAGGTGCACAAATTCCTTCATAAATCTACTAAATTAAACTTGTTATAGTGACCACTAGAAAAAGTGGTTTTCTAGAGAGTTTTGATTTTTATTCCCCAGCGGTAGCGGAGAGGGGGCATTAAGTTTTACCCTTGTCCGTCTGTACGTACGTACGTACGTCCCAAAATTGGTTTCCGTTCTCTAACTTGAGTTTGCCTCAATCAAATGTTATGAAACTTATGCACAATGCTTATTACCACAAAACACAGCTCAAGTTTGAATTTTGGTGGCATCACTTTAACCATTCTAGAGTTATGCCCCTTTATTAATGGAAAAATGGCAAAATTTTTAGTTTCCGTTCTCTAACTTAAGTTTGCCTCAACCAAATGTTATGAAACTTATACACAATGCTTATTACGACAAAACACGGATCAAGTTTTAATTTTGGTGGCGCCACTTTAACTGTTCTAGAGTTATGCCCCTTTATAAATTGAAAAATTGCAAAATTTTTAGTTTCCGTTCTCTAACTTAAGTTTGCCTCAACCAAATGTTATGAAACTTATACACAATGCTTATAATCACAAAATACAGATCAAGTTTGAATTTGGTAGCGTCACTCTAACCGTTCTAGAGTTATGCCCCTTTATAAATTAAAAAATTACAAATTTTTTAGTTTCCGTTCTATAACTTAAGTTTGCCTCTACCAAATGTTATGAAACTTATACACAATGCTTATTACGACAAAACACGGATCAAGTTTTAATTTTGGTGGCGCCCCTTTAACTGTTCTAGAGTTATGCCCCTTTATAAATTGAAAAATTGCAAAATTTTTAGTTTCCGTTCTCTAACTTAAGTTTGCCTCAACCAAATGTTATGAAACTTATACACAATGCTTATTACCACAAAATACAGATCAAGTTTGAATTTTGGTGGTGTCACTTTAACCATTTTGAGTTATGCCCCTTTATAAATGGAAAAAAAATGCAAAATATTTAGTTTCCGTTCTCTAACTTAAGTTGCCTCAACCAAATGCTATGAAACTTATACACAATGCTCATTACCACAAAACACAGATCAAGTTGAATTTTGGTGGCGTCACATTATCGAGTTATGCCACTTTATAAATCAAAAATTGCAAAATTTTTAGTTCCGTTCTGTAACTTAAGTTTGCCCGAACCAAACATTATGAAACCTATACACAATACTTATTACCACAAAACTCAGATCAAGTACGAATTTGGGTAGCGTCACTTTTATTGTTTTAGAGTTATGTCCCTTTATAATGTTGTATGCAAGCGGCGGCATCATCTGTGTCCATGGGGACACATTCTCCATTTATTTTAAGTCTGGTTTAATTCATCATTATGGTCTAGTAATGATCTCTTGTCAGACTTGTTTGTACCACTTTTTCCAATTTGATTAGTCCAAATAGAAAAAAATTGTAATTTTGTCTATTTTTCAGATTTAACAAAAGAGGAATACTGCTTTGGACGTGGAGAGAACTGTGATATTCCATTTAACACAGCAACTGCTAAGAAACACCAGTGTTTCCAGGCCTACAGTAAAGTTCATTTTAAACTGATTCGGGTAAGAAACACCAATGTTTCCAGGCCTATAGTAAAGTACATTTTAAACTGATTAGGGTAAGAAACTTTAATGTTTCTAGGCCTATAGTAAAGTACATTTTAAACTGATTCGGGTAAGAAACACCAATGTTTCCAGGCCTATAGTAAAGTACATTTCAAACTGATTTGGGTGAGAAATAATGGCCTAACATTTTAAACTGATTCGTGTAAGAAACACCAATATTCCAAGCCTAAAGTAAAGTGCATTTTAAAGTGATTCGGGTAAGACATGTAAGAAACACCAATGTTTCCAGGCCTAAAGTAAAGTGCATTTTAAAGTGATTCGGGTAAGACATGTAAGAAACACCAATATTCCAAGCCTAAAGTAAAGTGCATTTTAAAGTGATTCGGGTAAGACATGTAAGAAACACCAATGTTTCCAGGCCTAAAGTAAAGTGCATTTTAAAGTGATTCGGGTAAGACATGTAAGAAACACCAATGTTTCCAGGCCTATAAGAAACTACATTTTAAACTAACATGACTGATTAGGATAAGAAACACCTATGTTTCCAGGCCTAAAGTAAAGTACATTTTAAACTGATTCAGATGAAAAAAACACCAGTGTTTCCAGTCCTATAGTATTGTACATTTTAAACAGATTCAAGTAAGAAACACCAGTGTTTCTAGGCCGAAATTAAAGTACATTTTAAACTGGTTCAGATAAAAAAAATACACCAGTGTTTCCAGATCTAAAGTAATTAAAATTGAGAATGGAAACGGGGAATGTGTCAAAGAGACAAAAACTAGAGAGGTACATTTTAAACTGATTTGGATAAAAACAATGTTTCCAACCCTAAAGTAAAGTATATTTTACACTGATTTGGATAAAGAAGAACGCCAGTGTTTCTGGGCCTATTGTAAAGCACATTTTAAACTGATTGAGATTTTGGTAAATATTGGTCATTCACCAGTCCAAATGTCTAGTGCCAAAATCAAAACAAAGAAAATAAATATGGTTCTTGTAGTGTGTCCTGCAGATTTTGAAAAGGGCAGGGTAATTTTTTCTCAGAGGGCACTCTTAGAGTGTTTGGCTACACTTGGAGGGCACCCTTTGCGCAGAGGACTACACATTTAGGGCACTCTTTACATAGATATGAAGCACTGTAATGGATAGGGATTTAATCGAATATACCATTGTTTCATATTTATTGGTAAGAAATAAAGATATGTATAAAAGGTTGTTAATTTAATTCCTTTTTGTAATAAAATTATCACTTCTAGACTCAGCTAATAGAATCTTGATCATGTTCATTGTGCAACTGCCTCATTTCAATCAATAACTCCAATTATAAACTTTAATACTGGATCACTGAGACTGGCTGTCTAAGGATGTGTTTTGAAAGTGGACTTTGTATGACCAAGAGCATATGCAATGCATTGCTTTTTAGATGCACAAAGGAAGTGCCAAATACATTTTGGATCTCACATGTTTATACCAGTCAAAGCTACCTTAGCTCATAAGTAGTTTTAGGATATTCAAAGATTTGTATAGCAAGACTTACTATACATATTCTTTTTTTCCATCTGTGCTTTTTTGTGTTATTTTTTTTATTGAAACGTTGTTGGTTTTTTGTACTATTCAAAACTATATCAGCTACATTCTTAACTTTAATTTTATTAAGATAACAACAGTATGAAAGCCATGGTAAATTTACACCCAATATGACGTCTCAACCAACCGAATAGTATAAATATAAAATATAAACAAACATCATATTGTTTACGTAATCAGTGGTAATGTTCATCCCATGCAACGTAAAATTATAACTCAAATTATCGCCTGGTTCCCTTTTAAATTGTCTTCATTTTAAATTCGTAGAGGTACAAATCAATATTGTCCTTATTAGATTCAATCATGAATCGTATTTGTACTATGTCGCTTCAAAACTGTTCAAACAGAATTACGAAATTCAATAAAATGTCGACCATTAAAAATTTTATTTCCTTTCAAGGGAAATAACTCGAAATGGTCTTGCTAAAAGATGAATTGCAGAACCGATATTAAAATACAGCGGGGCATTTTAAAATACGACAGAAAAGGGGCATGGCGCCAATTTTTTTTCCTAAAAAGGGCAGGGCGTCAAGAAAACACGACAGGACACCATACCATGCCAAGTCCTCCTGCAGGAAACACTATTTTTGTCATTACGATCATTTTGAATACCATAAGACATTGTAAGAAGTTATTTTTTTTAGTTAAAATTTGTTTATTTAAAATGTCAAACAGTACAAAATTCTTGGATTAATTATGATTTTATGTACCTCTTGTTTGTACTGTGTTTAAGTTGTTGATTTATTTATATACATTGTAGAAAAATACCAGTACTGGTGTTCATGTGTTCTTGGAAGATTCAAGCAGTAACGGTACTTTTGTGAATGGAGAAAAAGTTGGTAAGACATTTAACACACCCAATGGCCTCATATTTTATAAGGCAAAAAAGGCAAAAACAAATATATGTTCTACGTTGCTGGGTATTAACCTGAAAGTTGTAAGGTTTGGTTTGTTATAGTTCATTTATTTAAAAAAAAAATCCAAGTTCAGCAACATATTTTTGCAAAAAAGAATTCAAAGCAATTTTTACACGACCGCAAAAATAATTTTGTGATCGTATATTGGTATGACGTTGGCGGCGTCGTCGTCGTTGTCCGAAGACACATTGGTTTTCGCACTCTAACTTTAGTTTAAGTGAATGGATCTCTATGAAATTTTATCACAAGGTTCAATACCACAAAAGGAAGGTTGGGATTGATTTTGGGGGTTATGGTACCAACAGTTAAGGAATTAGGGGCCAAAAATAAGCATATTTGTAACTTCCAGACATAACTTGTGTGTTAGTGTATGGATCTCTGACATTGTACCATAAGGTTCCATATCACAAAAGGAATGTTGGGATTGATTTTGGGGTAATTGCCTCAAAATTTTAGGAATTAGGGGCCCAAAAGGGGGCCAAAAACAAGCATTTTTCTAGTTTCATGACAATAACTTGTGTGTAAGTGTATGGATCTTTCTGAAATTGTACTACAAGGTTCCATATCACAAAGGGAAAGCTGGAATTGAGTTTGGGGGTAATTGCCCAAAACGTTTAGGAATAAGGGGCCAAAAGGGGGCCAAAAATAAGCATTTTTCTAGTTTCCAGACAATAACTTGTGTTCAAGTGTATGAATCTCTCTGAAATTGTACTGCAAGGTACCATACCACTAAAGGAAAGGCTGGGATTGATTTTGGGGGTAATTGCCTCAAAATATTAGGAATTAGGGGCAAAAAAGGGGCAAAAAACAACAAGCATTTTTCTAGTTTCAGGACAATAACTTGTGTGTAAGTGTATGGATCTTTCTGAAATTGTACTACAAGGTTCCATATCACAAAGGGAAAGCTGGAATTGAGTTTGGGGGTAATTGCTCAAAACGTTTAGGAATAAGGGGCCAAAAATAAGCATTTTTCTAGTTTCCAGACAATAACTTGTGTTCAAATTTATGGATCTCTCTGAAATTGTACTGCAAGGTACCATACCACAAAGGGAATCCTGGGATTGATTTTGGGGGTAATTGCCTCAAAATTTTAGGAATAAGGGGCAAAAAAGGGGCAAAAAAACAAGCATTTTTCTAGTTTCAGGACAATAATTTGTGTGTAAGTGTATGGATCTTTCTGAAATTGTACAACAAGGTTCCATATCACAAAGGGAAAGCTGGGTTTGATTTTGGGGGTAATTGCCCTAAACGTTTAGGAATTTGGGGCCAAAAAGGGGCAAAAAAACAAGCATTTTTCTAGTTTCCAGACAATAACTTGTGTTCAAGTGTAGGGATCTCTCTGAAATTGTACTGCAAGGCACCATACATTGTAACACAAAGGGAAGGCTGGGATTGAGTTTGGGGTGATGAATCATAAGGGGGTTCAAAAAATTTGAGGGGGGATTTTTTTTTTCATTTTTTTTCTTTAAAATTTTCCATTTTAAATTGGTTATTTCTGATTTATATATAAAAGCAAATAATAATGATATGGTTTGAATAGGTAAATTAAAAAAATTTAAGTTAGACCACATTCATTCTGTGTCAGAAACCTATGCTGTGTCAAATATTTAATCACAATCCAAATTCAGTGCTGTATCAAGCAGGGTTCGACCTCTGCGGTCGTATCAAGCTGCACCCAGCGGAGCATTTTATTTTGAAATAACTTTGCATTTCTTTTCAAAGTATGTCTTCATCATTGATGACTGATTATCATAGAAGCATTTTTTTTTAGCTTACCTGGCCTAAAAGGCCAAGTGAGCTTTTCTCATTACTTGGGGTCCTTAGTCCATCATCTTTTGACAACCCAAAACTTAAAATTTAAGATTAAATCACTTGTATAAGTAATTTTTTTGGAGAAGATTAAGGGGAGATTATTCAAAGCATGAAAAGAAAATTAAAATCTTACAAATTTGCTTATACAAGTTAATATTACATCTTCAAGTAAATAAACATGACTTGTATAAGTATTACCCCTGATTGTATGTATTATGTTCTTATTTCAATTTTTAGATAAGCTGTACATATCATATTTCAGAGTGGTTGTTTACCTTACTGCAAGCATACATATTGATTAGTATTTAGAAAATTTCACAATCTTTCAAATGTTATCTATTTAATTTCAGGTAAAGGGAACAAGCAGGTTTTATCCAACAATGATGAAATAGCATTGGCATTGAAAAACAATAAAGGTATACACATGTACCTAGGGTCAATTTACTTTTTATCACCTCTTTTACCAATATAGAATCAATGTACTGAACAGACATAATTTGTCCATAAAAAAAACTTAAAAAATTGTGATTTAAGATATATAAATTTCCAATTTTATTTATAGTGGAGGGGGCATTAAGTTTTACCCTTGTCCGTCTTGTAAGTCCATCTGTACGTCCCGAAATTGGTTTCCATTCTCTAACTTTAGTTTGCCTCAACTAAATGTTATGAAACTTAAACACAATGCTAATTACTGTAAAACACAGATCAAGATTGAATTTTGGTAGCGTCACTTTTACTGTTCTAGAGTTATGCTCCTTTACAAATGGAAAAATTGCTGAAATTTTTCGTTTCCGTTCTCTAACTTTAGTTTGCCTCAACCAAATGTTATGAAATTTATACACAATGCTTATTACCACAAAACACAGATCAAGTATGGATTTCGGTTGCGTCACGTTTACCATTCTAGAGTTATGCCCCTTTACAAATGGAAAAATTGCTGAATTTTTTGTTTCCGTTCTCTAGCTTAAGTTTGTCTCAACCAAATGTTATGAAACTTATACACAATGCTTATTACCACAAAACTCAGATCAAGTTTGAATTTGGGTAGTGTCACTATCACTGTTCTTGAATTATGTCCCTTTATAAAGTTATAAGAAAGCGGGGGCATCATCTATGTCCCATGGACACATTCCCCATTTATTGTCACATCCATTTTGTATTGAATACATAGTATTCCTGTTAATGTTGATAGAAATGCTCTAGTATACAATTGATACTGTATATGGACCTCAGAATACAGAGGATATTTTGTTGGAAACTTTGTTATATTTCAGAAAGTAGACCTGGTTTATCTTTTAATAATGATGATAAAATTAAAGATTACAGTAAATGGTATGAATTATTATATAAATTCTGCTGTTATATATTTAACGTAACAAACATTGTTGTAGTATTTTATTTGTTCTATTTTAGCATTCATGTATCTTGATCTGAGTATAGATGAAGAAGCCGGACTTCCTGATCAAATTAAAGAAAAATATACATTAACAAAAACACTAGGCAGGTATGTATTAAAAGATGAGAGGATTAGTAAAGTAGGCCTGTTATGTAAAGAAAATGATAAACAAAGACATCCCATACACACAATTAAAGACAAAGGTTAATACAAAAATAAGGAGATGTTGTATGATTGATAACTATCTATATGCGAATGAAGTGGATATAAGCAATTATAGGTCATCGTACTACCTTCAATAATGAAAAACCCATACCGCATAGTTGGCTTTGAAAGGCTGTTAAGACTAGCAGATGTTCACAAAGACAAATGTTATGACCGCCTTCAATCAAAATCACAGATTGAGCAACGCAAAATGCTATAAAAACCAATACGTTGTACAGATGCTCTGGAAGGGAGGCATATCTTTTTTTACATATAAAATCCGTGGCCTTCTTAAGTAGTCTTAGCCAATATTTGTGATGAGATGAAAAACCGCCAAAAAATATCTAGAGGTGAACATACAATCGTCTGCAACAATAAATAGGTGTTAATAGAAAATGTTCAGCAATCAATTGTTTAAAGTTTGAAGTAATTAAAAAATTAAGCCAAAACTATCAAAGATTTACTATCCACCTGAAGTTCTCCAAATAACAAAACACATTTAAAACACACAAATTGATAACTCTTTAGTAATGTTAGCAATGGTTAGTACAATCTAATGTTAGGGTTTTTCATTGTTGAATTTTAAAGTAATAATTTGATGTATAAATGTATGTATAAAACAGACAACATATTTTAATGCTGGTTGTAGGTTTATTCTTCATTAATTGAATGTTTCTATGATTTTTTTACAGGGGTGCATGTGGAGAAGTCAAGTTAGCATTTAAAAAGGGAACATGTGAAAAGTTTGCAGTAAAAATTATATCAAAGAAAAAATTTTCCATAGGTGGCAAACACCAAGTTGTAAGTTCATTTACGGAAATTAAATACAATTGAGCCTTATCACTACAGAATAATCCTGGTTCCCTTGAACTTATAGTTATTCTTCTGTAAAGAAGCATTTAATGGTTTACATCTGCCCATGCATACAGTTTTAAAAGAATTGTATGCTTAATATTTGTCAAAAAGTTTTTTGTCCTAGCACATCATTCAATTAATCAAGTTGGCTCTTACCAGACCTTTTAACATGTGTATGTAATGTTTGGTTCCATTCAAAAGGTAGTACTTATAAATTTTTATATGTATGCAACCTTTGCCATTGCAAAGTTCTTTGTTCATAAAAGTATATTTATTTTCTAAATAAATGCCTAAGAACAACTGAACATAAAAATAAGGAGACGAGGTATGATTGCCAATGAGACAACTATCCACCAAAGTTCAAATAAAGTGAATGTAAGCAATTATAGGTAAACGTACGGCTTTCAACAATGAAGTTTGTTTTGGGACAAAATATTATAATGTTGATTTAGGAACCATGCAATGGTTTTCAAATTTTAATATGTCAAGTTTGATCTTTACGATTTTCATTTTTTTTGTTCGGTGATGACCCTTGATAGGTTTAAGCCTTTTTGCTGTCATTTTGACAGCCTGTTGTAAAAGCCTTCAAACATTGTTATACCACAGTAAAAACTATCTTTTTGCTTATTGGCAGATTTACTCATACATGTCATATAAGCAAATTATATCAAAGCGAAATGTTTGATCTTGCTAAAAAAATGATTTTCTAAGGTTGCTTGGTTTTTTTTTTCTTTTGATCTCTCAAAATTTCATCACTATACTTTAAAAGCCCATGAAATAATATGTCATTGAAAAAATTATGAAACAACATTAACAGGATCATATATTTTGTTATAGAATCTGAGTAATCAAGTTATGACAGAGGTGAAAATACTGAAAGCATTACGACATGTAAGTACTAAGAATATTGAAACATTTAATACCTGCAAATAACAATCAATCAATTTATGCTAGCAAATCAAAAATCTTCACAATTTTTATTTAGAAGATGTTGGTTAAACATCAACGAGACAGTGATCCAATGACACAAGTTTTTTTCATTAAGAGTCTTAAACCTTTTGTTGTAAAAATCATGGTAAACTGTAGATGAATTTCTGTTGTAAGAAATTGCTATTTTGTTGACATTTTCTGTTTTAGGTTGATTGATAACTGCTTAATGTCGTCTGATGCTAAATATATGTATCGCCATGGGAGTCCCTTATAAATGTATTAAAGCATATTATCTGAACCCAAGTTGTCTTTTGTATTTGACATATTTACAATGCAGTTAAAAGCTCTATGTGGTTTGCAGAATATTGAGGTGCAAGTTTAGATATTTAGTGCATAAGATGCATACATCAATTTACTTAGGGTCTAATTTTTGTTTCAAATTTATAACAACTTTTGTTTGGACATTGTTTGTTTGCTCAATATTCAAACAAATTTTTCAAAACATTTTGTAAAATTTGAATATTAAAAATACATTTATTATTGATATGTGATTTTCAGCCATGTATAATTGGTATAGAAGATGTAATAGACCTGCCAGATGTATTATATATAGTTTTAGAATTGTATGTATATTTCAAAATTCTTAATAAATTTACACATATATATTATATATTATTAAAAATCATACCAATCTTATATTATAGATAGTCATGTCTTTGTTCCTAAAATTCCTTGAATGGCTAATTTCCATTTAGTAAGCTGAGTTAAGTCATTTTGTGTATTTGCTGCTTCTATTCAACTCATGTTACGTAAGAAGTACACAATGTAGGAGCATCTCTCTATAATGATGACCAAACAGCAGATACCCGAAGTGTTCTTGTCATTTCTAAAGTTTTACCGTACAATGTACAATACTATTTTCTCCGACATGCTTGTGTCAGAGTGCAATAAACTTCAAGCTTATTTCCACTCTAAAAGACATATAGATTCTTACATTGGTACCAGTGGATTATCAAATTTATTTTAAAATTGATAATTTAACTATCGAGATTGGATAAATCTGATAATCCACAAGTAACTATGTAAGAATCTGTTTCACTAATGATTATCAAATAAATTTTCAAATGAAAAAAACGAAAATCCCCTTCGAGTGCCTTCCACATTCCACAAAGTTGTCAATTTCATTAACACATGTTAGCACAGTTTGATTAATCAAGTGAGCTGATAAATGTTATGACCCTTAAACTCACCCAATCATCTTTTGACATCATCAGCAACCACACGTTAATTAGATTTATTATACAATGGGTCTGGAAAGGGTTAAATTGCCAAAGAATTAGATAAAGGTAAATACATCATTCTTTCTAAGTTTAGAATGAAGATCATGCATTATGAATGTATACTTGATGTAGTTTTATCAGTTTATTAGTATTATGCCTAGTTCACACGTACATTTAATTCGAATTGAATTCAAATCGAATGAGAATCGAATTCGCTAATTGCGTTCACACACTCTTCCTTTTTAATTCGAATTGATTCGAATTGGCTAATTCGCATTAACCAAATCGCATTAGAAATCCGTTTTTGTTGATACGAATTAAAAGTTAACGTCGTTCGGACAGTAAAGCAAATTTGACGCGTATTGCAATTCGAATTAGAATTAACGTTTGGACGTAAAACGATTCGAATGCGAATTAAACTAATTCGAATCAGTTAATGCGAATCGAATTCGAATTACGTGTGAACGCAGCATTAGTAGAAGTGGACAAAAATAATGAATAGAGAAAAGGATCTTTACTAGTATATTGATATTCCTATTATTCACGTCTGAATGTCTTTTGTATATTGATTATTCATTAGAAGTTATTTTATAGTATATATTTATTCTGTTTTCTCTTACAGAGTAGAAGGTGGTGAATTATTTGATAAAGTTGTTAGTATAGGACAGTATGATGAACCTACGGCTAAATTATTATTTTATCAGATTATTTGTGCTGTAAAGGTGAGTTATTTGTTTAGTATTTCAATCTTATGTAATGTAATTAAAGGGACATCTTAATGGAAATTAGATTTAGCAAAAACTTGCCATTGAAAAGAGAAATACAGTTATTATGCAGCACAAGAGTCTCATTAAACAATTTTCACCACAGAGTAGATAATTACAAAATACCTTACATTATAAAATTAATAAGAGAGAGGCGAAAGATACCAAAGGGACATTCAAGCTCATAAGTCGAAAATAAACTGACAACGCCATGGCAAAAAAAAGGGATAAACAGACAAACAACAGTACATAAAACACAACATTGAAGACTAAAGACTGAGCAACACGAACCCCACCAAAAACCTGGGATGAACTTAGGTGCTCCTGAAGGGTAAGCTGAGCCTGATCCACATGTGGCACCTGTCGTTTTGTTCATGCAATTACAAATCCGGCGATATATCTTATTCGGTAGGAAATGGAAAGTTCACACAATTGGGAAGCTGAAATCATCTCTTTTGTCGTAAAGTTTCGTTTTCAACCAACCTTCTTTGTCAATTTTCTAGATGTGGTATGATTGCTAAAGAGACAATTATCCATTAGAGTTCAAATAATGAAGATAAAAGCAATTATAGGTTACTGTATGGCCTTTAACAATGAGAAAAACCCATACTGTATAGTCAGCTATAAAAGGCCCCTTCATGAAAAATTAATCAAGGCTGTTTTGTGCATGTGTTCATCAAACAGTCTGGATTAAGTGTTTCTATTTTACTCAAATAATTATAAATTCATTGATGTTTAAACTATCAAAAATGAATACATTCAATAAAATAAATTTGTTGATTCAAAATTTGATTTTGCAAAGGAAGTATATATGAACCATTATCTGGTCCTTGAAATTGGAAATGTGGTATAATTCTTTTATCCTTTAAAAATTATGATAGTTATGTAAATATATAGAACAGAATAGGATGGTATAACCTTTAGTGCAGAAATGTCATTTGTGATGTCATAAACATGTAGAAGTTCACATATTTAGCATAGAATTTTCAAATTACTTATAGTTTTGGAAAATACAATTTGAGCCACAACCTTACCCACAAACATATTTGACTCATATCAACATCTTTATATACAATATTTTGTAGCAAAATATGTTTATTGGTAAGATTGTGGTTAATATCTCAATACAAATGACACTATTTTAGCAGTTTTAGAAATTTATCATTAAATGCAAAAAGTTTGATAACCTATAAACATGCCGAAGCAGAATTATGAGACAAAGTATACAGATATTGATGAGGATATCTGACAGACAAATTGAAGGACATTAAACTTTTTCCATGAATGAATTTTAAATTTCATGTTATACATATTTATTGTCAATTTGCTCCTTTCCCCTAAAAGATCAGTTTTAAAGCAAACAAAACTAATGTTTATGACACAGATTTATAAAAGATTTATGTATTGGTAAATAATTGAATGTTTAGATTATTTATAAAATACTTTTTTCTCATTTTTACAGTATCTACATGATCAAGGAATAACCCATAGAGATTTAAAGGTATTCATTTATTGAAAGCAGAAGAGAAATTTGCATATAAAGAAGGGAACTTGAATAACTTTTCCACATTTTCTTCCTACACCAAGTCGACCAGTCCTTTAAAAATGTATAGATAATGTTTGGTTTTCATTTGCCTTTCTTAATACAAGATTTCTGGTATACTGTCAAAGAGAAAAAACAAAGGAATCGACCTATCAACATACAATCTTCGAGGCCTTTTATAGCTGACTCTGCGGTATGGGTTTGCTCATTGTTGAAGGCCATATTGAAACCTATAGTTGTTTACTTCTATGTCATTTTGTCTCTGGTGGAGAACTGTCTCATTGGCAATCATACCACATCTTCTTATTTTTATATTCAATAGTAGACTAGTATTTAAACAAAATGTTAAGCTTTTGTAAGTTGTAAAACAATATACTGTGGATTCGTTTATTTTGTGGATACCAATTTTTGTGGATTGGAGAGGCTCGTATTTTAGAAGTTTTTTGATTTTGTGGTTTTGGCAAGGTCTGTTGTACTTGGTTATACATTGACATTCGTGGTTCACCTATACCTAGGAAATCCACAGTAACAGGGGCTATCAAAGATATGTCCTCATAACCAACAAAGATGTGTCTCATAACCAACAAAGATGTGTCCTCATAACCAACAAAGATATGTCCTCATAACCAACAAAGATATGTCCTCATAACCAACAAAGATGTGTCCTCATAATAAACAAAGATATGTCCTCATAACCAACAAAGATATGTCCTCATAACCAACAAAGATATGTCCTCATAACCAACAAAGATATGTCTCATAACCAACAAAGATGTGTCTCATAACCAACAAAGATGTGTCCTCATAACCAACAAAGATATGTCCTCATAACCAACAAAGATATGTCCTCATAACCAACAAAGATATGTCCTCATAATTAACCAACAAAGATATGTCCTCATAACCAACAAAGATATGTCCTCATAACCAACAAAGATATGTCCTCATAACCAACAAAGATGTGTCCTCATAACCAACAAAGATATGTCCTCATAACCAACAAAGATATGTCTCATAACCAACAAAGATGTGTCCTCATAACCAACAAAGATATGTCCTCATGACCATCAAAGATATGTCCTCATAATTAACCAACAAAGATATGTCCTCATAATTAACTAACAAAGATATGTCCTCATAACCAACAAAGATATGTCCTCATAACCAACAAAGATGTGTCCTCATAACCAAACAAAGATATGTCCTCATAACCAACAAAGATATGTCCTCATAACCAACAAAGATATGTCCTATAACCAACAAAGATATGTCCTCATAACCAACAAAGATATGTCCTCATAATTAACCAACAAAGATATGTCCTCATAACCAACAAAGATGTGTCCTCATAACCAACAAAGATGTGTCCTCATAACCAACAAAGATATGTCCTCATAACCAACAAAGATATGTCCTCATAATTAACCAACAAAGATATGTCCTCATAACCAACAAAGATATGTCCTCATAACCAATTCCTCTAAGGGCTGTTTCATTAAAACATACATGGTACCCAGGGAAGGTACTTTGAAAACAGAGTGACCACCCATAGAAGCGATTTTAGAGTCCTGCATAATTTAAAACCTGTTCAACACAATATTTCACACCCACCCGTAGTAGCAAATTTAAGTTGCCTTCCCTGGGTCCCATATATGTTTTTATGGCCCTAATGGCAAAAAACATAAAAAAATTAAGAAATTAAAAAAAATAAACCCTGACAAGGATCCTGACTTTGGATTGGCACATGAACGTGCATGCATGTTTTCTGTCTTGAATGAGGAGGTCTTTGTTTGTTTATGCATTATTCTGGTGTCATATACATCATGTATTTCATGTTTGTCTTTTTGTACACTTAACTATCCAGTGCTATACTGTGTCTGCTCAACAGCTACCACATCAGTTGTTTTATTTCAATGAAAACTTGTAATCCACAATTTTAGTAGAAATTGTTCTGAAAATGATGCAAGACCATATATATCGACCTAAAGACTTCTGTCTTCCCATTATTCATAATACAAACAAATAGATAAAAAGATGCAAAAAAACATTAAGTTTATTTATAATGATGTTGTCTCAAATTCAGCTAAACACTATGAAAATATGCAGTGGTTCATGACTTTTTGAAATTTTTACAAATTATATATTTCCTATTTAATCTAAGATAGGCATTATACAAAACTGTTCTCTATGCACACATCAGTGATAGTATTTAAGTAATATTTTACTTTTGTTGTAGCCAGAGAACATATTACTAGCGACAGATGCAAATGAAACATTGATCAAGGTGAGTATCAGAGAAGTCAGACTGAAACTATTATTAGATCTCTGATAAAGAGAGCTATTACTGTACTGGTAAAGGATGTAGTTTGGTGAAATTAAAAAAATCTAGAATTTAAAATTGATACAAAAAGTCAGAAGAGCCTTAGTTGAGGAACATAATAAGCTTAAAATATTGATAGGTTATGGAGCTCCTTTTCGAGATATTTAATTTTTAAAAAATGGCGGAAAAAGGTGACTCAGACTTTTACCTTATATTTGCATTGGTATTATTTGGGTCTCAAATCGAAAGAAAAGAAATCTAGAATCTGCTTAAATTTTGGTAAATGACTTTTTATGAGCTATTGAAGTCTTATACTTATATGAAAAGAAAAATGGGTGTTATGGGGCAAAATATTTTACCCTGTATCTTGGGGAAAAAAACCAAGGAGTCCGAACATCTGACAAAAATTCCTAAACCTGACCTAAGTACATCATTAAATCAAACAAAGATTGCTTGTTGTTTGCCTAATATTCAGTTGCATATATTCCTGTGCAACCAGGCTGAAAAAGAGACAGGATATACCAAAGGGACGGGTAAAATTCATAACAACAATCTAGAAAACACCACATAGAAAACACTACATAGAAAACACCACATAGAAAACACTACATAGAAAACACAACATAGAAAACAAAAGACTGAGCAACACTAACCCCACCAAAAACTGGGGGTGATCCTATTTGCTCTGGAAGGGTTATCAGATGCTGCTCCACATAAGGCACCCATTGTGTTGCTCATGGTAATTACAAACTCAGCTTCAAGTCTAGTTTGGTGATGTCACAATAGAAGATAAAAGAACAGGCTTGTTGTGGAAACAATATTGGAACATTTTGGGTGTCCTCTGTAACACAGAATATCAATAATGGTCAACCAAATCACGTTGGTGACTGTTTAACTTTTAAAGCGATGACTTCAACTTTACAACTATATATACAACTAGGACATGTAGGAACCCTTAAATCATTTGCTTCCTTAAGCTAGTAAGCAGCAAACCTCTATCAAGAAAATCATAAAAGGAAATGCAAGCTAGAAATTGGTTTCTGTTCTCTTACTTTACTTTGCTATAACTAAATGTTATTAAACTTTATAATATACAATGCAGATTATCATTAAACAGAGATCAAGTTCGAATTTGGATGTTGCCACTTTCACTGTTCTTGAGTAATGTCTCTTTTATAATTGGAAAAATTGGTGAATAAGATACCGTAGAAAGGCTTGTATAGTCCGCGGTTTTATTCTCCAAAATTGGACCTTCCAGACGGGGTGCGGACTATAGAGTACAATAAGCAAGAAATAAGAGAAAAATTTCAATTTCGCGGTCGAGGTGGTTTGTTTACGTTCCGCCATCTTTGTTATTTCTATTGTAGAGGGCGCTCTTATCATTTTTCAAACTAATAATTTTAACTCATCCATATTAATAAGTTATTTCTATTCAATATCAAATTAATACTGATAAATATAAAAACTAAACCTTTCATTACAAATTTCTCGTTTCTTTTCAATGCATTGGTTGAAATAAACTGGTATCTGCTCGATTGAAACGATACAAACATAGTGAAAAAGACAACCGTAAACCAGCTTAGAATTTGTAAACTACAAAACGAAATCGGTTATTGTTCGTTCCGTTTTGGTGTTTCATACTGACTAATATGGTTTGTATTAGCTTAAGACCCTTCAAACATTAATGTGATAGATATATTAAAGACTGTTTTACAAAAGGATGGAACTGTTTTACTTTCAAAGTCGTATTATAGTGATATCTGTTATGTACGGATTTCGACTCTCACCGGTTAATTTCTTCTTTTACACGTGCTTTTTAAACTTCCTGTTTAAACATACACAAGTTTCTAAATTGTTTTTTAAGTGAATTAAACTTATTTTTACAATCATGAAGCGTTCTAGAATCATTAACAAGCAGTTTCAGCTTCTGTTTGATGATGGAAAACAAGTTTTTCCAAGAAAATACCGCAAACGACCGCACAGGATTTGAAATTACCGGAGTTTCATTAGACCTTTTCTAACAGTTACAAAAAGTTTTTTTACCTAAAATTTCGTGGGGAGAAGGGGGTGCGGACTATGTACCACTGCGAACTATACAAGCCTTTCTACGGTATTTCCACACTCAACATACAGAAACAGATGTCATTAAGTTTCAAAGAAAACAAAATGTCAATAGGTTTGAATTTGTACATTGCGTATTTACAAGTGGGGACATCTGTATGGGACACATTCTTCTTTTATTTTTCATTAGATCAATGTATGATAATAAAGACAGATCATAAACAATCATAATATATAGGATGGGTCTGTCTACAAGCTGTGTGAACCACAATACGAATTTTATTGGTTGATTTAAACCACAAAATTTTATGTGCCTTTGAAAAAAAGCTTGTCAGTAATTTGTATGAGCACAAGTCTGAAAATATATATTAAATAACACACAAAATAAAAACAAGAAGGTGTGGTACGATTTTCAAGGAGACAAATGTCCGCACAAAATATTTTTCACAGGATTCCCTGTCAGAAGAAAATGGAATATTTTATTCTAACTGTTTTAAAAAATTCTTATTATTACAGCTGTTATCCTAATGCTAGCAAGTTAAAGGTTTGGCTTGCTTGCTTTGTTTGTATTAATGTTTGCTGAAGCATTGTAATTAAGATTGACATATGAAAACAATATAAAAAGGCAGAGTTAAACTTGTATACATTATATTTAAATTTGATTGGACATTATCAAATAATCAAATTTACCTATATACAGGTTTAACACCACCTACTTATATTGTTTGCAGATGTCAATCTTAATTACAATGCTTGAGCAAAGTTTAATACAAGCAAAGCAAGCAAGCCAACCAAACCTTTAACTTGCTAGCATTAGGATAACGGCTGTAAGATAAACATTATATGAACATTACAATCTGAGTATCATGAGCAGTTAAAATGTATTAAAATGAAATTTTGAAAAAAAATATAATATCCTAAATTGATACAAACTGATAAAAAAAAGATATGAAATTAATTTCATAAAACCTGCTGGAAGAAAAAAATGAAAATATGGAAGTGAATCTTACATTGATTTTGTTCTGCAGTAGTCATTTTAGATTGATATACCTATATATATTACAGGTTACAGATTTTGGTTTATCAAAGTTTGTTGATGCAGGGTCTATCATGAAGACATTTTGTGGAACACCTACATATTTAGCTCCAGAAATTCTTATCACAGCAGGAAGTGGACAGTATACAAAAGCTATAGACTGTTGGAGCTTAGGAGTTATATTATTTATATGGTAAGTGAAAAAATATACCAGGTATAATTTTGTACGCCAAACACACTTTTCGTCTGTCTACAAGAGATGCATCAGTGACACTTGAATTAAAAAAGTTTTAAAAAGGCCAAATAAAGTAAGGCTTAATCTTAATGTTATACCACACTTATGATAGCAGTATGGCATTATGTTTTTTGATCTGTGAGACTGTCTGTTACATGTCAAGTTTTTAATCATGGAAGTTAACCATGAATCACAACTCTTAAAAACTTATTGATGATTAATGGTTCCACCAATTCAAATGTTCATTGATAATTAATGGTTCCACCAATTCAAATGTTCAACAAAGTATGAATTTTCAATAGGCTTGTATGCAGACTGGTAAAACCACAAAATCAAAAATCAACGAAAAAAACAGTTTTTAATTAGACCACAAAAATTGGTACCCATGAAAATAAAAGAATCCACAACATGTAAAAAGCTGAATGAGAGCATGTTTTACCATGTGATGTGTTTTCAAAATTAAACTTTTCATAAACTAAACGATGAATTTTAAATTTAGTTGTATTATAATATTTTTCAGTTTATCAGGGTACCCTCCATTTTCTGATGAAAGAAAAGACATGGAACTACCAAAACAAATTCTTGGTGGACACTTCACATTCCCAAAACAGTACTGGAGCAATATATCAGAAGATGGTAATTTGAATCTTAATTTAATCACATTAAAATCCTCAGCATTGTTTGGTCACAAGTAAAATATTTTTCTACTTTTTTTATGCGCCCACTGTAGGCGACAGGGGCATTAAGTGTTACCCTTGACCGTCCATCCTTTGGTCTTTCCGTCCATCTGTCTTTCCTTTCGTCCGTCCCATTTTCGTTTGTTTGAAGCTTGAGAGGGGGCATTCGTGTCCTCAGACACATTCTTCTTTTATCTGATAATATGAAAATAAGGAGATGTAGTATGATTGCCAATGAGACAATTATCCATCAAAGTTCAAATGTAATGGATGTAAGTTAATCCTTTTGTTACAATGATCATGTACATTTCAACTGAAATAGAAAATATTTGTTTCCCTATTAAACTGATAAATGGACTTTATTTTTTTTTAGTTTATAGCAACATTAAGCTACAGTCTAAGGTCATTGTTTTTCTAACGTCAACAAATTTGTCAAAATATAATGGAAATTACAGAAACTTTGACAGAAGCTTTTCAAATCTATTTGAATTTTATGAAATTTCAGCAAAATTTTGAAAATATATTTTTGACATTTTTCAGTATTTTACTGATAGATGGACTGAATTTTTTGTAGTTTACATATACATTCAGTCCAGGATGAACATTTTTCAACATCGGTGACTCAGTTTAACCGGCATTGAATGTTATGAAAGTTGAACAGAAGCTTTTTAAGATCAAGAAATAGCATGTGAAGAAAAATGTTTAAATTTTTATGCCCCCGTTGTAGGCGATTGGGGCATTAAGTGTTACCCTTGACCATCTGTTTTTCATTCCTTTGGTCTTTCCGTTCTGTCTGTCTGTCTTATTTTCGTTTCAAAACATGAGGGAGGGCATATGTGTCCTCCGACATATTCTTCTTTTATTTTAATTTTTCATAACTTAACTGATAAATGAAATCCACATTACTCTTTAACACTGTGGGCGGGAATCTTAATTTATGTAGAAGGCTATACAAAAATAAGGAGATGTGGTATGATTGCCAATGAGACAACTATCCAAACAATGATTGTTTTTGCATACTGGTTCTTTCATTTACTTAGTCTACAAATCTCTATATGGGAGCTGTAAAATTGTCTGATTTATGATTTTTTCTTCCTTTCAGCAATTGATTTAATCAAGAAACTAATGACTGTAGATGTCAAGAAAAGAATTGTCTTAAGTGATGCAATAAGTCACCCATGGTTCAAAGTAAGTTAAGAAAACAGAAAAAAATAGCCTTAAGTGTTTGAACCTTGTAATTGATTTAGATCTTGTAAAACGAACAATATTCATGAATGGTAAATTTTAGGAATTAGATGTCATAACTCTTTAAAACCAAATACATAAATAACAGATGTAAACAAAGATCAGAACTACACAAGGTCACCAAAAATTAATTTTCTGAACTCAATTTTATGGTTACAATTTATATTTATCTCTGAAAAACCAACAAACAAATTTGTTATCAAAAAGAGTAACATGGACATATCCCACCATCTTAGATCACAGATAATTGTAAATTATCAGTAAAGATTTTGACTTAAATTAATGAAGTTTGATGCAGGAAAGCAATTTAGTAGTTGGACTTTTCATTTTAAATGAAGATATTTATAAGATTTTGTCATATGGTTGTAACTTATTGATTCAAAAAAATGTAAAGATTTGAATTATAAGGGGAGGTAATTCTGATGACTTTTTATCTTAACATGTATTTAGTGTTTATATTCCGTAACAACCTAAAACCCTTTAAGGTTAGTACTTTGGAAATTAAATGTCTTTTAAATAGCAAAAATTACTTTTCTATAGTTCATATGTGATTCATTTTTATTTTCATTCTGTAAGTTTCTGAAATATTTCGATATGGACATATCCAATTCTAAAATTTTCGTTTTTCATTGTTCTGAATTTAACATAATTTTTAGCTCACCGTGGCCCGAAGGGCCCTATGTGAACTTATGCCATCACTTGGTGTCCGTCTTCTGTCGTCGTCGTCTGTCGTCGTAAACTATTTCAAAAATCTTCTCCTGAAACTACTGGGCCAAATACCTTCAAACTTTAACTAAATGTTCCTTAGGGTATCTAGTTTATAAATTGTATCCGAAGTTTTGATCCATCGACAAACATGGCCGCCATGGCTAAAAATAGAACAAAGGGTCAAATGCAGTTTTTGGCTTATATCTCAAAAACTAAAACTTTTAGAGCAAATCTGACATGGGGTAAATTTCTTCAATTGGTCAAGATCTATCAGCTCTGAAATTTTCAGACGAATCGAACAACCCATTGTTGGGTTGCTGCCACCGAATTGGTAGTTATAACAAAATTTTGCAGTTTTTATACGACCGCAAAAAAATTTTTGTGGTCGTATATTGGTATGACATTGGCGTCGTCGTCCGGCGTCGTCGTCCGAAGACGCATTAGTTTTCGCACTCTAACTTTAGTTTAAGTGAATGGATCTCTATGAAATTTTACCATAAGGTTCAATACCACAAAAGGAAGGTGGGGATTGATTTTGGGGGTTATGGTACAGATAGTTAAGGAATTAGGGGCCAAAAAGGGGCCAAAAATAAGCATTTTCTAGATTCCAGACAATAACTGTGGAACGGTGTATGGATCTCTCTGAAATTATACTACAAGTTTCCATACCACAAAGGGATGGTTAGGATTTGCTTTTGGGGGGTTATTGCTCAAACCGTTTAAGAATTAGGGGCAAAAAAGGGGGAAAAACAAGGTTGTCCTCATTAATGGACAAATACTTTAGTACAAAACATAATTTAAAGCAGTGTAAGGGAGATAAATCAAATACATCATTGAAATTATCTCCCTTACACTGCTTTAAATTATGTATAAAGTAATGGTTAATGAACAATTAAGATAATTTAAAACAGTGTAAGGGAGGTAATCAGAATACAACGTTTTGGTTACTTGGTTACTTCCCTTACACTGCTTTTAAATTATGTTTAAAGAAATGCATATTTATAAAGGAAGACCAGTATGGCGCATTAGATTTGTAAAATCTTTGACCACATTTATTTATTTGTTATGCCGAATCTAACCGTGTATTTAGATTTTTAATTTTGGGTCCAGTTTTCAAATTGGTCTACAGTAAGGTCCAAAGGGTCCAAAATTAAACTTTGTTTGATTTTAACAAAAATTGAATATATGGGGTTCTTTGATATGCTGAATCTAAACATGTATTTAGATTTTTTATTTGTGGGCCCGCTATCAAATTGGTTCATATTGAGGTCAAAAGGGTCCAAAATTAAACTTTGTTTGATTTCATCAAAAATTTAATTATTGGGGTTCTTTGATATTCCAAATCTAACCGTGTATTTAGATTTTTAATTTTGGGTCCCGTTTTTTTTAATTGGTCTACATTAAGGTCCAAAGGGTCCAAAATTAAACTTAGTTTGATTTTAACAAAAATTGAATTCTTGGGGTTCTTTGATATGCTGAATCTAAACATGTGTTTAGATTTTTGATTATGGGACCAGTTTTCAAGTTGGTCCAAGTTGGGGTCCAAAATTAAACTTTGTTTGATTTCAACAAAAATTGAATATATGGGGTTCTTTGATATGCTGAATCTAACCATGTATTTTGATTTTTGACATTGGATCATAATAGGTAAATTAAAAAAATTGAAGTTCTTAGACCACATTCTTTCTGTGTCAGAAACCTATGCTGTGTCAAATATTTAATCACAATCCAAATTCAGAGCTGTATCAAGCTTGAATGTTGTGTCCATACTTGCCCCAACTGTTCAGGGTTCGACCTCTGCGGTCGTATCAAGCTGCGCCCAGCGAAGCATTTTATTTGTTATTATTTTGAATATTATTATAGATATATATAAACTGTAAGCAGCAATAATGTTCAGCAAAGTAAGATCTACAAAAAAGTTAATATGACCATAATTGTCAATTGACCCTTTAAGGAGTTATTGCCCTTTAAAGACAATTTTACACAATTTGTTCATCAAGTTTGCTAACATTTAAAAATCTTCTCCTCTGAAATACAGGTGAGTGATTCAGGCTCTTGAGAGCCTCTTGTTTATGATATTGCATATTACAATTATTGAATAACTGGTAAGATTTTATTGAACAGGATGAAGAGATGATGAGTAAAGCAAGAGATTTAATGTATCCAGATTCTGATGGGATGATTCCTCCTATTGGCACTGTAAGTATAACAGTATATTCTACTGTATTTTCAAATCAATGGGCTTTGTGTTACTTCTTGACTTTGCCTTTGAGCCCTTTTTAAGAAATCTGTGGAACTAATAAACCTTTTTTGGTTTTTCTTGATAAGAATTACTTTTGTTATAAGAGAACCAAATTACTTATTATTTTTCTATTAACTGGAGTAAGAGTTTTGAGGTATAATATCATATAATGATTAGACATTAAAAAATTACAAATTAAGAGACTGGAAATCTCGACACCCAAGTCTTAATTTCCAATCTGGAAGCAGGGGTTAAGAAATTTTGTTACAGCTCAATAGCCCAGGGCTAATTGGTAGCAGGATTTTACTAGCCCTGTTGGAAGAACTACAAGCCCATCAAAACTGACCTGCTAGCCCGAGTATGTCTTACAAATTCAGAGTTTGCTGCATAATACAATGAATTCTATAAACTTAACAATTTTTATCCGTGGTACAGTAGATTTTGGCAAATCGGATATATACCCAAAACTTATGTCAGCAAAAAAATATCCCATTAGCCGATATATTCAATTAACCGATAATTGTATATTCATTGAATATTCTGCAATAATGAGTTGACCAAATCCTGAGATGGTACAAGTCTTGACCACTGTTATACATGGTTATATAAAAGGATTTTTATCAGATACATCATCACGTTTGTGTAAAAGAATTATCAGCTGGTTATATGTAATGCTCATATTTGTTTTCAGTTTTAAAATCCTATTTATTAAAAATAAATATCAACCATCAATAGTTTGTGACTTTTATAATTGTTTTATAAACGAAGTAATGTCCATATTTACATTTTTAACAGGAAAGCTAATTGTGGGCTATAAATAGATTACAAACTGAGTACAGTCTCTAAACTGAAATTATATTAGTTATAAATTTTATTTCTTTAGAAATCAAATTTATTTGAATATCAATGAAGATTTATACATCATGATTGATGAAATATTATTGCATCAAGTTTAAGTTTTCTGAAGACTGTTAATGTTTAGGTCATGGTTCTGGAGGCTTCTTCACGGTATGTTAACAAAAACAAAATGGCGTCCATAACATGTGATCATGCACATGTTACAAATTTATAAATTTATAAATTTATATCTGACAAAAGTCAGGTTTCTCCTGTCAAAAGGGATTCACATTTATATTGCAATAAATTATTCAGAAGGAGGTACAATCAGCTTACATTATATTTCTTTGGTTTCATAAGCAATGTACAATACCCCCTGTACTGACAAATTGATATTGAAAGTACGGGATCAACCCAGAGTTATTTGTTCTATTTTTAAAACTTGTACAAAATCAATTCAAATTCTGGGAATCCTGGACGACGTAGTTGAATCTGATTGGCTAAGATAGAATAGTGATGAGGGGATTTTCCACTTTCTATTTTGGAAACACCAAGAATTTTTTGTTACTAGTCCGTCGGGCATATTGGGTTACAAGTTTTGGTTGCCCGAGGCCTAAATGCTATGGTCCCGGGCGTCGGGCTAGTGGACTTTTTAATCCCTGGGAAGTTTTACTTGATGGTTCCTTAGATTTTCTAGTCTTACATTCTGGTTGGTGTCTGATGTTTTTTTCTTAACATTCAAATAATTTTTTGGAAAAAGTTTTAAAAACCTTTGAAAACGGGATATGTATATTGTTTCATCCAAGAGACAGGAATATCTATTCCATAGTAACTGCGGGATAGGCAACTAATATATTTCTCAATTTTATGTCAAAAAAGAGCCAGAAAGTACCAAATGGGACAATCAAAGTTTATAAATCAAAGAGAAACCAACGAAACCACACCTAAAAACAAAAGTGTCTAAAAGTATAACGACGGTCTACAAAACACATCACAGAAAACAAGTCTAAGCAACACAAACCCCACTTGAAACTTGGGGAGATCTCAGATGCTCCTGAAGGGTAGGCAGATCCCACTTCACATGGTGCACCCATCATGCTCCTCACAGTAACTATGATTTTGGTGATAAGTCTCATTTTGTGATGTCACAATAAAGGAAAAGAAAACAGTATTGTGGCTACAACAAAAAAGAAATATCAGCCCAAGAAAATTCTGCCTTTATTAATATACTTTTAATTGTAACTATGATTTCAAACTTAGTCTAGTAGTAATACAATGTTTTATGAACTTTTTCAGCCTGGTCAGAAAAAGCGTGGTCTAGAGGAAGCAGAAGTCCCTTGCCCCAAAAGAACAATATCCACAGAGACAATCACACCTCCAGAAACGCCTACTCCATGAACAACCAATGAAATCATCAAATAGTGTCGACAGTCATCATTCACTATGAAATGATGACATAGATGCAGAAAATAATGTCCACTCATTTTAGTTCAGTTTGATATTCGGTCGGACCAAGATACTGAACATGAGACCACTTAGTAGACTGTACTTATAAATGTTATGTTTCTTTTTAAATATTTCATTGGAGACAACCTCCCATGAACACATAATTATAACATTATGTGCTATTCAAAATCCTCTCCCCAATTTAAGTCGACGTCTTAATCCAAAGTAGAAAAGCTTGATAGACCACCAATGCTTACTTCACGTCCCTAGGGCCGTTCCATAAAAGCATACATATGACCTAGGGAAGGCACTTACAAGTCTCAGTTATGGATGGGTGTTAAAGACATTGAAAATGGAAAACAAATCCTAAATTTGCCTCAGTGGATGGTAACCACATTTTCAGTGCCTTCCCTGACTAAAGATGTATGATTTAATGGAACACCTATGAATAATGGATATTTAAATTGTCATTTAAAGTGTGGCAGCATATTTTAATTTGTTTGTTTTGAGTTTGGGTTTTTTTTCAAACTGAGATTTATTCAGTCCTTAGTGATCTGAGTATTTTTCAAGTGCCCACTCAGACATGTCAATTCAAACGGAACAGTATGATGAACTTTCTGCCTTTTAAAATGGCCCATCTTTGAATTTTCTTGAGCACTTTTGGGGAGGGTGGGGTGTTCACTGTGGAATTCAGTATAATTTGTGTGATTGATTAAAATTGAATTATATTTCTCAGGACATACTTATCTTTCACTTGCACTGTTAGGCTATATATTTCTGATATTTGATTTTATCTTCTCTTTTATCATGTTTATGAAGATTGAATGTTTATTCACTAAAATGCTAAAAGACTTTTGTAGTTTTGGTCATTTTGGTCCAAGAAACTTTTTTTGAATGCTGTTATTACAGGAATTCATTTTTATATCCTGTATCATTATTATTTAGTATCGATCTATATTACATGTACTTGTTAATGATTACAAAGTTTAGATATCAAATAGTAAAATTGTTGTTTCAATGTAATGAGTTACTCCTTTTAATTTGTTAGAAGGGAATTTTTACTACAACCTGTATATTGCCATGTTTTTAATTGTTTGTTTAAGGCAGCTTTTTTTGTTTGAAGCAGAGTTGTCTAGTTTGTAAATCCAAGTAGTAGATAGAAATTGCTTACTTTTTATAAAAGTTTGTGATAGCGATTGGCCCAATGACACAATTATAGCCCTTTGATTTTCTTTGTCTACAAATACAGTCCCTAGTGTGGACAGTGTATTACTTTCAAACATTTTTCATACACCTTCCTAAATTGATTTCTTCATGTTTTATGCCTCAAATAGCATGTAAGGGGTTGTAATTACACTTAAGAAATTTGGGATATGTATTTTAAAGTAAAGAAGTGATTTGTTCCATTTGAAAAAGGTCAAAAATTAGTATATGAGAAGTTGTTAAATTAAATTCAAGACCCCCGAACATAAAATTGTTCATATTTTGAGTTAGAGCTGATGAGGTTTTCTATAATTGTGTTATAATTTGTCTCGAAAAGTAATACACCAGACTGAAAATATTATTGAGAAAGCGCAGGTGCTGTTTTTTTTATATTAATTGTGTTATCGGGCCTATTATAGTTGATTTTTAATGTTTGTTACAATTTAGTAAAGATATTATTTTTATACGCCCGTTTACGGGACGTATTATTCATATATGTCATACGTTTATTCTCAAGGTAGATTTTGTCAACGCTTGAATTTATAAAAATATTTATATTGCATAAATTTAAAAAAATAAAAAATCTTGGTAAACTGATACAAACAGATTTTGATTGTGTATTGATAGAATGGTTTAATGTTTGTATAAACAGATCACTTACGTACTTTTACTTTAACTTTTAGATACTAGCTTCTTATTGATAAATGATGTTAAAAAGCATTCCTTTAGTTAAAAAAAGAACATGAAAATGACTGCAGTCTCATTGACACATCCCCACAACTCCTAAATTGTAGCTGCATTTAATGTTATCAAGAGCATAATCTCCGGTTGTCATGGTTTATAATTTCCAATATTTTAGAAAACATTTTGTCCATTTTCTGAATTTGCTAGTTATTGAGCATGTGACTATTAATAGAGTTTACAATTCATTGTTTTTTGTTTGTTTTGAAACACAATAACTTTTTTATCATATAAAAAAAAAAACTGTTAGATAAAAGTCAGTAGCCAAAAAAAACTTTTGTTGAACATGTTTAACATTTATTGGCATTATTTTTAAACACTGCCTGAATACCTTAATCTAGATGCTAGTTCTAATGCATACTTTGTTGTGTGTTTATTGAAAATTTGTATGATCCTTAAGATAAAGATTGTTGTAAAAAACCAAATTGTTATGTCATTCAAAGAGTTTTCCTTGAATTCTTTTCTTAAAATTTGCATATAATATTAATAATAAAGATGAGAAATATTTAAGAAATATTAAAAAAGAAAAGAGGATTCCATACTGTAATTGACCATTTAAAAAAATACATGGATTAAACTACAGAATTTATAACATGACTGTCAGTCAATTTATATCTTGGCAAATATTTAGCACAGCCTATTATTATAAATATTTTTCAGCTGATCATCAGTTTTGGAGTCCCATATGTCATGATATAGCAGCGTCCAATTTTTCCAGAAAATTTCTAAATTAGCAAAATTGTCATTATTGTACGAAGATCTGAAATCCAAATTGTATCTGTTTGTTTATTTAATGTCTACACAGTTATTGAAATAATTCAAGTTCAAAATTTGATTTATAAGCTTCAAGAAGGTACCTGTTCAGAAAGGGAAATAACTCATAGTGAGTTTAAAATGAAAGAAAAATGTATTTTTTTCTACTGTCATCAATAAGGGGTTATCTCCATTTTGAGTAATAGTTAAAATTCCACAGTAGTGAAGCTTTTATTAAAAGAAATATTCTATTTAAATAATAAAAATATGACAAATTTTGTTAATGAAATGCACCTGAAATAAATGTTAAAAATTGTTCTGTATGAGAAATCTACACAATAATGGGAGATAACTCTGGTAAAATTTGACAATGGTTATACAAGTATTATGATGAAATTTTTCTAATTTACAAAAATTATCTTTCCTCAAACCTGTATAGCTATATATAGTGTTAAAATTTGTATGTGTACATGTTTTTTTATCAGATTTTTATAGATTGAAGTGTGACCTCAGAATTTGTATTGATACATACAGATTTATGGCATTTATGTAGATTTTGTAAATATTTTTATGCTGCTCTTATTAGAAAATACTTTGGAAAGGTATGTGAGATAAAAATGAATCTAATATTATGAATGTGTTATGATTGACCTTTACTACTGTTCATTTTATAATGCTTAATGTTTGTTTTTGTCCCTGATAAAGTGAGAAAAAAAATTGAATCTACAGAAGAGCATTATATGGTATTGATCATTTAAATGTACTAAAATCTTTATCTAAGTACATCTGAATAGTCCCTAGATTAAAAAAAAGTTATATAGATTACCAATAACGAAATATTGTGTGTGGAATGGGCATTTCTATATTAAACTGCGTCAAGTCAGTAAAAGTTAAAACTTTAGATGTGTAAAAAATACTATGCTGGGAAAATTACACCTTATTATGAACTTTATGCAGACACTCTCCACATATTTATACAAATATGCTAATGAAGATTTATTTGAATTCAAATGGAGTTAATTTTGAGTTACAAACTTTGAATTTCTTCTATTTTTACATTGAACTTCAAAATTTCAACAAAATTGAGTGTTTAAAAAAATAATGATAGATACAAAACATCAAGTTTAGTTTATTTATTTTTTATGAAAAACTTTTTTTATACACTGGATGTTTTTTTTTTGTATATAAATTTAAATCTGAAATTCTTTTTCAAACTATTTGTACATATTTTTAGTCTTAAATGAAAGTTATTTTTGAAGGAAAGAATTCATGAAATATGCAAAATATGATTATATGAAAGACATCTACAGAGACTGGTTTTATCACTGCCTTCTTTGTTTAGTCAAAGAGGATATACTTTTACTTAACATGCATGTTAGCTATCATGTAAACAATTATAGACATGTTACAAGTATTTCTCTTTAACTTAGTACTATAATTTTATTTTTTGAAACAAGTTTTATATACCAATGTCTTTGGAAAGTCTCCACAACAGTCAGTTGTTATCAGAATAAACAGTTTTCAGTTTAGCATAGCAAATATGGTCATTTAGAAACCATTTTTGACTGTTCCTGTTCCTATAATTCTTCTTTTCCTCCTGTAGTGATATTATACTTTTGCATTTTGAACCTCAGTTGAAAGGTCACCTCTCTTAATAGGTCAGTTTTCTATAGTTTTGAGGGTGGCCTTTATTTACTGGTTTGACTGAATCTATTCGTATATTGTCATTTTTCAACAAGAGAACAAGACTATTATTGCTTATATTTGATGGCTATTAAGGTTAAAATTATTAGGAAAAAATGGAAAAGGAAAAATTGATAAGAAATCTCAAAATATGTTTAAAATTGCTTTTAATTAAAATTGGTGATGAAATTTATGTAGAATGAGGGGGGTGGATATATGACTATCGTTTTTCATAATTTTGTATACATTAGGTAAATGTGCAAAGATATAACAGTTAGGTATTATTCACTTTATTGTTTAAGTGGTTGTGTTGTAAATTGTTCTATGAAATATTAGTACAAAGTAAAGATTGAAAGTAAAAACTGTAGTTTTGTTCTGTATGGGACTGTCAGACTGTTCCGAGATGAATTGAATTTGCAATATTACGTGGAAAAGTAAGAAGACGTAAACCATTTATTTTGTTTGTCATTGGCTTAATTTTTCATGGTACAGTGACTTTATTAGACCTGTGTTATGTTTGTGATCAGTGCAGTCCAGAAAATCATTTGCTAAACATCATGTTAATAAATCCTCTTCCTGGAGAAGTATGAACAATGTCAGAAGTCCTGAAATTGTAAAACATTATATTGATTTTGTTGGAAGTTACCATCCCTTGCTCTTCATTGCAGGGAACCAGTACTTATTCCCAGAAGGGTAGCAACTTGTATAGAATTCTAGGTACAGTTAATGTATTTAGCTTCAATTCTTCGATTAGGACATTCAAATATGGTTCCCATACTTCAAAAGTTTCAGGTATACTCTTCTTCTCCACTATCAAAACTGTCAGCCATGACTGATGGCTTCTTTGTGTTCAGTATGAAATATTACTTGCTTAATCAACACAAAAAATATTGTAGTACATGTGTATGTGGCCTTGGGCTGTTTTCTGCTCTTTGGTCGGATTGTTGTCTCTTTGACACATTACCCATTTCCATTCTCAATTTTATGATTTGTACTACACAGATATACTGAAATGGATTTTTAATCGGTAGCTATCAAGGTAAAAGTCTGCAAGAAGACTGGTCACTTTACTCCAATGCATTTTCTTACTCATAAAGATGATAGATGCTGCATTTTTAGCAGTTAATAAATATGTTGCGTCTGAAGCGCTTTTCTGGAAGGCTCATACTCCAAAAAAATTGAAAGCCAAAGATGTGTAACTATTTTAACAAGAAAAATTCTATAGGATCAAAATGGGTCTAAAAGAATTACCAAATCCATCTAAGGTCAACTTTGCTTGTGGGAGTTTGAACCTTAAGGTCAAGTTACAGTAGATGGGCTATATCACAGATTTTGCTTAAATTTTGCATAAAACTCTGGCTCATTGAACTATAACTGAAAATCGAAAAAAATAATACATTTATCTCTTTTATCATCTGAAATATTAATGATTGAATTCTTTCAAAAAAGGTGAACATTTAGATGGAAAGCACATAAATCGGCTTTAAACCTTCTTAAATTTGTTTTAAAATCATCAAATCTCTTATTTCTAATACATAGATTTTTCATAAAAAAACTATATGTTGTTGATACATAAATTTCTGTTTGAATGATGTAAAATAATGATAGGGTCACTAACTTTGATTTTACAGTATACATCGTTCAAAGTGGTGTTCTATGTGAAAAAATACCACAAAATGTAGAAATAATTGTAATGTCACCGCGTTGCAGGCCAGGAAACATTAATGTTTGACGTTTTTCACTACCCACTAGGTAACAGATTGGTTATTAGACAAAAAATGAAGTAGGTGACCATATGATTATTTTATATCATTAAAACAGAAATTTATGTATCAACAACATATAGTTTTTTAAGAAAAATCTATGTATTGGAAATTAAAGATTTGATGATTTTAAGACAAATTTATGAAAGTTTTTCGCCAATTTTATGTGCTTTCTATACAAATGTTCACCTATTTTGAAAGAATTCAATCAGTAATATTTCAGATAATAAAAGAGATAAATGCATTATTTTTTCGATTTCAAGTTATAGTTCAACGAGCTGTCTTAGGTTGTATGTAAAATTTTAGTAAAACCTGTGACATAGCCTATTTACTCTTCATTGACCTTAATTTATCAACAGATAATTTAATTGCAAAAGTGTGTGTTTTTAGCAGTAAAAAATACCCATCTTAAGTTCTGACCTGCAGCAGTGCAGCAGACATAACTCACAACCTCCCAACGAGATCTCATAGTACCGGTAAATTCCTGACTGCCATGAAATTATATCAATGTACATGTATGAAAAGCAGTGTTCTGCCTTGTCAAAAACGTACAAATTTTAACCAAGGATTGTAAAGAATTTAGATATAAGCTTATATTATTTTGTACATAAATTATGCTGTTAGTTTTCTCGTTTGAATTGTTTTACATTTGTCATTTCAGGGCCTTTTATAGCTAGCTGACTATGCGGTATGGACTTTGCTCATTGTTGAAGGCCGTATGGTGACCTATAGTTGCTAATTTCTGTGTCATTTGGTCTCTTGTGGAGAATTGTCTCATTGGCAATCATACCATATTTTCTTTTTATATTTATAACAAATCCTGCTTTTGACTGATTGGGATACTTGATTATAATACAGATGGATAGCTGTCATGCTACAAAGGCTAATAAACATGATACAACTGTTTTTTTTTAAGTATATCTAATATGAAATGTTCTTCATTTTGTAGCAAAAAATCATGTAACATATAAAAATTATATAAAATTTAAATGGACATTTACAGATAAATATATTAACAATGATTTCCCATTATGATATTTCAACTGATGCCATTATAATTGTATGGACGGATTTAAAATTTGTTCATACACAACTTAATCACTATCATGTTATTTCTATTTTTGGTATAACAAATGCATATTTTCTTGTCCTGTCTCTTGGTGAATCGCTATCACTTCCATTTTTAGCACCATTTTCTATCTTTTCTGATTTAGAGGACTTTTCATTGTCTTTCTTAACTCGTTTTAATGGTTTCCACAAAACTGGACTTAACCGGTCAGGACTAGTTGGATCCTCCATACTATCACATGATAAATTAAGGTCTCTCACAGTTAACTCTGACATTGACCTTGATTCACCTGGAATACTTTCTGTAGAAAGGGCCCTGATAAAGCGTACAGCTAAAGAAGTTTTACGGAAAGCACTGCCATACATGCTATCACTCTGGTCCCCTGCTGAGATATGTGATTCTGTAGGGGAAGCTGGACGACCTTCAGCTAGCGCTTTCTTGTACTTTGCTTGCAATCTGAAAAATTAAAGTCACAGTGGACTGTTCTGTAGTATAACTCATGAAATTATACAAAATGCTCCACAACATAAATATATTCTTGTATTATTTGAATGTTCTTTTTTTTTTTTTTCATCTGTTGACAATTTTGTCTTTTTGACAATTCTATTTCAAGTACACAGATAAGACATGTAGGTAAACCAACTAAAAAGCAGAGGTATTTGGCCCTTTTTTTTTACTCTTTTTAAAAAATTTTGACTAAATAATTTTTTGAATCCACATTTGAGTCTTTTTTGAAATTTTCAACAAAGCTCTCTACCAAGGAGTCTTCATTTCTATATGTTTTATCTTTTTATGCATTTTCTCAATTCTTTATTTCTTTTTTGCCCATTATTCTCTATTTGCTATATATCAGAACTCCTAATTTTCTATTAGTTAAATTTTTGGTCAATTTTCTCCATTTATTTTTGTTGCCAGTTATTCTCTATTTGGTAGACCCTGTCTAGACCCTCTTCTATGGTAATTACCTTCTAATGGTCTTTGGTACAGGTTTGTTATACCTCCAGACCCCCTTCTACAGTACTTACCTTCTAATGGTCTTTGGTACAGGTTTGTTATACCGCCAGACCCCCTTCTACAGTACTTACCTTCTAATGGTCTTTGGTACAGGTTTGTTATACCTCCAGACCCCCTTCTACAGTTCTTACCTTCTAATGTCTTTGGTACAGGTTTGTTATACCGCCAGACCCCCTTCTACAGTACTTACCTTCTAATGGTCTTTGGTACAGGTTTGTTATACCGCCAGACCCCCTTCTACAGTACTTACCTTCTAATGGTCTTTGGTACAGGTTTGTTATACCTCCAGACCCCCTTCTACAGTTCTTACCTTCTAATGTCTTTGGTACAGGTTTGTTATACCTCGAGACCCCCTTCTACGGTACTTACCTTCTAATGGTCTTTGGTACAGGTTTGTTATACCTCCAGACCCCCTTCTACGGTACTTACCTTCTAATGGTCTTTGGTACAGGTTTGTTATACCGCCAGACCCCCTTCTACAGTACTTACCTTCTAATGGTCTTTGGTACAGGTTTGTTATACCTCCAGACCCCCTTCTACGGTACTTACCTTCTAATGTCTTTGGTACAGGTTTGTTATACCTCCAGACCCCCTTCTACGGTACTTACCTTCTAATGGTCTTTGGTACAGGTTTGTTATACCTCCAGACCCCCTTCTACAGTACTTACCTTCTAATGGTCTTTGGTACAGGTTTGTTATACCTCCAGACCCCCTTCTACGGTACTTACCTTCTAATGGTCTTTGGTACAGGTTTGTTATACCTCCAGACCCCCTTCTACAGTACTTACCTTCTAATGGTCTTTGGTACAGGTTTGTTATACCCAGTCTTCCCTATCAACCAATAAGTTTTCTGTAAACCTTTACCCTGTAGATGGAAATTATACAAGTTACATAAACAACTTTCTTCTCAGTGTTAGCCAAAGGTTGGTGGTTCTCTATAAAAATTGGCTACTTTAAGTCATTGCCAAGAGTGCTTAAAGTGGGGTTAAACACCAACAATCAACTTTAGTGACAATGCTTTTTTAAGATTCACTTTGTGTAAATTTTTCTATTTGTGGGTAACAGTGTTTTTCTTTGATATGAATTCGTATATGCTGAATACTGGTCACAAGGTAAATCTATGAAAACTAGTGTAGGTATAATAGCAGCTATGGATAACTAGCTACTGATGAGTTTTACTGGTTAGTTCTTCATTAAATGTACAAGACTTGTGTAGACATACTGGATGATACAGATAGGTTATTTCAAACACCATAAAATTTGTCCATTTAAACCTTTTTATAAATCACTCTTTTCAATTCACATAATTCTATGAACTTTAAACATTGTTTTTTCTTGAAAAAGCAATAAATATACAGAGAAAGAAGCTATGTACAAACCTTCACTTCAACAATCCCTCTCTCCACCATCATGAAACCCCAGTTCAATTCCTCTAATGCTGTATACATGGCAGCACTCGTATGAATGTGTAGTGCTTTTCCCGTAGATTCCATTCTGGAAGCCATATTAACAGTGTCCCCAAACAGGCAGTAGCGAGGCATGGTAAGGCCCACAACTCCAGCAGCACATGGTCCCATGTGGAGACCAATACGTAATTGTAATTTATCATTTGGAATGTGGCGAATACTAAAATTTGTGATTCCACTGACGAGATCTAATGCCATGTTTGCTATTTCTCCTGAATGTCTTTTTCCATTCCTTCTAGGCAGGCCACTGGCTACCATGTAAGCATCTCCAATTGTCTCAACCTGTTGTTATATCATGCAATGTACTTAAATGTTTTTTATTGTGCATTATCTTGTAACTTCATTTTATCAAGATAAATAAAGGGGAAGTTTCAGTACTCAAAAACTGATTTAACTGAAACACATTATAATGTATCTGTCCCAAATTTGTAAATTTGTCAGTAGTCGTCTGTTTATAGGTTGCACTTTGTAAATACAGCTGTTTCTCAAACCACGCCTCTTTTGGGGAGATTTAGAATATTCATAGAAAATAAATTTTGTTTACATACTGGTTCCCAGTTATGCTCTCTGTGTTCCATCTCATAGAGACATAACTTGGGAATGTTACCAGTAAATATACATGTGCATATTGTTTACATTGAAATCTGTGGTAACCCTTCATTCGAGGTAGGGGTAGTTAAGAAAATTAGTGTTAGTTTAAACTCTGAAAAGTTCAGGGCATATAAACGTTGAAAATATGCCGCACAGCCCTATATTTTGACCTTTGAAAAAAATTGTAGTGCATATGAACTTTCAATTCTAGGATAAGATTTTGTTCAAAACTTCATAGTAAAAGTGGTACAGTTTTAGCCGTAAAAGGAGTTCCTATGGGAAATTGCATTGTCAATATTTACAGAAATGCAACCTATATAGGGTGAAAAAAGAGAACATTCAGAATTTAAACAAATTTGCTTTATCTCACAGATTTTAAAGAAATTAACTCAAATATGAAGTTTTATAAATATTTCATGAAGATTGATAGAATCCTGGGCCTTAGATATGATGACTCAGCATAAATTCACAGTTTACAGTATGCATAGTTTACTTAAAGTCCTGAATACAAAATTAATTCATAATATTTGCATGTTTGTAAATTAAATTGTTAAGAAGTGCTTATATTTACTCTTCGCAGTCATTGAAACTCATCGATCCTTCCTGAATATTATTTATGCGATGTTTGTGTCCTGTCATTAACCCAAAAGTAAGCCGTAACACCTAAATCTGCTTTTTTGTCACCACGGCATAAAAAATACAAGCTAGAAATACAAAAATATCTCAACAAAACTTACAATAGTGTGTTCTATCCTGAATATGTACTAAATATTCCAAATTGCTAGAAACAGCAGAATAATTTAGGAAATTTGAGGCCTCAGGGGCAAAAAACAGAGAAAATTGCCTACCCCCTGGGTCATAAAACAGATAATTTAACTTGTAAATGCTATGATTTTATGATTTTTAAGTTCTTGATATAGAAAACAATAACTATGCTTGGAAGTTATGCAAAAATTAGATGTTAGCAGTCATCTCTATAACATTTTAAGTGAATTTATATCTCAGACTGGTATCTGCATACATACAACTATTGCAAATATGGCTTTGTTTGAACACTTCTAGTATATTTATTAGGTAAATTGTGTCAGATATATGGTTACAGATGATACTGTTGTGACAAGAATTCTAAATTGACCATTTGAGGTAGAAAATGTGAACTTTAATTGACAAATAGGCATACAGTAAGATGTGGACTGGAGACAGAGGCAGGATTAGATATTTTATATAATCTTGAATGTTGTAATGATAGACTGCTAAACATAACATTTATAGTATTCTGATATGCTTTCAATATGTTATCAAAACAGTTTTAAACAGGTTCTAGGCATTTTATATCAGAAAATATGCAAATAGGGTAAGCTGGCAATAATTAAAGTCTTGTTTTCAAATTCTTTTAAAAATTGAAACAGGGGAGGGGTATAAAATGTTCAGTAAAAAAAAACTTAGAGTATACACAGTGATTTCTTTCGGGCTATAATTCTTATAAATGAGTATTAATGTGAGAAAAACTGATTTTAGAGAGTTTTCTATTTGAATAAATGTTTGTATAGGTTGCACTTTGTAAATACAGCTGTTTCTCAAACCACGCCTCTTTTGGGGAGATTTAGAATATTCATAGAAAATAAATTTTGTTTACATACTGGTTCCCAGTTATGCTCTCTGTGTTCCATCTCATAGAGACATAACTTGGGAATGTTACCAGTAAATATACATGTGCATATTGTTTACATTGAAATCTGTGGTAACCCTTCATTCGAGGTAGGGGTAGTTAAGAAAATTAGTGTTAGTTTAAACTCTGAAAAGTTCAGGGCATATAAACGTTGAAAATATGCCGCACAGCCCTATATTTTGACCTTTGAAAAAAATTGTAGTGCATATGAACTTTCAATTCTAGGATAAGATTTTGTTCAAAACTTCATAGTAAAAGTGGTACAGTTTTAGCCGTAAAAGGAGTTCCTATGGGAAATTGCATTGTCAATATTTACAGAAATGCAACCTATATAGGGTGAAAAAAGAGAACATTCAGAATTTAAACAAATTTGCTTTATCTCACAGATTTTAAAGAAATTAACTCAAATATGAAGTTTTATAAATATTTCATGAAGATTGATAGAATCCTGGGCCTTAGATATGATGACTCAGCATAAATTCACAGTTTACAGTATGCATAGTTTACTTAAAGTCCTGAATACAAAATTAATTCATAATATTTGCATGTTTGTAAATTAAATTGTTAAGAAGTGCTTATATTTACTCTTCGCAGTCATTGAAACTCATCGATCCTTCCTGAATATTATTTATGCGATGTTTGTGTCCTGTCATTAACCCAAAAGTAAGCCGTAACACCTAAATCTGCTTTTTTGTCACCACGGCATAAAAAATACAAGCTAGAAATACAAAAATATCTCAACAAAACTTACAATAGTGTGTTCTATCCTGAATATGTACTAAATATTCCAAATTGCTAGAAACAGCAGAATAATTTAGGAAATTTGAGGCCTCAGGGGCAAAAAACAGAGAAAATTGCCTACCCCCTGGGTCATAAAACAGATAATTTAACTTGTAAATGCTATGATTTTATGATTTTTAAGTTCTTGATATAGAAAACAATAACTATGCTTGGAAGTTATGCAAAAATTAGATGTTAGCAGTCATCTCTATAACATTTTAAGTGAATTTATATCTCAGACTGGTATCTGCATACATACAACTATTGCAAATATCATCCAGGCTTTGTTTGAACACTTCTAGTATATTTATTAGGTAAATTGTGTCAGATATATGGTTACAGATGATACTGTTGTGACAAGAATTCTAAATTGACCATTTGAGGTAGAAAATGTGAACTTTAATTGACAAATAGGCATACAGTAAGATGTGGACTGGAGACAGAGGCAGGATTAGATATTTTATATAATCTTGAATGTTGTAATGATAGACTGCTAAACATAACATTTATAGTATTCTGATATGCTTTCAATATGTTATCAAAACAGTTTTAAACAGGTTCTAGGCATTTTATATCAGAAAATATGCAAATAGGGTAAGCTGGCAATAATTAAAGTCTTGTTTTCAAATTCTTTTAAAAATTGAAACAGGGGAGGGGTATAAAATGTTCAGTAAAAAAAAACTTAGAGTATACACAGTGATTTCTTTCGGGCTATAATTCTTATAAATGAGTATTAATGTGAGAAAAACTGATTTTAGAGAGTTTTCTATTTGAATAAATGTTTGTATAGGTTGCACTTTGTAAATACAGCTGTTTCTCAAACCACGCCTCTTTTGGGGAGATTTAGAATATTCATAGAAAATAAATTTTGTTTACATACTGGTTCCCATCTATGCTCTCTGTGTTCCATCTCATAGAGACATAACTTGGGAATGTTACCAGTAAATATACATGTGCATATTGTTTACATTGAAATCTGTGGTAACCCTTCATTCGAGGTAGGGGTAGTTAAGAAAATTAGTGTTAGTTTAAACTCTGAAAAGTTCAGGGCATATAAACGTTGAAAATATGCCGCACAGCCCTTTATTTTGACCTTTGAAAAAAATTGTAGTGCATATGAACTTTCAATTCTAGGATAAGATTTTGTTCAAAACTTCATAGTAAAAGTGGTACAGTTTTAGCCGTAAAAGGAGTTCCTATGGGAAATTGCATTGTCAATATTTACAGAAATGCAACCTATATAGTTATTAGTATTTCTTTCCTTTTGACAAGTTGGTGTTTATAATATTGCAGGTCTTTAGTGGTCTTTGTTAAATTTTTTGATATTTTGACTAGACAAAGGGATTCACAGCTTGATTTGTGGTAATTATCTAATGTTAAATAACACTATATGTTGACCTCTAGGTGTTGTTTCTGGTTTTTTGTGTTGTTGGTCTACTGTCTCAAAGACATGTAACCCCACAGCACCTTTAGTTTAAACTTTGTCTATGAATCTTGCAATCCTTGTCGGTCATATGCACAATTGATAGATTTAAAGTAACACAATTCTTAAAGTATTTATTGCTTTTAAACTCAAAATGATTTTATTCTTGGTCTTCATCTTTATCTTTGTGGAGTAACATTTGTTTTTTAATGTTTACTAGTAGACTTTTTCCTTTTTTTCCAGACAAACACACACCTGATTATACTAATAAGTGCATTTTGTTATTTAAAAAATAAAATAAATGGTGAATGGGACAAAGATGATGCCCCTGATTGCATATAATGTTATAAAGGGACATAACTTAAGAACGGTAAAAGTGAAGCCCCCCGAAATTCAAACTTGATCTGTTAGTTATGGTCATAAGCATTGTGTATGAGTTTCATAACATTTGGTCGAGAACAGAAACCAATTTCGGGACGTACGTACGTACAGCGGACAAGGGTAACTCTTAATGCCCCTTTGCTGCTACGGGGGCATAAAAAATATACAAGCATGTTGTGAAACAACAGAGGACTTTGGTAAAACCGTGAAATCAAATATCCACGAAAATGCATTTTTTTCTCATTCCACTAAAATTTGGTATTCATGAAAATAAATGAATCCCCAGTACCCTTAAAATTGCAAATTTTTATACAACCACCAAATGTGATTCTAATGAAATAAATACACCTTATCGCCATTTGGAAATCTGTTCCGCTTGAACTTTTGACGTCATACAACAATCACTTTTCCATTGTGGCATCAGATATTTTCTATTATGACGTCAAAACTATACAGGAACTTTTGTGATGTCCAGTAATGGCGGACAAATAGCGATAAGGTGTATAGAATCCACAATAGCAAGTGTGTAGAATAATACCTTGTAGACATCATGTTTGGCTATAATCTCATCAAAGGTTGTATACAGATCATTCAAAAGGTCAACAACCTAGAAAAGATATATTACATTTGGTAATGTCAGAGTTCTTATACATTAATACTTAGCTGCATTAAACAGTGTGTAGAGTAGGTAAAATAAACAAGCACTATACATCTAAAGCACTGTAATTACTACTGTAAAGTGTATGAAATGGTTTTTTTAAGAAAGGTAATAAAAATATGACTTGAAACATTCCTCCCACTGACAGTGAAGAATTCTGGGTGCTTATCTCATTAGGGGTTTGCATCATTTCATTTTACATCGAAGAAAAGATTGAACCTTATCTACCCCACTCCCCTGAGTATACATGCAAATTCGTAGCCTGTTACTGAGTGGTTGTTGTTTTTGTTGTTTCTCATATTTGTTTTTTGTTTATTGTTTTGCATAGTTTGTTTTGTATTGTGCCGTTACACCACTGTCCCAGGTTATGGGGAGGGTTTGGCACCAGCAAACTTGTTTAACACCGTCACATTCTGTATGTGCCTGTCCCAGGTCAGGAGCCTGTAATTCAGTGGTTGACGTTTGAATTGTTTTACATTTGTCAGTTCGGGGCCTTTTATATAGCTGACTATACCGTATGGGTTTTAATCATTGTTGAAGGCCGTACGGTGACCTATAGTTGTTAATTTCTGTGTCACTTGGTCTCTTGTGGGGAGTTGTCTCATTGGCAATCCTGCCACATCTTCATATTATAAATTTGTAAGTTTATTTTTGACATACGAGTTTAAATATCCCTTTGCTATCTTCCACTTCTCTCAATATCTCATTGGTTTTGCATAGTTTCATTTTATTACATGTATCGTGTGGAAAAAAGTTTTATTTTATATCCTCACTGAGAACATGCAAAATGTACCAATAATACATACCTCTAATGGCTCACTAGTACTCGAGATAGTGGTGAACCCCACAATATCAGAGAAGAATATAGAAACTTCTTCATAAGTTTCTGGTAAAACTGACTCCCCTTTCTTCAGCTGCTCAGCAACAGACCTATAAGTAAGTGACATGAACTGAATAATTACATGTAGCTGACATAAATCAAGTTATGAATAGAAAAAGATTTTTAAAATGTAATTATCCACAATATGATTTTGAATAATCAGTTGATACAATCCACCTCCTCTTTTCCTGGATTGTAACATTACTTGATGTGACATTATCACCATGTTTCTAATTGTAATGAGTAACATGGCAGGTGCCCCTAGTGGAGCAAGAACACCTTCACTGACTTCACCCCTTGTTTTTGATAGGGTTCGTGTTGAAATCTTTATGTTCTGTAGTGTTTTGAAGACAATTGATTTTGTTTTTGGCCTACATGATGTTTTTGAAGGCCCCATTGGTAACTTCTCGCTCTTTTTACATCATGCATGAAGTCAAACATGAATGTCCTTTTAATGTAAACAAAAAAATATATATTGTGATATGATTAGGTATCATCACTTTTATCCTGCTGTCATAATGGCATAAAACACCTCATGTATCAAAAACAAGCTCTAACAATACAATTTATTTTCCATAATTAATTAACAAACAACTGGTAAGGAAAGGTGTTAATTGGTAATTTCAAAATTTTTAATTCAACTTACGGAGGTAACATTTGATACAATAATAAATCAGTTTTCTGTTTCTCTCTGGCCAGTTCCTCTGTTCTCTCAGATACCAAGGCCTCTAAGTTGTTACTATAGGCTTCTAACATGTGAATCATATTGTCCATTATATTGGTTTTCCTAGGAGAGATATAAATATAAACAATATTTGAAGTTCAACTGTTCAATTGTATTTGCGACTTACATTCCAAATTGTACTCATCAAAAGAACCATTATTCCTTTTTGTTCATTCTTTCCAATACAAAGTAATCATAGGTTTAATAAAATTGATAATCCAAAAAGACAAAAGGAAACTTGTTTCCACAGTCTATCATTATTTCTCATCTTTTGCAGTATAAATACTAAACTAGCAGTTAGAAAAAAATAATAACAATCTGTGAACCTGAAAATATAAGAAGGTTTGTTAAAAACAATGTTTTTAAAATAGATGATGAATGTTTCTTCAACTAAAATTTTATACATTAAGAAAAATTGCAAGGAATAAAAATCAAACTTTTTTATTGTATAAAACTGCATGATGTCTTACTTGCCACCATTGAGATCTATGAGTTTCTTTCTGATATTACTAAATTCTGGTCTGAAGTCAGGATTCTCATTCCAACAACTCGTCATTAGATTGTAAGCCTTGTCTGGGATGTTACTATTATCTGGTATGAGTGGCCGATATGGAGGATCCTCACCTTTCCTCACACGATTTATTATCTCTGTAAATAATTAAGTTGTTTTCAGCTTATTCTATATACAACATCCTTTTAAGAAATCATATTACATTTGTACATAATCAGTGCTTGGGGATAAACTTGACACAACCGACTTTCTCCAATCCTTTGATCAAAAATACTGAGACCGAAAGTTAATCTATGTTTTTCAAAATTATTAAAATTCCCTTAGTGACAAAATAATTTTATGAAAAGGTAATAAAATTGAGAATGGAAATGGGGAATATGTCAAAGAGACAACAACCCGACCAAAGAGCAGACAACAGCCGAAGGGTCTTCAACACAGCAGGAAAAACTCTATGTTTTCACTTATTCATCCAATTATATGCCACTGGATGTTAAGCAACCAACAATCAATCAATCATCCAGTTATAGATTTTTTGTGTTTTAACTGATGACATTTACTACATATAGCAAACTTTTTCAGAAGGAAATGATATTTGACATAGAGTGAATAGGATAACATTTATACTATATAAGTTTGTACTTGAAACAAATCTTAAGGATGTTCGATACTCCGTTTCAAAATAACAAGCTTTTTAAAAGACTGTTATAAATTGAAAATATATGAATAAAGGAACTAAAAAAGCAGAAAAAAATGAAGGGTCCGTGTGCTTGTTTTCAAGATATAAGCCATTGAAAATTTGGCGGGAAGTGATTCTCTCTAGATTTTTCATACACTTAACATTGGCCCCTTTTTTCTTTCAAAAGCTATGGAAAAATAACAAGGATTTTATAAGATTTTTAAATATGGCTTTTTAAACTATATGTTATAAAGACATGAAAAGAAAAGTAGGGGTTTGAGGGCAAAATTATGGCACTGCATGGATAAAACCAGAGGATTCCGAATATCTGGTAAAAATTCAAAATCAAGAGGAGCGAACATCCTTACTATGATTATCCATTCAAATGTTTCAGTTAACAATCCCTTGTCATGGGACACAATTCATTATTTTTTTTAAACATGTGAGTTAATTGTCTCCCTTACCTTTAGATGAGCTCACATTATTGAAATAATATGGGGTACACCTAAGCAGTATTTCTTGAATAATAATTCCAAAGCTGTATACATCTCCTTTCTGTGTTCCTTTAGTGTCTTGTTTATGTTGCCTTAATAGTTCTGGTGCTGTCCAAAGCATTCCTGGAGGAAAAAAATAAAATACGGTAATTAGGTTTTCAATTTCCATTTTCGTTACCTGGCCAACTTTGTAGCAATTTCAAAAATTTATGTTTTAATTTCAAAATAAATGTTCTTTTTAAGGATGATAAAACAAAGAAATATTATATTTCGAAGACTCTGATCACAATAAAAAATAAAATAAATTATATGTACTGTAAATTCAGAAATTTGTGTGGGCATTTTAATATTATTGCTAATTTTGAAAAATGAACAAAAATGTAAGATTTGCCATTGTAATTTCAGTAAATCCTCCATACAAATAATGCTATCAGAATTTAAAATGAGATTTTTGAATCTTGCTTCACCTTTTCCATTGCAAATTTTGCAATAACATAAATAACACAACATTTTTGGGATTTACAATATATCAAATTTAATAAAGTCCTAGATAAGCATTTTTCGGTTATCTTTAATGACATAAAATTATACAAAATCTAAAATTTGTTTCTATGATCACTACTACTGAGATTTACTGTTATAGAATTCATGTTCCCCTATCTCTTCACTTGGTTCCTCAGGTTGAGAAGTTATTGCACCAAAATCAGTTATTTTCAGCACCCATCTACTATCAATAACACAGTTACTGGACTTCAAGTTGCCATGGGAACGCAAATGGCTTTTGTGCAAAAATTCCAATCCCTGTGAGTAAAACAATAATAAGAATTATCTAAACCTTCAAAAAATAAGTTAAAATACTTTATTCAAACTTTGCAAACTATCAAATAATTATAGATCCAGAAAAATCTTTTATCAATGTAGATATGTCTATAATCTTCCCAGAGCACATAACATCAATTTTTGCTTCTTGAAAATTTCAATTTTGTACTATTAAAGTTGTAGAGTAACTAAAAAGCTATATGGTTTTCCATCAACTAAGTCGTTTTTTTTTTTGATTGTGTAGTTGCATATGTGATTGATGTGTATAAATGTAAGGTCTGTTCCAGAAATATATGTATGGGGGACAGAAGAGATTTTTTTTTTTACCAAGCCATGCATAAAATTTTAACTGATTATTTCTGATAATTGGTAAAGATATCTTTCAAAAATTAAAAAAAACACCCATCAAATTTTCAAAGTAGTACCATCCTACCCTCATACAATCAATTCTGGAACAGCCCTAACTCTTAAATTATTTTTTGTCAAGATTTTTAAAAAGGGGAGATAATCGAATATCACAAGGATACAAACCTTGGCTAAATCTATCGCAAAAGACATTTTGAACATCCAATCCAACTTTATGTCATCATTTTCTAAAATATCCTAAAAAGGAAAAAACAATTAAATTCTTACAGTGTTTATACATTTTGAATCTTTGCTATACTTAATAATGTCCAACAGTTCGAAATCAACTTGGATCCTGGTTTTAAACCAGGTTAACAGTAAAAAAAACCACTGTCACACTGAACAATTGTAAGCTGAATGAAGACTGGAGGTTAAGAAATATTATTTTATTTTCAATATATTTATAAATATAATAACACACGACTTTAACATCAACCTTTAATAGGGTAATATCCTCATTCATTGGACACCTTTTGGAAGTAATGGTAAAACACAAACTCTATTATGCCTGCAAAATTCTTCACTTATACCAGACTGCTGTTGGCTTTTGAACAATTGTATGACATCAGATAAAATCAAAAACCAATCATCCATAGTTACATATATAGAAAAATAAAAGAAGATGTGGTATGATTGTCAATGAGACATTACTCTCCACCAGAGACCAAATGACACAGAAATTAACAACTATAGGTCACCGTAAGGCCTTCAACAATGAGCACAGCCCATATCACATAGTCAGCTATAAAAGGCCCTGAATTGACAAATGTAAAACAGTTTAAACGAGAAAAATAATGGCCTTATTTATGTACAATTTTAGTAATAAACGAAAAACAAAAATTTTACACAGCAACAAACAACAACCACTGAATCACAGGCTCCTGACTAATGGGACAGGCACATACAGAATGTGGTGGGGTTATAGGCCTAATATTGTCGTGAATTTTCAGACCATTAAAACTTAGTATTAACAGCATAAAAATAGGTGTTATATATTTCATAAAGAATATTTTGTACCTGTAGGCTTCCTTTGGCACAGTATCTTGTAAGTATATAACTATTGTTTGGCTCTAGGCTTGCTCCTACGAAGGGATTCAAGTTGTCATGTTGCAATTCTCTTAACTGAAAATGAAAATTCAATAATTATAACATTAATTTTTTTTTAATGTTTGTCTTCATGTTAATAGCTGAATCTTTAAAGTGTTAAATATATTAAAGCACACATGTATAAATGGTAATATAAAAGTTTAACATTTCCATAAATCAAGTGAAAAAATATTCCAAGTACCATTATTAATAAACAGCTGCACCATGAGTGCATGATACACCCGTCGCTTTTTCAACGAATAAAGTTCCATAACTCCTTAATGTCATTTCAGAAATCTATGAAAAACTAAAGGGAGGTTATTTTAATAGATATAAACCAGTCACCAAAGTTTCATGAAAACTGCTGAAAGCACTTTTGAGTTATTGTCAGAAAACTGAAAAATCCCCCTTTTTTATGAATAAAATCTTACTACTTTGAAACTTAAAATCTAAATATATAAAAATTGGAAGGGAGCTGACGTCAATAGATATAAACAATTCACCAAAGTTTCATGCAAACTGGTTAAAGCATTTGTGAGTTATTGTCTGACATGTTGATGACGGACGGACAACGGTATACCATAATACGTCCTGTAAACGGGCATATAAAAAAGATTGAAAATCCAACAGTTTCGGTCTCAAAACTGTACATATGTCAACTTACAGTTTTTAAATCTCGAAGAACTTCTCTAGTCAGTCTTATAGATCTTCTCTGTATACTTTTTACCGCAACAACTGTTCCCTATGTGGAAATAAGATACATCAGCAAATTTTAGTAAATATCTATTTCCATGTAATCTATATCTACTTTTCAAGTTGCTAGAAATTCATTGAAATTTTTAGAAATAAAGCGGTCACAAGAATATGTATTTAGAAGACATCATGCCCTGCTCGCACATATCACATTTCTAGGTTCAGTGAACAAGGATGTAAACAGCGATAGGTCACCATAGGGCCATCAACAATCTGTTGGACAGCTTACAAATAAACACAAATTTACTCAAATTAAAATAAAATATTACCATACAGCATTTATCATGGAGAATAGTATTCATATTGAACCTTTCAATCTTTATTTGATTGTTGTTGCCCCCCCCCCCCCCCTCTTGCCCCCTTTTTTTTCAAAATTTTGTAGCTCTATCTCAATGGTGCCTACAAATACTGCTATCAAAATTAAATGGGAATTTTCACTTTTGCAAAACCTATCCTGTTGCTATTTGAGCTATAATGAAAATATTTTTAAACTTTCAGAATTTATCGAATTCCATTTGACTTACCTTGTAATTACCTATAGGTGTATATAGTAAATTTCTGTCTAAACTCACAGATGATCCAAAACCTAAAGTATTCCTTGTTTCCTATAAAACACAATATAGGTTTGCTATAATTTTATGTGCAAAAAATTTTGTTTGATGCTGCAAGGTTTTCTGCAATTCCAAAATTCCAAAATGAATAAAAGTAACACAAAAAAGGTCAAAATATATTCTGAAATCTTAATTACGATAAAAATGTAGGCAAAAATACTTGTTAAACATTTCAATTTCATATCAAAAGCAAACTCATCCATAGCTCATCACATATTTCTGAAATCATTTTTATCAGAAATTATTTTCAAGGGTTAAAACTCAAGTTTTATGGTAACGATTCTCAAATTAATATGAACATATTTATATGTTAGTAAAGAATTACCACAACTAGGTTGGAAATTCAAAATATGTATATCATTCACTCATGGTTTAATTCATGAAAATTTGAAGAGTATACAAAATAAATTTAGTAATCTGTTTTGAAATGCCTTACTAATCATTATTATTCATTTATAGTCTTTTGTGTGTAATATACAGCAATTATTTTCCTTTTAAGGCCACTCCAAATTACATGCTTGTTCATTGGACTTTAATGTACTATTTTGTTTCTTTCTGAAATAAATATTTTAGCAAGCAATACCAGAAATTTTGTAAATGAACTGAGAATTGTGGGACAAGCAAAGACATTTTAAAATAGAAGTTGTGGGTTCATTTAAATGAAGCAATTATTCAAAAAGTCTCCAAAGAATCTTTTTTTAAGTTTCCAACATTTTGGAGTGTGTGAATCCATAAAACTAAGAATCAATTTGAAGTGGCCTTATTAATACTTTGACTTTTCCACAGTACAATAGCTTGAAAAAAAGTGCTAAACATTAATTTACCTACTCAATAAAGGTGTTAAAAACTTTAAATTATCATTTGTCAAGAAGCTTAATACTATAATTACCATTCTAACAAGTTTTTTCTTTGGATGAATTTGACCTTTGACTTGTGCAGGGACTACAGTCGCTGTTCCATTTTTCTTTCTAAGTTTGATTTCATTTTTATTTACTTTCCATAACATTCCCATAAGTTCCTTTTCAAAGCGGAATTTTCTACAAATATTCAAATACATGATGATATTCATTAACTGCTTTTTGCGGGACTGCAAATATTTGAAAATTGTAGTTATTGTGGATTCATTTATTTTCGTTGACACTAACTTTCGTGGATTGAGGAAAATTTGCATTTTCAAGCATATTTGATTTCGTGGTTTTGTCAAAGTCTGCATACAAGCTTACAGAAAGTTTTTACTCCATTGAACATTTAAATTCGTGATTAACCCTTTACCCAAGAAATCCACAATTATCCCAATAATAATAATGAATCCAAGTAGTACATTCACAAAAAGTGTTAATTTAACTTAATGCTATTTTCCGCTAAATCAACAACAACACTTAATTTAATAAGTAAACTGCAACTTATATTGGTCGACATGTTTCGCAGTTTACTTAAGTATTATTGTCAATTTAGTCGTATTTGATATTTTGATCTGACAACACTGCATACCATCTGGTATCCAGTTAAGGGAACTCTACCAGCACAAAATTTAGGAGGCATTATTGGTCCAGCAGTTCTTTGTTTATTAAAAGTGCTATTTTGTATAAAACATGGAATATCTCAATGGTTATCATAAGTATCAAAATTGTTTTACTATACCTATACAATATGAAAACTGTGATTAAGATAGTCAGGACTAGAATCACACCAACACAGGAACCGGCTATGACTGCTGTCCTATCATCTTCTGAAATAAATAGGTCACAGGGTTAATGGGTTGTTCGAAATAGGGCATAGATATTGTGACAATTATATGTTGCAAACCAACTAACCTGAAGTTTCCTTGGAATTTGATGGAAGACCCACAAAATTAAATGTACTTACCTGAAAATAGGGAAGAAGTTAAAGACATCACAAGTATGTTTAACGTGCATGTTAAAGAATGAAAACTGCAATTAGCATGAGTACACAGTATATATGGTACCAGAAAATGTGGCGGTGTAACATGAATTAATGATTCATGCAGAATAGCATAAACTAGTCTTTTTCTGACAGTCCGACGATGGATGAACGAACTAACAAACAAAGGAATGAGCCAAGGAACAAAGGAACAAAGGAATAAACAAACCATGAACAAGCCAATGAATGAAAGTGTAAATGATAATAATTATTGGAAGCAAAACATATGTAGTATTGTATAGTAAAATAGCTGTATTTTTCAGATAAACTGTAACAGTAACACATATATAATTATACAATACATACTTTCCTTTGTGCAGTGATCTCCAGAAAATCCACAATGTGGTGTATCCGAGGGTCTCTCTCCACCAGTCCAGACTACGGCAATATTCTCCCGATAATCTGTCAAGTTAGTTATATTTGCAACTATCTGATGACTACTGTGTTGAAAATGGGTCACATGATACTGTCTGATGGCTTTGTTATCAACAAATCTCTCTATAAAACCGGAATAACCTGAAACAAATATCAAGTGAGGATGAAAATACTTCTCAGTGTGGATGAGTAAACGAGAAAACTAACAGCTTGATTTATGTACAAAACAAATATGATATACAGCAACAAATGACAACCAGTGAATTACAGGCTCCTGACTTATGCATGTAAAAGGTCACACAAATCTCCATCCAAAGAAAAGTTTTATCATGTGCTTTAAGGCAGACATATTTATACACTTCACTGAGATATAATCATAGTATATACACGTGTACTATGCTAGTTGATTATTTCTACGTCATTTGCTCTCTAGTGGAGGTTTGTCTCATTGGCAATAATCGTAAACCACATCTTCTTATTCTTATATAGAAAGTTAAAACTTAAAAAGCAGTAAATTAAACAAAAAGCACAATATTCAAACAAGCTAATCTACCTGTATAGTTTTTGCTGTTTGTGACTGGATTGTGATGGCTAAACATATCAATGGCATCATATAAATAAGCAGAAAAATCATCTATCTGTAAAATACAAAAAAACACTTTATCTAATGTTTGCAAGAGGAGACATACATAATATTTAGTACAGAATATAGATTAAATTGCAAAAAAAAAAACCAACAACTCACTTACCTTAAATTCAGTTATGATTCAACATAATTAGTAAGTTTGTAATTTGAATACTTTTTTTTATTTTTTGTTATAGCATATCAAAACTATTAAATGATAGACAGCACATCTTTTTGTTTTATAGATTTTCTTACGACTATTTTATGTTACAATTTTTGTTCCCTAAATTCTCAAGTACATCTTATACTAAGTCTTATAAAAACTAGCTATTAAAATAAAAAAATATTATAAACAGGTATGGCAAATAAATTAATGGATTTCTAAATTCTGAATTTAGAAGTACACATTAATCTTTTTGTCACAATGTCTTAATAATTGTAAAATAACAATGTTTGCTCAGGGGTTCAAATTAGGGTGGGTCCGAGGTCCTAAACCCATTTTTTTTTTTGGAAAGGGCTTTTCATTTTTCAATTCCAAAAGTCCAGGACCTCCCATTCTTAAAATACACTGGTGCTTTATACAGAACTTTTGATTTTAAAGGAGGGCCTTTTCATTTGAAAATTCAATTAGACCTTTCATTATTTAAAGCAAATTTGAATCCAATGTTGCTTTTTTTATTTCACCCTGATAAAACTCACAACGCTGATTACAGTCATATACCAGTCAAAAACACTCTATAGGTTAATCTACATGGGTTTTTATTTTTTGCAAATTCAAAATAATTTGTCTGGTATTAGATATACTTATTTACTGTATTTTTGGAGGGGTAAATTATAAATAAATATAAATTCAACATTAACAGGAGTATACCTGGTTACTGAGAGGTACAGACAGATTTGATGGTTTCAAAAAATTTTTACAGTCATTCTCAAACTTTGAATATGTTGTTGAAACAGGGCCAACTTCTAACAAAGAGCTAAAGATATCATCCTGGCTACTGGTATGATTAAGTCCTGCTCCAAATGTCAGATGGATGAAAATGTACTTTCCACTACTGGTCAGTCCTTTATCAAAGGCCACCTTCATAAAATCATCTATGTATTTTTCAGGAAAAGATAGAATGAAAACTGGAAAAAAACAATAAGAAACTGAATTAACTTTAACATAACATTACTGGCATATTTTTCATCATGTTTTTTCGATCTATGTATGTATGAAATATGGAGTCTATGACATAACTTTGGTAATTTCTATTTAAATTACAGCACAATTTATTTCATATAGCTTGAAATATATAAAGTGTTGACTCCTAAATCAGTAGATGCCTGAATTTTTTAATTAGCTGTTGATGGGGTGTTGTTTCATACACATTTATTCCCATTCTCTGCTTCATTTAGGGGGACTTAATTTAAGGGGAGGGGGATTGATGCAGCTTTGTAATCCAAGAAATTGTCTATATATATATACATATATGATGCTTCACCATGATAGTCAAATCTAAACTGCAACGTGGCTTTTAATCTAAAAGGACCTGTGAACTTCAAAAAGTGTTCAAAACCACATCAGTTTAGAACATCTGTATAGTTTGCTTAGGTGGCCTGAGGCAATTTTTAAATGTGACCTTGTTACTTAAGAGGGGTACCCTACTGGAGCCCCATTTATGATGAGAGAACTTAGAATAATCTCAAGAGTCCTAAGATAGAATTCTCTCGACTTTTCATATAGAAATGTAGAGGAAGAAATCACATTAAATTCTATGAAAAACAAAAAAGAATTTAAAATTCCTTTTTTTTCATTCCGGCATGTTGAATTTTTGTTAATGAAATACCAATGGGAGTACACAGCAGGAAAAAAAACATAGGTACTTAGGGACAGGAAAATTATTTTTTAGCCCTCCCCCTTTTTTTCGTTATTTTTTTTGTTTTCCATTAATTTCCATTATTTTCATGTTTTTCTGTATAATATGTACATAAATATACTAGAAATAACTTGTATTTGCTATTTACTATCAATTCCAAGTTTTCTATCCACAGCTGTCACTGATATAAATTAATGGAAAACAAAAAAATAACGGATTTTGGAAAAAAGGGGGAGGGCTAAAAAAAAATTGTCCTGCCCCCAAGTACCTATGGAAAAAATTACACTTACAAAAAAAACCTTAGAAAATAACAAGTATTTGAATCATTTTGTATGTTAAAATATTGGAGATTATTTATACTTGAGAAAAAAACGGAAGGAAGTTTTCAGTAAAACTTGCTGAGCAGCAAAAATCCTCAAACAAGAAACATACAAAACGGAAATTCCTTTTACAAATGCAAAATCAAAACGGTAAAAAAATCCGGAATTATCATGCATGTCTGACTTAGTTATACCTCTTATTTGGCTCTTTAAATCGTAGATAGCACTCTCCATGTCTCCTCTTGTGAAACGCGTAATAACTTTTTCCCGTCTTATGTTAATATTGGACATTGGAAATGTTGAATTCATCACCTTGGAGAAAGTTTGTCTAATTTCATCGGAACTGCTTATGATTCCTACAAATAGTAAAAAGCTTTTTTTGAATTTCGTGTTGGACTGTACATTAATAAAATATGAAAATATAGTATTTGGAGAAGCAATTCTAGTGGGGTCAAAGAATAACCGCTATATAGGTAAATATTGTAATTTCACTAACCTTTAAGGTTAGCATCCAATGACACGAGTTGACAACTGGAACAAACTTCGCCGTTTTATACAGGATTTAAAAAAAATCTAATATTTAAAAAATCATACCTTAATTTTTCTTGTTGTAGAATTTTATGTTGATGACGCAGCTAGGGGTTTGGTTGTTTCTGTTTAATTTATTTGGAAACTTTTTTAAGACTCGGGACGATCAAGAGCTTGCCACATTGTATAAAATTCTTATTCTTATTCTTATTCTTATTCTTATTCTTATTCTTATTCTTATTCTTATTCTTATTCTTCTATATAAGGAGCTTGGCACTTGTCTATTGTTGAAGACTGCATGTTGCCCTCTAGATTTCATTTGCTTATTTTTGTCATGGGGTTGCTGTCTCATTGGTGCATACATCATGTCTCTTGTTATATATATTAAAACAAAACTATTTAAGACTTGACTTTCAAAAGGAATGCAGAGGTGGATCCAGGGGGGGGGGGGGGTTCTGGGGGTTGAAACCCCCCTTTTTTTTGACGATCAATGCTTTTGAATGGGGACATATGGTTGGAGCCCCCCCCCCCCCCCCCCCCCCCCCTTATCCTGGGTAGAAACCCCCTTTTAAAAATAGCAGTATCCGCCCCTGGAATGTCTTCCATCAAAGTAATATAAACAGATTTGGTGCGTCAGGAAAGTTTATAATATAATCTAATTCTCCGTACTTCATAAACTTGGTAACTAATTTATTCTACTCTGGTTACCCTTACGTCTTATCATCACTGATTCACAAAGATACTTGAAAAAGACAAGAAATGTTTAATTTTCATTATCAATATCAAAACAATTGTGACATATTGTATATTTACATTTTATCACCTAATCAATTTCAACCTGATCAGTTTCAAAGTCATAGCCATGTTTGATTGACGTTGTTTAATTTTTAAATGACTGAAATTGATAAATGTTGGGGATAAGCTGTGTAGTTTTTTGGAAGGCCTCCAACTTTTAAAAATTCAACCAAATGTTAGAAATTAAATTTAGAATGTTTAAACTAAATTTATCAAACACAAAAATAGACATCAAATTTCAACACACTAAAAATGTAGAAAATACAACAACATGATCTTCACTTATGATAATCACAGATAATGCATTGCAAGATCCTGTCATAGAACTGATATAACATTTTACAATATTGTACATTTTATAAAATCCACGTTTTATGACTACATTGGTAAGTCCAATATTTAGGAGAAATTCGTTTGCGACAAAAATGCGTCCTTTTGCACCACAACTCATTTGCGCCACTACTTTTAAAATATACCTAGAATCATTTGCACAAAAAAATGAAGTACATGTATACGATTGCGCCAATCAATTTAAAAAAAAATAATTACTCCACTTCTCCTGTTAAACCGGGTATGGTATTAGAAACATGATTTGTTTATTAGTTGCTTTTTGAACAAGCTGCGAGTACTCTCAGATATGTACTTTGTTTCTTTTTTGTTTTTTTAGGATGAATACATATCTGCCTTGTCCGGACTGTGTTTTTGTTAGATGTTTTTCTGTTTTGTATCGATCTGATGAGTTAAGCCCTATTTAACTGATTTTTATATTTTGTTCTTATGTTGTACTGTTACACCACTGTCCAAGGTTTAAGGGGGAGGGGTTGGCGCCTTCAAACTTGTTAAACCCCGTCACATTCTAAATGTGCCTGTCCCAAGCCAGGAGCCGCGTAATTCAGTGGTTGTCGTGTTTTTCTGTAATTCATATTTGTTATTCGTTTATTGTTTTGCATAGTTTGTTCTTGTGTTGTGCCGTTACACCGTTGTCCCAGGTTAGGGGAGGGTTGGCGCCTTCAAACATGCTTAACCCCGCCACATTCTATATGTGCCTGTCCCAAGTCAAGAGCCTGTAGTTCAGTTGTTGTCTTTGGTTCATGTTTGTCATATTTGTTTTCCGTAAATTGTTTTGTAATAAATCAGGCCGTTAGTTTTCTCAATCGAATTGTTTCATATTTTTTTTATGTCGGGGCCTTTTATAGCCGACTATACGGTATAGGTTTTTCTCATTGTTTGAAGGCCGTACGGTTGCCTATAATTGCTTACATCCACTTCATTTTTACTTTGGTGATAGTTATCTCATTGGCAATCATACCACATCTCCTTATTTCTATATGGGACCAGCTGTTTACATTAGTGAAGTTATGGTTATTGCTTCGGTACTACTAAAATGATTTATTAAAAAGTTTTCGTAATTTTTCAGTTTATGAATTAAGAAATAATCAATAAATTAAGGTTCCAACTCCCTCAGGCAAAGTTGACCTTAGATGAATTTGATACCTTTTGGTCAAATATCTCTTCAAGTGTTTAGGTCCTATATATGCCTTTGTTATTTTTTTTTATTTTTTATTTTTGTTCATTTATATGTTTCGGAGTTTAGTGTCACGTCCATTTTCACTGAACTAGTACACATTTTTATTTAGGGGCAAGCTGAAGCCCGCCTCCGGGTGCGGGATTTTCTCGCTGTGTTGAAGACCCATTGGTTGCCTTGTGCTGTTTTCTGCTCTTTGGTTGGGTTGTTGTCTCTTTGACACATTCCCCAGTCCATTCTCAATTTCAGGCTTTCCAATGTTTGGGTTCGAGTGTTCCTGATGAAAGTAAATCCAGAATAGCACTTAGAACGCACGAAATTTATGTTATTTTCATTTACTATCACTGGGTTGATACCACTGCTGGTGGACTGTTAGTCTCTGAGGGTATAATCAACTCAGTAGTCAGTGCTTCCGTTCTATTGTTAACAGTTAATAATTCATGTCAACACAGAAGCATCACTTCTGTGCTGGTGAAACCATCGGGGAGTAAACATGTACCAGCATAAGTGTTTAAAACGGGACTTCAAATATTTCAATGAAATTCAATTAAAACCCATTGTTTTCTAATGCGTATAGGTTTTGAAAAATGTTAAACCTGTGTAAATCTTTACATACATCAAAATCTGTTGTATTCCATCTGAATTCATGCATTATTATTGATATGATCATAATTATAAATCAACTGTTTACAAAACATAGAAATTTTCGAAATACTTAGGATTTTCTACCCCAGGAATAGATTACCATAGATGTATTTGGAAAAACCTTTCGAAATTTTTGGTCCGAATGCTCTTCATCGTCCCACTTTATTTGACCTTTAAAAAATATTTTCGAGCGCCACAGATGAGTCTGCAACAGGTTATGTTGAGGAAACAGGCAAAGATGCCGAAACACAAGGCACGGACCGACGACCGCATGGTTTCCTGCCTATATAACACAAACACATTGGCGGAACTAACTTACGGACTGGTAGAGCGATTACAAACAATGAGTTTCAGTATGGAATTTTATTTTCACTTTCAAAATGATAACGAATGGTGTCAGATCGAAAGGCTGATCCCACGGACTGAAGACTTAACTTAATGCCAACTATAAAGAAAGATAATGATATAACAAAGAAATAAGATTATGTGGCAATAAAAGTGAGAAAGTTTACAAAACAGAACATTTAAAGAGTAATAATCAACTATGATTGAAAAAAACCGGATTAATGTCATTGTAATTATATATAATACATGTCCTTGACAAGATCTGATGAAAAAGGGATATTGAAAGGATTGTCAATAAACGAAAAAAATCATTTATGGATTAAAGCAAGAAATGAACTGAATTGGTTGGATTAAACAGTATCCCCTTGAAGTTGTTTTTTCACACATTTTAGAAACAGATAGTGAATTACTCAATCATAAAAAAATAAAAATGAAATATAAGAAAGTTCTTAAAAAAACATCGAATATCGAATTCGAATTCTAAACTAAACTGTCAGAAAATATTAAGTATGAATTATGGAAAATTTCTAAAATAAATAAACTACAAGTCTTCATGTCCTATATCAGATAAAAAACCAGATTTGAATAAGTTTTTTCGCGGTCACAGTATCCTGCTTCTATGGGAGTAACGTTAAAATCGCCGTTCATGTTTTAGCCCTTTTGGCTCTGCGTGGTCTGCGTGAACGTGATGTCAATATCTTTAAGGATCGAAGAAAACAATCAAGAAATCCAATGTTAAATGACATGAGCTGTGTCGGCTAGAAACCGACCTTATGCAAGTGCACATATACATGTACATGTATAAGACTTTGGTTGATTTTGGAGCATTTAAATACGAAATAAAAGATGAATGTTGGTCTGTTTTGTAGGCTTCTTATAACAACTCAATTTTCGAACAGTTACAGTAGAGATTTTTTCAAACGGAAATAGGTTGACAGATGTAATGATATTCATTTGCATAAGGTCGATTTCTATCCGACGCTGCTCACATTATGAAATAATATATATATATTTGCATTGTCGGTAGCAGCACAATGAATTTGTACTTCGAAACTTAACCCCGTTCAAATAGATTTTACATTTCCTGTAATTAACGTAAATTGAAGCAAATTTATAAGTTAGTCTTTTCCGTTTGAATGGTTTTACACTAGTAATTTTGGGGCCCTTTATAGCTTGCTGTTCGGTGTGAGCCAATGCTCCGTGTTGAAGGCCGTACCTTGACCTATAATGGTTTACTTTTATAAATTGTAACTTGGATGGAGAGTTGTCTCATTGGCACTCATACCACATCTTCCTATATCTATTTATGTTTAGAATAAAAAGTATTGCATGCCTTTTAAACAATCTTACACCTTCACGAATCTAATTACAATCACTTTCACTGTGTTCCATTAATTAAGATTTCTAGCCAAAGGTCGCTTTCTAACCAACATAAAACCTACATCAGTCCTTTAGTTTTGTCTATGATTGATGAGTTGTTTTGCTTATTATTTTACTAACCTATATTGTTCCACTGATGGTACTTTAGAACAGTAGCCAGTACTTTGGTTAGGTCCTGATAAGTACCAAATGTACTGATTAACGAGGAGTTCTTGGAAGCTGTATGAAGGGCTTCATCTGTTGGGGTCCATGTTAGAAATGGTATATTCCACAGAGTTGCCATTTTTTCCACAAAAGTGATTGCTACAAAGCAAACAAAAATATGGCGAAAATATAACAACTATGTAATTTGATCTGAGTTTTAAAAATTGTTAAAAGAGAAACTATGCTTAAGAAAAAAAAATCTCACCGTATCCAAAATGTATCGTCTTTTTCCTGTGGCAGTTCAAATTTCCGACATTTCTTTCTCATTAAACCCACTTTTAAGATAATCGAACACTGCTTATTTTTTTGTTCTATTGTACTCGTCCTGATTATGTTTGAAATATTTGTCACTGGAATTGAAAATAACTACCAATCAACCAATTACTTTGTCATAACAGTTGGTCGCTCATAAACTGAATGACTACCATAACTGGTAAAACAAAATGTAATAAAGAGACAAGACTAGTGTTAGCCCAAAGCTTCCAGCCAAAATGTCCACTTCGAACTTTTTTTTTTTTAATTTCATGGTTTAAAAGTTGTTCAGGCTTTCGACGTCACAATATGTCCAAGATCAGTACCATTGTTTTTGTCTCATCATCCGTCGTGTATGATCGCAATTGAGTTTATTTATAAAACTGAAATTGAAATTGTATTAAATTTATTTTTTTATGAAATCAATATTTGCATTGCAAAATTATAAACATGAGAAAAAGTAATGTATCACAGCCCCAATGATTACTACATGTTTTCACTTGCATAAGCCTGTCTCCTCCACCTAAGAATATTGCCCCTCCCCCTCCCCACCCCCGCACCCACACAAACGATACTCCTGTAATATGTACTTACCGCCTTGACATACAGGCCCCACAATAATGTCCATATTACTTGTATTGAGATTGATGAACTGATTCAGTGCCTCAGCATCATTACATCTGCTGTCTCGCCATTCATATTTCGCACTAGTTTGTGTAACAGCTAACAAAAAAGCTTTTCCTGAAGTTTTAAAACTTGGAAGACTGATATTTGTCGAATTTTTCGGAATAAGAAATCCTATATTAAATCCACGTGTAATGGATATGAGACACAGAACATAATAAAAGTTTTGAAGCGATAAGTTCATTGCTAATATCCACTAAAATGTGCAATTAGTGCCACAATTGATAATTTCGTGATGGTTTTAAATATAAGCCCAAATTCTTCACTTAATAAATCTGCTGTAATTCCCTCTAGCAAGATATTTTCACAAATATTTAAAAGGCAGCCGAAACAATTTTTTTTCAATTGCAATATATTTGTAAAAATTCCTGCCACGGCAACTTCAATTGCAAACTACGAATTATTACAATAAGTTTTAAACGGTTAAAATAAAATAATCCAATTTCCCCCTACTTCTCTATTAAATTCCATTGACACTATAAAGAATAAACAAAATCGCAAAATCAGTCAATTTAAAATGAATTTGTGTATTCCATGGGCAAAGCAGATAATCTTTTATATCCCTTTTTTATTTACACGGATTCCACGTCAAGTCATGTTGGCTTTTACATCATAACCTGGAATCCATGCTGAGCAGGATACCAGTAATGTCAATCTGTACGCACTACATCTTCTCGCGTGTTAAATTTAATCTATGATTACCAAAATTGGCTACGTATAAGGATACTTAACGATAAACAATGCCCAATTGTTTACTCAAGTCAACAAAGGTATTGCATGTTTTCCTTTAATATTTGATAAAATATTTGTCTTCACAAAAGTCAGCCTTGGTTCTATTATCAGTTCTCTTGTCACTTCTCGTGTTTTAATAAGTTTGGTGTATCTGTAGTCATATCACGTTGACCAGTTGTATATAAATATAAAACATTCCAATGACCACAACAACAGTATTGTTAGATATTTTATCGCAACACTTTAAAATGCCTCTGTCCTCATTATATACAAAAATTAACAACGACACTTTTGTATATTTAGAAACAAATATTCGTTTCTTTGATGTAGATTTAGCTGAACTTTGATCCCATTGTGGTAGTTAAGCAATGTGCGAAAATTCAAAATCCTTTTATCTTTTTAAGAATAAAATTTTATTACTTAGCAGCGTAGAAAAAAACACATCATCGATTTTGTTCTTAATCCAACAATTATCATTCATTTTAAATACATATACATGTAGATATGTTATTATACTAAATATGAAATAGCGAATCTTGTTATCCAATCTTTCACTTTCTCGTTCGAAGAAGTAGGACATTTAAATAAAATAAATGTGTGGTAATTAAATTATTATAATGTCAGTGATACTGTTAACTTATCGAACTTCTGTGTAACATTTTTATTTATTATTGATTAAACTATTTAACTTTTAAATGAATTATCATGGTCAAAAAGGTTAGAATAGATCTCGTTGTTTATATGGATCCGTAGATAAGGCTCTAGAAGTTAAAGTGTCGAAATTAAAGATTTGTATTACAACGAGTAGTGATATTTCTCTTGTCCGGATACTCATTCTTAATGTTCAACTGTTACCACGTATTATTATATTCTCAGTGAATCTTTAACTTGATACAAGTTCAAATAGTAAGCTTGCAAAAAGATTATTTGCAACATTAATCTCGTATAATGCGGAAGTTTCGAAACTTTCCCCTGTCTCTTCTTTAAAAACTTTGATACAAAAATTATCAAATATAAAAATTGTAAAAGTTTCCTTATATCTTACAATCAAACTATCAGAGTTCAATCCGTTCACTTTTGAAAACTGTTTAGCAAAGGTAAACGTTCAACCCGGCAACTATTTAAGCACCCGCCTATTTAGAATATTTGAACTGAGAAACATAGAAATCAAATAATGTCTACTGTCTGCGTTGTACCTAGGATCTTTTGATATTGTGTTCGTCGGTACTGACATTGATTTTGTTTTTGATAAGATAAAACATAGTTATTTGTATGTTGCTATACAGTTGTGAGAATTTATGGCTCTACATCTTGTTGATACTTTGTACTTATATTTGCACTGCCCAATGTCATGTCATGCTTCTCTCAGACTGTTTATTACAACATTACACTAAATCCGTTGGACGTGTACTGACTCATAATTTAGTCTTGGAGAACATGATTAATGTATTAGTTTTAATTAGGGTTGAACTTGCTTCCATTAGATGCGAGTACTCTTAAAAAGGTACTTTGTGTCTTTTAACTTCATGTTAGGTTTTTTGTATGCTTCATGCAAATCCGAAGAGAAAAGCCATTTCAAACTGATTTTTACAGTTATTTCTTGTGTCGTGCTGTTATACCACTATTCCCGTTTAGAGGGAGGGCTGTTCGCTCATAAACATGTTTGAACCCGCTACATACAGTATGTACCTCTCCCAATGTTTGAGTCCGTAATTCAGTGGTTGTCATCGGTTGCTGTCTGTAATATTATGCGTATACTGTTTTGGAAAAAATTCAGGCTGTTGGTTTTCTCGTTTTAATTGTTTCACATATTTTCATGCCGGGTCCTTTTATAGCTGACTTTACGCTTCGGGTTTTGTTCATTGTTGAAGGTCGTACGTTGGCCTATAGTTGTTTGAATCAACGTCATTTTTACTGCACGATGAGCTGCAAAAATTTCGTATCTGCATCCGATTTCAGCTGGATTGGTACAAGTCCGAAGAAACTATTTTGTCTAGCGAATAGTTTTCCTTGTTTATATTTTCAATATTTTTATACTAAATTGTCTGTTAAAACTACATTGTTCATGTTCATAAGAAAAGTAATTAAGGATAATGATATAACGGTTTCAACTTATCACCTTTACTAGCGCTTCACTTTACAGGTCTATATATATATAGAATGTGGATTAAATTAATACTCAAGTTTTCCCTGTCTTTCATACATATATATGGAAGTATTAATCCACATTCAGTAACTTTATCATGATTAATAATTCACAACAATTCTTTATAGAAGCACCATTGACCTTCCATTTTGTTTTGACTTAATATACTATTTGGTAAATGTTTTGATTATACTATTATTGTGAAATCATTGCATCTTGTTTTGTTTTTGATTTTTGTTGTTTTTGTTTGTCTTGTTTGTCTTGTTTTTGATGTTTTTTTTTGTTTTTTTTTTGTTTTTTTGTTTTTTGTCTTTGCTTTTGTTTTCGTTTTCGTTTTCGTTTTGTTTAATTTTGTTTTTGTTTTGTTTTGTTTTGTTTTGTTTTGTTTTGTTTTGTTTTGTTTTGTGTTTTGTTTTGTTTTGCTTTGTTTTGTTTTGTTTTGTTTTGTTTTGTTTATTGTTTTTTCCTTTTTTTGGAGGGGGGAGTCGGGTTATACCGATTGTTCATTGGCAGTTGGAGGCAAGTCTTCAATGGTTCATATGTTTTCCTTTTCTGCATCGAATTCTAAATACACGTATTTTTTTTTGGCATAACGCTCGATAGAAGATTAACTTGCAAACGTTTTACACTTTAGACAATTTAACTCGATAATTTTGCAAAACACATCTATGTACGGCCTTACATACCACATATTGTGACTTTAATAAGTCAGGTTGTCTGGACCATACGTTGTTCCTTTATGCCATGGCGTTGTTAGTGTTGTATGTCTATTTTGTCACGTGTTAGTGGTTGGTGTTTTCTGTTGTTGTGTTCAATATTTTGGTGATTCTTGTTATCCTATATTATTTTAAGCAATGAACACACAACAAAACAATACAGTGAAAGGACTAGGGTAATATATATATGTCGAAGTTCCTGACTTCGGTCTCGTTCATTGGAATTACAAAAAGTACACAATCAGAAAAAAACTTTAAACATTTTCTCTTGAACTTTATTAAAAAAAAAACAATGGTTATACTTCGTCTTAAGTTTATCCCAACGATGTTTACTTAGTACTCTGTAATTTTGCGGTAGCAAATTTCTACCCTTCCGTAAGCGGGATTTTAACCCATATTCTATGTATTATACAAGTTCTAAAGATTTGTGCTAATAATGCTAGTAATGAACTAATATCGCACTAAAAGACAAATGCTTGACTGATTTTAACTCTTACAAACAAAATTCTATATTCAAATTAATTAAAAATGAAAATAACAGAGTGAGTATGTTTGATTTTATGTGCGTGTACACCTTGATAATGTACCTATACACAGCGAGTATGTGTTTTTATTCATTGGAATATGTCTAAATATAATTTTATTTTCAAAAATGTTTTATAAATCCAATAATATGACTAATATAAATACATATAGAAAAAGAAACATCTATTTCTTTTTGTTAATGTCACCTGGTTGAAGAACATTTTATAGATTTTTCTAAAATCTTACCCGATTCTCCTGCTCAGTAGTTGTGAACAATCACAAGAACTTTCTTGCGATTGAAATCACCGAGATTGTCGGGTGTTGGGTCTTTTGGAGATATGTCGTCTTTGTAAGCAAACTTCGAAACAGGGGTAAAGTTAGTTTGCTAGCAAGGAGGACGTTACCACGTTATCGCAGTTTGCTTTCGTCAGCTATCTATTAGATCCATTAAGGTGTTTGTGGAATGGCTGCTTTGAAACTTGTGGAATGGCTGCTTTCAATTGACGCTTGGAGAATGGCTGCTTTGACGCAGTAACATATTGGACTGATGCCACTGACGGAACATTCTAGAATGTAAATGGCATTCGATATTTTACTGGACACATTGCAAAATATTTTATAATTCCTTTGGCCAGAATTACTGATAAATATTGATGAATGATACCAAAATAACCAGAAGGGGAAACTTTCGGTTTTTTTTCTGGAATGATAAACAGATCCTGTTCCTGTAGAGGAACCCGTTTTGTCGGTTGAGGACGTGTTAATATCCATTGACAGGAAACCTTGAACCACATATTTCATCAACGTCAAGGAAAAAAAAAGGATGAGATAACTTCGACAAAGAGAACGTATACACGTTGTTGCTAGTCTTCTTTCATTTTCATTAAAACTCGTATTTCAGAAAACTAAGTTAATAAATCAATTAAATTTTATAAAATGTTTGAATATCTCCTTTTAGACCCTCTAAATGAAGAAAGTTATAAAAGACTTCTATACTGACAACAGAAGAATGCTATAATAGATTGTGTAACTGCTTTGATAAGGGGAACAATTCGTCAAGTGCTTGTATTTGGATTAAATTGAAATCTTTAGGATTGATACTAAGCCTGATAACGTAAAACTGATATCATTCAATGATTTAAATTCAATTAATTATATAAACTCTGATTTAAGACAATTTAAAACAATTTATTGAATAAAACGTGTTTGGGTGAAAAATTGAAAGAAAAGCAAGGTTGGTTATAAATTTTTTTTTTTAGTTTTTGATAGCAAAGACAGTAGTGCTATTGTGTGAAATAAAGGTAAAACTATTAAGATAAAATAAGTTTTGTGCTGGGTCGTTTCATCTGAGTGTGATTTAGATCTGTTAAATACGTTTGTTTATGGAAAATTATAAATCACCGAAAATCGCTGTCATAACATTGACATGGGATTACTATTTAGATTTTAAAAAGGACTGTGTATTATTCAAAACTCTGCGTTTACATTTATTCTTATGACAGTTGCAATCAAAATCATATATATATACATGTATATAAAGACGAAGGACAGACAAAATCATGAACAAAAAAGGAAAAGAAACAGACATAAACAAATAGACGAACAACAATCCACAATACTACACAGGATATTGAAGATTAAACAAATAAACAAAAGCATTTTCATAATTTTGATAATTGTTGGTTTGAAATGATACATTTTTGATCGAAATTTTTCATTTATGAATAAATCTATTTTGTTAAATGGAAGTGGTCACTTCGCAATTCAGATACATTTAACTGGCCAGCACAGTACGACACAATGTTGCTATTGGCGCTATTCTTTTTTTATTGTACATTTTCGGTTTATATGCAAAAGTCAATTGGATGCCTAAAGGGCACTAACAATAATTGAATAACATCGGATTTTATTTGTCAGCCTGTTTGAGAAATTTTCTTATATTATAAAAATGAATTTTATTCTTTTAGCCGTACGAATTCTGATCACAATTTTCATATTTTTTGCCGGATCCAGGAGAATCGAAGGGCCCATCGAAAAATAAGAGTTTGTAAAATTTTTAAAAAATGCATAAAAACATAAAAATTTATGACCATAACGGGGGGTCCACGGACCCCTTTGATGCATTCTTGATCATATCAAGTCAAACTTTTGGGCATCACCATTGACTTTGAACTTAATTTCAATATATCTCCTATATCTGCAAAAAAGCATACAGACAACTTAGTGTCTTAAAAATACTTGGCAAATACTTGAACAAACTGGGAAAATTAACAATATGTCACTCCTTCATTATGTAAAACTTTAATTTCTGCTCATTGTCCTGGCATTTCTGCAGCGATGCAAACACTACTCAAATTGAAAAAGTACAAGAAAGAGCACTCCGCTTCATTTACCAAGATTACAATAGCACATATGATGATTTACTTTTGAAATAAAAAATGCCATCACTTAAAGTAAGACACCTAAGAACCATGGAAATAGAGGTATTTACAACAGTTAATAAAGAAAATCCAATATACCTACATGATCTTATAAACATTAAAGAAACAAACTATTGTTTTCAGATATCAAAACTTGGCTGAAATGCCTGCATTTAATACTACAAGGTATGGCTTGAAATGTTTCAGATATTCTGCAGCCAAACTATGGAATGAGTTGCCATACCACTTTAGAACTGAAACATCTTTTACCCAATTCAAGAGTCTAATAAACTCATGAAATGGCAACTCATGCCATTGCAATACATATGCTTATTATTTATTTTTGATGTTTTATGTTACAACTTTGAAACATAGTAGTGGTGCTTATTATACTTCCACTCTTTTTCTGTTTTATTTGCTTGATTTTAATAATTTGTGATTGCTGTGCTTTAGTGTTTTATGTTGCTGCTTTAATGTTGCGTTTAGCTTAGTGCTCATGCATGTATATAATATGAGGGGCCTCGGTGGCCGAGTGGTCTAAGTAGTCGAACTACTGTATCACTAGCCAGTCAACACTGAGGTTGTGAGTTCGAATCCCGCACGGGGCAGGTGCACTCGACTCAAATCTTAATTGACTAGGATTGTTAGTTTTCCTACCGAAGGTCGGTGGTTCTCTCCGGGCACTCCGGCTTCCTCCTGGACTGACTGGATTGTCCCCCCTCCCTTTTCAAATTTTTCAGTCATCTATTTTTTTTGCGTATCTCTCAAATGTATCTACATAAAAGCTGTGTCAAATTTTAGTCCATCTAACCAGTTCTCAAAAATCAATAATAATTTTTAAAAATGCACGGAATGAATATAGTGAATTCTCCGTATTAGTTTTAACGTTTACTTTATTATAACATGGCAGCGCCCACTAACTTAGCACAAACCGGTGAGAAAAATTCTTCTTGAAACATCTGTTATACAGAAGAGATCTGGAGATCTTTAATACTATAGTCTAATATATTAATAGTCTGTTCATTCCGTCAACATCATAAAGAATCTATACAGGTGAAAAAGAACACTTGTTCACGTTCTAATTATTGAACCAGGATGAGTCTGGTCAGTCGTTTGTTTACATTAGTAGCAATCCTTGTAGCAGCGTTTGCAGTTATTTTTACAGTTGATATCTTTAAACCATATCGTCAGAAAATTAAAGATGTTATTCCCGAATCCATTAGGAACAGTTTTATAAGTATTTCGGATGGCAAACGGATGAAATCGGGAAAAATTTATACAAAAGATGAATTGAGTAAATACAAAGGAGAAAATGGATCACCTGTGTATCTCGCTGTACTGGGACACGTATTTGATGTTACTAAAGGAAAGAAACATTATGGGCCAGGTGGAGGCTACGAATTCTTCGCTGGTATGCACATTTTAATGACTGATTTATTTCCAAAAGAAAAACAAAGTTTTTTATTACATCGCTTTTGTTTCTCGCTGTCTAGTACAGAGGAACTGGATCAAACAACAATGTTATTATTGTATTTCAAGGTTCAAACCCAAATCCTGTTAAAAGCAATAATATTTAAAAATTTGACTTTCTTATGACTTCAGTCTTTTACATGACTAATCATGCATTTCCAAAGTTAATTTATAATATAAATAAGTGTATGTGTCATGGATTATTAATTGCTGACGTTTGTTCTTTTAATAGTATAAAACTAGATGGAGTTCATTCAGCGTGTTCAGGTAAAATTTTGATAAAGAATTATCGTTCTTTGTATACTTAACCATGTTAACATGCTTATGGTTTACAAATATATGTTGCCATTTAATTTGAATGTTCGCCCATAGTAAAATTTCGAATACCAGACATTTTTTGTTAAATCACTCCGGAAAAAGCCACGTGCACACAATCACACACATCTTTTTAACCATCACATTTGTGATGCAAAACAATATAAGACCTATCAACATGTTTAAGATACAATGGTTTTCTGCTTATTGTGTGGCAACATTATTTTGCTTTCACCTAAACCCTCAAGTTTGACCTCTTGGCAGAGGAAGACCATGTACACAATAAATGTCCATGTACTGTATCATATATTTTACATGATTATTATATATACAAAAATCGGCGAGTATTCTCTTTGACATACGAGGTAAATGGAAAACCTTCAAAGCGGTCCGAGTTTTTATCCTCTATACATGTACATGCTATATATATATATAGCTAGGTTCTCTACTGTTACAGTAAAGAACAAAAGCTTCAGAGCAGAACGAATGACCCGGAGTTTGTGCAGAGGTATAACATTTTAGGGTGACATTTACCATACATCTACATAACGTAGCACTGATATATGCATTGAATTAATGTCAATTCTGTCAGATAGTTAATTCAATAGAATAGAGGAAAGTAGTGGTCTTTAAAATTCACAAAAAATAAGTGGTGGAGGTAGACCAAATGTATGGGTGGTTCTTAAAATATTATATCGTTTGATGTAATGAGGACATGTGGTATAGAAATTTAAATATGTTTTTCTATGAAAATAAGAAGATGTGGTATGATTGTCAATGAGACAACTCTCCACAAGAGACCAAATGACACAGAAATTAACAACTATAGATCACCGTTCGGCCTTCAACAATGAACAAAGCCCATACCGCATAGTTCCTTTACCAGTATACACGAGGTATACAAACTCTTATTACATTTATGAAACAATTTACGAATACTTTCCTATCGATTTGATCTGATTAGAAGATAATTACTTAGTCTAGTACAATGTATGTGTACATTTTTATGCTCTCTTCACAATGAAATAATCTTCTTCCGAAACGAATAAAAACAATGAGACATCAACAAAACGTTAACGAAACGGATAAATATAAGTTGAGAGCTTGTTTCCCGATCCTTATAATCATTCACTTGTACTAGTATGTTCATCTCAAATTGCATGTGCTAGCTAACTTGAATTTAATTAATAAAATACATTGTATGTTTACACATACAAAACGACATAAAACCCCAGAAGACATCTTGAGCCACATTTTAAAGTCAGCACATGTCCTCAACAAAAACAGGTGCATATATCACATATAAATGGTATAGTTTTGTAGTTTTAAGTCAATTCTAGCACGCGAAAACTTCATATCTGTTCATCTTGCAGTTGAAACAGAAGGCAGTGTATGTTAGTTATGGAAACACATACTGTCTTCTCATTCTATATGTATCAGCCTCCTGTGGTTTGGGGCACAATTTCTTGAATTGTGATCACGTTGCATGGGCGAAGATAGCTTAAATCATTTTGTAGTTTATACAATAAAACACTCACGTTCTTGTATATTAAACTGATGGGCTTATATTACATAGGACGAAAATAAAAGTTATTCACTTTGTTGTACGCTGAACGTTATAATAGTTTAAAAAAAATATCATATTTAAATTTCTTCTCACGTTTTTTGTAAAATATATTTTTTTTAGGTAGAGATGGAACACGAGGATACGTGACAGGTGAATTCAACGACAAAGGTTTGATAGAGGACATAAGCGGCTTCACATTAAGTCAGATACACAGCGTCAATCATTGGTTACAGTTTTACATGAAGGACTATACATTTAAAGGTATATATAATATAAATATAAATAAAGAACATATTTTAATGGCGAAGCTTTAGATTCATGGTATAAGATAATAGACAGATGATTTTTTATCTGAATAGACTCATGCTTTCTAAAACCTTATTTCCAAACAGGGACACTCGTCCCTGTTCCAAAGTTAAGGTTTGAGGTGGAATTAAAAGTGAAATGCATAAAATAAATACATCGGTTTTTGTTTGTTTTTTTGTTGTTTTATTGTGAATGAGATTTAGTGGGAACCATTTGTTCATGTACATGTTACATAACAAACATTTACCCCCTGAAAACGGTGTTTATATTTCAAGCTAGACCATCATATTTCTTACCTTGAAGTAATTATTGCCTATAGTTTTCAATTGAATTCCGTGCCAAAGTTTTGCCTCTTTCATGCCACTCGATCAGAATGAAACAGTATGTGTTTCCAGTAAAGAACAATTAGAGTTTATAGTTGGTAAAGAGTTGGTCATGTACCTCTAGACGAGAAAGAGTTGAACATTGACATTCTTTAATTTTGGTTTGCATCTATTTGCCATATTTTTCAACTGACAGAAACAACATGAGAAATCATTTCGTAGGGACAATTTTTCTTGTATTTAGTTTGTGTCAGAGTCATTTCAAAAAGTCTTTTAATTGATCTGTTGGACAATAGCGATAATCTGTAGATTGTTTTGGTCATCTGACATCGAAGGCGTAGCGATAACTAGCATTTACTTCGGTCGTCATTCGTCGTAATCGTCCGTGTTGTCGGCAACAGAAGTCAACCAAACTAGCACTGTTTCTTTTACGGGACTTTTTTTTCTCTCATCTAAAGGATCTTTTGGGATATCCATACCAAAACATAGACATAGTAATTTCTGTTTGTATAAGTGTATTAATCCGTTTCTCCTTGAAAACAGTTGGATAAATGATCATGTAGAAATTCTTCTTTATGACAAGAAATTTTGAACCTACTATTTCAATTTTTGATGAAACGATTTTTGGATTTTCTCATACAAAATACAAAGACTTCACCATTTCTGTTTATATTAATTAGAGACGGACATGGGACCACACGTCTTCTTTAACAGACTTGCACATCTTGGTCTATCTTCACTCAAAAGACCACTATATTTTTGGATCCCAAAAGTCTAGATATCAAACATACGGATGAATGTATACCTGATAAGATTACCAGTATCTCAGAAACATCCATCGTTTATAGCTTGCTAAGAAGTATGGGTTTTGCTCACTGTTGAAGGCGGTACGATGACCTACGCCATCAGGTGGGGAGTTGTCTCATTGACAATCATATTGGTTTTTGAACAGATATCGTAAACTAGTCTTAGAATGCACATTAGAATGTGTCAGCAACCTGACAATAGTCGGTCACTATGAAATAAGCTGTCAGCTGCTTTGAATTTCAGATCAAGACATTGTAGCATTATATTTGTAACTTCATATCTACTCGGTTCAACTTCCTCTAAGCATATGATTGAGGTAAAGAAAAGCAATAATTTTTACAGTATTAATTTTTCATACACCGATTTTAAAGTACAACAAACGGAACCCAAACTGTAGGTGATGTAGGTTATACGTCAATAACACAGCAATCAAATGTCAAAACAAAATGAGCACATCTAGATGGCAACATGTAGTTTTCAACAATAGATGGGTGTCTACACAATATGTCAAATTCTAAATCGTCATTAATTTATATAAAAATTGTGAATAAATTTAACAGAAACGATAAAAAAATCTACCATTTAATTATAATTCTACAAATAATGTAACAATTAAGGAAGAAGCCTAAATATAAAGAAAAAGTTAATAATTTAAATTTTATTATAAATTTTGAATTTAAAAATGTACCGTTGGCTGGAGGCCTGTTTTTGTATAATAAACTTGATTTGATTTGATTTGATTTGATTTGAATACTAAAAGTACATTATGGAAAGAACATTCAAACCATGTAGGAATGATTTTACCTTTTCATCATTTTATATGAAAGTACATGTATCTTCTGATGAACATTAATGACATATTCACAGAATTACGTTCCTGGTTTTTTATTACATTATATGATTGAATTAGATTGTGCAGCGTCATTCGAAGAAAAAACATATATATATATATATATATATATATATATATATATAGATTAATAATTGATCAATTTTGCAGTCTGAGGGAATGACACACTTCCGCCACACATATATCAGGGGCTTGTTCAGTTGTAGGGGATGTATCAAATTTGCAAGCCCTTTCGGGAGATTGTCATTTTCCTCACGCGAATAAAGACTCTTCTAACATCAAGGAACCGACATGGCCGATGCTGAGACTACTTCTCATCTACATCAAGGGACCGACATGGCCGATGCTGAGACTACTTCTCATCTGTACATCAAGGGATCGACATGGCAGATGCTGAGCCTACTTTTCATTTACTTCAAGGGACCGACATGGCCGATGCTAAGACTTCTTCTCATCTTCATTAAGGGACCAACATGGCCGATGCTGAGACTACTTCTCATCTACATCAAGGGACCGACATGGCCGATGCTGAGACTACTTTTCATCTACATCAAGGGACCGACATGGCGGATGCTGAGACTTCTTCTCATCTTCATTAAGGGACCAACATGGCCAATGCTGAGACTACTTCTCATCTACATCAAGGGACCGACATGGCCGATGCTGAGACTTCTTCCCATCTTCATTAAGGGACCAACTTGGCCAATGCTGAGACTACTTCTCATCTACATCAAGGGACCGACATGGCCGATGCTGAGACTTCTTCTCATCTTCATTAAGGGACCAACATGGCCAATGCTGAGACTACTTCTCATCTACATCAAGGGACCGACATGGCCGATGCTGAGACTACTTTACATCTTCATTAAGGGACCGACATGGCCGATGCCGAGACTTCTTCTCATCTTCATTAAGGGACCAACATGGCCAATGCTGAGACTACTTCTCATCTATACATCAAGGGACCGACATGGCCGATGCTGAGACTTCTTCTCATCTTCATTAAGGGACCGACATGGCCGATGCTGAGACTTCTTCTTATCTTCATTAAGGGACCAACATGGCCGATGCTGAGACTACTTTACATCTTCATTAAGGGACCGATATGGCCGATGCTGAGACTACTTTACATCTTCATTAAGGGACCGACATGGCCAATGCTGAGACTAATTCTCATCTACATCAAGGGACCGACATGGCCGATGCTGAGACTACTTTACATCTTCATTAAGGGACCGACATGGCCGATGCCGAGACTTCTTCTCATCTTCATTAAGGGACCAACATGGCCAATGCTGAGACTACTTCTCATCTATACATCAAGGGACCGACATGGCCGATGCTGAGACTTCTTCTCATCTTCATTAAGGGACCGACATGGCCGATGCTGAGACTTCTTCTTATCTTCATTAAGGGACCAACATGGCCGATGCTGAGACTACTTTACATCTTCATTAAGGGACCGACATGGCCGATGCTGAGACTACTTTACATCTTCATTAAGGGACCGACAAGGCCGATGCTGAGACTACTTTACATCTACATCAAGGGACTGACATGGCCGATCATGCTGAGACTAATTTACATCTTCATTAAGGGACCGACATGGCCGATGCTGAGACTACTTTACATCTACATCAAGGGACCGACATGGCCGATGCTGAGACTACTTTACATCTACATCAAGGGACCGACATGGCCGATGCTGAGACTACTTTACATCTTCATTTAGGGACCGACATGGCCGATGCTGAGACTACTTTACATTTTCATTAAGGGACCGACATGGCCGATGCTGAGACTACTTTACATCTTCATCAAGGGACCGACATGGCCGATGCTGAGACTACTTTACATCTACATCAAGTGACCGACATGGCTGATCATGCTGAGACTACTTTACATCTACATCAAGGGACCGACATGGCTGATCATGCTGAGACTACTTTACATCTACATCAAGGGACCGACATGGCCGATGCTGAGACTACTTTACATCTTCATTAAGGGACCGACATGGCCGATGCTGAGACTACTTTACATCTTCATTAAGGGACCGACATGGCCAATGCTGAGACTACTTCTCATCTACATCAAGGGACCGACATGGCCGATGCTGAGACTTCTTCCCATCTTCATTAAGGGACCAACTTGGCCAATGCTGAGACTACTTCTCATCTACATCAAGGGACCGACATGGCCGATGCTGAGACTTCTTCTCATCTTCATTAAGGGACCAACATGGCCAATGCTGAGACTACTTCTCATCTACATCAAGGGACCGACATGGCCGATGCTGAGACTACTTTACATCTTCATTAAGGGACCGACATGGCCGATGCCGAGACTTCTTCTCATCTTCATTAAGGGACCAACATGGCCAATGCTGAGACTACTTCTCATCTATACATCAAGGGACCGACATGGCCGATGCTGAGACTTCTTCTCATCTTCATTAAGGGACCGACATGGCCGATGCTGAGACTTCTTCTTATCTTCATTAAGGGACCAACATGGCCGATGCTGAGACTACTTTACATCTTCATTAAGGGACCGACATGGCCGATGCTGAGACTACTTTACATCTTCATTAAGGGACCGACATGGCCAATGCTGAGACTACTTCTCATCTACATCAAGGGACCGACATGGCCGATGCTGAGACTTCTTCCCATCTTCATTAAGGGACCAACTTGGCCAATGCTGAGACTACTTCTCATCTACATCAAGGGACCGACATGGCCGATGCTGAGACTTCTTCTCATCTTCATTAAGGGACCAACATGGCCAATGCTGAGACTACTTCTCATCTACATCAAGGGACCGACATGGCCGATGCTGAGACTACTTTACATCTTCATTAAGGGACCGACATGGCCGATGCCGAGACTTCTTCTCATCTTCATTAAGGGACCAACATGGCCAATGCTGAGACTACTTCTCATCTATACATCAAGGGACCGACATGGCCGATGCTGAGACTTCTTCTCATCTTCATTAAGGGACCGACATGGCCGATGCTGAAACTTCTTCTTATCTTCATTAAGGGACCAACATGGCCGATGCTGAGACTACTTTACATCTTCATTAAGGGACCGACATGGCCGATGCTGAGACTACTTTACATCTTCATTAAGGGACCGACAAGGCCGATGCTGAGACTACTTTACATCTACATCAAGGGACTGACATGGCCGATCATGCTGAGACTAATTTACATCTTCATTAAGGGACCGACATGGCCGATGCCGAGACTTCTTCTCATCTTCATTAAGGGACCAACATGGCCGATGCTGAGACTACTTTACATCTACATCAAGGGACCGACATGGCCGATGCTGAGACTACTTTACATCTACATCAAGGGACCGACATGGCCGATGCTGAGACTACTTTACATCTTCATTTAGGGACCGACATGGCCGATGCTGAGACTACTTTACATTTTCATTAAGGGACCGACATGGCCGATGCTGAGACTACTTTACATCTTCATCAAGGGACCGACATGGCCGATGCTGAGACTACTTTACATCTACATCAAGTGACCGACATGGCTGATCATGCTGAGACTACTTTACATCTACATCAAGGGACCGACATGGCTGATCATGCTGAGACTACTTTACATCTACATCAAGGGACCGACATGGCTGATCATGCTGAGACTACTTTACATCTACATCAAGGGACCGACATGGCCGATGCTGAGACTACTTTACATCTACATCAAGGGACCGACATGGCCGATGCTGAGACTACTTTACATCTACATCAAGGGACTGACATAGCCGATTATGCTGAGACTACTTTACATCCTCATTAAGGGACCGACATGGCCGATGCTGAGACTACTTTACATCTACATCAAGGGACCGACATGGCCGATGCTGAGACTACTTTACATCTACATCAAGGGACCGACATGGCCGATGCTGAGACTACTTTACATCTACATCAAGGGACTGACATGGCCGATCATGCTGAGACTACTTTACATCTTCGTTAAGGGACCGACATGGCCGATGCTGAGACTACTTTACATCTACATCAAGGGACAGACATGGCTGATGCTGAGACTACTTTACATCTACATTAAGGGACCGACATGGCCGATGCTGAGACTACTTTACATCTTCATCAAGGGACCGACATGGCCGATGCTGAGACTACTTTACATCTTCATTAAGGGACCGACATGGCCGATGCTGAGACTACTTTACATCTACATCAAGGGACTGACATGGCCGATCATGATGAGACTACTTCTCATCTTATAATTGTTGTTCTTTGACGGTCAAAATTAGGCCTTTCCTGTGTCCCATCTCATTACTGTTTTATTTCATGGTCATTATATATCATCTGTATTAATAATCTTCGCATCGGTTTGGCATTTTTGTGCTCCTTAGGCGTAAAAATTAATAATCAAGGGAAATTTTGTAGTCGTAAATTATCTAGGTTAAATCTATTATTTCCAGGCTACCTACTTGGAAATTATTTTGACGAGGATGGTAGCCCTTCAGAAGCGAAGTTAGAATTTGATAGGAAGCTGGTTTTTGCCAACAAAGCGGAGGAGGATAAAAAAGCAGACATTGTAATGTTCCCGCCATGTAATTCTCAGTTTAAAGCAGGTCAAGGGAAGACATTGTGGTGTTCTAATTTCAGGTTTGTATAAACAATAAGCTATTCGACGGTGTAAACTTCATTCAAAAGAGAGATAATAAAAAGATATTAGAACGCATAAGTCTTAAACAAACTGACTATGCGGTATGGGTTTCGTTTATTGTTGAAGGCCGTAAGGTGACCTATAGTTGTTAACTTCTTTGTCAATTAGTCTCTAGTGGAGAGTAATCTAATTGACATTCATACCACATCTTCTTATTTTTATATGACAATGCCATGGAAAAAAAACCCGAAAAACGATGAAAAACCAAAAATTATACAAAACACGACATACATGTTGAAAACTAAAGACTGATCAACACGTACCCTACCAAAAAAAAAAACATCAATATTGATGTAAATATTTATGAATTTCTCTGAATATTTAATATTAACGAATTATCAGAACCATGGAAATTGATGATAATTAATTTTCGGAATAGGGAAATGTAAGTGAAGTTTGTGATGTTAATCGCAATTCTCGGAACGGGAAAATTGTTTTTAATGAATTGTCATAACAAAGAAAATTTTGAATATATCATTAAATCAGAGAAAAAAGATGTCAATGTATTTTATGCGAAGAAAATGAATTACTAGCACTTGTATAAACAGTTATTCAACTATCAGGGATTTTCCAGCTAGGTTTGGTAGGGCAGGCAAAATTATTATGAAGTGTTAACTAATACATTAATAAAAAACATTCTAAAAATAAAAACAAAAAAAACTTAATTTAAGGACTGAAATCTACTGAACATCTTGAGAAATTTCAGTTATGTGTCTTTAGTTAAATGCATGCCGACCTATCGTTTTATATATTAAATTCTGTTACGAACGAGTTAACATACTACTGCACCGTATTGAACATATTGAACGACTTGATAAATAATCTGATCTAGAAATTTCACATATTAATAAAATTTTGTGTTATTGTTATGCACAAGTCCATACTTGTACAATTTGAGATACAGCACCTAATTATAATTTTAACTTCTGGATTCTTCATAGCACATTTACAATTAGCCCCGGTATAATGGAATTTTGATGTTCTGTAGTTACACGGGGACATTGGTCTTCCTAAGTACTAGTGATGCAGTCCTGCTTTATCCCAAAATATAAGAACAAGGAGATGTGGCATGATTGTCAATTATCCACTTACTGAGATCAATTACGATGATGCAAAGGCCACCAAAATCAATACATGAACAAAAGGTCCCCAAATAACAAAATATGAAACAATTGAAAAGGAAATCCAACGAACTGACTTCAGTGTATACCATTTAACAGAAGTAATAATGGTAGATAGCAACAAACTATAACCACTAGACAACAAGCTCCTGACTTGGTACATGTATACAAGGAAAATTTAACTCGCATGAATATCACCTCAAACAAGCTTATACGTGAATGAAACTCTCGTGAAATCAGGTCATGTGAGTTTGGTGTGAATCTCATGTGAGAGACACATGCATTTTTTTCACGTAAAATTCATGTGAATTATAAAAATAAAATTATTCAAATAACATCTTATTTTTCCAATTAAAAAAAACCCATGAGAAACACCAATTTTTTTTAACAATTCCCAAATTGTAAATTGATAGATTCAATAAGAAGAAATTGTTTTAAGAACTTCGTCTTGTCCAAACAATTACAAACAAAATTTAAGCCACTTTGACAAATTGTTTTCTCAACAATTATATGTATTCCTGTATAATACCGTTGTCAAGTTCAAATTTTCAATATTAATATTTTATTTTTTCAGTGGAGGAATTCAAAGAGAATGGGTCGGTGTTCCAAGACAGTATTTTAGACCAGGCGAGACTCAAGCGCGATGCGCATGTGTGAAAAATATAGGTCCTCCGTCTGATCAGCCTGATGCTAAAGATCACAAAAATAATGGTGATTTAGACAATCCTGGCATGAAATTGTACGAAGGTTGTGATCCAAATGTTGATTCGTGTTATTTTCCAGAAAAATGATATTAACAAATTGTTGCTGTTTAGTTACTTCTTTTAGTCAGGCTCCCAGAACTTTTATCTTTTTTTTAGTTGGCGTCATAGTTTAACTGTAGATAAATTGTTTGATTACAAATTTCATGACACAGAAACAATTTGTTTTACAAGGAAAGAAAACATGGTTTGTTTCCAATCAAAATGAAAGGGAAACATCTCGGTATATTTGACGCTTTAATTCCTATCGTGATATATTTGATTCCTATCAATTTACATTGCGATGCAGTCATGTGTATATTGTAATTCATGAACTATAAACTTCGTGTTTTTGTTAAAATAGTTTTTGGGCGTCCCGTATTCCCCATTTCTTTCCTCGACAGTCCCGGTTATTGTGTCAGTCTTTTTTATGACTTCATTACCTCTTGTTACATAACTCGTTGGCCGTGATGGGTCACTTTAACGTCTCAAAATATAATACTTACTTCTTCGTCTTTATAATTATTATTCTAAACTTGACATAGAACCAGATTGAAAAAAATAAACTCCAGACATTTGCGTTTCGTCTACAAAAGACTCACCAGTGACACTCAAATAAAAAAGTTTAGAAGACAAATAATGTACGAAGTTGAAGAGCATTTAAAACCCACATTTTCGAAAATTTTGCCAAATACAGCCAAGGTTGTCTATTCCTGGTGTAGAATAGTTAATTTATTCTCAGCGGAAATCTCATCCAAATACATACAAGTAACAGGATAATAATTGTGTACGCCAGACGCCCGTGTCGTCTACAAAAGTCTCATCAGTGTCTCTAGAATAAAAATATTAAAAGGTCAAATCAATTAAGAATTTGGAAGAGCATTGAGGACCCCAAAATTCCGAAAGGTTTTTCCAAATACCGACTATGATAATCTTTTCCTGGGGGGTAGACATGTGATATTTAAATCAATTAAGATAACGTAGAATTTGAAGCTTGTATAAAAGGTTCAAATTTCTGGTTGTCTCACAGTTTTCCTGACTATATTTTTAGGGAGCTACCATTTGATTTTTATGGGGGGGGGGGGGGGCTAGGATGAAAAATTTGTCCTGCATTTTTTTTTAGTTGTTATCTCTGTCCTGCCTTTTTATTTTTCACTCTATTCGGTCCTGACTTCTTTTTTTTTTAGTTTATCTTGACTTTTTTACATAAATTGTCATCCTGCCTTTTTTTTTTGCAAACTGTCTCATCCTGCCTTTTTCTTTACTCAAAACTCCTGTCCTGCCTATTTTTTTCAAATTTCATCCTAGCCCTCTCCTAAAATCACATGGTAGCTCCCTTACTGATTTAAAGAATATGTTTGTTTTAACCTCTCTTTTTTGAACTGACTAAGTTCTATGAATAATATATTTTGGTTCATTCCTCCTATTCCCACTTTTTATAAATCTGGTAAGAAAAGTTAAAATTTCATGTGGGAATAGGGGGAAAACTTGTGCAAACAAAGGATTATACTGTATAAACATTGTTTATTCAACTTTTAATTGACAAGTATTTTTTTGGGTAGGTAATAAGTTATTTTTTATGTGTATGAATTCTGTGTTTTTAATTAAAATAGACATAAAAGAAATGGAAACAAATATAAGTAAATCATTTTATTTCTTTTATAACACAAATTCAACATTAGATTCAAGCAAGCATTATAATATGAAACAAAAAATACAAGTTAACAGCACTAAAACACATAAAAGATATTGCACAGACATTAGAAATTCACTGTATATAAGTCTATTAAAGTTTATTAATCTAATCAACGTGAAGAAGGTGGGAGGCTGCATCACCAAACTGCACTGTTGTGACTTCCTGGCTGCGGTGTCTAACCTTAAGCTCTTTTAATCTGTTGTTGATTTCGACATACTTTCGTGTTTGGGCCACTCTCTTCCCATCGGCTGCATACTGGATCATGGTCAAGGCGTTGAAAGCTTCCTCATGATTCAGTAGTTTTATGAGTTTAAAGATGTTTGGATGGGGGTGCTGGACATGTTTCTTCAGCTTGCTGTGCCATCCCTCTAGATGATGTGTAGTCTTCGAACCTATGTTGTGCGTTGGTCTCAAAGGTGACTGTTCTGTTCGACCCAGTATTTGTTACATAGTCTGTAAAGGGCGTGTAGTTGATGTTAGTATCAATCTGATCTATGTCGGTTAGGACATTAAACCACACATCTTCGATCATAGTACGTGCCCACATACCATCTATGTTGATTTCATCAATAGTTTTTGGTAAAACTGGAAGGTTCTTCTTGCGTTTGTTGTACATGGAAATCTTGCATGATGGGAAAGTTATTTATAATTTTATCTATCATCAATTTATTTGTTCGGATGACAATTTTTTTAAGTTTACAAATTCAATGATTTTTTAATCTAACTTCTATTTATCTGACTTATTCTTTATCTTTAAGCAATTATTTGAATAAGAAAAAACATATTACAAATAAACAGTGTTTTAGATTGATTTTTTAAAATAATATTATAATTAACAGTGTTAGAAATATGTTTTCTTTTAAAAAATACAGGTAATTCTTAGGTGAATTTTTAGTTAACCTTGATTGTTATAAAAACAAATCATTTATCAAAACATCTATTGTTATTTGCAAGTGGGAATAGAAGGAATAGTGATTTTTAAAAGTGGGAATACGAGGAAGACACCTATATTTTGTATTAATTTGTTCATGATGCTTAAATTTATATGACAATATAACATTACATTACACAAATGTATTTAAATATTTTTGTCCGTATATTTGAAATAGGCCGCTTGTCACGATCCAATATTCATTGCTGTACTTCAAAATACTTTTGAATACATAATAATAAAATAGCAGATTATCGAAAAGTGAGTACGACAATGATTACTTGATAACATGTGATTTGTAAAATTCACATACATTATCTGTACCAGATTTTGTTTGTTACTTGACTGTAATCTCCAACAATAAATGGAACACACATTATTAAGACATTGGGTTTGACAATCCATTATTAACCAAAAAATGAAGGAAGGACTTGATTGTTTTTTTATTTTTAGATATGCTGGCTATTACATCTGTAATCGGTGATAAATCTAAAATAGAGGAAACGTCCCGTTTAAGGGAAGTAGGAACACGTGATAAGCACTTCTCCCTTTTTGTTTATATTAAAAAGAGATGGAAAGTGATTGAAAAAATTGCAAAACGCTTGTCTCTAGTTGACACCGATGAATGACCAAAGTCCTGAAATCTTACTCGGAAGCTAACTTCATTGTTAACTAGTTTACCTAGAAAAAAGTAAAATCACAAAAACACCTAACGTCGGGGAAAATTCAAAACGGAAAGTCCCTAATAAAATGGCAAAATCAAAAGCTAAAACACATTAAACAAATGGATAACAACTGTCATATTCCTGACTTGGTACAGACATAGAAATAGAAATTATTTAAAAATATACACATTGTATTAAGAATACGAAATGACATGATGATAGGTCATTAACATACTGAACCTGTTAGGTATTTAGAAAAACCTATTGGAAAATGTGTCTCTTTATTGGACGTTGGGGATTTATAAGGACATGGGCATACGCCACAGTTTCACAGTTTCATGTATAAGTTATTGTTGTTGTCCATTCGTTTGATGTGTTTTGTCATTTGATTTTGCCATTTGATTAGGGACTTTCCGTTTTACTTTTTATTATACTCTGGTGTATATCGTTATAAAAGAATGAATAGAACTGACAAACAACATAAGCAAAAGTACATGTAACGAACAAACGAAAAGACAAATTTGTCTAGAAAATATTTGTTTTATTTCTTTATTATAAAAGTAATATAGATGTTAAGGTGGTACCTAACACAACAGGGAGATAACTCTGTAAAAATCAGCTAAACGTTTTAATCACGTTGTATTGTTAAGGAAATATTAAGCTTCTCAATGATCAAAATTAGTGTTTGTCAAACTGCTATATAACCAATGAAATTTTTCTGATAAAGTGGTTGGTTCAAATTTTTTGAAATTTTTATATTTTTGTCAAAGGGTCAAAGTAAACATTTTGTCAAAATTTTATGAAAATTAAACGAGCCAAGTTAATATTTGTCAAGGTGTTGGGTACCACCTTAATCTGAAAAATCACCAAAGATATTATTAGCCTTATGTATAATTTGTTTAGATGTTAGGAATGATGCTGATACTAGTGAGCGGTACGCAACGTTCACTAAAATGAGGAAGGCGCTACCTTGAATGCCAGCTTACCAAAACTATGTCCTACATATTGATTGATTGTTGGTTTGCTTAACGCCCAGTGGCAAATATTTCATGCATGTTCAGGACGAATGTCCATATAGTTTTTTTTTTGTCTAAAATATAATAATAAGTTTAGATGGAAAATGTTTAGGGAAAGATCATTGAACTTCAAAAGGCAGAAGGGGGTATGGTATTTTTTTTGTTTGCTTTGTTGCGTCGCAGGAAGGCGTCAAAGCAAAAATTTAAAATAGCCTTCATGGATGTCATAATTATTTGGACTAGTATTTTTCTTTAAAAACTGATGACAAAAAATACTCTGTTCAAGCAGAGGACAAAAAAAATATTCTGAATCCAGATTTTCCCCATACCTTATAGTGTTATATTTTGACTAAATAATTTTGATTAATAGCATTGAAGTGCTTCACGTGTAAAAAATCTGTCTCAAACAAAAACCATACTCCCCCTTTGGAGCTAAATTGTTGCTCCCTTATTGTTTTCTGCTGAAAATGAATTTATTGGTGATTTATATAAATGACAATGCTTACAATCATTAACTTGTGCATTTTCATATCCATTTTTCTTTCTTTGCAAATTTTACAAAATTTAAAACAATAAGACATTTGTTTAATTTCAAAACTATGAATACTGTTATACAATCCATAACTTCATTAAATTAATTTTTTGTTGATTTTCATGAAAAGGTGGAGGATTTGGAATATATTTTTCATCAATATCTAAAAGTTGTAGCTGTTTTTTTTATTTAGTGTTGCAAACAACGCTTTCTGTTTGTTGAATTATTTTTACTTTCTAAATTAGCTGTTTGTTCATATTGTATTCCCAGTTTCCTGCATCTCATATATATGTGATCAGCAAGAGGATCATTCTGGTTGTTAAAAGAAGAGTTTGAATTTACAGTGAGCCTGTTTAGAATAATGTTTTGATCAGGTTTTTCATTTACATCTAAGCATATAAGGAACCATAAATAGGATTGTTAAGTTGATAATCTAAAGATTTTGCTATTTTCTAGGATGTTATTTAAAATTTGCGGGGAGAACACTGCTCAGCAGTATAAATATATTCCTGATCATCTTCTTTTTGTGGGTTAATTTCTACATCAATTTCATGTACTAATTCAGAGTCGGTTTTATGTCATTTCTTGCATAATTTGTTTTATTAGCTTACTTTTCAAGTTTTTATACGACGGCAAAATAAAATTGAGAATCGAAATGGGGAATATGTCAAAAATTTGCTTTCGAGTAATGCTATCATGTCGCTGTTGCTGTCCGAAGACACATTTGGTTTCCGGACAATAACTTTAAGTAAATGGATCTCTATGACAATGTATGAAATTGTACCAGAAGGTTCAATACACAAAAGGAAGGTTAGAATTGATTTTGGGGTTTATGGTACCAACAGTTTAGGATTCAGTGGTCAAAAACAACATTTTTGGTTTTTTTTCCATAATTTTTAGGTTTTTTCTCCAAAAATTTACCATTTTTACATTGATTATTTCTCATTTATGTATAAATGCAACAAATACTGATATGGCAGGTGATACACACCAAACAGTGTGTGTAAATTATTTTATCGGTAATTTGTGCATTTTTCCTTTGATGTGTACTCCTTGTCCTTGATAATGTCGACGTCATTATCAGTGAACTGGTCATGATAAAGAAAATATATTGGGTTAGTTCGCAATTGACATGCACAAGTGCACCGCAAAAGGATCTTCTTTCCCTTTAATTCACAAAATTGCACATGTTTTTTTTCGCAGAAATGCACACGTTATTTCATGAATGAAACACTTGTCATTGTTTGAAACTTTCAGTAATCAGCTAATAATAAAACGTTAGTTTAGCCTTTTTGAACGATTCACTGATTGTGTGAAAATTTGAACAGCAAATGTACGATAAACCTGATAAAATTGCAGAATTATTGATAGCTTTCCTTACTATTCACAAGGACATATCACTAACATATCTTCCATGCTATTCCGATTTGCCTGAGTTTTTATTCCTATATAGTCTGGCATGGCTGGTGCTGTTCCAAGTTGTCTTCTTTTTCTGCATGTTTCTTGAGAAGTATTTGTTTGACCTGGTCAGTCACTATAAAGTGTTACAATTCATATTTAGACGCAACACATAAATAGTGACCAAAAAGGTACCGCTTTCACATGCATGACATGAGAGAATCTAGAAAAAAAATTAAATGTACCGGTACACATTTTCAACATTTTTGTGGGACTATCATATGAAATTAAGGAGATATGTAGTTGGAGACTGCTGCTGAATAGAAATGTTTGGGCTCACCCGATACCTGTTTTCAAATTAGTCCATATTAAAGTTTGAAGGGTCCAAAATTAAAATATGTTTGATTTCAACTGACATAAAAGTTTTGGTGTTTTTTTATATGCTAAATCTACATCTGTGGTTGTATCAGGCTGTGCTTGGCGAAGCATTTTATTGCTGTTTTGTTTGTACTTTATTTTATTTTGGTCATGAAAAATTAACTTGTAGTTGTGAAGTTGCTAACATTTTTAAAAGATGATAATTAGATAACTTCGCATGGTGACGACACTGATGTTTTCGTAGATTTACTTTTTCCCAGGAATGCTTCATCTGTTGATACATGTATATTCTCACTGTGAACGATTTGTGTATATTTAAATATATTAACATATGTTGAAAGACGTGTATAATGTCAAATCATAACAATACAAATTGTTTTGTCTCAAAAAAAACTTGTGATTTCTGCAGTTATTTTTGTTGAATACATACATAAACATAGGGTGAAAATTGGGTACTTGGTGCAATTTAGGTACTGTGACGTTATAGCCATAATTGTTTATTGCTTTAATAGGTTGAAATGTGCACCTGATTAAAGTATTAGGTAAAGTGAAAATGTTTTGATCAGGTTTAAACTGACGCATAAAATATACAGGTGACTGCGGGAGGCAAATATTTATATTGCCTCCAAATAATGTGTCTGCAGCTTGAATTTCAAAGGATGTATGAAGCCCACATACTTCCAAGTAACATGCTCTATACCTATCAAAAGTCATGGTATTATCATGGGTTATCATAACTCCATGATCGTAATTCCCATAAAATCCAATTTTGGACAATATGGGAGCATGCATACAAATTATACCTAAATGTATCACTCAGACTCAAGTCTCCTTTTACTATGATTAAACTTAGAGAGTGAAAAAAACAGTCTCCATCTCCTGGGACTGCTTAAGGTAGATATGTGTCATAATTAATGACAAGATTTGTTGAGAGTTTGTCAAAGGAAGTACAGTGACAGTATACAAAATTAGAAGATTGTGAATTTGAATATATTTTTTTTAAAACTTTTGTTAAGTTTTGAATTTCACCTGCATTTGTCTGTTAGCTAGGAATAACAGTGACCACATACCACAGTATAACCAACTTCATTATCACTGTAACTTGATATGGATTATGGGAAATTCTGTAGCAGATTTTACTACCTTCACCTCCGGCTACGTTTCTCCTTAAATTTATTGCTTGCAGAGGGTTTTTCTGTGTTCCCATGGCTGGACGGAACTTTTAAACTACAAATGTTATCATTAATTATGATATTGTGACTTTTAAATGAAGTACCTGTGGTAATTTAGGAGATTTGTCACTGATAGTGGAAAAATGAAGCAGACGATGAAATATATGTTACATGGCGTAAGATGTTGTTGTCCAAACTTCGGTTATTTCCGTGGTACAATAAAATTTAAATAAACTGCACAAGTTACTAAAATTTCTAAATTCTTGTTTTTGTAAACAAATAAAAATTCATGTCGTATTTAACATCGAATTTATTCCGTTTTGTCCCGTTTTTTCAAGATTGCGATTAAACGAGAATCTGGTAGCCATTAAAAATATAAGGGTTAAACTAATGTCCTGAAATTGTCCTTACGGATATTCCAATGATAATTTCGTTTTCAATATTTGAAGAATTGACCTTATATTTGGAGCCAAGCAAGAATACAATGTTTATTTAATAAATATAATGAAAAAAAAGAAAACAAATATTTTTAAGAGTTAGATAACTTGACTTGATCTACTTCGAAAATTTAAAAAAAAAATCGTACGAGATTTAACGAGAGTGACGAAACTTTTTAGATTGCTCATGTAGAGAGAGTTATCGTTCTTTATTCCAATTCGATGCTTCTACCATAAGTGCCAGCTAAAGCTGGCATATGATAAGACGATTTTGACGTTGTTCCAAGCAATCAAGCTTGATATTGATATTTGAAAAGCTTTTTTGACTGTTATAAATTGGTTGGTAGGAAATGCATAGTTTTTAGAAATGAAACTCAAAGTGGTCGCAGGCATTTGTTCTTATGAATATTCATTTACAGGAATTGTCAGTCTTTCCGGTCCATAATTGAAAATTTTAATGTTGCCAGCAGTTCGCATTAATGAATATTTCCAATTTTGCACTGATTTTTTTTTATATAAATCATATGAATTTACTTTCCTTAACTTTTTTCATTGCATTTCTTTTAGTTTCCTTCCCTTTTTGCTAAATTATCATTTTCCGATGCTTTCTTTTTCGCAAAAAATCTAGCCACTAATTTCGTGTTTTCTGCATTTACTCAAATTTCCTTTGACCTACTATTGTTAGGAAAGTATGGCTGGATCGACGGCAAAAACAAATAAGTCAAGAACCATTATCATATCTAGTCTTCATCAATTCAGAAGTAGGTCAAGAAATATTTTTTTAAATGACCGTCCAGTTCATTTGTTGTGTTACGTTGATGTAAGTGCCTATCATAGATCCTAGGTAAGCTCACACGACATCGCTACGTATTGATACATTCCGCACAGCCAGATGGAAACCCCATTTGAGTTAAGATTTTCCGGTCTAACATAAAAATCAGGAATAACCTCATTTTTTTCCCCGAAAAAATAAAGGTAGCAGTAGTATACCGCTGTTGAAAAAGTAAGTCACAACCCTGGTACGTCCAATCGAAGTTACTCACGCTCGCTGTACGCTCAAACAAAAGATACAACTTTACGAGGATCAGTATATCGACTGTCCCTATCCAACACATCCTCATTTTACAGTGTCAATGTAAATGACACAATCTTCATATTACTCGATCAATCTATTTTTCAGAACCTATCCATAGTATTTAATATTAGTGTGTTCTCGTCCAAAATATGCCATGCATATTTTCACTGGATGTTGTGCAAACAGCAATCAATTAATTTGAAACGAAGTCCTTGTCATCTATAGATTGATTCAAACTTTTAGCTATTTTTAATCTTCTTTTTATGCAACCCACAATGCATTAAAATTTATTTTGGTCACATTATCATATTTTGTCTGCTTTGTGTTGCTCATCTTAGTGTGTCAATATATAAACAGATCAATTAAAAACTACCATAAAAGTGGGGAAAAGGGGGGTGGGGTTAGCTACGGAAATGTACCAAGTGCGGAATATGGCAGTTGGTTTTTATTTGTTCTGTTGATTAATAGAATTTGATTTTGTCAGTTTACCCTGTTAAAACAAAAGACGAAAACAACGTTCGAATGTAATGTAAGATTAACAAATAATTATGAAAATGTTGCCAGATTTATAATTTATCACAAGGAAATGCATGTACCAAATCAGGAATATGACAGTTTTCTTTCATTTTATATGTTTGAGTTTTTTTGCCATTTGATAGAGACTTCATTTGATTTTTCCTTGGAATTCTGTATTTTTGTTATTTTCTTTTTTTCTAAATAAAATCTTGCATTTCCAATTTTTTTCTGGTACTGAAAAACTAGTAAGCTTACTCAATCCATCAATCTAAACCGAGAAGACAAAAACAGAAAACTGCAATTTATAAAGCAGTTTTTTGTCGCCACATAATATTTTTTCCTTCTCAATTTATATAGAAAAAATTAACATGAGACCTCAAATAAAGAAAAACTTTGCATGAGTAAAGTTTTATCATATCCGGTGCTACAGACAAAATTTCACATAACTTTTTCTTTCCTGTTAACAAACTTTAGTAACCATGTAACCTCAAGTATCCAACTTGTTTCATATAAACACTTTTAGATAAAAAAAAGAATGGTGTGATTTGAAACACCCAAGACATATGTCAGATATTTTTAACTCTACTGCAATGAAATGTGGGATTAATTTTCTACACCTGTCAAATTCAAGAGAACATTTTTCAACCTTTTTTTCGTATGCAACCGGATGTGACGTACCATGAATTGGTGGTATTTTAACTAGATAGACAACGGTCTGTTGTAGTTTAGCTGGACAACGTATTATTGCATTGTTTACGTAAATAGACAACGCTCTTGTCACGTATGCATAAAGCTACTTAAGTTAAGATGTATTCCCAAGGGACTGATTTGTTTACTTTTCTTACGATAAATTAGTATAACGATTGGATATCTTTACTTAATAAGTGGTTTTATGCATACTGGTGTATTGAAGCTAGACAATGTATTGTTGTATTGTTTAAGTAGATAGACAACGCGCTTGGTCCGTATGCATAAAGCTACTAAGTTAAGATGTGGTCCGAACGGACAGATTTTTCTTCTTGTCCTACGATAATTTAGTATTACGATTGGAGATGTTTACTTAATAAGTGGTGTTATGCATACATGCCCTGGTGTATTGGAGCTAGACAATGTATTGTTGTATTGTTTAAGTAGATAGACAACGCACTCTTGTATGTAGATAGAGAATGTAAATATTTATGTTTTTCATAGGATTACACTGTGTTCCTATGGTAAGGTTATATATTCTGTAGATATATTGAATATTGAATATTTTAGAAATATTGAAATAAAACTTAATTAGTGAAATGAATATCGTTTTGCATTAACACAAATCTTTCAAATATATTTTATTGGAGGTATTTATTCAACAGTTTCTGCAAAAAGTAAGTAAGAAATATTGCAATCCAATGTAATTCTTTCTTTATTTTATTTTCAAGCCCGTTTTTCACAAATGTAATATAAAGTTTCATTACACCTATTGTCATTCCATGTTCCGTCATTGCTTACGTTGATGCAATCTTCAATGCCATTTTGATTGTTTGGTTCGTTCGAGTCGAAGTTGTCATAGGTAACGTGCGTTCCATCAGCAGTCCACACCCAGTTATTTTTATTAATACGGATTCCACTAGTCCAGTAGACTTCTGCGTACCCTGGCCGGAAAAAAAAATTTGTAAGATCAAATAGTACATTTTCTTTGAAAGTATCGCAAGAATTAGCGTATATGTTACTGATTTTTATGAATAAAAATGAGATGTGAAGTACATGTGAACATCAATGGCAATGCAATACATCATCAACTTAAAACAATCATGTCAACTTTTCTCATATTAAATTATTGTATCAATCAGCTTACATGTCAGAAAACAAAGACAATTAAACCTCTTTTCTCACGAAATTTGGTGTACATCGAAAAAGATAAAATAAAATAAAACAAAACTGCATGAACAAAATGAATTTAAAAATAAATTTGTTACCTTTGATGACAAATAAAGAGAAAGACTGGGCAGCAGATTGTCAGATGACTATTTTCATAAAAAAAAAGTGCGATACACATATTTCAATCACTTTAGTGTAATGAAGTCACCTATCGTATGAGGGAATATCCGATTATTACAGATGGACTTCAAATTAAATCAATTTTGCAAAGTTTCAAAAGTGCAGAAAACCTTTATTCAATATTTGCATTGTAAGTAGCAATCCTTTTTCAAGGACATCATGATAGTAAATACATGTTGAATCTAAATTAAAAGGCCATTATCGACATAGGAGACAAAAATATGTCTATGTCAAAGACTATTTTTAAAAATGAAATAGTGTTTAACAGTTACACAGCCGAATTTGTTTTAACGAATATGAGAGACGAGCTGTGGTATTATATTGCAGAAAAGACCCATAGTTTTTGTAAATATGTATAAGCATCTACATAGGAGGTAGGTTATTTACTGAATTGCATGGTTCACCTTTTGTTTCAAAACAAACTGCTTTACATTTATTCTTGTCCGTGTGCAATCATAATACAAAGGAGGCAAATAACCCTAATGTACACATAAAACAGTTAAAATATGCTTACATTGTCCAATTACTCGTGTATCTGGCAAACCTATATAAAACAGCAAAAGAAAAAGTAGGAAAGCAAAATTGTAGGTTATGGTCTGCCGGCATAAAGTTACGATTAACTCTTTTAATTATGATAGTTATCAAATTATTCAAAAGGACAGTGTCTTTGGCATGCAAGGTATCAGTGAGTGGAACTTGTACATTTGTATTTTAACATTGATAGGTAATTCTACTACACACGTATACAATTACAGTATGGTATCAGTAAAAAGTAAAATCACAAAAATACTGAACTCCGAGGAAAATTCAAAACGGAAAGTCTCTAATCCAATGGCAAAATCAAAAGATAAAACACATCAAACGAATGGACAATAACTGTTATATTCCTGACTTGGTACAGGCATTTTCTTATGCAGAAAATGGTGAATTGAACCTGGTTTTATAGCGCTAAACCTCTCACTTGCATGAAAGTCGCACCAAACTCCAGGTGATCTCTTGGTATGCATCTGTTGGTAAACCGATGTTCTTCCACCATTTGAAAGCAATACATGCATGTGGGATGCACTCATTATTGAAGGCTCTATGGTGATCAATAGCTGATAACAATTTGGTTCTATGGTCTGCGGGTGGAGAACTGTGTCATTGGAAAAAACACCATTCTTTTTATATATATAATGATTATTAACTGAAACAGACAAGTATACTAAGTAATCTATAGGCATGTAGCCGATTTTTTTTATTATACCTTTGTGACATCTAATTAATTATTCATGTTTTTTTTTCAAATCTACGTTTTTGCTTCAAGAGGAGGGAGCAAGAATAATAAACCGTGACTTACTCTCAAATCTTCAATGTTTTCGATTAAAATAATGTTTAACATGTTCAGCTTTGAAAAAAGTGTTTTTTGTGCTTTGTCTTTTTTGTTCAGATATTTTTTTTTGGAATCAAGAAGTTTTCGTTTTGTTCAAATGATGGAACTGTGGTATGGTAAAAATCACGCTAAACACTCTGAAACATTCTCCCAAACTTAACTATAGCATGACGCTTTTCGTTCTTTTTAAGTAAACAATCTGTATCAACACATTTAAGAAATACAATGCTTATGCATGTAAAAATTAGCATGGTGAATAATAATTCGAGAATCATTTCACAAATTAACAAACATAGCAAAAAGTGTGGAAAGACCCCAAAGGGATATTTAATTTAAACAATGTGTATTCAGATAATCATCAAATAACAATATAATACACTTGAAATACATATATAGGATTCAGAAACAAGCAAAGTTGCTTTTACAAATCTGTTTCCCATGGAGAATTGAAACTCATAAGTGACTATGTTGAACACATCTATCCCATCGAACTTGGGATAAAGGATACAACAGATACAGTTAAGTCTGCCTCATATCTTGACTTACATCTATACATTGACAATGAGGGTCGGTTGAAAACAAAACTTTACGACAAAAGAGATGATTTCAGCTTCCCAATTGTGAACTTTCCATTTCTATGTAGCAACATTCCAGCAGCGCCTGCATACGGAGTATATATCTCCCAATTGATACAATATTCCCGGGCTTGTATTTCCTATCATGATTTCCTTGATAGAGGATTGCTGCTCACAAGGAAGCTATTATACAAAAAGTTCCAAATGGTGAAGTTGAAATCATCCCTTCGTAAATTTTACGGACGCCATCACGAGTTGGTTGACCGTTATAAAATAACCGTTTCACAGATGATATCGGATATGTTTCTTATGTCGTAACTACAATACCCTTCCCTTTTCACGAATGCGACCTACCGAATTAGACTATGTACCGGATTTGTAATAACATAAGCAACACGACGGGTGCCACATGTGGAGCAGGATCTGCTTACCCTTCCGGACCACCTGAGATCACCCCCAGTTTTTGGTGGGGTTCGCATTGCTTTGTCTTTAGTTTTCTATGTTGTGTCATCTGTACTATTATTTGTCTGTTTGTCTTTTTATTTTTGGCCATGGCGTTGTCAGTTTTGTTTTCGATCTGTGAGTTTGACTGTCCTCTAGTATCTTTCGTCCCTCTCTTTGTTGAAGATAGAATAAGATAGTCATATATAAAGAACGATGAAAAGACAAATAACAGTATACAAAACACTACACAAAAAAAAAACAACAACTAAAAACTGAGCAACAAGAACATTTATTAATTGAAATTGATTATTGATTATTTAGAAGCACAAAATAATAGATATATATTTACCTCCAGCGGAATATATGAATAAATTTTTCATCTGCGTCATCAATTTTCACCAGAGAAGCACATTCCTCGCTGCATTTCTCCTGTTGAAAACAATATGTATACTTAAAAATAATAAACACTGGCTTTAAAAGACATGTCAAAAACACACATGAAAGCTTAAAAAGTATAAGACAGTAATTTATGTTTCCTAGAACAAGAATTCAGAGATAAATGTATTGTATTTTAAGCTCCGACGGCAACAATTGGTGATTTGATGGTCGCAAATTGAGTTTACTTGCGACGCATTAGCAGAGCCAGTAAACGGGTATTTGCGACCATTGAATCACCAATTGATGCCGTCGGAGTTTAAAATACAATATTGTTATCTCCATTTTAATGAAACTAACAGAAAACAACGTAAAATAATACATTAAAATCTGTCGCTTGCGCGTACGTTTTCATGGCATCGATGCCATGAAAATTGATGACGTTATCTAATCAAAATGATAGTTAGAAACGATATGTGTTATGTGTGACTGAAACCGCAACCCATTGATTCTGACAACCAAAATACGTCTAGAAGACATCAAAAACTCGCATAAAAGCGTAATTGGTATTAGACAGGATATTGATATGAGTCAAAGAGGGGCGAAAGATACCAGAGGGACAGTCAAACTCATAGGTCGAAAATAAACTGACAACGCCATGGCTAAAAAAGAAAAAGACAAACAGACAAATAGTACACAAAATACAACATAGAAAACTAAAGACAAAGCAACACGAACCCCACCAAAAGCTGGGGGTGATCTCAGGTGCTCCGGAAGGGTAAGGAGATCCTGCTCCCCATGTGGCACCGTCGTGTTGCTCATGTTATTACAAACCCGGAAAATAGTCTTATTCGGTAGGTCACATTCGTGAAAAGGGAAGGGATTATAGTTACGACATAAGGAACATATCCGATATCATCTGTGAACCATTTGGAACTCTTGGTTTAATAGCTTCCTTGTGAGCAGCAATCCTCTATCAAGGAAATCATGATAGGAAATACAAGCCCGGGAATATCGTATTAATTGGAAGATATATACTCCGTATGCAGGCGCTACTGGAATGTTGCTACATAGAAATGGAAAGTTCACAATTGGGCAGCTGAAATCATCTCTTTTGTCGTAAAGTTTTGTTTTCAACCGACCCTCATTGTCAATTTCTAGATATAAGTCAAGATATGAGGCAGACTTAGCTGTATCTGTTGTATCCTTTATCTCTAGTTTGATGGGATAGATGTGTTCAACATAGTCACAAAATTTTGAATTATTTAGTGAGAGAACACCATCTATATAGCGGAAAGTAAAGTTAAAGGATATTGCTAACTTCTTATCTTTCTTCCTAAGAAGTTCCTGTATGAAGTCATCCTCATAATAATAAAGGAACAAGTCGGGAAGAAGAGGGGCACAATTGGTTTCCATTGGAATGCCGACAGTCTGTTGAAAAACACGTCCTCTAAACGTAACAAATATGTTGTCAATCAAGAAATCAAGCATCTTGATAATCTCAGTTTCAGAGAATTTTTTATTTGAATCAGAGTGATTCTTTACAAAGTAGGATTTATCCCTCCCTAAGACAAGATACTTGTACCTACGTTGGCCATTCTTTTTTATGAAACAAAGCAATACTAATTCTTTTAATATGTCTTTTAGTTAGGTAGTATTACTCAAACTTAAGTTTTTATTCAATTTGGCAAAGTTGACATAGTTTTGTCAAATAAGTTGTATCTGCATCCAAAAAATTGACGTAATTGGCTCTTCCAACTTAAAGTGAAGCGTTAACCTGATATGTGGTTCCCTATATAAACAACACGTTTAATAATTTCATGTGTCTGAAGCGTTTTTTTGGATTTACCTTCATCAGGAACGCTCAAAGCCAAACATTTGAAATCCGAGGGATGTATAAGTACCGAAACAGTTGAGTAGCTATATGACAAAAATATATAAAACAAATAGCCAAATTCATCTAAAGTCGACTTTGCCTGAGGGAGTTGAAACCTTAGTTTCTTTATAATTTCAAAATTTATAAACGGACAGTTTTAGAAAGGTTTGTTATAAATCATGTCAGTACCGAAGTACTGACTACTGAGCTGATGATACCCTCGGGGACTGTTAGTCCACCAGCAGAGGTATCGACCCAGTGATGTAAAAAATTGAAAACAACACGTTTAATAATTTCATGCGTCCGAAGCGCTTTTCTGGATTTACCTTCATCAGGAACGCTCAAAGCCAAACATTTGAAATCCGAGGGATGTATAAGTACCGAAACAGTTGAAGCCTAATACTCGTACATCACATAAAACATATAACTGTCCATTGCTCATATGGAGCAGTAACATTGGTATGTGCATCAAACACAACCAAACAAATCGTTGTACTTTGACTATCGATCTGTATTACAGTTAGTCACCAATTACATGGGGAGCATCTGTTCCTCGGTTTCGAATGGGTACCATAAAATACAACACTAAAAGTATTTATTTGTATCATGAGTGATAAACATATTCACCTTGAAAGTCGATTCTCTCATGCTAAATTATAAATTTGGCGATTTATTAGAAGAAAAAAAGAGAACCGGTATTTACTTACATCCACGTCATTTTTGAGTCTGGTGAATAGTTGTCAAATTGGCAATCACATCACATTTTATATGTTGTCTTTAACAAAACACACGTGCCTATAAACACGTGTTAAATAAGCTATAAATCATCCCGGGTTAAAAAAGTTTTTTTGTAATGTATTGGTCATCGAATAGACATCACCGAAAGATACGTATCATCGAAATGTGTTCTTATCATTACCAACTTGACAGGTGGCATAGATAGACCAAAATCTTCTATCAATTAGGAGAACCTGCAACAACCCCCAGGTTTGAGCGGGATTCCTGTTGCTCAATGTCTCGTTTTCTATTTAGTATTTGTGAACCTGTTTGTATTTAAATCGTTTTCGTTTTTGCCATGGTGTTGCAAATTTATATTCGACTTATAAGTTTTGAATGTCCCCTTTGGATCGTTTGTACATTTATTTGGCACATCATTTTGTTTAACAAATTTTATCCACAGGCAACATGAAAAGATATTCATTCAACCTGACTAAAATTGTATAAAATAATAGTGATATAATGAGTATTTTTTTGTAATATTTCTATTGTCAAAATGCCGAAAAAACTTCTCCTTGGCGGGTCCTAGGTTAAAGGCTTTAAAGCAAAACAAATTTATATCAAGACAAAAAATTGCACTAACTAGTTTTTGCTATTCAAAAAGGGTTGTTCATCTCCTGTGCACCTACCAGTGATAACAATCAAATTACCTGAGCCTTTTCGCGTGTTTCTTGTTCTTCCACAAATTTATAACAATGCTTTTTATACAGCTCCCATCCGTCTTCACAACTTATATTATCTTTGCTAACTATGATATGAAAACATAGTAAATATGTTAAGATACATTTAGCTTGTCATTTTATGTCTTTAATATTAGGTGTTCTTCTGGTGAGAGAATCAAGCATGATCTTAGAATACTGAATATGTAAATCAAAAGGTAAAAGGTCAATAGAAGATATAACACCCTTTAACGACCCTTTTGTACTAAATGACTAAATGCCTAGCGGATAAGCAGCAAACATTAATTTACAAGTCTTTAATCGATCCAGGCGATAATCAAACATTCGACACCCCAACCTCGATATTAGCACAATAACATGAGACCACTGAGGCGATGTCGCCGTAAATATGCATTAATCGTATACAATTTGGCCTTACCGTGTGCAGCCTTGTTTGTGATGTGATAATGTGTTTTTGTTTAATAACTTTTTAAACTCAAAGTTAATAATTTCTACCCAAATTGTGTCATTTGAAAGAAGTTGCAAAGTTTAAGATTTGCGGTTTAAAGAAAACAACTATGCATTGTCGCAAACCACATTTTTTGTTAGAACTGGACTCGGAACAGGATAGGAAATGTTCAAAGGGCACTGCTTTCTTCTTGTTTCTAAGCTTTCTACAAATACATTTTATATTTTGGGACAAAAGTAAAATCACAAAAATACTGAACTCCGAAGATTATTCAAAACGAATGGATAACAACTGACAATGTATGGTAATTCCATTTTTTTTGTAGCAAATATGTTCAATATTTGAGTGGTCAGGATAACTATTTTCAAACAATCGTTGGAAGTATTTTCATTTTCCCTTATACTTGCGTAAGATTGGAATGTTTAATAACATAATCGTCCTGCAGTCCAAGAACATCAAGAGGGTGTACTTCGATTTTCAGGGCTGTTCAGTATACAACATTAAATTCAATGCGTAATTGATATCGAAAACATATAGATACCTCATAGATTTGAGTTGCTTTAATTCTGTTTAGTCTTGTTTTTCTCCGTTTGATTAATTATATTCACACGATGATGACAATGCCAAAAAAAGAGCAGGAATTCTAGTACATACAAAGTCAAACACGCTTTAATAAAGAGTATAAAAGTAAATTACTTTATACTCTATGACAAAAATTGGTTAAGAACGTAAACATGGACTAAACCGTCTCCTTTAATTCTGACGAGACCAGTATTTTTTTCGTTCCTTGTATACATGTAGTACTATAAATATTTATACTTCTAGCCTTCTGTAATTTTTTTCCAATACAATGTCCACAGTTAATAATGTTTTAAGAGAACTATGTGAAGTGGTGCTGACTTTGATAATTTTCACTTATTTTTCTATATAATTAGAATGTTTGTCGAAAAAGGTATATATAGAGACAGCTGAACATACATTTTTCCCATTCATGTTTAAAATAACAACGTCCAAAATTATTTTAATAAGAATGTTTTATTCCTAACTGTAATCTAATAGGTCGAGTATTCGTTTTTAAAGGTTTACTCTTCCTTTGGCCGATATATAATAAACTGAGTTAAGCAAAATAGACGTCAGAGTCAATTTGTGTAGAACGAGTCATTAAGTCAAAAGAAGCATACGTATAATATGTGATAAACTCGTTGATATTTACGTAGTTTTGTATTGCATTTAATCTGTGTAAGAAAAACTGCCAACTTTGTATCCATTGAATCAAATTGATGCTGTAGTTGGGCTAAAATTAAAAAAAATCATATGAAACCAGTGAAAAATATGTTACAGCAAAAAAGTAGAAACGAAATATATATATATATAAATTTAACATCTTTGATTTGACCTGGTCGGGGATTAAACCCACACTCTCACACTCAAGGCATGCACACTACCAAAAGACCACCGAGACTGTTGATATGATATAATTACGCAATGGAATAACAATTTTCATTTTAACTGATTTATTGAAACAAAAGTCAATCACTTTGAAACAGTTTTACGATATTTTCACATTTCTAAGAATATAAACGTTTATTTACAAATTTATTCTAATAGTTCTATTCTGTCATTATTCAGTTTTTGTAGACTAGAAAACGTTAAATTATTCCAGTTCTCCACTTCCTGATGTTTTATACTATTTTTCTGTACACTATCTGCCAATTGTGCATGTTGTGTTTCACGTGTGACCAATTTCTGCTGTAGCTGACCTAAAAAAAACATCAATTAAAATAAGGCGAAAAATATGTTACTTTAAATAGCTTTAAATTCATTCATTAGAATCATTTCAGTATCAGTTACTTAAATTTGATTAATTTTTTTATTTAAAGTTTGACCTTTGAACTTGACATCAACTTCAAGTTATACAGTAATAATCTTGCATTAAAGGACCATGCATCTCTTCTGTGTATGGTTTATAATTTTTGTTTCCCCATTTTTCAAAAACTTTTAACTTTTCAGATGAGATAAAACCCACAACCTCTAACACACAAGGCATGCACACTACCACAAGACCACGGATGTGGTTGAAATAATACAAGAAAGCAATAGAATAACAATTTTCGTTTTAACTGATTTATTGGGAAAAAACATGCAAAATTCAATCATCTTGAAAAGGTTGTACGATATTTTCCTGTTTCCTAGAATTTGAATGTTACAAATCTACAAATTCTTTAAGAATGTTTCGTTCTTATCTGTAATTGGATGAATCGAGTATATATTTTTGTAAGGTTCATCGTTCCTTCCTCCGAGATATATAATATTAAATTGTGTTCAGCAAAATAGACCTCATAACAAATTTTCCTGAGTCCGGTATTTTTGTTATTTTACATTTCCTTTCATATACACCAATGAGATTAGTGAATGAAAAACAGTAGTGTTATGAATAAGTTACTTTTTGTGATAAAAAAACGTTTAAGGAAAGTCATGTTTGATAGGAGTAATTTAGTTCTTTGTTTTAGAAATTGAAGTCAATGGTGACAAGGCAATCTTCCAAATAATATGGAATAAGGAGATGTGGTATGATTGCCAACGATACAACTATCCAACAAAGTCCAAATGAATCGGATTTCTAAGAAACTAAAGGTCACCAGACGGCCTTCAATAGTGGACAAAGCAAATATTTATAGCCAGCTATTTAAGATTGGACGTAACAAAATGTAAAACAATTCAAGCGGGAAAACCAACGGCCTGATTGCTGACAAAACAATAAAAGAATATCAAATATGTCAGGAAAATGAAATACTTTTTGTCCCCTAAAGAGTAGTGCAGATTGGAGCTGGAAGTCATGGGGAGTTTGCTGCTTTCCAAAGGGATTCATATTGTTTATGGATAGTTTTTAGTTCGTTGTGTACTTTATAAATAAAATTGGTTAGAGAACAATTGATGGTTCTTTAACGTGAGTCCAAACTCTTTTCTATAAATTACAGCAAAGTTTAATACTAAGAAAGTCAAATGCCCTTTCAATTTGACTTCAACTTCAAGTTATACTGTAATAATCTTACATTGATAGACACGTTGTCATTACTATGAATAGTTTATGAGTTTTTCTCCCAATCAGAAACTTTAAAAATTTCAGGGGAGAAAATTATTAAATGTTATCGTACGTCTTTGGTTGTTTTTCTTAAGGTTTACTGAATTATCATATGGACATGGGGAATACGTCAACGTTTCCTGTAAGGATTTTACACTCTGATGTTTGCAATTAAAGTAACGAGAGGGTACAATTAAAATAAGATGTAACAATACAGAAGAGCAAAATTTGCCAAGTTATTGATTTAAGAAAGTTTCATTATATTTATTTTAATCTTAAAAATAACTTGATTGATAATGTAAACACTCAGCAAATACAATAGGTTTATCAGTTGTAAAAGCAGTACATGCGTTTTTTCTACACTAAACAGGGGCGAAATATACCAGATGGACATTAGAGCTCATAGATAAGATTCATTAGTGGTCCATATAAGACAAATGGAAATCTAAACCAAGGAAAAATTTGAACATATTGAAGAGCACTGCAAACTAAAAAAATCCGAAAAATGAAACAAATAGTACTGAGGCCACAAATGCCCGGGGTTGAAAAACCTTAGCCTTAAAAAAAATCAATATAGGCCTTGTTAGAGATTTACAAAATTAAAAACTGTGTGTAACAATAAATGTATGACATTTAAATAAGCTAACAAATTTGCAGTTTTATATTGATTACGGTAGGTATGTAAATAAAGGCAACAGTAGTATACCGCTGTTCAAAAGTCATAAATCGATAGAGAAAAACAAATCCGGGTTACAAACTAAAACCGAGGGAACACATCAACTATAAGAGGAAAACAAAGAAACAACAGACACACTTAAGTGCAACAAAAAACAAACGACAATGCAACACACAGAGAAACGAACTATAAGATAACAACTGCCATTTTCCTGACTTGGTACAGGATATTTTAAGAAAAAATGGTGGGTTGAACCTGGTTTTATGGCTAGCCAAACCTCGCGCATTCATGGCAATAATAAATATACCACTAAAATTACAACATTACATGACAGGAATACAGTACAAATAAATGCAAGAATATTCAGGACAGAGAAATACACAAATAAACAATACAATAGTACATTTCGACATGCTAACCACAGAATAACAACGAACACGAAAAACAACCTAGGACAACACACAAAAACAGCACAACAGAACCACGAACTATCCGTCACACGACTGTATCAACGCCACAAAAATGACGTTACAGGTAAATTTCCAAAAATTGAATATAATTCAAGATTAGGTTTGTAATCATGTTATTTGATGTATTTATACCAATTACAAGAATAGTAATATAGAATTGTGTTATTAATTAGATAATTAATTGTATTATCTAGCTACATCGGTATTTCTTCTAAACAATCAGATATTGGTTATTTATGCATTTACTAAAATTACAGTTGCAGGCATGCACACATACGAGGATCGCCGTATATTTATGAAAACTATTGATTGAAAATAGCCGTTAAGGCTTTAAGTTATTGTGTCTTCTTAAATGCATGCAGAGGCATGCAATAGGATTACAAGGTTGTATATTTTAACTTACCACACACCGCATTAATTACAGTAAAAATAAACACTGCAGACAAAAATGACATTGCAAGTGTGAAAAGAACGGTTTTGAACCATTGCTTCCTCCAAAGCCTGATCTTATTTTCAATTCCTTTTTCCTCTCTAAGTTCATCAGATGAATTCTTAATTTCATACATTTCCGTGCAAGCCATATTTTTTCTGTAGCTTCACAACTCAATATAATATCCAAACTATAACAAAAGAAAAAGTATTTCCTGTTTCCTATTATGTATATCAGCCTTAAGGAAGTATTACATGCAAACCAATGAACGCTTGACAATCATTTGTTACGTTTGGAGAAATTATGTTGAATTCATTCACTCATCACGATTACTGAATAGTAATTTTCTTTTGACGGTTCAATTATTGCATTATTCGTAGATTCCTTTCTAAATCGGATTTGCACTTATACTGTTTATTAAACACAAACAAATAATCTTACAACATGTACACTAGGATGACTCTTATTTTCAATAAGTCAATCAATCTATATGATTATGTAACATAATATATATCTTGATGAATATTATTCCGTAATCTCCATTCCATGTAGATGACAATGATAAAAAAAATGGAACTTTGCTTTATTATTATATAAATAAAGTAAAAAAATGGAATAATGCGCAATTCTTGAATAAAGAGATCAAACTTAAACCAAAAATTCACCAACTTTTATGTTTAGAAAGGGGCATAACTCAAGAACTGTATAAGCGACGCCACCCAATTTCAAACTGAATCTGTATTAAGTGATAATTAGCATTGTGTATAAGTTTCATAACATTTGGTTGAGGCAAACTAAAGTTAGAGAACAGACCTAAAATAGTACTCACATAAAACAAGGCGCTTAACATGAGGCTTGTTTCATTATACAAAATTATACATGACATTGTTGCAGTCCCTACATTTAACCTTCTGATCCTACAAGACAACAGAATCAGACATAGTTAGCCACACTCATTTAGGCAAATGCAAACAATAAAAGACAGCTATAAATATTGATTTTATTTACATGCAATTAATCACATGGACCTCACAAAAATTGCTTCAGGAAGCAAACTAGAGGGTTAAAAGAGTATGATGTAAATGTAATTTAAAAAAAGATAATTGTAGATTACATGTACAAATCAAATTTTATAGTCGACTCTTGGTGAATAACCTTCAATTAATTATGACGGATCGATTGAAGTTGTAAGAAGAAGAAGAAAGGAGGTATCAAATGATATGAGAAATCATATATAATTACCCCCCTGCCGATAAAAGACCTCATTTATATTGAGTCTAATCCGGGAAACTTTACTGAGACAACCTCATGTTAAGGTCAAGTGTTAACAAAACAAAGGTCATCAGTAATGAGCTGATTGAGGGAAAAGCATTGAAAAAGAACATTTTGAAATTTTGATAGTCTATGAATCAATTTTTAATTAACGTATTATAGTAAAAAAAATGCTTTGTTTGGAGAGTTTTCGGTGGTTAAAACATTTTTTTTTTTAAAGTTTTATGCACAATACGCATGATAAGCTGTTTAAGAGCCGGCCAATGTAGAGTCAACTGGTTTAAGACTTTTTCAAAAAGTTGTGTTATTTCAAAGCATATTTAAATTGAAATAACGCGAATAAGTTATGATTGATGAGCCCCTCAATATAACCCTGTCCAAAAAACATTGCGATTGTTGGTATAAGTTGTAATCATAATGGAATACGATTTTTGTTCCCAGTCAATGTACTCAACCATCTGTCCAATTTTTCTTGTAGCTGAACCCTTAGAAACAGTCTAGTAACACATATAAGTCGAATTATTATTTTCCAAACGTACCAATCAATTTAAAATATTTATAGATTATGTAAATATGAAAATCCCCTTCAGACATATCAAACAGACCGACTGGTTAATGAAGAAGACAATATAAACTCACTCGTTGATGATGTAGGAGACAATATAGACTCACGTGTCTAAACTTGGTCGATTCCGTTTCTCCTTCTAACGTGTGTGACATTGTTTTGTGTTTTAAGTCCAAAATAAGTGGCAGTAGTTGAAACTTCATGGAAATAAACAATATGAATATGAGAAACTAATGATTTCTGTAAAACATGTAACACATTTCACTGCATAAAAAACGTAGATCAACGAGTTATACTCTTTCATGCAAGCGTAGATGATTGATCTACGGACTGAGTCATCGACAAAGAATAAAGTCTTTGATAAATCTGATAGCAAACTCAATTAAAATAATGTAGAATTTGGAGCTTGTTTTAATTGTTCACATTTCTCATTGAATGCATATCAATACAACAGAAGAATTATTGAATCGTTAGTGGCGGCCCTATTTTATTGATTACACCTGATTTGAAAAATCTATAAACGATGTTTTCATTATCCGTAACCGATTTTGTTCGTTTTTTTGGTTTTATTCTCTAACAATAGAACAAAAGAAACATAAGGAAAGTGGGTTTGATAGTCTATTTTTATTCACAATACAGGTAGAGCGACGATTTTTGTAATGATTTAGATCAGAAATACGCGTGGCTTTACTATCTGTCATCGGTGATTGCTATTTATATATATATGTATCCTTAGATTAAATCAAAACAGAGAGAAAAAAGTCCCGTTTAAAGGAAGTAAGAACAATTGTTGAAACCGGCCCCCGTTTTGTTTATATAAAAAGAGATGGTTAATTATTACTGATATATGTGCAAAACACTTGTCTTCATTGTAGGAAGAAGATAACCCACATTCACAAAACTACTTAAAACTCGTTTACATAGAAATTCTTAAAATACATTATATAATAGACTTTGTTGATAAAAATTCCGTATCAACTGCACAAATAATACGTGATATCTTGATGTGTAGATTCTAGGTACTAACGTTGTTTATTATTTTATAATTACGTGTTATAGTGTTCTTTTATTTGTCATTGTAAGTTAATAACGTATACTGTTTTTTTTTGGTAATACCCTTTAGGCGTGGCTCGGCACTTGTACATCCCGCCATTGTGTTGCTTTGCTGTTGTCATTTTTTTTTCTTGTGTTTCATTTTTGCGTATGCTGGAAAATTCAAAACGGAAAGTCTATAATCAAATGGCAAAATCAAAAGCTCAAACACATCAAAGGAATGGATAACAACTGTCATATTCCTGACTTGGTACAGGCATTTGCTTATGTAGAAAATGGTGGATTAAACCTAGTTTTATAGCTAGCTAGACCTCTCACTTGTATAACAGTCGCATACAATTCCATTATATTGACAACGATGTGTGAAAAAAACAAAGACATTATGGATAAAATTGTTAAAAATAGGGGTACAACAGTCAACATTGTGTTATTATCTTATTACTATAAAACAAACTAATATATAAACAAACATTTACCAGGCACAAAAACACAATGATGGGATGTATAAGTACAGAGCCATGTCATATGTAAGAAAAAAACACAAAAAGGCATATAGACAAATCATAATAGCAAAAATGAAAGACAAGAACACAGAAATTATCACAGAACAATAACACAATGACAGGGTGTATAAGTACAGAGCCACGTCATATGTGACAACGAAACACAAAAAGGCACACAGACAAAGCACACTAGCAAAAATGAAAGACAAGAATGCAAGAATTAACATAGAACAATAACACAATGACGGGATGTATAAGTACATAGCCACGTGAAATGGATACCCCCAAAAACAAACCAAACAGCAAAAGCAATATTCACAAAGACAAATAAAAGAATATTATTACTAATTTATTAAGATGATAAACAACGTCAGTACCAAGAATCTATACTTCAAGACCATCGTGTATTCTTTATGAAGTTGATACGGAATATTTATAAACAAGGTCTTGTTTAGAAAAAGGACGAGACGTTCTTTGAGATACCACTGGTTCATCAACTTTCTTCTCAGACACTGGTGACGTTTAACAAAGTCTTAGAAGTTGCTGCACGCTCTTAAATACCGCCTTCATGTAAATTTGGTATGTCCTTGTGGTTAACAGGTTGCTATAGAAAGCCGTAGTGTTTACTGGGGGATATAAATATTGGAATCCTTTGGTATTTTTCTGACTGTTAGTACAAAACCCGTTCCAGAGTGTGGTGTCTGTGTGTGTGTGTGTGTGTGTGTGTGTGTGCGTTGGGTATTGATAAAATCGCAAGCAACGATGGTTCAGAATGTAGGGAAAGTACTACGCTTTCTGCATGTTTAAAAACTCCTATAACAACTCCTTGAGGAGTCTATAGTAAGAACATGATCATTATATTTTCCGTAACGCAGCTATGAAATTCCCCGACATATCACATCTAAACAATTAAATCGAAATGAAACTCGCCTTATTCATGAAAATACAGTAAATGAAAAACAGATATAACGGACAGTATCTAACGACTATCATTGCAATACAGGCTCGTTACTTGGGACAAGCAAATGTAGAATATGGCAAGGTTTAAAATGATAGTGAGCGCTCAATCATACCGTTAATCTGAGAAAGTGGTAACAACTCTTCATCAGGAATAAACTGTAAAATTCATTTGGAAACGGTTTGGTCCATTAAACTGAAACGATTCACAAAATACAACACATAAAGCACCCTTTTTAGTGTATTTGCAGTTGATTATTTCTTGTTCAAGGTTGCACTTTGTAAATACAGCTGTTTCTCAAACCACGCCTCTTTTGGGGAGATATATAATATTCATAGATATGTTAATTTGTTAACGTACTGGTTCCCATTTCTGATCTCTGTGTTTCATCTCATAGAGACATCACTTGGGATTGTAACCAGTATAGAAAAACCCGGTAGCGCCTAAATTTTAATTCTTAGGAGGTCCAAAACTGGAGGTAAGGGTAGTATAGAATTTTAGTATAAGTTTAAACTCTTAGAAGTTCAGGGCATATAAATGTTGAAAATATGCCGCACAGCCCTATATTTTGACCTTTGAATAAAATAGTAGTGCATATAAACTTTCCGTTCTGGGATATTGTTTTTCACGAAACTTCATAGTAAAAGTGTCACAGTTTTAGCCAGAAAGGGAGTTCCTATGGGAAATTTCATGGTCTATATTTACAGAATTGCAACCTATATAGGGTTAAAAAATAGAACATACAGAATTTCACAAAATCTGGTTTATCTCAGAGATTTTAAAGAATTTAACTCAAATATGATGTTTTATAAATATTTCATGAAGATTGAGAAAATCCTGGGCCTTGACTATGATGACTCAGCATAAATTCACAGTTTACATTATGCATGGTTTACTTAAAGCCCTGAATTCAAAATAAATTCATAATATATGCCTATTTGTAATTTAAATTGTTTATAAGTGCTTTTATTTACTCTTCGCAGTCATTGCAACTCATTGATCCTTCTTAAATATTTTTGGTGGGGTGTTTTTGTTCTGTCGATAACCCAAAAGTAAGCCGTAACACCTAAATGCGCTTTTTTGTGACCGCGGCATAAAAAAGTACAAGCTAGAACTACAAAAAGACCTCAATAAAACTTACAATAGTGTGTTCTATCCTAAATATGTACTAAATATTCCACATTGCTAGGACCAGGAAAAAAAATAGGAAATGTGGGGCCCCAGGGGAAAAAAACAGAGAAAAATGCCTACCCCTGGATAATAAAACAGATAATTTAACATGTAAATGCTATGATTTTATTATTTTAAAGGTCTTTTGTAAAGAAAACAATAACTGTACTAGGTATGCAAAAATCAGATGTAAGCAGTCATTTCTATTAAACTTTTATTTAGTGAACTTATGCACCAGACTGATATCTTCATAAATACAACTTTGGCAAATATGGTTTGTTTAAACACTTCTAGTTCATATATTAACTAACTTATGTAAGATATATGGTTAGGGATGATAATATTGTGACATGAATTCTATACTGACCATTTTAGGCAGAAATTGTGAACTTTCATTGACAAAAAGGCATACAGTAAGATGTGGACTGGAGACACAGGCAGGATTGGATACTTTGTATAATATTGAATGTTGGAATGATTAACTGCTAAACATTACATTTATAGTATTCTTAAATGCTTTCAATTTGTTATCAGAATAGTTTCAAACAGGTTTTAGACAGTTCATGTCAGAAAACATGCACATAGGGTAAGCTGGCAATAATTAAAGTCTTGTTTTCAAATTCTTTAAAAAATGAAACAGGGGTAGGGGTATAAAATGTACTGTAAAAGGAAACTTAGAGTATATACACTGATTTCTTTAAGGCTATAATTCTGATAAATAAGTATTGCTGTGAGAAAAAGTGTTTTTAGAGAGTTTTCTATTTGAATAAATGTTTGTATAGGTTGCACTTTGTAAATACAGCTGTTTCTCAAACCACGCCTCTTTTGGGGAGATATATAATATTCATAGATATGTTAATTTGTTAACGTACTGCTTCCCATTTATGATCTCTGTGTTTCAACTCATAGAGACATCACTTGGGAATGTAACCAGTACAGAAAAGCACGGTAGCGCCTAAATTTTTATTCTTAGGAGGTCCAAAAATGGAGGTAAGGGTAGTATAGAATTTTAGTATAAGTTTAAACTCTTAGAAGTTCAGGTCATATAAATGTTGAAAATATGCCGCACAGCCCCATATTTTGACCTTTGAATAAAATAGTAGTGCATATAAACTTTCCGTTCTGGGATATTGTTTTTCACGAAACTTCATAGTAAAAGTGTCACAGTTTTAGCCAGAAAGGGAGTTCCTATGGGAAATTTCATTGTCTATATTTACAGAATTGCAACCTCAAAGCCTACAACAATTAATAAATGAATCATGTTTTCTTAACTTAAGCCTTTGATCATTAATTGCACATACATTATCTAAAGGGTTGATGAAGCCTATGTTTATAGTCAATGTGGCAGGTAAAACGATTGAGCAAGGGTTTTTCAAAGATCGCATCGTAGTCATTCAGAGTATAACAAGATTAACCAATGGAATAAATCTGAAATCTAAATATAATTGTACTTTTTTTATTCGGAATATATCCACATAAACTGTAAGATAAAATGACAAGATGAATGATTTTTGTGTGGCTGAAAATATAACTACTACCAACCAAAAGATAATGTTCCATATAAATTAAAAGAAATAAAATGATATGATGTTGTTTCAGATATAACAGTAGAAGAAATTCCTAGATATAAATTATCTGTAAAATTCACTCAGATTTATTCAATACCAATGCAAAAATCGAGCAAAGTTAGTAAAATACGGAATCTTTTTACTTTTCTAGGCTTAAGTGTTTAAATAAACGAGTTACACGAAGCAACCACTTTCAAAACCTTTGTTTGTAAGGTTATAAACTTCATAACTGTATGTAGAAATTAAAATTATGACAAGTGAGGTTGTACCCTTTGTTATACTAATTTAAGTAGGGATACATATTTTCTGCATGGAATAAAGGAGTATCCAAATTTTCGCAATAAGAAGAGATACAGATAAAGAGCCACCTACCGATGGTAGCACTCAAATCAGAGGATTACTGACAGAGACAACTTCCAGTTGGGGTTAAGTGTTAGCAAAAAAAAATATCCTCAGTTAGCTGAGATACTGTAAGGAAGATTTTGATGTTTTATTAGTTTAAAGACTGACTGACAATTATTTTTTTCGTGATTCTTTTATCTGTTTTTTAATAAAAAAAGATATGACAATATGTTACATAGATAAATTAATACATTTTTCAGAAATGCCCATAAATTTGTAATAGACATCCGCTTGTCAATTGTTTATTTTTCTTTTAAAAGACATCTGAATGCATATTAATAATATAAAAGAATTATAAAATCGTGGGTGGCGGCCATAGTAAATGGATAAAACGTTTTTTTTTCTTTATTCGTACCGATTTTGTTTGTTATTTGGCTTTAATTTCTAACAATAAGACTGAACAAGCATGAAAAAGGAAAGTTTTTTGCAATGAATTTGTAATGAAAGTTATCTTAAGTTTTCTACAAAACCACCAATGAATATGCAAGACTGTCTTCTGTCATCTTTTTGTGTTTTTCAGATATTACACATTTGACTCTTGGCTTAACCGTTGATTTTTTGTTGTTGAACTGAACGGTTTAACTAGATATACTAAATTTTTGGTGCACAAACAACACGAATAAGAGAAAATTGATAATTTCTGTGAAACTAGTAATTCATTTTTACTAATAATTCTCAAATAACTAAATATAACTCGATCACTTAATTTTCTGAGTCTTCAATCGGTCTCGATTAGGTTCTCAAAAACAAACCCTAGAAAAATCTGAAAAGAACATTATCATGTAAAAAAAATATCATGTAAAATTTGAAGCCTATTTTAAATGTTCTGATTTCTAAATATTGTAACACTGTTATTAAAAAAATAGTTTTTATTTGTTCTAGACCTGACTTAGTCTGATCAATTATTTTTTTGCATTAAGTTGCCTATGATTCTTTAATCTCATATGTCATCAACACAAAATGTCAATACTTTACATAAATGACATACCCAAAATCGTTTTCCGTAGCTTGTCCATATGTTAGACGGAACAAACATAACATGAAAGGATAGTGGGCTTTACAATCCATTGTTAATCACAAAAGATAGGACCGGACTTTGATTATTTAGATTATTACACTGATAAAAGAAATACACTGTGGTTTATCTCCTTTCATTCCTACGATGGCTTTATATATACGTAGCTTTAGTTCAAAAAATATATAGAGAAAACTCCACGAAAACAGGAAGTAAGAATACTTCTTAAAAACTCCCCCCTTTTTTGTTAATTTTGTTAAAAAGAGATGGAAAGCCATTCATAGCAGTGCAAAAACTTGTATGTAGTTGACACAGATCATAACCTAAATTCAAGGAAATCTTACTTTATTTTTAACTAATTTACCTTGAAATAATTGAAATACATTATACATATTATATTGCAAATAAAAGATGACCTTGACATACGTCAATCAGACATTGAACCTGTTGAATATAAAATAAAACATCTTTATTGTAGTATTTATCAGGACAGGGGACGACTTCAAAGTTTCCTGTCCAGGTTTTACACTTTAAGGTGTATAAAGAAACGAGAAGTGAAAACTGAAATACAAGAACAGATGTAAAGACAAAAAACTATGAGCTAAAATTGTCGAGTATTTTTTTATAAAAAAGTGTTATCTTATATTTTACTTATACAATTAATTGGTTAATAATGTTAAACTTCCATTAGGCTCATCCTCTGGTACGCAAGAGGGGCTTTAATAATAAAACAAAGGCGGAAGGCCAAAGGAAACACACAGTTGCATAGCATTGCTAACCAACAATAACGAAATTTGTTCCAAAGACGACTGAGTACGTCTATGCTTGGGTTAGAAAACCATAAATTGTTTCGAATATTTAAGACTCTTAACTTGAACTATTTACATGCTAACATAAGTAAAAACTTATGTGACAAGACAACAAAAATTTAAATCGAATAAAAATGTTTGGAAACTTACCACCCGTTATTGTTTGTAGTATTATAATGGTTACGGTAGATATGCTATGAGTTTAAGTTTGCTTCGTTATGCATATATTAGAATGTCTTTTAACCTTTTCATTTGATATGTAGTACAAGTAAAGTACCAATCCCATTGCTTTGGTCGTCATTGTTACAGAAAGGAATCAAGAAATGCTCATTATTGTAAAACGTGTCTTGATTGATGCATTGTTTGCATATAAACATTAGCTTTATTATTCTTTGTTCCGTTGGGAAATCAATGTGTAGTCATGCATTTGGTTGGTTATTGTCATGTATGGTCTCACTTGTAATTCAATAAAGACAACAGTAGTATACCGCTGTTCGAAAGTCATAAATCCATTGAGAGAAAACAAATCCGGGTTACAAACTAAAACCGAGGGAAACACATCAACTATAAGAGGAAAACAACGAAACAACAGAAACACTGAAGTGAACAAAAAACAATCGACAATGCAACACACACAGAAACGAACTATAAGATAACAACTGCAATTTTCCTGACTTGGTACAGGACATTTTAAGAACAAATGGCGGGTTGAACTTGGTTTTGTGGCAAGCCAAACCTCGCACTTTTATGGCAATGTTAAATATAACACTAAAATGACACCATTACATGACAGGAGTACAGTAGAAATAAATGCAAGAACATTCAGGACTGAGAAATACACAAATAAACAATACAATAGTACATTTCGACATGCTAACCACATAATAAAAACAAATAAGTAAAACAACATAGGACATCACACAAAAACAGCACAACAGAACCACGAACTGTCTTTCATACGACTTGATCAACGCCACAAAAGTGACGTCACAGGTAAATTTCTAAACATTTTGATACTGTTCAAGATCATGTTTGTAACTATGTCATTTGGTGTATTGTATAACAACTACAAGGATATTAATATAGAATTGTGTTAGTAATTAGATAATAAATTGTATAATGTAGCTATGTCGGTATTTTTTTCTAAATCAAACTGTAAAACAAATAAATCGTGTACATATAGTTGCTTTAAACTAAAATCTAAGAAATGAACTGGGTGGTTAATTATCTGGTGTTCTTGGACACATGAATATGTTTGTAATTAAATGAATTTCTTTTGACTTTGTGTTCAGGTCAAACATCAAGTTACCCTTTTCCTGTTCATAATAAACGAAAGAAAATTGATGTCCCCCTTCAAGGTCCATGAATATCACCTCGATATATTCATGTGTCCAAGATTTAAAATCCTTGATAGCGCAAGCGCAGCAGTTGTTTTTCAGGAAATCGTACAAGGCCTTCACGTGAATTCGTTTCACCGAAATTGCCATCGATACTACTATAAGGAAGAGACCGATTTCATTGAGCCGAAACTCCTCTAAAGCCATACTAAGTCGAAAATATTTGTGATATGACGTATAAATGAAGTGTTTGTACTTCCTAAATTTGTCTTTGAAACTATCTTTTTCCACAGAAACTGCCAATTTTTGAGAAAAAAATCCAACTTCGGAGAACGTTATCGATCCGTGTCTTATACGCTTTCGCTCATGCTCAGTCGACATACTGCGCGCGAAATCTATAACTAAAATAACGAGGTCATGAACTTCGTACAGGTAATAATACTACTTAATTCAATCTTTGTCACATCAATTTTCTTCGGTTGTAGAAAGAAAACCAGGACGAGTTCAAACAGAATGATTTTGATAGCAGAGAAAACTATGCACCTCAAAAAACATGTTTAACCCGGCCGCATTTTTGCGCCTGTCACAAGTCATGAGCCTATGGCCTTTGTTAGTCTTTTATGATTTTTAATTTTAGTTTCTTTTATATATTTCGGAGTTTAGTATGACGTCCATTATCACTGAACTAGTACACATTTTTTTAGGAGCCAGCTGAAGCACGCCTCCGGGTGCGGGATTTTCTCGCCGTATTGAAGACCCATTGGTGGCCTTCGGATGTTTTCCACTCTTTGGTCGGGTTGTTCTCTCTTTGACACATTCCCGATTTCCATTCTAAATTTTACCTTATTAACAGCGCGACTTTATCAGATGACAATACGAATACTAAAATCCAGGCTTAACATAACGCGTAGTTACTTTAATTTAGTCACGGATTCGCGATGTGGCGTGTTTTTTCTAATGATGTATTAAAGAAAGGATGCATGGCCTTTACGTACCTTACCTTCGTAGATTCATAGCACCAATGTGGTAAAAAACACAAGGATTTGCGGGGTATTGAACTATGACTTTCTTTTGTCTTCCTCCGACTGTCATCGTGAAAACCTTGCCAAAAACATGAAAAATGGGCGTCTATTTGGTGGTGTGTGATTGGTAAATTCGAAACCACGACTGGTTAGAAAATGGAAGTTTTATTCGATGCCTCGTATAGGAAGAGTGCCTTGCTCTCTGTGCGTTGTAAACATCCTTGTAATACCCCTGAAGAATAGGTGGAAAAGGAAATGCGAACGATACCAATGAGATAAACAAACTGACATGGTAAAAAAAAATTAAAAAAAACACAACATAGAAAACTAAAGACTAAACAACACCAAACACATGGAGTGATACCAGGTGCTCCGAGAGAGTAAGCAGATCCTGTTCTACTAGTGGCGTCCTTCGTGTTGATCATGTCAGTACAAACACAGTGATAAGTCTTATTCGATAAGTAAAATTCGATGAAACGAGGACGGGTTGTGATTACGACAATTGGAACATATTCGTCATCCTCCGTGAAACAAATATTCCAAACTGATCATACGCTTCAACTATAAAAGGCACCTACATATCAAAATTAAACAATTAAAAAACATGTCTTTTGATTGAGTTAAGCCAATTCAATTGATATTTTATAATGTGTTTTTCTATGTTTTGATGTTACACTATTGTTTCAGATAAGGGTGAAGGTTGGTACCTATTAAAACGTTAAAACTCGCTACATTTGTTTGCACCTGCCGAAGTCAGGAATCTGATGTTCAGTAGTTTTCGTTTATTGATGTGGTTCATAAGTGTTTATCGTTTCTCGCTTTTTATATAGATTAGAGCGTTGGTTTTCCCGTTTGAATGGTTTTACACTAGTCATTTTTGGAGCCCTTTATAGCTTGCTGTTCGGTGTGAGCCAAGGCTCCGTGTTGAAGACAGTATACGTACTTTGACCTATATGGTTTACTTTTACAAATTTAGACTTGGATGGAGAGTTGTCTCATTGGGACTCATATCACATCTTCTTATATCTATATACGGTTTGCACATGATATATTTTTTCATAACTTCTCATGACATTGCTGTAAATTTTCGTTGTATGAGCTTACAATTAATGTGGCAGGGTTTTGTTGAAAAACGTTTTGTCCTTTTTCGTAAACAGTTTATCTATTTTATCGGGAAAGTGTGTATATGTCCTTACTTTTTACTAAACTACAACAACATTTTTTTGTTGATATCTTTGTTAGATTTATTTGTATGTTGTTTTGAATTTTTCAAGTCTAATATGTTGTATATTTGTAGGACTCGGAGGTATGATAGAAACGTTAAAGTGCGATGGTCATGCTGAAGTGCAATGGTGGGCGTCGATGTGCAATGTCCCTTTTGTTGATGTGCGATGGTCTATATAATCTATTATTAACTAGTTTAAAATCTACAGATGTGCATGTATCATGATACTTCGTCAGTAATTGTATTTATTCATGTCGTCATGTTTGTACATCAAAGAATATTTGTACTGAGTGAAGATCTTGGATAGTTTAGTTTTAAACCCAACTTTTCTGAGACTCATTGCGACAGGTACTTACTAGACAACCTGTTGTTGTATCGTTAAAGTAGACAGAAAACGTACTGATTTATTGAATATATCGTAGGAAATTGAGGTATTCCAAGGACAGCACTGTTTATATATTCTGAAAAAATATTGAATGAAAACTTCAAGAAATGAATATGGTTTTGAATTAGCACACATGGTTAATTTTTTTCAAAGCGGTTCCTGAAAAAAGTAAAGTAGACATTTTCCAATTTAATGTCAGTATTTGTTTATTTTATTTTTAAGCCAGTTTGTCGCATATATAGTACAGTAGACTACTACACCAAATATCGTTCCACTTTCCGTCATTTGTCATGTTGATACAATTTTCACGGCCATTTTTATTGTTTAGTTCGACCGAAGCGAAGTTGTCATAGGTAAAAGGCGTTCCATCAACAGACCACACCCAGTTTGTTCCTCCGTTACGGATACCACTGGTCCAGTACACATTATAATTGTTACAAATTCCAACACGTGTCAATCGATAATTCAAAGTTTTATAAGCTGTAAATTTATAAATATAACCATATCAATGATACGTCATGTCCACACAGACGTGCCGACTACGGGGCTGATGATACAATCGTAATGAAAACTGCCACAAGCAGTGGCATCGACCTAGTGGTTGTAAAATAACTCATCACAGATATATACCAGATAATAATTTTGTACGTCAGACGCCCGTTTCGTCTACAAAAGTCCTCATCAGTGACGCTCGAATAAAAAAAGTTAAAAGGTTAAAATATGAACGAAGTTGGAAGAGCATTGAGAATAATATTGAGAATGGAAATGGGGAATGTGTCAAAGAGACAACAACCCGACCATAGAGCAGACAACAGCCGAAGGCCACCAATGGGTCTTCAATGAGAACCCTATAAATCCGAAAGGTTTTGCCAAATACAGCTTATAGTCATCTACTCCTGGGGTAGACATCTTGTTACTTGACTTTAATCTCTAACAATAAATGGAACATGCATGCATCATTAAGAAAGTGGGTTTGACAATCCATTGGGAATTAAAAAAAAAGGTAGGACTTGATTTGTTTTTGATTATTTAGACCAAAGATACGCTGGCAAATACAATCGGTAGTCGGTGATAAGCTATAAATATCAGTATCTATCGTTTGAATAAAAAATAGAGGGGAAAACGCCCCGTTTAAAGGAAATAAGAACACTTGATAAGAACTTCCCCCTTTTTGTTTATATTAAAAAGAGATGGAAAGTGATTGATAAAAGAGAAAAAAAACACTTGTCTCTAGTTGACACGGATGATAACCCAAAGTCCTGATATCTAACTCGGAAGCTAACTTAATTGTTAACTAGTTTACCTAGAAATTTTTGAAATACATTATACACATTATAACAAGAATACAAGATTACTTGATAATAGGTCATTGATATATTAAACCTGTATATAAGCAGCCTTTGTCTTGCAATCATATTCTGCAATGTATCAAACTATTTTAGCTGTGTTGTAAATCTTCTGCCTATATAGTATATTATGCATAAAATGTATATAACTTATTGTTATGTTGATGTGCAAATAAAAAGAAATTCATTATAAAAAAAAAAAATTAAACCTGTATGGTATTAAGAAGGATCTCTGGTAAAAAAATTTCTCTTTATTGAAGGATGGGGATTGATAGGGACATAGAAGTACGCCAAAATGTCCTATACGGGTTTACACTTTGATGTATATAATTAATAAAACGAGTGGCTAGATCTGAAAAAAAATTAAAAGATGTATTGAAGAAACAAAGAGCTAAATTTGCCATGTATTGTAATTATAAAAGTAATTTGGTTGATAATCTAAAGACTCGCTAATGATATTAGCTTTATATATCATTTGTTAAGCTAGACGCGAGTTTTTTCTACCTGAGACTCGTTAGTAGTGCTATCATTAATTAAAGGTGGAAGGTCAAATCAATCACGAAAATGAAGAACATTGCAAACCAAACATTCCAAAAAGCTGTGCCCAATACGAATAACACCATATATGCTGTCCGTGTGAATAATGAGTTAACCCCTTGTTTCAGTGTGACGTCCGGAGTTAAACAAGGCTGTATACTGTCGCCCACGCTCTTCGCGGTGTATATTAACGACCTTGCAGACCGTATAAATGCGTTGAATTGTGAAATCACTGTAAATGAGACTATGTTAAGCATGTTGTTGTACGCGGATGACATTGCCTTAATCGCGCCCAACGAAGAAAGTCTACAACGTATGTTGGATGTGTTGACAGACTGGTGCTCTAACTGGAAGTTATCCATTAACGCACATAAAACTAAAGTTGTACATTTTCGCCCACAGTCATTTAACGTTACCAGATGTAATTTCAAATGTGATGCAAACAGTATCAAATGCATTGACTCATATAAGTATCTTGGGATATGGCTAGACGAGCATTTGATTTTATCAAAAACAGTAAAGAACTCTCGAAGTCCGCTAGTCGAGCTTTAGGGGCTCTTTTTGGTAAATTTGTATCATCTGGTGGAATGTCACATAGTGTATATACTAAACTTTATAATTCTATGGTGGATCTAATTCTGATGTACGGAAGTGCAGTATGGGGAACTAAATCATTTAATGTCAATAATACAGTTCAAAACAAAGCATGTAAATACTTTTTATCTGTAAGAAAAAACACGTCCAATATCGCAAGTCGGGGCGACATGGGGTAGATTTCATGTTTATATACGCAGTGCATATCTTGTATCAGACTTTTGTGTAAAATAACAAGAACAGACGAAAATCAAAACGTGTTCAAAATTTGGAAGTGGGCCTCGAGAAGACGTGAAGGTTGGTGCCGCGAGGTTGATAAAATTACCGACTTATTAAACATTCGAAATTCTGTAAATGATTTATTATTATCCACGAAAACAGTTATGGAGTTTGTGACGGTGCTAGATAATACCGAATGGCAAAGTGAACTATTTACTGATCGTGGAAATCAAAATGGCAATAAACTTCGAACGTACAGGTTATTCAAAACTAACATTATGCCGAGACATACGTTCTCCAAATTATACCACGCTCGTACAGACGTACTCAAGCCTTGTTCCGCGCCGTCGAGACTGGCAGGTACAGCAGGCCGCCTACAGCACTAGAAAAATATACTATGTAAATTTTGTTCCTTAAATAGTGTTGAATCTGAAAACCATTTTCTTTAAAATTGCTCCTTATATGATGACATTAGGATTGAATTGATGTTCGAATGTTTAAAATATATTGACAGTTTCTCAAAGTTAAATGATGATGTTTAGCTTGTTGAAATAATGAAATTTTCTGATATTCAAAAATGTCTAAGCAAGTGTTTACACAAGAGTTTTATGAGACGAAAATTATTTTCTTAATTATTAATAATAATATAGTAAGAGACTATGTTAACTCACTGTGATTAATTTATGATAAGATAATTAAATATGCAAATTGTTAATTTTATGATAAAATTACATAAAACTTAAAATATTTTTTATATATATATTTTTATTTTATGTTATTTTATATATATATAGGTTTGAACGTTGTTTTCAATTTAGACTTGTTTGTATAGTATATATATATATACTTTTTAAAAAAACATTCATTTCAGATTTTTACTTTTTTGCTCAAAATATATATGCTGTTAAATTCATAAACATGTTTCAACTTTTTGATGATAATTTTATGAATTATATTGTGAAACTATATTGATATGTACATAGCATGTGATAAGTGTCTCATAAGTCAAATTTATGACTGGTTTTGATTGTTTTATTGAATACTGTGATATGTAAATATTTTGCCAATCAATATGTGACACTATAATAAAATAAATATTCATTATGCTTGGCTAAAAACACCTTAATGTTTTGAGAATTTGAAAAATATATACCTAGGTCTAGTTAGATTTTGACGAACTTCAAAATCGTTTGTAATAAGAACACAAAACATTAAAATAGAAAAAAAAATTTAGGACAGAAAACCAAATTTAAAGACAACAACCTAGATTGAAGGTTGGCCAAAGGCTCTACTGTTCGGCTAGCAAACTGGCTAAAATGGGGCCTCCATTTGGCAGTGTGGGATGTATAAATATGCAGTAATGTCCTGTGAGAAAGGTACGTTAAATCGAAGTAACATGTTCGGGAGAGATTCACGCTCTGTGTACGCTAAAAAATCATTGCTGCATTTATCTTAGTATTAGTAGGTAGATTGTCTCTATCCAACACATCCTCATTTTACAGTGACAGGGCAAATTGCCCAATTTTCATTACCGGACGACGTATTTTATATATTTTCAGAACAAATATATTGTATTTAATGTGTTCTCGTCTCAAATAGCATAGAATATGTTTCACGGGACGCCAAGAAAACTTCAATCAATTAATTTGATATATAATCTGATTGGAACTTCTGGCTATATTTAGTCTTTTCTACTGACGCAACCCACAATGCATAAAATTGCATACTATCGAACGTCAAGCTGTAACATGTAAAATTACAATAATATCTATTGAGATCCTGGTTTTCTTGTAGGGATAGGTACCTAATAGGGAGTTTAGGATGTGCTTGGTAATACAAAAAAGTGTCTTGATTAATTCGCAGTTGGATCACAAAGAAACGGTATCACATGTCTACAAAGCATATAACAAAAAATGTATAATCATGCATTTGGAAAGTTGGTATTTTTTTGTTTGAATAACATAAATGGACTCACTTGTAGTTCATAAAAATTGGGTTTTTGGTATACATAAAGGAACTCCATCTATTAATTTCTTTTCACTTTGTGTTTCATTTAAGATACTAAGCTACCCTTTTCCTTTTCCGAAATAACAAATTTTTATGATATTGTAATTATTATGTTTATTTATCTTAGCCTAATTTCTTTTGTGTGGCATAATAACATGTATAACATGTTTACATAATACTTATATTTGTTTACAAAATAATTTTATAACTGTGCAGTTTAGAAATCACTGGAACAATACTGATGGAATGATTAGAACTTTCTATTTGACTTACATAATAATTCTGGAATGATCATAATATACGATGTGTAAATAAAACTTATACCATATTCTCGAAGTTTCTGTTCTATAGTTTTCTAGGAGTTTCCCTACTAAAGTGTTCTAGAGATTTCCGTGACAACTATATATATAAACAGACACTAAAGCTATATATAAACAGACACTAAAGTTAAACTTTCAAATTAGACATTAATAAACTGGTATTCTCAGAAGTTCTCTCAGTTGGATTGACACTTTTATTGACGTTAACTACATCATACTCGATTGTGACTTATTGGACATACTATTCTGTTTGGATTCCCGCAACAGTGAAGAGAAGAATTCCGGATAAAGAAAAGACAAAAGGATCGGACATATATTTTAACAGTTAAGTTGACATTCCAATTTGTATAATATTTCTTGTAACCTTGTGTATAATAAATCTTGTTAAATTTTTTAACGGATTTGTGTCTTTTGTTGGCTTCAATTTAAAGGTGATTTCTGGCCGTAAAAGAAATTGGGAGTTCGTCCAGGAGAACGTTAATATCAGATTAAATTTCTCTGTATTGATAGAATTAGAATTAGCCAACAAAATACTACAAAATGGCATTTGATGCCGGTACATGTTTGAAAACACCAGACCTGAAAAGGTTTGATAAATTAAAGAAAGAGGAATTAGTGTTGCTTGCTAAACATTTAAACATAGATTTTATAGTATCTATGAGAAAACAAATTATTAAAAATTTGGTAATAGACCTCAGAAATTGTTGGAGAAGAGGCTCTTGAACTTAAGATCGAAAATGTTGATGCTTTCAAATTAAAACGGCTTGAATTAGAACACGAATTAAAATTAAAACAATTAGAAAAAGTAGAAAGACAAACAGAACTTGAAATGAGGAAAAGGTTAGAGATGGGGAAAATGAAAATTGAAATGGTCAAAGAAGAATTCAATAGTAAAGTAGTGTCAAAATCAGAACACTTAGATGCAGCGAAAAATATACGTCTGGTTCCAAGATTTTGTGAAAAAACAGTTGATAAATTTTTTCCACAGTTTGAGAAAATTGCTCAAAATTTGAAATGGCCAAAGCCTTTTTGGACTACAATGCTGCAAAGTGTTTTTGAGGGCAAGGCCGCTGAAATTTACTCAGCAATTTCTTCAGAAAAAAGTTCCGTTTATGACACGGTAAAACAGGAAGTTTTGAAAGCTAATGAGCTAATGCCAGAAGCTTATAGACAGAAATTTAGGTCTTATAAAAAGTTTGATTCACAAACCGATGTTGAATTTGCTAGGGAAAAAGATCTATTTGATAAATGGCTTACGTCAAAGAAAATAGATAACAATTTTGATAATATAAGACAATTGATGTTATTAGAAGAGTTTAAGCAGTATGTTCATTTAGACTTAAAACACACTTACATGACAAAACTGTTGAGACATTGCAAGATGCAGCTGTTATTTCAGATAATTATACTCTTTCACATAAAAGAAGTTTCAAAGGTTAAAATTTTAATACTTCGAGCGGAAATAACAAAAATCAAAGAATTGAGGTTACTGATAGTAAGCCTGTTGCACAGAATAAGACTCAGTCTAGTTATAATATGTTTAGTCCGAAATTGGATACTTTTGAGAAGAAGTCACTGACTTATTGTAAGAAAAATGGTCACCTGATGGCTGATTGTTTTAGACTCCAGAAGAAGAATGAAAGAGATAATAAGCCCAATTCCAGTGCATGAACGACACACCTTGATGCCAATAAGTTGGAATGTCCTGCGAGACATGTTTTTAAGTCCAGTTTTTGTGATTACATGGATGATTATAAACCCTTTATGTCTGATGGGTTTGTTTCTATTGTTGATAATACTACTCCTCAGCCTATTAAGATTTTACGGGACACTGGAGCTTCTCAGACTTTATTGTTAGAAGGTGTGTTGCCTTTGTCCGAGGAGACTTCTGTTGGTGCCTCCGTTTTGTTACAAGGTGTGGAGTTAGGTTGTATAGATTATCCCCTCCATCGTATTTATCTGAAATCAAATTTTAATACTGGACCAGTTGTTGTGGGTGTTCGTCCTAATCTCCCTGTTGAGGGTGTTAAGTTATTGCTAGGAAATGATCTAGCTAGGAACAAAGTGGTTGCTGAATCAATTGTTGGTGGATGTTAAATCACCGGATGATGATGCTGAACTGTATCCAGCTAGTGTTGTTACTAGGGCGATGACAAGAAAACAACAAAATGAGGATTTACAAGAAGACCAGTTTGATTACATGGACCTTTTTGACACTTTCCTTGCCGACGTTGACGGTTCCAGTGGCTAAAAAAAGGTCATAAGACCACCTAGTACTAACAAGCATGTAATTTGGCCATGACCAGACGTGAACAACCATTCATTAGACAGAAGAAAATTTGTGGAAGAACAAAATAAAGACCCTGAGGTTCTTCAGCTCCACAAGAGGGCTCAACCACAGGTGGAAGCAGACAAAATGGCCGAATGCTATTACCATCAAGACGGCATTTAAATGAGGAAGTAGAAGCCCCCTGATGCTATCTCAGAGGAGGAATGGAGAGTGGTATACCAAGTGGTGGTGCCTAAAGTCTAGGGGCATGAAATTATTGGTCTTCCCCATGACAACCCCTTGGCTGGACATTTAGGTATAAGGAAGACTTGCCTTAAGATCTTGAAACATTTCTACTGGCCCAGACTTATAAATAATGTCACAGAATATTTTACATCATGTCATGTATGCCAAGTTGTTGGTAAGCCTAACCAAAAAAAAACCATCAGCACCACTTTTGCCAATTCCAGCCTTTAAAGAACCTTTTAGCCGAGTACTAATTGACTCTCACCTTCATACATAACATGATTAACAAGAACCAGAGGTTGACTAGGTGGAGTTTATTGTTACAGGAATATGATGTTATTGTAAAACATATTAAAGGTAAAGATAATGTAATAGCAGATGCTTTATCTAGATCTTATTAAAACACTGTATACCTACTATGTATATTTGTATATATTGTTCATGAAAAGTTCTTGTTACACTCAAACTTTTTTTAAAGGGGGAGGCGTTATCATATTGTAATTATCATGTTTATTTATCTTGGCCTAATTTGTTTTGTGTGGCCTTATAACACGTATAACATAATTACATAATACTTTTAGTTGTTTACAAAATAATTTTATAACTGTGCAGTTTCGAAATCACTGGAACAATCATAGATACTCATGGAATGATTAGAACTTTATATTTGACTTACATAATAATTCTGGAATGATAATAATCTAACTTTTATCGTATTCTAGAAGTTTCCGTTCTATATTTTTCTAGGAGTTTACCTTCTAAAGTGTTCTAGAGATTTCCGTGACAACTATATATAAATAGACACTAAAGTTAGACTTTCAGATTAGACATTAATAAACTGGTATTCTCAGAAGTTCTCTCAGTTGACACTTTTATTTACGTTAATTACATCATACTCGATTGTGACTTATTGGACATACTAGTCTGTTTGGATTCCCGCAACAGTGAAGAGAAGAATTCCGGATGAAGAAAAGACAAAAGGATCGGACATATATTTTAACAGTTAAGTTGACATTTCAATTGTTATAATATTTCTTGTAAACTTGTGTATAATAAATCTTGTCAAATTTTATAACTGATTTGTGTCTTTTGTTGGCTACAATTTAAAGGTGATTTCTGGCCGTAACAAAATATATTGCAGTTATCTTTCATGGTCCATGTAGAACACTTTGGTGTATTTATTTGTCCAAGATCTAAATCCAGGATTCTTGACGTGGCTCGGTATTTGTGCATCTACGGCATCCCTGATGTTGGTTGTTCCAGAAGTGCGATTCGAATGCATGAAGTTTTTATAGAGTTATTTTCATGTTGTATAATTTTGTTTTATATTTTAGTAAATTTGTACTTTTTCCGGAAAATTTTTGTATACTTTATTATCAACTATAACAATATTTTCTTTGTTAGATTTATATGTATGTATTTTTTTATTTTTACAGTCGTTTTTGTTGTATATTTATAACGTATTTTTCCACACTTTTGGCTGCTGGATTCCAATTATTGTCACGTTAACCAATTATTGCTGTCTGAATTGCTCACATGTTTTGTCGAGATAACTGAATTATAAGCAACTGTCATACAAATGGAAGGTTATCAAAGCTTTAAAACCAGGTTTAAGCCATCATTTTCATAGAAAAATGACTATACCAAGTTAGGAATAGTTGTTCAGTTGGTTGAAATAGTAGAGGGTTTGGTTTTGTCAGGTTTTATTTACCTTGTAGTTTGGTATTTTTTTAATACACGAAAGCTGTCGACAGTTCTGGAAGGGAGGCAGATAACGTATTATCAGGAAAATGAGGTGAGCGAATTTTTAAAATTAAAAAAAATACAGAGTTATAAAAAAAATTTGATGTTGATCAGGAGTTTATAAAAGCTATCCCGATGATGTTTAGCTCAGGGTGGTACAATCACAAGCGGTAAGGTTAAGGTATTGAATGGGCGCAAAATTTATTGAATCGTAATAAACATTTCAGGGTAGATCGGATTCGTACCGGCACAGTGACATATATCCAATATCTAAATAGGTTTATTTGAAGTGAAACGCGCTGCTCGTATTGTATAGTGGTATACAGCTGTGATTATAACTTATTTTCAAAAATACAAAGCACTTTTGATATAATAATCTTTTTCATATAATTTGCTTATAGACAGGGACAACAACAAAAATAATTTACATTGTAATATGATAATGCTTTTGCTAAAGACAATCTCTTTTTTTTCAAAACTTGTACTGAAACTTAAAAAAAACTAGTGGGCTTGCTCAAAGCAGACTTTTCTAGAATCTGCAAGATTTAAAACCAGCATATGATATTGACCTTCAGATGTAACAGCTAGACAACGTATTGCTGTATTGTTTAAGTAGATCTACAACGCTCTGTTTTATTCTAACTATATAATGTATTGATATATTGTGAACTTGAGTTTTCCAAGGAATATCGTGACATTGTTTTTATGCAATGTTTATATATTCCTTAGACGTATTGAATTTCGACAACTTCCTTCGAGGAATGAATATATATGTGCAATAAAACAAATCTTTAAAATTTTTAAACCAATTTAGATATTTCCAATCCAATGTCAGTATTTGTTTGTGATTTATTTTCTAGCCTGTTTTTCGCAAATATAGTATAATAGTCTACTACACGAACTATCATTCCATGTTCCGTCATTTTTCACGGTAATGCAATTTTCACTGCCATCTATATTGTTTGGTTCTTTCGAGTCGAAGTTGTCATAGGTAAGAGGCTTTCCGTCAGTAGACCACTTCCATTTGTTTCCTCCGTAACGTATACCACTGGTCCAGAAGACATTGTCATACCCTGCACAGAAAAAAATACTTGAAACAAGAACATAAAACTTTTGCAATAAAGTATCGTTAGCATAAGGCTACATTTTGCTTAATTCAAAATGACAAAAAAGGAGATGGTTGGAATCAAAACGTCTGAGGCTTACAACTGTTATTTGTTCTCATATCACACAATACTTCTTAATTTGTAACCCTCAATGACAAATAAATAGAAAGACATAGCATTATGAACATATTTAACACCAATTGCACTTTTAATTTGATGAACAACATATAACAAAAGTGAACCATTGTTATACGTACATTAGGAGCATTCAACACTAATTCGGTTTTCAATTTGAAACATGAACAACGTTTTTTCTTTACAGAGAAAACAGTTTGAAAAGATTGAAATACACGGATGGTATCGGTTCCTCTACTTGATGTTAACATTTTCTCTCTGTAATAATGCCTACTTTGAAATCTTACAAAGTGTAACCTATGTCAGAAGACTTTTTGTCACAGCATGTCTTTATAAAATAATTGCAATACATGTCATGATTTCAATCATATAAGCAAAACTATATATCGGTTTGATTTTTTTTTACACAATAAGGTATCGTATTAGGGAATATCACATTATTACATATATGTGGTTAAACTAAAAACACTTAAGCAGTGTTAGAAAAGAGCAGACAAACTTTCTTTATAAACACATAACAAATATCATTCCCCAGCTAATAAATTATCCGATGAAATATACGATGAGTCTAGTATTAATGCAAACCGTATTTATAAAAACATTTTCACGCCGAAATCGAAATGGATACATTTTATTTTTCCACTTAACCAATAACGTTTTATGCCTCACCTAGGGGCATTATGTTTTTCGGTCTGTGCGTCCGTTCGTTCGTTCGTCCGTCCGTCCGTCTGTCCCGCTTCAGGTAAAAGTTTTTGGTCAAGGTAGTTTTTGATGAAGTTGAAGTCCAATCAATTTGAAACTTAGTACACATGTTCCCTATGATATGAACTTTCCAAATTAGAGTTTTGAAGGTCCACTTAACATAGAAAATGATAGTGCGAGTGGGGCATCCGTGTACTATGGCCACTTTCTTGTTTATATCTATGTATGACCAATTTTACTTACTTTATGGTTGTTTTATTTGGATTTTATTTTGAAAATAATTTAAAAATACACGTAAAAGAAAAAGAGACAACACCATGATCAAAAGACCATGAAGAGGATACACTACACTGAATACTGACATTTGAGCCAGGGGAACCCAAACAATTAAACGGGACTAAACTCTATTGCTTCGGAATGGTTAATAGTTTCTATTAAACAGTGCTACCAATAGCATTGCTAATAACAAGTAAAATGTGAAGATTTCAGGAAAAGTGGACAGGGTTTTAGTTATGCACTGCTATATAGAGGCATCGTGGTAGGAGAGGCAAATTGTAACCTACAGGGAATGTTGGGGACATAGGAGACACATTTCTATGTCAAAAACAAATTTTAAAAAGGAAATTGAGTTTAATCCAGCTGACGTTATTTTGTCTTTTTATAAGACCAGGTGAAGTTTGCAGCGAGAACACATTAGAAAAAAAGAACATTATATTTGGACACATGTATCAGCTTCTACAGGAGTAAGATTATTGACTGAACATCCTTAAGAATTTACAAATTTATATATGTATACATGGTATAGAAGGCAAATTATTTTAATGTACATCTAAAATAGTTCAGATATACTTACATTCCCCAGGCACTTTTGTGTATGGCAAACCTATATAAAACAGCAAAAGACAAATAAAGGAAAGCAACACTCAAAGTTATGTTCTGGCGACATAAAATTACGTTTAACTTTTTGAATTAGGATAGTTATTAAATCATTTGCAAGCACAATGTCCTTTGACATACAAAGTAACGGCGAGTGATATTTAAATCATTGATAAGTTCTTCTACTAAAAACGTATTGCAATACGAGATACAGCATGGCATCTTTGATCTGTTGGTATGAGTTTGTTTGTAATCCGATGGTTTTCCACTATTTGTTAGCAATACATTTGGTCATGACACTCTTAACTCTTTCTGCACACACATATAATGCTTACATATGACGTGACAATTAATAACAAATGTTGAAAAAAAGGGCGAATATATTAAAAGAAGAATCAAAAGGCATAAGTCTTAGGATAAACGTACATAATAGTGGAAAAACGGATGAAAAGACAGAAGCAGTGTACAAAACACTTTAGAAAAAAAAAGTGAACAGCACGAACATTTTGTAAATTGCAATTGTTAATCAATTACAAAGAAGTAAACTATATCATTATATGTTTATATACATATCGATATACCTCCAGAGGAATTTATGAATACATTTTCTACTGCATCGTCAATTTTCACCAGAGAGGCACATTCATCGCTGCATTTCTCCTGTTAAAAATGTATACTCTATAAAATAAACCCTGGTTCAAAAAGACAAATCAGAAATATACATAACAGCGTAATAGGTATTAGACATAATATTAATATATTAAGGTAGTTATACTTAATCTTAAGTTTTTACTCGCTTTGACACAGTTGACATATTTAGATAAAAATTAGAAGATGTGGTATGATTGTCACGAGACAACTCTCCACCAGATACCAAATGACATGGAAGTGAACAACTATTTATCATCGTAAGGCCTTCAACAATGAGCAAAAAACCCATATCGCATAGTCATGTTAGTAAGCTATGAAAGGTCCTCAAAATGACAAATGTAAATTTTAATTCAAACGAAAAACTAAAGGCCTGATTAATGTACAAAACAATAAACGAAACACAAATATGATATACATGTACAGACAGTAATTGAATTGCAGTCACCTGACTTGGGACAGGCAAATACAACATGTGGCGGGGTTTAACTTGTTTGCTGTCACAGAAATCTCCACCTGACCTGGGACAGTGGTGTAACAGTACAACATATGAACCAAGTTAACTACAAAAATCATTTTTAAAGGGCTTAATATTAAAAGATTTAATAACAGTGTTGATTTGGTAACCTTTAAGAATTAGTTCATTTGAAGGATCGATAAGTTAATCCGAATCTTAACTTACAGACTCGGTAACCATAATCACTTTAACAATTAGGATCTACTATCCCGTTTGTAATAAGATTTTTACAGCTACAACCAAACTTACAAACCAAAGTTTGTATCTATGAAAGAATTTCGTAAAATTTTAGGTAATTTGTGACACGGGCATAGCGCACGAGATATTTAAACACCTTGAGATTCAAATCTAAGTAACATCACCAAAAAAAAAAAGAAAAGAAAATAAACAATAGGGAACGCAACATCGTCCCTTTTGTTGTAAATGTTTGTATAGGGTATCCCGTCTAAAACTGAAATATCTAAATCCAGGAATGGACAGTAACATCTATTGCTGGTTATTTTTGATTCATGTAAAGTAAGTTCCTTTGGCATTATATTTAGAAAATTCTTGAATTTTTAAAGAAATCCTATCATCAAGATAACGGTAAGTGTTGTTGAATTTATCAATTAAATGAAATTTTAGACGGGTCTTAATTGAGTTTGGCAATACAATGTGAGTCTTAACAATACAGGAACAAGCTTAAGTATGTAATCAAAGAGGCGCAATTGGTGCCTATACGAATACCTATAACGTGTCGATAAAGTTTATCGCGGAAACGCACATTAGGGTTGTCAAGAAGAAAATTTTCTGCTTATATCATTTCATCACACCTCCAGTAAGTATCTCTAGCATGTTTACCTTTCTTATTGGAGAAGAACAAATTTGCTATCAGATTTTTTAAACGACCATTTAATTAAATAGGAAAACTTTTGTTTCATAAGATTGTGTGGAAGTGTAGTGTAAATAGTTGAAAAGTCACACCTGACAACCGAATTAAAAGGACCATCAAAAGCACCTAATTTATTTAAAACACCTAAATACATTTTTACACTCTAAGAATAATTCATTCTACTATTTCCATATGCTTTATTACAAAAGTTAATGATAAACGTTTTGACATTCGTTAATTAACTAGTTAAAAACACTGAAAAATTAGCTGTAGAACGATATTTCACGTTTTTTAGTAGTTTAGGTTACCAATACATAGTAAAGACCTTCAAAAGTTCAGAAGAGGCCTTAAGCTGCGATATAGTTTTAAAATGATTGTTTTCTATATGACACTCTGTGCAGTGAATATGTACGGACATGAATGTAGAAGAATTTTAATTTCATTCTTAAGAACTTCCGTGTAGTATTTAGGTCATACCACCACCGCATTGTTTGCTTTGTCGGCCGATACGAACACAAACCGCTTTGCAAATACTTGAAGTTTGTTTCTTATTCTAGAAATAGGCGTATCATGTACCCATGTCAAATGGGAAAATCAAAAGCTCAAACACATCAAACGAATGGAAAACAACTGTCATATTCCTGATTTGGTACAGGCATTTCCTTATGTAAAAAATGGTGGATTAAACCTGTTTTTTAGCTAGCTAAACCTCTTACTTGTATGACAGTCGAACAGAATTCTAGTATATTGACAAATTGGGTTACAGCAGTCAAAAATGTGTTATAATCCAAATCACTATAAAAACAAACAAATAGGCCAACAAACAAAAACAAAATGGTATAAAGACACTCTATAGACAAAGCACATAAGCAAAAATGAAAGACAAGAATACAAAAAATGACCATAGCACAATAACACAATTGCAGGGGGATGTATAAATACCGAGCCACGTCAGAATGATTTTACCAAACATGGACTAAACAGTAAAGGTTAAAAATATACAATGACACTTAAAAAGAACACTATAACACCTATTTAAGATGATAGAAACCTCAGTACCTAGAATCTATACTTCAAGACCATCATATATCATGATGAAATTATCTTTGAATCATCACCATATAATGCCGTTATGCACTTCGTAAGTTGCTTTGATCCGAACTATTTTTGGGGGTTTCCCTTGGCAAATTATGGACTTGGCCAGGCGTTGAAATGTCAATGTGTGAGCCTTAATCGCAGAACCTCAGTGTTAAGTCTATCATTTGGTCGGTGCACCATATTAATGACTTTAAGTCGCAGAGTATGTCGCCCGCTAAGCAGCATGTGCCTCTGTATTGATTTGATTATACAAATATCATTGTTAAAGGTCAGTATATAAATTAGTTAAGTGAAGCATTATAGAGATAAGGTTGTTTTCCTTTTTATACATTACATTTCTATTAGCACCAATTTCAGTATAACAACCATAAAATATTTATAATTATACATCGTAACATATTGTATTTATTAAACATCTGTGATTGCTGGAAAATAAAGGTCACCACTTTTCTGTACAGTTTTCATAATGCCATTTTATTTTTTTATTTTCCTGGCATTTAATTGAGCAGAAGATAAATTTCTTTAAATTTATGCTTTATCCTGTTAGTATTTATGTGCCGAATATTAAAAAAAAAAAAAAAAAACAATTAAAGTTGACATTTATTTTATAAATTGGTATTAATCTAATGTGTGGTTCTCTATTGAGTTTTTACGCATTCTGCGTTAAGCTGACCAAAAATGAGAAAAAGAACTCATTTAAAAAAAGCACACCAAACGCAATGGAACCAAACGTTGTACTTTGACTCCCAATTTGGAATACTGTTTGTGACCAATAATATATGGGGCATCTGTTCTTCGTTTCGAATGGGTACCAGAAAATATAGCATTAAATGCAATTTGTCTTCTTCGCGAGGAGCATGTATACTCGCCTTAAAACTCATGCATTATATGTTATAAAATCAATTAAGAGATTTTCTAGAACTACAAGAATAAGGGGAGATGTGGTTTATATGTCACTGAGACAGCAACTCATAGGTTTAAACAAAACAATATGTTCAAAAGTCGAAATATTTTTGAAAAACATACGGTAACCTATATTTGCTAATATCAGCGTCTTTTGGTCTAACTGATAACTACACCACATCTCTTTTATATATGGTCTTAAACAAATGACAGTTGACTATAACATAAGGTCTAAATCGTCCTTGGTCAAAAACTTCCGAACAATGTAAGGTCATTACATTGAATAGACATCACCGAACGAGACTTATTATCAAAATTGGTATTTACCATGAGCAACTTGACAGGTTCCACATATGTAGCAAGATCTGCTGAATATTAAGAAGAACCTGTGACCAACCCCGGATTTTTTTTAATGGTATTTCTGAAATTCAGTCTTTAGTTTTTATGTAGTGTGTTATGAACTGTCTGTCGTTTCGTCTTTTTTTTTGTTATTGCCATGGCATTCATTTTCGACTTATGAGTTTTGAGCTCCCCTTTGTATATTTTGTCCATTTTTTGGTTCATCATTTTGTAACATGAGTAACATTATCTGTTCACAGGCCACTTAAAAAGACATACATTCAACCTTACGCAATTGTACATATTAAAAGTAATAATAATAAAAACAAATGTTCATGCAACATGCACATTGTCAAAATAACTAATGCAATGTTTTGCAAAAACTGAATATATTATATATTCAGCCTAAAATCTCCTTTGCGGGTCCTAGTTTTCGTAAAAAAAATACCATAAAATATAACAAGACAAAATATGTGCACAAACTAATTTTCACTTCTCCATGATGTTTCCTCCCTCCAGTACACGCATAATTTCTCACGTTTTGCTAGTAAAGGGAGAAATTATTGTATGTACGGTACTAGCGTATAGTTTTATAAGTTTACGTCACTAGGTATAATACACGTGACTAATTTTATAGCGGGAAATATTTTCCCTGAGACTATCACTTTCTAGCCCGTCGCAGACAGGGCAACATTTAAGTTTCATTCATATTATGAATATATTATGATATATTTATATGTTTTCAAAACAATACACGTCCGAGTATGTCTCGTGAGACGACTTGTCGCATTGGGTCGGACCCAGGTTTCCAGTTTATCCCATTATTGGGTTTGTTTGGTTGTTCCTGGCCGGCGAGGTCGTTCATGATCGAGTTATTCATTTATTCATTTATTCAGTTATTCAGTTTACATTCATGTCAACCATATAATAGCTCTTGTTCGTATAAGGTTTACATTATTCTAGCTAAGTTGTACCTTATAGTGTATATCATAGTTTCGTTATTCGGAGTAATTGTGGTTATTATTTTTTCATATGTTTATATATATATATATATTAAGATACATATATGTAAATGATTAATAAATTCCGTTGTCCACTATGCTTGCTGGGCTATCAGCAACACTATATATTGTATTAATTCATGCCTTCATACTAGAATAATAGATATAAGCGTATAAGGTATACCTGACAGTGATAAGAGTCAAATTACCTGAGCACTTTTACGTTCTTCTTTCTCTTTTACAAATATATAACAATGATTGTTATACAGCTCCCAACCAGCTTCACAACGTACTTTGTCTTCTTTAACTATTATATACAAACATAGTAAATAGGTCAAAATAAGTTTAGCGTGCCCTTGGATGTCCTTAATATTTAGTGTATTCTTGAGAGAGAATTAACCATACCATGATGATGATGATGAAAATCCTCACAACCACCTCTACCTTCATCGTCGTCGTCGACTTGATTCGATAACACTAGCTGTACTTGGCAAAACCTTTCGGAATTGTGGGTTCTAAATGCATGCTCTTCAATTTTGTTCTTGGTTTGACCTTTTAACTTTTTTGATCAGAGTGCAAGGATTCGTCTTTTGTAGAACAAAATACATCTGGCGTACAAAATTATAAGCCTGGTATCTTTTGTTTTAGCTAGAGAAGCGACAAATATTCATTTTCGAATCTCTGTTCGATCCGCCCAGGTGTTAAACCTTCGACCTCCCCCGGCCGAAACTAGCAGAAAACGACGAGAGCCCGAGGTAAAGTTGCAGTCAAAATATACTGGTTGTATAAACGTTGGTCTTATATAGTCAGCATAACAAAACCGGGTCGTTCACATCTACTTTACCGCCCGCTAGGCAGCATGTGCCTCTGTATTGATTTGATTATACAAACATCATTATTAAAGGTCAGTATATAAATTAGTTAAGTGAAACATTATAGAGATAAGATTGTTTTTCTTTTTATGCATTACATTTCTATTAGCACCAATTTCAGTATAACAACCATAAAATATTTATAATTATACATCGTAACATATTGTATTTATTAAACATCTGTGATTGCTGGAAAATAAAGGTCACCACTTTTCTGTGCAGTTTTCATAATGCCATTCATTTTTTTTTATTTTCCTGGCATCTAATTGAGCAGAAGATAAATTACTTTAAATTTATGCTTTATCCTGGTAGTATTTATGTGCCGAATATTAAAAAAAAACAATTAAAGTTGACATTTATTTTATAAATTGGTATTAATCTAATATGTGGTTCTCTATTGAGTTTTTACACATTCTGCGTTAAGCTGACCAAAAACTGTGAAAAAGGAACTCATTTAAAAAAAGCACACCAAACGCAATGGAACTGAATGTTGTACTTTGACTCCCAATTTGGAATACTGTTTGTGACCAATAATATAAAGAAGCGACAAATATTCATTTTCGAATCTTCATTCGATCCGCCCAGTTGTTAAACTTTCGACCTCCCCCGGCCGAAACTACGAGACCCCGAGGTAAAGTTGCAGTCAAAATACACTGGTTGTATAAACGTTGGTTTATATAGTCAGCAGAACAAAACCGGGTCGTTCACATCTACTTTACCGGCTCCTTTGATTTTGACAAGACCAATATCTTTCATTCAATGCATAGTGATATGAATATTTTGGTGCAAAAAGTGACCTATCTTCAATCTTTATTAATGTCGTTCCTTCTATACATGTTTTTCCATACAATGTGCACAGTTTATAAAACTTAAAAAATATGAGCTTAATTAGAAGTGGTGTTACTCTGGTCATCATTTAACCGTGCATTTTCACGTAATTCCCCTCCCTATATATTTAGAAAGGTTTGGAAAACGTTACAGCTCACAGCCTAAAATACTTTTTTCGTTTCCAGTTTTTTAAATATATTTAAATTTTTCAAAAACGTTTTTAAAATTCGAATTCTGATAGATTTAACAGTATTTTGGAAGGTTTACTGTTCATTCGTCCGAGATTTACTAAACTTAGTTCAGCAAAATGGATGTCAGAGCAAATTTTGACGATTGGAATTCAGACAGAGGAAGTGTATTTATAGATTGTTTTATAATGATGATAAACATTTACGTAGTTCTGTGTTGCAATTGATCTGTTTTTGTAGATTTTCATTTTGCTTTACAATATGCTCCAAATTCTGCTGTAGCTGAGCTAAAATAAAATAAAAAAACATATTTTAAAGCAAACAAACGTTATACTACAAATAGCATCTAAATCATTCCTAGGTATCATTTCAATATCAGTAAGTATAAATTGGATTTCAAATTTATATGTTCCATTTTTGGTTGCGTCGATAACCAAGAAGAAAAAAAAAGAAAGATCAAAGGAAATCATTGTGTCATTTATAATTATTATTTTCAGATTAAAATTAAGTATTAAGTCATATTTAAAAGTACAGAAATGAGGAAACCTATTGAAATTGAATGCCAATGAATTGTTGTTACCCAGGAACAATGGATAGTGATTTAAAACGCTGCAGGATCACTGAACAGCCTTCGATAATGAGCAATACCCCTAACCATATAGTATGGAAATGTATTAATGAATTGGATAAATAAGAAAAATCAAGCAATGGAATACCAAGATCCATTTAAACTGCTTTATGAAATCACAAATGAATCACGTCGTTTGATTAATATTTGTATTTCACAATATTTTTGAGTATATTATCAATGGGATTTATAATCACTTAGCACATTTGTACTGCTTAATATAACGGTGATCCGTTGTTAATCGCAGTTTAGTTTTTTTTTCTTTGCAAACTTCGAACATGAATAAATAAAAGATTATATTATAATGATTCATTCAATGACAGTTCGGATAAAAAATATAAACTTTAGGTTAAATAATCATTTCCAGTTTCAGATGATAGCTTATCTTACACTGATTTCAAATAGTTTTTTGGTTCTTTGTTGTTGTGATATATTAAAGAAGATAATTAGCAACATCCGGTGTCAATGGATAGTTTACTATTCACTGATTTTAAAAACATATTGTTTCTATATACTTTTCATTGTAATAACAGAGTGTATTTGTTACTTCCAGTTTGCAATATGATTGACCATTTCACACTGATTGGCACAAAACCTGGTTTCTAATATAAGAACATTTTGAAATGTTTGTGAAAAAAATGTTATTTCTGATTTTCACAAGGTCACCTCCGATTAAACTTTTTTCAAGGTCATTTATCTCTTTATCTGATAACAAAGGCTCCATGGTTTTGTTATGTACCAGTAGGAAGTTATATCAAAAGTTAATATCTAGAACGTGAAATTGATCTTTGATCTTGATTGTAAATTCAAGGTCATTCAGTAGGAACATTGAATTAAACGACCTTATGTCTTCACTATGTTACGTTAAAGAGTTATATAATAAAAAAAAAAAAAAAAAAAAAAAAAAAAAATCAAGGGGAGAAATATATTCAAAGTCATCGTGCCCCTTTAATACATTTTTTGTCAGTTACATGTGGCATATTACAATTGGGTAAACTATCTTATATGCTTTCTGAAACGTTGTAAAAAAAGCAAAAATTAAACAAATCATAGACCATGACCTGTGATCTTGACTTCATTGAATCTTTGATTGTACATATTATCACTAACGGTTTACGTGTTTCAAGTACATTTCACTTATGACGAATACTTAAAGGAAAATAACTGTCATATGGAGCCTCTGGATTGCTTCGATCAAATTATTCTGAAGATGAACCGAGAAATTTGAGAAAAGAATTGTGTCGATATTTTTTCGTTTGCGGAAGAACGGTCATCACAAGAAAAACAGTGTTGAAGAAGATAAATATAACAAAGACAAGTATTCCGTTAAAAGCTGTCAGTTCCATACCATATTTCTGAGCAACATCTTGCGAAACAAAAAAAAACAAAAAAACAAAACAAAAAATGGACTGGAGAAAATAATGATAATCACAAGATATTATTAAAGTTTTATAAACAAACTTAAGTTATGTTACAAAAGATAAGAATTTTGATCACTAACCAACACTTATACAGTTGGGTACAGATTAAGCATAACATAAAGTAACGCCACTAGTAAACGCGTGTTTTCTATAATTACCATTTCTAATGTCTACTCGAGTAAACGCGCGTTTACTCTGTGTCCGTTTAGTCAGTAGTTAACGGGCGTTTACCACAGATTTGAGATCTTTACTTGTAAGTGCACTAACAAAACACGCGTTTACTTATCCAGTTAACCATTTGTGGAAATTATAAAAATACTTTTTTTTTGTTACAATGATTTTTATTTTTAAAAGTTTGAATATAAACCATATTTTCTTTAACAAGTACGTTCATCAGATTCTAATGAACTATGTTAATCTGGATTTTCTTAATTTTCAATGGCTTTTATATATATATATATGTTGCAAATGATAAATAAATAAAGAATCGTTAAAAGAACATTTCACAATTATAGGATAATTAAATACTGCAAAACTTCAAAAAAAAAAAAGAAAGTTTTATATGTTAACAAAAACATTCATTAAGGTAGATTTAACTACTAGGCAATGCTTCAAGACTTGAAATATAACAGGCGACATCAAATGATCTATTAAATTTTGTTTTCAGACAATACACTCATTTCAAAATATTTGCCTTAGTTCATAGTCTACTGTATTAAAAAATAATTTTGTTGATCGACATTTACATATACGATGTATAATGTCAATTTTATTAAACCTGTTCGTCCCTGTAGACAACAGAAATTTTTTTTTTAATAAAAAAAAAAAAAGATCGTCGAAATAATTCTTTCCCTTTTATGTCAAACAAAACCATCCTAAGGTATAAAAATAGAATTCATCCCGCCAGTGCAATGGTATAAGCTTTAACTATATATAAAAAAGAAATATTGGCAATTTTTATTGTTATCGACATACATATAAGGAACCATTGACTTAAAGAACTCTCAATTTGTGTAAAAATATTCCCCATGAGGTACCAAAAGAACAGAGTTTTATTGCTATTACATAATAGTTTAACAAAAGGTAAATATTGGCACATAATATTGATGCAAACAACGAATCATTCAATTTTGAAATTAAACTCCCTCCCTTTCATGTCAGAAAATCCATCCGAAGGATAAAAGTCTTACGATCCATTCTGAGGTAAACTTGTCCTCAATTAAATGGCCAGTAAAAGAATATCAATCAAGACAAGAAATATTGTCATTTTTTTTTTATTATTATCGACATAATATTAGTAACCATAGACTTATAGAGCTCTCACTTTGTATAAAAATATTCATCCTTAGGGACCAAAAGAAAAGAAGTTTAATGCCGTTGTATAATTATCTAAGAAAATGGAAAATAATGGCACATTTTTTTGATACGACAACACATTTTGCAATTTTAAACATAAGTGTCGTCACTTTTAGGTATATCAATCTATCCTGAAATATAAGAAGTGTTCAGTAATCACGCCGGTACAAGAATATTAATAAAAAAAGACATATTGTCACCTTTTATTGTTATCAATATTGGTATATGTAATCTTAAGACTTATAGAGCTCTCAATTTGTGTAAAACTGTTCATCCTTAGGACAAAATGAGCAGAATTTTAATGTCGTTGTATTATATTATAAGAAAATGGAAAATATTGGCTACTTTTTTTGATGCAACAACACATTTTGCAATTTTAAACTTTATTTCTTCTCTTTTATGTATAAACATTTATCCTGAGGTATAAACAGTACTGAATTATCAGGCTTTTACAAGAATATTAATAAAAAAAAAGAAATATTGTCACTTTTTATTGTTATCGAAATACATATTAGTAATTGTAGACTTATATAAAAAAGTAATCGATTATCAGGCCAGTACAAGAATATTAGAAAAAAAGTTTGAGCTTCAATTGCAAATTTTTATGTTGCAAATAATAAATGAATAGCTATCGCTTCACACAACATTTGAAAAAAAGATACATATTATGCAAGACTGTATGTAGATGTGCAAATAATGTTTAAGATAGTGCCAGCAGTAAGTGGTCGACTGTTGACAACATTATCTACGGCTAATTTAACTTGGTCAGGCTTCAAGAAAGATCATAAATCTAAAAACATTGTTTTCGGACCATGTAATTGTTTTAAAATCCATCTCCACTGACAACAAAACATAATATTAAAAGGTTCACTCTTCCACAAGAAATATCTTTTTGTTTCTTATATACAGTTTTGAATTGACAATTTATTTAATCCGGGTCATATCATGCATTAGTCGAAAATGTGCAGTTAGACATTTTTACGTAAGTAGTCATGTGTAGGTCATTCTATCCAGGATACGATGCCATTATGTGTTAACGCGCGTTAACTACAACCAGCAAACGTGCATTTATTTTTTACAAAAGTAGAAGATGCACCTTTTTCACGTTAACGCGGAATAAAACGCCCGTTTACTCTTTAAAAATTAGAAGACGCGTCTTGTTCGCGTTAACACGGAGGCAAACGTGAATGTAAACGACCGTTTAATTTTTGTTGCTACCGAAATTTCGGAGTTAGCGCAGAGTTAACGCGGCGTTTACATGAAGTGCACGCGATTAAACGCCGCATTAATTTTTTTCCGCCCGTCTGCATGTAATGCTTGGTCTGCACCAAATTCAAAGTGAACACAGCGATTCAATACTTGTTTTAAAAAAAACGTGTTTATTAGCAGATAATTTTTGTTATAACCAATTGATTGATCCCACTACTTGTGGAGGTTTCTTCCTCGGTGTATTACCACCTCAGCAGTCAGCAGTTCTGTGCTGACATGAATTATCATTGATATTTTCACAGTATAAAATTAAGTTCGCTGATCTGTATATAATTATCGACAAAAATGTATATGCAACTGTAGCATTCATATTTCAACAGATAATGCAATTCTAAATCAGTAAAATAGATATATTAATATAATATAAAATTCAATAAAAAGCAACGAAAAACATGTTCAATGTAAGTTTCTTCAAATCCCATCCACCATCGTTTATTTAAAAATTAATATATATATGTAAATGTAAACATTTCCGTTATAGATGTGAAAATCACTGTATGAAAACTATTGATTGAAAATAGCCATTAAGCCTTTAAGGTATTGTTTCTTCTTACAAATATGCAGACGCATGCATTAGGATTACAATGTTGTATATTTTGACTTACCACACACCGTAAAATAAGTTACAGTAAAAATAAACAAAGCAGACAAAAGAGACACTGCCAGTGTTAAAAGAAAGGTTTTCAACCATTGCTTTCTCCAAAGACTGGTTTTATTGTCAATTTTTATTTCCTCTCTAAGTTCGTCCGATGAATTCTCGATTTCATGCATTTCCATGCAAGCCATATTTGTAGTAGCTTCACAATAAAATATAATATCCAAACTGTGATGAAGAATAAAAGTATAACCAGTTTCCTGTTATTTGTTTTGACAATAAGGAAGTCTTCCACGAAAATAAATGAACACTTGACAATCATTAGTATTGTTTAGAGTAATACTGTGTAATTCGTGGTAGCGTCACAATTAACTTATAGTTACTTTTACGGTTGACGGTACAGGTGTTATATCATTCGAAATGATTAAGATAATTTATATTCATAACATGTCTAACAAGATATATTATAGTTACAGAATAAATATATCCCACCATCCATTGGTTCCAAGACAATTTTAAACTTTATTGATCACCTTTTTTGTATGCATGTAAAACTAGAGTGAGTATAATTGTTCGTTTAAATAATTTAACCCGCTCCTAATGTGTATATTATTCGTTTTGCTGGTATGTTTCAACTGTTGCTGTGGCAATATAGGGGTAACCAGATGTGTTGATATGTTTCGTTATTCCAGAATATCTGTACATATTTACTTGTTCCAGGCTACAATCTTTCTAATCTGCCAAGATAGAAAAAAACAGTTCTGTTTTTTATAATACTCTGTTGTATAATGCCAAAAAAAAAAAGCATTTATCAAAACAACTTTAAAATGTCAATCATTAATTTTGAAATAGTGAAAGTATGCTTGACTGTCTATCATATATTTGATGTATCGAATATTCATTTGGCATATTCATATGATTAATGTTAGGAAGGATTAATTAAGTGTACTAGCATGATAATCTATCAGCTAGTTATTCATATATGTTTGTACACATTTTGTACATATGATTTGATATCTGATAAAATACCATCGATAGTCTTGGTGTTATCAACTTGAATTGTATCTGAGTAAAAATCAAGCAATTCAATCGTCACACTGCATGTATGTCCTTGTAGACATAAAATTCATTTTAGTTTTAAGTTTTACTATTTAATGCTTACTCCTATCCCAAGCGGAAACTTTAAATTAATAATCGTATTACCAAACCGGGTTAGAAAACTTGCATTTCATTTTTACGAATAACTTACTCGATCACTTAATTATCATCCGTCACACAAACGTCGATCAATGATTTTTTCTCCTGATAACATGTGTAGATTAAAGGTCATTTCTCCTTCAAAAGGAAATGGTTGAGTCCTCAAAAACAATCCCTAGAGAAATATGATAGTAAATTATGTAAACATTATGTAAACTTTGACACTTGTCTAAATGTTCTGTTTTCTCATCGTCTGGTTTCTTTGGCCTGACTATTTTTACACTGATATACTGGTTTATTTGTTCTCGAACTGACCAAGTCTAATCAACAATCTTTTTTCCTCAATTGGCCCATGGTTCTCTAATCTAAAGGGTTTCGGTGATTACCCATATATTTGACATAGGCCACCCGCTTGTCAATTTAAAAGACATTTCAATGCATATAAATAAAAAATCAGAAATTATTATATCATGGTTGGCGGCCAAAGTAAATTGATTACACCTGATTTAACAAACTCATATACGTAGTTTTCTGTATCCATACCCGATTATATTTGTTACTAGGCTTTAAGCTCTAACAACAAGACGGAATAAACATCAAATAAATAAGGAAAGTGGGTTTGGTAATCCATTGTTAACCTAAAAAGTTAGGAACCGATTTGTTTTTGATGATTCAGATCATACTTGACCTAAAAATCTGATATCATGAACGATTTGTTTTTGTATGAAAAGTTATATTGATATAAATACGCTGACTTTTACCATCTTTCATCGCTACAATGGCAATATATATATACTGTTATCTTAACGTAAAGCTACTGATATATGCTACGGAAGCGTATAAGGCCGCCATTTTTTATTTATTTTTTTCAAATTGTCGATTTTAATCTTGAAATTATCAACTTTAATCATGGTATTTTCCAACATTAATCTTGTTATTATCACTTTTATTTTTGATTATCAGCATTAATCATGGAATTTTCAACTTTAATCTTTGAATTTGCAACTTTAACCTTGGAATTATCAAAAAATAAATCTTGGAATTTCCAACTTTAATCTTGAAATTTCCAACTTAAATCTTGGAATTATCAACATTAATCTTGGAATTATCAACATTAAATATAAACAATCCAACTTTAATCTTCCGACCCTCATTAATCTCTTATAATTCTTTATAAAATGGCACTTGTATTTTAACTTATAAAATTACTGTTTTATACAATGTATATATTATGATGATTGTATTACATGTATTAAGTGGTGAGACTTTAATAAAATATTGAATCTTAGTCCGACTTTCATTAATCTAGTTAATCTCTGAATTGAAAACATCGTGACCGGACTTTCGCCTCGGCCAAACAATGCACTTGAGTTTGATGTGCTTTACTTTACTTTTTGTTTGTGATTGCTATTGTAAACATCCATGCACATCCGCCTATTCAGCAATATATGATAAATGCATGTACTGCATACATGATTACAAATGAATATTTAAATTATGACATTAGCACGGGATGGGGGTGGGGGGGGGGGGGGGGGGGGTGGGGGGGGGGGGGGGGGGGTGGGGGTGTAACATCGAAATTTTTTGGCAGGGGTGTTACAGTTTTGCCTAAAAAATACCACTGAAAGTTCTTTGTCTCTTTACAATATAGAATTAATGATTTACCTCTGTAGTAGGGTAGGAAAATGTGCCCATTTTTATATAACATTCTCTAATATATTGTACCTATATTCATATATAAATATATACAAAGAATGACCTTTACTTATATACAATATTTTAATTTGTAATTGCATAGATCCAGGGACTGTATATTTATGTAAATATACACAAATATATATCAGGAGCTTTAGTTTAAGATAGAAATAGAAAGAATACATCCTGTTTAAAGGAAGAGAGAATAATTGAAAAAGAGATGAAACGTTACTGATAAAGTTCAAAACACTTGTCTATAGTTGACACGGAAGATAACCAAAGTACCGGAACTCTAACTTTATATCAACTAGTTTACCAAGAAATAATTGAAAAACGTTATACATATTATATTACGAATAAGAAAATGACCTTGACATACGTCAATGAAATATAGACTTTGTTGAATATAAAAAAAAATCTTTTATTATAGAATTCATAAGGACAAGGGTCTACACCAAAGTTATCTGTAAAGTCATGTGCAAAAAGAAACGAGCAGGTAGAACTGAAATACAAGAACAGATAAAATGATCTAAGATTTAAGGCTTAATTTGTCAAGTAGTTTTTATTAAAAAGTGGTATCTTCTTTTTTCGCATAAAAGTAATTTGGTTGATAATGTAAACATTATCCAACGCTAGTCGTATAATAAAATTGTTATGCAAGAGGCGCAGCAATAACGAAAGTCGGAAGGCCAAAGAAACATTCAGTTGCAGCTCAATACACAACTCCAATTGCGAAAATTGTGCCAAATACGATTGAGGGCGTCTCTGAATTAGGTAGAAAAACTTAAGTAATTCGAATAATTAAGAGTTGAACTTGGACTTGTTACATGCTGACTTCATTCAAAACTTATGTAACAAGCCAACACAAATTTTAAATGGAATGCAAATATTTGAAAACTGACCACGCGTTATCTTTTGCAGTATCATAGTGGTTACGGTTGGTATGTAATCAGTTCAATTTAACTTCGTTATGCTTTGACTAAAATTTCCTTTATGTTATTCATTTGATATGTAGAACACGTCAAGTACTTTAAATAATGCTTTGGTCGTCATTGTTACAGAAATGGGTCAAGACTTTTTTTATTTCGAAACGTATCTTGATTGATGCATTGTTTTCATATACACATCAAATTCATTATTCCTAGTTCCTTTGGAAACGCAGTTGGAACACAAAGAAACGTAAATACTTGTCTACTAAGCATATAAGAAAAATCAGTGTAGTCATGCATTTGGCGGGTTGGAGTCATAACTGGTCTCACTTATAATTCATGAACATTTTTTATTTTGTATATATAAGGAAATCAATCTATGAATTTATTTTGTCTTTTGGTTTCAGGTCAGATATCAAAAAGTAAAATAACAAAAATACCGAATTCAAGGGAAATTCAAAACGGAAAGTCCCTTAACAATTGGCAAAACCAAAAGCTCAAACACATCAAACGAATGAAAAACAACTGTCATTTTTCGGACTAGGCACAGGTATTTCCTTATGTAGAAAATGGTGGATTAAACCTGGTTTTAAGGCTTGCTAAACCTTTCACTTGTATGACAGTCACAAACTTCCCTTTTCCTTTTCCAAATAAACTTAAAAATTGATGTACTCCTTCACGATCCATGTATATCACTTCGATATATTTATTTGTCCGAATTTAAATCCTAGACAGCATAGGCACAGAAGTTGGTTTTTCAAGAAATCGTACAAGGCATTGGCGTGAAATGTTTCCGCAGATAGTTAGCAACGGTGTGGAAAAAAAAACCAAGGATTTGCTGGGATATAGATATAAGGACATTGCTTGGTCTTCTTTCGACTGTCAGTATAAAAACCCTGCTAAAGTTGGGCATCGTTTTGCTGAGTGGGATTTATACATTTGCAGCCACGACAGATCAGCATGTGTGCCGCGCTCTCTGCAAGTTGAAAAACTCTTGTAACAGCTCTCTGAAGAACAAATGGAAAGGGAGGCAAACGATACCAAAGTGATAAACAAACTCATAAGTCAAAAACACACTGACAAAACCACGGCAAAAAAAACCCGAATAAAAACCGATGAAAAGACAAACAATGTACAGAAATGCAGCAAAGAAAACTAAATACTGAGCCACACGAACTCCCCCAAACACCGGGGGATGATCTCAGATACTCCGAAAGTATTAGCAGATCCTGCTCCACTACTGGCACATGTCGTTTTGCTCATGTAAGTACAAACCAAGTGATAAGTCTTATTCAGTAGAACACATTCAAGGAAAAGAGGACGGGGTTACAACAATTGGAAAAGAGGGGCGAATGATACCAGAGGGACATTCAAACTCATAAATCGAAAATAAACTGACAACGTCAGGGCAAAAAAAAGAAAAAGACAAACAGACAATCAATAGTACACAAAACACAACAAAGAAAACAAATGAATAAGAAACACGAACCCCACCAAAAACTGGGGGGGATCTCAGGTGCTCTATCATCTGTGAAACGGATAATCCATGACGGTCAACCAACTCGTGATGGCGTCCGTAAAATTTACGAAGGGATGATTTCAACTTCACCATTTGGAACTCTTGGTTTAATAGCTTCCTTGTGAGGAGCAACTCTCTATCAAAGAAATCATGATAGGAAATACAAGCCCGGGAATATCGTATCAATTGGGAGATATATACTCCGTATGCAGGCGCTGTAGGAATGTTGCTACATAGAAATGGAAAGTTCACATTTGGGAAGCTGAAATCATTTCTTTTGTCGAGGAACGGACTTGTAGTTACGACATCAGGAACATATCCGCTATCATCTGTGAAACGGATATTCAATAACGATCAACCAACTCGTGATGGCGTCCGTAAAAGTTACGAAGGGATGATTTCAACCTCACCATTTGGAACTCTTGGAACATACATGTATCCGTTGTCATCTGTGAAACTAATATTCCAAACTGATCCATACACATACCGTAAAGTCAGCTATAAAAGGCCCTAAATACGAAAAAAGTTATTAATCAATCAGAAAATCAACAGCCTGATTTATAACAATATAAACGAAATACAAATATAACAGACAGCAATCAATGACAACTTATGACAAGCATAATGTGAAAGTAATTTTATTCGCGCGATACCAATTTTAGTGGTTTTCGTGGATAGTTTTATTCACGAACTTAAGTGTCCATCGAAATAAGACAACTGTTGTCCAATTCTAGACATGGAAAGATCCCCATAGAGGTTTTACTACATGGATACAGGCATAGTATTTCAGAGAATACATCGAAAATTAGCAAACGCACTATAAATTATATGTACAGCTTTAGAACATACGATACAATTACAGGTGAGGTAATGACCTTGCTAACGTAACATGGTTTTTTTTTCGCGACGTGAAACTGCGACATATCGAGAATCGAGTGATTTTAATCATTGACTTGATACTGAATGAAGATTATTTGTTATAATTTTTATGAAAAAAATCACCGATGGATGTTTTTTAAATTAAATAAATATGCAGCAAAAATGCCTTTTTTTTTAACTAAAATCATGAAATATTATTAAAAATTAAATATTTTCAAAGAATTGTTACACAAGCTAAGAGCATACTTTAGCATGGTTAGCAGAGAAGATTTTCCAAATCTGTTTACAAAAATCCGCATGTTTTTATCCTTTGAAAAAAAAAGAATGTCTGTCCAATGGATAGAAATGTCCAAGAAAGCGAAATTTTGATTAAATGTCTATTTAAAATTTCAACCCCATTTATCTCTAAATTTAGCACATGAAGGAATATTTTTTTATTACATATTTGATTTGAATGAGTGAAAAAATAGTTTGTATGCAAATTTTCGTAAAACAATCACCGTGGGATCAAAACTGTATCGTATGCCCTTAAGACAGGATTTTACCTATTTTTTCTTTAAAAATCAACTTTGTACATTTTTATACTCATGAAAAAGTTTTGATCAATGAAAGTCAGACTTCCGATGATGATATGCGATGATGCAGTGTTCATTTTATTTCCTTATAATTCTTATACGAAAAAAATCATATTGGGCTTGCTTTTTTTTATTTCACAAGAACTAATTCTACAATTCAAAGAACATTAATATGATTTATTATATAACAGTTTTCTTTACGTGACACGCTTATGGCCCAATAAACACCTTTGATGTTCGTTAATCAGTTGATCATTCGATCTCGGGTGTATTAGTTTCATTATTTTTGATTTCACGTGTACAATAATTGAAAGGTTTACTCTGCAATTTCTCTTAATTGAGACAATTGTAGGCATAGATGAATCAGGTTATTTACGAAAGCAATTATTTTTATTAAAAAAACGACGAATGTTGTCTGAAATGAAAACGAAGAAGTATATAAAAATGAACACCTTATTTTGTAATGTTCAACCAATCATTATAAAACAACATATGATATTTTAAGAATCTTCGTTTCTGTTGGTTTCAAATTCTTTACTCGATTTTTCTTCCAGACACCTGAAATCCACTAATTTAAGATTTGAGCATTCCTGATGAAGGTAAATCCAGAAAAGCGCTTCGGACGCATGAAATTTATAATGTGTTGTTTTTATTTTTTAAAAACACAGAAACATGTAACTTTTGCTCCATCCACTAAAATTAAACCCAATTATACAAGTACTTTCACAGCACTGGTATATAAAATGTGTCAAAGTTTAACCGGTTGGTTTAAGCTCAATCCTTAACCTTAACCTTGGTGTAACAGTACTACCACAAATACAAAGCTGTAAAATCAGCTCGAAATGGCTTGATTAATCAGATTCGCACGAGACATTAAATACCGTTCTTAGTATATTCGAAATAAATATAATATAGTCCAAAGCCAAAACAACCTAAAAAAATAATTTTGTTTTCCAGACCAAAAACTTAAGCATAGATTCACATGATTGAGTTTTTTTTTTACTACTTATGACATTGCTGTATATAATTTGTGTCTGGTCGTACAATTAATGAGGCATGGTTTTGTCTCGTCCTTTTTCTTAAACAGTTTGTCGAAAGGTACTATATCAGGAAAGTGGGTATATGTCATAATGTTTTACTAAACTGTTTTATCAACTACAAAATTTTTTTTGGCGTCTTTGTTAGATTTAAGTATGGATGTGAAGTTAGCAGCCGGTTCGTTATTCGATATTCGATTTCAATATCCAACCGGCTGCTAGCAGTCGGTTCGATATTCAAATTTAGTTGAAAATCATAAAAAATATAATATTTGATAACATCAAAAGCATGATTTTTATAGTTGAAAGGAGTGAAAAGATACGTAGGAAATCGTTTTATTACCCCTTCAAGTTGTCTTAAACTCTCGTTGTCCTCAAATATAAACCCTTTAAAATGCTTATGTAATTTGCATATTTTTGTTTATGTGATATAGATTTTTATCAATAAAACGACATCAAAACTGTAATTTTATATCTAATATTTCTTAAAACAAAAACACAAACCGATCACTCAAGAAAAAATTTAGAAATATAAATAGAAATATATATGGAAAGCCCCCAAAAAAGAAATACATAGTGAAAACCTACCTGCGACCACTTAAATGACGGTGAGACCCCCCAGTTCTTTCAATGTCCATAAAATTCATAGACTCTGTTTAAATTAAGATTGTATCAAAAGGATTTCCCAGAATAATGTCATCTTCGATATATACGGAGGGCTTAGATTGTCACTTTTCAGCTAAAAATTGTCAAAATTTCAGGAGAAAGGGCACAGGGCAATGGTGAGAGCCCCCTGATCTCTCAATCTGCCTAATATTAGGCAGACGGTTATTTAATAGATACATACAAACGTGACTCAAAGGAATTTGGGTACACTTCTTGTCTTCTGTTTTTATGGAGGGCCCAAAGTGCCAGTTGGATATTCAAAATATATAGCGAAAACCTACCTTAGACCGCTTAAATGACAATTTTTAGCTGAAAAGTGACAATCTAAGCCCTCCGTAGATATCGAAAATGACATTATTCTGGGAAATCCTTCTAATAAAACCTTCACATATACAGAGTCTATGATTAAGTTGAATTTTATGGACATTGAAAGACCAGGGGGGTCTCACCCTCATTTAAGCGGTCTCAGGTAGGTTTTCACTATATATTTTGAATATCCAACTGGCACTTTGGGCGCTTCGTAAACATGAAAGACAGGAAATGTACCCAAATTCCTTTTAGTCAGGTTTGTATCTACCTATTAACTAACTGTCTGCCTAATATTAGGCAGATTGAGAGATCAGGGGGCTCTCACCATTGCCCTGTGCCCTTTGTCCTAACATTTTGACAATTTTTAGCTGAAAAGTGACAATCTAAGCCCTCCGCAGATATCGAAGATGACATTATTCTGGGAAATCCTTCTAATACAACCTTGACATATACAAAGTCTATGATTAAGTTGAATTTTATGGACATTGAAAGACCAGGGGGGTCTAACCCTCATTTAAGCGGTCTCAGGTAGGTTTTCACTATATATTTCTTTTTGGGGCTTTCCATATTTATATTTCTAAATGTTTATAGAGTTATAGTTTTTTCCTTTTGTGTTAAGAAATTTCACATATAAATGTACATATTTGAAGTTGTTTTATTGATAAAAATCTATATTACATTAAGACAAATATGCAACTAAGAAAAGGGTTTATATTCCAGGACAACGAGAATTTACGACAGCTTGAAGAGGTCATTAAACGATTTCCTACGTATCTTATCAGTCCTCTTAACTATGAAAATCGTGCTTTTAATGTTATCAAGTATTTAATTTTTTTATGATTTTCAACTAAATTTTGAATATCTAACCGACTGCTAGCAGCCGGTTGGATATTGAATATCGAATATCGAATAACGAACCGGCTGCTAACTTCACATACATGATTTAAGTGAATGTTATATTTTAATCTGTTATTTTTTAATCTGTTATGTTGTATAGTTATGATCTATTTTCACACAATTTTGGCTGCTGGATTTCAATTATTGTCACGTCAACCAATTATGTGTGTTCATGTTTCTCAAACATTTTTTCACAATAATGGAACTATAAACCATTGTCATACACATGAGAGGTTAAGCTCTTAAAGAATCTTTTAAACATGGTTTAACCCATCTTTCTTTATATAATGCTTGAACCAAGTCAATAATGTTTGTTTTTCAAAAATACGTAACATCTGTCGATATATTCTTTTCCCACATAAATTACTTTTAGAGAGAGAGAGAAACAGATATATTTCAATATACCCCTAAAAAAAGCACATATCTAACTATGAATAATGAAAACCAGTTTCGAAAATATCAAAGAAGAATTATGAAGACATTTAGATAATGGTATTGCTAAAAATTTATAAAACGGCCATTATCTCATATCATATCAATCTGCCTTCCTAAAGTCAGGTACCTCGTCAGTGATTATGTTTATTCATGTCTTTATGTTTGTACATCATAGTATATTTGCGTTGAGTGAATATCTTTAGTAGTTTGTTTTTATCTACTAGACAACGTGATGTTGTGTCGTTAAAGTAGATAGACAATGCACTGTTTTATTGAAGATAGACACCATTTTGATTTAATATGGGTACTTGAGTTTTCCAAAGACAACATTGCGTTCCCTTGCAAAATTTATATACGCTATTTAAATATTAAATGAAAACTTCATTCAAGAAATGAATATGGGTTTGAACTAACACAAATCGTTAAAACATTTTTTATTTTATTAAAGGTATTTTTAACAAAGCAGTTCCTGAAAAAAAAGGTAGATATTTTCCAATCCAATGTTTGTATTTGTTTATTTTTATCTTCAACCATGTTTTTCGCATACATAGTATAGTAGACAACTACAACACATATCGTTCCACTTTCCGTCATTCCTCATGCTGATACAATTTTCCTGGCCATTTCTATTGTTTGGTTCGGCCGAAGCGAAGTTGTCATAGGCAAAAGACGTTCCATCAACAGACCATACCCAATTGGTTCCTCCGTTACGGATACCACTGGTCCAGTACACTTCTCGGTGCACTGCTCAGAAAAAAAGTGCTTGTAAAATGAAACATGGAACATTTGCAATACAGTATCGTCAACATTATGCTACATTTTGCTTGATTTTTTTATGATTATAAAGGAGAGGATTGGTAAGTATCAATGACACAGCTAGACATCGTAATCTAACAACTGCCATATAATGTATTTTCATATCATATTTCAGTGTATCCTTTTTATATAACATGATTTCAAACAAAAAGACTATGCATTTCATTTTTATGAATTTAAGTACAAATAAAACAATGGCGTTACAGATAAGACAATGTATTGCAATACTGCGTGAAACAATACGAGTTTAAAATCTTAAATAAGTTACCTTCTATGACAGATAGATAGAAAGAATGTGCATTACTCTGAAAATATTCAACATTATTTGCACTATTTATTTGGTAAAAACATACCAATATAACGAAAGGGAAATATCGTTATACGAAGAATTTGAGCTTTGAACAATACTTCTGTTTTCAATTTGAAATATCAATTCACAACTTGAACTTGAGTTAAAAAATAATTGCGATACATGCACTGTAATCACAATTGACAAAATCATTTATTGGCTTGTGCTTTTGTAGTTAGGTATCGTATTAATGATTATATCGTTACATGTTTGCAGTTCAACGACTGAAAAAATATGTAGTGTTTGAGAAGTCAAGAGAGCTTTCTTTATTTACACATGACAAATATCACTCCTTTACACCCAGTGATAAATCGTCCGATGAAATTTACGATGAGTTCGATATTGACGCATACCATGGCCATATACACGATAACCATTTCCAGAAATGTAAACATTTTATTTGTCATACATCAGTCCTAACTTTTTCTATCTCTGTACTTCCAATGTAACTCACTTTTAAAACATATGGTTGTTTCATTTTGGATTTCTTTTTGGAAGAAAGCTAGATTGATTAAAAAAACACACTTTGAAGAACATGAGACACCACCGCGATCATAAGACAAACAACAGTCCACAAAACACTACACTGAATACTGACAATAAAACAATGTGAACCCAAATAAAGAATCAGGGATAAACTCAAATGCACTGGAACGTTTAGTAGTTCCTGCTCCACTAGTGATACCAATTGTGTTTTTATAGACAAGAACAAATCCGGAAATGTCACTAAACATCAAAGTGGACCGGATGTTTGTTCCAATCAGTGGAACACATATGTTTTCGTCTTTGACACAGATATTTCAGAACAGTCAACGAATTCGTGGTGGCGTCTATTCAAAGATCGAAGGAATACTAGTAACTTCAACTTTACTACAAAGAGCCTTTCATTCAATATACGCTTTGTAAGAAGTAGTCCTCTATCAAGTAACCATGATAGAAAAGGCATATATTGACCTACAGGAAATCGAGACATTGGAGGAATAAATGTATGTCAAACATTATTTAAAAAATTGAAAGTTTTTTTTTTTATTAGAAATGGGGGAGGATGACAACGGGATCAGACACGAAGTATCTGCTTTAACTCAGGTGTAAGATTTTTTTACTAAACGTTCTCAAGAATTCTCACTTTTTTCTCATCTCATTTAGTATATACGCCTAAATAAATAAAATTTAGAGTCCGCCTATTTGAATAAAAAAACGTACTGATTCACATCAATTCCGTTCTATTTGCTATCATAATCATATAGATGGCAAATTATTTGATGGTCATCTAAAATAAATGAAGTTAACTTACCTTCCCTAGACACACGTGTGTAAGGCAAACCTATATAACAACAATAGATGAATAAAGAATAGCAATATTTAACGTTTTGTTATGCTAGCATAAAATTAAGTTTTACTCTTAGAATTAGGATAGTAATTATATTCTTTTTGTATTTATTAAATAAAATCAATTAGCTTAAAATCCAAGTAAAGCAATGATAGATTGAGGGTCGAAAGATACATGTAAACGACAAAAAAAGCGTCAGGTTAAAATGATATAACAAAGTTTTTTAATTTGTTTTAATTGTTTAATTGTCGTTTTTGCTATAATAAGTTTGTTTGGATCGAAGCAGTTTTAAGTTTTTAAACAGATGGATCTGTAGTATGATAAGGAACAAACAAAACTCTAAAAAGTGACATACTCAAAGATAAAGAACGAAAAATGTAAAATGACGAAAAGACAAGTAACAGGATACTAACATGCTAACCACTACATAAAAACTGGAAACTGAACAACACAAATATTTGTTGTAATTTCATTATTGCAATTGATCATTAATTATAAAGAAGCTTAAGATAATTATATATATACCTCCAGAGGAATGTATGAATGAATTTTCAAGTGCATCGTCGATTTTTACCAGAGAAGCACATTCATCGTTGCATTTTGCCTGTTAATAAAAAAAATATATACTCCTATAGTAAACAATGGTTTTAAAAGACAAATCAGACAACATATTCATATGAGTAAGGTAGTTTACTTAAACTCAAATTTCTATTCAATTTGGCAAAATTGACATAGTTTTGCCAGCTTGTTTATGCCTCCAAAAAATTTACGTAATATTCGACTCTTGCGACTTAAAGAGAAGCATTAACCTGACCTGTAAAACAATTTATTTATATATATAAACAAAAAATGTGCACGAATTAATATTACTTCTCATTAAAAGTGTGTCCCCTTCAGTTCATCTGCCAATGATAACAGTCAAATTACCTGTGAATTTTCGCGTGTTTCCTTTTCCCTCACAAATTTATAACAATGCTTGTTATACAGCTCCCATCCGTCTTCACAACCTATAAAAACATAGTAAATGGTGCGGGATTTTCTCGCTGTGTTGAAGACCCATTGGTGGCCTTGGGCTGTTTTCTGTTCTTTGGTCTCTTTGACACATTCCACATTTCCATTCTCAATTTTAGATTAAGTTTTGCTTGCTATTTTATGTCTTTTATATTGCGTGTTTTGCTTTAGAGAGAGTTAACCATGATCTTTGAATACTGAATGTGTAGATCAAAAGGTAAAAGTTCATTGAAAGATATATCATCCATTTACAACCAGACTGTTCTACTACTTCTAAATACCACGTGTCTAGATGCGGAGCAGCAAATATCAATTTTTATAATTCTTTGTTTGATCCGGCCAAGGATCAAACATTTGACCTTCAACACTAGACACTAGCTCAATACCTCGAGACCACTGAGGCGACGTCGCAGTGAACATGTATTAATCGTAACAATTTGGCAAAACCTTATTCAGGCGTTTTTGTGATGTCAATAATGTGTTTCCGTTAAATTTTATTTATTACGTTGCATAATGTACATGTTTTGTAGGTCCTCTTCAAATTCAAAGTTGACAATTTCCACTCAGACTTGGAACAAATTTAAGAATTGCATATTAAAGAAAACAGCCATTTATTGTCTGAAAACACATTTTATTTGTACCCGGCTTGAAACAGGACACAGGAAATGTCAAAAGAGCACTGTTGTCTTCGTTTTTCGACTCCTACTACAAATATATTATATTTTTTGCGACAGTGTATAGTAATTCTGTATTTTCTTGCCGCAATTATGTTCGATATTTAAGAGGTCAGGATAACTATTTTCAAACGGTCGTTTTTAATTTATTTTTTTCATTCTCTTTTCAACTTGAGGAAGAGTAGTATATTTAAAAAAATATAATCATCCTGGAATGACAGAACATCAAGTAGGCTGTTCAATATACAACATTAAAATTGCGTAATCAATACTGAAAGCGTTAAGATAACTATGGATTTATGTTGCGTTACAAACGTTTCAGGCTTGTTTTTCGCCTTTCAATTAATTATATTCACACAATCATGAGAATACAGAATTTATGAACAAAATCCAATCAAGCCGGAATTCCAGTATATCAAAAGTCAAATACGCGAAAACAAACAATTTTGATATAAAATACTTTAAACTCTGTGACAAAACTGGGTTTTAGAAAGAAACCGACTCCTTTCGTTTTGACAACAACTATTTCTTTCAATTCCTGTTTACATGTAGTAATACACATATTTATTCTTCGAGCATTCTGTACATTTTGATCCATACAATGTACACATGTTATAAAGTTTTTATTTAAACTGACGCATATCTGAAGTGCAGGTTACCTTGATCATCAACATATTTCTATATTTTATTAGAATGCTAGTGGGACAAGTGACTAAAAGTTGAGATTATATTCTTGTTTTCATTCATCCTTAAATAAAACAACGTCCTCAGTTTTTTAAAGAATACCTCAGTCTTTATCGTAATTCAACAATTCGAGTATTTATTTTTTTTATGGTTTAATGTTCATTCGTCCGATATATTAAACTGAGTTCAGCAATATAGACGTCAGAGCAAATTTATGTAGTACGACGAATTAAATCAAAAGAAGTGTGACCAGGGAAAATGCAGCTTCAGTTTAATATTTTGGACTTTAATATAAAAATTCTCAATTTTGATAATTTAGACTTTATTTCTATGTGTTTTAAATTCGTTTAATTTTATATTTTCGTTTCTATTTACATTTAATATCCAGGACTTAAAATCAACATGCTTTGATATGCAATTTAATTCTCAGTTTGGACATTGAGTGACATGTTTTATTCTATTAGCTAATTAGTGACATTATACCTTTTTCATTATTATATATTTTTAAATATCATAATCAGATTAGTAAATTAAATTTATTCTTCAAGTTCTAAAAATAGTTTAATCCTTGTCAGTGAACAATATTACTCAAATTAATTGTTATTTGTTATGTCTATACTTGTCAATTCAATTGTGTATAAATACTTGTTTATAATTTTTATAAGCAAGATTTGGACTCAGGACTTTACACTGAACACAGTCCATCTGTAATAAAAGTATTAGTATTCCATGCTGAATTATTGATTTATTCATCGCTAGTTCCAGAGTTTCAAGAGTTAGTTTTCACCAGAGTTTCAGTGTCAGAGTTGTCATTGCTATTCAGACCAATCGTTCGTTGTGTGATCAGGTGCAACACACAGTTTCAGTAACAAGAGGCCATTCAGTCAGGCTCTTGTTCCACAACCCTACAAGTCACACTGTTTCCCCGGTGACAGAAGCATACGCATAGATTTGTTTAACTGGTTAATATTTACGTAGTTGTGTGTTGCAATTAATCTGTTTTTGTAGAACTGATAACTTTGTATCCAGTGAATCAAGATTCTGCTGTAATTGAGCTAAAATTAAAAAAAGAAAAATTTTAAACCATTTACTTGTTACCGAATAAAACGTCGTATTCCTTTAATTATTATCACGTATGTGTAAAGAAATGTAAATTAGTTTCTTTATAGTTGTTAAGGTTTTCTTTAATTGTAGCGATCACCGATAAAATAAATCAGAGATCAAATAAGATCATTTTGTATTTTTTTTATATTGTTTTCAGACATAAATCTCTTATAAAGTCATGTATGAAAATATACAAGTAAGGATATCTGGAATGATTTCCAATAAGAAACGTTTCTGCCAGTGAAAAAATTAACAGTGATATAAATAGCTACAGTGTAACTTGACAGCCACCAATAAAGCACAAAACCCGAACCATATAGTAAGCTGACAAATGATCTTTAATTACATGAAATTACATGATACGTTTTTCAAATTTATGATATACGACTCATGGCTGAATTGGTGGCTTATTAATGTCCAGTGGCAAGTTAAATACATATTCAGGACGAGAAGAGGATACAACGATATGATTTTGGACCCTACTGTGTACCAGACCGACACGCTGAGCCGGATTGTGAACGTGTTAGTTCACAAGGTAACATTCCATAGGAAGACATGTCATCCTACCCAGAAATATTAAGCTGACTCCAAGCAGACCGGTCTTTACTTCAACTCCTTATATCGCATACTTAGCGGAAAAGCAGCAAACATAGATTTAAAATCTTTTGTTTTAACTAGTCGAGGTTCAAACCCACGACCTCCCGCACTCAAGGCGAGTACACTACCACAAGACCATCGATGTGGTTGAAATGATATCAGAACGCAATATTATTATAGGATAACAATAATCATTTTAACCGATTCATTGAAACAAAAATGAACTCTTTGAAAAGAAATACACGATATTTTTATATTTCCATGAATGTGAACGTAACAAAAATGTATATGCTTTAGATATGTTTCTTTCTTTACTGTAATTGGATCAAAATCGTATATTGGCTTTTGTAAGGTTCACAGTTCCTTCGCCCGAGATATAGTAAGTTGTTTTCAGCAAAATAGACCTGATAGCAAACTTTTGACAGAATTAGGTATTCATCCAAGAGGAAGTGTATTTACATATGTATTATGATAATCAATATTTACGTAGTTCTGTGTTGTCATTATTCTGTTTTTGAAGACCAAAAAACGTTAAATTGTTTCGTTTCTCAACTTCCTGATGTTTCATCTCATTTTCTTGTTTAAAATCTGCAAATTGTGTTTCAAGGTTGACCAATCTTTGCTTTAGCTGCGCTTAAATTAGACATAAAAATCATTTCTAAAAAGTGAAAAAATATGTTACTTCTATTAGCATCTAGTTCATTCATCAGAATCATTTTAGTATCAGTTATTATAATTCGACGTAATGTTTTTTCTAAAGTTTTGTTTTGGCGATCACCCAGAAAATAAATCCAAGAAAATACATTAAAGAAGATTGTTGTGTCTTTTTTAAAATACTATTTTTATATGAAAATAGATTATTCAGTCATATATGAAAGTATCAAAATGATGAAATGTTGTATGATTGCCAATGAGAAAAGTATCCGGCAAAGGAATACTAACGGTGATATATACAGGTAAAGACTCACTGGACAGCCTTCGACGGGTGTCACATGTGGAGCAGGATCTGCTTATCCTTCCGGGGCACCTGAGATCACCCCCAGTTTTTGGTGGGGTTCGTGTTGCTAAGTCTTTATTTTTCTATGTTGTGTTTTGTGTACTATTCTTTGTCTGTTTGTCTTTTTCTTTTTTAGCCATGGCGTTGTCAGTTTATTTTCGATTTATGAGTTTGAATGTCCCTCTGGTATCTTTAGCCCCTCTCCTCTAAAAAACACAAACTATAACAAGCAATACTATGTTTATTGATGAGAAATGCTTTATAATTATATGAAATAACATGCTACTTTAAAAAAATAGATATTGGAAAAATGCAGTTTTGAGCCGGATTTTTAACGTGCTATTTCACAAGGTAACGATAACGAAGACATTTCACCCGACCGGATACACTATTCCTACTCAAAGCAGAACTCAGAAAATAAAATGATGTCTTCATATAGGACGAAAAATAATCCATTATATGCATTCAGATCTCGTTCATCAGCATCAGAATATCCGGAGTATATTTTTAAATAATATTTTCATGGAAACATTTCCGTCAAAGATATGCAAATATGAGAAGATCACCGTATTTTGATTAAGCATATTAATTTGAAAAAATAATTAGGGCTTTAAGATATTATTTCATCTGCAATTACACGTAGAAGCTCTCACATGATTGAAATGCTAATTTTCTACTTACCACACACCGTTAAGTAGGTAACAGTGAATACAAGACCCGCCGTCAAAAGTGAAACTGCTATTGTTAGAAAAATGGTTTTCAACCATTGCTTCCACACACGACTTATGATAGTGTCTTTTTGAACTCCGTTCTGAAGTTCATCGTACGCATTCTCGTCTTTATACTTTAGCATTTCATATACATTGGAAACCATATTAACCGTGGCTTCACAATACAATATAATATCCAAACTATCATGTCCAGACTCCTTTTTATTTACAGTTACAATAAGGAAGAATTACATAAAAACCAATGAACACTTGCCCATCATTAGTTTTATTGAATGTCATCGACCCACTCCTTGTTGATGTAGGCGATAATACAAACTCGTTTAAACTCGGCCAGTTCCGTTCCTCCATCTAAAGTGGTAGCCATATTTACCGTACCTTCACAATACAATATCCAAACTATAATGACGCAAAAAGTATTTTCAGTTTCCTTTCTATTTATGTCAACAACAATGAATATTGTTTTATTAACACTTGACCCCAACAGGGAGGTTGTCTCTGTCAGTAATTGTTTCCCACGGATTGGACTTATTGTTGTTCCTTCATTATTGCAAAAATGTTAGATATTCCCTTATCCAATGCAGAAAATATTTGTATCCCCCTTAAACTTGTATCACAAATTTTATATGTCATAATTTCAATTTTATAATACAGTTTTAAAGTTATATCCTCACAAACAACGCTGTTGTAATCGGTTGCTTAGAGTATCTTTTTTATTCTAGCACTTAAACCTAGAAAAGTAAAACCATTACAAATATACCGTATTTAAATATCTTTTCTCCATGTTGCATTGATATTGATCAACTTTGAGTTGATTATAAAGATAATTCTTATCTCGGAATTTCTTTAAATGTTATTTTTGACACATTTTCATATTATTTGTATTTTTCATTTGTATGACAAAATTATTTGGTGGTTGACAGAAATTTTATTTTCGAAACGCCTTAAAATAGGATAATGTATATCAAAACAGTCATCCTGCTATGAACTGAGGTACTGAAGGAAAATATGAGCCATCCTTTTGTAAGATTATCAATAAGTGCAAATCCAAGTTAGAAAGGTTTTTCTAAATATCTCCAGTGCATAGTGAGAACATGTATTGATAATTGGGATCACTGTCTCTCTCTGTCCAAAAGAAAAGTAGATCCATCCAAAGAGATGAAGATACCCTCTGTCGATAATAAATTATAATTCCCTTCTTTTCATTTTTGTATATGAAAAGGTGGCAGTACATTCTTACCTCAGTAAAATTTGAAATGCAATACGGAATACATGTTAATAAATCAATAGGTACACGAGACTGTACCAATCACACCTACTTGAGATTCATCAGCAAACATGAAATAGCAAATCCCCAATATTGAGCTAATCTACTGTCATAAAGCAAATTTAATTATTCAAGGTTGCAAAATATGTTAACCAAGATGTATACTACAAAACGTTTGCAGAGATAACAAACATTTTCCGGAGATTGTCCGTACATTTTACATATGTTGCTTGTCAAGAACCAAAATTTCTTCTGGATTTAAAAAGACATATGAATGCATATTAATATATATCAAAACAAAACAGATTGATAAGATCGTAATAAAAGAAACATTAGTTTATATCTTAATTTTAAAAGTAATTTGGTTGAAAGTGGAAAACCTCACAAAATATACGAGGTTTATCATTTGTTAAACAAGACGAGCGTTTCTTTTACATACAATGTGAAACTCATCAGTGTTGCTTTATTAAAAAAGGGAAGGCAAAATCAAACAAAAAGTTAAAGAAAATTTCAAATAAAAAATTCCGACAAAATGTTCCAAATATTACTGAGGCCATCAATCCCTTGGGTAAAAAAAATCTGATCGTTTTAAATAACACAATCGTTTATCTAGGCCTTGTTAGATTTTAACAATATGAATAAAATGAAGGTTACACGAAAAACGATAATTAAAAAAAATAAGTAAAATGTATAACAAATAATCAAGCTTAAACTTTTGCATTCTTAATTTGATTACGGTAGGTATGATAACAAATAAAGGAGAAGGTTCACGAAAGGCTAATATTAACACTAAGATTTTAATGTTTTTAGAATCAGGCCAAAATGCTAAAATTTCGTATCTAATGGTTCAGATATTTCTATTTATACAAAATGACTTCTTTTGAGCAACTCACATTATAAATAACGAAGATATGCCTCTTGATAATGCATTATTTGTGTTTTTACGTCAACCTGTGGTCTATTTTTTCCTAATTCATAACAGTTTTTACCATACTTTACCTTGGCCGCCATCCCTGATCCAAACATGTTTGCGTCTATAAGGACTCAATATCAAAGAGGGACGAAAGATACCAGAGGGACAGTTAAACTCATAGATCGAAAACAAAATGACAACGCCATGGCCAAAAATAAAAAGACAAACAGACAAATAATAGTACAGATGACACAACATTGAAAACCAAAGACTAAGCATCACGAATCTCACCAAAAACCGGGGGTGATCTCAGGTGCTCCGGAAGGGTAAGCAGATTCTGCTCCACATGTGGCACCCGTCGTGTTGCTTATGTTATCAACCTTGGCACCTTTTGATTACAGCATATTTTGGATCGTAGATTGTGGCCAAGGTTTTCTTAAAGCTTTTAGTTCGAAATAAATGCATAAAGTCATCGTATTTTGACAATATCTCCAAATGTCCTGACTTTGCCAGTATGAAGACGTTTGTTCTACCTAGCATATATGCTTTTAAAATAGATCCATTTAAGAATTAAAATGACGGTGATGTTCCTTTGGCACCACCTTACGGTGTTTATATATCACAACCCGTTCGCTATGCCCGTGTCTGTTGTGACGTTTTGGATTTCAATGAACGTAATCTATGTATTACTGGTAAATTATAAAGCACGGTTCGTTACCACAAATATTACTCAAGCCTTTACTAAATTCTTCCAAAGATATAAAGATTTGGTTTTGAAGTTTGGTTGTAAAACTTATTTTTAAACGGGATAGCACATCCTCATTTTTACGGAGATGTTGTTTACCGAGACCTGAAATTTAGAAAACGATCCGGGTAAACTTATCGATCCTTTAAATTAACTTATTCTTAAAGGTTACCAATTCAACACTGTAACTAGATCTTTGAATATTGTTTTATTGGCATTAATATTGATTTTGTTATCAGTAAATTAAAATAAAACTAAATATTATTTTTATATACATATGCACATTCATGAATCTACAGTCTGCCGATACCTGTATCTTGGTATTGCACAAGGTCAAGTTTTTCTCCGACTGTTTATGACGTCTGTACACTAAATTCATTGGATGTTGGATGTGTAATGATTGATATTTTAGTCTTAGATGGTTGATTTTTTTATTAGTTGTTATTGGCTTGAACTAGCTGTCAGTAACTGCGAATACTCTCAGATCTGTACTTAGTGTCTTTTCGTTGTGGGAATGTATAAGTACCAATCCATGTCCACTCTTTGTTTTTGTTAGATGTATTTCTATTTTGTATCCATCTGATAAGTTAAGCCTTTTTCAACTGATTTTTATAGTTTGTTTGTATGTTGTACTGTTACACCACTGACCCAGGTTAGGGGAGGGTTGGCGCCCTCAAACGAGTTTAACCCTGCCACATTCTGTATGTGCCTGTCCCAAGTAGAGAGACTGCAATTCAGTGGTTGTCGTTTGTTGCTGTGAAATATATTTGTTTTTAGTTCATTATTTTGTACATGAATTAGGCCGTTAGTTTTCTTGTTTGAATTGTTTTACATTTGTCATTTCGGGGTCTTTTATTTCCTGAAATCTGATGTTGATTATTCAACCTTTTGCCAAACATAATTTCAGGCAATAAGTGAACTCTGGGATTTTTGCTTTATCTTCTTATAAATGTACATTCGTTGAAATATTCTTGATGTAAAGTATTGTTTATATTATATTCCAAATAATATACATTAACTTAACAGATCTTCAAATTTTAGTATTTTTTCATATTCTTAACAAAATTAACTTGCATGTCTTTGTGGTATAACACAAATTGTTTTAAACAAGTGATTGTATCTAATGAAAGGATGGGGATTTATGATTCTATCTGAAAATTATTTGAAGAAAACTCGCACTTCACAGGTCGAGCTGGTTTTGGTCTGATCAAAAGTAGACAAATGTAGATATGAACTTTTACTCACATCATCTTTCCATTGATTTTATTGGGTATGACAAACATTATTGTTAAAAATTTTATTAGATGCCCCCAGGCAATATTGTCTTTTTCACTTCATAATCTGTATTATAAGCTTTGAAGTGACATGTCTACTGAAGACACATTTCTAGAATCATTGCAGTCTAAATTGTAATCAGTGAAAACAAGGAGCATATACCCTAGATAGTATAATGATATTTTGGCAAAGATTAAACTTTTACCGTTTAGAATCCCCAGAAAATACGACAACTATAGACTACCACAATTAAAAAAGGTATGGAATTTTTAGCATTCGAAGCTTTGAAAGGTAAAAAGTAAAACAAAGGAGGATGATGAAGAAAATTTAAAACAAATTCCACAGGAACTGTATGGTACTTTGGAAAAGGCACATAAACAGGTCATAGCGACAGAGACCGTATGATTTAACCAACTTAATAATGCCTATGCAAATATTTCTCGTGATTCCATGGCTATGCAAATATTTATGTGATTCCATGGCTATGCAAATATTTCTCGTGATTCCATGGCTATGCAAATATTTCTCGTAATTCCATCAAACTATTTCTTTCACTTTGTAAAAATTGTAACATGAAGAAAAACTAGGGAAGGGAGTAGTAGTGAAACCCATTTTATCCAACGAGTTCAACAGTAGAGGACAGGTTGATTTAATGGATTTCCAATCAAACCCTGATGGAAACTATCAATTTCGATAAACTTACACCTAACAAAAATTTGTAAAATTAGAGCTCTCGAGTCAAAATGTGCTTCAGAGTGGACTTCGATTTAAATGATGTTTTCACAATTTTTTGTGCGCCCCATAAATTGCAAAGTGACAATTGTCGTGAATTTACAGCTTTGGTTATATCCGAGTTAAAACTAAAGGGGCCAGAACTAGTGGCTTTGTTTCAGGTAGTTTAAACATCAGTTCTTATCATGTTATAATGTTCCAAATGTATTTTTACTTTCAATAAATGTCTTTTTATTTACTTGCATTTACATTTTAGGCTCTAAGATTAATGCCTTGACATATTTTTCAGGATTTAAGCTTAAATCCTAGGACTTAAGAATAATGCCTACATCATTTAGGCAATAGACTTACTGCCTAGGTGTTAGCCTATTGCCTAGGATTTAAGATTAATGCCTAATTTTACTTATTGCCGCTAACATATATATATATGAATTAGGTCAGTGGAGGTGGGACCTTTTAAAAACGAGTTATTATTGGTACTGCAACATATGAAATACCTGGATTTTTGTGTTCAGTTAAAATATTTGTACAGCTAATCCACGGTCAAGAAGTAGAGAATGTCTTCATTGTATGTTGATGATACCACATTTTGGTAAACAATAGAGTACATCTCAGGACGTTGCAAAACATGAAATATACGGTTTTAAGTTTACTCTTATGGGCACCATAGATTAATTTTCATGAATTCCCACACAGGATGTTTATTATACTTTATATGTGTATTTAGTTTCATACCTTTTCCAAAAAGCTTGCCTGTGTTCGGCAACGATTGATTTTTGGATTGGCATATTCTATACGCTATATCTTTTGAATTCACATAAATGAGGCAGTTCATATTGTCACAAATCAAAAACTCGAAATTTGGCAAACACGTTTGTCAAATGAAACCCATAATAAGCCATTGGAATCGATTGTGTAAGTTTGTTTGGATGTATCTGACAATTATTTTTTGTCAGAGATATGTACAGTACTAGGCATGTCTCTGCTCAGTTTACAAGTGGATATGAGATATTCTGTTTTTCATCATTTTTATCACGGAAGACATATTTAAAACATTTTATATAATATATTAGAAGGTTGCAATAAAAAACCTTGATATTATAAAGCAAAAAATTATATAAAGGCATTTATGAAAATTAAAATGTTTTACATATTTACATACGTGTTGTAATAGAATATGAACATATTCACTATTATCGTCTTAAGTCATTGTTATAAAATTCAAATACTATGAAATTTAGTGCGAAGACACCAATTCTTGTATTTTCTTTATTTTGCGGCAATTCATTAAAAAAAATTGTGTCATTCTTGATTTTTTTTTACCAAGAAAAATGTATTTTATAATCTGAATACTTTTCTGTAAACGTGAATTTCCAGATTTACGCCATAACGATGATTATCATTTAAGTAATTTTTGTAAATATACATATCTATTTTCAACTAATTTTCACTGAAATTCGCCCAAGTGAACAACTGACTGTTTTTTCCTTAATTCTTTGTGTGTTGCGTGTATTGCATATTTCGTCTTATTTATCATCTTGAAGATTAAACCTCAACTAGGAACTAACATTTGTTATGACAGAAATGATATTGCCTATCAAGACAGTTATAGGCGAGATAACTTGACCTAAATAGATGATGGTGAATGTATTCAAACTAGCAAAGTATTATTTTCATTATTGAAAAGAGCTATTCACGAAATAATTAAATAATGTTTAATTGATCGTGCCAGCTGTGGAAGTAGTATCTGCTTACTCTCTTGATCTGAGGAGATTATTCTGCTAACCATTACTAGAATTATCCCATACTGACTGCGAAAAGCACTCTTCTAAATAGGAATCCCATTAATTATCCTTGACGTGCAAAATTTGTAATTTCAGGCGTGAAAAAATCAAGTATGTATAACCCCATTGTTTTAAACGTATTGTAATAGTCGATTTTACTATTGCTACTCTTCCGTTAACTATTATGTGAAAAATGTATAATAAGCATATCTTAGATAATGGCATCAGACATTTTGTATCTAAATGTTACACCCTTTTGATATACTAGTAGCTGTTTCAAAAACCTCGCCTCTTTTGGGAGATACTTAATATTCATAGATATTCTATTTTGTGTTGGTTCCCAGATATGATCCACATAATTTTTCTCAAAAAGAAAGAAATCTGAAATAAAGGCTGTAGGTACGCCTATTAACATCAATTGCGGCCCTTTCATAGAAGACTTAATAAAATTGTGCCTGTATTGTTATGAATAATGTGTATGACCAAACTCAGTAACGACCGGTATGAATTCAATTTAATGGATAAATTCAAAAACAATTACCATTGTCTAGATTATATTATTTCTTAAAATAGTAAAAAATTCTCTAATTTTATTGCTAGAAATTACTCCAAATGAACTTGCTTTTAATACATCAAATATAAACAGCAATAGTTGTCCTTTCCCAGATTAAGATATTTCAGTTTTACACGGAAAACTCTACACACAAATTTACGAAATAAAGGGATAATGTTTTCGTTCTTATTGTTAATTTTCAATATTTGGACGGTGATATTTCTTTGGTCCCATCTTACGGTGTTTATGTATCTCTACTGGTTCGCTATGTCTGTGTTTGTAGTGACGTTTTTAATGTCAATGCACGTACTCTATGTATTTCTGATACTTTATAAAGTCAAGGAAGTCGTTACCACAAATTACTTGAAACCTTTACTAAATTCTTTCAAAGAAACACATATTTTGTTTGAAAGTTTGGCTGCTAATGTAAACAACTTATCAAACGAGATAGCACATCATTACTTTTGTGGTGATGTTTTTTTTTATCGAGCTTGTATATTTAGATAGGATCAGGATAAAATTATCAATCCTTTAAATAAAGTATTCTAAAAAGTTACAAAAATAACATTGTAATTAGATCTTTCAAAATTAGTTTTATCGGTAGATATTGCAATTTTTGTTATCAATAGATTAAAACACAACTAGATATATTACTGCTATACTTTGGCATTGTGCAACATCATGATTTTCTATGACTATTAATGATGTCTTTACATTAAATCCATTAAATGTTGGGTGTGCACTGATTGATATTTTACTCTTAGATACAGGTTTAATTGGTTGTTATTGGCTTTGAAATAGCTTTCAGTAACTGCGAGTACTCTCAGATCTTTACTTTGTGTCTTCTATGTTTTTGTTAATTGAGTGTGCTTTGTATTGATCGGATTTGCCCTTTTAAACTGATTTTTATAGTTAGTTTTTATGGTGTTCTGCTACACCATTGTCCCAGGTGAGGGGAGGTTGGGCGCCCGCAAATATGCTTAACCTCGTCACATTCTAGATGTCTATAGTCAGGACCCTGTAATTTAGTGGTTGTCATTTGTTGCTCTATACCATATTTGATTTTGTTTATTGTTTTGTACACAAATCAGCCCGTTAGTATTATTGCTTGTATTGTTTTACCTTTTTTCATTTTGGGGCCTTTTGTAGCTTACTATACAGTATGGTTTTTGTTATTGTTCAAGGCTGCACTGTGACACATTGTTGCTTACCTTTGCGTTATCTGGTCTCTGGTGGAGAGTTGTCTCATTTGCAATCATAACACATCGTGTTATTTTAAGTTAAACTTCACGAATAAACAACTTCAAAAAGAGAGTCAATTTGATATGCAATACTCGTACACCTACATTAGATATGTTAAAGTGGTAGCTTTACGCGACGTTTTCAAATAAATACTTTTATTATATATAAATCATTTAAAAATAGAAATACAATGATTCAAAAATAAATTCAGGCATTTTCAAGTCCTGCAATCAAGTTTAATAAATTGACGATTTTTTACCTATACATACATGTTAGAAAACACACATATAGAGTTATTAAATTAATAAACAACTTATATGTTCTTGTATGGTTGAATTATCTTTTAAAATGATCGTTTATTTCGACAATCCTTCAATATTAAAGCGTAAACAATCTATACAGGTGTTGCGTCTAAAGACACTCGTGGACGTCAGAGTATCCTGTATACATTTTATTTAGTGTTCATTTCAATGGTTTAGCCCCTTCTATTCATATAGCAAATCCTATACAGTCCATAGTGTCAAGACTTTGGGGAAATCTTGTAGAGCTCTCATGGCATGTAAACAATTTCAAGTAAGAATATAAACCACCTATTAATGCATTAAATAAGTACGTCTGAAAACTTCACAGCCATTCATTTTAGCAAATTTAAATATGAAGTGCTGCTTTAGCAAGCGTATACAATCTATACAGGTGTTGCGTCTAAAGACACTCGTAGACGTCAGAGTATCCTGTATACATTTTATTTAGGGTTCATTTGAATGGTATAGTCCCTTCTATTAATATAGCAAATCGTATACAAATTTAAATATGACGTTCTGCTTTCGCTTCGTAAACACAGCGTGATAAAATCCTCGCAATATTAATAATAAGCGCAGACTTGAAGATGAAAATATGTTTCGCTATTAATTACAGGCTACCTTCCACATAAATCCACATATATATATCGTAAACTATGTTCAAACATTGTGTTGACTTCGCTGTTGTGAAATTGAAATTAAAAACAACCGATATACCTGGTATTTCTGTTCTAATGCATAACAAAACGAAAGAGTGCGGTAGTGCTTAGAAAATTTAAAAAGTTAAAATGAAATAAAATCTCGCGAAATTCCATGAATAGAATTAGCGGATTAACGTTATGTCAAAATAATGATGTCAAACGAATAAAATATCTCAAGCTGAAGGTTGTTCAGATACATGCATGCTCCAAATTCAGATAATTTCTCTTAAATGGAGTTTTGATGTTAGTTTGTTTTTCCTCTTTTGTTATATTACATTATTCGCACATTGCTGGATATGAGCAGGTCAACATGGTGGCTAACTTCTTAGGGAAGATACGTCAACTGTTGATTTAACGGTAAATTGGAGCAGGCGAAAATAAATTGTAAATTAGAAATTGCAATGTTTGCATTGGGAATTATTAGGATTAAGCACATTTTTTCTAGAGGTTTTCAAAGAAATAATTCCTGCAAACCATACACTTACTTGAATCTTTTAGCTTTATCTTACAGGGGTTAAAATAGAAAATAGCCTGGGCTGTGTAAAAATTTCAAACAAATCTTTGGCTTGAACAAAATACTTCTTACATAATCCACAATAGGAGTAGTATTAAAATAAAGACGCCTCATTGATCTTGTGATAGCATGTTCGTTCGAGTGCGAAGTGTCGTGGGTCGATCCCCGTCCTGGTCGAACTAAAAACTTAAATTGGCTGCTTCTTCGTCAAGCGTAGATGTAAGCGCAAATACGGGTCTGCTTGGATCATCATCATCATCATCATCATCATCATCATCATCATCATCATCATCATCATCATCATCATCATCATCATCATCATCATCATCATCATCATCATCATCATCATCATCAATAATTCATTTCCTTGCTGTAAATTGTCATCTCATAATAATTTATTGTACTTATATGCTGCAATGATGTTTAAAAGATATATATTATCTATATATTATATTACACATTTATTACTTCATATGTGAATTCTTAAACGAACACTCATAGTTATTGGGACAGCAATATAAAATAATTTTATACAACAGCCTTGTAGCCATGAAACCCGGACATTGTACAAAAGTAAGAAATTCAGATTTTTGCTAGCCTAATTGTAGTACAATATAATAAAGTATCCATAGGACACACAAACTTAACACCAAAGTAAAAAGGAAGTAGCAGTTAACAATATAACCACAAACATAAAAATCTTGAAATGTAACTCTCTTCCACAATAAACAAAAACCTTACACTACAGTAAACCAAAAAGCACAATTAATATAAAAAAAGAAAATGTGGTACGGCCTTCAACAATGAGCAAAACCCATACCGCATAGTCAGTTATAAAAGGCCCCGAAATGACAAACTTAAAACAATTCAAACGAGAAAACTAACGGCCTATCATTACTAAGACCACTTGCAATTAGATATGGATACGGTTTTGAATTAAAGCTCTTTCGCCTTGTAATTATAGGTTACGGATTTTGATAAAAGAGTATTTTGATTACCAATTTGGGATACAAGTACACGATTGATGCATGTATTATGATACACGTACACGTATACTAATGATACACGTACACGTATGATAATGATACGCGTCAACGTATATTAATGATAAACGTTTACGTAAACTAATGATTCAAGGTTGAAAATTTCAGAATATGAACAGAGTATAATAGATTTATCTTACACAGTAGTATATCATAAATTAATTCTTATAATCAGTATGCAATGTATACATGTGGGAAAGTTAAAGTGAAAGAAGACGTCACATTGTCTTTATCTTGAATAACATCACCATCTTTAATTCTGTGATCGTAATTCACACATGTAGGTACAATCTTTTCCATTATCAAGATTCACCCAACTGTTGTTATGCATACGGCTCATACTGATGACGTTAGATGATCCACTTGGTTGATTTGGCAGCCACCTGAAATACTCCATTGTAGATCCATCGTTGTACGTCCAATTTCCTTGTACTTGTTTACCTTGTATACAGATTCTATAAGGGTACACTCTTCCGATGTCAGCTGAAATTAATGCATGACTGTAATAATTATAGATAATGGATATAAATCTTCCAGGGGTAATTGTCGACTCAATGCAGAACTAAAGTAAGAGAAAGAAAGTAAAAGTTATAATAACCAAAATTACATAACAACGGAAGCACCATGTTTACATATTTCGAGATCCGGTCTTCATGGATTTGAAGAAGAAGAAACCGTTCTTTGTTAGCATATAGGTTTCCCAAGGGATTGTACCAAAGTTAAGCGTTGATTAGACAAATAGTTCAAACGATGTTATTCGATGATATTTGGTGCTGCTGAAACTGTTTCTTTTGACCCAATAACTTCAGTTTAGGTCTTTTTCATCCACGCCTGAACAACCCATCAAATATTGATAAAGATCATTGATAAATACCATAAAATATTCTTTTTTTTTTAAAAACAGAGTCCTTTCGTGTCCACTGTCATCATGCCCTTTGAACCACTGATTCATAAATCAATAGAATCGGGATAATAGTCCAGTATTTACTCCTTGTTATAAATGTTCTCAATGATTGATATCTAAGTAATGTTATGCTTGTACTCAGGATATTCCTACAGAGCTAGTAATATACTGGAAAATATCAATCAAGTATGTGGCATCGATTGAAAGGTATTTATGACAATGTTGTTGTAGAAGTATTTGAAATGACTCTGTTTTGAACATTATGGGAAAGGAACTACCGACATAAGGTAGCGAAGGAAATTATATTGGTTTTAGCATTTGATTTTTTTTGTATAAAGAAATATGTTTTCCTGTCTATTTCCGTAAATATTAAAAAAACAGCCATCTTAATACAGTTTTTTCCATAAATATAACATTTCATATTGGCAAAGAAAAAAGAAAATGTAATGATTAATTACTTACACATATTTAGAAATGTTTTCGGTTCTTATACATCCTTGGCTTTCAAATATTCCGCTTTGAGTGTTCCTGATAAAGGTAAATCCGGAAAAGCGCTTTGGACGCATTAGAATTTATAACGTGTTGCTTGCAATTTATTCAATTCTTTATTACCTGTAACAAGCTTGATATAATCTTGTCTTTCATTGGAATCGATACGCATGAGCTCAGTTCCTGTACACACGAACTCTTCATTAACAACGGATCCCTGAATTGGCGGTCCAAAGTTATAACACAAGTCCAGTTCTCTGTAGTAGAAGAAACTGACCAAACAGCGATTGGCACCTGGCAAAATAGTTAGTAACTGTAGTTGTCATATTCACGATATTATGTAACAAAATACTGATAGCTAAAGTAGTTCAGTAATTAAAAAATGTTCATTTTAATATCAATAATAGAGGAATATGTGGGATGTTCATCAACGATAAAGTCAACAAAAAAAAAAATGTTTTTGCAGAAAAAATATTTACAGGTGTAAGCTTACTGAGATCACAAAAATTTTAAGATAGAAATAGACTTATTACAGACTCTTGGTTTAATAGCTTCCTCGTAAGCAGCAACCCTCTATCTATTCAAGGTGAGGGTATGTAATACAAGGCAAATATAGGTATTATAATTATTTATTTTAAAAGAAAAGTTCATATCGAAAATTCTGTTCACTAATGAGTCCTAAAGAAGTTTCAAAACAATCTATTTATTAAATATCTTTATTTCATAGTTCAACATAATGAAGGAATACTAGCTTGACAAATAAGAAGCACTAAAATGTGTTCCTTACTACATATTAGTGACTATATAATTCAAATATCACATATATATAAATTATGTTTCGATACGAATAACAAACAATTGACACCTTGAATACTAATGTGCTATGACGAATCATGTTAGATTGTAATGTCGGCCGTGACATTGAATGTCCATTCAGTGTTTATGGTTTGTATATTGAATTTATGCACAGAATATGCAGAGTATTAGAATGCAGTGCACCAAGTAGATTTTTCAGCACCACACAACAGAAAAACTATAATCAAGCATGTAGGAAAAAGAGAGGCGAAAGATATCAAATGGACATTCAAAGTCGAAAATAAACTGACAACTACATAGGTAAAAATTAAAAAGACAAAAAAAAAAAAACAAAACAAAACAAAACAAACAAGAGTACACAACACACAACATAGAAAACTAAAGACTCAGCAACATGAACTCCACAAAGTATTGGGGGTTATCTCAGGTGCTCCGGAAGGGAAAGCAGATTCTGGTCCATATGAACCTATGTTTATCTTAATATTTAACTCTTTTCATGCGTGTGTTTAATGAACTGCTGTAATTGTTATATTGAATATTTTTTAAGCAGAAAATAATAATAAAATGTATGAACTTCTATTAAAGATTTTTATTCTTAATTTTCTTACCGGTCACACTTATAAGAAACTTTTTCGGAAAACCTAGCACAAAAAATCCCGAATTATTACAGTTTAGGCAAGTTTGTTAATAATTAAACGAGTATATACTGAAATGGTCGATATGTGCGTATGGTCAGCCCATAGGAGTATACACATTTTGTCCAAATACTCACATGGTCTAGAAAATATAAATTGTAAATATAGATTAAAGAATAAAGAATAGTGTTGGTCTGTAATTTTGTTATAAATGAACTCATCATAGAAACAATGGTTATAAATTTGAACGTAAGATGTGATTTTTGTCTTCAAAAGACTCATCGTTGACGATCAAAACAAAAACGTTTAAAGCATGTCAAGTAAAAGTTGAAGAGCATTGACGACCAATAATTGAAGTAGAAAATCTCCAATTATTCGAAGAAAATCAATGTTTTGTAAAGAATGAAGTTTTATATGACATTAACAATGTTAACTCATATCAACACAGAAGTGCTGGTACCCTCGAGTAGGAAACCGCCACCAGCAGTGGCACCGACCCAGTTTTTCTAAATAAACTTTTGGGGCTCTTTATAGCTTGCTGTTCGGTGTGAGCAAATGCTCCGTGTTGAAGGCCGTACCTTGACCTATAATGGTTTACTTTTATAAATTGTTACTTGGATGGAGAGTTGTCTCATTGACACTCATACCACATCTTCCTATATCTATCAGCAAAGGTACCAGGATTAAACTTTTGTTAACCTGAAAAAATACATAGTAACTAGTCCATAATGAAACTAATAAAACTTACGTTCCTGTGAAAGGTAAAATTTCCACCCTTTCTCTGAGAATGACATCACAGTATAGGTAAACGGATCTGAGTGTAAAATACACGTTCCTGTTAGGTTGTTGTAGAAGAATGATAAGCAACGCTTATTTGACAAACATTTTATACCACATTCTCGTACAAATGCAACATGAAAGGCCCCAATGGCGTTCTCTACTTCGTAGTTGTTGTCATATTCAGGTTTATGGTGTGCTGAGATCAATCTAATTCCTGACTCACTTAATACAGCAATGATGATAGTTTGCACATATAGAAATATAATAGATATTATTCTTTTGGTCATGTCGGAATACATTCCAAGAGCATTGACTCTAAATGCTTGTTCTCAAACAAATTATCAATAAGTGGTTTATATGCGCTGAAATTATACGATGCGTATTATGTCATGTATGAGTTAATTTTCTGTTCCGCCTTTCAAATAATTCTAGCTATCTTTTTAATCCTTTTTCATTACTGAACATATTTTCTAGGTTTACTATTTAAGTGTTGGTTTTTTTTAAATTGTTGTCAGAAACGGTTATATTTATATAGTTATAATTGATTAATGAGTTTTAACATAACTTCTCGATTGGTTGCATGTTAAAAGTATGCTTTTATCATGTGCAGTAGAATGCTTAGTTGAACACCAAATTATATACAACTGATTTATTCATATTTGCTAGGAGCAACGGAACAAACATCTATAAAGTGCAAACAAACAGAGCAATGTAAATAATAGATAAGTAAAAAGGTTTAGAATGGTTCGACCTGAATGAGAGTCATATCCTACAGAGATTACAAATGTTTATACAACAGAATAAGTGTTTTACATAAAAGATATTTACATTTAATATTTATTTAAAATGCTAAGTACATGTAGGTTCTAGCAATCTCCTTCTTAATCTCGGCCAAATGACTAGCAAAGTGTATGTGGGTAGGTGGAATAACAATAGATAAAAGGAAAACACTTCACTGCACAAAAGTATATAATTCCAAATACTAATACTAACAAAACAGAATGAAACAAAACTATCCGGCATGCAGTAATTCTTACAGAATGCTCTACTTCAACAATCCTGATTTTATAAGCATGTGACTGTATAAAAAGTACGAAAATGTCTCGTTGACCCAATTTTCAAAATTCCCGCCTTTATATTAGATATTATTTTAAAGAAAACTTGGAAATCAAATTCGACTCGGCTTCATACTATATAACGTATATACAGATTATCGTGAATATGTGGAACAATTTTTGTTTTGTGAATGTATTGAAAATATAACATGCATTGAAACTTTCTGTCCTGTTAGATTTTCTAACTTAGTAAAAATACGAGACAAAACTTGCACTCACCTCCTTGATCAATTGTGAAGCCATGTCAACAATCCTGGTTGCAAGGATGGGTCATCGGACGTTTATTTTGAAAAACAGTATCCCGATATTGATTGAAAACACATTTGTTAAATTTGACCCAATAGTTTCAGAGGAGAAGTTTTTTGTATAAGGTTAGCGGACGACGACTAAAGACGACGGACTACACCGATATACTTACGATAGACGACGACGGACGATACACGTCAAGTGATGTAAAAAGCTTTGGGCAAAGAGAGCTTGAAACAAAAAGTCGAAAGAACCAACACTACATAGAAATATAAAGACTGAGCAACAGAGATAGAATGCCTTAAATTCATATGAAATGTAAATAGAATGATAGGTTTATCAATTATAATCGTCCATTTAGGCACCGTTGAATTAGTTAAAAACAGATTGTTTTCTATTACATTCCTCAATGTATTACTGGAACATTGACTGTTTTAAAAATGGTCTTTATTTTTACCAAATATTATTTTATCTGATGTTAGTTCCCTGTGAAGTATTTTACAACATTTCAATTTCTAAAAAAAATCTGTTTACCTCAATCAATTTCCTTAAAACGATTTGGTTGTAAATTTATATAGTTTTTTAAAAAAGAATATTTTATTTTGATCCAAAATTGTGTATAAGAAGTTAACCATATTTCAACCCATTCGTCTATTTGATGTCAATCAGTTGGTCCCTGTCGAGTGCTCATGTTCTGATGCAAAAAATATTCGTTATTATTTTAGTTTTAACATTTTGATTACATTTCGCAGTAATGTGGCGGTTGCATCGTTGAATCGGTATCAGGATGTTTTCTTTGATATCCCGGACATTCGTTTTATGTTTTGTTCATACTGTTGTTTCCGATCAATAGATGTTTGTATATACATATAAATGGATCTGTCATAGAGTTGTCACTTGGTTCGAAGTACTTACAATAAAAATATTTCTGTGACTGCATCTTACGATCCTTTAAGAAAGATAATTTAGCTAATCTGCAATCAGTTTCATCTGAATGGTTAATATATCATGTCCTGGGCCACACTTCTAGATTCTACTGACGATAAAGGTAACACTAAACCACCGAAAGCTATTTTTTTTAAGTTCAGTCTAGGTTGCCGAGTGGTATAAAGCGCTGGACAAAGTGCAGGTGGTGTGGTTTAATGGGCTAAGTCTTTGTCGGCGATGATGTTTTTGTTGTTTTCGATATGGACTGCGTTATAACGGGCACAATTCCATAAAATCTTGAAGAAGCCTGTTAGGCGTCAGGGCTACAATCCTTTCTAGCTTGTGTTTCGTCTAATAATGTTGAATAAACAATGTCAACTATGCAATTCTTTATAAAGTGATAAAATCTTCTTAAGAACATACATAAAAGATAACACAGTTAAATCATAGTATTTTTAATAGATTACAAAGTTCACAATTGTTAGATGTATATAATAATCAAGGAAACTAAACACAATTTTATTTCACTTTAACAATTGTGATGCATGAACCCTCATTATCGACAATGACATTGTTGGCAGAACGTGCATCAACTGTGTCATTAACTTGTAATTCTAGTGCCACAACTACAGTTCCAAGGTTCCAGTGTGTGATGTCATTTGAGAAGTAAAAATAATGAACACGATGATCATTCTTATAGACATACATATTAGAAGGATTTGATTTTGATAAAATCTCAACAGAAATCAAGTAAAGTCCCTCCGACGGACAAGTAAACTTACCGGTCATCTTAAATTCAGATATGTTAGTGATCCCGATTTGCGTTTTTATCGTCGGAAACTTGATAATTCTTCCGCTAGAATACGTTAAGTAATTTGGAGCACAAGCAAAAACCGCTACTGAAAAACAAAGAAGATTTTGTTTATAAACAGCCGGGTTCAATGCTTTAAGATAATTCTCAGAAATCATAACGTATTGTGATAAGTCATCACACAAAAAAACACGAAGTGTTTGAATCACCAAAACAGGACAGTAGAAAATAAAATTTTGTACATGAAAAGTTAATTTTTAGGGACATTTCTAAGAAAGAATTATCTAACTAATATACTCATAATAGATACCATACTTAATATTTTGTACACCAGACGCGTATTGTGTCGACAAAACACGCATCAGTGACGCCCGAATAATAAAAGTAAAAAACCCAATTGATTTTAGTTACGCTTGTATCATTCATTCATTCACAACTTACATTTAATATACGTTAAACTATTGATATAAATACACGAAAGAAATCTATTTAAACAATTCAAGTGTTTGTTTATTAATTTCAAATAAATCAAACCAAATGATTATATTGCATGTGTTTGTTTATTAATTTCAAATAAATCAAAACAAATGATTATTTTGGGTTAAGACATATAGTTAATTTGAGTAAGTAACTAAATGCATGAACGGACATCCGTCTTGCTTTTTGGAATACATGATTCAAAGTCTTGTCCAGTCGGGATGAAGATAACAATTCTGGTTGATGCCTATTTTTCATAAGTGTCATTTTCTTAGAAAATTGTAAAATATCTTGACAGTTTAACCTATCCTACTTTGTAAAGGATCACACTGATTCAAACAAAAAAATCTCTGAAACTGACATTATCAAGATGCTTGATTTCTTGATTGACAACATATTTGTTACATTTGGAGGACGTGTTTTTCAACAGACTGTCAACATTCTAATGCGAACCAATTGTACCTCTTTTCTTGCCGACTTGTTTCTTTATTATTATGAGGCTGACTTCATGCAGAAACTTCTTAGGATGAAAAATAAGAAGTTAGCAATATCCTTTAACTTTACTTTCCGCTATATAGATGATGTTCTCTCACTAAATAATTCAAAATTTGGTGACTATGTTGAACGCATCTATCCCATCGAACTAGAGATAAAGGATACAACAGATACAGTTAAGTCTACCTCATATCTTGACTTACATCTGGAAATTGACAATGAGGGTCGGTTGAAAACAAAACTTTACATCAAAAGAAGTGATTTCAGCTTCCCAATTGTTAAGTTTCCATTTCTATGTAGCAACATTCTAGCAGCGCCTGCATACGGAGTATATATCTCCCAATTGATACGATACTCCCGCGCTTCTATTTCCTATCATGATTTCCTTGATAGAGGGTTGCTGCTGACAAGGAAGCTATTAAACCAAGAGTTCCAAATGGTGAAGTTGAAATCATCCCTTCGTAAATTTTACGGAAGCCATCACCTGTTGGTTGACTTTTATGGAATAACCGTTTCACAGATTATATCGGATATGTTTCTTACGTTTTAACTACTATCCCCTTCTCTTTTCATGAATGTAACCTACCAAAATAGACTATTTACCGGATTTGTAATAACATGAGCAGCACGACGGGTGCCACATGTGGAGTAGGATCTGCTTACCCTTCCGGAGCACCTGAGATCACCCCCAGTTTTTGGTGGGGTTCGTGTTGCTCAGTCTTTAGTTTTCTATGTTGTTTCTTTTGTACTATTAATTGTCTGTTTGTCCTTTTCATTTTTAGCCATGGCGTTGTCAGTTTATTTTCGATTTATGAGTTTGACTGTTCCTCTGGTATCTTTCGCCCCTCTTTTAACCTATTATGTCTGTTTGTTTTGGTTACACATAATTGTTAATATAATGGAATTTATGCAACTGTCATATCAGTGAGAGATTTAGCTTGCTGTACAACCAGGTTTTATCCTCCATCTTTTACATAAAAAAATGACTGTACCAAGTCAGAAATATGACATTTTTTATTTATTAGTTTAATATTTTTATGATTTTACTTTTTGTACAAACTTAGTCAATGAGGTGTCCATATTCTTGGGATGGTCTGTTGAAGACAAATATAATGACGTTAGCCGTCAAATGTGGAGAACTTAACCTTTAAATATATACTTTTAATGCTTTAAAATTATTTCATTTAAACAAAAACATCAGATGATAAAATCAATATCACCATTAAAATAATAACACATAAAGTTTATTATAATTGGTACCTGAAAAACCCACCCTTGCGTGTATATGAAAAGTAAAATAACAAAATAACCGAACTCCGAGGAAAGGTAAAAACGGAATTCCCTAACCAAATAGAAAAATTAAAAGCTCAAACACATCAAACGAATGGATTCAACTGTTATATTCCTGAGTTGGTACAGGCATTTTCTAATGTAGCAAATTAAATGTTGGATAAAATCTTGTTTTATAGCAAGCAAAAACTCTCACTTGTATGATAACGTTTCAGATTATCAAAACCGTTTTAAGTCCCTCGCAATTATGTTTAATTTGCTAATTTATTAACAATGCGTACCTTTTTGTCGTATCTGGTCAAGTTCTGTCTTGTACCTTATAGTCTGTTTTAATAATGCTAAAAAGTCCTGACTTCTTGCTTGCTCCTTGACGATAAGTTGATGTGTTTCTGCGCTTAATCGTTGAACATCTGTTTGCATCCCATGGAAATCTAATAGTTGGTTAACGGATTTTAACTGTTTAATATCCTCTAAATCCTTTTCTAAATTGCCAGTCTTATTTCCGATGACTAATAAATCATTCTCATGTTGTCGTTTTAAGTTTTCAAAACTCAATTGCAAATTACTATATTTGTTATCAATTTCCCGATATTTTCGATCTACCTCAAAAGTCACGTTTTCGGAATCATTCTTCTGTTCACATACAGTTAACCTTTGTTTTAGGAAGGACAGTTCGGTTTGTAACTGGGAGGTTAATAATTTAAATGCTTGATTCATATCACTCTGTATTTGAATAACCTTTTGACGTATTTCATTATCTTCGTGTTGTAAAACCTGTTTTGCATCGTAAAACTCAGAAACTGTCACGAATTGACGATTTGTTGAAACTTTATCTCCAATGTGTGAATTATTTGTTTCTAAAAGAAACGCTTCAAGAACAGACATTAGCAAAATACTCAGAAAAAATACTTTAAGATACATTGTCTGAGACTTAGGCTAGCTGACAAACTGACGTGTAATGGAGATATTTCTTTATTTTGTATCAAAATTGTTATCTTCAAAAATTAAAAACCAATGAGAGAATAAACCGAAAATTTATTAAATTTTATCTCAAACAATAAAAACATATGTAAAAAATTTGCATTAAACTAACAGTTCTGGCTTATTTGTCGAAGATGTGTGAGACCATTCTTAAGATTTACCTTTAACGTTTGACAAGAAACACATCCGTTGGCAAACTTTTCATCAAATTTAAGAGTTTACTAAATCATGTTTATTAAGATTAGATAATAATTCATCTATCCAGTGAGACAAGATTACAAGATATTTTATAAAGAAACATATTAGATATAGACATATACTGTTCTTTGAAGTACAAATATTCATATAATTGTTCTTTATGACACCCATTTATTTAACAAACTGAATCAAATACTCTTTGATCCGACATTTTGAGGTCTTTCAATAAAAAGAAAGCTATTCAAAGCTCTAAAAAAGATATGAACTTGTATGATTTACAAAGTGATTTAATGTATAATGCAAACTTTATTACAAAGAACAAATTAAACCTTTGGATTTACATTTCGTTAAAAAGAATTTTTGAAACCTTTTTTTAATACCCAAACGATTAACACAAACCCGAATAAGAAAACTCTCGCTATAGTTATACATTTTAAATTGAAGGATATTGTATATCAATTTATGAGAAAAATCTGAACGCGTACATCAATACACCAAAATAATCAAACGGCCTTGTTTATCGCAGTCATTCATCTCAAATTCACAATCATACGTACCTTAAACATTGAACAAACACTCTTTTTGAAAGTTGAAGACGATTCCCAGCAACGTTTGATCTGAACTCATTGCTAGAAGTCGCCATAATTATGCATTGACAACTACAGATGAGGAACTATATCATGAAATATAAAATTATATCTCGCAAATGAATCTTAATGATAATATTATAAAAAGCCCGACATATTCACTGTCAAATATAGAAACAATACAAATTTTGAGACAAACACTTTGCAGACTACGATGTAGGTTAAACTTTTAAAGTTTTGTATATATAATCAACTCATGACTTACAATTTTGATCTCTTGGTAATCTTCAAATTGGAAGTATAACCCTTCCCTACAAGAAAAATTTTTTTGGTTTTGTAGAAAAAATTAAATTAGTAGATACATGAGAAACGTCCTATCAGAATGGGGGCGTTTTCCTCCGATGAAATATAGTTCCAACCTTTCTGGATGCAAAAAATTCTCCCAACAACTCTTTCACATACCCCTCCCCCTAAAATCATTACTGTTGCTCCTACTATCATTGAACTTCCTTTGATGTCCCTCATTTCGTGACAATGTGATATTGAAAAGTAATGTTAAAAAAGTAACACTACCTATGTGAATTGAATTGAAAACGAATTCAGCCAAAACCTTTAAGTAACAACAAGAATTCTTGCAGGGTAGGCAGATAATTTCACAAAAATGATATTTAACATAGTGTTAGCGACCTTTGATCGATCTGTTGTTCCCAAAAGAATACAAACTAACTCTTCTGTAGTATTCTTAGAAAAAAACAATATGATGCATCGATTCAAGACGCTTGTATTCAAAATATACAAGAAGCCTTTCAACAAGGAACACAACACCCCACCTCAATGCGAACTAAATAAGATCTCAAGCGACAGTTTGGGGGGAGTTCGTTCACATTAGGATATTCCGCTACAATTGTGCATTGCAGAATACAGCCGCTGGGTAATATCAGCATATTTCTTAAATGAATTTAGTTTACTGTCATAAATAGTCCGACAGTGCCACTGTCATATATAGACAAAATACTACCATTTAGACTATCACGAAACATATAAAGAAACCAGCCAATGTTGAATAGTAGCAAAGTTACTTACATTCAAGCATGTATATTAATACGTGCGCACTGCAGAGCAATAATGATCAACACTAAGTGTTAAATGCTTTGCTATTTGACGATTGTAAAATTGCTAATTATTTTGTTGAAAGACTATACATTTTATTTGTCATCATTTAAAATAATTACTAGGCAAGCTTTTTATTGTCTTAATCTCTTTACCACCGTAATCAGGACGGCTGAAACCTTAAACGTTTTCAGTCAGCTTTGTGTCAATAAGAATATTCATTGGAGGCTAAATTACCATAAAATTCTTATACAAAATGGCCAAACGGATCTATAAGCAACTAACCTTATTGAGTTCGAAGTTAATATTCTTTACACTTTTCTTCAACTAGAAATTTTAAATTTATGTATTTGAAATCATGACAGTACCAAAGTACTTATATTTGGCCGTCCATCTTTCCATAATCTTGAATTAAGATATTAGGAAAGATTAGAAAGTATAATAGACTATAATAGTCAAAATTTGTTACATATTTTAATTGGGAAAAAACAACAAACACTTTTAGAAGCCTTTAGAATTGAATACACGAAACAGGAAAACGTTACGCTTTATAACAAGCCATTTATAATTGTCTTTTCTAATAGCAAATATGATTGTAATAGCTTCCAAACACATAACAACGCAAGGATCAACTATTTATTGTTTCTCTTGCCTTTAAAAAAAGGTATTGACTACTCTATTAAATGTAAACAATATTTTTTGTAGAGTTAAATTCGGAATCTGTATAATAATATAGAAAATATTGAAGGCCACAAATGCGCCTCTTTTTGATCGTTCGATAGAGAAATAAAATGTTAAATCCTTCCTATGTCGTTCATTGGAAATTATCATATGACTATACAAAGAAAATACAGACAACAAAGATAGGAGCGTATTGCGTATGGAAATTGGAAATGTGTCAAAGAGACAACAACCCGACAAAAGAGCAGATAACAGCTGAAGGCCAGATATGGGTCTTCAACACTGCATGGGAATTTTGCACCGGGAGGCGGGTTTCAGCTGTCCTCTACACAAATATGTGTACTAGTTTAGTGAAAATGGATGTCACACTAAACACAAAAAACATATAAATGAACTAAAATTTAAAACAAAAACCATACAAGATAAACAAGGGCCAGAGGACTTTGGACAGGCGCAAAAATGCGGCGTGGTTAAACATGTTTTGTGAGATCTCAACCATCATGACCACCCCCTAAACCTCTAGCCAATGTAAAATAAATAAACACACGGCCATACGCACAGTAAAACTCATCAGTAATCCTACCATCTACTTAGCTTGATATTTAATGGATAGCGAGATCATTAAAGTTCATGACACATCCTCATATTGACAAAATAATATCTTAAATTGATTCATTGTTAAGTATCGACTTTAATTTATATTCATATCTATAACACATGAATGATAAGGTTTCTGGCAAGTTAAATTTAGAAAAGTATAGTAAGGAACTATCTCCCAGACGTCTTGTTCCAGGTCAGATAAGCCAATTGTTATATAATGACCTTCCACTTGACAGTAAAATGAAATCACACAACGTCATACAAATTGCTATAGTTCAGGTATAGTAACAGTCATGTTGCATTCCTTTTACATCAATTCATATTTTCTGATAAATTTGATTGACAATAACTTATTTCATTAAATTTTCAAATTAAAATGACTCGTAAATAGACAAGTATGATCCCTTCAATATCTGCCACATGACCGCGGTGAACGTCTTAAATAAAAATTTCGAATGTCACATACATTGTATAGAGCAGGAATTGCTTATTCTTCCGAATCACCTGCAATAAACACCGTGTTGGGGTAATGTGTTGCTCAGTCTATTTTTTCTATGATGCTTTTTGTGTGTCGTTTTAATGTTTTTTGCCCTGACGTGTTCAGTTTGTTTTCGGCTTATGAGTTCAAATATACCTTTGGTATCCTTCGCCTCTCTTGAATATGTATTTATGATATTTTGTCTGCTAAATCTGAGGATATATATTAGATTACATTTAAATAATAAATTTGTAAAATTTTTACATTACTGTAGTAATGTTTTTTAGTTATAAATTAATGAGATTCATTTATTTACAGTTTATACTTTTACTTGTCATAAAAGAAACACATCAACACAGTAAGTTAAAGTTAAAGTTAGAATAAATAATTTTGCTTTAGAGATGTAAAATGGCCTACAGACAAACGGAGCCAATACTATTAGGAAAATAGTGTGTTGGCCATACTCAGTTGTCGATGGCAATTTACTGTCCAACATTCCAGATAAAAAACAGCATGTGTACATCTGGTACCATTAAACGATTGTTTCTATTTTTCAAACATAACTTTTGAATACCCCTACCATTTTAAAGCAAACCTGTTGTTATTTTCTTTCAAATGAATATGCAGTCGTCGTCGTTTTGAGCATGTTTTAATATGTTTGGAAAGTTTTAAAATACGCGACATTTATCATGTTTATCAAACAAAACAATAAGCTTAATAATTTTGCAGATAAAACGATGGATGCACAACCCGATATCAAAAGAGTAAATTGCTAAATACTGAAAAGTTGCATAAAGCATTTACTATTAATTGTTATTCTAATTTTTCATATCAAAAACATACTATTAATTGTTATTTTAATTTTTCATATCAAAAACATACTATATACTAGTATTTGATTTTCAAAACTACACTACAGACACTATTAAAGTTATTATCTGTATTTGCAGCTCCAATACATTTAGAAGGGGGACGAAGTCGGTACGAAGGTAGAATAGAATTATTTCATAACGGCGCATGGGGTACTGTATGCGGACGCCAGTTTGATGAAAAAGATGCACGTGTAGTTTGTCGAATGCTCGGAAAGGAAAATCTGTAAGCTGTATAGAAAGTACAAAATAACGTTTTTAAAATGATAGAAGACATATTAAATATATATTATATTACTTACGTTCCTTGGAGTTTTATTGGAATTAGCTTATGTCATGAAAAGCTCTGATTACGTGCCAACTTTGGCTACACTTTGTTGTCCTTTTTATTTATAGCTCTTCATCTTCTTTGGATTTTCGAATGTTTTATCCTCGAGCATCACTGAAGAAACATTGAATGTCGAAATGCGCATCTGGTGCAGAAAAAAATTGGTACCGTTTATGGAATTAATTAAATCCTTCATTTGGACTAAAATTCTCGTCGTATATATTTTGTGATTTAGTACATGTACTTAAACTATAAGGATGCAAACTTCTCTGACAAAACTGACTTAAGACGACATTGACTATTTAGTTCAGAACCTTTTGGCTTAAAAAATTTAAATCACAAAAAATACTGAACTCCGAGGAAATTCAAAAAGGAAAGTCCCTAATCAAATGGCAAAACCAAAAGCTAAATCCATATCAAACGAATGGATAACAACTGTCATATTCCTGACTTGGTACAAACATTTTCTTATGTAGAAAATGGTGGATTGAACCTGGTTTTATAGCTAGCAAAACCTCTCACTTGTATGACAGTCGCATCAAATTCTCTAAAATATTTCAATTATTTATTTTATACTTCTTGATATAAATATAAGGCCTGGTACATGTGGTAGGAAATCCAAAAAAAAAAGATATCCACCAGATAAAACCATTAGAGCTCACCGTACCAATATAATCAAAACAAAACATGAGTCAAAATTAATCATGTGTTAAATTGCAAATAATGAGTATCGAACTGGATTGTTACAACCTAAAGAAACTCGTAAAATACATTTAACATTATGCAAGAAAAGAAAAAAAAATCATTGAACCTATGAAATCAAAGTTTTCAATACATTGCAGACATCCACTTATATATAAATCAGCTTATTTTGGAAAGGGAAATGGAAGCATTTTGTTGGACAACATTGATTGCTTTGGGCATGAATCTGATATATCTCTATGTATCAATGGAGGCTGGGGTATGACAAAATGCCAACATGGTGATGACGTTGGGATAAACTGTGGTAATTATATGTAAACGAAAGAATTTAAAGTATAACATTGATTTATAATTCTCATTCAAAGAAAACAAATCCTTTTAGCATATTGATGTAGATTTTTTAATCATTCGAAAATATAGCCTGCATATGTACTATAAGCCCAATATGTCAAAATAGTTAAAGCATAAACGCGTACTGTTCTCATTTTGAGAGCATGTATCAACAAATTTTGGCCTGAGTTTTTGAGATTTCCATATATTAACTATCTGTCATACCATATGGAACTACCTAAATGGTGTCGACAGCAAAATCTAACAAAAAGGTTCGATGAAATACTTCTTCGAAAGTTTTGCCATCATTGATACATCATAATAGTTTTTTAAATCTTAGATATAATGGTACGGCTATCGAATGGTACAACTGTGTCTGAAGGAAGAGTAGAAATAAACCATGATGGATATTGGGGAACTGTATGTAGTGACAACTTTACAGTACAAAATGCAATGGTTATATGTAAAATGTTGGGATACAAAGATATGTAAGTATATATGTGACAATGATTGTGTATTGCAATAGATCACATTTGTAAGCATAAAATAGCTGACATTATTTGACCTAAGCACTTAGTCTTATTTCAACAAATTTAAAACTGCAAATATGCAGACTAAACAGCCATAAGTCGAAGAATGTAACGTTAATCCATCCCAAATGACACGCCGAATGCACCTTTGCACACTCAACAATCCAGAAAACAATTCACTTATAGTTGATTGAGAAGTACGAACCCTGCAAACAGATGGCACATCTGAAATGAATACAGTTCCTGCTTCACTAATATCATCCATACAATGTTCCTGAAACGGCGATTTGTATTAATGAGAACTTCTGTAGAAGGTTGCTGAATCTCGGCATTAAAGCCGTTCCATGTACAAATGTAATTGTAGTTATTGTTATCGTGTTTACTACTGTGTGTGCAAAATTTGTAGTGAAGGACTTATTTGCTCATACTGTGGATTCATTAATATTCGTTGGGTACCAATTTTCGTGGATTTCGTGGGTACAAGGAATCCACGAATTTAAACACCAGTTTTCCTGAATTCAAAAAAATTGGTACCCTCGAAAATAAATGAATCCACAGTATCTAAATGTTGTGTGAAGAAAATTTAGTATAAGATATGTTTTTGCAGCAAAAACACTATAAGACATTATACAAATGAGAAATCTTGTTTATTTTTTATTCCCTAAAACAAGAAAAAAAAAAGATATACATGTATATATAAGAAGCATTAATATGTTTTTTTTCTCGGAGAATATCATATATGAAAACAAAAGCGTAAAATTTCCACACGTTCTATTTCAATTTAGTCCACTTAACATTTAAACGTTCAACTTTGTAGAGTTTCAAGTATTGTTCTAATCTTGCATAAGACATTTCGCGTATTAATTCTCAATGTTAATTATGTCTATTCTAAAATTTTACCCGATTTGTACCACATCATAAAATGAAAGTGAAATCATAAAGACGGAAACCTCTTAGTGACTGTTTAAATGATAGAGGAGTAAAGAAATGTTTTATCCTTTGTAACAAAAGAATTCCAGAATTTTATCCAGTATCCAAGTTTGGACAAGGACTAGGTGATATCTGGATGGGTAATGTGTCATGTCGTGGAAATGAGATAGACATCACTAGATGTAGCTTTAACGACTGGGGACACACTGGATGTAAACATGATAAAGATGTCGGAATATCATGTGGTAGGTATAGCTATTATTAAGATTTCTTAGAACAATTGGATATATTTGAACAATTTATTTGAGTTAGACGGTCATGATTGCATTTTGTGTCTCTCCTATATCCTATCTTAAACTGGGATTTGTAAGATGAATCATTTCGACGCTGATAAATTTTCACTAATGAGGTTGAATTTTAGGGGATACGAAATGAAATAAAAACTCCTATAATTTTGCTTTTTAAGTACAATTGCAACATGTCGATATCATTGCACACAGATATCTGAGGCCCCAATTAATTACATTTCATGAGTGTTTGAAAAATTCATTCAATCTATAATCATCTCCTTGTTTTATATTGACTCTTTCCAAGCTTTATCTGATTTACCCAGTGGAAAATACTACGATGTCCACCAGTCATAAGCACATTACACATTATTCATATATCTCGTGATTGATTTGAAAGCCTTTTGTATATCATTATAAGTCAATAATTCATTCTTCTCCGCCTGTTTGGATGCTTTTCAACTGTCTCTTTCGTACTTTGCTCTCTTTATTTGATAGATTACTCGTCTGTCACTTAGATGGGCAATATATTTTACCTAATATAAATCGATATAGTGATGAAGTAGTTGTTAAAGTCACACATTACAAAGACACCCAATTTCATCAAATTGTCTTTTTTTATAGATTTAATGAGTAGTTATGATAAACTGTTTATCATAAGTAAAAAGCTAAACAAAAGTGTGAAATCTCAAATACAATATAAACGAAAGGGTAATGAGATTTACGAGATATCACCTCGACAGCAATAGAAAACAAAAGACATGTAAAATGCAAACCAACTTTCGCCAACAATTGATACATGTAGCTGCCTGTCTTTTACTCTTTCTATTTCTTTCAACTCTTCTCTATATTATTTTAGTCTAAAAGTCAGAGTATTAATTGTAATTATTATACTTTATGCAAAGTTATGATATCATCCATTTATTTCATTGTACAAGCGGCATGTGTTTGTTTTCACTAACCTTTCATAAGTCCCACCCACTCATATACTTACTATATAAGTAAGCTGAACAAAATAACGAAGGATGTGACTTTACAAACGGAACACTAAAGTATAACGTTACGTAACGCACAATTAAAAGCATTACACTAATTAGTAAACTATCATAATTCATGACTTTTTTTTTACAATTGTCCTTATTATAACATAGTGCACACTTGAATCATAAGGCATTCAGTATAATAAAAAAACATACTACCGTCTTGGGTAATATATTTTTCTCTCGTGTGTTAATGTACCCTAACACCTTCATCATATTAATAAGTGGGGTCTTGCTAATAATTGTAAAGATATGTAACAATGAAATGGAGATACTATTCTTATTTTCTTTAGACACATTTATTTTATCTTGCATAGCAACCCAAATAAGATTGTCAAATGGAAAATCTCCGTCTGAGGGCAGAGTAGAAGTATATCACAATGGTACATGGGGATCTATTTGTGATGACATGTTTGACATCAGTGATGCACAGGTCGTTTGTAGAACACTTGGATTATCCACATCGTACGTATTATAATCACAAGGCCATTCTTAAATAACAAATCACTGTCTTAATCGCAAGCAAAAAGTAAAATCAACCCTTGAATTCTACATCGTACGTTGGGCAATTACATATGTATTACCAGTTTAAAGAACACTTACTTTCTACGTCGTACGATGGTCAATCACATGACAATAATAATAATAGAACACCTAGCTGTCTACTTCGTACGTCGGACAATGCAATAACCGGTACAAACTAACACATTGCAGTATATGTATAACTACTTTGTACGTCGGGAAATAACATAACCAAATTAAAAGTAGGAGTAGGACAATAACATGACCAGTAGAATAGAACACATTAGTCTGTTTCATACGTTGGGTAATCATATGACTAGTATAAGAGAACACTTTGCTGTCTAAATAGTATGTCGGGCAATCACATAATCAGTATAAAAGAACAGCTTGTTGTCTACATTGTACGTTTGACAATAACAAGACCAATATAAAGTACCCATTGCTGTCTAGGCGTATACAGGAACACATTACTGTATGTTACGAATAGCAATCACAACACACGTACAAAATAAAACATTGCTGTATACAGCATACGATGTGCAACTGCTGACCAGTAGAGACTAATAATTTGCTTTCCTTATCGTAGGTAGAGCAATCAAATGACCATTATTAATAACACCTAGCTATCAACGAAGTACGATTTTGTATGAAACTGTATAAGTTAACATCGTGCTTACTTTAGCGAACGTAGGTCAATTACAACATCAGTGTAAACTGACACTTCTGTTGCCTTATTGGACGTCTGTCAGTCATTGAATTAACACCCTGAATTCAACAACTTACATTTTGTACCTTTGGCAATCAAATAGTCAGCATTAAATTACACATTAATGTTAGTATCGTACGTAGACGTCCTGAAGACAAATTGAACCCGTACATCGTACAAAGGGCATCACATCACAATTTTAAAATTTCACCTCGCTGCTCTCTTGAAGCAATATCATTATACATTTTTATAGGTAGGATTTTCCGAAGAGTATTTTTAACAAGAGTCTTAAGTCTTACTGGAGATAGATAGATTCAAAGCCTCATTATTTTTGTTTTTGTTATAACAGTTATCCTATAGTTTACAAAAAGAGTCCATTTGGATCAAGAAATATACCTATACTAATGGATGACCTTGAGTGTAGAGGTGATGAAACAGATATAGCTGCCTGTCATTTTAGAGGCTGGGGAATATCTAACTGCGATTACACTGAAGCAGTGGCTATAACATGCCGTGAGTAACGATTTCTAATAGAATTAAAAACCAACTGTTGTGTTACAATCCAAATTTTGTCTGGTCTCTGATAGGGAAAATATTCTTACAGTTTTTTACCACTAACAATCCAATTTAGAGCTGTTTCGTTTTTAATTTAGTAGGTACTTCTCTATTTTTGAATAAAGTAAGTTAACTTTGTAATGTTTTTTTTTTTTTTGATATTTTGGGTCATGTCTCATTTGACATATGCTCTACTTTAACTGAAAATCAATTTTTAACAGGTCATTTCTTCCACTATTATAAATTTATTTCAAACATTTTAAAGATCTGGATGTGCGACTATCGATGTCGTCACAATCACAATCTGGCAGTGTTGAAGTAAACCACAACGGTGTATGGCGACCTATATGCAGCGACGGATTTGGGAAGGAGGAAGCTGGCGTAGTTTGTAGAATGCTTGGCTATCATACTGGGTAAATGTGTATTACATATATGAAATGTATCTACTGGCGAAATATATTGCATGTTATCCACTATATCACTTTATTGGCAAAGTCAATTGTTTTTACCACAATCAAACATGAAGGGATTTTTGACATCCCATACATATGTCGACAAGTTTAAAAAACAAATGTCCATAATTGTTGTCTAGAGGATTTTGCGTTTTGCTTTCCAATTATTGTGTCCGGTTTTGTCTTACACTAATCTCTGCCATTATCAAGACATTTTCAAAAAGTCGATCTTGAAGATTAATGCATTACTTTTTTATAGTGACAGAGTTATTTCCTTGCACTTTTGATATATTGAGAGCGACACGAATATGACAATAATAGGTATTCAAGAAATGAAAAAAAAATCATTTACGAGAATCTCTTAATGCTGCAATCTTGCAGTTTGTCGTTCTTATCAAACAATTGAATGTCTGTGTGGTTTATCTGCGTTTAAACAACACAGATGTTTTTCTTGCTAAACATTGGACAGCTTCTAAGCCACGGGATAGGCGATGTATCTTTTAGTGAATAGTAAAAATAAAGTTATTTCGAATGTTGGTATGCTACTTCAAAGTAATTCAATGATAATGTTAAAAAACTTAACTGTCGATATGTTGTGTATGATTTTGGCAATGGAGGAGAGAATAGGTTGGCTAGGGAAATAGCAATAGTAAAAGTAAAGTATGAATACAATTTGATATGAGGTAAACATCAATAAACTAAAGCGATGGAAACTATTCCATATATCAAACAGACACCAACATAAACAATACATATATAGCATATTGGCACTTATGGTATATGATTTATGTCATAACATGTGGGTATACACATACAAGTCGAGGAAAAAAGGATGTATTTTCAATTTTCAAATAAACATCAAATAGACAATAAACTTTAATGTTGTTGGTTTAATCTTAAATGAATTACCGACAGAGAAGAAAAGGGAATTATATTTCTAATGAACAAATGTTGCCAGATTAAATCAATGCTTCATATGTGTTTACAAGCCCCCTCTTCCACCAAAAATTACAATAAATAAAATTAAGAATGGAAATGGGGAATATGTCAAAGATACAACGACCCGACCAAAGAGCAGACAACAGCCGAAGGCCACCAATGGGTCTTCAATGCAGCGAGAAAATCCCGCACCCGGAGGTGGTCCTCTGCTGGCCCCTTACTAAAATTGTGTGCTAGTTCAGTGAAAATGGACGTCACACTAAACTCCAAAACATATAAATGAACTAAAATTAAAAAACATACTAGACTAACAAAGGCCAGAGGCTCCTGACTTGGGACAGGCGCAAAAATGCGGCGGGGTTAAACATGTTTTGTGAGATCTCAACCCTCTCCCTATACCTCTAGCCAATGTAGAATAAAGAAACATATAGCAATACGCACAGTAAAACTCAGTTTCAAAGAAGTCCGAGTCAGATGTCAGAATAGGTAACAAAAGCAAAATGACAATGATACATAAATGAACAAAGGAAAACTAGCAGTTACTGACATGCCAGCTCCAGCTGATTGAAAGGTTATGTCTTCATCATATGAAAATCAAGTACAATCCTTCCCGTTAGGGGTTAAGTATCATAACATCATAAAATATATGAGAAGAACATAACCCTTATCATGCCAAGAACTGGTTTTAGAATAAATGTGTTTATTTCCGATGCAAAGACCCTATGAGTGAATCAATATTAATACCAAAATATGCAATCCTTAATGACTTGACAACAGTATCGTAACTATATCCTTTCTGAATAAGTCTGTTTAAAGGTTTGGTTAGGTTTTTAGGTGAATGCTGACATTTTTGTGCTTTGTAAACAGATATAGGAAGATGTGGTATGAGTGCCAATGAGACAACTCTCCATTCAAGTTACAATTTATAAAAGTAAACCATTATAGGTCAAGGAACGGCCTTCAACACGGAGCATTGGCTCACACCGAACAGCAAGCTATAAAGGGCCCTAAAAAATTACTAGTGTAAAACCATTCAAACGGAAAAACCAACGGTCTAATTTATATAAAAACGAGAAACGAGAAACACGTATGAACTACATAAACAGAATATTACCATAAAATATTGGATGTGAAATACCTGAACGTATAAGATGTCTGCATGTTGATTTATATTTACGAATGATGTCCTTGTACTGATGATAAAATTTAGTAAATGTTTTGACTAGTTTGTGATATCGAAAACCCTGGTGTAATAATTTTTCAGTAATACAGAGATTTCTTTCGTTGAAATCAAATACGTTGTTACATATACGAGCGAATCGAACACGTTGAGATATATAAACACCATAAGATGGCGACAAGGGAACGTCACCATCTAAAAATGAATAATTAACAATAGGAAATGAAAAATCATCTCTTTTATCATAAATTTGGGTATTAAGCTTCCCGTTAAAGATAAAGATATTAAGATCCAGGGAAGGGCAGTGTTCATTGTTAGTATTAGCTTTATTTAAAGTCAGTTCGGCACGATAAATCTCTTTAGTGTACATACTGAAGTCGTCATTATTGAGAGCCAATATATCATCTAAATATCTAAAAGAGTTAATAAATTTTTGAATCAGATGTTGTTTCGATGGGTCTTTGCTGATTTTAGTCATAAATTGTAACTCATAACAATACAGAAACAGGTCCGCAATAAGTGGTGCACACTTAGTCCCCATGGGAATTCCGATAACCTGACGATATACGGAATCTCCATAGCGAACAAAAATGTTATCTAGTAAAAATTCAGGGGCAGTTATAGTATCAAAGCAGGTCCAATTGACATAGTTCTTTTGATTGTTGTTACTAAAAAATGACCTAAAAGAGTTTAAACATATATATATTCCCCTGCCGACTTTTTAAATGCCCATTTAATCAGGTATGTGAATTTTTTCTCAATAAGATTATGAGACAACGTGGGTTATAAGGTAGAAAAATCAAAACTTTGAACAGATTCGAAATCACCAATATAAGCATGCAATTTATCAAGTATTACCAAAGAATTTTTGACACTCAGGTCAAAAATTAGTTGGAAGTACGAAAACAAGTCAATTTAAAACCAACACAGCTACACAGCATGATCCGGACAATTTAATAACATAGTTGAATATTCAACTTCCTGATACATATATGCATAATAAAATTCATAGATCAATAGTTTCTATGTAATACATCATCTCACGAAGACTCTTCAAATCAGTTTAAACCTACAGATCTCAATTTCTTATTTGCAGGGTAAATAATTATCATAGCAAAAGCTTAAATAAAAACAGCTCATATCCAGCTATGTACAATATGAGGTGTCTTGGTGTTGAAACGGATGTTCGTGACTGCCAGTATGACAGACAGTCGATAGGAAATTGTAGCGGTACTGTAAATGTTAACTGTGGTACGAAATCAGATATAATAGTTTGTAAAAGATACCCGTTGATATTTTATCATTTTGAACATTTTGTTAGCATAAAATTGAGAATGGAAATGGGGAATGTGTCAAAGAGACAACAACCCGACCATAGAACAGACATGGTTGTTATTCTGTGGTTAACATGTCGAGATGTACTATTATATTATTTATTTATGTATTTCTCTGTCCTAAGTGTTCTTGCATTTATTTGTACTGTATTTCCGTCATGTTATGCTATCATTTCAGCAGTATATTTAACATTGCCATAAAGTGCGAGGTTTGGCTAGCCAGAAAACCAGGTTCAACCCACCATTTTTTCTTAAAATGTCATGTACCAAGTAATTATAAGGAATATGGCAGTTGTTATCTAATAGTTCGTTTCTATGTATGTTGCATTGTCGTTTGTGTTTTGTTGCACTCCAGTGTTTCTGTTGTTTCGTTGTTTTCTCTTATAGTTGATGTGTTTCTCTCGATTTTAGTTAGTAACCCGGATTGGTTTTCTCTCAATCGATATATGACTTGTGGACAACTGTATACTAATGTTGCCTTTATTTAATGTCTTAAAACCGTACCTTCCCGGATTTATGATAACATAACGAAGGTTTCATGATTTCGGTTACTTGCATTATCAAAAAGGTCCCTTATACGAACGTTTATTGTTGCTATTCTATGTACATACACATAACTACACTAGAATCTTAAAACCTTACTTAATCTTATATGTAAATAGATATATGCACATACTGCAAATGTAACAATTATTTCTTGAAAGTTATATGACATAATCTGCAAAATTTGCAAAAAGTTATCCAAAAAAGAAAGTGTGTCATTGATTAATAAATTGATAGATAAATTATTACATAGAGATTCTTTTAGATTCAAAGGTATACCTATCTGGTGGGAGTTCATCGAAAAAAGGAACTATAAATATCCTACATAATGGCCAATGGGGATCAATTTGTAGTAACAGATTCGATACTAACGACGCCAAAGTAGTTTGTTCAATGCTTGGATTCCACAATAGGTAATCAAAATAACACATATGTCAGAACTAATTAAAAACTAAATCAAAACGTGTGAATTGGCTGTGTTTGATGTATGTGATGTAGGCGGTCTTTTCCTCTTTCAGGAAGAAAATATATACCAATCATATGTATACATGCATAAATGAATATATTGATTGTTTGGCATCTTGTTGTTTGCAAGAGCAGTAGCAAATATCAAATGCATGTTCAGAAAAGGAATAAATACACAATAAATACAATATGAAGGTCCTGTATAAGGCGTCGACCGTGATAAATGACATTTATAATGCCACTGGAAAATGAAGTTATATTGGATATTGACAGAACATTTGCCTCCAAAAGCCGCTTACGGACCCTGCAAATTTGTAATATTATGCCCGGGCGTAGCATTCCTCACTTTCAAACGGATACTCTCTTTGGCAAGTATTTTCTTCTAGTCGGACAAAAACACAAGTGACCATATGTCTAGCTTAGTCAAGCTCGGATTGTGGTCATAAAAAAATATTTAACCTCATTATGTCCCAATAAAAACTAAGATATGTGGTATGATTTCAAATAAAAAAACTATCTACTAGAGACCAAATAACTAAAAATTATCAACTACAAAGTTTATTTTTTTCTGTCATGCTTAAAAGATGTTCATATATTTAGTTTTTCGTTTTTTGAAAAAAAACAAAATTATTTTTCAGCCAACCAAAGGTCTTTCGTAACGGGCATTTTGGGGAAACTACAGGACCAGTATTGATGGATCGTCTTGGATGTTCAGGGAGAGAAACAGATATTAGTACGTGTTCCTTCTCAGGATGGGGACAGACAACATGCCAACATAACCAAGATGTTGGAATATCATGTGGTAGTGTACATAGTGATTTTTTTTCCTTGACAATTTTAATAGAACTTACATCGTAATTTTGTCATTATAATAGCTTAAAACATGTTAATATATTTACACTATTGTATAAACAAATCATACACTTGCACGTTTATATTCATTTGGCGTTTGCATATTTAGATGACATGATCGTTGTTATCTATACGCAGCAAACATTCATAATTTATCACGAGAAATTGATGATAGTTGGTTTACTCACTTACACACTTTGAATGTTGTTAAGTGTTCCATAATCAAATGATCTTTTGATTGGTTTTTATACTAGATAGGAAACGACTTTGCTTATAAGCAATTGACGGTTTCCGATTTAGACATTTAAGCTGAGTGACGAAGTATAATTTTTTGCTTTTTTTAAGAGTCGATTTAAATGATAGAAAAAATAACAGGGTGATGAATGGTAGGAACTGTGTTTGTTAGTTTTTATTAACATGATGAGTCGAACTACTGTATCACTAGCCATTCAACACTGAGGTTATGAGTTCGAATTCCGTACTGGGCGGGTGCACTCGACTGCAATAGTATTTTAGTAGGATTGTCAGTTTTCCTACCGAAGGTTGGCGGGTCTCTCCGTGCACCACTAAAACTGATTGCCACGAAATAGCACAATAGTTGTAAAATTGGCGATAAACACCATCCATTCAATCAATCAATCGTTTACAAAATGCAATATTACTGATAAATGCTGAACGGCAGTTGTGATTCAATAAAACTATATGATTTGAATAGTACATATTAAGCTATTTGATAATCATGTACTATAATGAATACCATGATTTGAGTTCGAATATTAATAGGTTTCTAAGCTTATAAAAGGCAATTAAAAGTTTGATTTTCGACAGTCATTAAAATAAAGAATCCCCCCCCCCCCCCCAATTAACCATAAACAAAGGGTAAATTAGTTAAAAAATAGTTCGATTACTTAATGTCTGCAAAATGTTGTTTTGTGAAATTACTATTCTGTCAAAACAAAAGGAAATATCTTTTTATTTCTATATTTGACAATATGAATTAAAGATGTAGGTAAACCAGAAGTGCGTCTTGTTGGTGGTACAACTAATGAAGGTCGACTGGAAATCATGTACAGTGGAACGTTTCGTACTGTTTGCAAATATTACTTTTCAACATCACAAGCAAAAGTTATGTGTAGACTTTTAGGACTGGATGACACGTAAGTTGTCTATTAGTTTCTATAACTGTTAAGTGGTTCATAAATTATGATTCTAGTTTTAAACGATGTGATGCTGTGTAAAATATTATTTCTTTGACTACAATTCAGTATCAAAAAGCCCATCTGAATTTTCTAAAAACGTTTCGTATAAACATCAGTTTTATAAAATTGAAAAAAGTGCAGGATTTGAGGCAACTAGCTGCCGATGTTCAAATCTCACAAATCAATCTAAAGCAAACAAATCAAGGTAAAAAAAAAAAAAGAAGAAATTGCATGATTCCAAAAAATGCGGCACCGGATGCGTCAACAGTTTTCATGGCTATTAGTTTTCACGTTTGAATTGTTTTAAGGCTTTTTTTCGGTATGGATGAGCTCATTGTTGAAGGCCGTGTTGTGGACTAAAGTTGTGTACTTCTAATTTGTTCATGCAATACATAACAGTATCTTGTTGTGTATATTCAAGTAATGTCGGGGTTTTACGTGCACGGATATGAAATACGTATCACTTCAGGTTGAATCGGAATAGTCTGCCTCAATGAATTGCAAAAAGTTAGATAAAAAATATACCGAATTACGAGGAACATTCAAAACGGAAAGCCCCCATGCAAATGACAAAATCGAAAGCTCAAACTCATCAAACGAATGAATAACACCTGCAATATTCCTGATTTATCACAGACATTTTCTTATGTAGAAATTTTACAAAAGCAGAATGTTGGGTTTTCTCTTTTTTTAAAAAATGAAAAAACACGTTAGAAATTCATGCGTTAGAAGCGATTTTCTGGCTTTACATTCAAACGCTCAATTAAAGCCAAATATTTGAAAGCCAAGGATGTATAAGGACCGAAAACGTTGAAGAGCTATAAACAAAAAAGGACCTACAAAATATCTAAAGGCAAACTTTAAGGTAGCTGTAGTGTCTTCCTCAATCTTGGATTTTGAAATTGCAGATAAAACTCAGTTAAGTTTTTTATTAAATTGTTCAAATGTCGAGAGAAGTATGTAATTCATGTGTAAGACTTTTCATGTTAATATAGAAAATTAAGTTTTATCATATTTTACGGCTATTTTACAAAAGCAGAATGTTGGGTTTAATTTTTTTTTGTGTTAAACTTTGCCACATGATGGGAGATAACTCAGATACACTAATTTTTATACTAGAATGTGTTATGAATCTACATATTTTAAAATGAAGCATAAAATGAGTCCGTTGACACCATTTTTTCTTTTTCTTATCTGAAAGCATATCATATAAGCTATCTTCTCGTGTTTTATGTTAAAATTCTATGGTGTAGTTTTCCTTTTATCCCACAAAATTGGGTGTTCCATTCATAATCTACAAATGTTGCACAATCAGTACAGTGAAAAAAAAACCGGTGACCCTTTTGAAAAAACCTTAATATTACCTACATTTTAACAAATTATCAAAAATTCTAGGGATTTTGATTTAGAAACCCCATCAACACATCAAAGAATATTTATTGTGGTAATCACTTGTTTTTTTATTCATTGAAACAATTTGAAAACGGCTTTTTTCACAATATATTAAGATCTCAGATAATGTAGGTTTATTTACAGATATTGTGATATTTCATTTGATTATGTCGTTAAAAAACGGCAGCGCGAACCCATTGCTTTCATTTGAATTTTGTAAAACATTAATTAAATATAAGACCGGTTTTCTTTTATTTTATTTAAACTAACGGCCCATAAATCTGTCGACGCAAACGGTGACTCAGTTTTTAGAGTTCATGTATTTCTTCATGTGTATTCTTTAAAGCATTAGTTATTATAGATACGACCTATTTTCTAATATATGTTAAATTTTTGCGATCAAGTCTTATATTTCTTTTATAGGCAGATACATGTAATAATGCATTTACAAAATATCATACAATTTAGTACAATTTGGTGCTTGCTGTGTATGTTTATATTCAAATGATATCCAACAACTACAGCTTATAAACCAATATTTCTTATTATAGATAAAATACGAGTAGAGAAGTAAAGTAATCGTTGCTTAGTAAGGGAACTGGCAAATGTAAATACCTCGCCTTAAGTGAACGAATTCTCCTGAATTGTAGGGATGACAAACAAGGTTTACAAACGAGGTGCTATTTCATTAGGGTATACACTTTCAACTGTTTTTCCAAAATATGTTTTTTTCTTTTTTCAAATTATTTTATTAATTCCTATAATACCTGACAAATTATCAATCATTTATGCTTTGTTTTGATAAGGAATCCTGTTGTCACCGGCGGGACCAAGTACGGAACATACAGAGGTGGATATCTTGTAGACATAAGAAGTTGTCCAAGCAATGCCATGTCACCATCACAATGTTCGTTAAGATACGGTTCTCCCACCTACTGTAGAGGTGCGAGTTATGGGTACTCCAGCTATCAAGCTATTTTGAAGTGTGGTAAGTAAAAATATTTAAATATCAATGATTTCAAAAAATAATAACCCTGTGAAATAATATCAAACTTTTCTTTTCTCCCTGTTTTTAGAGGTCGCGCACATACATTTTATTTTCTAATAGTTTACATATACTGTTTTTATACTGCAATTAATATTGACGCACTTAATTTAAATTATGTGTATTTCTTTGTTATTGGTCGGCCCATCATATGATATAAGTTTCAACGGTGTACATGATTTACAGATCAGATACTACTAATAGTATGTTTACTGTTGACAACGATTGTTATAAAATACCGGTATATAATCGAAATACACCGAACAGCAAGAATTTAAATTAAATTAAAATGCATATTAAAACTAAATAACAAATACACATGTATAAACAATTTGCACAAGAAAAAAACAAAAGATTATTCTCCCTGTCTTTTGGCGAAAATGAAGGGAAAGTTTAAAAATACGATAATAAAAGTCCTATTAATAACCAATGAATTACACAAATTGCCATTTGGCAATAAAATAACTCTATCTAGTCCTTCCTGTAGCTTGGTTAATGTGATAAATATTTTCAACTCCACTCCTCGACGTAGACGCAGTCATGGCCATCGTTATTATACATCACCAACTCTTCATGATATCTCTATTAATGACGTGCTGCCATTTATACAAAACCTGTTAGGTATTCATCATATTCGCAAGAAGCTTTATGCATTACCCCTTTCAAAACTTCATTTGCTGTTCAATTTATGTTTGGAAACCACTGTTACAAACCCTTATTCAAACCAATACAAACTTACAGCTATTATTTCGGATATTGCAAGTCACAGACTTTTTAAACCAGTTCGAATTGGAAAAGATGAAAAAGAAAAAAATCCTTTCTTAAACTTCCTTTGGCAACAAAGGTCTCGATGCCATCAACTTGGGCGAAATGTGTTATCCAAATGTCCGAAATATCGTGAGCCTGAATCCATCAATTGGAAACAAAACTTCAAAATACTGATGGATCCAGTCGAGGATTATGCCAGGCAATGGGTTAAACGTGAGAAAGAAGACGTAAATACTATTTCCGAATGAGTTAAGGCTGTGAGGTCGTTGATACAAATCAGAATTAAGAAACTGAATGGGTCTATCAATACCCATGAAACGTCAATCTTTAAAGACCAAAATGTTGCAAGACACTTGTCCTACCTCAATGACAAATATGTTGTTGTCCCCGCAGACAAAGCAACAAACAACCTCGTTTTTATGTGTAAATCACATTACATAAACTGCTTGATAAATGAATTAGGTATTGACAATTTATTTGGAAACTCAACATATACCCACAACACATTAAAAAGAGGAAATCCGGGATAATCATAGATCTGTTCTATAACACTTTGGAATTTCAACCAAAGGTGAAAACTGGATCTTCCATCACTGTATTGGAGACCTAAACTACACAAGTGTCCCTACAAACAACGGTATATTGCTGGTTCTTCCAAGTGCTCCACGAAACCTCTTTCTAAATTATTAACATCAATTGTATAAGCTATCAAAGCCGGGCTTCAAAGTTAATGTGAAACTGCCTATTCTAGAGGTGGCGTGAATCAGATGTGGATATTAAAAAATGTCAAAGACCTTTTAGAGCACATACAATCTAAGACTATTTCATCTTGCAATAGTATTACAACATTTGACTTTTCTACACTTTTCACAAGTATTCCCCATTCCAAACTAAAAGACAATTTGAAAGATGAAATTGAGAATGGAAATGTGGAATATGTTAAAGAGACGACAAGCTGACTAAAGAGCAGATAACAGCCGAAGGCCACCAATGGGTCTTCAACGCAGCGAGAAAATCCTGCACCCGGAGGTGGTCCTCAGCTGGCCCCTAGTTAAAAATGTGTACTAGTTCAGTGAAAATGGTGAAGAGTTGGTAATGCTTTGTTTCATAAAAAAGAATGGCAAACGTAGATACAAGTATCTTGTTTTAGAGAGGGATAAGTTCTACTTTGTAAAAAATCACTCTGATTCACACAAAAAATTCTCTGAAACTGACATTATCAAGATGTTTGATTTCTTGATTGACAACGCATTTGGAGGACGTGTTTTTCAACAAACTATCGGCATTCCCATGAGAAATAACTGTGCCCTTCTTCTTGCCGACTTGTTTCTTTATTATTATGAGGCTGACTTTCTACAGGAACTTCTTAAGAATAAACAAAAGAAGTTAGCAGTATCCTTTTACTTTACTTTCCGCTATATAGATGATGTTCTCTCACTAAATAATTAAAAATTTGGTGACTATGTTGAACGCATCTATCCCATCGAACTAGATTTGATTTTTGATTTATTGTGCTTTTAACGCCACTTTTAAGCACCGCTTTTGGGCTATTTCGTGACGGCCAGTTTTTATTGGTGGAGAAAGCCGGAGTGCCTTGAGAAAACCACCGACCTTCGATAGGAAAACTGACAATCCTAGTCAATTAAGATTAGAGTAGAGTGCACCCGCACGAACGCGGTTCGAACTCACAACCTCAGTGTTGACTGGCTAGTGATTACAGTAGTAACTACTTAAGCCACTCGGCCACCGAGGCCCCTCTATTGAACTAGAGATAAAGGATACAACAGATCCAGTCAAGTCTGCGACATATCTTGACTTATATCTAGAAATTGACAATGAGGGTCGGTTGAAAACAAAACTTTACGACAAAAGAGATGATTTCAGCTTCCCAATTGTGAACTTTCCATTTCTATGTAGCAACATTCCAGCAAACCCTGCATACGGAGTATATATCTTCCAATTGATAAAATATTCCCGGGCTTGTATTTCTATCAAGATTTCCCTGGAAGAGGGTTCCTGCTCACAAGAATGCTATAAAACCAAGAATTCCAAATGGTGAAGTTGAAATCATCCCTTCGTGAATTTTACGGACGCCATCACGAGTTGGTTGAGCGTTATGGAATATCCGTTTCCCAGATGATATCGGATATGTTCCTTATGTCGTAACTACAATCCCGTTCCATTTTCACTAATGTGACCTACCGAATAAGACTATTTACCTGGTTTGTAATAACATGAGCAACACGACGGGTGCCGCATGTGGAGCAGGATCTGCTTACCCTTCCGGATCACCTGAGATCACCCCCAGTTTTTGGTGGGGTTCGTGTTGCTTAGTCGTTAGTTTTCTATTTGTCTGTTTGTTTATTTCTTTTTTAGCAATGGCGTTGTCAGTTTATTTTCGATCTATGAGTTTGAATATCCCTCTGGTATCTTTCGCCCCTCTTTTATGGAGTATCCGTTTCACAGATAATATGGGATATGTTCCTTATGTCGAAACTACAATCCTTTTTTTCTTTTCACGAATGTGACCTACCGAATTAGACTTATTAATGGGTTTTTCCTAACATGAGAAAGACCATGGGTGCCACATGTGGAGCAGGATCTGCTAACCCTTTCGGAGAACATGAGATCACCCCCTGGTTTTGGTGGGGTTCGTGTTACTTAGTCTTTATTCTTCAACGTTGTGTATTGTGTACCATTGTTTGTCTGTTTGTCTTTTTCTTTTTTAGCCATGTCGTTGTCAGTTTATTTTCGATTTATGAGTTTCAATGTCCCTCTTGTATCTTTCGCCCCTTTTTGTAGACGTTTTTTGTATTTTTAGCGTTTTAACAAGAGCTCGTTTGAAATGTGTGTTTAATGTTTAGATAAAAATATTCATTAAACAAGTTTCAAATAGGAAAATACGGTCGCCTTATTATTTCAATTTCTACATAAAATGTATGTGTAAACTATAAACGTATTATCAAGCTAAGTGTATCTTGAAGATAAATTTTATTGTCGTCACTTGTCAATCACCTATTCACTGTTTAACTCTACATAAGAAAATATCGTTAGTAAGAAGGGCTATTTGAAAAAAGGGCATACTGTTATTTTCTATATCAATCAAATTGTTTTATTACTTTATTTCGTAAAAATTGGGATTTTCTTTAATTTCGTGAAGATATCTACTCTCATTAGACATATGATATTTGTATTACGCAATAATAACCATATTTACCTATCTAATCAAATTTTCCTGACTTGAAGAACAAATCAGTATTTGTGACTTTATTAATTACTTTATTATTATGAATGGCTTTCTCTTTTTTCTTGATATTGAATCAATATATCTTGTAAACAGGAAGTTGAACGGCTACTTCACCCCAGGAATCCAGACTCTTGAAAACAATTGAAATTCTCAATGTGAAATGAAATAAACATACTTCTTCTTACATGAAACACTTATTGTACCGCAAGCAGCAATAATCATAAATACACCTTTACAGAGTAGATGGGGAGAATTGAAATGTCCTCTGAGTTCATGTTTAAAGTAAGTTTGCAGGAACAGATGAATCTATGGGACTTGGTTCATGTAAGTGCGTCAAATAATAACTTACATGATCCAAACCACGTGGTTGATACCTTTGGTTAAGTTTAAAGTATTACACATGGTGGTCAAGTTTATTTATCAAATACTATGTTGCCTACAATCATGTTACGTTGGATGAGATTGGTATCTTTGGGAGTTGAACAACATACAACCCTATAAATTAGTTGTTTTGTTTTTCTTCTCATGTTTCATCGAATTTGTTAAGTTTTATGTCAAAAAGAAATAATACAAAAATTTAAAACTCCAAGGAAAATTCAAAACGAAAACTCCCTTATACCGGACTTGGTACAGAAATTACCTAAGATAGAAAATGGTTGATTTAACCTTGTTTGATAGCTACATAAACATCTCACTTGTATGGCAGGCGCGTAAAATTATATAAACATCAGTGTGTGAGGAACATAAAAACACATATTAGGTGCAAATGAAAGATTTGGGTACAGCAATCAACATTGTGATATAATCTTAATCACTATATAGAAACAAACAACTATGTCAAAAACAAAATCCAAAATGGCGTATAGACAAAATTTATTTTTCGGATAATATTTAATCTGCTATCATATGACTTGATGTGAAGGCGAATCCAGATGAGTTTGACAGCATCCAATCGTTAATTAAACTTTCATTCCTACATTTCACAATTTATGTAGAAATGAAATGAACACATGAATCACAGGAAAAAAAAACATCGGTCACATAATAAGATAATAAACAAAGGTGATCAAACATTTATTCAAAGTAACTGTTTTGACATGTTCATTGTAATGAAGATGTAAACTTGACTTCACGTTTGTTCTTAAAAAAAGCAAGCAATGCTTAGGACTAAAATAAAAAGATGAAGGTCAAATTTAGGTAGTGGAGCATTTATTGAAAAATGTCATTTTGTTCCATTACTATAAACCTACATTTGCCTCGCCCAAATGTTTTCTGAAAGGTCATTACAGTGGCATCCATGACCTTCAGACTCATTCTACCTTTTTATACTCTATCTTTAAAAAAAGTAGTTCCAGGTCCAAACATTTGGCGCGTGCACCAATCAGTTACTTGTCGTCGATTTGTTTAAATTAAATTAACATGACTTTATGGCGGACCACAAAGAGGACATTGGATGAAGTATTGCGTCATTACAATATATTTTATCGACGTCACGTTCGATCAAAATAGAAAATACAGGATACCGAAAGACTTTATTATATTAGTATGCTTCAAATATAACAAAAACATGTCTACACCTTGTTTGTGCAATAGTAAGTTAATTGCAGGATAAAGCAGTTTACATACTGCTATATATACACCTCGCCACAAGTTAAGCAACACCTGATAATTTTTTAGAATTGTTTTTTACTGAATTCATAACTAGTCAAAATATCGATGCAATGAACTGAATTTGTGTTTTTATTAGATAACATACAGAATGTAAATTGCCAAGTGAAAGTTTAGACTGTTTTCATGATTGAATTTTTGACTATTAAACTTTGGGCAAATGGTTGTTAACTGGCAAAAAACAAGACAAGATAAAGTTTTAACTTATACTGAAGTTTTTGACAAATTTGCTCTGCATTTTACACAAAATTCTTTTCAAAACTTGAGAGTGACAATTTTTGAATACATTCAAATACAATTTAGGTCAGTAGCGAGTGTATCCTCCACGCTTCCGGAAAAGTTCATCCACACATTGTCTCATGCTTTGAACTAAGCGTCGTAATGTTCTAACAGGAATTTTTTGTCATTCTTCAATCAAGGCTGACGTAATTCGAGTAAATTCTGACAAGTTGGAACCATGTTGTTGATTTTTCAACCAATCTCATCTCAGACATGCTCAATTGGATTCATATCCGGTGACATTGCAGGCCAAGGAATAGTGTCAATTGCCTCCTGACGTAAATAATCAGAAACAATGCGTGCTCTGTGTGGCCTAGCATTATCGTCCATGAATATTGGTCTAGTTGCAAGTTTGTGATTTTCAAAACGTAGCACAACGATATCTCGGATGATGTTATCGCGATATTTTTGACCCGTTTTAGTCCCATCCAGATATAAAGGTTCATTTTGCAGTCGAATGAAAAGCATTCCCAAACTGTCAAAAACCCACCACCAAACGCTGTAGTTCCAAGTATGTGCTGTTCCCTGTATGCTGTATTCCAAGGACGCCATACACGCATGCACCCATCAATATGATGTAGGAGGAATCTACTCTAGTCAGACCAATGGACTCGACGCCACTGTCTCAAAGTCCAATTGCGGTGACCATGTGACCACTGATGTCGGGCTTGACGATGTCAACGAGTCAGCAATTGTCTTTTGACTGGCCTACGGCCACGCAAATGGGCACAATTCATTCAACAGTTAACAGTTTGTAGACTCACACGACCATGTATTCCCCAGTTTTCGCGTAAGCGGCGAGCAGTAGTGAATGGATGTCGACGAGATGACTGTGAAAGAGCCCTCTCATCTCTAGCAGATGTTGTACGTGGCCTACTACAATGTTCGCGCTCTTTAACGGTCCGACTTTCTCCTTGGCGCTTTAATAACCAGTAGTGGGCATACCAATGATTTGCCATTTCTGTGCAATCGTTAACTTACGTCTGGGCATCTTCCAGAACAAAATATTTATCGAATACACTGACAAAACAGCACGTGAAATACCTTACATTTTATTGCACGAAACTTGCATGGAAAAAACTTGTAAGTAGATTTAGAAAACCTTTTTTTTAAGATACCTAGGAATAAAATCTATACATGAATTCTTACTTGTGAATAAACAATATATAAACGAAATATATGGAAACAAAGCAGTATCAAATTTGATTTTGAAACAAAAAATAGAAGCAAAAACATTTAGGTGTTGCTTTACTTTTGGCGAGGTGTATATATACATCCATTATTCAAATAACGTTTGCTCACTTTTGGTAAAAAACAGTGTAGCTAAACCATAAGCCAATCACAGCTTGGACTTATTTAAGCATTTGATCTACGGCGTTGCTAAAAGAGTTATAAAACCCATTTTAATAAATGAGTAGTATAACAAAAATCATTCTTATTTATATACAGAAAAGTTGAGTAAGTGGTACAGTACTCATACATTGCTGATGTTCATATATTCTCTGGTGAAGGTAGAACCGGAAAAGCGCTTCTTATGCATTTCATCTATACAGAGTAATTTTCCTTTTTTACAGATAATTCGTTTTAATAATTTGTGGTTGAGATCATTACTTTTTATTAGTATGATTGCCGGCATAAGCAAACTATCGTTTTTGTCTATATTATCACAAGAATCACTTGCGTTTTCGCGTCATCAGTTATTCCATTGTTCACGACACCTATATTGATGTAACAAACTTAAATGTATTAGAGTTTATGATTGATGATTTTAAAGTTAAATGATTTAAGAATTTAACATGCTTGTAAATAATAAAATTGAGAATGGAAATATGGGAATATGTCAAAGAGACAACAACCCGACAAAAGAGCAGACAACAACCGAAAGGCCACCAATGGGTCTTCAAAGCAGCAAGAATATCCCGCACACAGAGGCGTGGTTCAGCTGGCCCCTAAATAAAATTGTGTACTAGTTCAGTGAAAATGGACGTCATACTAAACTCCAAAACATATAAATGATCTAAAATTAAAAAAATATAAAGGACGAACAAAGGCCAGAGGCTCCTGACTTAGGACAGGCGCAAAAATGCGGCGGGGTTAAACATGTTTTGTTAGATCTCAACCCTCCTCCTATACCTCTAGCCAATGTAGAATAAAGAAACACATAGCAATACGCACAGTAAAACTAAGTTTAAAAGAAGTCCTAGTCCGATGTCAGAATAGGTAACAAAAGAAACTAATCAAAATGGCAATGATACATAAATTAACAAAGGACTACTAGCAGTTACTGACATGCCAGCTCCAGACCTCAATTAAACTGATTGAAAGATTATGTCTTCATCATATGAAGTAAAGTTCATAAAATACTGAAATACATCCACATAACCCGTTGTTACATGGATTAATCAAACATATAACTAGCTTTTCTCTAGTTCTAAGGCAGTTCATCCTAGGTACTCGCTTGGACTCAGCTGTCTTATAATTGAAAGGTTTAGGTCCCGCTTTGACTCGACTGTCTTACAATCGAAAGGTTTAGAACTCGCTTTGAATTGATTGTCTACAATTGAAAGGTTTAGGTAGCTATAAAACCAGGTGTAATCCTCCATTTTCTTCATAAGGAAATACCTGTATTAAAACAGGAATATGACAGTTGTTTTCCATTCGTTTGATGTGTTTGAGCTTTTGAGTTTGGCATCTAAATAGTGGACGTTCCGTATTGGATCCATTGAGTTCGGTATTTTTGTTATGTATACTGTTTGATAATGCATTGAACTGTTTTATAGGTCAAGCACATAGTTCAAATATCAAACTGGTAAATGGCAGCACCCCATACGACGGAGCTGTAGAAGTATTCAAAAACAACCAATGGGGACCAATTTGTGATAGCAATCCTGACATCAATTTGGCGAAGGTAGTCTGCCGATCATTAGGAAATACTGAAGAGTATGTAATTGTTTGATAATAACATGAATAATGAGTTTTAAAAAAAGATACAAATTGTTCTATAGTATGATTAGCCCGACAAAATTTCCTTACAAACAAATGTACATGAAGAAATGAACTAATCCTTGTTTCTAATAAGTCTTAGCAATAACAACACAACATAATGAAATGTTTTTGATTCTTACAATATCGTGCAAATGTTACCTCTGCAATTGACACCGTAATGCTAATAAAGATAAACATGTTAAATGCAGACAATATCAGGTCAAAAATTAAAATTTGAACAAAAATGTTGTTTATAAAATAAAAAAAATTACCGTACCATCTTGCACAACTTTTGCAAAATACTGGTATCTTCAAATATCATTACTGTTTCGTGTACAATTCAAATATCGTATTTAAAGAATAAGTGTTAATCAACTATGATGCAACGGGTAACATACAAGGAAAAATGTTAATAATTAATAACGGTCCGAGTAGCGTACACAATTGTTATTTTTGTCTTGTTTGACGTATTGAAAAGTGATTAACGAGTTTCTAAAACGTCTTCTGCAGTCTTTATTTTATTGTGTTTGAACATGAATTCGGGCACTTGCTAGATTAAATAAATGTGTTTGTTATAAGCTCCTATATACCCCATCATTTTGAAGGAACTGTCCTATGTGTATCATGAAACCATAGTTGTAAACTGTCATTAGCAAGGACGAATAACTCTACTGTTTATGAACTGTTAGGGGTCAGCATGCATCTCATATGTTGCTCAAAAGATCAGCAAGAAATAGGGTTGACTTAGCGTATACATGTAGCTACATTAAAGCAGCTTTGATCTGTCAATATCGTGTATCGGACTTGGCTTATTTATGAATTGTACTTTTATTCAAACCTTTATTTAAGATATGCAGATATCTACAAGTTGCAAAAGAATCCGATCAGACAATATGTAATGTACGGTGTTCGCTGCGGTGGGTCTGAGAAGGATGTTTTGAGTTGTTCACATAACTGGAATATTCGCACATGTTCAGATCAATCAATAATAGGAGTTTCATGTGGTGAGATATTAACAAGAACTATTCCTTAGTTTTTAATAACGTTTTTTTCCCCCGTAAAATTGGTGAAACAATTGTTAAAGATTGAGTTAATTCGTTTTTGATGTCAATAATCACTATAGACAATGGTCATACAAATATTTTGCTCGGAAGCCTGTTATTCCTATGAAAATTAGTACATGTTAATTCCTACTTTCTACAGTGCTGTGATAGTACATTTAAATTCCTAAAGTATTATTTGCTACTTACTCTAAATACTATTTACGGTTTTTATTAAGGTAACTTTGTTTTGTTTTTTGTGCTTTTTGTTATTTTACTTTTCCTCCCAATATATTATACATATATAAAACAAATATCATTTAAATGTGGCTGTAAGATATCGTTTGAACATCATTTAGTTCTTTAGAAAATAACATATTACTTAGTAAACATAAGATAATCAAGTTATTTTCACTTATCATCTATATGGATGTAATAAAATTTACCTTTAGACTTATTTATCGGTTGTTTAAAACGAATGAAAACCGTCTTGTTTTCATTTATGCAGATACTTCAGTTAAAAACATCATAATGTGTATATTACAATTTATTCGCTCATTAGGATGAAAGGCTTGCTACAAATTAATGAATAATATAAAAATCTTATGTCCTTATTAGTTGTTGAAATTTTTTTTTTAATTTGCATAGTGTTCTAAAAGTTTTAACTTTCAGTCATTTCTTTTTTTTATTTTCTTACGATTTGTCAGTGTTATTACTACCACTGGGTCGGTACCTCTATCGGCTGACTGTGCGTGCCCGAGGATACTGAATAAATGTAAACTCGCTTTTGAATTTTTAAATTGTATGGTGCTATTCAACAATATCGGACCTTAAACAGTCATATTGTACATAGTATTAATACGTCCAATGATATGGTATCATCATGTATGTTCAACAGTTTTAATTGTTTCTAGTTAAAATTCTTTTTAATATCCAATTATTTTCTGCGAACCAAGGGTTCAAGGTGCAGCTGTTTATTATGGTTTTGTTTTCTTTCTCTTGGAGTTGTAGTTCATTTAGTTTTTTTTTTAAATAGAGCGTCGAAGGCAAATCCTAATTCATTTGGCCTAATTAATTCCAAATTATGCATACATTGACATATAGAACATAAGAAATGATAATGACATTACAAAAAATTATATGTATTCATGGTTACTATTACAGAAACACGTATTCGTTTAGTTGGTGGTACCAGTTTTGCTAACGGACAGTTAGAGGTTCGTTACAATGGCCTGTGGGGTACAATGTGTTATGATACATTTGACAAATCTGAGGCAAACGTAGTTTGCAGAATGCTTGGATTTGAGAAAAGGTATGTTAGTTTCGTATTTAAATGAATCATTTTGGGGCCTTTTATAGCTGACTTTGCGGTATGGGCTTTGCTCATTGTTAAAGGCCGTACGGTGACCTATTGTTGTTAATTTCATTTGGTCTCTTGTGGAGAGTTGTCTCATTGTCAATCATACCACATCTTCTTTTTTATATATTCTTCGTGATTAACAGTGATGTGTTATTGTAAAAGACGAATAATGATAAGAAAACACAGCTCAATTGTAATTTTAATTATTCCATATGTATATAATATAACAGACATCCATATCTAGAAGCTAATGTTTCAACATTCACACCATGAGTATATAATGTATGAGATAAACACTAAAAGAAAATTTGATATTTAATTATAACATTAGTGGAAAACGTTTCGTTGTTTCCCCTAACGGTAGAGCATGACTACATGACGACTTGAAAGAATGACATAAAAAAGGAAAAAAAGCAAAATATAAAAGAAAAACTTGTTGTATATGCGTCTTTTACTTAGAAAGTTTTTTTGTAATATTGTTATCGAAAAGGAATTAAGCTCATTTTTTTGTATGCCTTTGAATAATCTTCTCGATTTGCAGAAATGCAGGCGTGGCGAAGTATGGATACAGTTCAAAACCTATTATAAAAGATGACCTCCACTGTAGTGGTACGGAGTCTGATATATCAATGTGTAGCTACCAGGGCTGGAATCCAAGTACTTGTACGAATAACCACACTGTTGGTGTGAAATGCAGTATGTATTTTAAATACATAAGATAATAACTAGGAGTATATTAAACATAACAAGAAATTTACAGTTTACCATTGATTCGAGTCGTAACAGACAAAACATTGGCGTCACATATCAAACTTCATTTTGCTTCCCTATTACCGTAAGTTCAAATGAACTCTTAATAACAGCACTCATAATAAAGATAAATATATAAATGTAAAATTGGGGCTTCATATTGTCGTAGAAAATATGAATAAAAACATATATATAAGTATAAAACCACAGTTATTTTTCTATGAATTATATAGATGTATACCATCAACTTGTAACATTTTACTATTCGTGAATGATTATTCTAATAGAGTTTTATGGTTCACCAAAGCTGTCGTTATTTCATGTTGTTTTTTAGAACAAATAGTGTGTGGATAATATGAAATCTTCTCTCAGTGAAGAAATTATACATTTACATTCTGAAACAAAATTGGTGCGTTTCTTTGTCTAAACTAGATATACCAGTCCGTTTATATGGAGGTAGGAAACCAAGTGAAGGAGCAGTTGAGTTATTAGTTAGTGGAGTTTGGGAACGTGTATGTGATCATAGTTTTACCAAGAAAGCTGCAATGGTGATCTGTCGTTCTCTTGGATACCAGAATGCGTAATTTACTTTCTGGTTAACATATTGCTTTTTGGCACATTATACAAGCAGATCTGATGTTAAAAATAAGCGGTTATTTTCACGAATTATAAAACAAAAAGTATCAATAATTTTATCCTTATAAAAATGTTCAAGTGCGAGGCATTTCAATATCATGAATGTAACACTATCCCCTTAAAATAAATCATAACTTAAGATTAGATGATCGAAAAGTCTGATCATACCCAGTACATGCAGTACAACTTACATGTTATGTTTCTAAAGTTCAGATTCAATTATAATTTATATTACAAATCGATATCAAAAAGCCTAGAGATAGTGGTTCATAATTGGTGACTACGATTGGAAAACATGACGTTTAAATTACTACGTTTGAGCATTCCTGATTAAGAAAAATTCGTTAAAGCGACTAAAATGCAACACTTTATTAAAAATTATTTTCATTTATTTCAAGCTGAACATTGATTATATTTGTCCTGAAACCTGTATTTATCGACTAAAGTCAATACTGGGAAATGTCTATTATATCAGGGGCCAAAGATTGACTATTCCAGTAATAATTACGTTTATTACATATTAAATATGCATGTTTAAATGTCCATTAATACAAGTGACACAACATTTCTAAAATCTCGTTGCTAAAAATGAGGACTTATTTGTTTGTCAGTGAAAACCAAAGGATTATGAACTACGGGCTGATGTGAAATAACAGTGTTTCAAATGTCTGGAATGTTTATAAAATAGCGTACTATGTTAAATCCTGTTATTTTTAATTAGTTTTCAAATTTATTACACCTGTTTATTAGTGTGTAATAAATATAATTACAGCGCACCAGATATAATTACCATGAATTCAATCGATGAAGGACAGGACCATATTGCTGTTGATGATATTCAGTGTTCAGGGTCTGAACAGTATATAGCAGACTGTAGCATTAGTATCTCACAGAACACAACATGTTCACCAAATAACACAGTAGCTATCTCATGCTGTAAGTTTTATTATCACTTTACATATGGATCGTCGTACATACACATTTAGTTTCATCGAGAAGGGATTTAATAGAGGAAATTTCTATAAAAGAGTATTCAACGTGTAATCAGTTACATGTTTTAAGTGTGCTCATGTAATACTAGACTTCTTCCACTATTGTTATAAATAGCCGAACGGAGTAAAGATCCTTCTAAATTGCATTTTGATAGATACATTCACAACAACCTGTATATATTTGATTAGAATAATCAAGAAATTTGTAATTAAACTGCTGTCATTTAGGACATGGCTTTGGCTTTTCAGTTTCAAACGGAAAGCTCTTTACTAAAATTTACTAGTACATGTAGTATGTAAGGGAAAATTATTCGTTCACTATTGATATTTTTTCAATTTCTTGACGGATATGTACTGTTTGACAAGGGGATGGCCTATAATTGCTACTTCCACTTCATTTCAACTCAATTAGATAGTTGTATCACTGCCAATTATACGTTATCTCCTCATTTTTATGTAAAGGAGCCATTTGAAATAATTCTATACTGGTATGTTACTTTAATAAGTGAAAATCTTTGATATTATTCTAAACGTTTTCTTAAACTCCTGAATATAACATTTAAAGCTTTACCCGAGATCAAGGTTTATTCTATTCAAAAATGATTCCAATTATTCTATGAGAAAAAAAACACAAAATCAAGTTTTTATGTTAAATGGCACATTACACTCATTCTAGACTTAAACAGTAATGTCTATATATACACACAAATATTAATAATATACCTTATCCGCTTAAACAAAAATCGTAAAGCCGAAGAATACTTTTGACATTTAGATATGTAAGCTACTTAATGCATTGGTTATACTTATTCATGTTATTGTAGCAACAAATATACAACTTGTGGGCGGAAAATATCCAAACGAGGGAAGAATAGAAATACAACACAATGGTACATGGGGATCAGTGTGTTATCATACATTTACTGTACAGGATGCTAGAATGGTGTGTTCTATGTTAGGATACAATAATCCGTAAGTCACAGTCGTACTAGATATTTAGCAATGATCAAGTTGTATTATCATATCTGAGTATGTATTTCTTTATTTAAGTATAGGCGAATAAATGTACTCTTTTTAGGAAATTGTAGCATATTAATTCATACAAATTTGAATATTAAAGATATAATAAAATAAGACTTATTTATTTTGGAAGTTAATGGAATTTCCTTGAGACAATCTAGTTCACAGAATTATTGCTGTCAATGTCTGTTACAATTGCTGCTGTTATGTCAAATGTTAGAAGGTTGCATTGAAATTTATAATCTGTTGTTTTCATTTTTTTTGCCAGTATAGATAAGATATTACATTAAAAATTATCGGCAGAGTGCCGTTTTAAGAACATTTGAAAAAAGGAAAACAAATCATGCAGAAAAGTTTTTTAAAAGTAACTATATGTGATTATTTCGGTTCCGATAAAAAAACCTAAATTGTTTTTATTTGCATAAACTATATATCTAAGTAAGCGATTCAGATATTCAGAGTCTAGGTTTTTCGTATGTGTTAAATTTATTCTAAAGTTTCTTTTCACTTTTTTTCACATGATTGCTTTGCCTTTTTCACATGATATTTCTATAATGTAACATCTCGTTGTGAATGTTTTAGATATCCAGAAATATGTTCGTCGTGTTTTGGTGTGTCTAATGTTAATTCAACTCGATACAATGTGAACTGCTCAAACGATGAGTCTGATATTTCTCAATGCATAGATAAATGGGAAGACGTTTCTTGTCTGGGTGATGCTGGAGTAAGATGCAGTAAGTGCTACTATTGAATAGATACTAGTCAATGTATGGTAATCAAACATTTGCAACATTTGATAATACAAAAGAGAAAAACAATTTTATTGCAAGATGATTTTTTTTTGTCACAAGAAACATTTAAAAAATATTGACATTAAGTTGTGGCTTATTTTGAGGAGTGAATAAATTCTAAATGATAAATAATTCAAATTCAATCCAATTCAAATACGCAATATCAAAGATTTTAAACTCAAGTGCATCACGAGTATATATTAATTATCGAAAGGACAATGAATAACATTGATCCCACTTTAGCTTGATATAAAGCCATGATAACAATAAATGTCATTGTGACCACCTTGTCAAAGAAACGTTCTTGAGGGTCTATAAGCTATTTAATACAAACACTTTTTAGTATATATCAAACATCTTGCATTGAATTTGTAGATATTGGATTTTTTATTTGATATTCGTTATAAGTTGGATATTTTTTTTTTTATTTTACTTTTTAGTAGGATTGTCCATGTTGTCGTGAAACATTCGTTTATCTTAGCTAGGAGTTCATCTGACTTCCCCTTGTTAAATGTTTTTTTGTGTTAGTTATATGTATAAATTAAATCCAAATATAATGTAATGCTTTGTACAATCTACACTGGTTAACTGTGAATGCAACCAGGGGTACATAATCATTAATTCAGTAAATCATTTAATAAAAAGGGACCCAAATTCGGCTACAGAATGGGGCCAATCCTTCAGAAGGACGAGTAGAAGTATTACATAACAATCAATGGGGAACAATTTGCAGTGACAACTTTGAGAAAGCAGACGCAAGTGTTATTTGTCATATGCTTGGTTTCGACCCATTGTAAGTATAATATTTATCTATATACTACTTGTTCTACAAAAGTCGGACTTATTATGATATACTGTTGGGAGTCTGTAAATATGGCTGCCAATCCCATCTTAAACACCATAAAGAATTACTTCATCCTTAATGCTTAATGAATCCTAAATATCTGTATAAAATGTTGGGTTCCCTTAGGAAAATCAACATTAGCTTTTTGACGTTTTTCATTTAAATTGTTCTGACGATATTTTGGGTATGTTCCTTAATATATCTAAGCCAATGTGATGTTTTATAACACTGCAGCATCCCGCAAAATAAGCGGGAGGTTTTGCTAGACATTAAACCAGTTTTTACCCTCCATTTCTTCTTAAAATGTCTTGTACCAAGTCAGGAATATGGCAGTTGTTATCAAGTAGACCGTTTCTATCTATGTTGGCGTTTGTTTATGTTGCAGTTTCGCTTGTTCCGTTGTTTTCCTCTGATAGTTAATTTTTTCCCTCGTTTTTGGTTAGGGACCTATATTTGTTTTCGCTTAATCAATTTAGGACCTGAACAGCAGTATACTAATGTTGCCTTTATTTATTAAATCAAGCTATTTCTCAATTTTGTAATTTATTTTCATATCAGTCGTTCCTTAATTACACGTCTTCGATTATGATAAAAACTAGGTACATATATGATGATAATAACTATTTAAAATGCGAAAATATAATATGCTTCTAACAACGTTCCAGCTACTGGGCAAGTGATTATGATTTATACAGAAAAATGACACAAAAGCGACCTAGTATATGTAATGATCCGAGGCAACGCTGGTTACTAATTAAAAAAATATAACAAAGAAGATATATGCGAAACTAATTTAGACTAATTGCTGATTATAAATTTGATAAAACTGTTTTGTGTTCGGTTAGAACTGATCATCTTAGCATTATTTCACTTAGTCTGTAAGTAAATAGTAATAGAAACATATGCCAATGGTTGAAAAATTATTTTCTATGCGTATTGAGGAACAACAGTCATGCTGTTTTTTAATCACACGATTGACTCGACAATTGAAATCGTGAAAATTGGTATCTTGAGTAAGTAATTACTCAATATAGCCGTATCATTTCATCACATTTCGATGCTCCTGCAAATTTACACGAACGCAAGTGTATGCAATATATATTGAAAACGAGATAAAGGCGATAAGAAAAATGTTAACCTTTTGAAATTCATAATTCAGATACCCAAAGGTTTACAAAGATTCACGGTTTTTACCTGGTAATGGACCAGTATGGATGAACAATGTAGAATGCTGGGGAACAGAAGAGGATTTGGCTGAATGTGAATTTGACAAATATGGGCGTAATACTTGTAATCATTCACAGGATATTGGAATTTCATGTGGTAAATTACTCGTATTTTACAGTTGTATTACTGGAGATCTGACAGAAATAGTACCATAGGTGTTTTCTCATTAAATGTATGTTTCTTGGTGAATAGCTTAATACGGTACTGCTTTATTTAGTACATAGTCCATAGTTTTGATTTGATGTGTAACAATTTTGCTTTTGCTTGTTAAATAAAGTAAAAAGAAAAGTCATAAAACCTAAGAAATTACGAATTCTATTATAATGGAGATAACACGACAATCGACTACAATAATAACACATTATTCTTATTTGCTCAAGTCAGATAGTACATATACCATGATTCTTTCTTCGAAAAAAACCTTCACCAAGTACGCTCTACTTTATTAGCATGGCTTGCTTATTACATTGTACGTTAATCATGAAAACGGTTAGAGGTGCGAAAGATACCAGAGGGAGATTCAAACTTATAAATCGAAAATAAACTGACAACGCCATTGCTAAAAAAGAAAAAGACAAACAGACAAACAATAGAACACAAAGCACAACAACGAAAAATAAAGTCTAAGCAACACGAACCCCACCAAAAACTGGGGGTGATCTTGGGTGCTCCGGAAGACATATTCATGGTCGAAGTAATTTTTGGTCTTAACAACATCAATTTTATACAGACCTTTCATATTACATGCAAGGCAATATCAAATCAAAATATAAGACGGGGTTATATATCCAAGATATTGTGTCATTTATTTTTTATCATTATCATTGTCATCATGGTTTTGTTATATTTTTCATTCACGAAACTAAAGACCCGAACGACGTTACAATTTATTATAGCATCGTCAACAGAAACGGATTAATTAACTGACATATTAATCACTCTACATCACGATAAGTTTTACTTGTACATATTTTCATCTAGGTATTGGTGTGAGGTTAGTGAATGGATCCGCCTACAATGAAGGACGAGTAGAAATATTTCATAATAATGAATGGGGATCACTTTGTGATGACACGTTCAATACCGAGGATGGTCAAGTTGTGTGCAGAATGCTTGGACTAGATACTGAGTAAATAAAAATTATATTAATTATTGATTTCCGAAATTAAGATATTATCAAATCGGACATAACTATACTACACAAACAAATGGCGTCTAGGACATACATTTTTGTTAATCAGTAAGATTATGTTTGTTACCAAAAAAAATAAGGATATGATAAGTGGCATTTTTGGCCCCCTCTTTGAATGACTTTATATTTGATCCATCATTAGTTTTTGCATAGTGACTTAAAAAAATGTTAAACATTTTGTGTTTATGTGAACATTTGATTGCCTAGCAACGAGTTTCATAAAATTAACTATTATATTTAACTTTAATGCATTTGCCCTTGGAAAAGACTTTCAAATCCATTAAAATGGTAAGTAATGTGCCAAACACTTCAATATATATTATTGTTGGATCTTCCATTTACAGGAGTTCCTATAGGCTACCTAACAACCACAATGTTGCCTAGTAACCAAACAAAAGGACTTTTTTATTTATCCAATGTTATCCATCAAAAGAACGAAAACATTCAAATATTTTCATATAACTCAGATTAAGTCCTATATTGATATATTTAGTAATCAAGTTTGTATTTAAGAACAATTTGATTTTATATCTGTATAACCCGTCATTTCAACCTGAGTTTTCTATAGCAACAAAATGTTAGTTTTAAATTAACAGTTGAAGTACATTTCAAATGGTGTTTTAGTATCACTATCACTGAGAGTAATCTTTAAGCTTGAAACGTGGACTTAAAGGATATTAATCAGTACCTAGTGCAGATGTGCAATTTCAATATTCTTCATTTGAGGATTCAATGGTAACACAGGAACTTATCCATGATATAATATTTTGCTTAACAACCATCGCAATTCAGATATATTTAAGTATGTATTTTCTTATAAAAGAGAGGCAGAAGATACATAAAGAATATCCAATCTCATAAGTTGAAAAAGAATTGACACTGGTGTGACAAAAAAATGAAAAACTACCAAAAGACAAAGAACAGTCCATAAAACATAACATAGAAAACAACAGACTGAGCAACACGAAACCCCATCCTAAACCAGGTGTGATATCAGGTATTCAAAAAGGGAGATCATGCTCACCTGTTCTTTTGATAAAGATTATGTTGGATTTTTAACCATAACACATTGATCTTCCATCACTGTATTGGATACCTAAACTACATAAGTGTCCTTACAAACAGCGGTATATTGCTGGGTCTTCCAAGTGCTCCACAAAACCTCTTTCTAAATTATTAACATCTATTTTATCAGCAATCAAAGCCGGGCTCCAAAGTTTTTGTGAAACTACCTATTCTAGAGGTGGCGTGAATCAGATGTGGATATTAAAAAATTCCAAAGATCTTTTAGAGTACATACAATCTAAGATTCTCCCGTCTTGCAATAGTATTCAAACATTTGACTTTTCTACACTTTACACAAGTATTCCGCATTCCAAACTAAAAGACAAATTGAAAGAGTTGGTATTACTTTGTTTCATTAAAAAGAATGGCGAACGTAGTTACAAGTATCTTGTCTTGGGGAGGGATAAATCCTACTTTGTAAAGAATCACTCTTATTCAAACAAAAAATTCTCTGAAACTGACATTATCAAGATGCTTGATTTCTTGATTGACAACATATTTGTTACGTTTGGAGGACGTGTTTTTCAACAGACTGTCGGAATTCCAATGGGAACCAATTGTGCCCCTCTTCTTGCCGACTTGTTTCTTTATTATTATGAGGCTGACTTCATACAAGAACTTCTTAGGAAGAAAGATAAGGAGTTAGCAATATCCTTTAACTCTACGTTCCGCTATATAGATGATGTTCTCTCACTAAATAATACAAACTTTGGTGACTATGTTGAACGAATCTATCCCATCGAACTAGAGATAAAAGATACTACAGATACAGTTAAGTCTGCCTCATATCTTGACTTACATCTAGAAATTGACAATGAGGTTCGGTTGAAAACAAAACTTTACAACAAAAGAGATGATTTCAGCTTCCCAATTGTGAACTTTCCATTTCTATGTAGCAACATTCCAGCAGCGCCTGTATAGGGAGTATATATCTCCCAATTGATACGATATTCCCGGGCTTGTGTTTCCTATCATGATTTCCTTGATAGAGGATTGCTGCTCACAAGGAAGCTATTAAGCCAAGAGTTCCAAATGGTGAAGTTGAAATCATCCCTTCGTAAATTTTACGGACGCCATCACGAGTTGGTTGACCGTTATGGAATAACCGTTTCACAGATGATATCGGCTATGTTCCTTATGTCGTAACTACAATACCCTTCCCTTTTCACGAATGTGACTTACCGAATTAGACTATTTACCGGATTTGTAATAACATAAGCAATACGACGGGTGCCACATGTGGAGCAGGATCTGCTTACCCTTCCGGAGCACCTGTGATCACCCCCAGTTTATGGTGGGGTTCGTGTTGCTTAGTCTTAAGTTTTCTATCTTGTGTCATCTGTACTATTATTTATCTGTTTGTCTTTTTATTTTTGGCCATGGCGTTGTCAGTTTGTTTTCGATCTATGAGTTTGACTGTCCCTCTGGTATCTTTCGTCCCTCTTTTTTAATACATATAACTTTATAAGTTGCAGTGACAGCTTGAAAACAAATAACGTGTTAGTTGCTTAACAGCCAAGGATTTCAAACGATGAGAGTGGCTTTAAACCTGCGAATTTTATGTTTTATTTTATCATATTGTACAACAACCTAAGATAATTTTCTGCTAGCAACAGCCTTATAACATGTATACACCCCTTTCTTTCTCGTTATTATACCCTACGCAACGGGTTGCAGAGGGTATAATGTTTTTGACCGGTCCGTCCGTCCGTCAGTCCGTCAGTCCGTCAGTCCTGTTTCCTGTCATCGCAACTCCTCTCAAACCACACAACAGAATTTCATGAAAACTTTTTAGATAATAAGGGCATACAATGTAGTTGTGCATATCGACAGGAAATTGTGATTCAATTTTTTTTCAAGGAGTTACGCCCCTTTGAACTTATTTACTTTAATGTACTACTGCAACAGTTTGTCATCGCAACTCCTCTGATACCACACAACAGAATTTCATGAAACCTTTTTAGATAATAAGGACATACTATGTAGATGTGCAAATCGACAGGAAATAACGGTTCAATTTTTTTTCTTGGAGTTACGCCCCTTTAAACTTATTTACTTCAATGTACTACTGCAACAGTTTGTCATCGCAACTCCTCTGAAACCACACAACAGAATTTCATGAAACTTTGTAGATAATAAGGACATACTATGTAGATGTGCATATCGACAGGAAATTATGATTCAATTTTTTTTCTAGGAGTTGCGCCCCTTTGAACTTGTTTGCTTCAATGTACTACTGCAACAGTTTGTCATCGCAACTCCTCTGATACCACACAACAGAATTTCATGAAACCTTTTTAGATAATAAGGACATACTATGTAGATGTGTATATCGACAGGAAATTACGGTTCAATATTTTTTCTAGGAGTTAAGCCCCTTTGAACTTATTTGCTTCAATGTACTACTGCAACAGTTTGTCATCGCAACTCCTCTGATACCACACAACAGAATTTCATGAAACCTTTTTAGATAATAAGGACATACTATGTAGATGTGGAAATCGACAGGAAATAACGGTTCAATTTTTTTTCTAGGAGTTACGCTCCTTTGAACTTATTTGCTTCAATGTACTACTGCAACAGTTTGTCATCGCAACTTCTCTGAAACCACACAACAGAATTTCATGAAACTTTGTAGATAATAAGGACATACTATGTAGATGTGCATATCGACAGGAAATTATGATTCAATTTTTTTTCTAGGAGTTACGCTCTTTTGAACTTATTTGCTTCAATGTACTTCTGCAACAGTTTGTCATCGCAACTTCTCTGAAACCACACAACATAATTTCGTGAAACTTTGTAGATAATAAGGACATACTATGTAGATGTGCATATCGACAGGAAATTACGATTCAATTTTTTTTCTAGGAGTTGCGCCCCTTTGAACTTATTTGCTTTAATGTACTACTGCAACAGTTTGTCATCGCAAATCCTCTGAAACCACACAACAGAATTTCATGAAACTTTGTAGATAATAAGGACATACTATGTAGATGTGCATATCGACAGGAAATTACGATTCATTTGTTTTCTAGGAGTTTGTTCGTTTCGGTCCTTGGTTCACATATTACCGACTTATTCGTAAAACAATGAGTTTTTGGTGTAGAATTATTGAATTTTTAACATGAGCGGACACGAGTACCACGAATATATTGAAAATAGTAAATTATTTGCTTCCAACAAACAACACATTGAAACATCTTTGTGGTACTCGCGTCCGCTCATATTTTAAAATTGCTCAAACAGACGCAAACACTCTTGATTTTCGTAAAATTTACGTTTTTCAAGAGAAAGAGAGAGGTATGTAATAATTTTCACACACTGACAAAGAAAGTTACATTGATTTTCTGTAAGATGAGACGCTATAATTTTTAGAAATAATCATGCTTCTTGGATTCTATTAATTCTAATTTCAACGAAAATAGGGGGCCAGTTGCAATAGCTTATCGTACCTTGTCCTTTAGATTTACAATTAACATAATACAATGTGCTAGACAAAGATACATAAACTTTATGTTTTATCTTGTTTTTCCAATGATAATATATAATATAATATCATATATTTTGTGGCTTCAATTCACGAGTATGCCTTGTTTGTACAAAAAAATTGTTTCATAATGTCTTATCTATCTGTTCTTTTTTGCTTATTTGAAAATTTTGTTGAACGTTCATTTTTTATATAGAACTTAACTCTTAACTATCCTGCTGCCTGTCGATACTTTTATTTTTGGCATTGCACAAGTCATGTCTTGTTTGACTGACCATGACGTTGAAATACTAAATCCCTTGGATGTTTTTTAGTTGATTTTAGTCTCTGATGCATAATTTTTTATTATTAATTGTTTTTGGCTTTAAACTAGCTTTCAGTAACTGCGAGTACTCTCAAATCGATATCGTTTTAATTTGACCTGTTGATACAATTTGTAATACTTTTTTGTCATTTAATGTTTACTTATTTAAATTTAATTTCTTGTCTCTCTATTTGTAATTCAATTATACCAACTTTGATAATCGTTTGGTATGACTATAAATTTTCACTCTTACACTCATACTATGAACAACAAAATTATTTATTTTGTAAAAAAATTTTCCGTTCTCCGTTACTCTACAAAATTATTTTCATTTACCTGTGTACATTACATGTATTCTATTTGGCAGCATTTTGTTCAAGGTTTACATCGTTATATCATGTATATAGCGACTTTCTGAAATTGTTTATTATCTCACCCCTTATTTTATTGATTTTTTATTTATATTGTGTCATAGATCAAATTTATTCGTTCAGTGTATATTCACTTGTTTGATTTCATATGACTTTTGATTGAGTTAAGCCATTTCAATTGATATTTTATAGTGTGTCTTTCTATGTCTTTCTATGTTGTGATATTACACTATTGTTTCAGGTAAGAGTGAAGGTTAGTACCTATTAAACCACCTGCATTTGTTAGCACCTGTCCTAAGTCAGGAACCTGATGTTCAGTGTTTGTCGTTTGTTGATGTGGTTTATAAATGTTTCTCGTTTCTCGTTTTTTAGATAGATTAGACCGTTGGTTTTCCCGTTTGAATGGTTTTACACTAGTCATTTTGTGGGGCCCTTTATAGCTTGCTGTTCGGTGTGAGCCAAGGCTCCATGTTGAAGACCGTACTTTGACCTATAATGGTTTACTTTTGCAGATTGTGACTTGGAAGAGTTGTCTCATTGGCTCGTATACCACATTTTCTTATACTTATATAATGAAGTAGCGTGATTCCGTGTGTGAGCAACGGTTCATCTTTTTGAATAAATAAAATCTGTTTAACCTTCTGACTAGAAAAAATGTCCTCAATTTTTCACTTCATTTGAATTGTATTACTTCCAAACAAGTACTCAGTCGTCTACTTGTCAGAAAACAGTTTTAAAAGAATCATACCATTGAAGATTATCATAGAAAAAGGGCGAAGGATACCAGAGGGACATTTAAACTTAAAAATCGAAAATAAACTGACCATGGCTGAAAAGAAAAAGACAAAGAGACAAACAATAGTACACAAAGTACAAAATTAAGAAATAAAGACCAAAAACTAGGGGTGATCTCAGGTGCTCCGGTAGGGTAGGAAGATCCGGCTCCACATGTTGCACCCTCCAAGTTGCACGAATAATAAATAGTTGTTAGATTGACAATATTACTATGCTTTTAATGATATTTTTTTCTGCTAGGAACGTGACAGTTTTGTCTTCCGCGTACTTTGGAATTGGAACTTCAGAAGTAAAAATATCGGGAATAAATTGTACTGGCCTAGAGAATCACATTGCGGACTGTAATTTTACTGGTTGGGGACATATCATGTGTAAACAAAACCATGCTGTTGGAATTATTTGCGGTATGGTTTTTCAATTAGGAATTAAATGCTTCTTTTTATAATTTTTTTGGAAGTAAGATCGATGACCGACACACATTTTGTATGGAGCGTGAAAGCGTTTCGTTACAAATATGTGCGCACGACCAACGCTTTTTTTTTGCATTTATTATTGTTCAGCATCATTTTCTCTATTTCAATTTTTGCATTTGTAAAAGAAAAAAGTAAAATCACAAAAATACTGAACTCTGAGGAAAATTCAAAAAGGAAAGTCCCTAATGAAATGGCAAAATCAGAAGTATATTACAGAATGTGACATATATAAGTTTACAAGACCCAATATATAATTATAAGTTTTCTCATATATTTCTCAAAGACTAACAATTTTAGTAGTTTATCAATTTTCTAGATTACCATCAACCTTCCCGCGTTGTATACACCTTAAATACGTGAACATTCAAATCTGAAATTAAGTTTTAATTATAAGCGTATCAATCCAGTTAGATACTTATAATATTCTTTTTACTTCTCTTGATGCAGGCGGAACAAGAATTCGACTAGTAAACAGTGTTCGACCGTCTGAAGGTCGGTTAGAAGTTTTTCATAACAATGCCTGGGGAACAGTTTGTGACAATTACTTTGACGCCACAGACGCTGCAACTGTATGTCAGATACTAGGATATAATACAAGGTAAAATTGAGCCGAACTACACCGAAGGAACATTCAAACTCATAAGTCGAAAATAAAGTCCAGGGTAAAAATAAAAAAGACCAAAAGAAAAAAAATAGAACACTAAGGATCTCATGAAAAACCTCTGCTGAAAGTTTTTTGTGCAGAAAAAGTCTTATAGTGCATTAATTTTAAATGCACACGTGCACTGTTTTGTAAAATTCTGTTCATGTTTTGTTAACAAAATAATCTTAAAATTATCAAATATCTGTACATTAAAACCAATCAAAGCTTATACTGATAAAAATTGCTGTACAAATCATGCAATTGTTTTCCAGGAGGCGTTGGTGATATCTGCAATACTGTAAATGCTTAATTTAGTGGATGTGATACAATAAACACACAAACACATTCTCTTTAAAGTTTTGCATAATACTTCAATTTATAAGTTCATGTGACAACAACGCGATATGATATGTCTTATGTATAGATGAGTCCCCGAAAAGGACACTAAATACTTTTTCACGTCTTTATATTGGAGCGTAAACATTTTATGTCATATACATACGTCTTCATTTTTTCTAAATTTGGTACAACCCCTTTTAAACAGCAATCCTTATTTCATTGGTGGTGCATACTTTGGAGAAGGTACCCATAGAGTATGGTTGGATGAACTTGCATGTAATGGTACAGAGGACGATATTGGGAAATGTGGATCAAGAGGATGGGGTGTGTCACAGTGTGGACATTCTCATGATGTGTCTGTTATTTGTGGTTAGTTCCTTGTTATCTGTATAACATTAGAATTCGGCATCAACTATATTCATAGTAAAATGAGTTTGCAATATTTTTTTAATATTGCATCCTAACCAGCGATCAACACCAGATCGCCAGGAATACTGTACTTGTACTTTTGTTTCGCGGGTACTTATTTTCGCGAATTGTGTATTTTAAACAAGTTCGCGGGTTTTTTTTTTCGCGATTTTTTACCCCCAAAAAAAATCAAAAAAATCGTTTAACAGTTATAATTATTGCCTCGTGTGTCAATTTGAACTGTATTAAAAGTAAAAGCGTAAATAGCCGCCGGGAATACTGTAGTAATAGCCGTCGGGTAAAATGTTAGTAGCAAGATTACCAGTATACATGGTAAACATGGTATAACTGAACTGATTTCAATTGTAATTCATTCCTTTGTCATTCTTTATTTGTAATTCAATATGTTAAAACGTTGGTTAATTCAGGAGGAAGACCAGCCTCCTATTCGTCCGTCTCTGCCTTTGTGGTAATTTTGTAATTTGGTTATTTGTAAATAATGAATTATTAACAATGAATCTACAAAGCATGGTTATATACTATAACGTGGTAATTGCACTTCTTCTAAAAGTATTGACAAGATCAGCATATTATTTTACACTCAAAACATCGTACATTTGAGATACATTGAATATCAATTTTCACGAGTAAAAGTGTTCTGACCCTATAATATATACATTTTGTTTTACTCAATGATTCGAAGCTCGGAAATTAAAGCTATTGGAACTACAACATTTAGTTGTTACACAGTTAGATCTGTTTTAAAAATTAACTTTTAATATATCGAGAACGATCAAGTAAAAAAAAACTTAAGGACAAAATCGATAGATATGTTATCTTTTTTTTTAACTTGATATTTATCTAGTAATAATATATATTTCAGCAGCACCTGTATGCAACAAATTAAAGTTTTAACTAGTATCTAATGGAATTATTCCCACGTTTTCGCGTTCACTGGCCTTTTTTTAAAGGCAAATGAACTTAACAATTTTTATTTTAGATACTATGGTTAAACTAGTTGATGGAACAAAACCATCAAACGGACGAATTGAAATATTTCACAACGGTGAATGGGGTACTATATGTGACACGTCGTTCAACGCAGCTCATGCTACTGTTATATGCCGGATGTTGGGCTACAACAACTCGTACGTAACAAATTATGGCAAACTATATAAAGTTGAATTATTAGGACGACAGAAAATATTTTCCATAAGCTCAGTATGTTGGTTTATATTTATATCTATTGCATTTGTATTGGGAACAGCATGGTTTTTTGGAGGACATGTTTGTAAATGCATTAACCTGTATTCTTACATTTATATATATATAAGTCGAGTACTAGGGAACAATAATGTCTATGACTATCATATCAAAATATACTTATTATTACCTTTAATGTCGGATATATGATCTACAACAGTAATATTGAGGTTCACAGACGAAACATGTATACCATAACAATGCCAGTTATTGTCCTCAGAGGATGAATACTTTAAAACGCCAGGGTAAAACTAGTCTATTGTGTCTGATCTTTTGTATTGTGTGATATTAAAAAAAACGGAGCCAGAAGTACTCATGACAAAACGGGAGTAAATTTTGTTTGAAAATGTAATAGACAACACTCAGCGAGTATCGACATTGGAAGTACCTCCTGAAAAAGTGCCTGAAGGCAAAAGCAATTTTTAAATTAAAAAGTCACTATTCCTCATTAGAAGCAATCGGTTTCATTAATATATCAAACTATGTTTATTGACTGTTTAATATGAGACTGCAAAACTTACCTTTCGTGAGTTTTTTGTATTACCAAATCGCATCAAATAAAATATTACAGAAGATGACCACTTAAACTTGAAGATAGTTTCGATTTCAACCGTTCTACAGACGAACCCTGTAAGAGTTGTTTTCCTCTTTTAAACACACTTCTGATAATGAAATCCGTGTTATTGAAATAAGAACGCTCGTAAAGTATGGATTGGGCTATTTAGAGTGTTGTGTTTGGCAGACGGCAATTTACATATGAGAAATAAAAACAAATATTTTTTTTAATTTCTAAACAGGCAGCTGAAACTACTTCTTGTTTGTTTAACAAGTTTATAGACACCATATACTTAGAAACCGATGGTATGACAGCTATCATTTGACATTGCACGTGACTTTGTGCAATCCTATCGACATTTGTTTTTGGTTTAGAGATTATGATTAAAAGTGTCTTTTCACATTAGAATTGGATTCAAATAAACTGAACTAACTATAAATGTTATGATGTTTAATTAAAAAGTATAGTGAAACATTATTTTTAGGTAGGGATTACAAACATTGAGTTATAATACCTTTAGTGATTTATAGACTAGCAGTAACTGTTAGGCCCACTTTCATAAACAAATAACAGATGACCTACATCTTCACCCATGTTTTTTATTTGAAAAATCTTTCATATCTGAAAACATTATTATCAAGTACCTGCAATATGAATAATATGTGAACACCCTGAATTGTATATTCATAATTGTATTATTGCAGCAAGTTATGAGCCATAAAAAACCAAACAGCAATCAATTAATTATTACAACTTGATTTTACACATATCGTTTTAATACGCCACATTTTTGAAATTACATGCAGCACTTACCACGATTTGGAATAACACTTCTTCCTTTGTTTAAGTTATCTATGATCATTCATTATTTTTCAATGTGGTATTTACAGGGATGCTTCTTTATTGAAAACACCAGTGATATCGCCAGGCAAAGGCAAAATATATTTTGAAAATATAAACTGTCTTGGTCAAGAAATGGATATAGAAGACTGTAGCTATTCAAATTGGGAAAATTCTCATTGCAACCACGCTAACGATATCGGAATCGACTGTGGTAAGATTTTTTGTCTCTTCTTCATCATGACATTATGTATCATAAAATCCGTGGTTTGTACTGTGCTAGTTCAACAGATCATTATCGGTATCAGGCATAGAAGTGTGAACGTCAAATGCGTCTTTCATTTGCCCTTCATCTTCGTACTTTATTTGGCTTTTTTAACATTTTTTGATTCGAGCATCACTGATGAGTCTTTTGTATACGAAACGCGCGTCTGGCGCACATATAAAATTTCAATCCTGGTATCTATGATGAGTTTATCACTTACAGAAGACACACTAGTGACTCTAGAATCTAAATCTGGACTCTTCAAGTTTTTTAAATAAAGAATCGTTTTTATATTGCATGTATATGTTTTGTGTTCCTGTTTTGTTTTGTTTTTAAATTTTGTCGACTTGTCTTTTAAAAATTACTTATATATTTGGCATGTTAAAGCTACCAAGGTCAAGCTGTATGGAGGAAGAGGCCCATTCGAAGGCACAGTGGAAGTATATCATTCGGGCAAATGGGGCGAAATATGTAGCAATGAATTTGATGACAAAGATGCCGCTGTCATCTGCAAAATGCTAGGATATAAACAAGAGTGTGTACAGAATAAGTAGCAATATCTACGTTAAGAAAAAATTTAAAATTCTATCCTATTTAGTATAGTTATGTGTAAGCTAGATAATTCATTATCACACATGTGCGTCTGGAGCCTCTCTGTCATCAACTTTTAAGTAGTCTCATTTACCTCCAATTTAGTCTCAAAAGATTGGAATTTTATGTGACTGTCATACAAGTGAGATCTAGCTACAAAACCAGGTTTAATCTATCATTTTCTGCCTAAGGTATTGTATGTACCAAGTCAGGAATATGAAAGTTGTTTTCCATTCGTTTAATGTGTTTGAGCATTTGATTTTGCCATTTGATTAAGGATTTTCAGATTTGAATTTGCTATGGAGTTCGTTTTTTGTATCATTTCACTTTTTATCTTTACAGTAATTACTACTCTGTTAAATAAACAAAAACGTTGTTTTAGTATCAAAATAGGTAGTAATCAATTGGTGTCATTTGTAGCATTGCATGGTAAAAGTATTTCTATGGATTTTTAAAGTGTAAGCTTCAATAACAACAACATCGGTTTGAAGGTTGAAAATAATTCGTATTTTTCAAAGATGTCATTAAAACTTTTATTTGATCTTAATTTGTTAGGAACATTCGAATAGCAAATTCAACATTTAGCAACAGTACAGGTCTGGTTTGGTTAGATAAACTACAATGTCTGGGTAATGAGGAGGATGTGGCACTTTGTAAATCAGATGGATTTGGAGTAAAAAATTGCAAACAACAAAATGCAGCTGTATTCTGTGGTCAGTTTATTATTATTTTATTTCTATTATTAGAAAATATACCCCCCTATGAAAGCTTAGTTATCAAATTTTTACTTTTAAACTAAAATTATTCCCAACAAAACTTGTCAATTTCACTATTTGATAGAAAACAAACCATTTACAACTTTTTGAATACAATTTGTTTTAACGGTTTTCTTAAATACTTTTGTTTGTTCACTGTTATCATTCTGTGTACACACTGAACAATTTTACTTTAAACAATATGTCTATGCAGATGTATTGATAACACTTTTGTCAGTGTTGCTTTATGAATAATGTTTTTTTTTCAATTATAGTGATTTAAAATAAATGTGTTAGAAACATGACATTTTATTCATTATACACTTCTAATTTAACGCAACTAAAATTATTTAGAAAATATTTGTTAGGTCTAGATACCCAAGTGCGACTCCGAGGTGGTAAAGTTGGAAATGAAGGATTGGTTGAAATATACAATGGTAACAAATGGCATCCTGTCTGTGCAAACGACCTCAGTATGGATACTGCAAGGGTCATCTGTCAAAGTTTAGGGTTTGACATGAGGTATGTTGGTTTTAGGAAGAATGTACTTAAATGAATGTTATCGACCTCCCGACCTTTTTACCATTTTTGCAAACATTTGAACAATAAGATTTACTTCCAATTTTCAATCGTGCTAAGACAGTGTTTCACTAATGACATATTAACCCATATTATCCGTATGATCTACGAGTTTGAATATCCCTCTGGTACCTTTCGCCCCTCTTTGATCATTAACAGTTTGCTTTCAAGAGATTAGTACAGATGCAACATTAGAAGATACGCTTGTTTGTTTAAAACATTGTACAAAATTCCGATATGTATCACAGGTTGAAAGCCTTTTACACATGCATAACATTATATAGGACGAAAAACATGAAGAGACATAATCGAGTCATAGAGTCCAAATAACTTTTTTAAAACTTTTTGACAACGAACATAATAAGTTGTTTGGTATCAAAGTCATACTTTGTCATTATGATAGCAGCACCAGCCATACATAGTCGGTACTTGTAGGTACCATGGCAAATTTTCAGTTCACATAAAGACACCATTCCAATCGATGGTAATTAAACATAACTACTTACCGTTCTAAATGTTAATTATTTAGATCTCCTCGCAAGGGCTCTAATTTAGGATATGAAAGAAGGTGTCAATTGTTTAGCATTTTTGTTATTTTTCTATGTTATTTTTCATTTAAATTTTGTCAAAGTCCGGAATAAGGGATTTCATTTTATTTCCTTCTTATACTGCTTTTACTTGAACAATGTTGAACGATTAACTATGACATGGAAGTCATTTGAAAGTGAAAAAAGCGGATATCATAAATATAGTAGTATTGCGAACGGAACCAGGGAGTTTGTAAATGAGACAACAACCCAAATAAATAGCAGAAAACATCCGTAAGCCAAGCCAATGGTTCTTTAATGCTACGAGAAAATCACGCACCCAGAGATTGGCTTCAGCTTGCCCAAAACTAATATGTATACTAGTTCAGGGAAATAGACGCCGCATTTAACTCCGAAACATATAAATCAACCAAAACTATTTGAAACTAGAACAATTCTTCCGTATGATTATTGAAGACTTATAAGACATTTGTCCCATTTCATCTTAGTTTCAGTACAGATCCAATATTACTCAAAAGTACGTCATTCCAGACAACGTTACTGAATACGAATCCGGTAAAAACTCGCTGTACAGGGTCTGAATTAGACATTGGACTTTGTAACGTGAATGAAATCGAATCTAAATGCGGCAACAGGACCTATCAGGGTATACGATGTTGTAAGTAAATTATTTAGTAACAATATTGGCAATAGAGAAACTCAAATGATAACACATTATTATCCTCATCATAAACCAGTTACCGGCATCTTTTGTTTACATTCAACCTTAAATGGATATGAAAATATTTGAAAAAATACACGTTTTTTCTATATTTTCCGAATGGCCTCAATTAAATACGCTTCAAATTTTCCGATACGATCTTTTTTCTCCCGATTTGGATTCACATTTATGAAATAACATTTGAAAACAGTGTTTGTAAATAAAATATTGGATGTAAAGAAACAAGAAAGTGTTCCTTGTATTAATGAAAAGATTAGAAATTATCTCCAACCGGAAAGGACAGGGTTTAAAGAAATATTAGAGATTTGGAAAGAAAATCTCCGTAGTTCTGCTTTAAATACATTTTCCATAATTGTATCTATAGCAACAACTCCGATTAGACTTGTTAATGGTAAAATGGGATTTGAAGGACGCGTAGATGTACTTCATAACGGACAATGGGGATCAATTTGTGGCAAAGGTTTTCAGAAAAACGATGCTGATGTCATTTGCAAAATGCTTGGATTCACGGACAGGTATTATCTTATTTATTTTTACTTTTTTTTAATGAAAATAATAAGTGATATGATAATCAATATACATGTAAATCAATATTATAAGAAAACCAATGGGAAAAACAATTAAAAGGATGTATGTGTGTAAAGAAATATCTAAAGAATATCAGACAAATCAATGGTCGCAAAAAAGCGTTTATTTTAAAAACAACAGTAAATGCATATCACACAGAAACCATAGATTAAGGCACGACAAACCTTTATATTCATGGATCACACCCACATACACACGAATTGTGGATGTTTGTTTTCTTTTATAGGAATATATAGGTGATGAATTCAATTGAAGATTAGTTTCAAATAAATCAAATAGTTTGAAAAAATAAATGATTTATAGATTTGCTTTTTTTTGCGTTACAATTTCATAGCAAAGACGTTTACCTGGATAATAAGTTTGGAAAGTCTACAGGACCAGTGTGGTTGGAAAAATTGTCATGTACGGGAACAGAACATGATATTTCTGGATGTCTTCCAAACTGGAAAACTCACACTTGTAACAATACAGTTGGTATATCATGTGGTAATTATTTCGTTTCTCAAATGATTTGTACTATCAAAATTAAGCTTGGAATTTATTCAGTACTTTTTATCATGGTCCTATCAATGGATGCATTCAAATTAATAAATTGGGAAGATACACAAAATCTGATATCTCTCTAAATAATTGTAATGTTAATCACCATGCTTACATTTCGAATGTCCGTGTTGTTTTATTAAAACAATCTGCCATGTATTTTTCGGCCTTTGAAAGACTCATCAGCATCATGCTGTGCTCGTATTTCCTTGACAGATTTAACTGTATCTTTCCTTAAAGACTACTTTTGTCCATGTATCATTTACTTTGTAATATCATGGGCCTCAATCATAAACATAAAAAAAATATATATTATGTCTAGTATGATTTGATTCTTCTGTCATGACCCAACCTATATTTGATACAAAACCCAATTTTGTATGGCATATCATGATCGTAAAGACGAGTCATGAACAATGCTGGCTTATGATTTAGCACGGAACAGGTGTATTCCGTTTAACCAAAAAAATATTTAAGACTTCATATAACAATGAGAATAGTATGATTTTTTAGCCTTTTGATTTCTAGTGTCTACACCAGTACGCCTTGTGAATGGTGGTGGTCCGTGGGAAGGGCGTGTTGAAGTTCAACACAATGGACAGTGGGGCACCATATGCGACACTAACTTTGGAGACAAAGAGGCAGCTGTGATTTGTAATATGATTGGATTTCAACAAGGGTATGATTTAATATATTGTCCCATAACATAAAATATTAATTAAAGTCCAAAGATTGCCCACAACGACGGTTCACAATGGCAAATTGAGAAAATCTACTTTTGTCATGTCTTGTGAATTTTTTTAATTGTTTGCATTCAGGCTCAAACAGATAAGAACATAAATATTTATATGATATTTGTTCACAGAGCACTTGGTTATTTTAAAACAATGGCCTCTCTAGCACGTAGCAATGTGCACTCTGGAAACAAACATAATTATAATTGAGCTTTCAGTTAAATGAATTTCTTTTCAGGACGTTTACTGCAGAACCAAAAAATGCATCCTTCTTCGGAACAAGTGATAAAAGCATCCTTTTGGACAACCTATCTTGTTATGGTAACGAATTAGATATAAATATCTGTAGAACACAGGCATGGAGTAAACATAGCTGTACCAACTATGAAGAGGCTGGTGTCACATGCAGTGCGTATTGGTTTATATGTCCTGGGGTATGGAAGACAACTATTAAAAAATGTATTGACATTCATGTGTGCGATTTTACCTTCCAGTTCTTGAAATATTGACCAAAATAAAAACAATATAACATCTTCATGGTGACGGCTAGAGACCTTTATGTTTGATAACTGTTTAGTTGAAGTTAATTTTTGTTACTTCTTCAAAACGGGGGGCGAAAGACACCAGAAGGACAAACAGACAAACAATAGTACACAAAACACAACATAGAAAATAAAACCTAAGCAACACGAACTCCACCAAAACTGGGGGTGATCTCAGGAGTTCTGGAATGGTAAGCAGATTCTTCTTCAAATTTTTTCTTTCTTTTAACTTACTTAAAAAAAATACGCTAAAGACTACTGAGTCGAGTTCACTAAAATTATACATCACTGAAAATATCAAAGGCGATTAGTGAAATTGTTTGGTAATGACATTTTTTGACTTGTTAATGATTGTTATTTTTAAAAGGATCTAAAAATATCCGGCTTACTGGTGGAGCTCATATAATGGAAGGCCGGATAGAAATCCAGGCAAACGGAACATGGTCCACTATATGTGATGATAAGTTCAATGATACAGACGCTACTTATGTCTGTAAGCTGTTGTCACCTTATCCTATCAGTCTGTAAGCATTTGTTTATTTGTACAGAGCTTAGATTTAATATAACCCATTCTTTACGGAAACGTTGACCATGTATTGATATGGCTATTATGTTATGGTCCCTTCCTACATTTGTCTTTGAGTGTTCATGATGAAAGTAAATCAAGTAATGCTCTTCGAACATCTCATTTATGCTATTTTTTTACAACATGGTGAAAGAGAGGCAAAGATTAGATTGAAAGATGTTTAATTGTCACATGTTATGTTTCCTCTATAAGAAATACCAGCTATGTATATTGACATTTTTGATATTTAAACATTTTAGCGTTTAATGTTTCCGATTATATATGACTTCTGTTTTCTTTTCTCGCAGTCATATTGTGGGAAAAGTTTTCCATGACAGTTATTTTGGTAATGGCAAAGGATTGGCAACGTTTTCAAATGTTAGTTGTGACGGTACAGAAATAGATTTGCTACATTGTCATATGATACAGGGAGGACCTCCACAGTGTGACCACACAAAAGATGTCGGCATATCGTGTATGAGTAAGTATACATTTGAATTCAAACATTTTATTTAGGAAATATAAGTCTTTATATTAGTATCAGGAAATTGCATCGTAAACATCAATTTGCTGATTTTAAGAATCAACCGTTATTGAACTTTTCGTTGAAATCAGACAAATGCAGACTTTGAAGAAGAGACGGAAGATTTCCAAAGGATTGCCAAAGTCAAAAATGATCTGACAAAGCTATATCAAAGAAAACAACAACCTAAAAACGAAAAAACAAAAGACCATTAAAAGTTTACAAAACTCAACATTGATATCGATTTAAAGTTTAAAGAACACGATCTCCACAATTAACCCGATTATATCTCGTCTCTCTATTTTTAATATATACTAGTTTTGAGAAGTGTTTGGTATTACTATAAATTTTCACTTCTGTTCTCGTACTATGAAGAACAAAATTATTTATTGCGTAAAAGCTATTTCCGTTCTTCATTTAAATTGTATACCTTACAACACAATTATTTTCATTTACCTGTGTACAGTACATTAGTCTATTTGGCGGCATTTTGTTCAAGGTTATTGTTGTTTTTCTGAAATTGTTTAACATCTCACAGCGATATACCACTGTTGTCTTTTTTTATTCACCCCTTAGTTTATTGATTTTGTATTTACATTGTGTCATAGATCAAATTTATTCATTCAGTGTATGTTCACTTGTATAAATATGTCTTTTGATTGAGTTGAGCCATTTCAATTGATATTTTATAGTGTGTCTTTTATGTTGTGATGTTACACTATTGTTTCAGATAAGGGTGAAATTTGGTACCTATTAAAAATTTTCTGAATATAGTGTGAACATTGTCAAACGTGTTGGTGGTACATAAGGAAATGATTGTACTAAGACTAAGATATATACCCTGAAAGTTTACATCCTCTCCCAAAAAATAAATAAAATGAGTTGGTTAATTTTCGCAGCTTTGAAAAATATGAAATTAAAGAACCATTTATTTGTATTCCAAAAGTTAAATCAACATCTTCATTGACTGGGGAAAGTTTAACGGAAGGCACGTTCTTGACTAACAGCTTTGGGGAGCAAGGAAGTATATGTGATCAGAACGTAAACACAGAAGCTGCTACGGTGCTTTGTAAAAGTTTAGGCTATTGGTAAGTTATAGAGTGTGAACATTGTTAAACGTGTTGGTAGTTTATAAGTGAATACAATATTGTAATGTATTAATGTAGTTTTTGAATATTATCTCTGTGTTGTATACACGTATATATATATAGACATTTCAACTACTTAAACTAAAACCTAAAAAAGTGGTTCAAGACTTACTAGAACGAAAAAGGACCAAAAATAAAGCCGAACATAAACCAGAAAAACGTAAAGAACACGAATGAAGTAAGAGAAAAATTAAAAAAAACTAGTAAGAATTGTATCGTAAAATAATTCTAGTGTAAAAAAAACTCTTACACTAAAACATGAAGACAAAAACACATTAACCGCTCTCTTTTATTCATATGATATATAAAAAAAGCTAAATACATGTATAAGGATTGTTAATTTCAAACTTATCTTATCGACAGGAGTAATTCAGCAACTTTATATAAGGACTCCTGGTTTGGACCTGGTAATGGAACATCTTTTAAATTGGAACCACAGTGCACCGGAGAAGAAGAAAATATTTTATTTTGTAATTTACAAAAGCCATGGGGAAGAGACGAATGTCCACATTCACACGACATAGGAGTTAAATGCGCACCTACATCTATAGGTATATAAATACTCGTGTATATTAAGAAAATAAGAAAAAAAAAACATAATGTTCTTAGCTTTTTGCAATATTTAAGCTACCAACATTACACCAATCCAACTTCACAAGTTTAACTCTAGCCATACCAATGAAAAGTCAATTCGGCTCTAAATATTGAAATTATTGTTGATATCTGTTTATCTCTACACGAACTATGCAAAAGTAGATGAGAGTGAAACCAACCAGGTGAAATCTGCAGTTTTTACAACAAATATTATGTTTCAGATAAACATGTTATACTTGCTAAATGGGATAACTTACATCATGTACAATTTATGATATATAATTTGAATGGTAGTAACATAATTTACGTATTTGTATTTAAAATCCTATGCTTTGTACTTTAAAAGTAATGATTAAAAAGGAATCTAACTCAGCCCAAGTAGTATTACAAATCATGAAAACTTTATCATGAATCCATATCAACATTACAGCAAAATGCATTGAGTGTGTAAGTAAAGGTATTATCTTTGTTTCGCTTGCTTGCTATCTGAACCATGAAGTCATTGTTAGGTTAGGTATACTACCCTCCTTGAATAATAGACTAGTCCGAAAGATAACCAATCTATCAGTCTGTAGGACTAGACTACTCCGTAATGAGGGTAGTATAGTTAACCTTATAATGACTTCATGGTTCAGCTAACAAACAAGCTAACCAAAGATAATACCTTTACCTACATACTCAATGCATTGTTTTGTAAGTGAGATTGTAAGCAACATGTTTCTCCCATTTCAAATTGGTAACATGTTAAATAAAGAATTCAGTGATGTCCTTATATTGAATAGTTTATTTCCTGATTATAATTTTCTTATTTATATCTAGGACGAAACAATATTAAAATTGTTGATGGTACCACAAACGGTATTGGAAAACTTAAACTAAATGTTAACAACAAATGGGGAACTATATGTGATTCATTTTGGAATTCTAAAAATACCGCTGTTGTATGTCGGATGCTTGGATTTAGGTGAGTAATTTGACCAATACAGTGTTTAAACCATTCTAATATAATTAAAAATTTCTCAGTGAGCGACGTAACGCTTACAATTAAATTTTGATTTAAGGCTTTTTCAATACCATAAAGTGACAAAAGTAATAAAAAAATGTTTATGAAATCTAGAAGTGTTAAGATTTCCTTCGTGATACTTTACTTTAAATTAAAAGTGTTATTAAGCAGTGTTATTTGAAAAAAATGTGAAAGTTTATATTTTGTGTTTTATTCAAATATGTATGGACGTAAACATAATAAGTCTTAAATCGGATGATTACGTGCAAAAATATGTGCCTACCTATCATATAATGAAATAACATAATTGTATATCTATATCAGTAGTATTTGTTCTGATTAATTGATTTGAATTTTAATCATAAATCTCTAATCTCTTTTTAAGAAATATAAGTGGACGTTCGTTTTCGTTACCCCGGAACTCTTCTGCAGTTTTGATTGGAAGTCTTCGATGTAATGGAAATGAAACAGATATTGGACAGTGTAAAGGCGACTTTGACAAAACATCTTGCACTGACAGCGTTGTCGGCATAGATTGCACAGGTACTATAAATAATTATCTAATGTATTTCTGTACTTTTCTGTATAGTTAAATGAAATTCCGTTATACTATAATCAAAAAGATTTAGACATATTATTTATATTCTTGTTTGCAGTTAAATTCTTAATGAATTCCACCTATTCAAAAAGAAGCAATTCCAATTGTATTTTACCTGTCTAACTTATTCTTCTTATACAAAATTGTTCACACAAATTCAAAATTTATTTGAAACATTAATCAACTATTCTGAGATAATAAGTAAAGTTCATTCGTATCGTAAGATTATTAATTTGATATTTAAATTCAAACTGTTAATAGAGAGGTAAAAGATACCAAAGGGATTATTAAAAAGTCAAAATCAAACGAAATGGCAAAAACAATAGTAATTGTCGACATTTAGACTGTGAATATTGCTATTTTATTCACCATACCTACAATATTTAGCATGTTAATGAATTTGGTGATGGAATGAAATAATTTCAAAATTCTTTTCTTTACTAAAACTTTTACATAATTGATGATAAGATGCAAGTTAGGCTGAATATCAACAAATGGGTATAATTGTCGTATATAAACAAATGTTTTTTGTTTTATTTTCTGTTTTGGTTGCTATATCAGTTACAGATATCAAGCACATTTTTGGAAATCTTTTTCAATAGGTTTTGCACTTGTCTAATTAACATTAAAACTATTTGTTTAAGGTGGAGTTGAACTCAAACTGAGTGGAGGAAAAACCGTTGGTGAAGGTCGTGTTGATATCCTTGATGGTGGAGCATGGGGTAGTCTTTGTGATAAAAACTTTGGATTTGCCGAGGCCAAGGTTTTATGTTCAATGATGGGATACCAGTAAGCGTTTATATGTATAATACAGCACAAAAATGTGCAGCGACTCTGTATAAATTACGAGACAGCCGTTACATTTTCCTACCGTCCCGTTGGTTGCTTAATTATAACGTTTTAATTTGTCAGCTTTATTGACTTCAGCTTATTCTTATTGACTTGGGAGTTCGGAATTTGTGTCATATTTTGTAAACAAGTCGAACCACCAGAGAGCTGAATAAAAGGTGATTTAACAAGGCACAAGCATTACACTCTCAAAATACGAGGCTTCGATTTAACTTCATCTATAAATCATAAAAAGACCAACACAACCCCCTTATCTAGAGAATCCATAAACACTGAAACTGATGGTCCAGTTTATTTTTATTTAAAGGAAATTAAGGGGATGGATTAGTTTACTGTTGAAATGAAATAAACAACTATTACATCGTAATGATTGAATGAATGGATTTTTATTAACGTGTGTATAAAAAAAGCAGTGAGATGGAAAATTTATCTGACGTTGTTATCAACGAAACAGATATATTCAAGAAATATGACTGCCAAAGGCGGCAAATTTATGTCATTTAATTCTTTATATTTGTTGAGACAGACATTTTACTTTACTTTACATACCTAATTTAACTTTGAATATTTGATATTTGTCGAAATATATCAACGGAGAAAATAACATAATTAAATACATTAGTATCTTTTGATTTAGCGACACCTTACCGTATTTTTACCATCTGCCTACTATGGAATTTCACTCTGTTCCTTTTGGTATTGACCAGATACACTGCAATGGATGGGAGGAACATATATCACAATGCACATATACAAAAACAGCTAACTGTAATCACCGTTATGCTCATCTGAAGTGTTTTGGTAAGAAAAACATGCTTTGATAAAGAAAGTTTCACTGTCGCGGTACCTCATTTACATTTATTTCATGTAAATAACCACATTTGAATTCCTGTTAGAAGTGCAGATCAGTTATAATCTCTTTAGATATAAGAGTACATCTCCTGACACCTATATACGTTTTTGACCATTCTGAAGGTCAGAATTGATACCAAATATTGCATGATAAACTAAGCCTTCCCACGCATGACAGCTAAATACACTTAAATGTTGCTATGAGGCATCTTTCATCACAAGTCGTCGTTTAAGGATCAAGGTAGAGAGAGGAGACACCAACAGGGCAGTTAACTAGAAACAGAAAATACCTAGGGGAAAAATTACCCAAGCCAAACAACTCTACAAAACACTTACAGAAAAAAAGATTTTGCAACACGAATCCTACCAAAAGATTTGTTTTCGATATTCAGCCGCAAAAGGAAGTAGCATTAGTGTTTTAATTTCCCTGATTAACTATTGTGATTTAAAAAAAAAGAAGCAATGTCTAGAACTTAAGCATCAACATTGGAAGAAGAAAAAACCGAATTCTTTCCATTACATAAAAGATGGCAGTATGAACAAGTATAGACTTATTTTTGTTTTATTTCTTATCAGATCCAACATAATAAAAAAAAACAGCAATGAAAACAAACAATGATTTCTAATAAAAAATACAATATAATTATTCAAGTACCATTCCAAATTATTAAAATAAAACGTCCCTCCTAAATAAAGGAAAGATAAAAGAAAAATAATATGTTGATGTTAAACAAAAATTACATACAAGATTGTTAAACCCTTTTAGTCAAATACTTTACGTATAATCAAAATAAGGGGAAAAAATGGTTAAGTGAGGTAAGTAACACCTGATTCACAGTCTGCAATAAATTATTCCCTTTATCCAAATAACTCTCTAATACTTACATTTGTTCGTCTTTTATTTTAAAAAAAATTTTGATAAATATCTAAATGTACTTTTATTTACTTATCTAAAATAGCACATTGCCATTTTTGTCAAACATTTTAAATAAACACTTAATTAACCGATCAAAAACGGATCAAACAGATATCATTAATCATTTCAGACGTGAAACTAACAGTTCAAGAGTGTGGCCATGAAATAAAATCATCGTATCTACATTTTATTGTTGTTGCTTTTTTTGATAATGTTTGGGTATTCTCAATACTCAGTAATACTGTTTGCGATTCCAGATTGTATCAAAGAATACAGAATGTCTACAGGAAGTATAACATCAGCTAACTATCCCGGACCATATAATGCCAATACAGATTGTCTTTATATTATAAAGCCTCCACCTGGACTTTATTCATTGGTTACAGATGTATTGCAGATGGCTGACAACGGTGACTTTCTTGAGGTATCATACAAAATTGTACATGCATATCTTACTGATTCACGAAAAATGCAATGTAAGTTAAAACACAAAGATTAAGTCCTGAACCTTGATTGAATCTTTAGAACCTATTAATGGAAATTCGAATTATGGAAATAATAATGATGAAATTCATTTGTATCTTTTCCCTAAGTTTGTACAAAACAATGACAAAACACATTTAATTGAAGAAAGCCTCGAAATAAAAACATGAATATAAGACATCAAACCATTTTAACAGAGAAGTTTTTGTAGTTACGAAGACAGCCATTTGGAACAGAACTCGGATACTATTCGACATCATCGTATATAGCTGCTGCTGTTTCTGACGAATTTTGGATAAGGTTTAAAACTAATGGACAGGGAAATGCTAGAGGATTCAAACTGCATTGGTTACGTGAGTAGATGAGTAATAACTTGGAGAAAACATTAAAAATAAATATTTACTATGTAAAAACTAAGAACAAACTTTATTACATCCAAATATGTCAAAACCATAAATCATATGACCACGCAAATATTTGATTTCTCAACACATAAAATCTAGAACATTGTGTACCTTCGGAAATAAAATAATTTCTAGTAATAGAATCTACATAAAAGTGAGTTTTGTGTGTTCGAATTTACAAATCTTTAATAAAAGATTACAATACCACTGTATATGTTTAATCGGGATTTTTACACAAATGAGATTCAATTATTGATTCAGAAAAAAATCGATTTGTTAATACACAATGTATATCTATGTCGATTGTTTCGTGAAAAGATTATTTGAGAGTTGCAATTTTATAGAATGCGTCAACAATATCAATTCAAGCTCATTTTAAATCAAAAGAAAAAGAAAAAATATAAATAAATAAAACAAAAATTAGTCTTATATGTATTATGTAACAGATCCTGAACTCATATATTAAGACACTCTTTACCTTGACTATTTTTCAGCATTTTCTTTACGAGATGCAGTGACCGTTAACTGTGAGCCAAACAGATGGGGCGCAGCTATAAATATAACGTTACTACAAATGGTACACCAACAATTAAACTATTCAGACATTGTTCTATCAAACAGAACCGATTGTTACGGTCAGATCATCGGAGATTTACTTTTGTTTGGACAGCAATACACAGAATGTGGGTCAACAAAAAAGGTAAACATTTTACACATTTTGATTATTATAATTATCTTTTAACAATGTTAATGATGATGATTCATATAATTATTGAGCTATACCAATTAGCCTTTTACAAATGAAACGTGTTATTATACCCCCGCTCTATCTTATTCATCCGTCCGTCCGTTTGTTCAACACATTTTTCCTTCCCACTATTATCAGGTTCTACTAAACAGAATGCCTTAAATTCATATTTAGTCAACAGCTTCGCTGTAATGCATGAGTTGTAATTTATGAATGCTTGTAGTGTCTGCTGGACACGTACATCCGTTTTTCCAATATTTTAGATAACGAGTGAGGGTATGCTTAGCACAACAACACGTGCATTTTTAAGGGTAATAAATTCAGTAATTATATCATACTAAACACATACAAAACGCATATTATAAAACCATTTGTTTTACGATGTTTTTAAAAAAGGGTCAAAAGATACCAGAGGGACATTCAAACTCATAAATCGAAAACAAACTGACAACGCAATGTTTAATTTAAGCTTATGTCTTTCTTTCTGTCTGTCTGTCTGTCCGTCTGTCTGTGTTTTTCCCTCTGTTTGTCTGTGTATATGCCTTATAAGTATAAGTTATCGTGGATTCATTTTTATTCATACCAATTCTCGTGGCTTTCATGAATATAAATAAACCACAAATTTAAACGTTCAACAAAGAGCAAATTGTACATAGGCTTGTAAGCAGACTTTAATAAAACCAAGAAGTCAAATATCCATGAAAATACAATTGTTCCTCAATCCACGAAAATCAGTACATACGAATTTTAAATGAATTCACGAAAATTGATATCCACAAAAATAAATGAATTGACAGTATCCTAAACGACTAGCTAGTTAGTTTGTGGCTGTCATATTTGTGTTTCATAAGTTAGTTTGTTATAAATAGGCCGTTAGTTTTTGCAATTGAATTGTTTCATATTTTTCACGTCGGGTCCTTTTATTGCCGACTATACGGTGTGGATAGTTTTCTCATTGGCAAGCATTCCACATCTCCTTATTTTATAGAGCTAGAGATTGATGTACCGTTACACAGTTCCTGAGGATTTGTTATAAGGAATATAATCCCGGGTAAACATGTTTTAAAGGTTTATATTTGAATTAATATACTTAACATAATCTTCTCAAAGTTTATAGGGCTTGGGTTTTATTTTGTAGTTCACTCACAATTTTATCTTAGGTTAATATATCTGAAGTTCAATTCTGTTGACAATCATCTTTATACATTATATGCGTATGATTTGAACACTTGAATCCATTTTAAAATAAACAATGTGTTATATGAATGACCATTACAAATATACAACAAATATAAAGGTTAAAATCGATCAACCCTTAGGTCCTTTTCGAATGATCGGCATTCCAAAACTGTAGCTTGATAGACATAATGACTATGATGGAAGTATTTGCATCGCGCAATGATATTATGATAAGTTTATATACTACCCTTAGGGCGGTGCCACGCTGGTATGGATTTTAAGTCTCCGAATGTACATGTACCTCTTAACGGAAAGTGATTATTTCAGTAAAGTTTTGACTTTATTATTACATTCTTATTGAATATTTTAGGTTGGATACTTTATATAAATATACCAAGCCTTACCAGAGGATACCTGTATTTTTGTGGTCTTAAATGTTTTGGCTTTTAACGTGCTTTAGCCTGATATACAGGGCAACGTAGATGTATTGTATTAGAGACTTTTCCTCGATAAAGCTGTTATCGGTTTAATATTGTGCATAAGTCTATTTTAGCTTTAAAAATCACAGCCTGCAGAATTGAATTAGATAAGTTAAATCTAGAGTTAAAAAAAAATGAAATTTATTTATATGCGTTTGGCCATTATTTGGGATATCAAATTTAAAAATAAATTAAGATAATAGCTAGTGTGGCCTTTAGATATTTTAGCCGTTTTGAGTAGTAGGGTTGATGTCTGTCTATTTTCCAGCCATTCAAACAAATTCATAGTCATAAAGTATGCTTTTCTCATTTTTTACAGATTTCAAATGGCTATATAACATATAACAACAACATAACATACATTTCCGCCGGAGCGCAAAATTGGACCATACCTTTAGAATGTAAAATGGTTAAAACAAGAAGAGATTTGAATGTTTTATCTTAAAGCATAACAACAACAATAGACCAAGGTTTGCTTCTAATCTATTTATAATATGACACATATATGTTTCAGCGAAAAAAATTGAAATTGATTTGGAAACGATAACATTGGATCTGCAGTCTGTAGTAATGTTTTAGAATTTGTTGTAAATCCGAGAAGGGTAAAGGTTACATGTCTCATCTTGACTTAATTTCAATCATGTGTGCTTTTAAAAAAAAAACCTTCATAACATACGTATACCACTTTTAACAGACATTTCTCTTTTAAAGCTTGTAATTTACACGGATTATTATTATTCGGTATCAAATAAATGCGTAAAAGAAACGCATAAAAAAGAATAAAATCACTGTTTAAGATCTTTGATTAGTGTATATCCCTTTCAATCACTTGATTCTTTTTATTTTATTTATTACATAATATTCAGTCAAAGCTTATTCACTTAATTTGATTTATCTCAATTAATGTTCTAATTCTCCTTTTTTTCATTCTCCTATCCAGGTTATTTTTTTGTTATCATGTTACAAATGTACTATACTATCTAATTTTTTAGGTTAATCAAAAAGCAACCAATCGTTGATATGTTAAAAATGTTCATTTAATTTTAGTCTTTCATTTCTTGCAGGTTTGAATTAAGGAATGATAACTTTTATAACGACCAGTTATGTAATTTTCAATAAAATTTTATGGAAAATATACTTGTGTTTGATTATAAAGTATATTGTAATTGTCATGTTAAGGCCTTTTAACGGGTTTTTCTCATAACTGAAGACACAACGGTGACCTATAACAGATTACATCCACATCATTTGGACTTGGGTTGGTGGTTTACTCACTGGCAATTATTACACACCTCCTCATTTGTATACTGAACTAAGGGAATGACGGAAGAGAACAACTGACCTTCGACAGGAAAACTGATAACTAATTAGGATTGAGTCGAAAGCACCTGCCATGTCGGGATTCGAGCTCACAACATCATAGTTGACAGGCTAGTGATACATACAGTAGCTGGACTACTTAGACCACTCAGCCACCGAGGGCCCCTTACAGATTAGAATGAGTAATATTAATGTAGTTGGTTGAAATGTTTTTCTTCTCTTGCAAAAAATAGTTATTAAATTCCATGTACTCAAACAATTATTTGGAATTTTTGAAATTAGTATCTTCATCTGATTTACACATCCCATGGAGTAAGTAATTTCACGGTAACTCTGAAGTCCGTCTTTTATTGCTCATAAAGTTGATGTTGATAGTTTAAATAGAGGTTCGTGAAATAATTTGCAGTTCCCGGAATATAAGGGCTCTTATGTAATTTTGTTATCCATTGCATTAAGGGAAGATCCGGATCTTCATCTTTAGTTGACATTCATAAGGAGCATAGAACAGACTGGTTGTTCATGCACGTGTTGCTTGATTTTATATTAAGTTTCCAAGTTTATGCGCGAGCATGCACATCTCGCGAAAAAACTCGGAATTTTAACGTTTACAACTGTGTGTTTGAGATATCTTTACCGTTTGTCTTATGGCTTCATTGTTCAATTTAACAGTTGTCGTATTCCACTCGTTTATTTCAGTTTGGAGCAGAAGTATTTAATTTTTTCCTTCTGTTTGGTTTTGTCTCCATCATTTATCTCTCTTGTGATTTCTTTTTGAATGTCATTTGCAATTTATTTCTCTCCTGTCTATCTTTTTTTTACTTCTGATGGTTTTTATATATATTATATGTATATATAGTTTTGCCGTTTTTTGTGTTGAATTATTTCATTATAATGTATACATTTAAATTGCTACGTTAAGGTGTATTTTCTATACCCATAGCGTTTTCTGCGTTTATTTGTCTTCCGTTACGTTTCTGTTTTGCTTTCTTTGTATTACCTTTTTCTGTTTATTTTTATATAGATTTTAAGGTACGTCTAGACACATTAGTAAGCATCAACTTTCGTAATGTTGCAAATGAACAACAATACTATCAACAGAATGATGTATAGTTATATGACAGAGTTTAACTTCTTTTAAATTAAATTTTTGTCTTTGTTTTTTTTCAGTGTAAACTATGTATTATGCGTTGTTGGTGAGATTTTGCAATCTCCTCAAATCTTTTCAAATTTCACGAATATATCTGCTATCTCTCATTATAAGTGTTGGTTAATTTAAATTCAGATTTACAGATTAAGATGCCATGAAATTGAACTGGGAAAAGTAGTCTGTATTCTTACAGGTCAAGGCGACTTTCCTAAATGATCATAATTCTAATCCACTGTCACCCTTGAGGGAGCCATCCACAGAATAATACAATGTATTATTCAATTTAACCTAAAAAAAGGTTTTTTATTTTATTTTCATAATGATTCTAGAATGTTCGTCTTGAGGCTTACATTATGTTGGTAAGTCAATGCAAAATACCACAAACGCCTCAATGTAACATTTGTCAATAAATGGATTAGGAATTTATTCAATACACAAAATTAAGATCTTACCTCAAGAAAAAAAAACATGAACAAAAATCAATTATTTCCATACGTTAAACCAGTTAACAGTATGTCTTATAACTCAATATATATACCACACAGGTAAAGATTTGTTAAAAATGCTGGGAGACGCATATAATAAGTGAACATTATGATATATATATGGCATTTTGACATAATTTTTTTCACAATAATTTATTGGAAACATCTCCAGACAAATGTCAATATCATATAATAAGAAAAGGTAGTTTAACTGCGATTGATACATACATTTCTTTTTCTCAAAATGACAAAATCCCTTAAATATGTGTATAATTAGAAACTGCCGCTGATTGACTTCCTAGTTTGTGACATGTACGGTAACACAAGGTTTATCAAGTGAAACGATGGACTAAGCGTATAGTATAGTCTTTTCACGTACATGTATGATAATTTTATTTGTTTGAATAGTTTCTGTGTTTTCTCCTTGATTTCGCCTTTTGAATGCGTTTTCAATATATTTCGATGTTTATATGTAACCGTAAAATTGCCAATGATAAACGAATTGTATATGCAGTTTTAACAATACTTTATTTTCTTTATCAATCTGTTTTTCTTCAACGTCACCAGATCAGCAATCTGCAGATATGAAAACAACATCCGTATATACAATATAAATTGTAACTAAAGTTCAAATCTCGAAAATCTATTTTTAAAATACAAGTCATGTGAAAATACGAAGGGAATCACATGGACCAAATTTCAGGACGGAATAGGACACTGTGGGTAAATTAGACGACTATTTCTGAATCCTAGGTGAACATGATTCTTGTTAGTTAAAAAACAATACATCGTATCGGTCAACCAATTCGTTAAACTTGTGTTCATTGAAAACATTAAAATATATCGATTACAAGGAAGCTTTTGAACCACGAGTTCCAAGTGGTGAAGTTGAAATAATCCCTTCGAACATTTAACTGACGCAATCACGAATTGGTTGGCCAAATGTGAAATAGCTGTTTCATAGAAGAGGGACGAAAGATACCAGAGGGACAGTCAAACTCATAGATCGAAAACAAACTGACAACGTCATGGCCAAAAATAAAAAGACAAACAGACAAATAATAGTACAGATGACACAACATAGAAAACTAAAGACTAAGCAACACGAACCCCACCAAAAACTGGGGGTGATCTCAGGTGCTCCAGAAGGGTAAGCAGACCTGCTCCACATGTGGCACCTGTCGAGTTGCTTATGTTATTACAAATCCGGTAAATAGTCTAATTCGGTAAGTCACATTCGTGAAAAGGGAAGGGTATTGTAGTTACGACATAAGGAACATATCCGATATCATCTGTGAAACGGTTATTCCATAACGGTCAACCAACTCGTGATGGCGTCCATAAAATTTACGAAGGGATGACATAGATGATGCCGGATTTGTTCCAATTGTCGTAAAGACAATCTTGGCCGCTTTTCCTCAAATGTGAACTACTTTAGTTTTGCGACATGTCATTGATTGGCAGTTTGATCTTGATTTATGAGTTTGAATATCCGTTTGGATCTTTCGCCTCTCTTTCCAATTATATATGTGCATTAATAAATAAAAGGCGGAGATATTTCAGGAACTCCTATATTTGTAACCTGCCGTGTTAGACTTATAACCGGGATTGTACTTTGTACTTGCATTAGCCTTAACAATCTTCTGTGTCAAATAACACACTTTCATACAATGTGATTATAATTTGAAAATGTTTTGTTTTCATTTTTCACTTGAATTATTATTTTCTCGGGTATATTCTATGAAATGTAAAGTCAAATTGTTATACTTTAATTTAGACGTTTGGCGTATGAGTTTTATAGTATTTCGAAATTAAAAGATTTAATAACAATGTTGAAAAGTAGTTCAGTTTAGCAAACAAACCGCTTTATTGAAAAAAATATTACCTGATGCGAAACTGAGCCTGCCACTAGTTGATTCTGTCCCTGCCGAATTCGAAGCCTTACATTCGTAGACTCCACTATCACAATCTTGCAAATTTCTAATCATTACCCTTTTAAATCATAAAGACAGTACATAAAACAAAATAGAATTACTAAAGCAAAGCAAAAAAAATGCTACATTTCCACCTTAAAATTAATGTATACATGTTTAGTAAATACCAGTCACTTAAATCTTTTTTGCATATTAACGTATTATCATATTTGATATCCTATATATTCAAATTTAATGTTGGTTGTAGTATCGATGTGCAATTTTGTAATTGTGTGAGGGAAATCTAACGATGAAATATTTTGTTGATATCTGAACAGCTTGAAACTAAATATTTCATCGTAAAATTTCTCATAAAAGGCTGATGAATCAGTTGCAAAAGTTGTATATTCAAAAATATCTTAAACTACTTCTGGTGAATACTATTCCCTATAGAACAATATTCATGAAACATGTTATTGCGCACTAATCGTTTGCTTTCAGCACATTAAATAATGGTAAAAACAAAATAAACGTTATACATAAAATAGTATCTGTCTTTTCCTGAGCATCTGAAATCATCGCTAGTTTACAGCTAATTTCCTAATGCATGCAGGGTAAGACTTTGGTTAGCTTGCTTGCTTTGTTTGTATATTGACAATTGTAATTGGGATAACTTTCAATCAAATTTAAATATAATATATACTTGTTTAATAAGCCTGTCTATATTGTCTATATTGTTTGCAGATGTCAATCTTAATTACAATGCTTGAGCTAACTTTTATAAAAACAAAGCAAGCAAGCCAGTCAAAGTTTTACTCTACAAGCATTAGGAAATTAGCTGTAAATAAAGATTGTGTTGCTCGGTTGTAATATTTTTCGTTTTTCGTTTGTTTGTCATGGTTTTGTTGGTCTCTCTTTTGGTTTGTTAATATTTACCTGGATGATCCAAAACGACTTCGTCTGATATTAAAACGACCGCCATGTTCTATTTTGACGCCATTTTTAAACCATTCATAATCAGGCAATGGGTCACCACTTATATCGCAAAATAATAATCCGTCTTGTCCAATACATGCTTTTGCAATTTCTAGCTCCTTGTGTTTTTGAATTGATTGACCTAAATATACAATTAATCATATAGTGAAATAATTGTTAAGACAATTAAGTAAACGGTACCAATTTTACTGCACTATATTTGTATTTCGACAATTAATGTCTCTTCAGTGATGCTCAAGGCCAAAGTAAAATAATAAATGGATTATGTTAACAACAAGGCATGGTTGGTTTTAAAAAGAACATTTGACTCCATTAAACACATATCAACAGTTCGTCTTGCATGATAAACAGCAGTTACACTACCGAGGACAATATTGTTATAACTTAATTTTAAAGAGAAAGTGTTTGCCGATAGTATGTCTATACACTGGTAGAGGATACTTTCAGTAAAAAAAAAACGCATTCGGTACAACTACCAACAAAATGTGAAAATTAGTTTTATCTTCATAATTTCAGTAATGTGCTAAAATATATTGCAGGTTTACAAACACGTGTGTATTCGTGTGTTTTATATACAAAAATTAATATAAGAAACATTATACACCGACAAATGATATAAACCTTATGAAGATAAATAACGAAATGACACTCAACCTAGTTCAAAATTATTCAAAGTAGTAAACAAAATTGAAATCACTATTTTGTTAGTTATTTCTTGTTTTATTTTAAATGTCACGTTCACGCAGCATCTGTCATGCTTTACTATCAGTTTTTATTTTCCCCATTATTCTTGCAATCTAGTAATCTTACCATGGGTTGCCATAATAACTATACAACATAACATAAACACATTACACATCAAACCAACCATCATTACTAGTGTTTTCTACAAAGGAAATTGATTTTAATGAAAATATTATCATTATTCTGATTACAATATTTTGATTTGTAATATAGTTGTTTTATACTGCAAATAGTTGTGTTTATTTCCTAAATATAGTAACAAAGCTATATTTTGTGCAATGTCAGTTTCCACAATCAGGGGTTCATTTAGGGATGAAAATATGTTTGAAATTTGTGTTACAATTAAAATAGCTCTCAATGTATTAATTCAAGTTCAGTATAAAAACAATATTATAGGTCAATGTCAGAAAAACAAAAACTTTTTTGTATTCGGTACAAAACTGGTGAAGGGCTCGGTACAACCTCGCCCATCCCAATTTCTCAGCCTCATACAAAAAAGTTTATATTTTTCTGACATTGACCTAATATTGTATACATCTTATCATTGAGAATGTACTTACATGAGCAACACGACGGGTGTACCTAGTGGAGCAGAATCTGCTGACCCCTCCGGAGCACCGAGAATCAATCAAGTACTCAATTCAAAATCAAAATTCTTCAATTTAAGTTTTCTGTCTTCGCAGAAATCCGTCACAGTTGTGGTTTTTACAGACATTTTTAGTTACAAATCAAAATGAGGATTAATATTTCCCGCGCTTTTCATTCTGATCACACAATTATTGGTTTGGTGATAATTGTAAATCAGAGTTTTCAGAAACTTCTTTTTTCGACATCCAACCGATGTATCGTATGTCGAGGCTTGAAACCGATTTAACAGGACGAAACGTCAAGCCAAAGTAAACCATAAAGGCGAAATGGCATTGAACTTTGTGACAGTGCAAAAACTGACCCACGAACATTTTGGTCGACTATAAGGCCTACGAGTAGAACACGATGCACACTTACAAATGATGTGATTTTAAATATTTCGAAAGAATTCTTGGCGAAGATCCACCCGATCTTTGTATTGAAGTATTGAACTTGATAAATAATGAACATTTTGAAAATATAGGCATAGATATTTTAGACTCTGAAATTACTGAAGATGAAATTGTGAAATCGATAACAAAATCAAAATAAGGCAGAAGTACGGGAAATGACAAAATTATCAGCGAAATGTTTGATGCAAGTCCAACATTGTTTGCTCCAATTTTAAAGAAACTACTCAACTATACCTTTGAAAGTGGAACTTTTTCTGATACCTGGGCAGTTGGTATTGTTAATGCTGTTATTAAGAGTGGAAATTTGACCGACCCAAATAACTATCGACCCATCGTTTTAGTGAGTGTCTCATCCATTGGTTTTCGTCCCGGACATTTAACTATTGATGCTATTTTTGTTCTACATGGTATACTTGTACATATTCGTCAACTGGAGGAAACGGAAGGAATAGTTCTCATCAGCGGATTATTAATCATTGAATCGGCATTATATTTTATGGCTAATCTGGACATGTCGACACATCGAAACATCGACATATTGACACATTGACACATCGACATATGGACACATCGACATATGGACACATCGACACACTGACACTGGTTTATGGTCAATCTGTCGCCATAACTAGGCTTTGACAAAGAACAATATAACGCCTTGTGCTGAGTCACTTTGGCATCTAGGGTCCTCTGGTAACATGGTAAGTGTAATAGAGAAATTTACAGCCGTAAGGCTGTTTAAAATAGGAATCTACTGGAGTAGGTTGTGTCAAATAGAAATCTAACGCCGTTCGTTGTGTCCAACAATAAACTAGCGTCCTAGGCTAGGGTTGGGGTTTGGGGTCACATTTAGGGTTAATGTTAGGGTTTATGGTTATGATTAGGGTAAAGGATGAGGGTTTGGGTTAGGGTACGTAGGTTTAGGATTAGGGTTAGGATCAAAAGGCAATCTTACGCCGTAAGCTGTGTCAACTGGCAATCTAGCGCCGGAGGCTGTGTCAAAGAGCACTCTAGTGCCGTAGGCTGTTTCAAAGAGAAATATAGCACCGTAGGTTGTGTCAAATTGCAATCTAGCGCCGTAGGCTGTTTCAAACGGCAATCTAACGCCCTAGGCTGTGTCAAAGAGCAATCTAGCAACATAGGCTGTGTCAAAGAGCAATATAGACTGTATGTATATATATATATATATATGGGAAACTGCAACAAATAAAAGACAGCAGAAAACATTTTATTACACATGTAATATAATACCATCAATGTGCTTTAAAAAACTGTACCTTGACACATTCCAATAATATCCACTTTACATTCTTTCCAAGGATTACATTTTGGTTCCAGTAAATTCATGCTATAAAAGTTGTATACATTCGTCATGACAATTTCTAACTAAACCAGTACAATTCTCAAAACCAACTATAATTGATCAATTACTATAATTGTAACTGAGATACTAACCTTAAGGAGAAAACTTAAATGTTGCACACTGAATAATGCAAGAATAGTCATGGTTAACAAATCTTAACCATAAATCATCTATGCAGAAAAAATAAATGTGTACTAGTTCTCAAACTTTCTGAAATATTGTGTGTTATACAAGTAATTACTGTCAATGTGTCGATGTGTCGATGTGTCTATGTGTTGATGTGTCGATGTGTCTATGTGTCTATGTGTCGATGTGTCTATGTGACGATGTGTCTATGTGTCAATGTGTCTGTCATTGGTGACTACGTTTACAGGCATACATTATATTTGATACAGGTATCGTACATATCCTTGCTGATGTATGAATATGTAATTGGGTGAGGAACTACTTCTACCGCCTATCACAGTTGAGCCAAAGAAGAAACTATACTGCGCTTTCGTTGACTTTCAAAAAGCGTTCGAAATTAAGCAGGAGAATTTTGATATATAAATTACTTCGAAATGGAGTCAGCAGTAAATGTGTGGCCATTATAAAATCTATGTATGCGTCTGTGCGTCTCAGAGTAAGATTTGGTGGACTTCTATCTGATGCCTTTGACAATTTGTTGGGAATAAAACAAGGCGGGATTTATCTTCTTTATTATTCCTCTTTTTTATCAAATAATGAAGATATAGTGAACCTGAATAGACTTTTAATCTATTGGATACTTTTTGCAGACGATACTGTCTTGTTTGCCAAATTTCCCAAACTTCTTCAACAGTTACTTGACAATCTATCCAAATATTGTAGAAAATGGAACATAGAAGTTAACGCTGATAAACTTAAGTAGTTGTGTTCAGAAATATATGGCACCCTGTAAACAATCGTTTCATATATAATAACCAAGAACTTCAAATCGTAAATTCCAACGTTTACCTTGGAATGTACCTTGGAATGTTGCAACACTTTAACGGAAAATTCTTACACACACAAAAAACGACTGTCTCAACAAGGAGCAAGAGCTCTCTCGTCACTCTTAAACTGTTTGAATAATATCTACATTACTACACATAAACAGTGTCTTCTTTACGACAGTATGCTTGGATCGGCACTGAACTATTCTTCAAAAATATGGGGTTTTCATCTCGCCAACGACATAGAGATTATTTATAAGTTTGTTTTAAAAGTAGGTAAACGTGCCCCTATTGGATTTCCTTGTGGCGAGCTTGGTCATTTACCTATGCATGTTTTAAGAAAACAATTAATCCTAAAATATTGGTAAAATATTGTTATACATAAACCAGCTTTTATATATGATGTTATAAAGACACTCATTAAAGACCAATATCTGCGAAAATGGTCAGCAGATATATATGATTGTGGTATTTGTCTGGAGAATTATTTAAGCTACATTAATAATGTTCACATTCTTTCAAAACTACGAAGTGATACATTGAAACTAAATGTTGAAGTTGGTCGTTTCTCTGATATACCGAGAGAATCTCTGATATACCAAGAGAACTGCGTCTATGTGTATTTTGCAGCATGCATGCAATGTGTTGAGAACGAATTTCATTTTGTATTGGTATGTTCGGCATATAGAACAATCTGAGAATTTTTTTTTTTGCCACGTTATCATTGTTCATGGCAAAAAACTTTAAAAATTATCTTATTTGTTTAAAGCTTCTTCACGATCGCTTACAATTAAGCTCTGTAACTATTTGAAGAATGCATGGAAAGCAAGATCTGATATTCTTGGTTAGTTATATTATTATTTGTGTATTGTTCTCTGTTATCAGTCTTTTGTCACTGTGTGTATATATTATGTATTGCCATAGCATTCCTGTATGCTCTTGCAAATCAATATTCATTCATTTAATTAAGAAGCATAATACTTCTTGTAATTTATATCTGATCGCCGATAAGTATTATGATGACATATATCAAGATAATTCAAATAAAATTGACACATCTTCCTTTTCAACTTCATTCGATCCGCTACAGATACATTTGATTTTATTGATCTTTCCAATCAGTACCTCATGCATTTTGCATATCCGAAGAAGCTTAAAATCGAAACATTGTTAAAGTATTGGATTGTTTCTGTTTGTTTACACATAAGAACGAGTCTTATAGCTGGCTGTTCGGTGTGAGCCGAAAATGTGTCTATGTGTTGATGTGTCTATGTGTCGATGTGTCGATGTGTCAATGTATCAATGTGTCGATATGTCTATGTGTCTAAGTGTTGATGTGTCTATGTGTCTATGTGTCAATGTGTCTGTCATTGGTGACTACGTTTACATGCATACATTATATTTGATACAGGTCTCGTACATATCCTTGCTGATGTATGAATATTTAATTGGGTGAGGAACTACTTTTACCGTCTATCACAGTTGAGCCAAAGAAGAAATTATACTGCGCTTTCGTTGACTTTCAAAAAGCGTTCGAAATTAAGCAGGAGAATTTTGATATATAAATTACTTCGAAATGGAGTCAGCAGTAAATGTGTGGCCATTATAAAATCTATGTTTGCGTTTGTGCGTCTCAGAATAAGATTTGGTGGACTTCTATCTGATGCCTTTGACAATTTGTTGGGAATAAAACAAGGCGGGCTTTATCTTCTTTATTATTCCTCTTTGTTATCAAATAATGAAGATATAGTAAACCTGAATGGACTTTTAATCTATTTGATATTTTTGCGGACGATACTGTCTTGTTTGCCAAATTTCCCGAACTTCTTCAACAGTTACTAGACAATTTATCCACATATTGTAGAAAATGGAACATAGAAGATAACGCTGATAAACTTAAGTAGTTGTGTTCAGAAATATATGGCACCCTGTAAACAATCGTTTCATATATAATAACCAAGAACTTCAAATCGTAAATTCCAACGTTTACCTTTGAATGTTGCAACACTTTAACGGAAAATTCTTACACACACAAAAAACGACTGTCTCAACAAGGAGCAAGAGCTCTCTCGTCACTCTTAAACTGTTTGAATAATATCTACATTACTACACATAAACAGTGTCTTCTTTACGACAGTATGCTTGGATCGGCACTGAACTTTTCTTCAAAAATATGGGGTTTTCATCTCGCCAACGACATAGAGATTATTTATAAGTTTGTTTTAAAAGTAGGTAAACGTGCTCCTATTGGATTTCTTTGCGGCGAGCTTGGTCATTTACCTATGCATGTTTTAAGAAAACAATTAATCCTAACATATTGGTTAAATATTGTTATACATAAACCAGCTTTTATATATGATGTTATAAAGACACTCATTAAAGACCAATATCTGCGAAAATGGTCAGCAGATATATATGATTGTGATTTTTGTCTGGAGAATTATTTAAGCTACATTAATAATGTTCACATTCTTTCAAAAAGGGGGACGAAAGATACCAGAGGGACAGTCAAACTCATAGATCGAAAACAAACTGACAACGTCATGGCCAAAAAATAAAAAGACAATCAGACAAATAATAGTACAGATGACACAACATAGAAAAATAAAGACTAAGCAACACGAACCCCACCAAAAACTGGGGGTGATCTCAGGTGCTCCGGAAGGGTAAGCAGATCAAAACTACGAAGTGGTACATTGAAACTAATTGTTGAAGTTGGTCGTTTCTCTGATATACCAAGAGAACTGCATCTATGTGTATGTTGCAGCATGCAATGTGTTCAGAACGAATTTCATTTTGTATTGGTATGTTCGGCATATAGAACAATCTGAGAATTTTTTTTTTTGCCACGTTATTATTGTTCATGGCAAAAAACTTTAAAATTATCTTATTTGTTTAAAGCTTCTTCATGATCGCTTACAATTAAGCTCTGTAACTATTTGAAGAATGCATGGAAAGCAAGATCTGATATTCTTTGTTAGTTATATTATTATTTGTGTATTGTTCTCTGTTATCAGTCTTTTGTCACTGTGTGTATATATTATGTATTGCCATAGCATTCATGTATGCTCTTGCAAATCAATATTCATTCATTCAATTAAGAAGCATAATACTTCTTGTAATTTATATCTGATCGCCGATAAGTATTATGATGACATATATTAAGACAATTCAAATAAAATTGAAATATCTTCCTTTTCAACTTCATTCGATCCGCTACATATACATTTGATTTTATTGATCTTTTCCAATCAGTACCTCGTGCATTTTGCATATCCGAAGAAGCTTAAAATCGAAACATTGTTAAAATATTTGATTGTTTCTGTTTGTTTATACATAAGAACGAGTCTTATAGCGTGCTGTTCGGTGTGAGCCAAGGCTCCGTGTTGAAGGTCGTACTTTGACCTATAATTGTTTACTTTTACAAATTGTGACTTGGATGGATAGTTGTCTCATTGGCACACATACCACATCTTCTTATATCTATTATACACTATTCAACGTGTGATTTTATACCATATGACAGAAATGCAAAATGTTCATTTTATTGTTCACGACTAAACCATGAAGTCAATGATATTTGGTATTTTATTTTATACGTAACTATATGTCCGGTTATTTATAGGATGTGTATATTGTACAAAGTCCAAACAAAAATATTTGTTTTCTCAGTAATGAAAACCAAAATTTTTAATAATTCACTTTCAAATTTTTTTAGTGAAACTCCTTAAAAACAGACTATGTCCTCTTTCATATGTAACACCTGTTATTAATTCATATCATTGGAAAAGATAAACGTATATGAGTGACATTATATGAGGCAACGAAACATCCATTTTATGAACTTGTTTTCATTATTGTTTAGGGACCAGCTGAAGCCCGCCTCCGGGTGCGGGATATTCTCGCTGAGTTGAAGATTCATTGGTGTCCTGGGCTGTTCTGCGCTCTTTTATTCGGGTTGTTGTCTCTTTGACACATTCCCGGTTTCTATTCTCAATTTTTGCTTAACAGCACAGTGCGAAGCTATTAGTTTCATACGATATTCACGCCATCTTGAAATTATTACGTAACAAATTTCGGTTCTCATTGATTGCCTTATGATTTGGGAAAGTTTCTATTAGCTAGAATGAGATATAAATTGGAACAAGTCCCGGACAGGAGAAGATATTAAATACGGAAAAGTGACAGTATGGGTATTCAAGATCTGACCCAATACCCGATCTATAAATAATTTTGACTTTACTGTTTTACCTTGCTGTATAATGTCGAGTCAAATTCATATTGATACATTGCTACATATTGACGTAATTTATGATATTGCGAAGCACCCTACACTTTTTTTTAGAAAAGTTACACTTGTATAAAATTATTGTCTAATAGGAAATACTATGTTTCGTTTCCTTGTTTTGTCATTAAGAAATGACATATCTTTTCAGCCATGTATTGCCAGTATGGCAAATGATTTAAATATCAGTGTATGCGTGAAGGAGTTAATGTTTTAACATTATGTAGCTCCATATTATAAAAACAAAAGGATGTTTTGCCTGCTGTTATAGAATATATTAAGCAATATGTGGGAATGATTTGAGTTATCTTTACTGAAATAACTTTCGATGTTTTAAAGTAAACCAAGACGCTTTATATCATATCACAATGTACGCAAAAAGTGGAAACCATCCTACGAATTTTAGGTCAAATATATTGATCGTTTAACTTGAAACATAATTTATCTTTATACACTTCAAATACAAATTGGTGGGAAATTTACCACGTTTTATTTTTTTTTTTTTTTTTTTTTTAAAAACCACGTTTTATGTTAGCAATAGAAAATGACAGTAACACTAATCATCCGAAATTACCTTTCAAATGTGTTTGCCGTGATTATATAATAGTTGTCCGGCCCAAGATAGCAATTAGGGATAATTATTGTGACAAGTTGTTAAAAATTACATTTACAAGGTCAGATCTGTTCTTACAACAATTAAATTGCATGAACAACAAATATTCTCGATTAACCTTTTCCGTAATATATCCTTATAAGTTGGTTTTACGATTTATTTGTCTTGTCTATATTTTTAGTTATTCTTTAAAAATTCTTGTTTTCATTTTCTATTTTGAATTAGTCGTTTATGTCTTTATTGAGTTATTTAGTACTTTCAGTTTCTTGGTTTCTTTCTCCCTTTCATTCATTTGATTTATTCTGTTTCGACCTGTCTTTTTATTTATGATACTTCTTTTGTCTTTGACATTCGTTTCCGTTTTAGATTTTTCTGTTATACAGTTGAAACCTCCTTTCTGTTTGAGTTGTCGTTATCGCCGTTGTTCAAAAGAGTTTTAGGTTCCATAAACCATACTTACAACACAAAATGAAAAACGAAAAAACTTATACACTTAGTACAGATCTTAGATTGTTTTCGAGAACTGTAAGCTTATTCAAAGACCGATTTCAAATAACAAACTAGGATTTTCGAAGCCAAAAGAGTAGCAAAAATTACCAAAGGGACATTCAAACTCATAAGTAGAATAAAAACTGACAACGCCATGGCTAAAAAAGAAAAAGACAAACAGACAAACAACAGTACACAAAACACAACATAGAAAACTAAAGACTGAGCAACACGAAACCCACCAAAAACTAGGGGTGATCTCAGGTGCTCCGGAAGAGTGAGCAGATCCTGCTTCACATGTGGCACCCGTCGTGTTGCTCATGTTAGTACGAACCCGGTAACAAGTCTAATTCGGTAGGTCACGTCGCACAATCGGGGAATAGCCTAGTCAATTTAGCTCTAAAATCACTCAACCTCCAACTAATTGCAACACAAGGTTTTTTTAGTGCAAATTATAATATAGACTTGTACTAACAACATACTAAAACTTTACATTGATATAATTTGCGGAAAAGGTTATTTTGGTGTGAAATACGTGGTTTTTAGAGAAAAAATGCTGAAAACTGGAAAAGAAGAAAAATTGTTATCTATGGTTACACTTTTAGACCTAAAGCTTGTTGAAGACAGGAAACCTTATCTTAATAGACTATTGTGTAGTCCTCTAGTTATTATTATTCATAATGAAGTAATTTTGAGGTGAAATGAGTGATTTTTAGAGAAAAACGTTGAAAACTGGAAACGTAGAAAATCTCCGTTGTTAATGGTTAATATTTTTAAAATTTGATCTGTATAGAAAAAAGAACATACTATTTTATGTTTATTTTGTGAAGTCCTTCAGTTATCAATATTAATATTTGGGTAATTTTGGTTGAATATATGTTTTAAGACAGAAAACCCGAAAACTGGAAATGAAAAAATCTCGGTTATTGATGGTTAAAACTTTCCAATTGGGATCTAAATAGAAAATGATATCTGATGTTTATCTTAAGAAGTCCTATAGTTATTAGTATTTAAAAAAATTGTAATTCTTGTGTCAATTGTGACAAATAGAAATAAAAAGCTCGGTTATTCATGGTTAAAACTTTTAACATAGGATCTTTATAGACAGACTATATTATCTTATGTTTATATGCATATGTATTCCTCTTATTATCAATATCAATAATAATCAATTTGTTGTGTGAAATATTTTGTTTTACGAACTAATTACAAAACAAGAATGTGTCCATAGTACATGGATACCCCACCCGCACTATCATTTTCTATGTTCAGTGGACCGTTTGGGTCAAAACTCTAATTTGGCATTAAAATTGGAAAGACCATATCATAGGGAACATGTGTTCTAAGTTTCAAGTTGATTGGACTTCAACTTCATTAAAAACTACCTTGACCAAAAACCTGAATCTGAAGCGGGACAGACGGACGAACGAACGGACGCACGGACCGAAAAACATAATGCCCCTAAGTGAGGGGCAAAAAAAAATAAAAAAAATTAAAATCTTGGTTATTTCCAGTTTGAATTTTGAAAACGTAAACAGGGAATGTGTCAAAGAGAAAACAAGGCCACTTTAATGGGTCTTTAACATAGCAAGTTAATCCGGCACACGGAGGTAGGCTTCAGCTGACCCCTTAATTATTTTGTACACTAGTTCAGCAAAATGGACACCACCTTAAAGGCCTTGAGTCGGTTTCACAAAAAAACTTACGACTAAGATTGATCGTAAGTCATGGACAATTCAGTATACTTAAGTTTTTTTTGTGAAATCGACTCCTGAACTCCAATACATACAAATGAACCAAAATTATCAACAACAAAAACAAAACACACAAGACAAACAAAGGTTAAATCTTGAGGTTCCTGACTTGGTATAAGTGCAATAATGGCTGGGGTAAAACATATTGTGTGAGAACTCAACCCTCGGCTCCCCTAGTTTCTCTAGACAATGTAGAATAAATAAACACACAGTAAAACTCAGTTTTAAAGAAGTGCATTTTGTGGAAGTTTGAAATTTTTATCTTGTGTTTCTGTTATGTGTTTATAGCAATTATACGTGTTCTGTAGGTATAATAAACGAACAAAAAATGATTGTGTTCAAAAATAACTGTAAATCAGTTTGGTTACTCAGTGACTTTGATTTTGTCATGTTAATTGCTGGAAACTTCATTTTTCTAGTGTCCTTGCATCGTCATTGACTGTAGTCCTTTTTGTGTATTTTTTCATTAGCTACTTTTACAATATTTGAATTGCATAAAGTCACAGTTAAACACAGACGATGTGATTGAAGATTTCTCTTAATGTGTTGCTCATTTTTTTTAGCAAGCTCTATCAATATCCACGTTTAATTTCAGATATATAAGCTTTTTAAATTTAGGAACATATACTTGTTCACTGAATTAGCATTAAAAATGGGGCAAAAGATACCAGAGGGACAGTCAAACTCATAGTTCGAAAATTAAATGTAGATCTGATATTGTTTAAGGCAATTTCAAGAGCAGCTTTGTCAATACGATTATAAGTTTACCTCAAGAGCTTGAATTTAAATAGTAATTGTACCAAAGTGGTCCAATTTTGGATGTTGAAAATGAGATAAGCACTGTTGAATGAATTGATGGGATCACTTCCTGGAGGAAGTATTAATAGTAACAGCACCTTATGTGTGTAACCAGTAAGGTAAAACCTGTACGTGGTGGTCTGAAACATCAACCAAATGATAATGAAAAAGAACTAACATGGGTTGTCTGCTGTATGAAAATATTATGGCCAAACATATATATATATATATATAAAGAAAAGCATTACAAAGTTCCTTCTTTAAGATATCTCATTGAATTAATTTAATAAAAGGTAATCAGCTTTAGCCTAAGAACTGTAAATAAGTGGACGACTTATGGCCAGAGTTAGCGTTTAGATAGTCATGTCTAATTTGAAATTATGTGTGTTATTTTTTGTTAGTCGTTTGGGTTGCTTTCTCATTGACTTTAAAAACCTCAAATCTCTCTTTATTCATGATTATACTCTATTATAGAAATATCAATGTTAAAGACGCCGTTTTCTGCTTTCGGAATGTGCTGACCTGTATTCAACTCATTTGAACGAAACTACAAAAATATTTAAAAAAAAAACACCTCATGCCTAAAGAATATAAATGTTTAGCTTTTAAGGTCCACTAAACTCTATCAGTGATTTCTTAAGTATGTTTGATCGCTTGCCAGTGAAACCATAATTTATTGTAAAATCTCCCCACTTTAAAAACATAAGAAGATGTTGTATGATTGCAAATTAGAAAACTTTCCACAAGAGATAACAATGATGTGGGTGTGGATGTTAACAAATATAATAGCTCATCGTTAAAATATAAAACTGTTAAGACAATAAATGGAAAAACAAATACGACAGACAGCAATCAATAACCACCAAATAATAAAGGGCCACTTTCTTGTGATAATCATATTAATAGTGTTCAGCGTTAACCATGTTTGCGAGCACTCAACCCTTTCATAATCAGGAACAGTTTTGAAATAGCATACAACATAAGAACAAATTGTAAAACTCAGTTTTTTTTCTGTTAAAGACCGATGGAATTTTTTACTAAAGAAAAAAGAATGTCATGTGGCTCCTTGTTATCCAATAAGAGAAGCTAATTCTTAACCGATATGAAATAAAACCAATTAACAAAAAGACACTGCGTTCTAAAAGCTAATTACAGTTGATGAATAAATACTGTTGGCACCGACTTAAATATAAATCAGGACACACCCGATTAGCAACCAAAGTGAAAAGTGGATTCAGTGTTACAGCCAAAGCTTTATTTATATGGTGAGCGAGTACTGAGATCGTCGCTTATTACATGAGTAGCTATTTGCTTCGAGGAGCTTGAAATTTTCATTTGTGAACAAATATTTAACATACAATCATTTAACACTCATCATTCTTATTTTTTTACGAAAAACATTGTTGGATTCTAAATCTTAACATGTTTGTTCTAGAAGGAAAATGAAAATAAAAATATTGTTTTCTTTATAGAGTTGTGGGAAAAAAATACATTAAAGACTTTGAATTTCAAAAATTAAGACTTGCAATAACATTTTTTTTTATAAAGGACAAAACATGTGTTTCGAGAACCTCTCCCCAACAAAAAATTAACTGTCAGTGCCTTTAACACACGGACAGAATTCTTTCAAATACCGAGTAGGATTGTGACTAAGTTGGTTAATCTAATTCAGTAAAGTTTCCCATTTATAGGTTACATACCAACACTATGGTGGAGAATTAGATTCATGGATTGTAAAATAGCAGAACACAATCGTGGTCTATATCTTTATTCAAATATACAAATTTTGAGACAAGAAAGTGATGCATATGTAATATTATTCTTTTAAATTGAGATAATTATGTATTGTATTGTATTATTTCAACTGTTTTAAAAAATACTGATAATTTTTTGAATAAATTAATTTTTTTCAACTGTAGCAAATAAGGGGAAGCAACTAATATAACCTTACTTTTACTACAAAAAATTTTGATTAATTACACCACTTTCCGCAAAATATATTTTTGTATTATTTTAGTATGTTGTTCATAGATAGTAACAGACTTGTTTTTCAGAGAAAAACTTTGTGTTGCAATTAGTTGCAGGTTGTTCACTATATTGACTAGACTAGAAAAGGAGACAGGATTGTAGTTGCGACAATTGGAACATATCCGCTATATTCTGCGAAACAGATATTCCATAACGGTCACCCTACTCGTGATGGCGTCCGTAACATTTACGAAGTGATGATTTCAACTTCACCACTTGAAACCCTTGGTTTAATAGCTTCCTTATCAGCAGCAACTCTCTATCAAAGAAATCACGATAGGAAATACAAGCCGTGGAATATAGTATCAACTGGGAGATATAATATACTCCGTATGTAGGCGCTGCTGGCATGTTGCTACATAAAAATGGAACGTTCACAATTGTGAAGCTGAAATCATCTCTTTTGTCGTAAAGTTTTGTTTTCAAACGACCCTCATTTTCAATTTCTAGTCAAGATATGAGGCAAACTTAACTGTATCTGTTGTATCCTTTATTTCAAGTTCGATGGGATAGATGCGTTCAACATAGTCACTAAATTTTGAATTATTTAGTGAGAGAACATCATCTATGTAACAAAACGTAAAGTTAAAGGATACTGCTAACTTCTTTTCTTTCTTCCTAAGAAGTTCCTGTATGAAGACATCATCATTGAATAAAGGAACAAGTCGGTCAGAAGAGGACCACAGTTGGTTCCCATGGAAATACCGATTGTTTGTTCAAAAACACGTCCTCCAAACGTAACAAATATGTTGTCAATCAAGAAATTAAACATCTTGATAATGTCAGTTTCAGAAAATTTTTTGTTTGAATCAGAGTGATTTTTTACAAAGTACGATTTGTCCTTCCCTAAGACAAGATACTTGTATCTACGTTGGCCGTTCTTTTTTTATGAAACAAAGCAGGACCAAATCTTTCAATTTGTCTTTTAGTTTGGAATTGGGAATTCTTGTGTAAAGTGTAAAAAAGTCAAATGTTTAATAATTAATTAATAAACTCATAACACATAAAATGTGCAAAGACTCCATTAACAAACGTACAAAAGCATGACCTTGCTCATGATCAAATAAAGTGTAGACAGAATGAGGGACCATAATCGTTCATGACTTGAAATCAGTGCATATTTAGCAATCAATGAGCTGGAATCAATCAAAATAAAATTAGTACCTATGGAGACAATAAGCAAAGACTCAAATACAGTTTTATATTGATGATAGTAAATGTATGTAAAATACCGATATTTACACTGATCGTATCCTACTATTAAGAACCGAGGATGTGACTCCTACAGGTAAAGTTCAACTTTCAAATAAAACAGTTGTATCTATGAACGTATCTAGTAAAGGGTTTATAAGTATTAATGAATTCCCTGACTTTATAATTTGCTAGTTACATACAGAATACGTTCTTAAAAATTTTAAACTTTACAACAGGTTTAGATTTATCGAAAGAGTAGGAAAGCTTCACACTCTACGAAATGGTCAAATGGACATTACCCATAAAAAGAGAAAATTTACAATTATAGCGGTATTAATTTTTCTTTTATTTGTCTCCTAACTTTTGTAAGATATTTCCCTTGTGGAACGTAAGTAGAAAAATCTCAAAAAAGACAATATATTAACGTCATACTAATGCCTTGTCTGGGAACTTTGTTCATTTAGTTAATAAATCTTGTCGGTATACTTAACAACAGAAAACCAGGCCTTTCATAGCCGACTATACGGTATGGGTTTTTCTCGTTGTTGAAGGCCGTACGGTTGCCTATAATTGCTTACATCCACTTTATTTGAACTTTTGTGGATAGTTGTCTCATTGGCAATCATACCTCATCTACTTATTTTTATAATGCTCATTATTAAACTAATATATTTTGTGTCGATACTTTAAAAATGAGTACCCACGACAACCAATAAGTGCTTTAACAGATCGTTTTACAACTGCGTTTCTGAAAAAAGTACTTTCAGTAAATTAATTCATACGAAATTAAACTAAACTACCAAAAAAGTACTTACTTTGGTAAGTTTACCTCCTAATTCCGTTTGAATCAAAATTATCGTATATTCTAAATAAAGAATGCTTACTTCGCCCCGAATGTAATGACATGAAAATTTAAACGTTTATATATATATAGGCTATAGTAAATAACAGTTACACTAATCATCTTAATCTGATTTTCAAAATTTGTGATGTGCTGTTTAAAAAATAATCATCGCGATCTTCGTGAGCGATTAATAATAAGTACGACTTATTTATAGAATCGTTTTTTAAATGTCATTTCAGTAACGAACAAGAACAAGGAATAACAAATATGTTCATTTCCGAAATCCCATATATTTTTTAATATTTCTTGATGTTTCCTCTTTTGTGAGTAGTCACTAAATGTCATTTATTTGGACAATTAACAATGAAACCCTAAGACATTTTCCTCTACAAGCATGTTTGATATATATGTTTTGTTTTGTTTACATAATTTTATAATACTTTTGACTATGGCCAAATATATTAAATTAGTACATGTTGAAAAACTTAAACCAACATTATTTTTTACCAGTATTTCATTCTTGACTGCGAAAAGCTTGAACAGAGTAGAAATTAATATTTTGCCATGGCTGAAGGGTACGTATACTGTTTAATATTGTTTGAATTGAATTATTCAATTAAGTGAAATGCATTATACCGGGCATATGTGTATTCTTATCTCCATCAAATTAGTACATACTATAAGCAACACAGTGCTAAAGTTGTGTCACGAAAAGGTAGCAGTTCCGCTCAATACTATTTGCAATATCTCTTTACGAGAAGGAAAATATCCAAACTAGCTTGAAGATAGCTAATTTAATGCCTATTCTCAAAAAAGAAAATTCACCCATGCCTTCAAATTAGTAATCAATTTTTCGTATTAGTTGTGATGGGAAAGTAATGGAAAGAGTTGTTTTAAACACTTATACAACCATCAATACGCTAACAAATTAATTTTTTTTGAATATCAATCCGGATTTCTTCCTAAAAACATCAACTGTCAATAAATTTTTAGAAATATACAACTGCATCCTAAACTCTTTGGAAAACAAAAGAAATACATTGTTTTGTATTCTGTGACTTTTCTAAAGCGTTTGACAAAATTTGGCATAGAGGTCTAATTTACAAACTGAAAGCCTATGGTATTGATGGAACCTTATAACAGATTATCTGCATGATAGAAAACAAAGAGTAATACCGCTTAATTCGTCCTCTTCCTTTTGTAATGAGTCAGCAGATGTATCACAGGGATCTGTTTTGGTTTTATATATCAATGATATTGTTGATAAGCTCACATCGCTGAGTACGCTTTTTGCAAATGACTCTTCATTCATTTATTCTGGTAACGATAGAGAACAGATTAAATCTGTGATCGATCATGACATGAAAGAGCCGGATGATTGGTCAACTATTAAATGGCGAGTGTCATTTTATTCTGATAAAACAAAAAATACGATAGTATAAAATATTGAGATACCAGTTCTCAACTTGTCCTTAAATGATAACCATATCCCTATAAGTACATTCCATTAGCACCTAGGAGTTACCTTTAGTAGTTACGCAAAATGGAACTATCTCATTCAAAGTATAATTACAAGTGTAAGTAATTACATCACATGTATGTTTCAAGAGAATCCGTTAGTTTGATTGGCTAACAAAAATCGCGCGTCATTCAAAAATTAACTTTCATATCAAAATGAAATGTAACTTTCGTATTGACATGTGCTTCCACAAAAAAGTGCACAGGAAAATAAAAGAAAAAACTTGATCATGGTCTTACAATAAAAATGTAATTGTAAGAAATGAATGCTTCTTTTAGTAATTTGATAGGGTTGTAAAAGTGTTGATCGTGCACACATTTTTAGAATGAAGCGCTTCCGCGCTTCATACAAAATGTGCTTCGGTCAACACTTTTACACCCAAATAAAATTACAAAAAGAAGCATTCATTTCTTAAATAAACACCTTAATGTTCTGCGTAAACTCAAAGATCGATTGTCTCGAAATAATTTAGAAAAACTCGTAAGAATTGTAACAGGTCTATCAATTCTTACTAAAACGGATATGCTGTATTCTGAGGTTGGCTGGGAATCTTTATATAAAAGACGAAGAAAAAGAAATTTACAGATGTTCTATAATATGAATAAAAAAAAAAACACACGCACTTGAGCTGAGAACCTGTGTTATTTCCCCCAACCAACTATTCGTTGCAAAACGGTCAAAATATCATTGTTCAATTTTGTAGACTTTCCATTACTACTGAATGTTTTGTTCCGTCCACAATACGAGAATGAAATAAGCTTGATTTAAAATTTCGCAACATCGACTTTTTATCTAAATTTAAGCTAATTTGAAAGAATTGAAAAATGATAGTGTCCAGAGTAGAGTTGCAACGTACGTACTTTCGGTGCGGTCCGAGGAAACTGAATATTATTTTAACTCAGTTGCAATGTTCCGCTTCATTTCTAAACTATGAACTTTTCAAAGGTAAAGTTATACTGGATCCTTCCTGTTAGTGTGGGTCTTATATTGAGGATGTCCATCATGTCTTTTTCGTTTGCCCAAAATACACTAAATGTAGAAACATATTACTCAACAATCTTTCTTGGCTTACCAACAACTTTTGTTTTAGATACTGAACTGTTAACTTGTGGAGACGTTGAAATTTCTCCTAAATACATGTTTTATTTACATGTGTAGCTTTATAGATAAATATATAAGATAAACCATCATGAGATAAGGTTAATGTAGCTACTTGTGATCTTTTGAAACATTGAGAGAGCCCCTAAACAAAGATTACCTGTTATCCTAGACATAGATGTAAGGTCTCAGCTTCGATGATTTTGACAATGTCTATTCGGTTATTCGCCATTCACAATTATACCACTGTATGTTGATTTTGTTGTTTATTTTAACATGGTCGACTTTTTTTGCACACTCTCTTCAACACAGTTGTTTTACAGTCAAGAAAAGGGGATTGCTACAACGTCTTACATGTAGAGAAGTTTTGTTTTTCCATTCATATAATCAAATTCAAAAGTAAACGGCACTTCTCAAAATGCTATGATAATCATATTCTATGATTAATATTTTAATAATTACACGAACTTCAAAATTTAATTTAGTCTTTAACTATATACAATTTGAAACAATTTTGAAAAATATAGTTATTTTGTATAATAATCCATCTTACCACACCAAATGAAAATGAAACGGTTTACCAGATAGATACGGTTACCATGGCTTTACCTCTGGCAGATTAGTTTTGATCGAATTCTTTATTGTCGGCCTTCTTTATTAATTCTTGATTTTATATATAAAAACATAACTTTATTTGTAAAGTTCTATATAAAGTTCAGGTCAATGTTATCTTTTCATATTTACGATTTGATTACTAGTATATGACTACATTATGAGTTTAAAAGTGGTCAAATGAAGTTGCAATTTTATGAATCATTTAAAAGAGAGGTGAAAGATTCCAAAAGGGCATTGTAAACTCATCAGTCGAAAAAAAAAACTGACAATGCCATGGCTAAAAAAGAAAAAGACAAACAGACAACAGTACACAAAGCACAACATAGCAAATTAAAGACTGAGCAACACCAATCCCAATAAAAACTGAGCGTGATCTCAGGTGCTCCGGAAGTGTGAGCAGATTCTGCTCCACATGTGACACCCGTTGTGTTGCTCATGTAAGTACAAACCCGGTGATAAGTCTGATTCGGTAGGTCACATGTAGGGAAAAGGTTTAAAGTTTGAAACAAACATTTGGAAATTGTGAAACAAGACCTACCTCTTCACGATTATGATATTGTTACTTCAAATTAGATATTATAACTCGTATACGAAGTAAAGTAAGTACTGTTAGTTTTTCTACGTAAGGTTTCTTTCTTTTAGTTTATTTTGTCAGTTTTGATACTGTGCAAATTACAAAATGTACCATCCAATATGTACTAAGTATTTAGTCTTTTATCGAATTCACCAACAGAAAGTCCAATTGGAAGTATTATATTCACATATATAAAGAGCTTTTGTTAAGCGTTATACAGATAGATTCCTGTCAACAGTCGATTATTTATAAACATTGAGGGTCTATATTTCTAGGGAAAAGTTGGGATTTACAATTTTGATAATCCAGGATACAATATTCACATACGCACTTGATAAAAACACAAACATGTTGCACTTAAACTTTGATTGATTTCACAACAAGAATTTTCCAAAGATGTATACTTACTTTTGCATTTGTTATTCTATCATTTTATTAAAATGATGATCCTTATATATTTTGCACTTCATCTAAATGTGTTAATTTGTCTGTACTAGGATTGGTTGCCTAGTGTTTGTTTTTGTGTAAATTTATATATTTTGTAATAATGCTATCATTCCCTTTCCGCACTTTATTTTTAGTTTTCATCGAGGCGAAAGTAGCCCTTACTCTTACTCTTATCAAAATCACAAAGTTAATTTACTCATCCTTACCGAATATTGCTATTAAAATTTATGAGATATTTGTCCAATGTTTTTGTATAATTAATACTGATTATTAGTTTGTACATGTAATCATAGAAAATAGAGTTTGCATATCCTGAAAAACTTGTCATTCTTTAAATTAATTGATTGATTTGTCGGTGTTTAACGCCACTTTCAACACTCTTGTGCTATTTCGTGGCGGTCAGTCTTTATTGGTGGAGGAAGCCGGAGTGCCCGGAGAGAACCACAGACCTTTGGTAGGAAAACAGTAAATTGAGAGTGAAGTTAATTCTAGTTGTTTTCGTATGCATTAAACGGCCTTCCTGGTTTTGCATTCACATTTCGTGCTGTTTTGTTACTTCATGGGTTTACGCGTCCCTGGCGTTCAACTGTTTAGGTTTGATCGTTCCTTATGAATGTAACTTCCGAACGCACACAATATATAAAGTGTTTCTTTATTTATTAGCAGTAGTTCGATGCCGCTGCTGGAGGACTCTTGATATTGTCAGCTTGAACAAATTATAACATGAACTTATCTAACATCCCATCCCCTTACTGTTACCATACCAAAACATTATTAAGAAAATAAGGATCCAACTATAAATCAGGCAAAGTTGACATAGCATGAATATGGATGTTATGTTAATGTCCATTTTGATCATATAGCTTCCAACCTTGTAGCGTAGTAAAGAATTCCTTTCTTTCAAATGGTTAGTGTTGAGCGTCCCCGATGAAAGCAAACACAAAAAAAAAAAAAACTTATCAGACGCACAACAGTTGTCAAGTTTATTTTATATTCATTCAAAGTATTTGCGATTTTTGAGTTCCTGTGACTGTTTTTTATTTGTAATAAATGGCAATTCTTTATTCTACACCACAACATTGATATAAAAGTTATTAATAAAAAAAACTCATCAAAGATTCCAGGCTATTTGGTTTATAATTTGGTCTTCTAAGTAGTACACGTGTACATAGTAACAATCTCTTTATCTTTATTAAGTTAGCAAAACTTCACTTTCTTCACCTTCATAGCATCAGCAATCTAAAGAAAGATTAAAATCAATCATTTATCTGTAATAATAATATAGATTCTACAAAGATACGAACATTCCACTGTATTTCATCGAGATCACAGATTAGCAATCTAAGATCACGGATTGTCAATCCGATATGATCACGGATTACCAATCCGAGATCACGGATTAATTATTTTTTTCATGTGTCCCTTTATGGTACGGGAGTTACACGACTACACCCTTTTATCATTTGTTTACAAAACGTTAAAACAAGATAAATTATTCACAAGCTTGATATCAATTGATCTAAACGTGTTTTTATTAAACCCTTTTTTGGTTCTTAAAATTATATTTGATCTTCTCCTGCGTACTTGCTTAAGATTATTCTCAGCGGTATCAAACACGCCCATACAAATAACAAAAATGATGGAGTATTTGTACTTTTTGAGATGGTCCCCACATCATATTGTATTCATCTTCCATCCAAGACGAGCGCCAACAGTAGTATCGACTTTTCTAACACATCTATTGAAATCATGTTGCGCTAGAGGTATTTAAGATTCCATATGTAAACGCTTAATTTACATGTATTCGACGTTTTCATCATTTCGAAATTAATCTGCATGTTTTTATCTTGACTGTTTTACATAACACTTATACATATAAATAACCTTCAATATAAACTATTCAAATCGTGCGTATACATATTCTTCACTCAGTACAATTTTAACAATGTTCAAAAGCAGTTTTTTGCAACAATTCTTGTAAATACAAAACAAATACCTGTTGTGACACGAAGTCGACCAGAAGTTGTTAGAACTGCAGCTGCATTGAAAGCCTTACATGTGTACTCTCCACTATCTGTCGTTTTCGTATTAATGATCCTCAACCTATTATAAAGACTGCACATGCTACACAGCTGAACCAATACAGACAAAAAGTATTAACATTATGATTTATGAATTTCATTTACCTTTTAAGACAAAACAAAATAATATGAGGAAAAATACCTTTCGATCTAGTTTGAATAAAGAACGGCACTGAATGGTTCCACAACGATCTTGTCTCATTGACAATCGTACTTTCTTGTTTTATATTGAATATGTATTTTTAATTCTAATTGATGATCTCTAGATTTAAATTGCTGTTGTTTGCAGTGTGCTCTTTTCGGTGTTCTGTAAGCACTATCTGATGTGACCCAATACAAATACTGTAACAGATAAAATTGAGAATGGAAATGGGGAGTATGTCAAAGAGACAACAACCCGACCAAAGTGCAGAAAACAGCCGAAGACCACCAATGGGTCTTCAACAAAGCGAGGAAATCCCGCACCCGGAGGCGGGTTTCAGCTGACCCCTAAATAAAAATGTGTACTATTTTTTATTCTACATTGGCTAGAGGTATAGGGAGAGGGTTGAGATCTCACAAAACATGTTTAACCCCGCCGCATTTTTGCGCCTGTCCTAAGTCAGGAGCCTCTGGCCTTTGTTAGTCTAGTATTTTTTTTAATTTTAGTTTATTTATATGTTTTGGAGTTTAGTGTGACGTCCATTTTCACTGAACTAGCACACAATTTTATTTAGGGGCCATCTGAGGACCACCTCCGGGTGCGGGATTTTCTCGCTACATTGAAGACCCATTGGTGGCCTTCGGCTGTTGTCTGCTCTTTGGTCGGGTTGTTGTCTCTTTGACATATTCCAAATTTCCATTCTCAATTTTAGTTCAATGAAAATTGACGTCATACTAAACAGAGTTTATATGAAAATGGCCGGCCTAAATGTTTTGGTGATTTTAAGAATAAGGTCATCTTACCTTGGCTTGTCCGTAAATTGAATCTCGAAAAGTTATATATATCTATGGAGGCACAGATTTTTCGGATTTGTAAATATTTACCTGGAATACTTGGAATTTCGTCTCATATTAAAACGCGTAGTATTGTTTAGTGTCATACCATCGTGAAACCACTCATAATCAGGCAATGGGTCTCCATTAATGTCGCAAAGGAAATACGCAGTATGACCAACGCACACAGCTGCATTTTCCATCTCTGCATTTTTCTTGATTGATTGTCCTAGATATAAATAAAATAAGGAATTTAATTTGTCAGTATAAGAGTTATGTCAACCAAAATAGACAGAACGTAAAACAAAATTAGCATTTAACTATATATATATATGCAAACGAAACACAATATTCCAATCAACGAAATTGTCAATGTACGAAATGGTCAGGGTACGAAATGGTTTATGGCCAGGGTACGAAATGGGGGTATTAAATGGTTAGAGTACGAAATGACTATAATTCGAACAAATAAAGGTTTGTTCAATATTTAAATGGTAGTCAAAACTGTTTTCTGTAAATGAATTGTTATGGAAAAAAATAATAGCAGTAAACTAATTTGTAACACTTAAATATGGATGAATTGGGATTTTTTTTTTACCTCAGTTCTATAAATTAGAAATTGCAAGTGTTACAACTCCAGTAAAATTAGAAAGGATTTTCAATTTCATGTATTGCAAAGTTGCCATTAAAAATACCTTTTTCAAGTCCAACTCTGCATTTATTTTTTTTCCTTATGCTATTTTAATTACCTGCAGTTGCCAAAAACGCAGTACAACACAACAGGAGCACATTGAATATTAAAGTCGACATCAGTGATGGTGTGTTTTAAAAAAGGAATCAGTGGCTGTAATATGACATGGAATAAATTACAACCTGTATGGTATTATATAAACATTTCTATGTAATATCATAACATATGTGTTAAACGTCTCTAACCATCAATATTGTAAAAGTTATAAAGTACAGCACACGCTACTTTTTGTGTCTACATTATATTAGCAGAAATCATATGTACTATCTGTTGTCCTTCATCTTTATGTCTAACCTCGGGGCCTCGGTAGTCCAACTACTAAACCACTAGCCTGTCAACACTGAGCTAGTGAGTAGAATTCCCCGAACGTGCCAGGTGCGCTCGACTACAATCTTAATTGACTAGGATTCAGTGGTTATCGTTTGCTTCTGTATATCTTATTACATTTTTTTTTATTATTGTGTTTTACATAAATCCGGCCGTAAGTATTATCGTTGATATTGTTTTACATTTGTCATGTCGGTGTATCTTACTATTAGATATGGGTTTCACTCATTGTTGAAGGCCGTACGGTGACCTATGGTTGCTAATTTCTGAGTCATATGGGCCTACTTCGATTCATCCAACTCGGGTTAGTAGAGTCTGTCGAGTCTACTCGACTGACAATCGAAACCCCTCCCCCCCCCCCCCCCGAGTTTGACCTTTTGAACCTACCCGAGTTAACTCGACATCAACCCTCGGTTGAGGCAGGTTTGCTAGACTTACAAAATGGCGACAAACAAGAACAGCAAAGAAGAGTATGATATAAATAACCAAAATTTTACAAAATACAACCGGAGAAAGGGGCTGTTATTGAAATTTAGTTTTTTGTTGTTTTTTTTTTTTTTTGGCATTAAATAAATAATTTTCGTGTGTAAATACCTTCGGTGATGTTTAAAGAGTAGGAAAAAAAAGATATTTTCGTGATTATGAGTTGCGAAGATTAAGATGTGAATATATTACGACAATCCACTCTCTTTACTTACAATAGGAGTTTTAAAATGAATAAAATGACCTGGTAAGAACTGGAAATGACTAAATGATAGAAGTTTTTTAATATAATAAAGTTACAAATTTGAAAATAAAAATTGTTTATTATCGACGTCCATAAAAAGAAAATTATCAACTGCTGCTATATTTATAGCCACCATTTTGAGCATTAACACTGATTTTATAACTCTAGTCAACCCGAGTTGGACGAATCGCAGTAAGCCATTGTGAAGAGTTACCTAACTGGCATTTATACCACTTTTATTTTATATAAAGCATACTCATAGAAGTTTAAAAGAAATATTTTTCAGTACGGGCGAAAAAATATATCCCATTAAACATTTGATTCTGTTTCGAATAATGTTAGATTCAGTTTAACATTTAAAAAAAAATATTAAAGGGAAACACGCTCGATGAAAAAACAAAAATCTAGTTTATAATTGTAAAGTATATTTAGGAAAATAGAATAAGCGGATGTGGTATCGTTTCCAATAAGACAACTGCATGTATTCACTTAAGATAAATTGACGTAGATTTAAGCAACAAAGGTCGTGATACTAGGAGTTCATTTTTAATACAATGAATTATCTAATTCATAAATGCTAATGGACTGATTAAAATAGCAATGGACTTTCTACAAAGAATTAAATTGAAAATATTTAATTGGTCGTTTATTTTGAAATTAAACAATTGTATAGTCAGTTTGGTGTCAGTGGGTAATTATGTTATATAGATACAATGGATAAGCGTGGATTCTTGAAAAAGAAACCATGAGCCCGGAGGGCGAATGGTTTGTTTTTCATGAATCTACGCTTATCCATTGTATCTATAACTTAAACTATTGTGTTAATTTCTTTTCAAAATTAAAGCCTTTTCTTAATTAGAAGGTATTGTAAGTGAGTTTAAATAGCCATGTTATCGTGTCCAACGATGCATTGATAATTCTCAGATCACAATTAATTGGTTAACAAAATACAAATATAACACTTCTACCTTTAAAGATCTTTATATTACCAGGCATATGAATATTATCTGTTTATACAAAATAAGACATATTCGAAATTATTTCTAATAAAATTGAAAATGGAAATGGGGAACGTGACAAAGAGACAACAACCCGACCAAAAAGCATATATAAAGTATATATAATAAGTATGTTATCGAAATTTTTCTAGCACTCCAGGCACATCACGATTTTCTCGCATATAAATTTGCGAACAAACCTTTGTAAAATTATGTAGTAAAACAGATGAAATCATACTATATTTATAAAACAAAAATTGACAAATAGAATGTAATCATTTTTGTTTCAAACATGTGAAATAGCCAATAATTATAAAAAAAACAACGGTAAAACTCGCTTTTATTACAAAAATACATGTATCCACTATAACATGCAAAATTAGAAAAAAAAAGAATTGGAACAACAGAGAGAATACAGGGATTCGAACCTAAACCGACAAATCCCTATTTTTAACTCATTGATTTTAACCATGCTAACCTCGCCGCTACCAACTCATACTATACGACTGCCTATTGTGTCTATATAAAGGTACAAGCCCTGTGTGTCCGATGAACCGATATATATCAGATGTTCATTTAAATATATAAAATAGACACTTATAGTGTAACCCATTGGTAGCCGAGAGGTTTCGTCGATGTGTTGATGTCAGTCACACATAACAGATTTCAAGGAAGGGTTCGATTCCCAGTGAAGGCATATAAAAATTACAAAAATTAAAGGTAAGTTTTTAAATTAATTCCATTAGTGAACAGAAATCAGTAAATTAGCCAATTCAAACTTAATGAAATTAGGCACACAAAGGAAACAATCGAATATAATTTGGTGAGTCAATTTCAGCGGCAGATTTAGGAAGCGTTGATTCTAGAAAAAGAATCCACGGTAAATGAATAGGCTGACGTCACCACAATGGTTTAAATATTTCGTATACACAGGTCTTGCTATTCAGAATGACATTTAATTACACTTATATAAGTACATTTAGTACATTTTAAAAGTCAACATCGTGATTGTTGCAATAGAAGCAGACATGTTTATGATATAGGCTTGTAATATTTGTAATCATAGTGTATAGGAACACTTGTACTTGTAGGATTAGTTCTTCTATTGGTTTAAGAACAGACCGATGCAGATGTATATTGACAGAAAAGAAAGACTTTTGTTTAAACCTGTATTATGGGCTGTCTTCAACTTGCAGTGAGAGGGCAGTTTTGTTCAATGTTGAAGGCCTCACTAACAGTGTCTTTAAGCGGAAGAACAGTAATTAAACTGGTGGTTATTTGCTTTGGGTTAGTTATGCATATGTAGCGATATTATATCATGAATTGATAAAACATATCCTTTATGTTTCATTTTGAATAGCGAACATCGACATTCAAAAAGTCTCCTTAAGTATTTTCAATGACAGAGAAAATCAAATAACCTGATGCATTTTGTTTTTATATCAAACCATCACTTCACTGCAATTGACCACTAAGCTACTGGGTGTAGAAAATTGTATCACTCTACATACCGCACGACTTCTATATATTGAAAATGTACAAAACAACTCAAACTGTTAATGCAATTTTATGGCGTACTCAAGATTGGACAATATAACGGCGAGTTCAACGAATAAGGATTGGTCTCAAAATTTTAATAGGTCAACACAACTAGTTGGTAAAACGATAAACATATCTTATTGTTATGAAACAAACAATGTAGATAACTTACGGAGGATAATATAGAACCTCCAAACAGTAAATTTTGAAATTCGAAATCAAAAATCGTGATCATAGATTAAAATCGTCATTATGTTTTTTTGTCAAATAGTTAACATGGTTAATATAAACCTTAAATGTTGTAGTTGTAATATAGGCAAAAAAAAAAAAACTAAAACAAAAACAAAACAAAACAAAACAAAACAAAAACAAAAAAACTATTAGTTTTACACTAACCTGACCACAAATAAATCCTCCTGATTGTCTGGATATTGAAAAATTAGGTTAGTAGAGAACAATGCAAAAGATTGCAACTAGTTCAAGATATTGATCACTTATCTAATCAGTTGACACTACTAATACATTGTACGCATATACTTGCAATTCATAGTATATTTGTATTTGGTGGTTTTTCTTTTGTGTACAAAGTTTTTAACGTTCAGAACGTCCAAATAATAGTTACTGTCTCATTATAATTAACAACTACATGTATTAACTCGTCAAGATTTAGATTTTTTTTTTGACAACTACACCAGGCAAAGTTGTGCTAAATACTTTGTTTTGTTGGTCGGTTGATGTATTGTTTCAGAGCAACCTTACCACACTATATGATTTTAGATTTCCTTTGTTGACCTTTTCTTGTCTATGGCCAGATGATAATTTTATAAAAAGTGCGTAAAAAGGTCATTATCATTTGTGTTGTTTTCCAAAATTACGAACTGAGAACCAAGGAATCGGGATTTCCAATTCAGTTCGGTTATTTAAGTCAATTTAATTTGCATATTAATTAACAGAATGTTGTAGATTTATTTACAATTTTATTTTCAAGGATATTGTCTTTTATGATCTATTGTAGTAATAATAAACTAAGACAATTTAGAAGGAGTTTATACATGTGGTAGCGCTCGGTCGACACTCATAAACGAAGAAAATTCCCAAGGACTAAATTTCAAGTTTGCGAATGAAAGGCTACGTTAGCATATCAATCAATCACTAGATAGATATAAGAAGATGTGGTATGAGACAACTCTCCATCCAAGTCACAATTTGTAAAAGTAAACCATTATAGGTCAAAGTACGGCCTTCAACACGGAGCCTTGGCTCACATCCAAGCTATAAAGGGCCCCAACAATGACTAGTATAAAACCATTCAAACACGAAAACCAACGGTCTAATAGTATGAATTTATGATAATTCTCATAATTATATAAATGGACCAATAATTATGTTCAGATTGAATGTACATACAATATAAGCCACTTGAAGACAGGAAAACAATATATATAATCAACCATTCAAAGAAATTTAAAGTATATACTTATTGTTCAACATTATTTCACTTATGATTGTATTAAGTGTTATGTAATCATCTAAATAAAATGCAACACTAATCTTTAAATTAACGCAAAGCAAATAGTAATGGAACAATTATATGCTCCAAGAAAAATGTTGAAAGAGCGTTATTTAGAATAGACTTTTTACCAGAACTTTTAAATAAAGATCTGACCGCAATCTCTCTGACAAAATTATAAGACAGTTCAAACAAGAACGTATTTACTATATGAAATTAATTAAGTACCTAGTAGATGTCCATATATTCTCAACCCAGATAAGCATTCCATAACAGCAAACACACATTTAATGTACATCACATTCACACAACTTACTTATCTATTTATTGTGGATCACAATTCGTAGGCTATTGAAATCAATCGCCTAGTATATACACAATGTTCACTGTGTTGATTCTAGCGATTGCGTGCACTGTTACTCATGCAGAAATTGTGCAAAATGCAAATATGGAAGGTTCATCAATTGCCCCATGGCATTGTAATGGCTGCACTGCTAGTATATCGCACGATAGTTTGAATGGAAAGCAAAGTATAATGATTTCTCACAGGTATTTTTATTTTTATTTCAATTAAACAACTTTAATATCTCTTTTATTTGCTCAATCCAACCCTTAGTTTTGATGAATTGCTTTATAAATTTTTACAAGTTTTTATCGGCAGCCTTTATAAATAAAACGCATATGTACTTTATAACTCTGCAACTGTTGTTTCACCTACATACCTTTACTTATTAAGTATATAGGTAAACGAAATTTACAGAGACAAGTGCATGTGTACAAACTGATCAACATTTACATGTCAGCATTTGGGTTTGTTATATAAGGGTCAACTTAGATATTTATTCAGTACATCTATGTAGGCAACCTCTTGAAAAACTTATATAAAATTGTATAGCACGAAAATTATATTCGGTTGATATATTTACATAAATGATACGATATGTATTGCATTTCATGTTATCATTATTTTTATTTATGAAATGTAGGTAAACATTATTTTTTTAAGATTTCAGGAATAAGCATACTAGTATTTATTATTGTTTAGAGGCCAGCTGAAGCTCGCTTCCAGGTGAGGGATTTTCACGCTGCGTTGAAGACCTATTGACCTATTAAGATAGAATGATGTCAACATCGTCCATATACCGCCAACCTTAATTGCAGAGGAATGGCAAGATAACACTTTAAAACATCAGTCTAATTAAGTCCATTCATCTCTGTTTAGTTGACAAGGCCGATAGGTACTGGAATAAATAGTATTTCAAGGTCCACAAACAGTCAATTTCAAGCTTAAAAGATACAAACAATCCAACTGAATATGACAAAATACATGTGTGTCCAAGTGAACGAAATGCAAACCAGTATTAGAATTATAAGAACAAAAACATTTTTGTTTAATTTCTTGCAATATTTATAAGATCGTTACTACTAAATATTAAGTGTTGTACCGTTTATATGTGTGTGAATACAAAAACTGTGGCATACTGAATATTTCAGGCGAGCAGGATGGGCCGGAGTTGAACAGACGGTGCACGTACAACCGAATCATAATTACTTCTTCAATGTACACTTAAAACTCCTCAACCTGGTCCCAGGATATATGTACCATCATATCAGTGTTAAGTTCAAATATTCAGTAAACAGTAAGTAAGATTTGATTTGAGGTGATCTCGTGTTAGCTTGCTACCATTGAATGAAAGAGTTCCTAGGTTCGATCCCCTGCTGTGTCGAACTTATTAAACATTTGTATTTTTGGATTATCCGCTAATCACGCGACATAAACACGTTTTAACAAAGACTGGTAGTTGGGAGGCAAACAAATGTGTCTGGATAGGATGACATATCCAACCGATTACAACCATCTGAGCTAGCATGTTAAACATCTTGCTCAGCGTGTAGGTCTTGTACAATTGATTGATTGATTGTTGGTTGTTTAACGGCCAGTGGCAAATTCGGTCTAGTACAAAGCAGTTGATTTTCATTTTACATTATTATGTTTTGCACTAATATTCATGTAATATCAGCCACTGGAGTTAAATATCAATTAATCATCATTATAATATAAGAATTTAAGAAAGTTCACATGCAAATTTTCATACAAATTAAATATTTTGTCTTCTTATGCGTATGCTTTCTCCAAAATCCAAAATCATGATCTAGTTCAAAAAAATGGAATAGCAAATGTAACGAACTAACCAAGGGTTTGTAAGAGCTGTTAACTTATTGTGTAAAGCCTACCAATTTTTTCAACTGTAAGAACATTTTATTATTGGCGAACAGTCAGTTCCTATAATGAATGTGGTATAACCCTAACCCTAACCCTAACCCTAACCCTGACCCTAAAATGTTTCGTTATTTTATTTATTTTTATTCATTGGCTTTCTATATGTTCAAAGATTCAAAAATGTGAATTGTGATTCATACACTTTGAAAAGTCTTTACATCGATGCTTATTTATAAAAAAAATAATTAAAGTTTAAAGAGTGCTGCCAAAACTACAGTACATATTATAGTGACGCCGTTATTAAAAAAAGAGATCAACAAAGTTCAACTTTTGCTCGGATGCATTTCGGATCATGCTTATACTGGCAACTGTATTGAATGAAGTGAAAACGATAAGTCAGGTTGGACTTTTAAATTTTCGAACTTTAAAAAAAATAAAAAGAGTTATCGTTCTTACAATAATATGATGTACACCTCTTATAATATGTTCTATTGTAGATCATGTTCACTATGTCAGAATAAGTTACTCACCGATGCAGCAAGTCAGTTTTGGTTATCAAGAAATAGGTGGTGATTTTCATGTTCCGAATGGTAAATATATTCGAAAGAAACGAAAACGAATAAATGAAAAATCAAAACTGAGCAACTTATAAAAAGGTACGGCAAATCCAAATTCTCATCTTCTACAAATTGTATTAGTTTATCTCACAAGGGCAAAATCAGAATGTTTTCGGCCTACTGGAGTTCACATTTGTAAGACCTTATAGGATACAGTTTCATAGACAGAATTTCGAAAGTGTTCATATATATTCCATAAATTTGTTTGAGACAAGATTATTTTCGTATACACATTTCTTATACCTAACTTTGGCCAAAATCTGTCACACTGCAGTTTTGTGTCTTCTAAAGCCATTTATTATTTGTTCATATTTGGGGGAAAACAAAAAAGCCGTTACAAACTTATAGTGAACATACACATTTCTGATACTTTAAATTGTAGAAAAGATAAAGGGATTTTTAGAAAAAGGTCCATGTATCATATAAAATCAAGAGAAATTTACTCTCACTATTCTCAAATGCCATTAGTTATAAAAACACTAATTCATATCCCCATTGCTTTCAATGTTAAATCCTGCAATTTATAGCGTTTTTTTTTTTCAATCAAATATAAAGTGACTGATAAAACCTATCCTGAGATGTGCTGAAAAATAACTTTTAGAGCGCACTGGTTCCTGGAAGTTAAATAGTACAAAATCAGGCAGTTCTGATCTGAGCAAAGTGCAAATATGCCCTCCTATAATAATTTAATATATTTGTTTATTAATCAAGATATACTTATAACAGGGGTTCTACGGTGATTCCAAGTCCGTAAGCTTTCATTTGAAACCAAATTTACCCAAATGATTTACTTGCCGATTTTTCTTTTTATTGCGGTAAACAAGTGACGGTTTGTTTATCTGTTTTATTAGAAAAAAAATAATAACATGCTAAAAGTAATGTCTTAGCGCATACTGATTCTATTGTTTGTAATTTCATCCCTAATTTGTACAAGCAATTAATTTAGGGTTGTTTTCTATGTTATCTGTGTGGCCTAAAATTGTCACAAGACCATGCATTGTTTTATAATTATCATAGAAACGTTTATTTTAATTACTTATTCGTAGACCTTCGATTGAAAATTGCATCAAGAAAACTTTTTTATGGTGTTTCTTTCAAATTATTTTGATAAATCCTTCGATATAGATATGATAAGCATAATGAAACATTTTTTGAAATTCATAGGTGTCAACAGTATAACCATATATATTGAAATAAGCGAAGCTAAGGTCAACTACTTACTGGACGATGCAACATTACAAGAAATAACACCAAATTCAAACTGGAAATCTGAGGCACAAGCAAGGATTGAAAAATTAAGGAAAGCTCCTCTCAACATTAAGTACGTTCATTATTTAGATTTGGAACTAACAAAGAAAGGAGATAAAACTCATTTTAGGTTAACGAATCAACAACTAGTAGAATGCCTGTGACAAAAATGATCCACGTTACAAGTAACATTATTGATTTGATACTAGATCAGTTTCAAATTGATACTTAAATACATTGACGAAACAGTCTATAACAAACTCATTGCTAAGTTTTATAGTCATATCACCTAGTACAGCCGCCTAAACTCACAATCATTACAAATTAAGAATAATGAGTAGAATTAAAAAAACAATTGTTCAAAGAACAATTGAAGGTTTTTCCACATCAATTTCCTAAATGATTGATAGGAAGCTACTTCTGGTTTAATCAAAGCTATTAATAGCGTCAAAGTATAGGTTTCTTCATTCTGATTCAATAAATATGTGGTTTCCATATACTTTTACCTGAAATAAGGGAGATAATTGCCAACTTCCGGTTTAGAAAATGTCACTTCCGGTCTCATATGATAGCTTTATTCACACTGATTCCAAAAATATATAGTTTGTATATACTTATGCCTGTAATAAGGAAGATAATATGCTACTTCCGGTTTATAAAATGTCACCTCCGGTCTCAAATGATAGGTAAATGTATGATCATTCAAAAAATATATGGTTTCTGGGTACTTTTCCATGGAATAAGTGCAAAAAATACTACTTCCGGTTCACTCAAGGTCACTTCCGGTTGACTTTTTTCAAGGTCATATGTCAACAAACAGTTTGCAAAAGACCCTATGGCTCTATCATGTACAAAGTTGGAGTAATAATCAATTAACCTTAAATTGAATCATTTCAGGGACAATAACTCCTATAAGATATTATTGGATTGTTTCAGACCAAATGTATCATATCTGAATCACAATTAGGCAAACACTTTGCACTAGTTCTTTTATATATATCTTTTAAAGTGACAGAGGAGATCAAATAACAAGGAAAAGTCAAAATTTATAATATGACCTTGACCTTTGACCTTGGCCTCAATTTCATTTAAATGAACCAAGGAACTTAAATCAATATACCTTAGGTCTCTATCACTTACCATTCATGCTATACATTTATATATCCCTTATGTCAAATACAGAAGGGGAAATAACTCTCATATGGAGTTTACGTATCGCTTCGGTCAAAATTGGACAAAACATCCTGAGGAAATAAAGAGCAATTTGGTAAAATAAATTTGTCGCTTTCTTTAACGGTTACGGAGGAGATGCACTCAAAAGGAAAACAGTGTTCGGGGAGATAACTCCTACAAAGAAAAGTATTCGGTTAAGCAGGGTCAATTTCAAAGGCGCATAAACTGAGAGGGAAACAAATGGGTTACCAAAAGTCGGTGATACAGCCAACCGAAACAGGCTATGAATGAAGGTCTAGATGGGGTTAACAGAATAGAGAATAATTAATGAATAGCGTAAAATCAGCAAAAAAAATACAGAATAGAAAATAACGGGATTCAAAAGAATAAAGAATATCTGTGACAAATGCAAGAATTAGGTAATAACATACTGATTCCAGAATGAACCATCTACAGAATAAAGAAATCATGTAGATACAAATAAACCTAATAGAAAAAATAGAATTTCACGGAATAAGCGTTATTTTCAAAGATAAAGAAAAACGCCCCAAAAAATGAAACAATACAGATATAAAGGACCCCCTATCCAGACCCTCATAAATGTGAAATAAGATTGTTCATGCATAAAATATATCAAGGCTCGTTTTAGAGCTTTTTAATAATGGATATTAGAAAAATGGAAGTTTGTAGATATTTTTTTTTCTCTTTGTCAGTTTGTTATAACTTTATTCGTCTCATTTAAAAATAAGATTCTTTTTGATTTCATCCTATCCTTTTTTAGAGAAGCAAAACAAACAAAAAAATCAGATTTTTTCATTATTGATTTCTTTCACAATTCAGATATAACTTCTGCAAAATTCATAATCAGTCCAAAGGTAATAAAGGATATGTAATGCTTTTCTATGTATTTTTTTGTACACTACAAAAGAAAACTAAATCTTTACACATCGAAGTTTATCCATTTTAGGATTGAGAATCATGACAATGCTGATACTAGTAATTTTAAAATTGAAGTAAGTATAGAACTCCAGGACGATTGACAAATTATTACATTTACTATATTCTATGTGAAAAATATACTTGAATACTCGAATAACTTGAGCATAATTCAACTTTTTTCAACACAAACACTATATATACTGTAAATTATGTTATATAGATACAATGGATAAGCGTGGATTCTTGAAAAAGAAACCATGAGCCCGGAGGGCGAATGGTTTGTTTTTCATGAATCTACGCTTATCCATTGTATCTATAACTTAAACTATTGTGTTAATTTCTTTTCAAAATTAAAGCCTTTTCTTAATTAGAAGGTATTGTAAGTGAGTTTAAATAACCATGTCATCGTGTCCAACGATGCAATGATAAATCTCAGATCACAATTAATTGGTTAACAAAATACAAATATAACACTTCTACCTTTAAAAATCTTTATATTACCAGGCATATGAATATTATCTGTTTATACAAAATAAGACATATTCGAAATTATTTCTTATAAAATTGAAAATGGAAATGGGGAACGTGTCAAAGAGACAACAACCCGACCAAAAAGCATATATAAAGTATATATAATAAGTATGTTATCGAAATTTTTCTAGCACTCTAGGCACATCACGATTTTCTCGCATAGGAATTTGCGAACAAACCTTTGTAAAATTATGTAGTAAAACAGATGAAATCATACTATATTTATAAAACAAAAATTGACAAATATAATGTAATCATTTTTGTTTCAAACACGTGAAATAGCCAATAATAATAAAAAAAAAAAAAAACCAATAACTCGCTATTATTACAAAAATATCCACTATAACATGCAAAATTAGAAAAAAAAAACAGAATAAAATAAGAATTGGAACAACAGAGAGAATACAGGGATTCGAACCTAACCGACAAATCCCTATCTTTAATTGATTTTAACCATGCTAACCTCGCGGCTACCAACTCATACTATACGACTGCCTATTGTGTCTATATAAAGGAACAAGCCCTGTGTGTCCGATGAACCGATGTATATCAGATGTTCATTTAAATATATAAAATAGCTCTATAGTGTAACCCATTGGTAGCCGAGAGGTTTCGTCGATGTGTTGATGTCAGTCACACATAACAGATTTCAAGGAAGGGTTCGACTCCCAGTGAAGGCATATAAAAATTAAAGGTAAGTTTTTAAATTAATTCCATTAGTGAACAGAAATCAGTAAATTAGCCAATTCAAACTTAATGAAATTAGGCACACAAAGGAAACAATTGAATATAATTTGGTGAGTCAATTTCAGCGGCAGATTTAGGAAGCGTTGATTCTAGAAAAAGAATCCACGATAAATGAATAGGCTGACGTCACCACAATGGTTTAATGAATTATGAAATGTAACAAATTTGCATTCGATGAAATGTGTAACTACCTTGCACTGTCATTGTTGACTCGTTTATTATATTTTATCTTTAGTATTTGTAATCCATCTATTTTGTATAGCTGCAAAAGGTTGTTATCATCCATTAATCAAAATTCTACATTCGCGACGCTTTTTTATAGTATAAAGAATTCAGGCACTCGCGAGTGGGAGAGTCGAGCACGAGGAGTGATTGAATTATTCGGGTTAGTCTCTATGCTGATATAACAGCTATCTATAACATCATTTTGTAACTGGACAATAACTTAGTATTTGATACTTTAACCTCAAACTCATCACGTTTTTAATCAGATTTAAAACTGTTTGGATTAAAGTTATTATCTGGATAATAATACACAAGAACTGTTAGAAGCGAAAAAAATGGAAGGGCAAATAATATAGAAGGGAAACACTGAATCTTAAAACTAATTGTTTTAATATATTATTTTATTTATAAACTTCACGTCAAAATGCCAGATTTTGATTGGATAATATGAGGGTGATAATATACTCTATCTAATGGCTCAGCGGGAGACATTTTTTTGAATGTCACCCTCTCGTGGAGACCGATCAAATATCGATAATTTAAAGGACAGTGAATTGAATTCACACAAATGAATTAAAGACAATGCCCAAGGTCTACATTTTGACATCAGAAGAATTTTTTAATAGACTACCAAAACGAAAGAAAAATTGTCTTGCTTCACTTCTGATGTTTTTTTTTCCGATAACTGTTGCGTTGTTGTGTGTGTGACGTTATAGTTAAAACATTCAGTATAATAAATTAAATAGCACATAGCAGAGAGGGTGATAGAGCAGATTGGTTCGCCTCGAAAAAGCATTATCAACCTCGGCTTCACCTCAGTTGACAATGTGTTCTCGTGGAAACAATCTGCTCTATCATCCTCCAGCTATATGCTATTTATATAATAGTGTTTCATGTACATTTCTTAGATCAAACAAGTAAAGAGTAGCTTTGCCTTTGGTACGGCTGTCCGTGCAGATATAATGATGGACCAGAACCAAAAGGCGTATCATGATTTCGTATATAACAACTTTGAATGGGCTACTATTGCTAACAATCTTAAATGGAGGCTAATGGAATTCACACAGGTAAACATTTGCTACCTTTGGGTCATAATTTGTGTAACCCCTTGGCCGTTTATATAAGGAATGGTGGTTTTTTCTGTTTTTATTTTGGCCAAGAATGCTTTAATTTCCCTTTATCTTAATAGGAGGGGTACACACACAAAAGTTGGAATGGTTCAATTTTTATGTTTTATTATTGCTAGTTGGTTTAAATTACCAACAGACCATTTTACCTCTTTTCTTAAATGCATTAATTACTATGTCGAATTATTATGAAACTACGGCGCTGACCCAATACAACCAAATCATGGTTAAATGATCGAAACAATTTTATTTTATTCTAAAAAGGCAACATCTTTCTGTTTAATTTAGCAGCTCAAAAAATTATTGTTCTTTTAGTGCCTTTTTAGTTATTTGCGTAGTGTTATTTTTTACTTTTATATTTTGTTGGTTATGATATTGTTCAGATTCATCAGTAAGAATTGACAAATATGACCATGTTTACACCACAAAATCTACTCTGAGAACAGACATCTAAGAAAGTTTTAATAGCTGGAACTAGGTAAATAAAAGTTAATCTTCTAAAACTTAAAATGCATTAAATTTTATTAAGGTCCAGCCATGATATAAAACGTTTTTTGCACAGGTTTTCTGTACTCAAATAAGAAAGATAGGTGTAACTATTAAACGAAAGGTTATGGATTTTTGTCAACAATTTTGTCTTGCTGTGGTGTTTTTTCAATCATTTTCTTTAATGGAAGGACAATTTATTTCATGTAGGTTAAAACATTCCCGGTACTAGTTGGGATGTGTTAATGCAAAAACGATTTAATTAATAGGTCTTGTAATAGATTGTGTACCTTATACATGTTATATTTGAATTTTAAATAACATATATTACAGGGTCATCCAATCTGGAATAGAGGAATTCCAGCAGTAAACCTTCTCCGTTCTAAAGGGTAGGCTAAATGGAAAAATATATAGATATAATACATTTACAAAATGAGTCAACACTAATATAATATTATAAACCGGTACACATACCGCAGCAGATACGAATTCCGACAATTAATTTCCGTTCAGTGATGATCGAAGCATACATGCTTTGAAAGTTGAAAAACTAATACTAAAGTTGACGACTGAGCAGATCCCTCCAAAAAGGACCACAAATATATCCAAATCCGGAACGTTTTTATCTCAAACCACAAGAATTTGAAAAGTATTTATTAATTGCAATATTTCCAGTGATTTGCAAAAGAAAAGCAACCGATACCAAAGGGACATTTAAAATCATAAGTCGAAAATAAACTGACAATGCCATGGCAAAAAACAGAAAAAGACTAACAAAAGATTGAGCAACATGAACCCCGCCAAAAACCAGGCCAGGGGAGGGGGGTCACAGGTGCTCCGGAAGGGTAAACAGATCTTGCGTCACATGCAGATGTAGATGTACGAAATTTTGCAGATTAATATATATAGTGCACGTCTTAATTATAAACACAACTGGTGGTTGATCAAAAGTATAATATTAATGTCCGTTCCAAAGACACGTGTTTCCGGAAAAAACCTTCATATGACATTCATGAGATCGAAGGTTTGGCGAGCGATTAGACTATAAACTCGTAAACGTGACAGTCTAAACCGTCAAATGATAATCGTAGTTTTAGAATTAAATTAATGTTAAAATTAATTAAAATAAAAATGCATTTGTATGGATTATAAGAAACAGAACATGATCATGTAATTCCGTTTGATCTATTCAAACCATGGGATAAACGGAATGACATACTAGTAAATATTTCTGTTAGAAAGAAGATGGATTGTTTGACGGCTGTTTAACGTCGAGTGACAAATTAAATGCATATTCAGGACAAACACACGAAACTATGATTTGAATACAATCTCAGCTTTGTACTAGACCAACATACTGAACCAGTTTTTCAAAGTGCTGTACGTAGGATGACATGTCACCATACTCGGACACATCATTCTGACATCGAGCCGACTAGTTTTTATGAAGGGCCGTTTGGGTCATAATTCATTTTGTTACACGTACGCTAGAGGTACGCGTAACAGGTCGTTCACGTACCCTACAAGTACACGTGCCACTTTGTTCACGTACCCTAGAGGTACACGTAATATTTTGTTCACGTACCCTAGAGTTACACGTAACACTTTGTTCACGTATCCTAGAGTTACGCATAACTATTTGTACAAGTACCCTAGAGGTACACGTAATTATTTGTATACGTATGCGGAATAACCTTTATACCCTATGCACATGAAATGAACTCGTCTGCGTGAGAATACTAATTGATCAATTAAATCAGACATTTTTAGAACATTTCAATTACTTGATTTAAAGTTTTATACTCGGTTAAAATTATTTATTTATTCATATTAAACATTAATGTTGGCAACAGATTGTGTACATTGAAAACAGTATAATTTGTTTTGTTGTTGGTTGCTGCCAAATTTCAAGCAGTTTTTACAGAGTTATCTCCCTTATCCAATACACATCCTTAATGGATATTATTAATTTCTTTCCGTTAAAATTTTAGATATCTGTATTCATTTCATTGGGATTTTTTTTATGGTGAATACTTATACTTTTCCTTACACAAAACATTTATTCCTTCAGTTGCAAGAGGTTTGAGGTTGGGGATAATAGAAATATGTTGACACGGATAATCCATTATTTAGGTAAAGGAATGACAGGTTTTCTGTTGCGGTTAGCTGCACGAACAAACAGTTACGCGTACCTCCGGAGTACGTGTACAAATATTTACGCGTAACTCTAGGGTACGTGAACAAAGCGTTACGTGTACCTCTAGGGTACGTGAACAAAGTGTTACGTGTACCTGTAGGGTACGCGAACGACCTGTTACGCGTACATCTAGCGTACGTGTAACAAAATGAATTATGACCCGAACGGCCCTTCATAAGTTTTCGCTCTTACTTCTAAATACCGCGTGCTTAGCGAAGAGGCAGTAAATGCAAATATAGATTTTCAAGATTTTGATTTGAAGCGGACAGGAATGGAACCCATTTCCCTTCGTACTCACTTCGAGAATACCGAGGCGATAATCTGGTAAATGGAGGATGCATCTTAGACAACATCTCGTATGTATGGTGAAATTATCTTTTTTTCAAGTAATTTCTACACAATACTATATTGAATGTACATTTGCATCGTTAATGCATGTTTTATCTCAAAGTAAATAACGTATGAAATTTTCAGAATGAAGGTCAGAGGTCATAATATGTTCTGGGGAGTAAAACACAATTGTCCAAAATGGATTTTGAATATGACTTCATCAGATCTGAACAATGCCATGCATGCTAGAATTCACGGAATGATGCTACATACAACAGGGAAGTACGTATCTGATATGATTTTAACAATTTCATAAGTTGCAGATATGAGAGTTTTATATCCAAAACTATTATCTTGTAACACGTTGAATACGCTATCAATACACATATCTAAATTTTGGTGCAACATATATATCGTCTCAACCACAATCTATTATGTTATATATTTTTAATAGCCCCATAAACACAATCCCTCAAAATTGACTGTTCTTTGGACGGGTTGCTGTCTATTTTACACATTCCCCGTTTCCAGTCTCTTTTCTATTCTTGATATTCCAAAACATATGGGTTTTTTTGGTTCAGGAGTTTCATAAAAAAGTTGAATATTTAAAGCAATTTATGATAAACAATGTTTGCGCATTTAAAATTTATGTTTTTTTTCTCCTTTCATCTTCACCAATAATTCAATTTTTCATTATTGATAACAAACCTTACAAACGATGCAGAGACGGGATGGATATGAGATAGGTTTGTAAGTCCATAGGTTTCAATAAAGCCCGGCACCAAGTGTTTTAAAGTAAAACACACTGTATAGCGTTCGATCGCATAAACACCAATAAAAATCATATTATAATACTAACATGAAATAAGATGAGTCGGTTTAAATCTGTTTGAATGTGAATTTTGATGCGTTTCAGCATATTATCGTTTAACTAACACTTTTACAATCTTTAAAATCTGCGAAAAACTTCAGTCAAGAAAAAAGGGAAACTTTGCTATATATATATATAATTGCTTATACTCATACTATATATTAAGGAGATGTGGTATGGTTGCCAATAAAAGACCTATCCACCAGAGACTATATATGGTAGATGTTAGCAATTATGAGTCATCGTACGACCTTCACAATGCAAAAATATCATTGATATATCATGCAAATATAGTTTTTTTTTTATAAATTGTATTAGTATTCCATTTAGTATAGGTACATTTCCTTTTTAGAGTTGAACACTGGGACGTAAACAATGAGAATTTACATGGTGATTTCTATGAACAACGCAGGTCTAATCCTAATATTACAATGAATATGTTTGAATGGATGCGATTAAAAGATAAAAACATGAAACTGTTTTTGAACGAATTTAACATCGTAATGGATTCCTCTGCAACAACAGTACGTATATATCTCCGAAATGGGATGGGGATATACATCTATGAAAAGGGAATTACGTCGAATAAACAGAGACAATACCATGACATAACAAAAACGAGAAACAGACAAACAGTCTACAAAAAAAAAACTACATTGAAATTTTGTTATTGCATTGTAATAACATAAATCCACATTGTAATAACATGAATCCAACCCATAAAAATTTTGGAATGCATGTCCCTCGGAAGGGTAAGCAGTTTATTTCTCTTTTTAGCAAGCGCCATGTTTATCATGACGAATAAGAAGTAGCGATCAGTGATATCAATACAAAATGCATGTTGTAGAACAATGAGATGAAATGTCATTGAACATTAAAGCGAGAAATCCATTTAAAACATAGTGATAAAAAATGAAGAAAAAAAAATGGAAATCAAAAAGCATAAGTCGCATACAAACAGATTTCACACAGATGGAAAAGATAACTACGAAACGACAAATAACCGTACACAAAACACTCTAAAGGAAATAAAGATCTAGCAATACGAAATCCCCTAAAAATCCGAGAGATATGGGGAGGGGGATTGGGGTTTTATCTTAGGTTTTTTATCAATAACAGAGATGATAAAATATCTTTAACCTGTTGTATAAATTCTAAATGGTATTAATGCGTATTAATGTGTAAAGTGCGTTGGACGATTTATGACACGAAATACGTATTTGGTTATTAAAAATTCACAAAAAGAATTTTAAATTCAAAGTCAGTACTTTAAAAATTTAGCAACACACATACTTATTAATTTTGTCGATACGAACAGGCTTGATTTGCTTAGGGTTTATGCAATTCCTACAAGTTTTGCTTTTTATCTTATATTTTACCTAAATGACTGTACGAGATTTAAGACCTGTAAGCTACTGTTCTATAATATTTGATATCATTTTCATAAGTGACGTACATTGTTCTGAAATGCTGACGTATTTTGTCTTGTGCTCTTTCATGTAAATACGTTTATGTATTACGCAAACATATGGCCAATTCTTTAATCCAGGCATATAGAAACCAGGGTAAACTTTTTAAGACTTCCGGTGTACCTATTTATGGACTTGGTGTACAGAGTCACTTCCATTCAGTTCCAAGTAGTATTGACGTGGTGAAGGTATGGTCAAAAATAAAATTTCTTTTCATAATGAATACGGAAAATTATGAAATAACAAATGTTCTGAATTAATATCATATTTACATTGTATATCATTAAATAAAATCATTAGCTTAAAGTTGAAAATTAGTGAAAAATAACGGAGAAAAATACTTTAATAATTCATTTGACGCATGGAAGACGACGAATACAACTTCATTTGGTCTTGTGTTTGTACATTTTGGACTTTAAAATCACAACGGTTTTTTTTTTAAAATTAATTTGACGAGAAAGAAGTCAATCAACTAGTACACATTTTTGTTAAGGGACCAGTTGAAGCCCCCCACCGGGTGCGGGATTTTCTCGCTGTGTTGAAGACCCATTGGTGCCCTTTGGTCGGGTGGTTGTCTCTTTGACACATTCCCCATTTCCATTTTCAATTTTATAATCTATGTATTTAATGTTTTATGAAATGTAAAATCATGGTTCATGTGTATCTATCTGGTGAATCCGTTTTCATTAATGTACTTTTTTCATTTTAGCTTATAAACTATTTATTAGATGTCAATATAAGTAGATGACGAGTATAAGCCAACGAGACAAAAACGAAATAAACCGAAATGCATAAAAAGGGCCATTTTAGATCTTCCAAAATGGCAAAGTGTCTACATATTGTACACAAGTCGTTGTTGATCGATCACACGCGAAAATTCAATTATATCATTTCATGCCTACTGAAACCTTTTCTATATCTACACTGTGTTGAGGTGACGTTCTTCGAGTTATAAATATAAAAAAAGAAGATGTGGTATGATTTCCAATGAGACAATTCTCCAAAAGAGACCAAAATGACATAGAAATTAACAACTATAGGTAACCGTACGGCCTTCAACAATGAGCAAAGCCCAAAGCTATTTACATCACAAATTGTTATTTATTTGTCATAGTACCGAGTAGATAAGGTAGCGGAAGCTGACTTACCACTCTGGATCACCGAACTGACAATTCATGAGGCAGACGAAAACAAAAAGGCTGCCGTCTTAGAAGACATCATGACTTTATACTTCAGTCATTCATCAGTTCATGGAATTGTATTTTGGGGTTTTCAAGACTCGTCAATACATGATCATGCTGCAGCCTTGACGTCAAACAATGTTGTGGTGAGTACATTCTATTTTTAAAATTCAAATTCTAATAGCTATTATTTAAAAGTTTTTAAACTATAGATTGGCATTATAAATTTATTTACATAATGTATCTGAACCTCATTAGTATCAACTAGTTCAGTAAGATTATCAGCAAAAATATATAATGGTATTATACCATAAACTGTATTATACCGTGTTATTAAAAAAGTACTGCCGAGTTTCGCAAATTTAGATTGAAAAAAGGATACAGTAGATAAAAACGAAATCACCTGAAAAGCAGGTTTTACAAAGAAATATATATTAAGTTGACTTCCTAGCTATGTGGATGGTCTAGTGGAGATCCCTCATTTTTGTATTCTTTAATTTTTTAGATTAGTTTTCCCTATTCTTTATTTGTTTTGTCCATTATTCTCTATTTGGTATATTTTAGTACTCCATTATTCTCTATTCTTTATCCCCCCCCCCCCCCCCCCCCCCCCCCCAATTTTCACTGTTCTTTATTTTGTAGCACTTTATTCTGCACTTGTTGTCCATTATTCTCTAATCTGTAAACCTTATCCATACCCTCATTATTATGCGACCAATTGCAGAAATATCTAGTGCACACTATTAAATATGTCCAGCAAAACTATAAGCAAATTCACTAAAAGTGACACGTAAACTCATCTTGTGCATCTTGTTTTACAGCCAAATGCCGCAGGAAGAAAGTACCAAGAACTTTTCCATAAAACCTGGCGTACCAATGAAGTCCACCCAGTTGCTTCGACTATACATTCTAAAGGATTCTTAGGAGATTACGAGGTGACATTGCTCCATCAAAATACAATTATTCATACTGAAAATTTTACTCTAGACCATAATGGTGCAACCCCAACATTTCATATCAGAGGAACAGGTAAAACGTTTTTAAAACTAGTATCAACTTTTGTTTTAATTCCGCCAGATTAATAGTGTTTGATATGAAAAAACCAAGATGCAATGAAAATTATTCAACAATCAACAGACACAAAAAACCAAATGTAAAGTCACCTGGAGGGAAAATTAGTTTTTAGCAATAGACACATGCTTTTATAATATGTCAAGCTCCTAAAACTGGCAATAGATTATTCAGGAACAATCAAAGATCTCCCATCAACACCAAATTCTCAAAATAACAAAACGAACATTGAAGGAATGACTGTAACAAAAATTCTGTCTATGAAGAAATAACATCAAAATGTGGTGCACACTGAATAACCCGGTGTACCACATTATTTAGGTTATTTCCGAATAGACAGAACATTTTTTTTGTACAGTCATTCCTTTTAATTTAATTTTAAATTCAATTGTTAAGGAGTAAATGATGAAAAAAACGTCGATGACCTCACGGTCACATGACAAAATTCTGTCTATGAGCTGATAGACAGCAAATCAGAAGACGTTTTTCATCCAAAATTTAACTATTAAGATATAACATAAGACAACGACTGACGAGGTTAATGATTTGAGACAGACTCTGCGTTTTTGGTTATTTCTTAAACATAACATGACAACACATGTTGTGTTTGTTGGCTTTGATGTGTTTACATTCACCAATGAGGCCCAGTTTAACAATAATAAAAAAAAAAATCAGTCGTAACTTTTTCGGGAAAAGTTGAGCTCGTACCAATTTGATTAAATTGCTCTTCACGTATGTAGAGATTTATATATATATATTGCCTTTTGAATATTTGGTCTTGATCGTGCCTCATGAAGTTTAGTCAAGAAATCCGCCTCGTGCATACATTGTTCATGAAATATTGTACTTTTGTGGCTTCATTATAAAACGAGGCCTAATATAACAGCTATAAACTTCTAATGTTATTATTTCCTATAGGTGATAACGCATTATTTTGAAAAATAATTGGCGACTTGCCGATATAAAAGATTAGATATAAATAATGAGGATTCCTTTTTTTCCTTGTACTTCTATCGAACGCTTAATAACATTTCATGTTATGGAAATATGGGAAGTTTGAGAACAGTATATTAAGCCTATAAAGTATAAAAAATTATAATACAGTCGCTGTAGTAAGATTTGATAGCTTTTAAAATGTGACCCTCTGCCAATGGATGGAACAAATATAGGAAAAATGTCCCTTCTCCTTTTAAAAAAATATAAAAATACGTATTTCATCGTTTAAAAAAAATAAGTGTGGTTGGGGTTACAGAACATATTCTATCCTAAGTATACTAAAAGAATGCAATTATATTGTAATTGTCATCCTGAATGTAAATGTTAAAGTGAGTATGCCTTATTTTAAATGATATGTAGATATTTGGTTCTTACTGTGTCAGTTTTATTGGTACTGCTATTATTGCTTTTCATTTTTTTTCCATTTTTAGTTTAGATCAATACTTACTAAACAGCATTCATTTGATCGAGTTTTGTTTCATTTGCAGGTTCTGGAGTCCATGTCGCACAGGTTGCTTTTGGATAATACTCACACAGGTTCTAGTGATCAATCTCACCTATGAAATAATAAAACTTAAAATGGAGCCAATGTTATAAACTCCTATCATTTATCTTCGAGATAAAATAAAGAGATATTGGATGATTGCCAAAGAAAAATCTATCCAATAGAGTTTTAGATTCGACCAAACCATGGAAGTATCATGTTGACAATTTTCAATATAATACTTCCATGCTTCGCCTCAGTTGACAATGTTTTCTCGGGGTAACAATCTGCTCTATCACCCTCTCAGCTATGTCATGTATGTGTTATCTATATAGTACCTTATACACTTTTCAAAGACAAATGGTTATACAAAATTGACTACTTAAAAGTTACATTTTAAGTAAATGTACTTACATTACTCCTCATATTTCGTAAATATAAGGTTTTGGACATTTTTGATAAAGATGGCTACTTTTGAGGATCACATAAGAAAAATATATTTATCAAAATATATCTTTTGCACGATGTTAGAGGGTTAACGCCTATTTATTGGTGAATTTTGTATCTACTATGGGTTATTCAGAAACAGGTACTTGTTTAAGTCTTTGGTTCGGACAGGCCACAGCTTCAATCGTAGATAGAAATGTGAAAAAACGAAAAATTGGATTGCAGAAAAAATCATTAATATATTCCAACAACCGTATTTGCTTTTTGATAGAACATACGACACTACGAAGAATTATATCACACTTTAATTGTACTTTTCTACCCTCTTGTAAATCAGTACTGAACGGCTACATGATAAAATTGTAATGTTGTACTTTCGTTTAATTCAGAACTGATGAATTTTGTACTTATATTTGTACAGTGACTTATTTTTTTATATTCAGTACACATTTGTTTAGTATTGTAACAGTACTGATTCTTGCATTACTCTAACAGTAATGATTTTTTCATTACTGTAACAGTACGGAGTTTTTCAGTACTGTTACAGAACTGATTTTTGCAGTACTGTAACAATACTGCTGACGTTTTCAGCACTGTAACAGTACGGATTTTTTTCAGTACTGTAATAGTATGGAGTTGTAAGTATTGTTACAGTACTGATTTTTTGCAGTACTGTAACGGTAATATTTTTTTTCCATAATGTTTCACTCCTGATTTTCTCAGTATCATTTCAGTACGATTTTATGTGGAAGTGTAGGCATTTTGATGTGAATGTTTATTTATTAAAATGTCAAGTATAATGATCACGCAGTTATATACATGTATATGTCTTTGAGACGGTCCATATACGCTGTTTGGAATGTTCACAATACAATACTTTCATGGTGTAATGTTTAGTTTAATCATTTAGTACTACGTGTTATGTGCGTTGTCACAATAAAACTTAATTTTAGATTTTAACGTTTATCACGAGATATTATTATGTATTGGCATCATAGCCTAAGGTCAGAATGCAAACAGATAATTAATGAAAACGACATTTCTGTAAAAAAAATATTAAATTTCACTCATAGATACACACAGAAATGTAACTGACAGTAACAAACAATCGACACAGAGATATGTCTCGCCTGTGTGTAATTTGGTAGTAAGAAACTAATCTGATATTAGAATATAATACTTTAACCAGAAAAAAATGCAAAATATTCCAAATCAATGACTGAAGGCACAGGGCCAAATAATGTCCGTAGGAGGAGGATAATATGCAAAAGCTTTTATAACTGCATACCAACTATTACAATTGATTCCCAATAAACTGTTATTTTCTTTTATTAAAAAAAAAAGCAACTTGCTATGATTTGTGTGTGCTCTCAATAATAATAACTTAATATGATAATGCAATTATTGCAATTAATAACTAGTATAGTATCCGGAAAGGTAGACAAATCTATAGACTATCTTCGCAGTATCTATCAGGTCAATTTATGTTTTTTTTCTAATCTGCGTATCATTGTAGTACATGTAGGTCGTTGATAAATAATATAAACAGTGATTAAAACATGTAAAACAGATATATGCTATTAACATCTAAACAAATATTTAGAAGTTGTACAATATTACTCGAGTTGTTAATGTATGCTAAATTGGATTTGACTAGCCTTTACTTGTATATATTAGTCTGAGTACTTTTATCTATCATATAGAATGTATAAGATGATCCAGGCTCGGTGATCTTTACATGTCTATATTATATTTAAACTTATTTTAAATTGAACCTTTACAATTTCTAACAGGTAACACAATCTGGCAGGGCTCGAGCTTTGAACTCAACAAATAATGAAATATCACCTAAATTTTGAATATTTTGTTTGTATTTATATCATTCAAATGTTCATTTAATCTAGTTACCTAATGTATCATCATAATGATAATTATTGATAATAATGCAAACAAGATCAGTTTCGATAAATAGACTTTTTCATTCAAGCAATAAACGATATTTCTTATTTCACTTCATTTTTTGTCAAAACCAGTATGATGATTAATTTCTTTCCTCTGTTTTTTTTGTGTTCCTCTCTGTTCATGGACTCCTCTTAGATAAGTCACAAAGTACCAGTGGTCAATTAGGAACTTCGAATCAGTATATTATCAGCTTAGAATTTTTTGACGTGACAAAAGCGATACATCTGAAATGGCAACAGTTACGTCGCTACGTCGACAAGTCGTTTGCTGTACTAACCTCACAACTGCAAAAATAAGTTCGATATTTATCGAGCAGAAATTAATCAACTGTGAAAATCAAAAGAGGGACGAAAGATACCAGAAACTCATAGATCGAAAACAAACTGACAATGCCATGGCCAAAAATAAAAAGACAAACAGACAAATAATAGTACAGATGACACAACATAGAAAACTAAAGACTAAGCAACACGACCCCCACCAAAAACTGGGGGTGATCTCAGGTTCTCCGGAAGGGTAAGCAGATCCTGCTCCACATGTGGCACCCGTCGTGTTGCTTATGTTATTTCAAATCCGGTAAATAGTCTAATTCGGTAGGTCACATTCGTGAAAAGGGAAGGGTATTGTAGTTACGATATAAGGAACATATCCGATATCATAAGTGAAACGGTTATTCCATAACGGTCAACCAACTCGTGAAGGCGTCCGTAAAATTTACAAAGGAAAGCGTTCCTAGCCACGCATATGAATCATTAGAACAAAAGTTTTTGGATCTTCAACGCAAATATGTGAATTTAGAACGCAAGTATACAGACATTCAAACATTGAATAATGGTTACACTTTGATAAATAGCCAACTCTGACAGTACAAAACAAAACCTGTGAAACGAGCAACGATGTTATTATCCTTAAACAGCTTGGGAACATAAAACCGTTACAGGAAATTCAGACTTTGCAACAAGCTGTTCAAACAGTTTCTGCTAAACACATTCCTTTTCTGTAAACGAACGTACACGAAGTCAGGATTTTCTAGCCCTTTATAACATGACAATAGATTCGAAACAATTATTAGGCGAATTAAACACGAACACAAGCAACCAGATAAGGAATTTAAAAAAGCATACTGGTAAAAAACGTATGAGACTTGAACAGAATCACAATTCGACAACAGCTAGTACTATCAATAAGTTAGAAGCAATGGAGAAACAGGAGAATTTGACATTGTCCGTGACGCAGAAACAGATAAAAAAGAATGCAAAGAAAGGTGAGAACAAATGAATCCTTATGTTATTCATCTAATGTCCTTAATCCATTTAATACCAAAGGAACACGATAAGAAAATATGTTTTAAGTAATACTGTTATTTCAAATACGTTGAATGTGGTTAATATTGATTAATTGACAGAATAATTCCCAACATCTAGTTAAATATGTTGTGCAACCACATCATTGATAGCTTCCACTTTCCGTTTCGATTTATTCAAGCTTTTTAAGGTATCTTACATTGGAGTATTCTGAAATTGTGGATATTTTGATCGCTCTAGAATTTTACAGAAAAAACGAATTTTGATACAGAACTTTAGCACTTTGTATTTAAATGTTTAAAGGAAAAAAAATGATTTGATCTTATTCTATAGTAACGTTTTATTAAATACATACATATAAAAATTCAATCCTTTCTTTAAATAAATCTTTCCGTTATAATGAAACGAGAGATAAAAATACAACGATTTCATTTTTCATGGAAGCACAATACGAGCAATTGGAAAGGGAAGTAAAGAACTCTGCAAAATGCTTATTGTTTTGTTCATTTTACGCCACACTGTATGGACAATAAAATCATATCTATACTATTAAATGAGAAGACCTCATTTTGTGTGTCGTTTCTCTTCCTTCCACTATAAATTAATCATCATGCCTCTGTGTCCTATAGGTACCATGCATAGTCGCATTTGTCATCCTCGCTTATAATTATTCAGTTTGGGTTATTTTGGGAGGAAAACGAAAATAAAGGCGTCCGGATATTGTTTCCGTCATCGGACGGACTTTTAAGTCATAGACAAGACTTCCGTGCAGGACAATTATTTTTTCATTTTTCTGTATAATAGATCATACATTTACATATACTATAAATAAAGTGTATTTGCTATTTACTATCAATTCCAAGTTTATTATCCACGATATGATATATTATATAGAGAGTGACTGCCGTGGATAGTATTAAACTTGGAATTGATAGTAAATAGAGTCTATATAATCAGAGACATATAATACACATTTAGTATATATGTCTCTGATATAATATATAAGTGACCGCCGTGGATACTAATAATAAACTTGGAATTGATAGTAAATAGCAAATACACGTTAGTTATAGTATATGTAAGTTCATAGTATACAGAAAAACGCGAAAATAATTGAAATTAACAGAAAAAAAAAAAAATAACGGACTTTAGAAAAAAAGGGAAGGACTAAAACAAAATTGTCCTGTCCCCAAGTACCTATGACTTTTGATACCTTTCCTGAAATTCTCCAGTCATAAAATCTTTTACAAAAATTCATCCTACAACAGTTTACATACTTTCTACCACGCTCTAAACGCCCGCGATTTCGCGGGTGTGCTCTAGTAATATATATTTAAGAAGACTAAAAAAACTGTCTACTTTGTAAATTTCAAAATGCATTGACTTGTTTTCATTTTTGGTAATTGTTTTCAGTTGCTATGACCGCTTATCCATCGTCAGCTAGAACATTAAGTAATACAATAATGAAATTCGATGATGTAAAGTACAGTGTAGGTATCACCAACCTGTCGGCATATAAGACTACGGGAAAGTTCACATAAGAACAGGAAGGACTGTACACAATATCAGCTTCTGTGATTTCCCAAAACAGTGTCGCGCAATAATACATCAGCCTAAATGGACATTATATTTCAAATACATACATTGGCGAACATAGCGGTAATTTCTACTTTACTGGTGCAGTGACTATCACCCGGCAGTTAAATCTAAATGATCAAGCCTGGTTGTATGCTACTGTATCTTGGCATCTTTATGGTGGCGTGCATTCAAAATTAACAATAATCAAAATAAAATGAATACACATCATTAAATATTGAAAACAATGCAGTCAATTATTTTTAGAAATGAATGTAATAATTTTGTTACAATTAATAAGTATACTAGCTGAACTGATAATCTTATTTTATGATAATTTTGAATATGTTGAATATGTGCAATCTTTAGCTAACTTCATTCTGCATGATGAACTGAATTTTTTAGTGTTACATTTTTATTTGGTAACTGAACAATGAAATATTTTGACGATTTAATTATATTCAGTTACACATGTCTGTGGTGTCTGTTCCCTGGTTCATACAGAGTTGTTCTATAAAAGTATGCAACTGTTCCGGTACATCTCCCTAAATTGAATTCAGGCTATTATATCAGGTCGATACTGATTAATTAAATGTCGAATGGTTAACGTTCGGTGGTTAATATTTCAGGCATTTTCAGGACGGGATCAAATAAACAATTAATATCATTATAAGACGATCTGGCCTAGAATGTTGACCAGGATGAAGGGCGGAATATTTGAACGCCATAGGAAATTAATGACATTTTTGACATTTTGCCTTAGCACAGGCCACATAAGAACGTTTCTGCATGCAAAGAGCAAAGAGCGTGACATTTACTATACACGAGCCATCGGATTTTAACGTCCCCATTTCGACTGGATGTAGCTGCATATTTATACACCCAAGATGGGCAAACGAAAGCAGCAGTTTAGAAAGGGTTTTACCGCTCGGACTGCAAAGTCCAGAAATGATCATATAACTTTATAAAACATTGGATTATAGAAAAAGCACATAAGCAAAAATGAATGACAAGAATACAAAAAAATGACCATAGCACAATATATTCACAATGGCGGGATTTGTAAATACCGAGCCACACCAAAAGGATATTACCAAAAAATTGACTAAACAGTAAAGGTTAATAATATACAAAGACAAACAAAAGAACACTATAACGCGTAATTAAGATGATAAACAATTTCGGTACCTATCTTTAATACTTTCGGCCAATCATGCAATATTTGTGAAGTTGATACGGAATATTTTAGGAGTAGGTCTTGGATTCTTCCGATGAACTTTTGTTGGAAGAAGGATGAGACGTTCTTTGACATAACCCTGGTTCATCAACTTTCTGCTCAGACACTGGCACTGAAGTTTTATAAAGTCTGAGTAGCAGCTGCAAGCTCTTGAATAACGTACAAGTTAGGATATGTATAACCCATATGCAGGTGAAGTTCGTATATTGGTGCTAAGGTGGAGGAAATTGATTATTCGAATTTAAAATCGTCTCGTTTGTCATAGATTCTGGTACTGAGATGGCCGCTAATGTCAAATTAGAGGTATAAATCTAAAAATTAGGCGGAAGAATCCGTGTATGTTTTTTTCTTTAATTTCTAGTTCTGGACGATATATTAATGAAACTCAATCAGAAATGCTCGGATTGTTAATGGAAATAACATCATCAATTTTTCTAAATGTGAAATTAAATGATCTGGCTTCTTGGATTTTCCTTTTTTTTTTGACAAGTGTCTGAAGGAACTCCGACTCATATGAAAATTAGAAAGTTGGCAAGGAGAGGTGCAGAGTTAGTTGCCATAGGAACCCTGACAATTTGTTGAAAAAGGCTACCTCCGATTTCAACAAATATTATGTCTGTTTTGTTTTGTTCACACATCGTTGTCAAAATAACAGAATCAAAAGCTAAAACACATCAAACGGATGGATAACAACTGTCATATTCCTCTCTTGGTACAGACATTTTCTAATGTAGAAAATGGTGAATTAAACCTGATTGTATAGCTAGCTAAACCTCTCACGTGTATGACAGTCGCATATAATTTCGTTATATTGACAACGATGTGTGAACAAAACAAAACAGACATAATAGGCACGTCAAATGAATACAAAATATAGACTAAACAGTAAAAGTAATAACTTACAAAGACAAATAAAAAAATACTATTACACGTTATTGAGATGATAAACAACGTCATTACCTAGAATCTATACTTCAAGACCATCGTGTATTATTTGTGAATTTTATACGAAATATTTCTCAAGAAAGTCTTGGTATCTTCCGATGAACGTTTTTAGAAAAAGGACGAGACGCCCGGTACTTTCTGATTTGACTCCATTGTGATATATAAGGCAATGGGTCTCCACAAAACAAATATGAGTGATGTCTAGTACATGCCATTGCAGTTTCTTCTAAATCTGAGTTTTTTCTGAATTCATTAACTTGAATATAACCATATGATGACATAATTGGAATATCCAAAAATAATGTGTAAACTATGTATATTATATTGATTTTTCCATGGTAATATCCTATAAAAATGTGTTTCCTGATTGTTTTCATCTTTTAAAGTGATTTCTAGGAGATGATGGGGATACATAGGCCTAAATCCATTTAAACAGTTCCCAGTTAATAGTTGTGTTTTTGATCTCTTTACTGGTATGATGTGTAAAGACTGGTTTTTGTTTCTGTTTTGCCACTATCCCAGGTTAGGGAGGAGGTTGCGTGCTTCCTAACATATGCAAACCCGCTACATTTTAAATGAGCCTGTCCTACGCTAAGACCTGGTACTTCAATAATTGTATTAAGTGTTGTTGACCATATTTTTTTATTTCTTTTTCGAAGTAAAAAATCAAACCTTGAATCATGATTTGTATTGTTCTTCTTTATTTTTATGTTTGGGCCTTAATCGCATCTAACTCATTCGAGAAGGCCATACTGTGAGCCAAATTTGCTTACATCCACGTGTTCAGTCTCTGGTTGGCGGTCATACCACAAATCCTCATTTATATAAGAGACAATTGACAAAACCAGACGTCAAATTTCCTTGCAGTCAACAATGTATTTATAATGAAAGGGTAGGCAAAATCTTAAAAACAATAAATCTATAAGATAAAATAAAACATGTTCCTTGTTTTCGACATCTGTCTCGTTTATCTTTACTTTACCAGAATTTAAATTAACATCACGTGTATCTGTACTTCTTTATTTGAAAAAAAATAACGTTTAATAGTAATACATGTTATTAACTGAGTGATAATTTATGATGTGGTCAATAAACAAATCCATTCAACAGTGAGGACTTATCTCCTTTTGGCAAATCCTTGATTTAATTTCAACTTGAGGTTATATAATATGATTACTGTTTTATGGTGAGGAAAATAGTCTTATATACTTAAAAACAAATTATAACGGCCACACAATATCACGTTAACTTCATGTGCTGAAAGCTTGTTCAGTTATTTAATTTTCTGTTAAAAGGTAACATTGGCGTGAGTGTTTGCTACAAAATGCCATAACATCCCCTTTATTAGACAATTATTCTTACTATTGGTTGTATAAATAACTATACACAACAAAAACACACTTACAATCAATTCAACCAAAACTGCCGGTATCTGCTTCAAAAGTTTCAATGGAACTAGTATAAATAAGAAGATGTGGTATGAGTGCCAATGAGACAACTCTCCATTCAAGTCACAATGTGGAAAAGTTTACAAAAATAGGTCAAAGTACGGCTTTCAATACGATGCCTTGGCTCACATCAAATACCAACCTATAAAGAGCACAGCAATGACTAGTGTAAAACAATTCAAACAGAGAAACCAACTTATCTATACAAAAAACGAGAAACGAGAAACACATATGAACCACATCAACAAACGATAACAACTGAACAACAGGCTTATGACAGGTATATAAAATGGCAAATCAAACTTTTTAACAGGCGCCAGCCTTCATCGTAGCCTCAAACAGTATTGTAACATTACAACACAAAAAACAAACTATTAAATATCAATTGAAATGGCTAAACTTGACCAAAAAGACATTTAAACCAAAACAAGTAAACATATACATGTTCAGTGGTTGTCGTTTGTTGATGTGGTTCATACGTGTTTTTCGTTGTTTTTTTGTTTTTGTTTTTATATATAGATTATACCGTTGGTTTACCTGTTTGAATGGTTTTACACTAGTACTAGTAATTTTTGGGTCCTTTATAGCTTGCTGTTTGGTGTGAGCAAAGGCTCTCTATTGAAGACCGTACTTTGACCTATAATGGTCTACTTTTACAAATTGTGACTTGGATGGAGAGTTGTCTCGTTGGCACTCATACCACATCTTCCTATATATATATATATATATATATATATATATATATACACTGAACAAATAAGTTTAATCGATGACACAATACTTAGACAATACTAAAACGTTAAATATTAGTAGTAGAAAGAAAGTAAACAAATTTCATTAGTGTATATTGTATCAGAATAGGTTTTTGTAATTTAAATGTTTTAACATTCACATTATTAGTCATAAACCAGAATTTGTATTGGTACTACATTGATAAAACTAAAAGAATCCGAAAATCTGTCAAAAAGGTCAAAACAAGATAAGTAATCTCCTTAATTACATATAAATAGAAAACATCCATTTATGATTAATTGTGTCATTGGCTATTATACCACATCTCCTACGTGTAAATGTACATGGGTTAATGTTTATGAGAAAGTTTTTACAACACAAAATAAAACAAAAAACAAAAAACAAAAAACATTAAACGGCGTTATTTTCATTTTAGTTGCACTTGATCGAAACCATTGCAGATGGACTGTCTCCGGTGGTTTCAACGTCCCGATAGTCAGAAAATGATTTCTTACATACGTTTCTTTTGTTCTTAAATTGTCCATTTATCAATTAGAAAATATTTAGAATAGAGAAGCAACTCTTCAAGTCAAAATTGACTTTAGATTGAGGTTGCTATTGTTTTATTTTCCATTCTGGTTATATTTCTCCGTATGCATTCAAGTACGTATTCTAATTACCCCTTGGGTTCAAATTTTCAGTTAAAGCGTTGCTTATGAATGGGAAGGAAACTAGAGGCTCCAAGGAGCCTGTGTCGCACACCTGATATTTTTGTTTACAATTGATGCATGAAATAATGCAACTGTTATACTTTTGCTTTAGTTTTAGAGATATAAGCCAAACACTGCATTTTACCCCTACGTTCTATTTAAGCCATGGCGGCCATCTTGGTTGGCAGGCGGGGTCATTGGACACAATTTTTTTTATCTATATACCCTATTGATGATTGTGGATAAGTTTGGTTAAATTTGTCTCATCAGTTTCAGAGGAGAAGATTTTTGTAAAATTTACGAAAAATTGTTAAAAATTTACTTTAAAGTGCAACAACTCCTTAAGGGGTTAATTGACAATGTTTGTGATGTTGCCTAATTTGTAGATCTTACTTTGCTGAACATTATTGCTCTTTACAGTTTATCTCTATCTATAATAATATTCAAGATAATAACCAAAAACTTCAAAATTTCCTTAAAATTACCAATTCAGGGAATGCAACCCATCAACGGGTTGTCTGATTCGTCTGACAATTTCAGGGCAGATAGATCTTAACCTACTAAACGTTTTAACCTATTGTCAGATTTGCTCTAAATGCTTTAGTTTCATAGATATAAGCCAAAAACTGCATTTTACCCCTATGTTCTATTTTTAGCCATGGCTGCCATCTTCGTTAGCAAGCGGGCTTATCGGACACATTTTTGAAACTATATATCCTAATGATGATTTTGGCCAAGTTTGGTTAAATTTGGCCCAGTAGTTTCAGAGGAGAAGATTTTTTTTAAAGATTACAAAAATTGTTAAAAAATTACTTTAAAGGGCAACAACTCCTTAAGGGGTCAATTGACAATTTTGGTCATGTTGACTTATTTGTAGATCTTACTTTGCTGAACATTATTGCTGTTTACAGTTTATCTTAATCTATAATAATATTCAAGATAATAACAAAAAACTACTTAAAATTACTAATTCAGGGGCAGCAACTTAACAATAGGTACACCAAAAAAATGTAGTCTGATTTGTCTGACAATTTTACGGCAGATAGATCTTGACCTGATGAACAAATTTACCCCATGTCAGATTTGCTCTAAATGCTTTGGTTGAAATTCAGAGATATAAGCCAAAAACTGCATTTTAAACCTATTTTTTTTTTTTAGCCATGGCAGCCATCTTGGTTAGTAGGCCGGGTCATCGAACACATTTTTTAAACTAGATTCCCCAATAATGATTGTGGCCAAGTTTGGTTAGCTTGGGATCAGTAGTTTCAGAAGAGAACATTTTTGTAAAAGTTAACGACGGACGACGGACGACGGACGCCAAGTGATGAGTGCCAGGTGAGCTAAAGAAGGACTTACCGAAAAACAAGATACAAATAAGGGATTGTTGTGCTCTTGTTAATTGACCGAAATCAAAATAATTGAATCAGCTTGATACTATATTGTGTAAGCCGTAATTAAAAAAATCGTTGATAACTAATTTAAAGTTAAAAAAAGGTTGCAACTCCATCAGAAAAATTTGACGTTAGAAGGATTTTGTTATTGTGTAAGGTCCTTTTGGTCAAATAGTTTTTGGCGTTTTAAGGGAGTTATACATCTTTGGCCTTAAATGTTTTGGATATGGTCGTTCCCGATGACAGAAAATCCAGAAAAGCGCTTTGGACTTAGTTATTGTTTGAAGTTATTGTCAGACCAATCATTTAGTCAAGCTATTAAAGTATGGAACTAAGACATGATCGACTAACTACTAATCAGAAAGCATTCCAAAGACCGGGAAATCTTTTAAGTTTAATAATTTTGCTACCAAATTTTCAATGTTTGTAATTTTGGACAAATAGTTAACGTGACTTTTATGTCGTTTGGAAATTTTTCCATGTATTAGTGCTGTTTGTCTTTTTATTTAACTAAATACATCTCCCTTTGTTAATACTTGTTATCAGATTAAACACTCTTCTCTTGGTATATAGCTGCGAAACACCTTTGCTTTCTATAATCGGTAGTATAAGCAGCAAAAGACTCCATGAATCAAAAAGTGCATACTTTAATATATACATACATTACGAAACTACAAAGCAACGACAATATGTGCCAAAAGTGACACGCAAACTAATAAGTTGTGGTAAAATAAAACTATAAACGAACAATAGACAAATTGCTATGCACAAAATTCAGCACAGAAAACCAAAAGGATGAACATCAAGAACCCTCTCCTGTGGCATGAAGGGTAAGTAGATTCTTCTCAACATTTTGCACATGTCGTACTAATGTCGATACCAATTTGATGAAAAATACAATAAAATCAATTAAAATTATTTCGATTTTTTACGTATTGGTTAATTGCTACATATTCCATATTTGCAAATGTCTGTAGTTATCGGCTAGTATTGTACGAAGGGTATTTTCAATTGATATTTTGTTATGTTTTTTTTAAGACGTTTGGTTTCGTTCAAAAGTTATCAGCATTTTGTCGTACAGTTGTCGTACAATTACAATTTTTTTATTTATTCAATTCATCTCGAAGCATACTACAAATAAAGTCGACTATACAAAGATTATCAGATTAATCCGATCTATGAACAATGATTAATGCAGTCAAATAAATGATCATGTATCTCGAAATTATAATGTCATAGCAAATTTAAAATACTCTATAAGCTGTTACCGAAAATGACATTTAACATGTCATGTTTAAACTTATCATCTGTAATTAGAAATTTAAAATGTCGTTCATCATATTCATAATAATTTAGTTATTAATCGTAGTGAACTCGGACAGTAATTCTAAGCTAAAATCATTATTACCAGTGTATGAAACATAAAATGCTAATGATCGTTTCCTTAATGTGATCTCACCAATTCTAAATTATGTTTTTGATCTGTTCCATTTAATACATCTATATGGAGCGAATTTGTTGAGCAAAATATTGCGTTAACATATAAAATCATATCACTCATTAGTGTGTTTAAGTTAGGTATTTCTATTATTGGCTTTAGTAACTGCATCAGTAGATTTTCAAACTTATCAACGCTTAGATCAATTAAATGTTGATTGTTGCTATTTTAGTCACTGTATATATATATATAACGTATATAGCCCTTGTCTTATAAATAAGAATATGTGGTATGAGTGACAATGAGACAACTCACCATCAAAGTCACAATGTACTAAACAATTAATAATGGTTGTCTTGCCTGATTGACCACATAAATCTTTATTTGACACATTCACAGCCTTTTCATATAAAGCACGTCAATTATTAATAATATATTTACGGTTTCCAAAAACCGAGAATAAACTCAAAATGTGTGTAGTATATATAAAAACCGAGAATAAAATCGAAAGGTGTGTAGAATATTTGTCTTTTATTTTGCGATCAAGTCATGAATATTTCTGTTGTTTTACATTCGTTCGGTGTGTTTGAGCTTTTGGTTTTGCCATTTGATAAAGGACTATCAATTTTGAACTTTCTTCAGAGATTTATTTTACTTTTTAGTATGTTTAATAAGAAACTGCTGCTGACTTAAATCTTGATATGTAAAATGTACGAAAACATAAGATTTGTCCAGTGAAACAACGGACAAATCCTACAGTATAGTCTTTTCACGTACACATATGTTAGTTTTATTTAATGTAATGGTTTCTGTTTTTCTCCTGAATTGCGCATTTTGAATGCTTTTTCGATTTATTTCGATTGTTATGTGTATCTGTGAAATATCCAAGATAAACAAGTAATATATGCAGTTTTGAAAATACTTGTATTGTCTTTATTCACATAAGAAAATCTATTTTCTTCAACTTCACTAGATTAGCAATCTGCAGAAATGAAAAGAAAATTCATGAATTAAAGAAGTTGCACTAGCTTAAGTTCCAATCCCGAAAATCTACTTTTTAAATACGAACCAAGTGAATAAAAAAAATGAGGGAATCACATGGATGAGTCTTATGTAGACGAAACGCGCGTCTGGCGTATTAAATAATGAGCCTGGTACCTTTGTTAACTATGGACTTTTGTCTCGATGAGGGAAAGTACACAATAGTAGATTTACAAATAATTTACAAATAACATGAATTTTCAGGAATCCTAGGTGATCATGACTTTTGCTAATTAAGAAACAGATATAGGTTTGTAAATTTGTAAATACAGCTGTTTGACAAGCCACGCCTCTTTTGGGGATATATATATAATTCATAGATAGGTTGTTTTTTTTTACGTTCTGGTTCACAGATAAGATCTCTATGGTTCATCTCATAGAGAAATAACTGGGGAATGTTACCAGTATATATACACATAGTTGCTGTGAATTTTGAATTATGAGGGTCACCAAAAGTGAGGGGAGGGATAGTACAGATTTAAGTATAAGATTAAACTCTTAGAAGTTCGGGTCATATAAATGTTGAAAATATGCCGCACAGTCCTATTTTTTTTACCTTAGAATAAAAAAGTAGTGCATATCAACTTTCAATTTAAAGATATAATTTTTCACGAAACCTCATAGTAAAAGTGGCACAGTTTTATCCGTAGATGAGTTCCTATGGGAAATTGCAATGTCTATATTAACAGAAATTGGAAACTATATTGGGTGAATTATATGTAGAATTTCATCGAAATCTGATTTATCTCAGAGATTTTAATGAAATTAACTCTAATATCAAGTTTTATAAATATTTCACGAAGATTGAGAAAATCCTGGGCCTTAACCATGATGACGCAGCATAAATTTACAGTTTACAGTAGGCATAGGCTCCGTGTTGAAGACCGTACTTTGACCTATAATGGTTTACTTTTATAAATTTTGACTTGGATGGAGGGTTGTCTCATTGGCACTCATACCACATCTTCTTATATCTATATAGTTTACTTTAAGCCCTTGATGCAAAGTAAATTCATAATGTATGGATATTTGTAATTTGAATTGTTTAGAAGTGCTCATATTTACTCTTTTGAATCACTGAAACTCATAGACCCTTGATAAATATTGTTGTTGGGGTGTTTTTGTCCTGTTGACAAACGAAAAGTAAGCCGTAACACCTGAATGTGCTTTCTTGTGACCGCTGCATAATCAATACAAGCGAGAAATACAAAAAAATACCTCAATAAAACTAAATATAGTGTGTTCTTTCCAAATATATGTTCTAAATATTCCATTTTTACAGAAACAGCAGAATTATTTACCAAAATTTGAAGCCTAAGTGGCATAAAGCAGAGAAAATGGCCTACCACCTGGGTCATAAAACAGGTAATTTAAATTGTAAATGCTTTGATTTTATTATTTAAAAGGTCTTAAATCCACCATGTTCTACTTAAGAAAATGTCTGTACCAAGTCAGAAATATGACAGTTTTTGCCCGTTCGTTTGAAATGTTTGAGCTTTTGATTTTGCCATTTGATTAGGACTTTCCGTTTTGAATTTTCCTCGGTGTTCAGTATTTATGCGATTTTACTTTTTCTTGTATATAAAACATTAACAGTGCTTGGATGTTATACAAAAAAAGATGTAAGCTGTCAGTTCTATAAAACTTTTACTGAATTCATATATCAGACACCCTTACACATACAACTTTTGCGAATATTGCTCTGTTAACCACTTCTAGTTCATATATTAGCTTAATTATGTTAGACATATGATAAGAGATGATTTTTTGTGACAAGATTTCTAAACTGACCATTTGATCCAGAACTGTAAACTTTTATTGATAAATAGATAAATTGATAAACAAGCATGCAGTAAGATGTGGACTGGAGACAGATGCAGAATTGGATACTTTATATAATCTTAAATGTGTGAATTATTTACTACTAAACTTTACATTTTTTTCAGTTTGCTTTCAGAACAGTTTCAAACAGGTTCTAGACATTACATGTCAGAAAGCATGCACATAGGTTAAGCTGGCAATAATCAAAGTATTGTTTTCAAATTATTTACAAACTGAAACAGGGGTTAGGGGTATACGTTTAAAATGTGCTGTAAAAGAAAAGTTACAGTATATGCAGTGATTTCAATTGGGCTAACATTCTGATAAATAATTATTGTTTTGAGAAAAATTGTTTTTCAAGATTTTTCTATTTGAATAAATGTTCGTATATCGTATCAGTTAACAAATTTGTTATATGACCGTGAAACTTTTGTTCATTAAAATATTTAAATATGTCCATTCCCCAATGTGAATTTATAAATGGCAGGTGGAGATATATACAGAAACACAGATTCTATTGTTTGTTTGTAATTAATCTTGTGAATCTTGTTTATCGAATAACACAATTTCATAGTATGTAATTATAATTTGAAAGTCTTTTATTTCATTGTTGTATTTAATATTTCTTCTCATGTATATTCTATAAAATCATAATAAAATTGAAATATTTTCAATCGTTTTCTGTCTGAGTTTGATAGTATATCGAAACTTTTAAAATGCTTCAGGATAAAAATCGTTTCATTAAGAAAATATTACCTGTTGCGAAACTGAGCATACCACTAGTTGATTCTGTCCCCGCCGAATTAGAAGCCTTACATTGGTACACTCCACTGTCAGAATTTTTCAAATTTGATATTATCACCCTTCAAATGATAAAGACAGCACATCAAGTAGAATACATAGACTAAAGCAAATTAAAAAGTTGCTACATTTCCTATTTAAATTATGTTATGCATGTTTAGTCACTAGATTCTTTTTTTTTAATATCTACGTGTAAATATATCTGATACCCTATATATTCACACTTAAAGTTGATCGTAGTATCGTTGTGCAGTTTTGAAATTTAATGAGGGATACATAACAACGAAATATTTTGTTAATCACAGTTCAATTATATGATTTTTCATCCTAAAATGACGCATATACCGGAAATAGAAAAAAACAATGGACATAAGGTATCCATCCATGATATGAAATCAGTGACAAATGTTGTATAAATAAAATAAAATTATAATAGTTCTGTTGATTTCTATTCCCTGTTTAATAATTTAACAACATATGTGTGTAACACTTACTAATTTATGTTTGTTTTCGGCACACCAAATCATAATGAAAACAAAATAGACGTCATAAATTATATTTGCATAACAAAATAGTATCTTTCTCTTTCTAAGCACCTGTAATAACTGCTGGTTTAAGTAAGGGTATTGTTGCTCAGTTTTAATTGTTTGTAGTGTTTTGAAGACGTTTCAGTTGTTCGTCAGATTGTCGGGGATTTGTCGGTCTTTCTTTTCGTTTATGATTTTGCATTGTCCATTTGATATCTTCCGTCTCTTGAAAACTAACTCAAGTGGTTCGGTTAGTATTACCTGGATGGTCCAAAAGGACTTTGTCCGATATAAAAGCGACCAACATGTTCTATTTTGACTCCATCCTTAAACCATTCGAAATCAGGCAACGGGTCACCAGTTATGGAGCAAAATAATAATCCGTCTTGTCCAATACATGCTTTTGCCATTTGTAACTCCGCGTATTTTTTAATTGATTGACCTACATATACAAGCACGTATTTATTAGTCAATATAACAACATTATTGCATTAATCCTAACAACAAGGCGTGTTTGATTTTAAAGATCAATTAACAGCATTAAACACATATCAAGACTTCGTCCTACATGATTTACAGCAGTGACATTTTCGGGTCAAAACAGTTGTAACTTAGTTCTAAAGAGGAAGTATTAGTCGATAGTATGTCTATACACTTGCTGTGTTGTAGACCCATTGGTCGACCTCGGCTGTGTTCTGCTCTTTGGTCAGATTGTTGTCCCTTTGACACATTCCCAATCTGCATTCACAGTTTTACTGGTAGTTTTTTTCAGGATGATTTTTTCAAGTTATCTGGATTTTTTTTATTTAAAAATCTCATTTACTCAACTACAAATACATTGTGAAAGTAAGTTTTATGCCCGAAATTACTAGTTCACAAAATGTTATTACAGTAATTGGCTTACAGAGTTTGTAGGTTTACAAGAAAGTGCTTTCTAAATTTATCATTGCAATAAATTGTTTATTCCTGTGTTTTATTAAAAAAAAAACTAATAACACGAAAAAAAACCTACACAGATCCATAATATAAATTCTATGCAAATAAACAACAAAAGTATAGTCCATCAAGTAAAAAATATATTCAAAGTAGCAAACATAATCGAATAACTATTACTTTAGTTGCTTGTTGTATGTTTTAAACGTCGCATTGGCGCAGCATCTGTCATGCTCTGCTACCAGTTTTCATTTCCCCATTATTCTTGCAAACTAATCTTACCATGGGTTACCATGATAACTGTACAACTCAGCATGAACACATTACACACCAAACCAGCCATCATTACTTGTGTTTTCTACAAAAGAAATGTATTTCAATGAAAATGCTTTTATTAATCCGATTGCATTGTTTTAAATTGTAAAATATTTGTTATTTTATCATTGCAAATGTACTTACATTAGAAAACGAAGCGTGGCGCTTGTGGGAGCAGGATCTGCTTACCTTCCGATCACTTGATATTACCGCTACGTTTAAGTTGGATTTTGGTTGCTTAGTTTAAACGTTTTCTATATTGTATTTTGTATACTTTTGTTAGTCTCTCAGTCCTTTTTCGTGTTTTTCAATGACATGGTCAGTTTATTTTTCACTTATGAGTTTAATGTCTCTTTGGTCATGTTATTATTTTGGAGTCTCTTTAACCATCCCCATCTTTTTTCAACTTCTTTTAATCGGTATGAAGTTATATAACAAAAATACCGAACCCCTAGGAAAATTCATTACGAAAATTCCTTGAGGCAAATTCAAAAGTTCAAACACAATTAACGAATAGAAAACTGTCATATCCTTGACATAGTGTAGAAAATGTTGGATCAAACCTTTGTTTCAAAGTTAGCTTAACCTTTGCTCTATGACAGTCACATAGAATTTCATGATAAAAAAAAACAATGTGTGAGCAAAACAAACAGATATAATCAGTAAAAAATACTATAAACGCATCATACTTTGTCATTTAGATAATCAGAAAATATAAGGTACATTAGATTTCGAAGGAGAGATTCATTTCTTTTATCGTTTTGATTGAACGTACATGTATATAATAAAACTTATATGAGGCAACCAAACATCTATTTTCTGATCTATTTGACAGTATTGGTATGGGACCAGCTGAAGCACACCTCTGGGTGCGTAATATTTTCAGTGTTGAAGACTCATTGATGGCCTTGTGCTGTTTGGCGCGTTTTAGTCGGGTTGTTGTTGTTTTGTAATATACTCAGTTTCCATTCTCAAGCTATTTGTTTCATAAGATATTCATGCCATCTTAGAATTATTACATCTTTGGTTGCCTCATGATTTGGACAGAATCTATTACCTATAGTGAGATATAAACTTGGAACATGTCCTGGAAACGAAAAGACAATAAATTCTGAGTGACAGTATGGGTAATCAAGATGTGACCTAATACCAAACTTATTTAAGAAATAAGTATGACATTACTGGTTCACTTTGCTATATAATGTTGAGTCAAATTCATATTGATACATCGCTACATGTTAACGTTATTTGTGATATTGCGTAGCATTCTACACCCCTTAAGAAAGTTAAACTTGTATAAAATTATTGTTGAATAGGACATACTATGTTTCTTTATTCTGTCATTAAGAAATGACATATCGTCTAAGCCATGTTTTGCTAGTATGACAATGGTTTAAATATCAGTGTATGAGAGAAAGAGTTAACGTTTTAACATTATGTAACACCAATCTATTAAAATAAAAGATTGTTTTGCATGCTGTCATAGAATATATTTATCAATATGTGGTAATGATTTGAGTTATGAGTCCTAAAATACCTTTTGATATTTTAAAGTAAACTAAAACGCTTTCAATATGTAAATATATGTTTTATTGCATACCGCAATGTACACAAAAAGGTGAAAACTTTTCTAGGATTTCCAGGTCAAATATATTAGTCGTTTATCTTGAAACATACTTTATCTTAATACACTTTAAATACTATTTAGTGGGAAATTTAACACGTTTTAGGTTCAAATAGAAAAATTACACTAATCATCTGAAATTACCTTTCAAGTGTGTCTGTCGTGATAATTTAAATACTAGTTTCCGGCCAATGATAGCAATTGGGGATGATTATTGTGAGAATGTGATATAACTTACATTTACACGGTCCTTTCTGTTCTGGCAACAATTAAATTACATGAACAACAAATGTTCTAAAAAATACCCAAACAAAAATCAACTAAAAATATTTATTCATGTTAACTTTGGTTATTGTGAGTTCTGTATCAACTATTCAACTATCTTTTCTTTTTTGTTTAAACTGTTCTTAATGGTATCATTGGATGCCATGTTTACATTTTCATATACTCTTTTATTGATCGTCTCCTCTGGTTAATTTGTCTTCTTCATTAATCTTTTTTATAATTTAAGTTATACTTTTAGATATTTTTTTTTATTTTTTCTGTTTTGAATAAGTCGTGTATTTGTGAAGTCATTTCAATTCTTTTGTTTCTTTCTCCAATTTATACTTTTGATTTATTATTTTTCGAGCTGTCCTTGTTTTTCATATTTCTTTCTTATTCATTTTTCTTTGACATTCGTTTGTGTTGTTGATATTCCTATGATACACACCTCCTTTTGGATTTAGATTGTGTATGTCACCGTTGTTTAAAAGTTGTTAAGGTAAAACTGAAAACTTCAGAAAGCATCAATATCGTTTTAATGTCCTAAAAAGTAAAATAACAACAAAAAAAAAACGAACTTCAATGAAATATTCTAAACGAAAAGTCCCTAGACAAATGGCAAAATCAAAAGCTCATACACATCAAAATAATGGATAAAAACTGTCATATTCCTGACTTGGTATAGACATTTTTAATGTTCAAACATAAACAATACTTACAACACAAAAATAACAAAAAGACTATTAAACTAATGACAGATCTTAGAGTCCTTGCGATTTCTGTAAACTAATTCAAAGGCTGATTTTAAATAACAAATCATGATTTATTTTCAAAACTAAAACAATTTATCAGAATACCTTAAATGTATAAAAACCCCTTGTTCATAATCAGAATGAGGAAAAATAATTGCTATAGCTTGAAATTAATGAAAGGTAAAGTTCAACTTTCAATCATAACAGTTGTATCTATAAAAGAATGTAGTTAAAAGTTTGTAAGCATTTACAAATTACCGGACTTTAAAATTAACTAGTTACACACAGAACACAGTCTTAACCATCAAAACTTTACAACATATATACTTTATCGAAATCTTAGAAAAGCTACACACTGTAGGAAATGTTCAAATGGACATTACCCATAAAAAAGAAAAAAAATAAACAATTATATCGGAATTATTTTTTCTTTTAGTTTTCTCCTAACTTTTGTAAGGTATTTCTCATTTGTAAATTAAGTAGACACATCTGAAAAAAGACAGTATATTAACTATATTCTTATGTCTTGTCTGTGAATGTAGTTCATTGATAAATCGTGTAGGTATACTTAACAACAATAAACAGACAATGTTCATCATTAAACTAATTAATTGTGTGTCGATATTTTAAAAATGAGTACCTTAGAAACCAATAAGTGCTTCAACAGATCTACTACAACGGCGTTCTGAAAAAGTACTTTCAGTAAATGAATTCATACGAAACTACAAACAAAATACTTACTATCACAGAGAAAATTTACCGCCTAATTCCGTGTTAAACAAAATTATCGTTTAATATGAAATGAATGACTGCTTACTCCGCCTCGAATTAAATTACGGGGAAATTTAAACGTATAACTTTAAAAAATGACAATTACAATAATTATCCTAATCTGCCCTTTCAAAATTTGTGATGTGTTGTTTAAAAAAAGATTATTGCGATCTTCAACGATGGCTGAAGGTTCTGTTTCCTGTTTAATGTGATTTTTGAATTATAAATTTAAGCGATAAAAATTTCGAAAGAGGATATGTGGAACACTTATTTATCGGCAATTTGTTCATTTTTCATATTTTTCCTTTAAACTTACTGCCTTATATATCAAAGATCAAGGACAGGACTTGATACTCGAAAATATAAGGCAATGGCAGGATGTATCAGTGCAGCAACGTCACGTGCTCAAGTCCATCCGCGTCCAGTTATCAATACAATGCACGCGACGTCATTTATACAACCAAAGAATTTTTCATTTTACTTCATATTCTCAACCAGAAAAAAAAACAACATTTAAGACAAATTGCCGATAAAAGATTAATGATATTTTTGCTGATAAAGTCAGTTTAAAAAAATGCCATTATTCTATATGTAATTCTGGTATCCATTACAATAACATGAGTAAGGAATGATCCAGATCTTTATCTTTGGTTGATATTTTCTATGCTTGTTTTCGATTTCCTCTTTGGAAGTGTCGTTGGAGTATATGTTGGTTTTCTAACTGAAAAGTCAATACCTAATTCCGAAATATAGCAGTCAGTTTATGTAATGTGATTACCCCTTAAAACCTATGCTGTGTAGAGCCTTATATGCGAGAATAACTATAAATTGTTATGTAGGTAGGACAGGTGCGTTACAAAGTTGTGTTATTTAGCATGAGTAATTTATAGAGTTATTTAGTTTTTCAAATTTTAATCCGTCTGAAAAGTATGTGACGGGTAACATCCGAGATGATAACTGGAAGTTTTTTTGTATTCATTTGGGATTTGTAACAGTGGTATCCAAAACAAAAATTGTACAGAGAATAGTGTAATCGTAGGGTAAAGTTGAAACGATTCATCGCATTGGGCGAGCTAAAGAAAGGAAAGCAAACCTATATTGTCAATCATGTTATTGCAACCATTGGTTGTCGCGAACAAGAACATATCGTGTATAATTAAAAGTCCCGACATTTTCATGTGAACACCTGTTTGTTTAATGCAGCTTTTAAAATATGAGTAGTCTTTCGTTTTGAGATATATTTACCGTTTGTGTAATGGATTCTGTGTTCAATTTAACATTGTCATATTTTCTTTGTACAATGTATGTTTCAGTTTATAGCCGTAGTATTAAATTTGTTCCCTTCGTTTTGGTTTTGTCACTATCATGTATTTTTCTTGTGTTTTGTTTTGAATGTATTTTGCAATTCATTTCTCTAATGTTTATCTGTTTTACTAGTTTAATCATTCCTGATTTTGACGTTTTTTTCTATATTGAACTATTTCTAATTTATTTATATATTAAGTTTCCTGTTTTGACGTATTTTCTATACCCATTACCTTTTTTTGCAATTGTTTGTCTGCCGTGATGTTTCTGCTTTTGTTTTCTTTCAAAAACTTGTTTCTCTATTATATTTTTACATGTCTAGGTTTAGTAGATATTGAGGTAAGTTAATACACTACAGAAAGCATCAAAATCGTTTTATTTCCCCTGAACAAAACGTACAACCGAATGACATATGGTTATATGACAGGGTATACTTTCTTCAAATTATCTTTTGAAATATTTTTTTCAACTTTCACATGTCATTATATGTGTTTTTGGTAAGATTTTGCAATCTCTTCAAAACTTTTGGCATTTCTTTGAAAAGAATTTGCTATTGATCGCTCCGAAGTGTCATTTACTCTCAATTCTCAGTTACAGATGTCAATAAAATCAAGTTGAAGTTGTTAAAAGCTATTTTTTTTCTTACAGGACAAGGCTATTTTCACAAATATTAATATGTCTTCTTTTGTAATATATCTCCCAATGTTTCTACGTACACATACATCCCTCACTTTAAACTCTAAGAAATTCAAACTCCCAGCAGTAAAGTAAAGTCACTCACTTAAAAGATATGAAAGGGATAAAAGAGGGACGAAAGATACCAGAGGGACAGTCAAACTCATAGATCAAAAACAAACTGATAATATATGTTATAGTCCCTATGGATGTCTTCAGCTCAATAGTCAAAGCGCTGGTAATGAAATAATTTGTTACTTACGTTTCTAAAATTTCCCATTGATCAAATACAAAATTCTTTAATAATTAAAAAATACTATCTATTTATATTTCATCTTTCGTAATATATCTCTTAACGTTTCTATGTACAAATATATCTTTCACTTTAAAATGAAATAATTTATACTTATAGACTGGCTATGAGTTATATAGTAAGTTTATAGTACCTCGAGATGCAGTTATTGCACTGAGGCGGAGCCGAGGTCAATAGTTGTATCCGAGGGGATACTAAACTTACTATTCTACGAATATCTGTTTTATTATACCAAAAGTTGCAACAGGCAATAAATATCGGGGCGAAATCAGCTATCGTAATATCAACAAAAAAAAAAAAACATGAAACACGACCATGCTGTTTAACGTTACTTCACATATAGTCCGAATGTTAAGACTACGTCCCGCAATGACATCAACCCTAGGTACAATAGGTACAACGCGACGTCTTACCTCGCGCGGTATTATCGATATCCTCCTATCCCGTAACTGCAGTTTTTTATCCCGCAAAATATTATGACGCTTGCGGTCAAATAGTTTCATAGAGGGCAAAAAGTTGGGAAATATTAAAGATCAAATAATTCAATGTTTGCAATTTGAAAAATAGTGAATATATTGTGTACTAATTTTATAAGAAAATGATTACTGAGGTATAATAAATGAATATTTTACTTCACGAACAAAGCACCATAACTAAAATAAAATTCAATTATTGTCACACAGTACAAATCAATATAATAATGTATGTCTAAGAGCAAAACATATATACCACAAAAACAAAAGTATGTCAAAAGTGCAGGGAGCTGCATCTGATCGGTTTACATTATAATACAATAATGTTTATGGCATTTTGACACCACCTATATATAAAAATATATAAGAACCCATCCAACGAAATGTTATTACCAAATTATAACCTCAACATCATGCAGAGTTTAAGTAATTGAACCCTGATTGATGAATAACTGCAGCATGTGCGCTTAAACCAGGTTTAATCCACCATTCACTACATTCGGAAATGCTGTATCAAGTCAGAATTATGACAGTTGCTTTCCATTCGTTTGGTAGGCTGAGCTTTGGATTTTGCCATTTGATAAGGTAATTCCCGTTTTGAATTTTCCTTGGATTTTTTTTTGAATTTTTCATGCTAGTTTACTTTTTAATATGTTTTATTAGAAACTGCCGCTATTGAGATCTTGATGCTTGACATCTACGGTGACATTAGATGTATCCAGTGAAACAATGGACTAACCGTACAGTATAGTCCTTTTCACGAACACATATGTTAGTTTTATTTGTGTTATTCGTTCTGTTTTTCTCCTGGATTTCGCGTTTTTAATGCGTTTTTGATTTATTTCGATTTTTATCTGTTTCCTTGTTATATCCAATGATAAACAAGTACTATATGCAGTATTGAAAATACATTTATTTTCTTCATTCACATAAGAAAATCTTTTTTCTTCAACTTCACTAGATTAGCAATCTGCAGAAATGAAAAGAAAATTCGTTTATTATTATATGTAACAAAAGATCAAATATCGAAAATCTATTTTAAAATACAAACCAAGTGAAGCACATGGACCTAATATCTCGATGAAGGATAGGACACAACATGTAGATTTACAAATCAGACGAGTTTTCGGGAATCCTAGATGAATGTGACTCGTCAATTAAGAAACAGATATCGGTTTACAAATTAGTTATATGACCTTAGAACTTGGATTCATGAACAAATGAAAATATTTCCATTGCCTAATGTGAATTTATAAATGACAGACGGGGATATTCCAGTACACTAATTTTACTTCTTGTATGCAAACAATATTGTCCATCAAATAACACAATTTCATACAATGAAATTTTAATTTGAAAGTTTTTTCTCTTCATTGTTTGGTTAAATATTTTTCTCGTATATATTCTATAAATTATATAAGATGTTCATTATTCTAGTTTTATTCTGAGTTTTATAGTATTTCGAAACTTAAAGATTTTACAATGTTCAAGGGTAAGTAAACAAATCGCTTCATTAAGAAAATATTACCTGTTGCAAAACTGAGCCTACCACTACGTGATTCTGTTCCCGCCGAAATAAAAGCCTTACATTCGTACACTCCACTATCAGAATCTTTCAAATTTGCTATTATCACCCTGTCAAATCATAAAGACAGTACATCAAACAGAATACATTGACTAAAGCAAAGTAAAACGGTGCTACATTTCCACATCTTAATTATTTTATAAATCTTATCTACTAGAATTTTTTGGAATATTTATTTGTTAATATATCTGATACTCTATATACTAGTATTCACACTTAAAGTTGGTTGTAGTATCGTTGTGCAGTTTTGTAATTTAATGGGGGAAATATAAGAACGAAATATTTTGTAAATCCCTACACAGTTCGAATATATAAGTTTTCATCATAAAATTTCGCATATACCGGTAATAGAAAAACAAAGGATATGGGGTACCTATCTATGACATGATTGATAAATCAGTTGCAGAAGTTGTATATATAAAATAATATTATAATACTTCTCTTGATAACTATTCCCTTTTTAATAATTTAACAATATTTATGTATATCACTTACGAATTAATGTTTGCTGTTGGCACATCAAATCATAAAGTAAACAAAATAGTCATATATTATATATGCATATTGAATTTATTTTTTTTCTAAGCATCTGAAATCACCGCTGGTTTAAGTAGGGATTATGTTGCTCGGTTTTAATTTTTTTTTTTTTTTGTAATGTTTTGTATTTTTTTTTTGTAGTGTTTTGTATTTTTTTGTAGTGTTTTGTAGACCGTTTAGTTTTTCGACATTTCGTCAAGGATTTGTCAGTCTCTCTTTTAGTTTATGATTTTGCATTGTCCTTTCGGTATCTTCCGCATCTTGTTTACAAACTCATGTGGTTTGGCAAGGATTACCTGGATGATCCCCAAGATTGTCATCTGATATCATCTTCTATTTTGACTCCATTTCTGAACCATTCATAATCAGGCAGTGGGTCTCCACTCATGTCGCAAAACATCAACATGTCTTGTCCAATACATGCTTTTGTCATTTCATTTTTTTTTAATTGATTGACCTAAATATACAATCACATAGTGAAATGTTTTATGTCAGTAGAACATAAAGTTGCAATAGTGTTAACAACAAGGAATGGTTGATTGAAAGATCAGTTTTCTGCATTAAACACATATTAAGACTTTGTCCTACATGGTAGACAACAGTGACACTGTCACGTCTAAACAGTTATAACTTAGTTTTAAAGAGAAAGTGTTAGCCGATAGTATGTCTATACGCTCGCTGTGTGGAATACCCATTGGTCTACTTCGGCTAGGTTCTGCTCTTTGGTCAGGTTGTTGTTTCTTTGACACATTCCCCATTTGCATTCTCAAGTTCACTGGTAAACTTTTCAAGGAGGTTTTTTTTCAAGTTATCTGGATTTTTTGCTGTTTTAAAATCTTCATTATTTCAACCGTCAATAAATAGTGAAAATTAGTGTTATGCTCAAAATTACTATTTCTAAAACGGTATTACAGAAATTGGTTAACAGAGTTTGTAGGTTTACAAAAAAGTGCTTTTTACATTTATCATCGCAATAAATTGCTCACTAGTGTGTTTTAAAAACAAAGCTAGTAAAACGAAAATAAAAAATACACAGAAACATAATATAAACCAATGGAAATAAACAACGAAATGATAGTCAATCTAGCAAAAAACAATTCAAAAAGCAAACATAATCGAATAACTATTGTTTTAGGTGCTTTTTCATGTTTAAAACGTTGCATCGGCGCTGCATCGATATCTGTCATGCTATTCTAGCAATTATTATTTCCTCATTATTTTTGTTTAATAGAATAATTTTACCATAAGTTGCCATAATAAACGTACAACACAGCATGAACACATTACACATCAAACCAACCATCATTAGTTTTGTTTTCTACAAAAGAATTTTATATCAATGAAAGTACTATTATTATTTCGGTAACATTATTTTGATTTGTAATATATATGTTATCGTTTCATTGTCATTGAGAATGTACCTACATAAAAATGTAGGGGTGTCCCTGATGGAGCAGGATCTGCCATCCCATCCAATCATCTAAGATCACCCCTAGTTTTTTTTGTTATATTAGGGTGCTAAGTCTTCAATTTTCTAAATTGTATTTTGTATACTTTTGTTTGTCTTTTAGTCCTGCTTCGTTTTTTAAGCATTAGCCTGGTCAGTTTTTTTTCACTTATGAGTTTGAATGTCTCTTTGGTCATGTTGGTATTTTGGACTGTCTTTAATCATCCGATATTGTTTAGGGACAAGCTGAAGCACGCCTCTGGTTGTGTAGTTTTCTCGCTGTGTTCAAGAATCATTGGTTCCTACTAGCTGTTTTCCGCTCGTACTTCGGGTTGTTGTTGTTTAGACGTTTTCCCGATTTCCAATCTCAAGCTTTTATTTTCAAACGACAGTTACGCCTATCGCCTTACTCCTTATTCTATGATTTCTAGGTCCAATATATTGGTCGTTTATTTTGAAACATAATTTATCTGTAAACACTTCAAATAGAATTTAGTGGGTAATTTAACACGTTGTATGTAAAAATAGAAAATCACTGTTACACTTATTATCTGAAATTACCTTTCAAGTATTCTGCCGTGATTATTTAAACACTAGTTTTTGGCTAATGATGGCAATTAGGGATGATTATTGCAAGAAGGTGTTATATAACCAATGTTATTTCAACTGATCGGGAAGAGTTTACGTTTCAACTTGCGTAGGGACAGTCTATTCGAAGATGTGTGTGATAAGCATTAATGCCGTTATAATTATTATTACTGCTTTCTAATCACCTATAAGTGTCACCAAACAGATAAACAAAAGAACTGAGTGTACGATAATGGACGAATAAAATAGTTTAAGATTCATAACATTTATATGTGCTAAAGCAGAGTATTTTAAAGTATCGGTTATTGTAATATTCTGTTTGAAACTTTTCTGATTGTGAGATTTATTTCAAAGTGATTTATAAAAATAAAAATATATCAAAAATGTAATAATTAGACCCTACTTTTCCTTTCTTATATATGATCAATTCTATTTGCAAGTTATCCCCGTGCGTGCACCCCTCGCTTCCCAACAAAGCATTAGGAATATAAAGAAGAAAAAGATTATTTCAAAAGTTATAGAATAACGACATATGCATATTTTACAACTGATGTCGTTAGTTTTACTTTCATATCCACAAATTCCAAAATGTGATAAATTTTACATGTTTTTGAACTTTGCTTTACAAGAAAATCAACGGCTGTGTCTCATTATTCATTTTGCGAATACACATATTTAAACCGGATCAATGGTCATAACTGGACACTTCATTGATCAGTTTATCCCAAAACACCTGTCTATATATGGACTGGTATATGATGAGCAAACGGGTTCAACTCAACCATTCAAGTGAAATAAATCACGTAATAACTAACATTTACACGGTCCTTTCTGTTCTGACAATAATTGTATTGCATGAACAATAAATGTTCCGAAAAACACCCAAACTAAAATCATAAAAAAAAAATATCTATTTATATAAATTGTGGTTATTGTGAGTTCTGTAACAACTATTCAACCTTCTTTTTTGTTTTTCGTTTACACTGTTCTTAATTGTATCATCGGATTTTATGTTTATATTGTCATGTACCCTTTTTATCAGTCGTCTCCTCTGGTTAATGTGTCTTCTTCATTTTGTAATGTATCCTTATAAGTAAGTTTGCTGATGTATTTCCCTCGTCTAAATGTTATTCTTGGAGATATTTTTTTTCCATTTTCTGGTTTGAATTAATTATTTATATCTGTTTTAGATTATTAAGTCATCTCACTTCCTTGGTTTCTTCTTGCATTTTATACATTGACTTATTCTGTTTCCAGCTGTCTTTGTTTTTCGTATTTCTTTCTTATTCATTTTCTTGGACACTCGTTTGAGTAGTCAATATTATTATTATACCAACCTCTTTTCTTTTTTAGTTGTGTATATAAATAAAGGCAATAGTAGCATACCGCTGTTAAATAGTCATAAATCGATTTAACTGAAACAAATCCGGGTCACAAACCAAAACTGAGGAACACAAATCAACTTTAAGAGGGGAAAAAAACAAAAAAAAAACAGAACACTGCTATTAAAACAAACGCCTACATACATATAAACGGACTACTAGTATGTGATAACAACTCCCCTTTTCCTGACTTGGTACAGGACATTTAAAGAAAAATGGTGGGTTGAATAAGGTTTTATGGACAGCCATATCGCTTTTACAGCAATACTACAAATACCACCAAAATTTCAACGTTACATTATACGTGACCGGAATACAGAACAAATATATGCAAGAACAGTCAGGTTTCTACTTTGTCAAAATTCTCCCCCCATTACGCCACCTTTTTTATGATCATAAAAATGGAAGCCATTGTTGTGATGACGCGCTGGCAATTTAGCTCTTGAAAACTGATAAATTTATCACCATAGTATCATTACGATCCTTATATGTCAGTCGTATTTCAAAAGACAATATTGTCTGATCTGTTGTCAGGGGGAAATTTTGAAATTTCAAAAATATTTAAAAAAATTCTAATTAAATATTTCGTGGAAGGGCATATTAAAAAAAATCAGAGGTTGAAGACTACTTATCCTTTTTCGACGGAATTAATGCTTATGCACAAAAAGATAAACGATAAACGAGAATTTTCGTTTATCACAATCGACTGTTTTGTGAAAATTTGTTTATAACTTAAAAGTTTACAAATATGTCGATATTAAATTCAATAATTTAAGTAAAACCAAAGATATAAATGCATAAAGGCTAAATTTGAAACAATCTTTTAACTTTCAAAGCCAATAGAAACAAATTTTAACCATTCAAATTTACTGTCTACGCCTTTATTACCTTCTCTAACAAAGAGTTCCATTTCTTTTGTTTAATTTCAACTGAGTGTCCGCCTGAGGACATTCAGAACAGAGAAAAAACATAAATAATTAATAATATAATAATACATTTCGACATGTAAACCACAGAATAAGAACGAACACCTCAAAAAAAAATTAACGACAGACACAAATACAGCACAATAGTATAATGAACTGTCCATCACACGTAAAGGCGTATGTATCAACGCCACAAAAAGTGACGTCACAGGTGCTTTTTTTTAAATACGGTTTAAATTTGTAATTGTGTTATTAAATATATTTTCTAAACTTTACATGCATATAAAGCTAGCTTGTGTTAGTAATGGTGTAATTATTTGTATTTCATAACCATATGTCGGTTTTTCTTCTAAAATCAAACTATGTATAACCAATAAATACTCTGGATATGGTTGCTTTAAACTGAAAATCATATAAATGAACTAGTACCCAAGACAACCAATAAGTTCTGCAAATGATCTTTTACAACGGAAGGCGTTCTGAAAAAAAGACTTTTAGTAAATGAACGCATTTGAAATCATACTAAACTACCTACAAAGTACTTACTAAGATAGAGAAAGGTAAACTCCTAGTTCCGTGTAAAACAAAATTATCGTTTATTCTGAAATGACTGACTGCTTACTGCACTTCAAATGTAATGACATGACAATTTAGAAGTTTTTATAGCCTATATAAAATGACATTTACACTAATTTTCTTAATCTGATTTTCAAAACTTGTGATGTGTTATTTAAAAAATAATTATCGCAATCTTCGTGAGCGATTAACAATAAATACGACTTATTATAAAATCATTTTATAATGTGATTTTAGTTACGAACACGTTTTTGGAATAACAAAAATGTTCATTTCCAAAGGGACATATATTTTTGTATTTCCTGATGTACCCTCTTTTGACATTTCTACATTTGAGGAGTCACTTTTTGCAATTCAGTGTTTCTGTTGTTCCGTTTTTTCCTCTTATACATGTAGTTGATGTGTTTTTCTCAGTTTTGGTTTGTGATCCGGATTTTCGTTTCGATTAATCGATTTATGACTATTGAACAGCGGTCTACCACTGTTGCCTTTATTAAACATTATATAGTTTGACAACGAATAGCGAGACCCTTAGCTATCATCATCTACAAAAAAATGTTTGAAACATGTTTGTAATTTTCATTTTGATGATTTTATAATACTTTTGACTACTGTAAATTCAGAAATTATTGCGTGAATTTATTTTTGCGATTTTGTCATTTTAGACTTAAATGCGATTTTAATTTTTACGGTTTTGAGAAAAATCCTGTTTAGTTCATATAAAACATTTCAAAATGCGAGTTTAAATTATTGCGTTTACAACTCTGTCGCATTTGTCGCAATGATAAAAACCTCGCAATAATTTCTGAATTTACAGTATTTTTTATATATTGGGTTATTCAATGTTTAAAATTAAATCAACACTATTTTATTTATAATATTTCCATCTTAACTGCGAACAGCATTGACAGACCAGAAATATTTTTTTTTGCTATTGCTCAAAGTAACTTTTACTGTTTAAGGTGGTACATAACACTACATTTAGATATATCTGTAAAAATCAGCTGAATTTTTTAATCACGTCAAATTTCAAGGAAATATTACGCTTCTCAATGATCAAAACTAGTGTTTGTCAAACTTCTATATAGCTAATGAAATTTTCCGAGTCTTTATATGCATGAAAGATGATGAAGAGAGAAAATTACAAATGTTTTATAATGTGAATAAAAAATGCGCCTGAGTACCTGGGAAATCTTGTTCCTATGTGCAGAAAGTACAACCAACTGCACGTTCAAAGTATTATTGTTCCATTTTGTAGACTTACCCTCACAACATAATCTCTACTTCCATCCTCAACACGAAAATGAAATAAGCTTGATATAAAAATTCACAACAATCGAATCTATATTTTAATTTCAGAGTTGAAAAGTGATGTATCTGAACAGTCTGAGGACACTGAATAATAATTAAACTCAATTGCGATAACCTGCTTCATTTCTAAACTACATGTATGGCCTTTTAAAAAAATAGCATTATTGTACTTGATCGTTCTTGTCAGTGTGGGTCTGATATTGTGGAATTCCATCACGGCTTTTACGATTGTCCTTCAATAGATTATAAGGTAACATCATGTAATGTAACTACTTGTGATATTTTTAAACATTGAAATTACCCCTAAAAAGATTACATTGTACTTTTACCACTGTATGTTGATTTTGTTTCTTCAATTTACAATGTCGATTTTTTTTTTGTTCACAGTCAAGAATTATATATATCACTGAAAGAACACCAATTGAACCATTTGTTGACATTACAAACAAGGGAACATTGCTATACTGTCCTACACGTATAGTGTTTTTCAATTTAGATAATCAAAATCAAAAGTAAACGGTACTTCATAAAATGCTATCATATGTTTTAATGATAGCACGAAACTTCAAAATTTAAATATTCACTTAGCTATAAATTTTTCACAATTGTTGGGGAAAAAAATGTTATTTTGTTTAATAATTCATCGTACAACACCACAAGAAAATGAATAAGTTTGTTCCTCAAAAGGTTATGTGCTTACCATAGCTTTACCTTTGTCAGATTTTTTTAATTTTTCAAGTGTCGGGCTTTTTTTAAAATTCTCGATCTTATATAACACACACCCTTTACTTGTAAAATTCTTTAAAGAGTTCAGGTCTACGTCATTTCTTATTTCAATTTAATTGCATGATAAAATAATCCACATTATGTACTTCAAAAGTGGTAAAATGAAGTTGAGATTTTATGAATCATTTAAGCATCAGGCAACACGCAGAGTGCCAAATGAGGAACAGGATCCTCTAACCCTTCCGAATAACCTTATATCGCCACCATTTTTGGTAGGTGAGTTTTGCTCAGGATTATCAATGTAGTTGCCCTTTTTGTGTTTGTATACTGTTGTTCGTATGTTCGTCAGTTTTTCTTTTTTTCTGTTTTTACCATGACATTGTCAGTTTATTTTTCCACTCATGAGCCTGAATGTCTATTTGGTATAAAAGGACTTTCAGACTTAGTTTTTTTAATTGTTAGAGAATGCATTAGGACTATTCGGTGTCATTTGGTCTCTTGTAGAGAGTTGTCTCATTGTTAATTATACCACCTCATCTTTTTTTCTTATTTTGCCATACACCTATCTTGCTGTTTTGTAATTTCATGTCTATACTCTTCAATGAATTTCAAGTGTTCAGGTTTATGTATTTCGTATGGATGTAAATTCCTACAGACTTTTCGAACGCTTAAACTGTATAGCGTTTATTCAATTTATTAGCACTAGTTCAATACCGCCGTTGGTTGACTGTTGATATTGTCAGCTTAGACAAATTATAACTTGATCTTATCTACACCCTCTTGGGGGCTCGGTGGCTGAGTAGTCTAAGTAGTTCAACTACTGTAATCACTAGTCAGTCAAAATAGATGTTGTGTTTTCGAACCCCGATCGTGTGGATGCACTCGACTCTAATCTCAATTGACTAGGATTGTCAGTTTTCCTATCAAAGGCCGGTTTTTTTCGGGTACTCTATCTTCCTCCACTAATAAAAACTTACCGCCATAAAATAGTGCAATAGCGTTGAAAGTAGCGTTAAACATCTATCAATCAATAGCTACCTCCTCTTTCAGTTACCATATGAAAGCCATTTGAAGAAAATAAGGATCTAACTACCTCAGGCAAAGCTGACATTAGATGAATTTGGATATAAAGTAAAATTGAGAATGGAAATGGGGAATATATATATATAATAGTGTATATCATATATTCATTCAAAGTCTGAGATTTTGAAACAGGTTACTGTTTTGTGGGTTTTTTTTTTTGTGTGTGTTTCTTTCTTGTAATAAGTGGTACTTCTTTATTTTACACCAGAACATTGATATAAATGTTTAAAAAAACTCATCAAAGGTATTAATTATTATGCTATAGGGTTTATCATTTGGTCATATGTGTAGTTAGAATCTTTATCAAGGTAGTGAGGCTTCACTTTCTTCGACTTCATAGCATCAGCAATCTAAAAAAAGTTTAAAATCAGTCATTGTATCTATAATAATAATATATATAAAAAAAAACGATATCGACATTTCATTGTATTTTCAAAAGTTTATATTTGATGTTGTTCCGAAACAATTAAAATGAAATATATCCCTTCACATTGGGTTATGACTAATTTATAGTATTCAGCCTTCCGCAACGCATAACATTTCTGTAAATGATATAATAAAAATCAATTTGCGCTAAAGGAATTTAGGATTCCTAAGGTAAACTGCAAACGGTTAATTTTTACGAATACTTAGGTATCATTACTCCAAAACTACTCTTTCTCTTTTTATTATGACTGTTTTATATAATATAATAAATATTATGAATATAGATTTAATACAGTCAATATGAGAATTAGAATTCGTGCGTATACATATTTCACACGTGTTTACTCAGTAAAATTTAAACGATGATTAAAAGCACTTCTTGGCAATAGTTCTTGTAAATAAGTACCTGTTCTAACACGAAGTTGACCAGATGATGTTAAAACTCCAGCTGCATTAAAGGCCTTACATGAGTACTCTCCACTATCTGTCGTTATCAAATTTATAATCCTCAACCTGTTATAAAGACTACACATGTAACATGGTTGAACAAATACATACAAACAGGTATTAACATAATGATTAATGAATTTCCATTACATTTTAAGAAGATAAATAATAATAATACGTAGCACTCATTTCGATCTAGTTTGAATAATGAACGGCACTGCATGTCTCCGTATAGTCTTGTCTCATAAGCTATCAATCTACATCTCCTAGTTTTTGTATTGGATATTTATTTGTAATTATAATTGATGATCTATAGATTTAAATTGTTTGCAGTATGGTGTTTTCACTGTTAATTATGCACTAGCTGATGTGGTCCAATGCAAAACAGAGTTTACAAGACAATGAAAATAGCCTGAACAAATGGCAAAGTGATTTACAGAATAACGTCATCTTGCTGTTGCTTGTCCTTAAATTTGATCTCGAAATGTTATATTGGTATATCGAGTCGAGGAAGATATTCTTCAGATTTGTAATTATCTTGCCTCCTATACATTTATAGGAATATGATTGGTTAATAGCAACCGTGTTGAGACCGTGTTTATTTCATATGTGGTTAGATGGCTTAGTTTGTTTTAAACACGGTTAGTAGCTATATTGTGGTGTTACATCCCTTTGTAAAAACAATACGGTGTTGATGAAAAATCTGAAAGGTTTAAACAGACGAAGAAATTGATGATGAACGATTGCAATAAATGCAGAAAACACATCTAAATCTAACAAATTATTATCATTGGCATTTGTTTCTGTATACACCTATGGAAGTAGATTCTTAATATTCAAGACTTGATCACTTTGATAAGCCAATTGTCTAACTGCCATATGTTAAGATAGTCGGTAAGATACATTCGTTACACATTGTGCTAGTGGCCTAATACGATATATATGGGGTCAGTAAATCCCATGTATATCGTATTAGGTCACTAGCATTACTAGCACACTATGTAACTTATAATATGTACCTTGAATATTGTTGAGTTAGTCTCATATTAAAACGCATGGTATTGCTTATTTTCACGCCATCGTGAAACCAATCATAATCAGGCATTGGGTCTCCATTAATGTCGCATAAGAAATACGCAGTAAATCCAACGCACACAGCTGCAATTTCCAACTCTGCATTTTTCTTGATGGTTTGTCCTAAATATATATCAAATGAAGAAGTGAATTTGAAAGTATAAGGATGATGTCAACTACAAACTAGAGGCTCTAAAGGGCCTGTGTAGCTCATTTTGGTCTATGTGTATATCAAACAAATGACACACTTCAACATTGTAGACAAGAATAGACTTCATGACGAAATCGATGTTTTGTTGATCTTGTACTTAGAATCTTTCAGTCCGTTTAGTTTCTCTCTATCTTCTTTAGTTTTTGCTTATAAAACACAATACTCCTATGAAGAGTGACAGTCTACTAACAATATCGGCGAACTTATACTTTTTAATATGTCCTGCTTTGCTAATAATTTTTGTGATTTAAGGCGTTTTTTTTTTATCTATTATAATTTATATCATATAAGGCATGAAGGAAAAAAAAATGTGTTTCTCTAATTACCATAGTTCTTGTGATAATAGGCAAAAATAAAAAAATGGTGAAATTTGTGTCATTTATGGGCAATAGCTCCTATAAAAATTTATGTTACAGTTTTGACGTATATGGCCAATTGGTAGAGCTCAATATGCTGAGCTGTTTTTCTACTCTTTGGTCGGATATCTTTGACACATTCCCCGTTTCCATTCAAAATTTTATTTCTTTAAATTATTCTTCACGGAAAAGTAACAATAGCAGAAATCTAATTTGTAACACTTAAACTTTGTTTGAATTGGGGAAAATGGTTTATCTCTATGAATTAAAAATCGCATATGTTACAACTCCGAATAAAAGACGAAAGGATTGTCAATTCTTCATGCATTGCAAAGTTGCCCTTACATATATATTTTTCATTTCCAACTCTGCGTTTTAATTGTTTTCCTTATGCTATTTTACTTGCCTGCTGTTGCCGAAATCGCAGTACAACACAACATGAGCACAGTGAAAAAAGTCGACATCAGTGATGGTGGGTTTTTTTTTTACAAAAGGAATGAATTTCTATATAATAAAATGGAATAAATTACAATGTATATAGTGTTATATAATCATTAAATCAATGTAATATTATAACAAATATGTTCAAAAGGTCTCGGATTATCAATATTGTTTAAATTATAAAGTACACCACTCGTAGTGGTGCATCCAGGGGGAGGGTTCCGGGGTTTGGGACACCCTTTTTTGACGATCAATGCATTTAAATGGGGACATATAGTTGGAACCACCCTTTCTCCAAGGCTGGGAACCCTATTTTAAAAACGGATCGATCCACCCCTGCGTCGCAACTTCTCATGTCGACATGATATTCATAGAAAACAAATACGAATAATAAGTTAACATTTACGATCGCCTGGATAATTACTCATCTACGTGCCAACGACTTTTTTGTTTATTTTCGCAGAAGCAGTAGATACCAACTTTCAAGTCTGGGGTTTAATTGTATTTTGGAAAAAAAATGTATAATGATATTAACGGTGGGAAGATGAAAATTATCTTGCACATTTCATTTTTATTCCTCTGGGGTTCGAAACTAGAATGTAGGTTGTATAACGGTTTAAGTAGTCAAAATAATGTATCATATGTTGTCAACACCGAGGTTGAGAGTTCGAATGCTGCATGTGGCAGGTACTCTCGACTCCAATCCTAATTGACTAGGATTGCCAGTTTTCCTGCAGAAGATGGGCGGGTTTTTTTATTGGCACTCCGGCTTCCCCCACCAATAAAAACTGACAGTAGTGCTGAATGTGTCATGAAATACCAATCTGTGAATCAAAAGAGGGACGAAAGATACCAGAGGGACAGTCAAACTCATAGATCGAAAATAAATTGACAACGATCAACAATTGAACAATTATGTGTAATCTAAATGGACAAAACAAAACAAAAGTAGAAAAACACAATTGTTTTTTAAAAGAATACTTAGACCTTCATTGAAATCAAAGACATACTATGTAAAGGACTGGGAGAAACTGCACCCGTGTAGCGTCATCTATGATGACTGCTCTTTAAAACAAATTCAATTGATATTTAAAAGACTTTTTTTTTCAATTTGATAACGTGTTTTAATGTAAAAGAGGGACGAAAGATACCAGAGGGAGCAGGCGCACCAATTATGTATATGTCTGCTCTAAGTAAGGAGTCTGTATTTCATTGATAATCATTTGTTTCTGTATATCATATTACATTTTTTTTGTGTGTATTGTTTTATTTTGAATTGGTTTAAATTTATCATCGGGTGAGTTTATTATAGCTTGATATGCTGTATGGGATTTGCTCATTATTGAAGGCCGTACATTTACCTATAGTTGTCAATTTATGTGTCACTTGGCGAAAGTTGCCTAGCTGGCATTTATACCATATGTATTAGATGTAAAGTATTCCCACAAAAGCATTACAAGGCATATTCTAACGCACGGTAGAATAGAATTTTAAATAAAAGCATTTAATTCTGTTTCGAATAATGTTAGATTAAATTTAAGATCTTAAAACAGGCGGAAACCCAGTTAAAGTAGAACAAAAGAATCGAAGCTCTTTGTTAGAGAAGGCGATAAAAGCTTACTGACATGTTTACTATAGTAACAAAAATCTAAAAGTTAATAGAAACAAATAAAATGACAATTTTCTGCTAAATTACGAAGTATTTTATTATACAAACACCATTTGCATAAGTTTTCAATTTATCTATTACATAATTAAGCAGAACAATTAGATATCAAGTCGACAACATGGGTGTCTATTCAGTTGGATCTAAAAAAAATGCATAACCTCCAATTTGAAAAAGAGAAATACCTCGAACGGAGAACACATCAATATATTTGTTCCTTAATTTTCGTTTATGCCCTTCCATTATGTGACTCAAGAAAAAATTCAAAAAAATGGGTAACAATTGCATCGAAAAGAGAAAATCGAGTGCACCTTTTTATGTTAGGGCGTGTTTGAGTTAAATATTTTGTCTTGAAAACGTATAAAGCAAAAGTATTTGATACATCATCTCGCTTCAGATTCTATCGTTTCTTTATATAAAGGCTACAGGTTGACTTTATAACATCGAAAATTCACAGTATTAAAAAACGGAAATATATGGGTCAAGTGAAATACCTTTCTAATGAATCACAAAACAGAGTAGGTGTGTTCGAATAGCAAGTTTTTACTAAAAGTACTTGACGACAGACTTTTAAGTTGGATCTTAAAAATGCACATCTTCGAAAAAACTTTATTGTTTGTGTGTGATATCCAGGATTTATAGTCTTCAACCACTGAAAATTTTTAGTCTGCCCTTCCACAAAATATTTAATTAGATTTTTTTTTAAATGTTTATGAATTTTCAAAACTTCCACCTGACAACCGATCAGACAATAGTTTTAAGATGACTGAATGCAGAGAAGTACATTAACTGATGCTTATTAACTGGTAGATACATTTGTCTTTTAAAACACATCTGGCATATAAGGATCTTAATGGTGCTATGTGGATAAATTTATCGGTTTTCAAGAGCTAAATTGGCAGCGCGTCATCCCTACAATGGCTTCCATTTTTACGATTGTAAAAATGAACTGGCGTAATGGGGAGATAATTTTGACGAAGTAGAATCCTGACTGAAAAGATATGTATCCACCATAGCATGATGTTTTCCAACAATATTAAGCACTACACGTTCAGATGCACAACTTCAAAAAAAAAAGCAATAAAGGAGGGAAAAACGATGGATAAACACTAATTAAGTTCATAATTGCAAAGTACATTTAAGAAATCAAAATAAACAGATGTGGTATCATTAACTCCTGAGTTAATTTTTTATACAATGAATTATCCGATTCATTTTATGGTAATTGCCTCATTTGATGTTCAATGGACTTTCTACAAAGAATAAATTTTAAATCATTTTAAATTGGTGGTTTATTTGAAATTAAACATGCGTATAGTCGGTTTCGTGTCTGTTGGTAATTATACATTCCATGTAAACAGGTCTTGCCATTCAGAATGACATTTAGTTACACCTCAAAAAATACATTGTAAAAGCTACGAGTCGTAATAAGATAAAATACGGGGAGGGGGATCTCAAGTAATAAAAAGAATGTAAACATTGTACATTATATACATAACATATAACTGAGATGGTGATAGAGCAGATTGTTATCCCGAGAATGCATTGTCAACTGAGGAGAAGCCGAGGGTGACAATGTTTTTCGAGGGGTACCAATCTGCTCTATCACTCTCTCAGTATTGTGTTATTTAATTCATTATACTGAATGTCATATAAAATTATTGTCTATAACTGCTGAATTTTACCATGACGTCACGTACACAATAACGTTAAAGATGTTAGAAAAATTAAAGGAAGTAAAGCAAGAAGTTTTTTAACGGTTGTTTTTACATGGTGTTAAAATCCTTGGTAAGGAAATTTTCATGGTTAATTTTACGCTCCTAAATCGACTTTCAAAAGGAGATATCACATTCAATTTGTAAATTTTATCGTATACAAGCGAACTTAAAACAACACGTACAGCGAATTGCACTGCTTAAAACGTGTATGCTTACTATATGTTGTAAATTGTATAGACAGATCTTGTCAATTCAGCGACCAAACAATCAATTACTAGGCAATCACAACTAAATCGAGACGATTTGACACGGCTGGTATTAACATTTGTTTTGAATTAATACGTAGATAAAGTTGAATCATTCATCAATTAGTGTTATACATGTGTATACTTATTCCTCCAAACTACTTGTTCAATCCATGTACACGTGCATCCTTTTACTTTTGTTTCATGCATATAACATATTGTTATTCAATTCTTGTTCTCAAAATTTTTTCATATTTTTTACTTTAAATTTTTTTCGCAAAACAGATGAAATGCTATGGTTTATTTTACTTTGTATACGGCCGCTCTCAGTTTGACCAATTTCAGTCAGATGTAACATAACTCATGGGGGTAGGAATCAAATTATATCGTATGAGAGTTGGCCAATACTCACCAGGCAAAAACATCAAACAAAGACTAAATCATATTGATTTTATCTGTATCAATTTATTTCTCGCTTGTAAAAGTGTCTCGCAGGCACTGGTGTTATCAATATTAATCTTCAAGCTGTCGCATCAACTAGGCGTGTGCCTTAAACCTATAGAGATGAAACATGTAGACTCAAATGTACAAAGAACAACCAGTGTAAATGTGAATCTTAGACTATTTATTATTTTCTTTTTACTATTTGTTATACAAATTTTGCTAATCCTAGCAGGATTAGAGGTAAATCCAGGTCCAAGTGACGATATGGATTCTTCTCAAAATTCAATTAACTCAACTAACATGTCGGATTTCGGTGAACTTTTTTTCAAAATCAGTCTCAATTCTTCACTTAAATGTACAATGTCTAGCCCCTAAAATAGATCTGATTCAAGCTGAATACTCTGATTTCGACATTTTAGCGTTTAGTGAAACCTGGTTAAACAATAATCATACAGACGAATCAATTAAAATCTTAAATTACAAGCACCCCTTCCGTCGTGACAGAGGTCCACACAAGGTTGGAGGGGGGATAATTGTTTATGTAAAAAAAAATTATACATGTTCAACATCGAACTGACCTCGAAAGCTCAAATTTGGAAGCAATATGATTAGCACTAAAATTTAAAGATAAAAAGGCTTTACTCGGAACCTTTTATATACCTCCTAATAGTGGATCAGATATCTGGGAAAAAATTAAATATTTTCTTGATATGGCGTCCAATGATAATACTATTAATTACATAATGGCCACAGGCGATTTTAACGATAACCAACTAGCCCCTGTTAATTAAAAAATTACATCTTTGTTAAGCCAATTTAGTCTTACTCAAATGATAGACGAACCTACTCATTTTACTGAATCGTCGTTATCATTGCTAGATCTTTTTATAACAAACGATGCTCACATGATAACATACTGTGGAGTCGGGCCACCTTTATTAGACCAAATACGTTTTCACTGTCCTATAATTAGTCTTTTGAACTTTCCAAAATGTCGTCAAAAAACTTTTAAGCGAAAGATTTGGCTATATGATCGCGGAGATTATGACAGATATCGTAACATCTTATCCGAAAAAAATTGGGATTCCGTAATAAACTCAAAGTTGAACAATTTACAACTGAAATAACAAAAACTATCATAGAAGTCGCTGAAAAATGTATTCCAAATAGAATAATAACTGTTCGTAAAAATGAACCTCCATGTCTAACAAATGATATTAAAAAAAGATTAGGAAAAAAAATAGAATTCACAGAAAGGCTAAAAAATATAATAACTAATCGGATTGGACAAAATTTAAGAAAATACGAAATGAAGGTACCAGTTTAATAAGAAAATCAAAGGATGAATTTAACAACAATTTAATTAAAAAAATCATGAACAGTAACCCGTCCACTACTATTTGGTGGAAAACGGTCAAACAAATATCCGGGTTAAAAACAAACGACGCAAGTGTACCTCCATTAATGGTTAATAACAACTTAATATTTGATTAAATCGAAAAGGCAAATGAATTTAATCGATTTGTTTCTTCCCAGTCAAATATTGATGATTCATGTGCTATGTTACCTGAAGAACTTCATAATATTAGTGATGACATTAGTTATATAGAACTTACTGTTACTGAAGTTGAAGATATATTGAAAATTGTTAATCCCACAAAAGCTTCTGGTCCAGACCTCATAAATCCCAAATTGTTAAAAGAAGCATCTTCTGTTTTGAAGTATCCATTATGTAAGCTACTTAACTTATCGTTAAGTACGTCTACTTTTCCAGATCAATGGAATAGAGCAAATGTCACCCCAGTTTATAAAAATAGTAAACCGAATGACGTGAAAAACTATAGACCTATTGCTTTGTTGAGTGTAATTTCAAAGTGTATGGAACGCTGTGTATATAAACATGTTTACAATCACTTCAAGCGTAATTACTATATATATATAAAAATATTAATTTTCGCGAACCATTTAGGTCACGGAAATTCCATTTTTTGCCATCAGTAAGGAGAGTTGTACAAATAATGTGAATACACAGAACCCCGATCCAATTCATCTTTTGCTAAAAATATTTATCATTTTCTGTTTTATATCTCCTAACATCATTCCATTTTTCTCTAATTTCGATTAAAATATGCCAAAACCTGCAGTAAAAATAGATGTATGCCCCAAATAAACATTCCCCGATTGGTTGAACTACTATGGCGTCAATGTAATGCAACTCAAGCCTCGATGTAAAGCAACGCAAGCCTCGATGTAAAGCACACGCTTCCCAAGAGTAAGGAGAGTTGTACAAATAATGTGAATTCACAGACCCCCGATCCAATTTATCTTTTGCTAAAAGTGGTCATCATTTTCTGTTTTGTATTTACCAACAACATTCCATTATTCTATAATCCCGATTAAAACATGTCAAAACCTGCAGTAAAAATAGATGTATGCCCTAGGTAAACATTCCCCGATTGGTTGAAAAGCTGTAGCCTCGATGTAAAGCAACGCAAGCACACGCAAAAATTTCCGTTGATATGTTGAACTTCCGACCCCGGGCCGATTCACAAGGAGACTTTCTTGCGCTCAAATGTAATTCTAAGTGAAGTATACTGGGAAAGTAAAATTATATTCTTTTACAGAAATATTTACACATTTTATCATTAATGTAGTGTCATGCTTCTGCATATTTACGCTGAGCTTTAGTAAAATATAATTCTATACAAATTTTGTTACGTCAAGCATTAAGAGTAAGAATATATTTCGCGCCTAAACAAGAAAATAATCTGTGTCACCAAATAAGTTTATCAGCATCTTTCTGAAATTTTCCAACAGAAAATAGCGTTAATTATAGAGAAATTTTGGTGAGTATTACTTATTAATGTTAAGGTTCTCCAGAGGTGGTTCTCTACACCTTCTTGGCGGTCAATTTAATCCCATTTATCAATTTTCCCCGATGGCGATGACACCCAGTCAATTTGTGTCATGAGTGAAAATCTTATCTATTTAATGAAATAACTTCTTCACTAACTGTACATGCAATATTTTTGTAGTTTTTGATAACCGTGCACATTCCCATTGCATGTCCGCAAGATAAATGGGTTATGCATTTGTGAATTGTGCAAGAAATGGCGGAGGATAAAAATTTGTGACGGTCAGTGCGTGATCACGTGACATTATTATTTGTAAACAAACGGGCTCCCCATGTAACACGTGTCGGAACTATCCATACAAGGTGCAATCAATCTTATATTTCACTATTTGATGACATTTCTGTGTCTGTTTGTAGGTTTTCAAGATCAGATGTCATAGTGTAGTTTCATAGACAAAAAAGTACCATGATTGTTCCTGTTCAGTAGTTGTGATTTTTTTTATAGAATTAGAAGGTAAGTCTACATTAGTCATTATTTAAAGTCTGAAAAAAATGACTCAACGCTCTGTGCTATTTTTCCCCAATTTTTGAAACATGCATAATTTAAAGAGCATTTGCTTCCCTTGAAACCTCCCCCCTACAAATTGCCTAAAACTCATACTCATAGTCCGAGATTACTCTGATGTCCAACATCTGTTTTTGCGATTCCTGCATTTTAACTCTTTATTTTCAAATTGAACACACTCGGCCATTCAGCTTATTTGCATCTTAAATGAACTATTAGATTATGTTTTCCTATTGAATAAGGGTCATTTTCATAAATCAGCTCTCATAATGCATTGTAAATTACTTTTTCTGTTGGTCATGTTACAATCTTTTAAAGTTAAAGTAAAAATACCAGTATTGAAACTATTGATGTGTCAATGTGAAAACTGTCCAAATGTGAGAAAATAGCGGGTGGCAGGTCGATTAAACTTACTTAAATGAAGAGAAAAATGAACTAATTGAGGCTCGATTTATATAGATTGTTTTCCTATTGAATAAGGGTCATTTACATAAATCAGTTCCCATAATGTTGGTCATGTGACATTCTTATAAAAGTGAAAGTTAAAATGAGGGTGGTAATGGGGTACCTCTCTTGACGAATTACGGTAAAAAATCTTGCCAAATGACAACGGTAATTTTTGGTCCATGACGATAAAATGAAGACTTTCTTCAAGACGATAAAAAAATTGACAGATTTTGACAAATCACGTTAATTTTTTGCCAAAAATAACGGTAACGATAATTATTTTAGACCTCTGATGAATCACGATAAGGATATGTTGACGAATCACGGTAAAATGTTAACATATTTGACGCTAACAGTAGCCGAAAATGAGCGTTAGACGCCTGACGGTAAAGGGCAGTCATACCCTCTAAAATGTCAGTATTGATGGCAGAGGCGGATTTAGGGGGGCCAGGGGCCCGGGTCCCCCCTTTTGTGGGATAAATTTGGTTGATTATATAGGGAATCATTGAAGCATGACTGGATTGGGCCCCCTCTTAGGCAGTCAGTGGGCCCCTTCTTATGAAAATTTCTGGATCCGCCACTGGATGGGTCATTGTGAAAACTGTCCAAATATGAGAAGATAACGGGTGACAGGTTGATCAAACTTACTTAAATGAAGAGAAAAATGAATAAATTGAGGCTTGATTTATATGGATCCAGTCGACTCCAGAAGCAACGAAGCAGCACATCCACTTTGGACGGGCAAATATCATCTATCTGATATGGGACCAGCTGAAGTCCCACTGCCCTAGCTGGTGTCGCAAAACAATCGTTGGAGGTTAGAGTAATCTCCGACTACAAAACTCAATTCCAATGACAAAAATGCCCTAATCTTAAATTAAAAGCATTGGAAAAGTAAACTGTAAATTATAATTTTGACAATGACCACAATTTGTTTTAGTTCAATGTACATGTAATAATATGCGGGATAATACATGAACTTAATACTGCTTCAAGGTTATACAGGTTTGTCAATGTAAAAATAAAATAATTTGTTTGCTAACTTAGGGAGCTACCATTTGAATTTTAGGGGGGGAGGGGGGGGGGGAGGGGGGTCTAGGATGAAATTTGAAAAAAAAGGCAGGATGAGACTATGAAAAAAAAAGGCAGGATGACAATTTATGTAAAAACAAGTCGGGATAAACTAATAGAAAGAAAGGCAGGACAAAAAAGAGTGAAAAATAAAAAGGCAGGACAGATTACATCTCGAACTAAAAAAAAAAAGGCAGGACAAAATTTTTCATCCTAGCCCCCCTTTTTCCCCCATAAAAATGGAAAGGAAGCTCCCTTATAGTGTTTCCTTCAGAGGGTGTTGGCCTGGAATGGTAATATTTTAACAAAAAATGAGTCAGGCTTTACATGGGGGGATTCAGCGGTTAATCAATTAATTAATATCTCAAATGATTTTGGGAAGGCTTTAGATAGCGGTAAAGAAATAAGGGTAGTATTCTGTGATATAAGTAAAGCTTTTGATCGAGTCTGGCATAAAGGACTGCTATTCAAGCTTCAACAAACGGGCATATCGGGTTCTTTATTAAAGTGGTTTGAAAATTATCTTACAAATAGAGTCCAGCGGGTGGATTAACGGTTCAAGTTCTGAATGGTTTCCCGTAAATGCAGGCGTCCCACAAGGGTCCATTCTGGGCCCTCTCCTTTTTTGATATTTATGAACGATATTGTAGAAGACATTCAAGCTCAAATTAAGCTATTCGCAGATGACACTTCATTATATATTATGGTTGACAATTCAACAGAAACAGCTACAATTTTAAATAACGATCTAGATAAGATTTATAATTGGTCAAAGAAATGGCTTGTGAATGTTAATGCCCAAAATACTGAAAGTATGATAATTTCAAAAAAATAAATAGACCCTTTTATTCTCCATTAAATATGAATACCCAAGAGCTACAGACATTTAGTAAACACAAACATCTAGGGGTCTTTTTTTTCTAACAAAGGATTTTGGAACGACCATATTGAATATATAATTTCTAAATCTTACAAAAGAATAAATATAATGAGAAAAATGAAAAATGTTCTTGATAGGTTTACACTTGAAACAATTTACATATCATTTGTTCGCCCAATTCTTGAATATGCCGATATAAAATCGGAATTTGATAGCTAAACTTGAAAATATTCAGCTTGATGCAGCGCGTATCGTCACGGGGGATACTAAACTTACCAGTATTAACAATTTATATGTTGAAACTCGATGGGAACAATTATCTGAAGGACGACGCAATCATAGACTAATTAATTATCACAAAATTTTGAATAATAAAACTCCAGAGTATTGAAGAGACTTATTGCCCGATTCAGTAGGAAGTAGACATGATCACAACACAAGACAAAGAAATAATATTACACAAGTCAACACACGGACCCGTTTATATTCTGAATATTTCATGCCAGCAACAACAAAACTATGGAACACTCTTAACTTACACATAAGAAAATGTGAATCTCTATCATTATTAAAAAGAAAATTCGTACCCAAAATAGTAAGGCCCCAACGTATTATTATATAGGATATCGTTTTGGTCAAATTGTTCATGCTCGCTTAAGAATGGATTCAAGTTCATTGAATTCTCACCTATTCCTTCGTTATTTAGTAGACTCTCCAAATTGTCGTTGTGGTGATGTAGGAACAAATTCTCACTTCCTGTTATCTTGTCCCATATACACTGATTTAAGACATGAACTATTAGATTCTGTTTCAGTTCTTCCTGTCCAAGTTGACACGAAAACTTCGCTTTTTGGATCAACGGTACTCTCAGATGAGCAAAATAGTCTTTTATTTAGTTTGGTGCAGAAATATATTATTAAAAGTAAACGTTTTAACCCTTGATGTTAATGCTTCATCATTCAAAAGGAACTCATTGGCAAGCATTTCACATAGTATACATTACAAAAATTCATGTTTATTTTTTTATTTTATTTTTCTTCTTCCCTTAAGTATTTTCCACCTTTTTCATATTCATATATTTATTACAGAGCATGCCAGTAATTATATTTATAAATTGTTCAATAAGTGTATTATTTTTGTAAAAGGAGACAGATTTGTAAAAGCAAATTGCTTGTTTCTGAATCCTTAATATTTATTTCATTTGTATAATATGGTTTAATGTTGATTTATCTGAATAAATATTGTTTAAACTAAGAATTTTTTTTTATTTTGACCTTCTATGAAAAAGTTCTGAGCCAAAAAGTAGATCTTGAGCATTGCAATTAATCATTTGATGTAAATTCAATCATTGTCTTTAAATTATCGATTTTTGATTGGTCTTTATGAGAGGGTGACATTCAAAACAATTGTCTCCCGCTCAGCCATGGGATAGAGTAAATTGTCTTCCTCGTATTAGCCAATCAAAACTTGGCATTCTAACGTGTAGAATATTAATAACCACTATATTATTACTCGAAAACTTGTGTTCGGCGATTGACAAAACTACCACAAACTTAACCAATGACATGATGTATTTGACAAGGATGACTCCAAACGGTTTTCATGACTAAATAGCATTTCAATTCGCCAATAACATTCTCAATGGAGACTTTGTATTTGGTAATGAGTTTTATGCTATCTGGTGTATGGCTGGCGAAGAACAGCAGTAGATGCGCTGTATAATTTCCGTTTTTATGCACATGTTCATGTAGCATGTAGAGGTATAATGTCACGAATTGACACACCAGACTAGATCCTTTCTTTTTTAAATGGTAAAGGGAATTCGTCATTTAAAGTGTTTTTTCTTTACTGACAGAGAAACTCCTTTTATATCAACGAATCACTTTACTACAAGCTATCGGATGTGGAACAGAGTAAGGGAGCTACCATTTGATTTTGTATGGGGGGACTAGGATGAAATTTGAAAAAAAAGACAGGACGAGAGTTTTGAGTTAAAAAAAAAAGTCAGAATGAGACACTTAACAAAAAAAAATATGGCAGGATGAAAATGTAGAAAAAATGCAGTTTAAACTAATAAAAAAAGGCAGGACCGAAAAGTGACATTTTTTTTTCAGCCTAGCGATTCATACTGAAAAAATTACCAGACAACTATTACGTTTAATGCCATTTGATGGCGTACTCCAGTGTGGGCAATATGAGGGTGATTTCAACTGGTATAAATAGGTCTTTTTTTTAAAGGTCAACACAAAAATTGACGAAACGACGAATATCGCTTATTGTCATTTGAATAAGAGATTGGAAATTGTGATCGCACATGTAAACCGTCATCATTTGTTTGTTGTTGGTCATATAGTTTGTAAATGTTGTATGTGTAATATAGGGAAAAATTAGAAATTAAAAAAAGAAAGGAAACAAAAACTATTAGTTTTACACTTACCTGATCCCAAATAAATCCTCCTGAAGATCTTAATATTGGAAATTAGGTAAGTATGGAACAAAGAAAAAGATTGCAACTAGTTCAAGATATTGATCACTTCTCTAATCAGTTGACACAACTTCAATGTAAAACAAGGTACGCATATTCTTGCAATTCATAGTGTATTTGTTTTTTTATGGTGTTTCTTTCGTGTAAAAAATTTAAAACGTCCAAATAATAGAGTGTCTCTCATTTTTTAACAGCTTAATATATCAACCCGTCAAGATTTAGATTTCTTATGACAACTACCCTAAGAGAAGTTGTAATTTTGTTTATCATGGATTGAACAACTGTTTTAGCGCAACATTAACACACTATACGATTTTAGCTTTTCTTTGTTAACCTTTTCGTGTCTATGGTCAGAGGATATGTTAATAAAAAGCGAGTAGGAAGGTCGTTGCCATTTGTATTGATTTCTAAAATAACGAACTGAGAACCAGGGCATCGCAAGGAATCGTAATTTTCAATTCAGTTTGTAAGGAGTTTACAAATGTGGTAATTCGGTCGACAAACCCAAAACTAAGTAAATTCCCAATGCCTGAATTCAAGTTTGAGAATGAAAGGCAACTTCAACACACCAACCGATCACTTGTTTGACTTTATGATTGTTTTCACAAAATGAACCAACATTTTGTTCAAATCGAATGTGCCATTTCCATTTTTAGAACTGTAGAGAATATGGTTAAAGTAGGACTAATCATAAAGGCCATCAGCTTTTTCGTTTGCATTTGTGTTTTTGCTCATTTTTGAAGGCCGTTAGTTTGCCAAAATTGTGGACCCTTGTTGTACTACTTGACTATACCACATATAGACAGTTTTGGAATTTGTTCTTGTTGCACAGCTGTCTAGACGGTTGTCCTATTAACCATCAAACCGCAGCTTTTTATTTACATGCGTGCCATATGCGAAAGATGGTCTAGTAAAGTCACGACTCTGTCTACTAGGTGTTCGTCCGAAAGACCTCGGGGGAGTACTTTTGTCAAAGTTTTCTTGGCTTCTATGAAGAAGAATGATTTAATATTTGGTCTGGAGCTTATGTCCACATACACCCTGCCGCCACTTCCTGTTCCACGATATTTTGAAATTTTGCAATGTCATTGTACAAAGCAATTTAATCGGCAAAGTTGTTTTGGCTTCAATGAAAGAGAATGATATGTTATGCTCCAGTAAGAATGTTACCGCAATGCATCGAAGCCGATCCAGACCCGATATTGGTCTTGTTCTTAATACAATCATTGTTTTAATAAGTAATATCGCTTTTGCAACCCTTCTTGTGAACATTAATGTTTGTTTGTGATGAATGAATATCTTGCTTGTTGACACTGACACAAGATTCAATGACATGATTCTCTTCAATCAAGTTTAATCGGTTTACAAATCTATAATCTGAATGATTAAGAAAAACAATTTCCAGCAGCTTCGTGACCACTTTGCATGCATCTCTGATTATATGTATTCTTAAATGTTGTCTCGAATATATATAGGTATATTATTAGCCACTGGAACACAGAAAAACAACCATTAAAAATAAATCTAAAACTTATAATTGTACAACAGTAACTTAATATTATCTTATTCGATGTTTCCATTTATACATATTGTCAAACTGTGTTTATAAAGGTTATAAAGTTATTATCTAAAAATCAATGTAATTGAAAATGTTACTTTAATAATAAAACACGCAAAATTGAAAGTAATAGAGCTAAGAACAAAGTCTAGTGAGAGTAATGAAAATAGATAGGTACCAAAATAATACTTTCATGGTCTCAATTTCAAACTCAAAAGAAAAAATCCAACAGATTGGAATATGGACATAATGCTAAACAGTATAAGAAACATGAGAAAAGAAACATTTTTTTTATAAATTTCTTGCAGTATTTATCAGATTATCACTTCTAAATAGTAAGTGTTGTACCGTTTATATGTGGGTGTATACACAAGTATGGTATACTGAATATTTCAGACGAGCAGAATGGGCCGGAATTGAACAGACAGTGCAAGTACAACCGAATCGAAATTACCTCAACCTTGTCCCAGGACATATGTACCATCATATCAGTGTAAAGTTCAAATATTCAGTAAACAGTAAGTAAATGTGTTTTGATGTATAAAAAAGGAGACATCTATGAATATAAAACTATCTCGGTAATAACGTGTTGGAAGGCAGGCAAACAGAAATGTGTCTGGATAGAGTGACATATCCAACCGATTTCAACCATCTGAGCATTTTATAACTTTATTTGTTTCATTTTCATTTCATAACTTTATTTGTTTCATTTTCATTTTATAACTTTATTTGTTTCATTTTCTTTTAACAACTTATTTGTTTCATTTTCATTTTATAACTTCATTTGTTTCATTTTAATTTAATAACTGTATTTGTTTCATTTTCATTTGATAACTTTATTTATTTAATTTTCATTTTATAACTTTATTTGTTTCATTTTCTTTTAACAACTTATGTGTTTCATTTTTATTTTATAACTTCATTTGTTTCATTTTCATTTAATAACTGTATTTGTTTCATTTTCTAACTTATTTGTTTCATTTTCATTTTATAACTTATTTGTTTCATTTTCATTTTATAACTTTATTTGTTTCATTTTCATTTATAACTTTATTTGTTTCATTTTCATTTTATAACTTTATTTGTTTTATTTTCATTTTATAACTTTATTTGTTTCATAAAAAGTGCTGCCAAAACTACAGTTGACTTCACGGTTCAACTAGCAATCAAGCTAACCAAAGATATTACTATTACCTACACACTCAATGCATTCTGCTGTAATAAAAAAAATAGGTCAACATACTTAGTGCCCGGATGCATATCAGATCATGCCTATACTGGAAATCGTATTGAATGAAGACGACAAGTCAGGCTGAATTTGTAAATTCTCGAACTTAAAAAAAGATTTATCGTTCTTACAAAACTATGATATACACCTCTCATAATATGTTCTATTGTAGATCACGTTCACTATGTCAGAAAAAGTTACTCCCCGATGCAACAAGTCAGTTTTGGTTACCAAGAAATAGGTGGTGATTTTCATGTTCAGAATGGTAAATATTTTAATTCGAAAGAAACGAAAACGAAAACATGAAAACCCTAAAACAATGACCAACTTATAAAAAGGTATGGCAAAGCCAAATTCTCATTTTCTACAAAACGAATTACTGTCAGTCTAAGGGGCAATATCAGAATGTTTAATGACCTACTTCAGTTCACTCTTGAAAGAGCTTAGTATTTTTAAACTTTTTTAAACAAAATTTCAAAAGTGTTCACATATTTCCATAAAGTCAAAATATAAGTTATTGCTGTCGAGAACAAATGTTTTTATCATTTTAATTAAATACGTACGTACGGTGGCCTACAGTGGCTAACATCTATTTCATTTGATTGCTGGTGGATAGTCACACATGTTTGTCAATATAATGGAATTGTATGCGACTGTCATTTAAGTTGGTTTTTTTCTATGATATCTGTGTTGCCTAAAATTGTTACAAGACCATTCAGTGTTTTATTACCATTATAGAAACTTTTATTTTACTTATTCATAGACCTTCGATTGAAAATTGCACCAACAAAAAGGTTCTAGGTGTTATTTTCAAATTATTTTTATAAGAGAACGACTATTTATCTTCAAGGGAGGGGACATAATGTGCTAGTTTGAACCAAAAAAAAAAAATGATAACGTCGAAAAACTAAACAAACCAATTTTTTGACTCAGACGATGCAACATTACAAGAAATAACACCGTATTCAAACTGGAAATCAGAAGCACTAGCAAGGATTGAAAAATTAAGGAAAGCACCTCTCAACATTAGGTATGTACATTATTAAAAAAATTAGAATTGGAAGTAAGAAAGAAAGGTTAGAGTAAAGGAATCAACAACTTGTAGAAAGCCTATGACAAAAATGATCCACACTATAAGTAAAATTGAGAATAAAAATTGGAAATTGAAAATGGGAAATTGAAAATGGGAAATGGAAAATGAGAAATGGAAAATGGAAAATGGAAAATTGGAAATAGAAAATGGGAAATGAAAAATGGGAAATGGGAAATGAAAAATGGGAAATGGGAAGTTGGAAATGGGAATTGGGAAATGGGAGATGGAAAAGTAGCTTACATTGATTTGATACTAGATCAGTTTCGCATTTTAACGTAAGAATGTTAGTTACTTTGTTTCAAAATAAAATACTTTTCGAAAGAATGTAATAAATTGGTTGTTGATAAATAAAGGATTTAATAAAAGTAGAAAAAAAATTAATGTGCTTGTTTTTCTTGATATATGTCATTGTAAAGTTGCCGTGAAATGTTAATCTCCAGATTTTTCTTACATTTAATATTGGAACCTTCTTTCTTTCAAAACTATTAAAAAATAACAAGGATTTTATAAAACTTTTAAAAAACGGCTTTTAAAAATATATGAAAAGAAAAGTGAGGGGTTAGCAGGCAAACTTTTTAATGGCACTACATTGATAAAAACTAGAGGATTCCGAAAGTCTTACAAAAATTCAGAACAAGTGGAGCGAACATCCTTTTAAAGTTATTGACGAAACTGAATATAACAAACTCATTACTAAGTTTTATACCTACATATCTGTACCCTTAACCTAGTACTGTCGCCTAAACTCACAATCATTACAATTTGAGACTAATGAACAAACAAGAAATTGTCCTTAGCGGTAAACAAATCAGGTAATAAAAGTTGTTGCTACAGCAAACCTAGTAAATAGGCTTTGAATGAAGGTCTGAATGCAGTTTGCAGAATAGAGAATAATGGCCAAAAATTAAACATGTTAAATGGAGAAAATCAAGAAAAAAAAAAAAAAGAAGAATTGGACTCAAAAGAATATATCATAACTGTGAAAAATTCAAGAATAACATACTGATCAGAGAATGAACCATGTACAGAATAAAGAAATCATGTGGTAACAAATAAATCTAATAGTAAAATAACTTTCAAGAGAATTTTACAGAATAAGCGTTAATTTCAAGGATAAAGAAAAACGCCCCCAAAAATGAAAGACTACAGATATAGAAGACCCGCAATCCAGACTCTTATAAATGCGAAGAAAAGGTTATTTTTACCTTTAATATATCATGATGTATCAAGGCTCGTTTTAGAGCTTTTGTACACTGGATATGGGGAGGGGGGAATTGAAGTTTGTCGATATTTCTCTTTTTTCACGTTTTGAATATTGATTTTGTTGAGCTCATTTAATTAAATAAAAAAAGTGTGAAGTGCGTGAATGATCAATTTTTTTCGAAACACTATAAATTATCCGAAAATACGAAAGGTTATCATGTGGGCAATACTAAATCGCCAGTTTGCCAACACAACAAACACAAAGGCTGAACAAAGGTATCACATTATCGATGTCTTTTCAAAAGGACATAACATCTTCAATAATGTGTGAAAATTTACTGCAAAGTCCTGAAAGTCACTTTGTCTCTTTGCTACTTTGTTGTGATTTTATCTGTCTCAAATATTCAACGAAGTATGAATACCCTATCGGCTGGTATGGAAACTTTTCCAAAACCACAACATCAAGTATCCTAGACAATTTGTCCCACAAAAATATATGAATCCTCAGTAATACAACTCTTTTGCAAATATTCTTAGCACTAAATAAAGCCTATCTATTATCATATGAACTGTAAAATATTCCTTCATAGAAAGTTTTACTCTTACATGGATATAAGAAGTTGTGGTATGAGTGCCAATGAGACAACTCTCCATCCAAGTCACAATGTATAAAAGTAAACAATTATAGGTCAAAGTACGGTCTTCAACACGGAGCCTTAGTCCACACCGAACAGCAAGCTATAAAGGCCTTAAGAGTCATTCTTTGTAAGCATCAAAGGATATGGAATATTAATGGCCACTCACACTCTCAGAATTATGTCATATTTGCATTATATGTTGGACTTAACCTAATAACAATAAAAATAAATTAAATTTGAACAAAATATATGCTGTTCCCATGGTAACATACAGTCATAAATTTTGCCATCTGACCTTGCTTGGAAATTGACAAAAATGGCAAAAACTGGTATTTTTGTGATGTAATAATGATATTTTATTGATCTTTAATATCAATAAACTGTTTGCACAAGAAAAGTATAAGGTAAGATCTACCAAAACTTAAAAAAACAATATGAAATTTAGATAGTGGAAAATATGTAATTATTGAGACTTTATTGGAGGTTTTAGAAATCTTTATGGATCTCCAAAATCCCAAAATAGTACATTTCCAAATCTAAAAAAAATCAATTTTCGCGATTTTTCCAGCAAATTTTGTTTTCATCCAGATTATATCAAGACATTCAACAATCATATGGTAAAAAATTAGAATGAGTAAATTTACTAATTTTTTTTTTTTAAATTTGAAAAAACTAGATTTTTTCATCAAATTTGAGATTTTAACATTTACACCCTATTGCTTGTCTTTACTTACAGTAGTGAATTTCATGTATATTAATATTAATTGTGAAACAAATGGAATATACAACATCATGTTTGTTTTTAATGAATGGAAAGGAAATAGAAAATATCATTTCAAGGTCATTATGTTTTGTTCAAGGTCATATAAGGCCCGAGAACACAGTTATTTCGGAGTGCATTTCTTTTAGACAATAAATGAAAATTAAAAAAATCCCACCTGCGTTTTCTCAATAATATTTTTACAGCGTGTTGTACTCCTTTTGGGACAAATTATATCAAAATTATAGAAAACTTCATCAGCTCTAACTCAAATAATGGACAATTTTATGTTAAGGGGGGGAAATCTTTTGACACCTTCCGAAATGCTAATTTTTAACCTTTTTTCAGCTGGACCAAATCACTACTTAACTTTAAATTCATGACCCAATTTTTTGTTGACAGTGTATATTCATCCCCCTACTTGCTATTTGAGGCATAAAACATGAAGAAATAAATTTGGAAGTGGTATAAAAACAAATTTGCAAGTAACACACTGTCCACACTAGGGACTTACGAAAATCAAAGGACGATAACTGTGTTCCCGGACCTAATAAAGCATAAAACTTCATATATTATTTTTTTGTTCATCTATGCAACATGATAAATTATTTTCCATTTTTTTTATGGAACAGAATTTCTTTAAATTAAAATAGCCATTAACTGAAAACCTTATTTTATATATAAATGTTTGCGTGGATATCTTATGACTTGTTTAGTTTGGGATAAGTAAAACAACGTTCGTTCAAAGCTTGCAGTCGCTAATAGATAGATCATATTTAGTGAACATGTATTTCATTAAGGGAATTATTATGTTAACATCATACATGTATGTGTTGGTTTGTGTGTAATGAATCAACATACATGTATATTTAAAAAAAATCTAGAGGTTCCTATGAGTCTAAATTACTAATCAGGATTTTTAGCCTCAATAGTTTGTCATCAAAACTAACGAAATAACACACAGAACAAATGTTCAAGGTTGCTACTTTTGGTTCTAACTGTAGTTCTAATGCAACATATTGGAACTCTTTAGACTCTTGGAGCCATATTGGTCTTTAATGAATAAGGCCAAACATAACGACACTTCTTAAGTACCTTTTCGGATACGTTCTATACGGTCGGTTTTCAATCCATTTAAAAGCCCTTGAACTTGGATTGTGATCAAATTTTTGATACAATATAGGTTTCTGACACAAAATAAATGTGGTCAAAGATCTTAAAAATCTATTGCGCAATACTGTGCACTTGAAGATTTCTTCTTGAAACTTTTCAAAAAATTTGAAATTTCAAAAAATTTAAAAAAAAAAATGAACCCCCAAAAAATTGGAAAAAAAATTCGCCCCTTGGAGTAATTATCCCCAAACTCAATCCCAGCATTCCTTTTGTGGTATGGAACCTTGTAGTACAATTTTAGAGATCAATACACTTAACCACAAGTTATTGTCTGGAACCTAGAAAAATGCTTGTTTTTGGCCCCTAATTCCTGCATGTTTAGGGCAATTACTCCCATACTCAATCCCAGCCTTCCCTTTGTGATATGGAACCTTGTGGTACAATTTCAGAAAAAATCCATACACTCACACACAGGTTATTGTCAGGAAACTGCAAAAATGCTTGCTTTTGGCCCCTAATTCCTAAACTGTTAGTACCATAACCCCCAAAATCAATCCCAACGTTTCTTTTGTGGTATTGAACCTTCTTGTAAAATTTCATAGAGATCCATTCACTTCAACTAAAGTTATTGTCCGGAAACCAAATGTGTCTTCGGACGACGACGACGACGCCGACGACAACATCATAGCATTATTCGTACCCAAAAAAATTTTTGCGGTCGTATAAAAATCAGTTATTATTTCCCCAATGTAAACTTGTACAACTGATATCATTTATTATCTCTTGTATAATCATTTGACATCACTTGAGTCTGTCATGACTCACATTTTGACCTTTGGCTTGGATCCACAAAATGAAATCATCGGAAACTTGGCAGAGATGCTCCTTACACGGACCTTTTCTGAGCTCGTAGAACTTAAGGGTGATTTCGTAATTTTTCGCTGTTTTTTCGACATAGAGTATTTTGGCCAAAAAAGCCGAGATACTAAGGTTTAAGATGTGCATACTCACAAGGGTATGTAAAATTGCGTAATTCCGTAAAACTCCCTAAAAAAAACCCCTTAATTTCACAAATTTGACTTTCTTGCAAAATCATTGTTTTCGTTCATTTCAGACGACTGTTTTCAATATTCAGGTGACAGATAAATTAATACTATAATATATCATTTGAAAGGTAAATATATGGACATTTCAACAATCAATATTTTTTTTATAATATTTGACTATGTTTCGGTTCGGGCTGGGTATAAAAGTACGTTATTTTGCAATTTTCTTTAAATTTACCAAGTTTATTTATGGCAAATTTTGATATGGTTGCTATGGCAACCAATGACACAAATTTAAAGAAATTGACATATTTTTTAAAGTTTCATGGTATTGTCAACAAAATTACATAATATGAATGAAATCTGGTGATAGCCATGGCCAACTGATTTTGATGCTTACAGAGAATGTCTCTTAAAGGCTCCCAAAATGACTAGTAGAAAAACCATTCAAACTGGAAAACCAACGGTCTAATCTATATAAAAAACGAGAAACGAGAAACACTTATGAACCACATCAACAAACGTCAAATACTGAACTTCAGATTCCTGACTTAGGACAGGTGCAAACAGTTGCAGCGGGATTAAACTGTTTAATAGGTACCAACCTTCACCCGTATCTGAAACAATAGTGGAACATCACAACATAGCAACATAGAAAGACACACTTATATGCATTAACAGTACTTCACTAATCTTTGGTTAGGACTTGTGTATTCCCATATATGCATTCCTGTGTAATGCAAAACAGATGACAATAGTTTACGTGACCTATTTCAGCCAGGTAGGCTAAAACACAGACAAAACGTCAGCTAAAATAATAATAAAAAAAAACCATAACATGGAATAACTGTGTCTTTTCTCAGACTTAAATTAAAACTGAAAACTTTATACTGTTGAATCGTGTGGATTCAATATTATTCTTGGGATACTATTTAAAAAAAAAAATTGTGGATAAATGTAAACCACAAATTTAAATCTTTAACACATCACAAATTTCTATATGTTATTATGCAGACTATATATCTGTATCTTGGCATTGCACGAGGTCATGTTTTTCTATGACGTCTCAACCTAAATCCATTGGATTTTGGTGTGTACTGATTGATTATTTAGTCTTAGATGCATACTTTTTTTATTAGTTGTTAGTGGCTTTGAACTAGCAGTCAGTAACTGCGGGTACTCTCAGATCTGTACCCAGTGTCTTTTTAGTCCCCTACCGACGAAGTCGAAGGGGACTTTAGGTTTGCACTCCGTCCGTCTGTCTGTCTGTCTGTCCGTCTGTCCATCCGTCTGTCTGTTCTTCTGTCAGTTTTCTTCATGCTTGAAGATATTGATTTGATATTTGGTATATTGTTTTATCATGACAAGTTACAGATCAAGTTCGAATTTTGTTCCGGTCTGATGATTTTGTGCAGAGTTATGGTCCTTGGACTTAGAAAATTCACTCAAATAATCAGTTTTCCGCACCTTTTTTCGTCATGCTTGAAGATATTGATTTGATAATTGGTATATAGTTTTATCATGACAAGTTACAGACCAAGTTTGAATTTTGTTTCGGTTTGATGATTTTTTGCAGAGTTATCAGTTTTCAGTTTTCCGCACTTTTTTTCGTCATGCTTGAAGATATTGACTTGATATTTGTTATATAGTTTACACCATGACACGTTATAGATCAAGTTAGCATTTTGTTCCAGTACAATTAATTTTTAACCGGTAGGGGACTATGTATTGCCATGCAATACTCTCAGAATGCTTGTTGTTCCTGTGATATACAAGTACCTGGCCACGTCCACTTGTATTTGTAGTATTTGTATTTTTATCCATCTGATGAGTAAAGCCTCTTTCAACTGATCTTTATAGTTCGTTCTAATGTTGTACTGTTACACCACTGTCCCAGGATAGGGGAAGGGTTGGGACCCCGCTAACATGTTTAACCCCGCCACATTCTGCATGTATGTGCGTGTCCCAAGTCAGGAGTCTGTAATTCAGTGGTTGTCGTTTGTTGATGTGTTACATATTTGTTTTTCGTTCATTTTTTGTACATAAATTAGGCCGTTAGTTTTCTCGTTTCAATTCTTTTACATTGTCATTTCGGGGCCTTTTATAACTGACTGTGCGGTATGGGCTTTGCTCATTGTTGAAGGCCGTACGGTGACCTATTGTTGTTGATTTCTGTGTCATTTGGTCTCTTGTGGAGAGTTGTCTCATTGGCAATCATACCACATCTTCTTTTTTATAATATCAGTAGGATTTGACAAATATGGTCATGTTTACAGCAAAACATCTACTCTGAGAACAGACATCTAACGTACTTTGACCTATAATGATTTACTTTTAGAAAGTGTGACTAGGATGAAGAATTATCTCATTGGCACGCATACCACATCTTCTTATATCTATCTAAGAAAATTTTAATGGCTGGAACGAGGTATATAAAAGTGAATGTACTAAAATTTGAAATGCATTAAATTTAGTTAAGGTCCAGCCATGATACATAACGCTTTTTGCACAGGTTTTCTGTACTCGGGTATACAAAAGTGAAATGTACTTTCTTAACGGAAGGTTATGGACTTTTGTCAACAAGGTTTTTACTGTGTTTCTTTTTTTTTCATTTTTTTTCATTGATTAAAGGACAATTCATTTCATGTAGGTTTATAGAGATTCCCGATCATACTAAAATTGAATCTGTTAATACAGATAGGATTTAATTAATGGATTTTTTAAATAGATTGTGTACCTAATACATGTTATATTTAAGTTTTAAATAACATATTTTACAGGGTCATCCAATCTGGAATAGAGGAATTCCAGCATTAAACCTTTTCCGTTCTAAAGGGTAGGCTATTTAGAAAAATAGATATGATAATTTAAAAACGGAGTCAATATAAATAATAATAGTATAATAATATAATAACATAAACCGGTACACATTTAACCGTAGCAGATACCATTTCCGTCAATTAATTTCCGATCAATGACACTCGAAGTATTCATGCTCTGAAAATTGAAAACCTGATACAGACGTTGAACAGCAGATTTAATTTACCGAAAAAAGACCTAGAAATATATCCTAATATGAAATACAGTTATCTACGACCACATAAATTTGCAAAGTATTAATTAAGTCGAAAATAAAGTGATAGCGCCATGGCAAAAACAGAAATAAAGAAAACCATAAAGCAACAACAGTATAATACAAAACAAAGAAAACAAAAGATTGAGCAAGACAAACCCCAACTAAATCCAGGGTGATCTCAGGTTGGAAGGGTAAACAGATCCTGCTCCACCTATGGCATATGTAAGTAATCTGGCTTATTAATAGTGCACGTCCTAATTAAAATCACAATTGGTGGTTGATTTTATTTTATAATACTGTTGTCCGTTTCCAAGACACTTGTTTCCGGTCAAAAACTTCATAAGATACACTTGAAACCGAAGGCTTGGCTAGCGGTTAGACCAATAACTCGTAACGCGATAGCATAGCCTAAACCGTCAAAGGTCAATCGTAGTTTTAGAATAAAAATGTTGAAAAATTATGCATTTGCTAGAATTATAAGAAGCAGAACATGATCATGTAATTCCGTATGATCTATTCAAACCGTGGGATGTATGGAACGAGTAAATATATCTGATAGAAAGAAGATGGATTGATTGACGACTGTTTAACGTCCAGTGGCAAATTAAATGCATATTCAAGACGAGCACACAAAAATATGATATACATGTATATTCAATCCCATCTTTTTACTAGACCGACATGCTGAGCCAGATTTTTCAAAATGCTACTTTACAAGGTAAATGTCCCTAGGACGACATGACACCCAACTCGGACACATCATTCAGACATAGAGCCGACTAGTTTTCGCTTTTACTTCTACACTTACCGCGTTCTTTGCGGATGGCAGCAAATGCAAATACACAAATTTTCAAGTTTTTTTATTTGAAGCGGACAGGGGTGGAATCAATCACCTTCCATACTCACCACAATACCACCGAGACGATACTCTGATAAATTGAGTTTTCTACTTAAACAACATCTCATAATTTCCAAACAATACTAGATTAAATGCAAATTTGCATCGTTTATTGTAGAATGAAGGTCAGATGTCATAATATGTTCTGGGGAGTACAACATAATTGTCCAAAATGGATTTTGAATATGACTTCACCAGATCTGAACAATGCCATGCATGCTAGGATTCACGGAATGATGCAACATACCACAGGGAAGTACGTAAAAACTGAATCTTATTTTAACAATTTCATAAGCTAGATATATAAGAGTTTTATATCCAAAACTATCATCTTGTAATACGTTGCATATGCTATCAAAACACTTGTCTAAATTTTGATGAAACATATTGCATCGTCTCAACCACAATCTATTACACTTGTATGTTATATATTTATAATAGCTTCATAACAGATCCATACAAAATTGACTGCTCGTTGGTCCGGTTGCTGTCTGTTTTACACATTCTCGTTTCCAGTCTCTTTTCTATCCTCGATATTCAAAAACATACGGGTTTATTTTGTTCAGGATTTTCATTAAAACAAGTTGGAATAATGAAGGTGGTACATAACACTACAGGTAGATAACTCTGTAAAATCAGCTGAACGTTTAAATCACGTTCTATTGTTAAGAAAATATGAAGCTTTTGAATGATCAAAATTAGTGTTTGTCAAACTGCTATATATCCAAACAATTTTTTCCGATAAAGTGTCTGGTTAATTTTTTCTCAATTTTAATATTTTTGTCAAAAGGTCAAAGTAAATATTTTGTCAATATTTTATGAAAATTAAACAAGCCGAATTAATTTTAGTCAAGGTGTTAGGTACCACCTTAAAACACCTTGTGATAAATAAGTTTTGCATATTTACAAATAAGGTGTTTTATATCCTTTCATCTTCACCAATAATTAAATTTTTCATTTATAATAGCAAACATAACAAAGGATGCAAAGACGGGATGAGTATGAAATCGGCTTTTTGGTCCATAGCTTTCGATAAAACCCGGTACCTACAGTTTAATGTAAAAACATTGTACATGTATACTGTTCGATCATCTAAACACCAATCGAAAACCATATTTTAACACTTACATGAATTACGTTCAGTCGGTCTAAATCTGCTTGAATATATATTTTGATGCGTTTTTTCGTATCACCGTTGAACTAGCAATTGGGCAATCATTAAAAAGATACAAAATTAGGCTTCAGTCAATAAAACAAGAAAACTTTGCTATATTTTTTATAAATTATATTAGTATTTCATTTAGTATAGGTACTTTTCCTTCTTAGAGTTGAACTCTGGGACGTACAATGTAAACAATGAGAATTTGCATGGTGATTTCTACGAACAACGCATGTCGTATCCTAACATTACAATGAATATGTTTGAATGGATGAGATCACAGGATAAAAACATGAAACTATTTTCGAACGAATTTAACGTAATGGATTCCTCTGTAACAACAGTACATATATATCTCCGTAATATGGAGGGGAAATACAACGGTAATAAAGGGCAAAGTCGAGGAAAGAGAGACCAATACCATAGTAAAACAAAAACGTTAAACAGACAAAAAGTCTACAAAATACTACATTGAAATTTTGTTATTACATTGTAATAATATAAATCCAACCCATAAAATGTCGGAATTCATGTGCCTCGGAAGGGTATGTAGTTTCTGTCTCATTTTACCAAGCGCCATGTTTTTTCATGACGAATAAGAAGTAGCGTTGGGTGATGTCAATACAAAATGTATGTTGAAGAACAATGAAATGAAATGTCATAGAAAAATGAAAACGAGAAATCCATTTAAAACTTGCTGATAAAATTAGAAAAAAAAAACAAAAAGCATTAATCGAATACAAACAGATTTCACATGGATGGAAAAGATAACTAGGAAAAGCCAAATAAACGTACACAAAACACTCCAAAAGAAAAATCTAGCAACACGAAATCGCCTAAAAATCCGATAGAGGTGGGGAGGGGGATGGGGGTTTTAACTTAGGTTTATTTTTACAATATCAGAGATAATAGAATATCTTTTACATGTTGTGTAGCTTCTAAATGGTATTAATGCGTATTATGTAAAGTGCGTTGGACGATTTATGACACGAAATACTTATTTGGTTATAAAAAATTCACAAAAAGAATTTTGAATTAAGAGTCAGTGCTTTAAAAATCTTAAACAACACACATACTTAGTAACCTTGTCGACCACATGCTTGATCCGTTTAGAGTTCAAGCAATTCCTTTAAGTTATGATTTTTTTCCCTTATATTTTACATAATTGACTATACGAGATTTAAGATCTGTAAGCTACTGTTGCCTAATATTTGATATCATTTTTCATAAATGACGTACATTGTTCTGAAATATTAACGTAATTCGTCTTGTGCTTTTTCATGTTAACACGTTTACGTATTACGCAAAACATATGGCCAATTATTTAATCCAGGCATATAGAAACCAGGGTAAACTTTTTAAGACTTCCGGTGTACCTATTTGTGGACTTGGTGCACAGAGTCACTTCCATTTGGTTCCAAGTAGTATTGACGTGGTGAAGGTATGATACAAATTGAATTTCTTTATAAATTATAAATGCAAACATTTCTGAAATAACAAATGTTCTGAATTTAGAATTGAAAACCAGTGACAAATAACGGAACACATACTGTATAAATTCATTGGACCCATGGAAAACGACGTATACATCTTTACTTGGTCATTTGTCTGTACATTTGGAATTCCCGTGTTATTTTTTTGCAATACATTTGAGGAGAAAGAATTCAATCTATGTATTTAATGTATTATGCACAATCATGACAAATGTTAATCTATCTATTGAATCCGTTGTCAATTATGTACTTTTTCATTTCATTTTAAAATAGATTTATCAGGTATTTTAATATAAAAGTAGATGTCGGTGAGATAGAAATCCAACGACACAAAAATTAAAAACGAAATGCATAAAAAGGTCAATATGCGGTCTTCCACAATGGACAAGTGTCTGCATAATTATTATACGCAAGTTGTTGTCAATCACACGCGAAAATTCAATTATTACATTTCCTGATTACTGAAACCTTTTTGTATTTACAATGTTAGGAGGTGACATTCTTCTAGTTGTAAAGCTATTTACACCACAAATTGTTATTAATTTGTCATAGTACTGGTTAGATAAGGTAGCTGAAGCTGATTTACCACTCTGGATCACAGAACTGACAATTCACGAGGCAGACGAAAACAAAAAGGCGGCCGTCTTAGAAGACATTATGACTTTATACTTCAGTCATTCTTCAGTTCAGGAAACATATTTTGGGGTTTTCAAGACTCGTCAATACATGATCATGCTGCAGCCTTGACGTCAAATGATATTGTGGCGAGTACATTCTATTTTTAAAATTTCAATTCTTATAGGTATTATTTAAATGTTTTTAAACTCCAGATTGCCATTACCTATTTAGACATAATGTATCTAAACCTCATTAGTATTAACCAGTTCAGTGAAATCATTAGCAAAAATGTATAATGGTATTATACCATAAACTGTTTTATACCGTGTAATTATAAAAAAGTACTTCCGAGTTTCGCAAATGTAGATTAAAAATATGATACAGTGGCTAAGGTAGATAAAAACGAAACATCTGAAAAGCAGGTTTTACAAAGAAATATAAATTAAGTTGACTGCCTAGCTTTGTGGATGGTCTAGCTCATTTCTGTATTCTTTATTTTTTACGATTAGTTTTCCCTATTCTTTATTTGTTTTTCCTATTATTCCATATTTGATATATTTTAGTACCCCATTATTCTCTATTCTTTGATCCCCCAAATTCTCTCTGTTCTTTATTTTGTAGCACTTTATTCTGCACTTGTTGTCCATTATTCTCTATTCTGAAAACCTTATCCATACCCTCGTTATTATCCTATTGCAGGAATATCTAGTGCAACCTATGAAATATATCCAGCAACATTATAAGCAAATTCACTAAAAAGTGACAAGTTAATTCATCTTTGGCTTCTTGTTTTTACAGCCAAATGCCGCAGGAAGGAATTACCAGGAACTCTTTCATAAAACCTGGCGAACCAATGAAGTCTACCCAGTTGCTTCGACTATAAATGCTAAAGGATTCTTAGGAGATTACGAGGTGACATTGCTCCATCAATATAAAGTTATTCATACTGAAAATTTTACTCTAGACCACAATGGCGCAAACCCAACATTTCATATTAGAGGAACAGGTAAAACGTTTTGAATACTAGTATTACATTTTGTTTTAGTTCTGCCTGTTTAATAGTGGTTGATAAAAAAAAACGAGATGCAATGAAAACCATCAAACAATCAACAGACACATACAACAAAATTTAGTCTTCTAGAGGGAAAATAAGTTTTCAACAATAGATATATGTTTATATAATATGTCAAGCTCTAAATTTGGTAATAGATTATACAGAAACACAAATCTAGCTTCCATCAACAAAAATATCTCAAAATAACAAAACAAACATTGAAGGAATGACTGTACAAACATTTTTATCTATGAAGAAATAACCAAAATGTGGTGCGCACTGAATACCCTTGAGGCTATTTCCTAATAGACAGAAAAAAAATGTTACTATCATTTTAACTATAAATTTCATTTTTAAGGAGTAAATCTCGAAAAACGTTTGATAACATCACGGTCACATGACAAAATTATGTTTATGAGATGATTGACAAAAAACTTTCAATCAATCAGAATCAGAAGACGTGTTACATCAGAATTTAAATCACAAAGATATTACATAAGACGACGACTGATGAGGTAAATGATATAAGACAGACTCTGCGTTTTGGTTATTTGTCTTTTTATCAGGACAACACATCGACATGTGATGTGTGTTGGCTTCAATGTGTTTATATTCATCAGTGATGCTCCGTTTAACAATTAAAAAAAAATTAGCTGTAATTTTATCGAGAAAAATTGAGCTCGTACTAATTTGATAAAATAGCATTGAACGTAAATAGTTGGTTTCATTGTGCGTCGTGAAGTTTTATCAAGAAATCAGCCTCGAGCACACATGATTTATAAAATGTTGTACTTTGGAGGGAACTCAACAGAACTAGGATTGACATAACAGTTATAAACGCCTAATGTTATCATTTCTTAAAGGTGCTTACGTATTTTTTTATTTATTTTGATAGATAATGAACGATTTACCGATATTACAGATTAGAAATAAATCCTCGTTTTCCTGTATTTCTTTCGAATATATCTACATTGGTTTGGAGAAATAAAAAAAAATCCCGTTTGAATGGTTTTACACTAGTCATTTTTGGGCCCTTTGTAGCTTGGTGTTGGGTGTGAGCCAAGGCTCCGTGTTGAAGACCGTACTTTGACCTATAGTGGTTTACTTTTACAAATTGTGACTTGGATGGAGAGTTGTCTCATTGGCACTCATACCACATCTTCTTATATCTACGGATATACCAAAAAGACTTAATATATTAACCACTCCCAACTCATCTCGATTACCGCTTTCCTTCAAAGGAGAATTTGACTACATTATTTTGCAATTTTGTATCAGAATGTCTTCTACTGTAACATGTAGCGCTCAATAACATTTTATGTTATGGAAATATGGGAAATTATGAGACAGTATATTAAATCTATTAAATATACTAAAAAAATTATAGTCTCTGTAGTAAGAGTTGACAGCTTTTAGATTGTGAACCTATGCCTATCGGTGAAACAAATACAGAGAAACAAACCATTTTCCTTTTTAAAAATTATGAAAAAAATCATCTTTTAAAAAAGTTGAACTGTGGTTGGGGTTACAGAATATGTTCTATCCTAAGTATATTTATAGAATGCTATAATTATATTGTAATAGTCATCATGCATGTAGATGTTGAAGTGAGTATGTCTTTTAAAAATGATATGTAAACATTTGGTAATTCACTGTTTCATAATGAAATTTGTGTTCCATTTTTTTTTTTTCAATTTATTTCATTTTATAGATGGACGCTTTCTGAATTGCAGCCATTTGATTAATTTCTATTTATTTTGCAAGTTCTGGGGTCCATGTTGCACAAGTCGCTTTTGGATAATACTCACACAGGTTTTAGTGATCCTATCTCATCTATGAGATAATAAAACAAAAATGGTGTCAATGTTATAGACTTATCATTGATATAAAATAAGGAGATGTGGTATGATTGCAAAAGAGAAAGCTATTCAACAGCGCTTTAGATTCGACCTAACCAAGGAAGTATCATGTTGATCAGTTTCAATATAAGAATTCCATACTTCGCCTCAGTTGACAATGTTTTTTTCTGGGTCACGATCTGCTTTATCACCCTCTAAGTTATGTGTTATTTAAATAATTCCTTATAAACTCTTAAAAGACAAACGGTAAGACAAAATTCATTGCTTTACAGTTACATTTTAAATAAATGTACCTACTTTACTCCTCGTATTTTATAAATATAAGGTGTTGGACATTTTGGTTAATTTGAAAGATGGCTGCTTTTGTGGATCAAATTAAAAAATGTAGTCATCAAAAATATATCTTTTGCACAATCTTTGGGTGTACCCCGTCAATTGTAAATAGGAAACTATAATATGGATTGCAGACAAAAATCATAAATATATTTCAACAACAGTATTTACCTTTTTATTGAACATACTACACTGCGAAGAATTGAATCCCACTTGTATTCTTCTTTTCTACCCTCTGGTTAATCAGTACTGAACCGCTACATGTTTAAATTGTAATGTGTACTTTTGGTCAATTTCGTACTGCTGAATTTTATACTGATACATGTTATACTTGTACAGTGACTTATTTGTTACATTCAGTACACATTTGTTTAGTATTGTAACAGTGCTCCTACAATACTGATTTTCGTAATACTGTAACAATATGTAGTTTTAGGTACAACTGTGTTACATCGGAGATCGAATCAACCGACTAAGGGCTCACAAAAGTATCGTAAAGTGCAACATTTATACGTCTTTATTGAATCATTTCATCTTTTCTGAACAAATATAATTCAGAGAAATTACTAGTCTATTATAAACACGTTTATACATATATTTTTATCCACGAAGAATGATATAAGTGATATAATCTGGGCAGGATCCGATCATTGATCTGCACAAATCATGATATTTCATTGATATTGTGTTTGTATTTATATCATTCAAATGTGCACTGATTGAATTTAATGACCAAATATCATATTGAATAAGTAATCACTGATAACTTATAAACACACATACATCTAAATAGATAAAATTTATCATTAAACCAATAAATGACATTATACCTTACTTTATTGTGTGTCCATGTTGTCAGTATAACGATGAAGTTCTTTCCTATGTTTATTATGTTCATATGTGCTCATGGATTTTTCTTGGATAAGCCACACAGTTTGAGTGGTCAATCTGTTACCAAAATTCAAGATGTTACGGCGTCAGAATTTCTAGCCGAGACTAAAGCGAGACATCAGGGTGATAAACAATTGCGTCAATATGTCGACAAGTCCTTTGCTTTACTTACGTCTCAATTAGAACTTAAGTTCGATTTTCTCGAGCAAAAAATTATATGTTGCGAAAATCAAAGTATTCCTAGTCAAGCATATGAATCTTAGAACAAAAGTTTATGGACCTTGAACTGAAATATGTGGATTTAGAACGCAAATATACTCATTTACAGTCAGTACAAAATGATTTCAATTTGATAAAGAACCAACTTGTGTCTGTACAAAACAAAACCAGTGAAATAAGCAACGATGTCATAATATTGAAGCAACTTGGAAACGTTAAACCATTACAGGAAATGCAATCTCTGCAGAAAGCTGTTCAAACAGTTTCTGCTCAGACACATTCTTTATCTTTAAACGAGCGAGCACGAAGGCAGGATTTTCTAGCCTTGTATAACTTAACAATAGATTCAAAACGAGTTTTGAGCGAATTAAACACCAACACAAGTAACCAGTTCAACAATTTAGAAACGAAAACCGATAAACTTGAAAAGAATCACAATACTACAGCAGCTGCCATCACCGGTAAGATTGGAGCAATGGAGAAACACGAAAAATCGACATTATTGATTATTCAGAAACAGGTAAACAAGAATGCAGAAAGAGGTAAGACTAAGAGACTTTATAGTTTCAAAAAAGATACATTTGTATGAATTAATTATAGTACTGAAATTACATGATCAGAACAGATGCCTTATATGATACAGTTAACTAACATGTGTTGGTTTTTGTCATATTTTGATTGATTTACCTTTACATGTAAAGTCCCAAAATATGTGTTATATGCATTCTGCATGTATGTATATCAATCTTACTTTCCTCTTACATTTATTTAAGTTTATTGGGGCTGTTCGAGAGTATTCCAATATCATCACATAAGAATTGCTCAAGAATTTTATAGAAATTAAAAAAAATGACACAAATTTATACGACTTTTCATTCAAACAAAGACTTTTATTTTACATCAATCATGTCAATGACTGTTGTTCAAATTTATCAACGCCAAACGGTTTTCGATAATTATATAAATAATTAGTTCATCATGAAACAAGAAACAAATTACTACGCCTGCTATTTCTTCCAAAAATCATTTAACATATTTAGTGAATGTTACTTTTCTTCAAATAATATATTTCTTTCATCATTGTCCCCTAGCAGATTGTTCCCGAGTTAAAACTTCTCATAATATAAGTAATTAGCACAATCTGTAGTCTTACATTAAGCTTGCCTAACAGTTGTTTTTATTTATTTTGAAGAAAGCAATATGCTTGGGGCTCAAAGTCTTCCTCTTATTGCATGCATTCCGTCTAGTCATCTTTGCCAATTTATTATGATGGATAACCGAAAGGAGATGTCCGTATTTCAACACCATATGCCTTCTTTTATACCAAACCATCCATTTTAAACACATTGCATGGATAACAAAATAATGTGATATATAATTAGCAAAACTTAAACCCTTTTTAACTTTTCAAAACTCAATGCATTTATTTTCTCTCTTTTTTCAGTTGCTATAACCGCTCAACCATCGTCAAGTGGAACAGTTGCTCACACCATAATGAAATTTGATGATGTAAAATTTAATGCAGGCATCACAAACCTGTCATCGTTCAAAAACACAGGAAGTTTACATGTGAACAGGAAGGACTCTATATGATATCTGCTTCTGTGTTGTCAAATACCGATGGTGCGCACTTTTTTATTAGTCTGAATGGAAATTATATTTCACTAACGTATATTGGCAGTCATAGCAGTAATTACGACCATACTGGTGCAGTGACTATCACCCAGAAGTTAAATACAAATGATCAAGTTTGGTTGTACGCTGGGGCGTCTTGGTATTTATTTGGTGGCTTGCATTCCCATTTAACGATAATCAAAATAAAGTGAATACATATCAGTTCACTTTGAAGACAATAAAGTCAGTTATTTTTTTTCAGATTTGTATACATGTAGTATGAAATATTCTCAAATTCACATGTACAATGCATATAAAAGTTATTTTAATTCCTGACGATATCTGGATATGGATATTTAGTCGGATCTTAACAGGAAATTGAGATAATATTACAAAACCGTCACCGATAAAAAACAAATAAACAATGTCAGAATGTTCAGGCTTTAATTAAATCTGTATATGGGTAAGTTGATGCAAGCATACGAACTGTATTGCATCTTATACCATGTGAAGCAAATAATCTTTAACAACTACATTATATAATTGTGTTAAGAATGAGCTATGATAGAAAAAAAGTTCGAGCATTTTTCTGCTTAAGTTTTAGAAAAATTCCAACAAATATTCTTTACTGTGGGTTACCATTCATTAGTCGTCACTACCCTATAGATTAACAACTTTTGGTTATATTTGATAATATAGAATCTTCATTGAAGGTGGAGCACGAATGCGCAGTTACTTAATTCTATTGATGTGTCATTTGTATGCAAGAGTGACATTCCTTTGTACTATGATCATATAGAAAAAAAAAACAATATTGAAGCTATGCGAGTATTGTTTCCCTTTTACAGGTTCATAATTTTATATTTACGTATAGCTATTTGATTTAATTTTAAATAATGACACAATTTATGAATTTAATAGATTTCAGTTTTTGTTATTGGTTTATTAAAGACATTGATGAATACATTCATTAATTTGTTTTGAAACGTTCAAAATTATTATATACCAATAAGGAACCTTTTTTTTAATCTTATTCAGTTACATCCAAGAAAATGCCAGTCAAGGCCGTTAAAAAATTATAACACCAACCATGCAAGACTTGTTGATGATATATGTCAATATACTTTAAAACATTGTTTTGTGATATTTTTGTGTAGTATGTAATATATCTTTTGTATATAAATGTTGAATTATTGAATAAAGAATGGTGTATATGTATATGTCACTATTCAAATGAAGCAGAAGAATTGCTTAATAAAGTTGCATCATTTGATTCCTTAAAGACAAATACATGTTTGATGTGACACTCCTAACACAAACACACACAATATACACATACGCACAAAACAAAAAACAGAACTCCATAAACAGTTCTTTATTGCAGAAACTTCAAACTTATGTCAAATGCTTAAGTGAGATGATTAGCATTTGAACTATTATGAAAAAGACAATATATGAAAATTTTGCTCCCCATAATGAAGACATGTTCGGAAATTTAACCATAGTTATCTCACATTAATCACAAAGAGGGGCTTGAGACAATTTTTAATTTGAGCTTAATTAACGTTAAAACAATTTTCCACTAAACATGAATGTTTCTTTATTCAATTATACGGACTTAGTTACCCATATCTACTAATCTTATTTGATATTATGAATTTTAATACAATAGATAAACATGCAAAATAGTTATTTAATTTCAATCTGTAAAATGCTGAATATTTTATTAAGCTTTATGTATTTATTGAATTGTAAATGTTGCATTCGTACCTGCTTAATGAGACTTTTGGAAGTTTAGTTATATTCATTTACAAATGCATGTGTTTTATGGTATCTGGTTGATAAAGAGCATCTACATTACAGTTTGTCTCATTGCATGGAATGAAATCCATTGTTGAATGATTTCGTGCATGTTAAGGACAGGCACACATATTTATTAAATATGTAAAGAGGTTTCAACAAAGTAGCTCGACAGGGATTATGATAATTTGGATAAGGTCAGAAAGTGTTCGCATAAAAAAACGTTGGCTGTGTATATATACATAGAGCAGAGAGAAAGGGAAGTTCCACTTTACCAAAGGTTTTACTGCCAGACAGGTAAAGTCCCGAAATGAACATATTACTTTGTCAGACTTGGGGAGCAATACTCTTCTAATTGATCCATGTTTGTTTTACTTTAAATTGTTCTAATATCTGATTTATTATTGGTTCATAAAAATGCCAGTTATGTCGAGTATCAAAGAGTATAAGGTTCGATATGAAAAATAAATTATTTTTTGGGAATTTAACAAAGTTAGCATACTAAAGGGAAATTCATACTCATTAGTCGAAATCAAACTGACTATTCCATAGCAAAACTAAACACGAAAAACACACAAACATCAGTTTATAACATACAAAAAAATCAAAGACTAAGCAACACGAACCCTTCCAAAATCCCGGGGTGATCTAAGTAGATCCGGAGGATAAGCAAATCCTACTCCATATATGGTACCCGTCGTATTGCTCATTTAAGTTTAAACCAGATTTAAAGGTCACATTCGAGGGGAAAAGAGCGTGATTTAGGTTTTTACGATTGGATCACATCTACAATCAGTCATCGGTGTTATTCCTTTGAAATACACTGATAAGTTATATCAAAGGATTAGCCATCACAAAATAGTGGATTTGTAATTGACTCTTATCTATCACAAATGCATCAATAAACCATCTGTTAAGTAAATGTTCAAATCATGAAACTTGATCGACTATGAATATTTGAATTATATACCTGTTGTCATGACAAAGGATTGATGACACTTTTGCAGGTATAATCAGCACAGACATTAACACTAAAAGCACAATGTAAACAACTTTCAGCTAAAATAACAGCAAAGTGATCCCCAATTAAACGTTATGTATAATTATGTGCCCAAGATGGGTGTTGAGATCATGCTCCATTTACCTAATTATAGTTCAAACCAAATGAGAAGTCTTATTGGGTAGGTTGCATTCGAATGAAGAGGACGTTATTGTCGTTGCGACGATCTGTCATTCGTCATTTGTGAACGCGGTGTTTTCTAACGATCAATGAAATCGTGCTGACGTCTGTAAAATGTTGTGAGGGATGATTTCAACTGCAACAGTAATAGCTTTATATCTAGGAAATGATGAGAGGAAATGCAAGCTCTTGAATGACGTATCAACTGGGATATGTATACCAAGTCGGGAATATAAATAGAAATGACAACTCTACATCCAAGTCACAATTTATAAAAGTAAACCATTATAGGTCAAGGTACGGTCTTCAACACGGAGCCTAGGCTCACACCGAACAGCAAGCTATAAAACACAGTTTTATCAACAATCTAATTTTACTGCCGGTATTTTCTAAACGGTCGATCCTTTGCCTTCTCTTCTTTTTGACATCCATAAATGACATTGAAACTACAATTCAATCGAAACGAAATCGAAAATAATCTGTTTACTACTTAGTATATGACTCTCTGTGGAGTTTTCTGACTTGAACGTAAGAGTATTATATTTGAATTATTTCAAAATTCCGTGTAGTATTTACGTCATACAACGCAACTTCATTAGTGGCTGCATTGTCGACGAACACAAACCGCTCTGTGAATACTTGAAGTTGGATTTTTATTCTAAAAATTATTTTTAGAATATGCCATTCCTACATTTATTTAAATGAGCAGGAAGAGATTCTTCATCGGAAGTTTTAAAACATTGAGGGTTCAATTCTCTACAGATCAATATTTATTAAAACTAGAAGTCGAGGTCGTCAAAGTCACATACTATGCAGCTTAAAAGTATTCTAACCAAAATCTCCCCATGTCTTTTACTCTTTTGCTGCAATAGACTAGCAGTTGATCGAAATAATTTATAAATGAACCTGTGAAAAACAGAATGTTTTTAGCAGTCAATTTGAATTTAAATGAATATGATACCTCATCACTCTTACTTTATTAAGGAGACCCCTTTCCTTAATAGCACCGTCTTTTATCTAAAAACTTTAGTCTTCTCATTGTTCTATTATTATAACATCCAATAATGATCTTTATTTAGTTTATTGTACTTATTTCATACATATTCATTTGACAATCAGCGTGTGCATATTGTATTGTAATGTTTGTATATTTCGTATATATATACATATTCTCGTAGTTATAAAAACGGATTTATTTTAAAACGTGTTTATGCTATCAAGCGGCATGATTTGGAAGGTATCACACTTTCAAAAGTACAAAACAAAATTTGAAACACGAATGTTTCTGAGAATTGGTCTTTAATTTTATAATATCAAATGTATGTTTTTCAATCTAACATCGCAATATCATATTGATAGTAATTGATAAAAGAGGGGCGAAAGATACTAGAGGGACAGTCAAAATCATGGTTCGAAAAAAACTGACAACGCTATGGCTAAAAATGAAAAAGACAAACAGACAAATAATAGTACACATGACACAACATAAAAAAATAAAGTCTAAGCAACACGAACCCCACCAAAAACTGGGGGGGGGGGGTCTCAGGTGCTCCGGAAGGGTAAGCAGATCCTGCTGCACATGTGGCACCCGTCGTGTTGCTCATGTTATTACAAACCAGGTAAATAGTTTAATTCGGTAGGTCAAATTCATGAAAAGGGAAAGGGATTGTAGTTACGACGTAAGGAACATATCCGATATCAGCTGTAAAACGGTTATTCCATAACGGTCAACGAACTCGTGATGGCGTCCGTAAAATTTACGAAGGGATGATTTCAACTTCACCATTTGGAACTCTTGGTTTAATAGCATCCTTGTGAAAACGTACGTAAACATTTATATATAGTTAAACAAATATAATGTATCAATAAGTAAATAGACTAGTTGTGTGATCTAGTGTTCTATTATATACGATTTTATTCTATGTCAAGCAAGTAAGGCCGTGAATGTTTTTCCTTTGTTTTTCGTGTTCCTAACTACTCATGGCTTTCTCTTGGATAAGATATCAAGTATAAGTGGTCAATCAAGAATATCAATATGTGACGAGACTGTGGCGAGACACCAGGAAAATGAACAATTACGACAGTTTGTCAACAAGGCTCTTGCAGTTCTAACTTCTCAACTGCAACAAAAGTTTGATTCTCTCGATCAGAAATTAATAAAGTGTAAAAACAAAAAAGTCCAAGTCAAGATTCTTTAGTACAAAAGTTAAATGATCTTGAACACAAATATATGGAATTAGAACGCAAATATACTAACTTACAGCAAGTGAATAATGAGTTCAATTTGATGAAAAGTCAACTTATGTCAGTACAAAACAAAACGAGTCAAATTAGCAACGAGGTTTTAATCTTGAAACAACTTGGAAACATTAAACCGTTACAGGAAATTCATACTTTGCAACAAGCAATTCAGACGGTTTCTGCTCAAACACATTCTTTGTCTGTAAACGAGCGCGCACGAAGTCAGGATTTTCTAGTATTGTATAATATGACAATCCATTAGAAACGAGCGTTAAGTGAAATAACCACGAACACAAGCAACCATTTAAAAGAATTTGAAACGAAAACTAATAACCAATTATTCAATCTTGAGCATCGTCAAAATACGACAGCAAAGCAGAGTCACAATTTGACAGCAGCTGATATAATTACAATGGAAGCAAAGGAAACCAGTGACAATTTGACAATCACAATGGTACAGAATCAGATAAACAACAATGCAGAAAGAGGTAAGACCAAATAATGTGTTATCTTCATATACAATATTTGATACTAAACAACACTGCGAGAAAAAATGCTTAAAGTTAAACGTATATATGGTATAGCGAAAAGTTGGCTGTAGACAAGAACATTTCCCAAACATCCAGTTGAGTATTATGTCTAAATAAATCATTGATCTCTATAACTTTCCTCTTCGATATATTGAAGTATATCGAGGTGGGTTATATTGGAGAATTCAGAAATCTTGGATCTAATTATCGTTACAAAGTAACAAATTTTGATACAGAATTTTAGGACTTTTCATTCAAAGGAAGAAAAAAAAACTAAATGATTGATTTTATAGTTTCTAGCAATTTTTTTCAAAAATAGATAGATAGAAAAAATGACATTTTCCTATTTCATACAGATATCTGCCTATTATGTAATAAGAAATAAAATATAACTACCCATTAGTCCTGAAGACATGTTATGTGAGGTAATGTCTTGAAATTTTTTCAACGTTCTATTTTCCTTACCCGTGTATAATATTCTCACAATATGTACAACCTTTAGTTGAGAGTAACAAATTTTGATACAGAATTTTAGGGCTTTCAATTTAAAGAAATGATTTATCAAATAGTTACGAACGATTCCTTTTTTTAATAGATGCACAAAAACAATTAAAGCTGTTCGTATTTATATAGATATGTATACAAGAAATAAAATACTACCCATTGTTCCTGAGATTCGTTAATACGGGTTAATACGGGTACGCCTTCATACATTTTTCAAAGTTATTTTTTTTTCCCTAGGATATTCTTCTCACAGTATGAATAATTTGTGCAACCTTTAATGTGAAAATAAGCTTGTTTAAAAGCATTTTTTATTACCTTTAAAAACTGGACAACATAACTCTTTTTAGATTCGATAATCTGGCCCTAAATAAAATATAACTATCTCGTAAGTTATGTGACACCTTAATATCAAAAAAGATTACCGTGGAAATCACCATCGAGAGAGGATGTTGTTTATTCTTTTTAAATAAAATAAATCAGTCAATTCTATTTGTATCACAAACATGTTAATATCAATGCTCTGTAACTGCAAACTAATTCACGGTAGGCATTTTCTCGAACTTTCTTGAAATTATGAAATATGGGGACAACATTTGTTTTAAAAATGGTCAGTGCAATTCTAATAAGAAAAGCAATTTCGATGCTAAATCACAATATTCCGTCTTTTGTATCCAACAATTCATTTTACTACACTTTTAAAGGATAAAATAGTTATATAGTCTATAGTTCGCAAAAGGTGTTTAAAAAGAGTACACTTTTTCAATACTAGTTGCATTCATTTTCTGAATTATTTCAGTTGCCATAACTGCTCATCCAGTGTCAGATAGAACAATAACCGATACCATAATGAAGTTCAACGATGTAAAGTTTAGTGTTGGTATTACCAACCTCTCGTCATACAAGACCACCGAAACGTTTACATTTGAACATGAAGGACTGTACTTGATATCAGCTTCTGTGATGTCATATACCAGTGATGCGGAATACTATATTAGTCTGAATGGGAATTATATTTCTGAAACATACATCAACATGTAACAAAAAAGGAAAGTATGCTAGATACACTTACTGGAAATGTGAAGATATGATTGAAGCTTTAAATTTTCTCCTGGACAACATATATGTACGTTTCGGCGATAAAGTGTATCGACGAGTATTAGGTATTCCTATGGGCAATAACTGCGCCCCTTTAATAGCAGATTTATTCCTGTATTGCTATGAATCTCAGTTTATGACCAAACTCAGTAAAGACACGTCATTGTTACATTTGTTTGATACATTCAACAATACCTTCCGTTATCTAGATGATATTTTTTCGTTAAATAATCCAGAGTTCTCTAAATATACTACCAAAATTAACCCAATAGAACTTATTTTAACTAAATCTTACATAAACAGCAGTAGTTGTCCTTTTCTAGATTTCGACATTTCAATCTCCAAAGGAAAACTCCATACGAAAATTTACGACAAAAGAGACGATTTTTCATTCCCTATTGTTAATTTTCCTTTTTAGACGGCGATGTTCCTTTGGCTCCATCATACGGTGTTTATATATCCAAACTCGTTCGTTATGCCCGTGTGCGAGTGATGTCATAGATTTTAACGAACGTAATCAATGCATCACTGGTAAATTATTAAGTCAGGGATTTCGTTACCATAAATTACGTAAAACTTTTGCTAAATTCTTTCATAGATACAAAGATTTGAATAGTAAATTTGGCTGTACTTTTAGAAAACTGATTAAAAACGGTATTTCACATCCTAAATTTTACGGTAATATTGTACTTAAAGCGCGGAATTCACTATGTGATCCGTGTGAACTCATCGAACCTTTTAACAAACTTATTAGTAAAGGTTATCTTACCAATGTTGTAATTAGATCTTTGAATATAGTTTACATTGGAACTAATATCGATTTTGTCATCAGCAAATTAAAACATAACTAAATTTGTATTCTTCTCAAACGTGATGTATAAAAAGTAAAATCACAAAAATACTGAACTCCGAGGAAAATTCAATCGGAAAGTCCCTAATCACATGGCAAAATCAAATGACAAAACACATCAAACGAATGGACAACAACTGTCATATTCCTGACTTGGTACAGGCATTTTCAAATGTAGAAAATGGTGGATTGAACCTGGTTTTATAGCGCTAAACCTCTCACTTGTACGACAGTCTTATCAAATTTCGTTATATTTACAACGATGCGTGAACAAAACAGACATTATAAATAAAATAGTCAAAATATGGGTACAGCAGTCATCACTGTGTTACAATATCAAAACAAACAATTATTTACAAAAAAAGCACAAAAGCATCTATCAAATTAAGACCCACATTCATTGCTTCGCGTGTCTGACGTCAGAAAATGTAAACGTCACATAAGAAAAAAGTTTGTCATTCAATGTCTATTCAAAACAATTTTATAATTTCACATGGGGAATGTTGGTATACAGGGTTAAAAAATCAAAAGTTATGTTAGACACATAAAGACATTATATAAAGACACACCCACGTTCGTTTTGATCTATTAAGAGGTTAAACTCCTGGCTATCCTACTGTCTGTCGATACATTTATTTTTGGCATTGCACTAGTCATGTCTTCTTTGACTGTCCATGACTTTAAAATACTAAATCCCTGGGATGTAATTTAGTTGATTTTAGTCTCTGATGCATGATGTTTTATTATTAATTGTTTTGGCTTTTAACTAGCTGTCAGTAACTGCGAGTACTCTCCAATCGTACTTTCTTGTTTATTTGACCTGTTGATACTAATTGTATTGCTTTTTTGTTATTTAATGTTATTCAGGGTTATATCTGGTCTATATACCAGCTTTGTTAAGTGTTTGATATTATTATAAATTTTCACTTCGTACTATGAACATCAAAATTATTTATTTTATAAAAATATTTCCTTTCTCTATTGGAACTGTACACGTATACCTAATAACAAAATTATTTTTATTTACCTGTGTTTAAAGTTATTGCAAATGGCTGATATTTTTGTTCGAGCATATTGTTTTTCTTTAATTGTTTAACATTTCATACCGATATAACATGTTACTTTTATTATTCTTCCCTTAGTTTATTCATTTTGTATTTACATTGTATCATAGGTTAAATTTATTTGTTCAGTGTATGTTCAATAGTGTTAATATGTCCTTTGATTGGGTTAAGCTATTTTAGTTGATATTTTATAGTGTGTCTTTCTATGTTGTGATGTTACACTATTGTTTCAGAAAAAGGGTGAAGGTTTAGTACCATTAAAATGTTTAAACAAGCTGCATTTGTTTGCACCTATCCTAAGTCAGGAATCTGATGTTCAGTAGTTGTCGTTTGTTGATGTGGTTCATAAGTGTTTCTCGTTTTTTTTTATATAGATAAGACCATTGGTTTTCCCGTTTGAATGGTTTTACACTAGTAATTCTTGGGGCCCTTTATAGCTTACTGTTCGGTGTGAGCCAAGGCTGCGTGTTGAAGACCGTACTGTGACCTATAATGGTTTACTTTTATAAATTTTGACTTGGATGGAGAGTTGTCTCATAAGCACTCATACCACATCTTCTTATATCTATCAGCCAAAATAGAAATAATGACGTGCATACTGGTGCAGTGACTGTCACTCGGGAGTTAAATCTAAATGATATCGTCTGGTTGTATGCTTCTGGGTCCTGGTATCTTTATGGTGACCTGCGGTTTAAATTAACAATAATCAAAATTAAATGAATACATATCATTAAACAATGAAGACAATACAGTTCATTGTTTTTTTTTTTTAGAAATAAATGTAATGACGTTTGCTAAAATAAATATGTATGATAGCTTAATAGATTATTTTAACTTCTGAACTTTTTTTATGTGAAGTCTAATTCTGTTCTGCATAATGTACTCACATTTTGAAGTTTCATTGTTATTCTGTAACCGAACAGTGAAATATTTGGACGATTTGAATATAATAACTTACAAATGTCTGTTTTTTGTGCTTCCTGGTTAATACCGAGTATTTTATATAACAGAGGACAACTGTTACTCATTCGTATTTAGGCTATTACATAATGTTTGTACTGAATTAATTGTTTAATGGTAAAGGTTCAGTGGCAAATTTTGCCGATATTTTCAGGACAGGATCATATAAAAAATTGAAATGTTCTGTAAAGTAGGTCGACAGGGAAGAAGGGCGAAATTTTTAAACTACCTAAGGAAAAAAAAGATAGGTCATAAGTCATACATTACAGCTTAGAACAGGTAACCCATGAGTCCCTAGGAGAGTTCTCTGACATTTAGAAAGCGTGATATTTAATCTATACGAAATATTTTATTTTAACGGCTCAATTTCGACTGAATCTGGCTGTGTATTCATACATCAAATATAGAGGAACCAAAGCTCTACGTTAGGAAGGGTGTTACCGCTATGACTGCAGACTAAATTACTATTAATACATTCTGCAAAGCGAATGAACAAGCAAAAACTAGGAATAATAACACAAATTGGTTATACACAGCTATAGTTATGGAAACAGAATTCACAGTTGAATGAAAGACTTAGTGTTTGTTTATGCTTATGTTGTGCTTTATTTTAAGAAACTTTGGTTCAGAAGTTGATATCGAAGATAAAATATCAAACCTTCGCTACTGTAAGCCTTGATGACACAGACATTGGATTGATGAAGATAGTCATTCAGTATCAATATATTTGAAACACCCTTTCATACCTCATGTCAGCAAACTTTTTTTTTATTTGACACTATTACTTGGATTATCTACATGCCAATATAACGGAGCCTGACATGGTTTAGAGTGCATCTTATGAAATACGGTTAATAAAGCACAATTCATACTGACAAAAAATAATCAAAATTAATATTCTTGTCTTATCACACACAACACGTGAACTCTACGATACTGTTCACAACGAACTAAGAACGTTACACTTTTTGTGTCAAGTATTCAAGGTATCATCTACATGAGCAACACAACTGGTTCCACATGTGGAGCAGGATCTGTTTACCCTTCCGGAACACCTAACATCACCTCCAGTATTTGGTTGGGTTCGTGTTGCTTGGTCTTTAGTTTTCTATGTTGCGTCTTGTGTACTATTATGTGTCTGTTTGTTTGTTTTTTTGTTTTTTTTCGATCTATCAGTTTAAATGTTCCTCCGATATCTTTCGACCCTATTTTCTCTAATAGATAAACAACGTAGTCGGGATGGAATTGTTTCAAAATTCAGAGTATTTATAGAACACGAACGTAATACAACGTTAAATATAACGCATTTGTTGATATACATTTATTTAAAGCAACAGTTTTCAAACAATTTCAAATAGAACCCTCGATTTATTTTATTATAATTTATAATTCTACGAAAGGAAATATATATAGACCGCGAGACAAGAATTTATGAATTAAATCGTGAGGTAAAGTCTTTAGAATGATAAGTAAATAAATAAAAGTGAATTTATAAATAAAACTAAAAATCATGGTTAAAAGGTATAAGAATTGACACAAAATATAACGATACTAGTCAACAAAAGAAACGATAGAAGGTAGTGTATTTTCCATCATTATATAATGAAATTGGATACACTGTACCAAGGTAACAAATTGCCAAATAGGTCTATTAACAATTTGAAAGTGTTTCTTTCAAAAATCGTATTTTCCCCAAAAAATTCCAAAACTCGATATTTGAACTTTAAACCTTTTTTTAACACTCAAATGTATTCTGTATTGCACATATTGCTGTCTAACAATAAAACTTGTACAGCATTCCAATAAACATTCCTGTTAAATTTACAACTAAATATCCAGGAAGAATATTCAGTAAAATTGAATATGAATAACATTAGTCTAAATATTCGAATGCAATAATACTTGTTACAAACAGTCTGTGCTACTCCACAATTAGCATGTTTATGATATTCTTAATGATATTTATTTTTTTACAGAAATTATTCATTACTCCGGAATGGGTTTTTAACTATCTCTTATTAGAAACCCCTAAATTCGGTCATTTACCTCGCACGTTTTGTTTTCCTCTCCTGGTGTTTTGATATATAATAATTTTTGTTATTAAAATAATTTCGTTATTGAAATTCATACTTCGATGAGGTTTTAGATATTTGAAAAAAATGATGGGAAAGGGTAAGTTTTTTACTTATATATTTTCTCTGTTGCAACCTAATTCTTAATTATTTTATTTATTGATTTGACCGGATAAAATCGTGTCGTGACCTTTACCTATCAAATGTTTGTAAACAAAATATAACGTACATGTTTTACTATGTCTATATATCAAATAATACACACACGCGCCCACACATACTTATACATCTGAAATCTATACAAAACGATCATTGTTATAATGTACATAAATACATCATCACATGATGACACATTCTTTCAGCTGTGTGTAAAAAAACAACGTTTTGTAGCTTTACCTATAGTACCAGCCAGTTTAAACTTTAACATGGTCTGCTTAAAATATTATGCAGATTTTGAATCCTTAATTCTCATCTTCAAAATTAAGTACCGGCTAATGTTATCATTTTCCGCATAATAAATTTGTTCCTTTTGTGTTATAACACGGTATTGCCTCACTTTCCAATTGGTTCACATTGTTTTAACTATATGCATTTGCATTTTTCATATGATAATTAAACAGTTTTTCCTATTTATTATATTCTATAAAAATATTGAAGTTCAAACTAGTGTATCGTTACTTTTGTTGCCTAGTATATGAATTGCTTGCTAGCAACGTAAAAGTCGCTTGACAATATGCATACATTAGGAAAGTTTGGACCTGAAGCCTACAAGAAATTTTAAACAATAACGCAAAAAAAACAACATTCAGGATAAACAATACAAATTGATTATTGCCTTTCTTGCATTATTAATAATATCTACCTGTCCATAGCTTACAAGCAGTAACGTGTATTTGATTATGAAAACAAAAAATTTAGGAGAACAACATGACCACTTGAGAGAATCTCATTTTTTAGTTTGGCCAGCCGGAAATTTATTTCGACTTCGTGGTAAACTTGGATACCACCTACCCTTTTAACACTATGCTGACAAACTCGTACGGGTCTAGGGCATAAGTGCTATGAGCCATTTTAAAAGCAATAACTAACTCTACCTCTGGTTTCATGGACCACGTGAAGAATCTATTGGTTTGGCTAGCCGGCAATAGTTCATTCGGACTTTGTGATATACAAGAGTACTTCCCTAACCATTTTCTGACCAGCTCGTACGGTTCTAGGACATAAGTACCATGGGCCATTATAGAGGCAATGGCTACCTCTACCTCTGGTATAATGGTCCTAGTTGAGAATCTCTCAGTATGGCCAGCCAGCAATAGTTTATTTCGACTTCATGGTACACCGGGGTAGCACCTCCCCCTTTAAACCCTCTGCTGACAAACTCGTACCGATCTAGGGCATAAGCGCTATTTGCCATTTTAAAAGCAATAACTACTTCTATCTCTGGTATCATGACCCACGTGGAGAATCACCTGGTTTGTGTACCTCCTTACCCTTTGCGGACTTACTCGTACAGGTATAGTGCATAAGTATTATAGGCCATTTTAGAGACAACGTCAACCTCGGAATGGAATTCTGGAACGCCGTAACTGCCTTATAGTGTAAATATATAATGTGTTTTGTCGCTTTGTCTTTACGTCCTGTCATTTCCTCTTTATGTTATTTGTAAGTTCCTTTATTGCATGACACTGCATCTCTGTGTTATGTCAAATTAATTGTTTGTTGGGTCAAACAATTATATGATATCTCATTGCTATTCTTTGTTATGTGCAAGGTGTATTACATTATGTTGTATCTACTGTATGTTCTGTGAATACCTCTAAACGTTATGATCAATCACATTTACTTTCTTTCACATTTCCTCTATGTTGTGTCTATTCTTCCTTTAATTAAGTCGGTTAATAGTTGCGTCCTGTCCCAAAAGTGATTGCTATGTTGAATGTTCTAAACGCTTTCTTTTGATACATTTTTTTTCTGTGAAAACCTCATGATATTATATTCTTTTAGCTTTATGTTGTGTTTATACATATGTATCGTCTGTGAAAAATATAATACATCATGGTATAGCTGATATGCATTTTGGCGAACCATTGTTACTCATTGTTAACAGTCATTACTTCATGTGCAAACGCCTATTACATAATGTGCAAACACCTATTACATTATGCGCAAACACCTATTACATTATGTACAAACACCTTTTACATTATGTTCAAACACCTATTACAGTATGTCCAAACATCTATTACGTTTTGTGCAAACATCTTTTACGTTATGTGCAAACACCTATTACATTCTATGCAAATACCTATTACGTTAATGACAAACGTCTATTACGTTATGTGAAAAATCGTCTTACAGAAATAATCCAATATGCCTTTCAACATAAAAATGGTAGCATGCGCTATAAATTTATTACTTTTGGATATCATAAGGCATATTTTGGTAATAGTGAAAAAAAGGGTAAAACATGCTACACAGAGGAACAAGTGATCAGTATGCTGGAGTTTATTATCGACAACATATTTGTTGAATTTGGAGGTAGATTTTTTCAACAAATTGTCGGCATTCTTATTTTCATATGAATCGGAGTTCCTTCAGACACTTGTCAAAAACAAGAAGATCAAAGAAGCTAGATTATTTAATTTCACTTTCAGACATATTGATGATGTTCTTTCCATTAACAATACGAACTTTTCTGAGTGGGTTCCATTAATATATCTCCCAGAACTAGAAATTAAGGAAACAACAAACACGGCTTCCTCCGCCTCATTTCTAAACTTATTCCTCGAATTTGACATACACAGTCATTTCAGTACCAGAATCTATGACAAACGAGACGATTTTAATTTTGAAATTATCAATTTCCCCCACCATAGTAGCAATATACCAACTTCACCAGCAGATGGGATATACATTTACCAGTTTATTCGATGTTCAAGAGCTTGCAGCTCCTACTCAGACTTTGTAAAACGTCACAAGTGTCTGAGCAGAAAGTTGATGAATCAGGGGTATGTCAAAGAACGTCTCGTCCTTTTTCTAAAAATGTTCATCGGAAAGTACCAAGACCTTGTTGATAAATATTCCGTATCAACTTCATAAATAATACATGATGGTCTTGGTGTATAATAAAGGCAACAGTAGTATACCGCTGTTCGAAACTCATAAATCGATAGAGATAAAAACAAATCCAGGTTACAAACTAAAACTGAGGGAAACGCATCAAATATTAGAGGAGAACAACGACACAACAAAAACACAACATTAAAATGTAACACGCACAGAAACGAACTATAATATAACAATGGCCATTTTCCTGACTTGGTACCGGACATTTTAAGAAAAAATTGAACCTGGTTTTGTGGCATGCCAAACCTCCCGTTTTTATGGCAACGTCAAACACAACACCAAAACGACAACATCACTTGACAGGACCACAATACAAATAAATGGGAGAACATATAGGACAAAGAAACACACGAATAATAGCTTACAAAAGGTACGAGGCTTTAAATTCAATACGCCAGACGTGCGTCTCGTCCACAAAAGACCAACCAGTGACGCTCAGATGAAAAAAGTTTGAAAGCCAAAACAAGTACAAAGCTGAAGAGCACCGAGGACCAAAACTTCCAAAAAATTGCGCCTAACACGGCCAGGGTTTTCTGCCTTGGACAAGAACATTCTTATTATTTAGAATAATTTATAATTTTGCAAACAGTAAATTTTATAAAATGACTATATAATAGATATACATGATAAAACCGAAGTGGGGACTAACTACAGAATATAAACGGATATATTACATAAAACAACTTAATCCAACACATAAAAATACACAACCGAGTTAGCCAAAGCCTTAACGCACAAAGTGACGTCACATTTGAAATTCTAAAAAAACACACAAAATGACGTCACATTTGAATTTGTAAAAATATTTCTCAAAAATAAGAAAGGATTAGGATTGATTCAAGATTAGATTTGTAATACTGACATTACATTTATAAATGTATAGATTATGCGTACTGACGTTGTTTATCATCTTAATAACGATTGATATTGTTCTTTTATTTGTCTTTGTTCTTTTATTAATATTACTTTTATTGTTTAGTCTGTTTTTGGTGATATCCATTTGAAGTGGCTCGGTACTTATGCATCCCGTCAATGTGTTGTTTGTATTATCTTTCATTTTTGCTGGTGTGTTTTGTACGTGTGACTTTTTGTGTTTCTTTGGTACACATGACGTGGCTCTGTATTTTTAAACATCCCGTCATTATGTTATTGTTCTATTATAATGCCATTATGTTATTGTTCTATTATAATTTTGAAAATACTTTGAACGAAAAAAATATTTTATATCTCTACCTGTGTGACGTTTACATTCTGACGTCAAACACGCGATTCTGCACTAGAGTTGATGTGAACCTTGCCATTCAGTCACAGGCCTTCAAATATTTCAATCCTTTATGGGTTGATCTAAAATTCAAAAATAAGTAAGCAATGAACGTGGTTGTTAAATTTGATATATGCTTTTTTGTGCTTCTTTGTTAAATATTTGTTTCTTTTTGTTCTGATTGAGATTGTGACACGGTGATGATTCTATAGAATTACCATGTATAATAGTTGAAATGAGAATTTTGAATTCTTATTTATTTTTATGACTTTCGACCTCATTTAATGTTCTCACTTAATTAATCATGATTTTACAAAATGGCAAAATAACATTATACACCAATCCTTCTAGGATATTCACGTGCACAAAAATATTAATTCAACCGCCGTCAATCGAAATCCCCCTTCTAAATTTAGCACTTTTTACAATTGTGTCAAAGGTGGCAATGCTGCTGCAGCCAGATTATTAAATAAAAATGCGCGTGGATATCCACAAATATTCCCGTGCAATGCCAGAAAATGACAAACCAAATCTAGATTATCTTCTGATAATACTGTAAGGTCAAAAGTGAACGGGAGACCTTTTTCGCTTTCCTTTTCCTGTGACATTACATGAAAAACTTAAAGCCTCATTGATCTAGTTACATGAACAAAGCCAAAGTGTGGTAGCCTTATGTAGGACAAACAGGACGGGAATGTTTGAAACGAACACAGGAACATTCATATCGCCTCCGAACACCTAAGAAATACAAAGTTATAATTTATTATCATTTAGTTAAACACATCTACAATATTAAATTTCAACCGCTCGAAACGATCCAGAAATAACAAGGGCAATCGCATAAACAATTTGAAGATTCCCGTAAATTATCAAGCTGTCTTGGATTAAACAACTTCAGACAGCTTATCCCCTGGATCTAAATGACAATATACTTGGACAAGGGAACATATCTACAACTTCTTCTATTGATATCATGAATATTATGGATAAAAGACAATGAAATAATAGGTCTCACGGCAAACGTACCAATCAAAATCAACGAATTAAACATCGTATAAAATATACATTTGGTAATCTATCTATATTTAAAACAATAGTAGGCATCAATTATTCTGTAAACTGGGTCAAAAACCAGTTAGTAAATTACATGATATTTTCAAGGAGTGTGACACCATCTTTTTCTTCAGCCCACTCTATGAATATTCGAGTATAATTACAGCTTTTGCCACCATAGGCTGTTCAAACGTATCGACAAACCAAAGATCATAAACGGCACTTTCTAAAAAATAACTTTGACCATATTCTTAAAGGAGAAAATCACGAGCCACTTTAGTATACATCAAACAGAAACATAACTCGTAGAGTATTGAATGAAACCATAAACAATATGAACCTAATAACAAAGCGAGCCTTTTAAAAGAAAGTATTTACAAGAGCTCAAAGCATAATTCAAATAACAATGTGTTACTTCAAAATACCTCTCTACGAGGGACATGTTGAGCGCTGGCCCATCCCATGTCAAACATAGGTAACTGAAGTATACTCATTCTTTTAGTTTATTTTAGTTTAATTTTAATACCTGCATGTTGAGCGCTGGTCCAGCCCATGCTTAGAGGGTATGGGCTCACTTTGTAACCTGAGACGTCACAATGTGTCTGACATCAGAGTGAAGAAATTTAAGTTTTAAATTGCAAAATTTGTTGTCGCATAACAAAAAGGTGCCAATATTTTTCATTTTGTGAGAATATTATACAACGTCATTAAAAGTCTGTTCTTTTTACCCCTAAAAAAGAATAGTTTAACACAAATTGAGGGTTCTATATGTTTACGATTACTCATAATTGATCTCGATTACGATAAAAAATGACAATATTTCTTTTTTTATTAATATTCTAGTACTGGTTTGATGATTGAGTAGTTTTTATACCTTAGAATGGATTGTTAGTCATAAAAGTGACTAAATTTAAGTTTAAAATTGCAAAATTTGTTGTTGTTTAAAAAAAAAACGGTGCCAATATTTTCCATTTTGTTAGAATATTATACAACACCATTGAAATTCTGTTTTATTTTTGTCCCTACTGAATACTTTTACACAAAATATTGAGAGCTCTAAAAGTCTACGGTTACTTATTTTTATGTCGAAAACAATAAAAAGTGACAATATTTCTTTAATTAATATTCTTGTACTGGCTTGATAATTGAGTACTTTTTATACCTATGAATGGATTGTTGGACATAAAATTGAAGAAATTTAAAATTAAAATTCCAAAATTTCCTTTTGCACAAAAAAATGATGCCAATATTTTTCATTTTGCTAGAATATTACACAACGCATCAAAACTCTGTTTGTTTGTCCCTAAGGATGAATTATTTTACACAAATTGAGAGCTCTATAGATCTACAGTTACTAATATTTATATTAATAACAATGAAAAGCGATACTTTTTCCATTTTTTTTTATTAATATTCTTGTACTGGCCTCATATTTGGTTACTTTTTATAAATCAGGATGGATTGTTAGACTTAAAAATAAAGAAATTTAAGTTTGAAATCGCAAAAATTGTTGTTGCATCAAAAGAAAGTACCAATATTTCAATTTTGTTAGAATATTATACAACAGCATTAAAATTATGTTCTTTTTTCTTCAAGGATGAATAGTATTAGACTTATGGAGAGCTCAACAAGTCTACGGTTACTAATATTTACGATAATAACAATAAAAGGTGAAACTATTTCGTTTTTTATTAATATTCTTGTACTGTCCTGACAATTGAGTACTTTTTATACCTCAGAATGGATTGTTGGACATCAAAGTGAAGAAATTTAAGTTTAAAATTGCAAAATTTGTTGTAGCTTAAAACAAAGGTGCCAATATTGTGAGAATATTATAAAACCGCATTTAAATTCTGTTCTTTTTGTTCCTCAGGATGAATAGTTAAACACACATTGAGAGCTCTATAGGTCTACAGTTACTTATATTTATATAAATGACGATGAACTTAATCATTTTTAATTCAGTAAACCATTGTTAAATCTATCGTAATGAATACTGTTGTTAACATATTGAATTTTTTTTTTTGAAATTTTTGCAGTATGTTCTTTTGATAATTTCTGAAATTTGTTTTTAGTGATATTTTATTTATTTATCATTTGCAATATATCAACAAGCCACAATACAAGAATATTTATAATTTCCACAAATAGTTAACGGGAATAGTAAACGCTAGTTTTCCAAGTGCACGTACAGGTAAAGATGTAAAAGATTTAGTAAACGCCCGTTTACTACTAACTAAACGGACACAGAGTAAACGCGCGTCTACTCAAGTAGACTTTAAACATTTTGGCCGCGTTAACAAAATTGTAGTAAACGCGAAAATTGGAGATAACAAATCAAATATGTGCACGCGGCGTTAACGTGCGTTTACTTTATGTTATGATTGGTCTGCACCCAACTATATCTAGGATATATATAATGTCATTACTCACTGAAATAATGGTTATTGGCAGAGAGAACATTATCAATTTATTTGTAAATATAAAAAAGTAATATAATCTCTGCAAGATGTATTTTATTTTTGTCTTTCTATATATTTCTGCTTCAACTCAGCACAAAAGCAAGTCGACACGAAGTGGTGAACAGTTTACAATAGAAACTGACTGTTTACTAAAACACGATTCCACCAAACTTAACAAATATTTAATATTATCTTCAATGTATTTGTTGTAGGAATCAGTATGATTCTTCAAAAAGTAAGATTTTTCACGACAGAAATGTAAAGCGTAGAAAAATTAATGGTTTTCATATTATTGCAAAATTGTCATGATTGCAATTGACGATTTAGATTAGACCTTTAGAAATTTCAAGACTCTACATCTGACCTGACACCGCTGGTTGAATATACCTCATTACAACGAGTTTGAAAGCCATCTTTCACTGTTCAATGTAAATTTCGAGGATCATGAGATGATTTCCATTTCGTCTTTAAATTAATTGATACCATCTCGTATATTGTTGGATGCAAATCATCCAATGTTCATGTTATCAACTGTTTCACAGATGATATCGGATATGTTCCTTATGTCGTAACTACAATACCCTTCCCTTTTCACGAATGTGATCTACCGAATTAGACTATTTACCGGATTTGTAATAATATAAGCAACACGACGGGTGCCACATACGGAGCAGGATCTGCTTACCCTTCCGGAGCACCTGAGATCACCCCCAGTTTTTGGTGGGGTTCGTGTTGCTAGTCCTTAGTTTTCTATGTTGTGTCATCTGTACTATTATTTGTCTGTTTGTCTTTTTGTTTTTGGCCATGGCGTTGTCAGTTTGTTTTCTATCTATGAGTTTGACTGTCCCTCTGGTATCTTTCGTCCCTCTCTTATCACTCATGAAATCGTGTATTATAATAAATACTAAGAAAAAAATTCAAAACAAAAATTTTTTTCAATCATAACTTCATCAAACTGAGCCACCGACCTTACAGGAGTGTTTTTTTTCAAATGTTTATACAGAAAAAAAAAATAGTTTCAGAAGTCAAAAATAAGGTCTTTTCTTATATATTAAAATATTTTTAAAAAGTTCTTTCTTGAAAAACTTGTAATTAAGATATTAACTTATATATTATTGTTGATATGTTTATTGATTTTTTTCAAAGTTGTAAACTATGGTTGTGCTCCGAAAAGAATTGTAACCCACCAAAAAACGCGTAAATGGTCAGTGCTGTAACAACAAAATGCTTTGTTGCGTCCTACAGACTTTTCTTTTGTTAAAAAAAAAACTCACTGGCTTTATTATAAGATTACACGCATTTTTAAAGGAATTTATTGGTTTATAAACTCGACCAATTTACTCACAAACAAAAAAGGACTTTTATGATATGTTTAAGAGTGACTTGGTCCGGGTCCTTATAATTCTTTAAAACTGGAGACAAGGAATTTATTTTCCCCAATCTTAACCTCTGTCACACTTTAATTATATATTTGTGTCATTGAATTAGCCTGGCGCATGAATTTAATTTTTGGTTACCGCAAAAAAAAAAAATGTACTCCATGAAATCCGATTAGAAATAAACTACAAAAATATCTTATTATCTTATTATCTTTCAAATGAATGTTTTTTTTTTGTTTGTTTATTACTAAATCTAACGATGAACGCGAAGAAAAATAGATATCCGTAACGTCACCGCCATTTTGTTTACTTTGGTTACAAAAAGTAGTTCGGTCAACGTCGTCTATCGAAAAATAAATAACGTCAAGAGCCACTACAGGAAGCAATCTCAACCAATCATATAAATGTTTTCCATAATATGCAAATCATATAAAAATTATCATATCATATCTCCTTTTTATATATTTTTGCAATATTTTTCATTTTATAAGTTCAAAAAAATCCTCCATTAAGTTTTCATAAGTTTGAAATTCTTTAAAAGAAATGCATGATGTTTACAGGTGACACGACATGGTAGGACCCGTGCTTTGAGCTGAAAAGTAATAAAATATCATAGGTATTTGAAGATTAAGTTTGTATTTGTATTACCCACTTGTAAATTGAATTGAATCTAGTTACCAAAATATGACCTTACTTATAATCTTTGATAACTTATGCAAACACAGGCGTTTTCAAATAAATAAAGATTTTCATTAAGTCTACAAACATGATGTTTGAGCCTACTTTATTCATTATCGAAAGCATGTCTCCGATGCAGTTCTTCACGTTGTTTCTCTTTTTCTTACATGCTCATGGCTTTCTCTTGGATAAGTCCGGAAGTACCAATGGTCAATCGGGAACATCGAATCAATATGTAACGGCGTCAGCATTTTTTTCTGAAAGTAAGGCGAGACACCAGGGAGATGAGCAGTTGCGGTTATATGTCGACCAATCACTCTCAATACTTACTTCTCAACTGGAAAAAAAGTTCAATAATGTCGAGCAGAAACTAATAAAATGCGAAAATCAAAGCGTTCATAACCATGCATACGAATCCTTAGAACAACAGTTTGTTGATCTTGAACGCAAATATGTGGATTTAGAGCACAAATATAATCAACTACAGTCAATAAATAATGATTTCATTTTAATAAAGAACCAACTTGTGTCAGTACAAAACAAAACGAGTGAAATCAGCAACGATGTTATAATCTTGAAACAACTTAAAAATATAAAACCATTGCAGGAAATTCAATCTTTGCAACACGCAGTTCAAACTTTTTCTGCTCAAACACATTCTTTATCTGTCAACGAACGTGCGCGCAGTCAGGATTTTCTAGCTCTTTATAATATGACAATAGATTCGAAAAGATTAGTAAGCGAATTTTACGTGAACGCAAGCAACCAGTTAAAAGATTTAGAAACAAATACTAGTAAACAATTATTGCGACTTGAACAGAATCTAAATTCGACAGCAGCTGGCATACTCAATCAGATGGAAGTAAAGGAAACATACGATAATGTGACATTGTCCGAGATGCAGAAACAGATAAACAAGAATGCAGAAAGAGGTAAGACAAATAAATCTATATTTGTTCATCTAATGTCCTTAATCCATGTAATACCAAAGGATGACTATGTTAGCAGATGCTTAGAGTTATACCGTTAATATGAATACGTTGGCTGTAGTCCTGTAGTGATTGCTTGATAATAAAAATACCAAACTCCAAGGAAAATTCAAAACGGAAATTTTTTTATAAAATTGCAAATTAAAAGCTCAAACACATCAAACAAATGGAAACAACTGTCAGTAAATTGATGATCGCTCTTACTTTCCTCTTCGATTTATTAAAGTTTATTAAGGTATGTTACATTGGAGTATTCCGAAAACGTGGTTCCAATGACCGCTCCGCAATTTAAGGAAAGTATAATTTTGAAAAACGTAACGAATTTGGATACAGACGTTTATGGCTTTTTTTGAGAGGAAAAAGCTTCACGATTTCCTTTTATAATAACTAATGGTTCTTTTTCTAAACAAGATACATAGAACATAAAAAAAAATATTTCCTTTCCCATGTACAATCTTCTCACAATATGACCAATTTGCATAGCCTTTAGTTTGAAGAAAGTGGTTTACCAACACTTTTTATATGACTTGAAAACTGTTTTGATAATCTGGTTCTAACTAAAAGATAACTGTCTCGCTAGTGATGTGACACATAACTATTAAAAAAGTTTCCCGTGAAAAATCACAACAAAAAGAGAAATTTCTTTTTTAAATAAAAACAATCAGTCATCTTTTTTTTTACACATATGTTGAAATTAATTCGCTTCAACCATAAACAGAGACATGGTATGAATAGGTTTAGACTCTCTTGAAAATATGTATGTTGATAAATGTTTGAGAAACATATTGACATTTGTTTACGCATGTTCAAGTGTTGGGTGTCTTTTTGACTAGATAAGACATTTTTAGTGTTAAGTCGCCATATTTCGTTTTTGTATCCAACCATCTGTTTTACAATTTGCATGGATAATAAAGTTGTATAATATGTATTTAGCAAAAGGAACATAAAATATAGTTTGAATTTTCAATTCTTATTGCATTAATTTTCTAAATAATTTCAGTTGCAATAACCGCACATCCATCATCACAAGGGACCATTAGTACGACCATAATAAAATTCGATAATGTAAAGTTTAGTGTAGGTATAACAAATTTGTCAGCATACAAGACAACGGGGAAGTTTACATGTGAACAGGAAGGACTCTACATGATATCTGCTTCTGTGTTGTCAAATACCAATGGTGCGCATTATTACATTAGTCTGAATGGGAATTATATTTCACTAACGTATATCGGCAGTCACAGCAGTACTTACGAACATACTGGTGCAGTTACCATCACCCGGAAGTTATATCCAAATGATCAAGTCTGGCTGTATGCCGGTGGGTCTTGGTATCTTTTTGGCGCCTTGTATTCTGAATTAACAATAATCAAAATAAAGTGAATACACTTTGAAGAGAAGACAGTCAATAGATATAAGAGATGAAAGTTGTGACGTTATATGCCCTTATACACAAATACATTATACATAAAAATAATTTTAATGGCTGATAATTTCGAAAATTAGTTTTCAAATTTCAATGTCTGTAATGGTGAATTTTCTATATTATCATAATTAGCTATTATATCACTATAATTTTGGTGTTATATGAATTGTTAATGTTTTATATTTATTTCGCAGCCGAATAACAAACATTTTGGACAGATTGATTATTTTCATTTCCCAATAACTGTGTTTAACATGTTTAATGGTCCATATTCGATGATCCTAAACTTCTTACTTTATTTGGCATTTTAACATTTATTATTCGAGCGTCACTGAGTACTTTCTAGACGAAACGCGCGTCTGGCGTGTAAAATGTGTTCCCTGGTAATTATTTTTATGATTTTATTGATAGCGCAGATTTACATTAGAAACAAAAACAACTATTTATATTCGTCTCCATGAATTAAAAACAATTTATTACAGAAAATTAATACTGGTTAAGAATTAACTGGTTAACAACTCGTGCATATTTAGGACAGGAACAAACTGATAATAAAATTGAGAATGGAAATAGGGAATATGTCAAATAGACAACAACCCGACCAAAGAGCAGAAAACAGCCGAAGGCCACCAGTGGGTCTTCAATGCAGCAGCGAGAAAATCCCGCACCCGGAGGTGGTCCTCAGCTGGACCCTGATTAAAATTGTGTACTACTTCACTGAAAATAGACGTAACACTAAACTCCAAAACATATAAATGAACTAAAATTAAAAAAACATACAAGACTAACAAAGGCCAGAGGCTCCCAACTTGGGACAGGCGCAATAATGCGGCGGGTATAAACATGCTTTGTGAGATCTCAACCCTCCCCCTATACCTCTATCCAATGTAGAATAAAGAAACACATAGCAATACGCAGAGTAAAACTCAGTTTAAAAGACGTCCGAGTCCGATGTCAGAATAGGTAACAAAAGAAACTAAGCAAAATGACAATGATACATAAATTAAGGACTACTAGCAGTTACTGACATGCCAGCTCCAGACCTCAATAAAACTGATTGAAAGATTATGTCTTCATCATATGAAAATCAAGTACAATCACTCTCGTTAGGGGTTTAGTATCATACCATCATAAATCATGAGAAGAACATAACCCGTATCATGCCAACAACTGGTTTTAGAATAAATGTGTTTATTTCCGATGCAAAGACCCTATGGGTGAATAATATAAAATGAAATCATACTGAATGTAGTTTTAGAAATTTGATCAAGACGGGGAGTATATAATGGATGAATTAGCTATTTGCAAGGGATGAACATAAACTCATTACGTATTCAAAATATATTTTGATAAAATGAGATTCTGTCCAAATGTACCACAAGGACGCGTTACTCAATAAATCATGATTTATTGTAAAAAAAATCCTTTTCACAATTTTAACGTTAACATTTATTTTAAGGTGATAAAAAAATGTTTTCTACAAACAACACGGATGTTGGTTGAAATTGCTTATTTAGCATGTTTATATCTCAAAACGTTACGGCTCATTAGTAGAATGATTAATAACAAACAATCAGGACTATAGGTCACAACTGAAAAAGACTCTGTTCTATTACATTTCGGTGATATTTGTAGCAATAACTTTAACAACAGTGACAATACGGGTGTCGAATGTAAACCAGGTACTGTTGACCTGAGTTTAACCTCGGTATTTGGTTGGGTTATTCAATCATAAGTTTTAACAATAAGACTTAGTCATTATTGCCAGTCTTTTTGTCGGTATATTTTTGCTATGGTGTTTTCTCTTTGTATTGGACTTATAACTTTCATTGCTTCATCGTATGTTCTCTCTTTGTTTTCGGCTGCAACTGATTTCGGCATGAGTTAAGAAATGAAGAAAAAACAAACAATGCACAATCAACACCGTTCCTCTCTAAAATAAAACTCTAAAAACTAAAACTTAAGCAATGTCTATAGCGTTCTTGAACGTGCTGCATTACATTTGTGCGTATACCAGACCTGGGGTCAATTACATGCCGCAGTAATTAATTACATTTCAATTACATTGCTTTTCAAATGTAATTAATTACATCACAATTACATTGATTTTCAAATGTAATTTATTTCAATACAATTACATTGTCAATGTAATTAATTACATTTTAATTACTTTTGTCCAGACATACAAGAGCTATATCATTTAGAAAAATGACATCAGGTTAGAAAAGAGCGAAACTTTTATATCTAGATATGCTTTTTTTAACATTTAAACAAGATTTTTACTAAAAAAAAAGTTTTTCACATTCTAATGTCATTGTTACATTTACTCAACATTAGATTTCAATGCTGATTTTTTCATTTGATTTTATATTTTTATAGGAAAAAATAGATCCAGATTAGTAGAAAAAAAATATTTTAGAAATAATTTTCTTACAATTTCTAGTTTCTGCTGAAAATGTTAATTCAGATTTTAAAGGTTGTCTTATGTAAAATGTACCTATGTGAATTTTGAAGTAGCTTAAATCTCCAATTTATTACAAATGTTAGAACTAATGGCAGCATTTTCCACCCTTGTCTCTTGACAAGTAAATTGGACTTCATCCTTGTATGTTTTTAGTGCTGTTTTCAAAATTATTGTTAATTATTAGAACAACATATATACAAATTATATGTAAATAAATTGGTATTGTTTTTAATTTTTAGATTTGTAGGTAAACATGTGGAAAAGTTAATGAATTGAATACAAATAAAGATTATTATACATCCTATAATGATTAATAAAATATCAAGGAATTTTCTTTTTTTACTAATGATAAATGTTTAAAAAGCATTTAAAAGATCAAAGTACCAAGTGCATACTAAAATTACTAAATATAGGAAAAAAATAAAATTTACAAGTTAATTCATCAGAAAAGCCCCAAAAAATTAAGTTTTCCCAGCTATTCTTTAAATGTAATTTAAAGTCATTGAAAAGTAATTCATAATTACATGGCAAAAAAGGCAATGTAATTCATTACTTTTAATTACATGTAATTGAAAATAATTTCAATTACACATTACATTGAATTACTTTCAAAATTGTAATTAAATACAGCTAATTACAATTACATTTTTAATTACCCCAGGTCTTGCTCATACCATTACATTTGCGCATAAAAATCATTAATTGATTCATTAAGACTAACAAACTAAAGTCCGTGCTTATTCCATGAAGCAATTAAACTTATTAAAATAGTTCACCTACGTCTCTTGACAGTAGTAACTAGTCAGGTACTTTATAGGTTAAAATGACAATTTTGAAATTAAAAAAAAATATCAATATACAGGTCTGAAATTTAGCCGAGATTTTCACCTTTTTTTCTAAGGCTTCAATGTATAGAACAAAATACAAGGGATTCTTAACACATTTGTTGCATATAACAATAACTTATTAAATATTACCACGTAAGTAGTTTTACAGGTAGACGATCCAATTGTCGATGTATCAAATTTCATTAACAATGCTGATTGATTTAAAAGAAATCATAGGTATCATTATTAAGTTATGTATGAATGTAATGCTTAAATATGGACGAACTTATTGAAACGCCAATGGAAAGTCTAATGTTCACGTATTTGGCTTTTCTGTTAGATGCCGCCGATTTCCATACCAATAAATATTGTATGTATATGGCTTCAAACACATTTTCTCCAAGCGGACATGATTAATACAACTCCATTAACATGTGTCATGCACACAAATATATAAGAGAATAGGCTATATCTACACACCAAATTTCAACATGACAGAACATCTACTAAATAAGATTGAGTTAATTATTACCTTATAAAAATGCCTTCACAGTTACTATTTGAGTAATTCATAACAAGATAATTTTCAAACGTACGAACAAATGATTTCGAATTGACCAACTATTCAAACAAAAACCCCGTATAGTCAGTAACATACAAGCCAAACTGATTAAAGTTGGTACAACTAATTGAATGAAACAGCAAAGACAACATTAAAAGACCCGTATGTAATTGTGATATTTGCGCGTTTTTCTTTTTTTGCATAATTATTCAAGTGATAAACTGTTTACGCGGGGGAATACATTAGCAACTCAACAATACGTTTGCCCTTTACATTGATTTTTTTTTTACAAAATGTACCATCAATTCGTGCGGTGAATATTTTTGAACATTTTGCGTGATCAAAAAATAAACGAACATAAAAGATACCTCCGCACCAAAAAAAATTCTACGTTCACGGTATGAGATAGGTCAAATATATATATTGTATTCTCAAATTGATAAATGACGATGGTAAAGGACACGATTGCTTACTTGTAATTACTGAAAGAATTTAAGGCATTATGCGTGTCATCACACAAACAAACAAAAAATACGATAAAAGTCTCAGAACGGGATAAAATTTTGGCAAAAGAAGTCACGAACATAAATCTTTAAGATATTAAAATTCTGAGATATTTCGAAATTTGTAAAAACTAGACTGACAGTAAATTGATGCTATATAAAACCCCATTAAAACCAAATCAGGTACTCTAAACACGTGTATAAAATGAACAGAAAAACACCAAATGCTAGAATAGATAAATACTAGTATTAGTACAATTACCTGTATATTTGGTTTTTTATTGTACATTGATTATGACTTTTGACTTTTGGCTCATTGGCTTTACAATGTTAAGGTTTAGGCGTTCCTGATGACGGTTAATCAATAAATGCGCTTTGGACACACACATTTTAATGTTTTATTTTAATTTTATGACTGGTTACAACAAATTTTTAATTCTGTATGCTTAAAATTGGCCGTGAAATGACCCAAAGACTATTTATGCTACTTTTCTAATGTCCATCATATTTATTCACTCCTCGTGTATATCATTTGTAAATTGTTTCTGGTTTGGTCGTTCCTAGATTAATAATTTCAAGGACCGTTTGTTACGGACAAAATTCGATATCTTTAAATATATCGATGCAATGTCAGAGAAACATTAAACTCGTTTCTTTGTTTTCTATTATCAGAAACATAGGTCCATGATACAGAAAAACGTTGCTACTAGCGTAGCAGGAACTGGGATCGCTTCCAGAGCACACTTTTTTTTTTTTTACTTTAGATCAGTTTTGTTGCGGGGTTAATGTTCCTCCGTCTTAAGTTGTCTCCTTGTAATGTTTGGTATATTATGTTGATCGTTTAGTCTTTAAAAATAATATTGTCTGTCATTCTCCAACCTTTAATGTGTTTGTCCTTTTTTAAATATAAATACTTTTTTATTAAAGATTTAACATGAAAACCTACCTTCAACTGTGTTAACTGGTATACATTTGCAATCATTGTACACAGGACCGCTGGAGATATTGTATCTTTCCGTCATGCATTGGGCCCAGCAATACTTGGCATGGTCTCTGCAATGATGGTAATTATTCCACTTTGCTTTTAAATACGCATTGGATACACAGGTTGCTGATTGATATTCATGGTAATAACGTAAGCGAACGCAGCCATGAGATCCACTTGGTCCAAGATGCCTGTTGCAGGTTCCGTTCACTAATGTATGTAAACTAGAATATAGTACAAGAACAAAAGTTTGCAGAATATTCATGTTAAACTCGATATACTTTTGTTTTTCCTGCCAAATGTAAATACTTGTAATTTTGTTTTAGACTGCTTTTCAAATGCAAATAAGCTTTGACATGTATGTATCCTAACACTGAAATAAAGATTTTACACGTGAAAAAGCAATATTGCTTTTGACGTTTAATATCAACTAACCGTTTATAGAAATAACAAACACATGTATCTAACGAAATACGTTGTTTTCAAGATGCATATCCGTGTACTTTAACAGTCACTTATTTTAACTTATAACAAGATGTTATGAGGTGAAGGGTGTTTTATATCCGTGAACTATATATAATAACGCAAAATTTGCGTATTAAAATTCTTACCTTTAATGTTATTACAACAGTTAATATCTCTGAATTTAAAGGACTTCTATATCAACAATGTCTTGGACTTGCTGTTCCCCAGAATGTTGTTATATTTAAATGTAGAATATCATGAAAGCCATTCAAAAGAAAATGATATTTTTTTTATGATGTTATGTACAAATACGATGGTTTTATAATATTTAAGCAAGAGTTGGTTGAATTTATTGGGTTGGCTAATAGCCATCACTAATTTCGTACATTGATATCATATATCATATATGAAATCATATATGAAATCATATATTTTGATATTCCACTATCTAAAGGGAGGAATTCTCAATGAACACATATTGGATTTATAAACACATTTAAGCCCACCAATTTATATGTATACCCAAATCTGAATAGTTGTCATATTGGACATGTGTTCTCCTGTTGTATCAAGGGTCAGGTTATACGATTCATCAGAAACTCAAATAAAATAAACAATTAACAACAAATTCAAACTGAACAAGATCAATAGGGTATAGCAAGTAGAGAGAGAGAGAGAGAGATAGAAAGAGTTTAAATGATGCAATATAAAGATTTAGGACATTTCTATTGAGAAAAAATTCAGAAAGACATCAAGGGAAATCCCTTGAGTTGTGGCAACCTAATATAACCAATGCTTCATATACCACAAAACTACATCATCAATCATTGATATATCCTACAGAAAGATGTGATTGGCGATAAGATACTCATAGAGAAAACAACTATAGCAGGTAAAGGGCACAAACATTTAGCAGATTTGCTAACACCAACTAAAATAAGAAATTAGGAAATAAAGGACTATTTCTGATGGTGGCAGGCCTATATTTAAAACCCCTTCAAACATCTACAAAATTGCCGTCGAAACATTCTTAAGTGTAGGCAGTTAGGATAACTTTATCCAGTCCGTTCCGATAATTTGCCAGAATATTTTCATTTAATTTATTGAAATATTGGTTGACATGAATTATGTGAAGATGTTGGAATACTTGGATGTTGGGTTCCATTTGAACTTAAAAACAAGTGACATAAATTATACAAAGATGTTGTAATAAATGGATGTTGGATTCCATTTCAACTAAAAAGACTGATATAAATTATATAAAGATAATGAAGTAAATGAATGATGGATTCCATTTGATTTTAAATGATTAACATAAATTATATAAAGATGTTAGAATACGTGGATGTTGGGTTCCGTTTTAAATTGAAAGATTGACATAAATTACATAAATATAATGAAAAACTTGAATTTAGGGTTCAATTTTTATTCAAATTCTTTAATGTTATAATAACCAGATACAGTTATCGATGTACAGTAATTTACTGGGGTTTTTATTTTGATAATCATTTCAAATTAAGTTTGTCCTTGATTCATAGCTAGGATTCCTGTCAAGATTTGTTATATATTATAATATATTAATTTTCTTATTTACTTTTCAACGTTTGTAATAGTTTTGAGGTTAAATACTTTGGGTTCGAACATCGCTTAAAAGGACATGAATGGCATAAATACACTTTTGGTGCATTGTAATTGGTACCAAACATGTGAGTTCAGGTGATCCAGACGGAAGGTCAGTGTTGCTTATGTAACTACAAATCTAGGTTAATTCTAATTCGGTACGTCATTATCGGGAGGGGGACAGGATTGTGTTTACAACGATTGAACATATCTGTTGTCATCAGGGAAACAGATATTCCATAACGGTCCACCTATTCATGATGGCGTCCGTAAAATTTTCGAAGGGACGATTTCAACTTAACCACTACGAACTCTTAGTAAACTAGCTTCTTTTTGAGCAGCAACGTTCTATCAAACAAATCATGATAAGAAACGCAAGCCCTGGAATATTGTATCAATTGGGAGATATGTACTCCATATGCAGGCGCTGCTGGAATGTTCCAAAATAGAAATTGACAGTTAACAGTTGGGAAGTTGAAATCATCTCTTTAGTTGTTTTTTTTCCCATCCGACCATTATTGTCAATATCTATATGTTAATCAAAATATGTTGCAAACTTTTTCTGTATTTGTTGTACTATTTTTTTTAAGTGTGATGGAATAGATGCGTTCAAACATAGTCACCAAACTTTAAATTATGTAGTAAGAAGACACCATTTAAATAGCGGAAATTGAAGTTAAAGGATAATGTTGGTTCTTTTCATTCCTCATTATAAGCTATTGTATTAAGTCAGTTACGAAAGAATAAAAGAACGAGTCGGCAAGAAGAGGAGCACAGTTTGTTTCCATGGGAATGACGATTGTTTGTTGAAAAACAAGTCTGCAAAACATTACAAATATGTCGTCAATCAAGAAATGAAGCATCTTGATACGTTAGTTTCAAAGATGTTTTTTTATATCAGAGTGATGTTTTAAAAAGTAAAATTTACCCCTCACTTTGACATCTGTATCTACGTTGGCTATTTTTGTTTTATGAAACAGAGCAGAACCAACTCTTTCAATTTGTCTTTTATTTTGGAATGGGGTATACTTGTGTAAAGTGTAGACAAGTCAAATATTGTATATTTTATAGTATTGCAGGAAAGAGTCCTTAAATTAGATTATATGTACTTTAACAGACCTTTGGAATTTTTCAATATCCACCTCTGATTTATGCCGCTTCTAGAATATGTAGTTTCACAATAAATTTGAAGCCCGGCTTTCTTTGCTGATAAAATTAATGGTGAGAAGTTAAAAAGAGGCTCCAGTGAGCACTTAAAAGACCAAGCAATTTAACGTTGTTTGAAAGGACACTTAGGTATTCAATAGTGAAGGAAGATCCCGTGTTTCATCTTTGTGCATTTCCAAAAGAACATACAAAAGATCTATGATTATCATGAACAGATGCTTTGCAATATTTGAGTCTATAAAGATATAGGGTCTTTGCATCGGAAATGATACTGTGGAAACTGCACATACAAAGCTATAGCAGTAGCTGTTAGTGTTTGTCCTTCCGTTGCGCTCATTTTTCTATTGGTCAGGCCAATATTCCTAGGAAAAGATCTACAAAACAACAATACAATACGAATATGATGTCATGCAAAATATTATAAGCACGAATCTAGAATATAACAATAAGGAGTTGTGGTTTCATTGCCAACGAGACAACTATCCACCAAAGTTCCAATAAATTGAATGTGAGCAATTATAGGCAACTGACGGCATTCAACAATTAGAAAAACCCCGACCTTATAGGTGGCTTTAAAAGGCCCCGACATGAAAAATGTGAAACAATTCAATTTAGAAAACTACAGGCCTATTTTCTATAAAAAAAACAATTTGCGAAAAACAAATATGACAAACATGAACCAACGACAACCACTGAACTACAGGCAACCGACTTGGAAAAGGCACATAAAGTATGTGGCGGGATTAAACATGTTTGTGAGCGTTCAACCCCCTCCCCTTTTTAACCTAGGACAGTGGTGTAACAGGTTCATTTTTATCTTTTCTCCGATCTAATTGCTTTTGATTTGATAAAACTCTCTGTTGGTGGTAGATCGTTGAAAGGCACTGTTAATTCTATTATAATTTGTCCGAGGCGATTTAAATCTAAGCATATTGTTCATCTACTTATTGAAGACAGAATGCTGACGAACAAAATCATATTGTCATATCTGTTGCATGCTTACTGTCACATTAATGGTTTTCTCCCTTCTGCTGTGTCCAATGTATATAATATCGCTTAGAATATAGAAAAAAAAAGTTTTCATCAGAGTCTTAAGATATTGGTTTTAAAGGTTTGAAAGGTTTGAAGATGCAATGCCCTAGACAAACTCTTATAACAGTTTGTGTTTAATTTATGCGGTTAAACATACTTATATCAATCATTTGATCAAAGCAATTGTTCCTCTTTAAGCATCTGGTATAACTGTGACTGCGACACTCATGTTCGTCTGTTTACACTCACACTTCAAAACATCTGAATTGATAGCATTATGGTACTCTTGTCATAAATATCTACATGAAGAATGAATTTAAACAAATCAATGACATAAAGTATTATAAACTTGTCCAAAAAGCTGTCCAAATTAGGAAAATCATGATTTGTTGTGTTGTGCTTGCTGTTGAAAAAAGGAAAGCAGATGATATCAAAGCGACATTCTAATTTATAAGTAAAAAAAAAAAATGACAATGCCAAGAAAAAAAAAAACAAATATCGATAAAAAGATAATACAACAGTCGATATTCGTGAGTAAAGTTGAATTATTCAGGACAATGTACGGACTTTATTAGCAGGGTGTGCTCCTTAAACATACACTGCTCCATATTAGCAGGGATGTTCTCCTTTAGCATACACTGCTCCATATTAGCAGGGGTGCTCCTTAAACATACACTGCTCCAACAGAATTATGAAGCAGAAAGGTTAAAGTCGACATTGTTTTATTGTCATGAATAAGTTGACCAATAAAAGTGAAATAGCAAAAATGCCGTACTCAAAGAAAATTCAAAACGGAAAGTCCTTTATCAAATTGGAAAATCAAAAGCTCAAACAGATCAAATGAATGGAAAACAACTGTCACATTCCTGACTTGGTACAGGCATTTCCTGATGTAGAAAATGGTGGAATAAAACTGGTTTTATAGCTAATAATAAACGATGTCTGTGTTTCAACTCATTAGCAGTCTTGATGTTCTGTAGTTGTCGTTTGTTGATATGGTTCATAAGTGTTTTTCGTTTCTCGTTTTTTATATAGATTAGACCGTTGGTTTTCCCGTTTGAATGGTTTTACACTAGTAATTTTTGGGGTCCTTTATAGCTTGTTGTTCGGTGTGAGACACGGCTCCGTGTTGAAGATCGTACTTTGACCTATAATGGTTTACTTTTATAAATTTTGACTTGGATGGAGAGTTTTCTAATTGGCACTCATACCACATCTTCTTATATCTATTAGATATTTTTAGATCTTTAGATACCGGAATAAATGTCTTATCTGTGTTTTTGTCGATTGTGTCCTATTCCCGATTGTGGCATTTTGACTGAGCGTGGATTTAAATGGAGGGTAATGCATGCGTAGCAGCAGACGTTAACAATGTCTGCGCACCCGGTCTCGCTCATTTGGAGTTAAAGCAATTACCTCAGTTTGTGTGAGGGTGCCACATGTGAAGCAGGATCTGCTTACCCTTCTGGAGCACCTGAGATCACCCCCAGTTTATGGTGGGGTTCGTGTTGGTAAGTCTTTAGTTTTCTATGTTGTGTCATCTGTACTATTATTTGTCTGTTTGTCTTTTTATTTTTGGCCATGGCGTTGTCAGTTTGTTTTCGATCTATGAGTTTGACTGTCCCTCTGGTATCTTTCGTCCCTCTTTTGTGTTTGCAACCATGAATTGTTTTGTGAATCGATTTATGTGACTTGATCATCGATAATATACTGTTGCCGTAATGTATATAACTTCGTTATAGTCACTGAAGGACAATCTTTTATGTAATGGCGGGCTCAAAAACTTAGTTGTGGAAAATAAAGTTAAGTCATATTTTGGAAATTTCCACAGTGTTTATTTGTAATTCCCTAATAATCGATGTAATAGAAAAGCTTTAAATTCTTGATGTACCTGATTTTGTTTTACGTTCTTCATCACCAATATAACATGTATAAGGCAAGGATCAACATTTTGTTTTTAAATTTCAATGTACCAAGCTTATAATGCAAATTGCGATAAGGAATGAAAACAGGACAAAATACATGTGGAAGTATCTATCAAATTACTACATTATAATACGTTTAGAATTTAAAAATGAAAAGATATGGTATGATTGCCAATGGGTCAATTATTTCCCAGGTACCAGATTATGTAGATGTGAGCAACCATATATTTTATTACGGCCTTCAACAATGAGCAGAACCCATACCATATAGTAAGCTATAAAAGGCAAAGAAATGACTAATTGAAACCAGTTAACACGACCAGTACCCGCTATGTTACGTAGTATGCTACCGAAACAATTTTTATTGAGATATTGTTTGTATAAATGTCAAGTTCATAAATATATCTGAATGCATCGATTCCAGCTTTTCATTACTATAGAAAGAATTATCTTTTTTATTTTATTTATTTTTTGCACTACGGGTAGTTGACTTGATTATCTGTTCTTTTTTAATTTTGGTTCTCTTAAAAATGGCATGTCTCACGTGTACCTTCTTTTTGCCATGGCATTGTCCGTTTGTTTTCGACTAGTGAGTTTGAATATCCCTCTGGTATCTGTGCTTCTCTTTTATAAGGGTTTCTCCATATAACAGAGTTCTGAGAACAGAATTTCGATGTTATATTTTTTATACCATCTGAATATGTCTTTGTGTAGAACTATATCATTATAGTCCAAAAGTGTCAAATTCTTTTTTTAATATATACGGTACCAATATTTCTGCACCAAAGGCGCATTTCGACAATAAATGTCTCTTCTCCTCTGATGCCTGTGGCCAACATATTTGAAAATCCAAAAACATATTAAAAATATTAAGAGCTTATTAACCAAAAAGGACATAAAATATAGCTTGAGCCGAGAAAGAAATCAGAGCTTTGCATCAGGAAGATATATTCCTTAGTTTAAAATGATGTTCAAATTTTTAAACGGCAGATTTTAATAACACAATATTCGGTAGCGAAGTCATCAATTTAAAGATTACATACCTTCTTCAATGATATTCAGGCTTCATTTGAAACGGAAAATCGTAATTTATTTGCATCAGGAAAATAAGTGTTTAATATTCACTCTTATTTCCCCGTAAATTTTGATATATAACCATGATAACTACCGAACCTTTTTTTAAATATAGAGTTTCATTTATTTTTAAAGTTAAAAAAAAAAATAAAAAAAATATTGAAATGTTCGTTTTGTCGTCTTTTCCGCAGAGAAAGAATAATGCAATAAATGTTTTTTAAGCATCAAAAGGATACAAATCATACGATCAATAAGTCGTCTAAAACAGCAGTGTTTACCTGCGATTTGCATTGCACTATGATGATGATTATACATTGTATGGTCTATTGTTAAAATATACACGGAGCATATTATATAAACTGTTTGATATTCAGATTAAAGGAGTTTAGATATCTTTCTGATTTAAAGCTCTGTCTAAACACATAGGAGTTAGTAAGAGTGATTCATTAATCTCTTTACCCTTGTAAAAACTTTATCGACAATGGCGTACATTGACTTGCGTCATTTGATGTTGTTTTTCGCCATATCTCTTAGAGTTTAAACCACACAAACTAAGTAATAATAAAAAACGGCATATTGTGTATATTTTGAAAATAATTAACACATAGGAATTAGTAATACATCGATTTAACTTTTATTGTAAAATTCTTTATCAAATATGACATATTTTGTTTTGTGTCATTATATGTTGTTTTTCGCCATATCTCGCCTACCAAAACTAAGTTGTAATTATAGAGGACAGATTGTGTATACTTATTGAATAATTAATCAGGCAGAATACATTGCTTACTACATCCTTCTACTTGTTTTCGATCATGCTCATTGAATTAATGAAGATAGAAATCATGACCATAAATTCAACGTTTAACCAATCTATATAATGCGAGATGTCATTCAGGACAGTTTGACCTTTTTCAAATAAAAATGTAAGAAACTTCAAGACTATATTTCTCAAGACTTGTGTTTAAAATGCAAGGTAATGTTCATTTTAAAATTATTTTTTTTTATTTCTGTTTACATCAAGCTTTAATCAGACTGTACATATTCAGCAGTGGTAACTTTCGATGTTACTATAAAACGTCCAATTTCCTGTTATTTCTATTTTCTGTGACGTTAAATAAGTTGTAGTAACGATTTTGCACACAGAACTTAACATTTGAAATATAGAATTGTGTACAAAATTACTGATCATAGCAACAAACGAAACGTTTGTCGTTTTCAATTGAAACAGATGGTAAAGATGTGTAGCTTGTCAAATGTTTTCGCATCATTCAAAAATTTGCGGAAGAAAATTTTAATTGCTTTGTTCCAAAACAAGCACGGTAACACAGTTTGTATATGTTTTACTTTTAAGTATTAAAAATCCAACTCATACACAAAGTTTCGGGAAATTGAAAAACCTGTAAAATCGATTTTGCAATTTCAGTCGATTTTGGCCAGAAAAATAAACTGACATGTCACATGCGCTCAAAATAAATGTAGATGTTTTATATAAAAAAAAATACCGGAAATTCAATAGTTTTATAAAATGTCAACAATTATACAAACATTTTCAATTGTTAGCTAATTTTTTCTCGAAAATTTAGCACTATAACTTCTGCTTTATCTTATGAATTTCATAGACATCGTCTGAATATAAAACAAATGTACACAACAATGAAAATGAAATTTAAAACGGTAAACACCATAATTGATAAGCACCAAAAGTGATCTAATGAAAAAGAATACAGTTATTAGTCGGTGTTTGCTTCTTGACATCTATTTATACTATCTCCCTCAATCAATGTTGACCTTAGTTGGATTTGTCTTTTATTTTATTTCCTTTTAATTCATATAGCTCTTCAACTGTTTCGGTTCTTATGCATCCTTGACTTTCAAATATTCGGCTTTTAGCGTCATCTCCGTAGAAAAAAATGAAAACACCACTTAACAAATTTCGTGCTTCCGAAGCGCTTTTCTGGCTTTACTTTCATCAGAAACGCTCAAAGCTGTATGTATAAGATGTATAAGAACCGACACAGAAGAAAAAATAAATGACCAAAACGGAACTTAAATAATTTGTTGTATCAATTCAACGACGCTATGATCTTAAACTCATCTGGTCATCTGCACGCATGGAAACACAAAAAAACATTTCTATAGGACTTCTGCAATATTTATAAAATAAGTTATCTAAGAATTTAAATATAGAAAATATTCAACTAGTGACCAAACAACACATTAATTCACGAATGCGCGCAGCGCATGCTTTAATTATCAATGTTGTTCGGTGACGAATTGAATATTTTTTTTAATTCTGATGCTTGGATTAGTTGGGGTTTTTTTCACATTGACTATGGACTTTTAAATGGAAATAAAGTAGAAAATAAAAAGAATTGTATTTTTTTCCGTGCATTTTTAATTGTATGCGACAACGTCTTGACAACACCCACTGTTGTATGACGTCATATAAGAGAAATAATCAGAATTATTTCGCAGATGAAATTATCGGGAAAACACGGTAATTCATTGCAACCAATATAATGTCTTTGAGTACAGGTAGGGTTCTATTGAAGGTTGTACCCTACCACCCGTACAAAATATGTTTAATTTCTAAATTTAAAAAAAAAAAAACATTTTTTAGATTATGAAAAAAACGGTTCTTTCACGTTACACTTTGTGTCTGAATTTTCAAAAATTGCCCGATTTGGACTAAAACCGGAGGTAAATTAGGTATCTACATTCATATCCGTAGATATGGGTTTATAATATCCTTCACTTTATACGATTGTGATATAAAAAAGATAATCTTAAAATATTCAAGCTCATTGTTCAAATGTTCAAGCTCATTATTCAAATGTTCAAGCTCATTGTTTAAATGTTCAAGCTCATTATTCAAATGTTCAAGCTCATTGTTCAAATAAAAACTGACAACGCCAAGGCACGGGACACAAAATGACAAAAAGACAAACAAACGTCTACAAATCACAACATGGAACACTTAAGCCTGAGCAACACAAAACCCACCAAAACCAAAGGTTATCCCGTGTGTTTTGGAATCATAAGCAAATCATGCTCTGCATGTTGATCGCGTCCTCTAGCACATGTGTGTACGAAATCGGCGAATTTCATGTGGTTAAGAGAACACGGAATCGCAGTAACGACAATTGGAACACGTTCTTTGTCATCTGTGAAACAAGAAAGATGGAATGATCAATATGCTAATGACTTATGTAGATTACCTTCCGCTGATACAGGATTGCATAACTAACTAAACATATCAAATTAATTAATAATACATTAGTACATGTCGACACAGAAAAGTTTTGCATATAATGTGACTGCGCTAATATGTACCATTAACAAATAAGTTGCAACCAATTACCACGAATGAATGAGATTTTAAAAGAACAGTTACTCAATTGTCTGCTTTTGGCTTTCGTTACCTTAAAGATAATAGCATGTCAGATACTGAATAAATAATAATCCTTCAATTCAATGAATTTGTTTTGGTTTAACTCAAATGTTCAACACACGAAACGTAGATAAAACTCTTCGAAGTACCTTAAGTAAAGTATTTTTTTCCAGCAAAGCATGTTACGGAATATAACGAAAGAAGACAAAAATAAGAAATAAGTCATAAATACATAACATTAACTGTTTCAATTTAACAACACGATATTTGCAGGTTTGGACTATCTGTTTCATAGATATTATGACGAACATGTTTCAATTGTCATAACCACAATCCCGTCCTCTTTTCCTCGAATATGACATCACACAATTTGAACCAACATGAGCAACACTACGGTTGGCACATGTAGAGCAGGATCTGCTTACCTTTTCGTAGCACCTGAGATCATCCCCTTATTTTGGTCGGGATATGTGTTGCTCGGTCTTTACTTTTCTACGTTGTGTTTTGTAGACTGTTGTTTGACTTTTGGTGTTTTTTTTTGTTTTTGTTGCCATAACGTTGATTGTCTTCGACTAATAAATTTGAATACTTAAAGGAATCTTCCGTTTCTCTTTTGCATCTCTAAAGTAATGCTCGACACCCAAATATTTGAAAATTCAAAATATTACACAAATATTGAAGAATTAACTTAAAAACTTACTTGTGCTGTTGCAATGTAGAAAACTATGATGTTACTTGGTCATCTATTTACTTTCTGAAAATATCAAATTTCTGTATGTCGTATTGGTTGAACTCAAATATGAATACGTGACTTTTTATTTGATTGGGCGAAGCTTATTACTAAAGATATATAATTTCTAACAATACTCTCTTGCTTAATCTATCCTTAACACATTTCATTAACATTCAATCAATGCCCGAAGAAGGAAGTGTTGCATGACAATCTCCTATACGGATGAAAAGAAGAAATGGTATAATTAATGCAGAAATATAAAAGGATGATTGTACACGTCAATAAGATAATAACAGCAATACACATTTTCTGCAAATATAAAAACAAGAAGATGAGGTATGATTGCCAATAAGACAACTCTCCACCACAACTTAAATGACGTAGAAGTTAACAACTATTGGTTACCGCACAGCCTTCAAAAACAACAGATGTGAATAAACTAGAAATTTCATCTAGTACAGCTAGTACTCGAGTACACGAGTAGGACATATAAGCATTAATTCGGATATAACCAATGCTGTAAATTCACGACCTTTATCACTCTACTGTCTATGTGGTATACCAAATATTCTGAAAACATCAATTAGATTAAAAGCCACCTTTGAAACACTTTGTGACATAATAGCTCTAACAATTAAAAATTGTGTTAGGTGATCTTAGTGCACCATAAGACAATATACTAAACATAGTAGTTTCCATCTGACTTTGATTGGACATTCATTCAATCAACCTGTCCTCTTCGGTTAAACTCTTTGGATAAAATGGGTTTTACTACTACCCATTTCCCTATGCGCTTTTTATCATGTTACAATTTTAAAGAAGACATAGTGCAATGGAATCATGGAAAATGTTTGCAAAGCCATTATAAATTTGTTAAATTATACGGTCTTAAAATACCATACAGTTCCTCTAGAAAAAACATAAACTTTGAAATTTCCCTCATCATTCTCTTTTACTTAAGTAACCAGTCTTTCAAACCTCCAATGGTAAACAAATTCATACCGTTTTTAGTTTTAATAGTCTATAGCTGCCTTCATTTCTGGTGCAAAAAGTTTAATATTTGCTAAATGAGCATTGTACTTTTGCTTTGGGTATATGATCTTTGTTTTCCTTGATTCAAATTTATATTCCGCAAAGATTCAAGAAATTGTTTTTGTTGCTTAAATGCTAATAATCAAAATTACGAAGTGAAAAAGACTAGTATTAATATTGATTCTATCGTAAGTAAATTAAAATCAAACTAAATAGTATTTTCATATTCGTATGCACACTCATGGCTCTACAATCTGTCGATACCTGTATCTTGGCATTGCACAAGGTCATGTTTTTCTCTGACTGTTAATGACGTCTTTACAATAAATCCATAGGATGTTGGATGAGTACTGATTGATACTTTAGTCTGAGATGCATGATTTTTTTTTATATAAGTTGTTATTGGCTTTGAACTAGCTGTCAGTAACTGCGAGTACTCCCAGATCTGTACTAAGTGTCTTTTTGTTGTGGGGATGTGTAAGTACCCTGCCACGTCCACCCTGTGTTTTTGTTAGATGTATTTATATTTGTATCCATTTGATGAGTTAAGTCTTTTTCAACTGATTTTTATAGTTTGTTCTTATGTTGTCCTGTTACACCACTGTCCAAGGGTAGGGAAGGGTTCGCGCGTTCAAACGAGTTTAACCCCGCCACATTATGCATGGGCCTGTCCCAAGACAGGAGCCTGTTATTCAGTACATGTAGTTGTCGTTTGTTGCTGTGTAACATATTTGTTTTTCGTTCATTATTTTGTACATAAATTAGGCTGTTAGTTTTCTCGTTTGAATAGTTTTACATCTGTCATTTCGAGGCCTTTTATAGATGACTATGAGGTATGGGCTTTATTGAAGTCCGTACGGTGACCTGAGGTTGTTAATTTCTGTGTCATTTGGTCTCTTTTGAAGAGTTGTCTAATTGGCAATCATACCACATATTCTTATTTTTATAGATGGGTATTTAAGAAAATGTATATATTCAATAAAACCGATGGAAAGATGATGTACCTGGCAAAAATTCTTATCTACAGTTGTCTTTTTGTGACCAGCTCAAACCCGCACAATCAGTGAATAATGATTTTTCATTAGATAATTTTCAGATAAAATCTTCAATTTCCCCTTTTCCATAAGAAACAATTACTTGTTTAAGACTCATTATTTTTTGCAATACCACAAGTTCTTCTTTGAATACGAAAAATTGAAGATTACATTAGAACTATTCTTTTTTCACTGCCTGTTTATTTTCTAAAATGTTTGAGAGATTATGCACTTGACAAGGGATGCATAAATACATTTTCTCATATATTCAGTATAATTTGTGATGTAGCTCTTTTCCGTCGTTTTAAACCAGTAAGATCGGAACCTTTACATTCCTTCCAGTTCAATTTTCAAATAAAGGAAATGATGCAATCAACATCAGCAACGTTCTTCATCACAAAGAGGTAACATCTAAAATTCCACTTTATATTCAAAATCAGTCTGTTCCTATTGTATCCTACAGTTACACCAAAACCATTGCACCTAAAGCATTTAACTATAAGCAAGCATTGTAGGACCTTGATTTAGAATAATACCTAAAAAACCCTCTGACATGTGACTGTTCGCACTCTACTACAGACCTTCTGGCCATGTTATTACTGGGGATCAAAACATCATACTACACGAACATCTCCGAAAGGTAATATATCATGGTCCAGAGAACCCCAACACATCAATTGGAACCATAACTTCAAAATAATTATAGATTCAATTGAGGACTACGCCAGAGCATGGGCTTAAAGAGAGGAAGTTGAACTGAACACTTTGTCAAAAAGTATCAAAACAATCAGGTCTCTCATAAAACGTCGAAGTTAAAGTTGAAAAACTGTGTGAATAATCAACCAAAGTCCTTTTTCAGAGTCAAAGAAGCTGTGAAATGTCTATCATCTCTTCACGATAAATATGTTGTTGTTCTTGCGGACAAAGTTTTAAATTATATTGTTTTTATATGTAAATCGTACTACTCAGGTAATCCCACAAACAAAAACATATTAATTGACAAGGATGAGATATTTGCGAATCATAAGTCCTTCATGGCTTTAATGAACACTACATTGAACAGCAAATCTGAGGACTTACCTTGTTTGTATTGGATACCTAAGCTTCACAAAATTCCGTACAAACTGCGGCACATTTCCGGCTCATCTGCTTGTTCTACAAATGATTGACAAAAACTCTGTCCGCAGTGAAAGACAGTCTTCAGAAATACTGTGAAACTGTTTACTCGCGTAGTGGTATTAACCATATGTGGATTCTAGAAAACTCTAAAGAACTTCTGGATAATTATAAATCTCGATCTTTCTCTGACATTAATTCTATCAAAACTTTTGATTTTTCAACCGTGTATACCACCATTCCCCATGTGAAACTGAAAAATCGTCTAAAAGAAATAATCCACAATGCTCTTCAATATAAAAATGGTAGCATACGCTATAAAGTTATCACTTTGGGATACCATACGGCATATTTTGTTAATAGCGAACAAAAATGTAAAACATGCTACAGAGAGGAACAAGTGATCAGTATGCTGGAGTTTCTTATTGACAACATATTTGTTGAATCTGGAGGTAGACTTTTTCAAATTGTCGGCATTCCTATGCGAACAAACTGTGGCTCTCCTTGCCGACCTCTTTTTATTTTCATATGAGTCGGAGTTCCTTCCGACACTTGTAAAAAACAAGAAGATTAAAGAAGCAAGATCATTTAATTTCACATTTAGATATATTGATAATGTTCTTTCCATAAAAAATCCAAACTTTTCTGATTGGGTTCCATTAATATATCCCCCAGAACTAGAAATTAAAGTAAAAAAGAGAAACCGCCTACTCCACCTCATTTTAGACGTATACCTCGAATTTGACATAAACGGTCATCTCAGTACCCGAATCTATGACAAACGAGACGTTTTTTAATTTTAAAATTATCAATTTCCCCCACCTTAGTAGCAATATATCAACTTCATCTGCATATGGGATATACATTTCCCAACTCATCTGGTATTCAAGAGCTTGCAGCTGCTACTCAGATTTAATAAAACGTCACCTTTGTCTGAGCAGAAAGTTGATGAACCAGGGTTGTCTCAAAGAACGTCTCGTCCTTTTTCTAAAAAGGTTAATCGGAAGATACCAAGATCTATTTGATAAATATTCGGTATCAACTTCACAAATAATACATGATTGTCTTGAAGTATAGATTCTAGGTACTGACGTTTTTTATCATCTTAATTTTGTGTTATAGTGTTCTTTTATTTGTCTTATTAACTTTTACTATAAAGTCCATTTTTGATGATATCCGTTTGGCGTGTCTCGGTACTTATGCATCCCGCCAACGTGTTGTTGTGCTGTGGTCGTTTTTTGAATTCTTGTCTTTCATTTTTACTTATGTGCTTTGTATATATGGCATTTTGTTTTTCTTTGTTGATATATGTGTTTGTTTGTTTGGTCATTAAGATTATAACACGATGTTGACTGCTGTACCCCTATTTTTGACATCTTTACCTATTATGTCTTTTTGTTTTGCTCACACATTGTTGTCAATATAATGGAATTTTATGCGACTGTCATACATGTGAGAGGTTTGGCTAGTTATAAAACCAGGTTTAATCCACCATTTTCTACATAAGGGAATGCCTGTACCAAGTCAGGAATATACCAGTTGTTTTCCATTCGTTTGATGTGTTTGAGCTTTGGTTTTGTCATTTGATAAGGAATTTTCTGATTTGAATTTTCCTTGGAGTTCGGTATTTTTGTTATTTTACTTTTTAAATGAATGAAAACTTATTTTTGGAATATAATTTTTTAAAATCTTTTTCATCAAGAATATATCACCGAATGTACATGTATTTGGAAGATAAAACAAAAATCTAAAGTTGACTTATTGCCTGAAATGATGTTCGGTTATTAGTTGAATAATCTTCATCAGATTTCAGGAAATAAGCTTAATGTTTGAAAATTTCAGGCCACAGATTAATGCCTAGGCGTTAGCTTATTGCCCAGGATTTAAGCTTAATGCTTAATTTCACTTATTGCCGCTAACACATATATATCAACGAAATAAGATTAAAAGGAAGAAAAACTAATACAACATTATTGTTATAAAGAATCAATAATTGTATATTCAACCAATGAATAACTTGATATTTCAATATTTCAAATACTCGGCTTTGTGCGTTCCTAATAAGGGTAAATGCAGAAAACCCCTTCGGCGCGTGAAATTTATAAAAATGCTGTTTGATTTTTTATCAATTGTTTGACAACTTACTAGATCGTAGTCTTGGAAACATCTGTATACCTGCAGAACGTATTGGAATTTTCACTAGCCGATAACTTCCCATAATGTTGAGCCATATACCTCAATATCTTGTTTTAGAAATTTCGTTATCATATAGTTACTCAAGATATGAATGTTTTTGTATGTTTAATACGACGAGATTTAGGCAATTCATATCATTTCTGGATTTGATAATGTTAGCCATATTTTACACCAGGCTGGCATGGATTCCGTATTACAAGGGGCACAATATGACAAAATAAAAAAAAACGACCTTTCATTTTTCAAAACAATTATCAATCCCAGTCTTATTGTAAGACCGAAAATTCCGGAGAATGATTGTTTGTTTCCGTATCCGTCGTCTCCGTAAAAAACTTCAATAAACAGAGATTTGGAAATGAAGAGGACACATCTGCGTTTGTCGAGCTTATGAAAAGAAAAGACAACTAGGAAATACTATGACTTGAAACTAATTTAAAACTTCTTCGTGAGTATTGGGGGATCACAAAACCGGATGACAATGCACCAGTAGAACTTGATCTTTGTATATCATGGTTTTTCCTAAACTTTAGAAAAACTGATGGTGCGAATAACGAACCCGATACACTACATGTGAACCAGGCAAGCTAACACAATTACCTGTTAAAAAAAGATACGGAAATTCTTTTTGAAATGACATTGCATTTGATTTTTAAATACGCTTTAGCTACAAGATGTAGGGTATTGAATGCGCAGGGAACAATTATAACTCAGAACTCGAGGAGAAACAACGATATAGCAAAAAAATGATGTAATGAAAGAGCTTTAGATTCGTGATGTACATGTTTTTGTTTTCGATATTTCATCACCTTTATTTCATGTTTCAAGAAAAGATCAACATATTGTTTTTAAATTTCAATGTAACAAGCTTATACTGCAAAAATATTCATGTGCTTTCTTTAAGCAAATTGCCAAGAGCAATTGCCTATATGGCCGCATTCAAATTCGACTATAGAAGATAGTGCAACTAACAATCTACGTATTCATCCGGGATATCACCCATAGTTGTTCATCTGTGTAAACGTTGTTTTTATACTTATACATGATGTTCGAAGTTGTCATTTTCCCCAAATCGATTTTTTAAATTTGCACATGAGTGCCTTGCGGTACTCTTTTATTCGAAGGACATATACGACATGTTCTATAATTGGATTAATCAAAGAGACTATGTTTGTAAAATGTTTAAATCGCTGTAGATCTATGTCATTGTTACTAGCTAATATAATGTTCGTCATAACAGAAAGTAAGACAACTACTGTAAGTACCATTATCAGTATACCTAGCGTGATAATTGATCGCTTCCATTATTTCATGTGATTTGACAAGTTTGAAATTTCGGCTGATGCATCTTGATGGTAAACAGTGGTCAATTTATTTTTCAATCTGAATATTACGATGCCATAGAAAACAACGATAAATATATGTGTAAATAGTCTACAGGTGGCCATGGAGAGTTGATATATCCAGTAGTTATCTGTGAAAAGTTTGCATGATGTTGATTCTGGTTTGCCATATAAACCAAAAATATTACCATTGTAAGTAGCAATCAATACAAAAGTGCCTATATACGAGAAAGTAAGTCTCTTTCTCCAATTGCTCATTTTTCGTATAGAACGGATGGCGAGGAATGTCTCAATACAGATAAAAAAAGACTTGCACAAGAGAGAATGTATGTGCTGTCGATGAAATTAAATCTAAAACGAAACAAATACATTGGGTATAAATATTCTGCAGTAAATTCAGATATGTATAAACTCCAGTCAGAATAACGGATATACTAGCTATGATGTAACCAATGCTAAGACATAACGTGAGGCACTTACATTTCTGCTTCCGTGATTCTTTTGATTTAATGAGGACGACAATAGCAAGTAGATTTAAATCCAATGTAACTTTCATTGCGAAGACGAAATTTTACACTTTCCAAATGTTCAACATTGACATATATAACAGAAACTTTTTTAAAAAGTAAAATTATAACATAATAACATGCATATGAAAAAAAAATAATCACTGTCAGATGTGTGAAAAAGATATTTCTACACATACAAAAAAAAAACCAAAAAAAAACGATAACATGTTCGTTTGTACTCGTTTCCGGATAAAAGCAAACAAAAATGGTCTTATGAATCTGGTTTCCCTATTTTGTTTTTTTATGAAATTTTCCCAAAATATCAATGAGAATTTGGAATTTTGCTAATTCTGATTGATGATTTATGATTATCAAGGGAATTCCCATAAATCTATGCTTCTTCCGCGAGTAATAGTGAATCCACATTAGTTTGAAATGATACGAAATCAGTAATGAACGTTAGCCTTGCAGAACTCAATCAAATGAGTGTTCAATGTTATTCCTAGTCTTCCGTCAGGATGACATGTCTAATATTACGTAGTCTGTTGAGTCGTATCCATCTTGCTACGCACATGACACATACAGCAATAGCAAATATCCCTACAAACACTACTCCTATGATACTAACGTGGATCTTTTGTTTCTGTTCCTCTTGGTTTTCTGTAAAAAAAGATAACTTTTTTAGAAAATTGCTATTTCATATGAATCGATGAACATGTGAGGTACTTGTCATTAAAAAGCATTAAAACAATGCATCTATTATATCGTTCCTAGCAACACAAATATAAATATACCACGACAGTCTTTAAATAAAGGCGGCAGCAGTGTACTGATTATTAAAAAAAAACAAATCAAATTTACAAACATAAACTGAGGGAATCACATTAAGTCCAAAAGCAGCGAGACCAGCTGCGCCGACAAGGTTACCGTCTCACTTGTTACATTTATTTGTATGTTTAATTGATTTTGTTTTTTTTTTGTTTTTTTCGTCAGTTGTGTTGTATGTCTGTGAAGTATGTTAACACAGTTTTGACTGCTGAATCCTAAATATTGTCACATTAACCTATTATTTCTGTTTAGTTTGCTCACCCAATTTTGTCAACATAAAGGAACTGCAAACTAGTGGTAGGTTTAGCTATCTATAAAAACAGGTTTAACAGACCATTTTCTTCGGAAAATGTCGGTACCAAGTCAGGAGTATTGGAGTTCTTCAGTATTTTCGTTATACTTTTAGATACAACTAATTGATGATTCGGACCAATGCAATGATTGCAAACTCATAATCCCTCATGGACGGGTTATGAATAAAATTATCAGTGAAGATAGTAGTTCGGCAAACAATTCCGTTCAAAGTAGTTTCAACCTGGACGGAATATTGGTCAGAACATGGGATCATCATCGGAAGCAAATGAAAACAGTTTCAGATAAAGTATTTTATTTTCAAATACAAAATGAAATTCGTGTTATAGTGTTCTTTTATTTGTCTTTATGAATACTACTTGTACTGTCTAGTCTATTGTTGGTGATATCCATTTGACGTGGCTCTATTCTTCTACATCCGGTCATTGTTTTATTGTGCTATGGTTAATTTTTGTATTCTTGTCTTTCGTTTTTGCTAATGTGCTTTGTCTATATGCCTTTTTGTGTTTCTTTTTTTTCATATTTGTTTGTTTTATAGTGATTAAGAGATTATAACACAATGTTGTTGACTGATGTACCCCTATTTTTGACATTTTTACGTATTATGTCTGTTTGTTTTGTTCACACATTGTTGTCAATGTAATGTAATTTTATGCGACTGTCATACAAGTGAGAGGTTTAGCTAGCTATAAAACCAGGTTTAATCCACCATTTTCTACATAAGAAAATGCCTGTACCAAGTCAGGAATATGACAGTTGTTATCCATTTGTTTGATGTGTTTGAGCTTTTGATTTTGCCATTTGATTACGGACTTTTCGTTTTGGATTTTCCTAGGAGTTCGGTTTTTTTGTTATTTAACTTTTTCTTAGTATTTTGAGGAATTGTCTCATCATCATAGTCCTCTATGACCCTAGAACAAAACCATTACATCGGTTCCTATTCAAATTTTAACTAGGCTGTCATTCGTTTCAATTAATTGGTTAAAGTTGGACTGAAGCATCTTTCAACATAGTTTGATTACACAATGGAATACTTTTTTTTTTTAATTCATTTCATTTTTTTAATTTATTTTCTGAGGGGCTCCTTTATATCCTCTTTTTTCCTTCTTTTTCCTAGAAAGAGCCGTACAAACGACACCCAAGTGATCGATCAAAAAATTCATTTCGATATATTACGAAGAAATAAAGTTCAGGTAAATGAACAGTTACTGTGCATATGGCATGACTTATCAAGTTTAATTAATACAACTGTATACGAACTTTCCTGCAAAAGCGTAAAATTTCAAGTTTATTTGTTTTTTTATTTGTAAGTAAATAATTAACGATATGTGAATTACTAACGTAAGCACAAATTTTAACAGCGCAATCCTTGTTAAACAATTTGCCTCATTTGCTATATTTTTTTGTCTTTTTTATTCATGTATCTCCTTTTTTTTATTCGTTAATCGTTTTATATATTGCCTCGTTGATCCTTTTTTGATATCCGTTTAGTGTCTTTCGCCTCTCTTTTTTAATATCTAACACATAAAATTTCACTTTTATAAAATTAACTGGTTATCCAAAACAAATAATTTAAAAGCAGAAGCAAATAACATAATACCGAATGTCTATAGAATCAAAAGTCGTTCTTTTATTGCACTTCGTAACGAGACCAATAAAATAAATCTTTGTCAGTAGTAATCCGTCAAATACTAGTATGTATAATATGCCTTAGAGAGTCCCGTTGTTGACAAGGAAGTGGAAATCCCGATATTTAATTCACAAATTACCTGCGACATTTTGAAATTATTTGTTCTTGCTTTAATAGTTTAATTTGTAAACGTTAACGCTACAATTTTCATACATATGTCCTTTGTTATATAACAGCTATTAAATCAGCAATTTCAGATAATATATATAGATAAAATATGAGGAGTTAAACTATGTTACTTATAAAAAAATTACTTTTTAAACAATCAATGTCGCTTATGTAATGTAAAAATCGTTTGACCTTAATTCACAAACAAACAATACATAAAAAAGGTAGATTTTTCCAAGTGGGTGCACTCTGATGAAGAGTTAGTGAACTATGTTAGATTTAGCAGACAACTAGCCTTTCAAAAGCCGCCAAAGACTTCCTTAATGACTTGTCGTAAGGTAACCTTAACACGATATTTTTAGAATGACTTAATTGAGTATGTTTACACTTCATGCACTTAGCACAGTGAATTAGTATATTTGGCGGACAGGCGCAATTACCCAGTCAGCCCTTGAAACGAGCATTGACAATATTTAGAAGTGATAGGTGAGCAACATTTAGACAAAAGTTTAAACTACAGTAGAATTAAAGTATACCTGGGTATGTGGCGTTGCGGTGTAAGTACATTTCTTCACAATGAATGTCTTTACACACAAACATTTTGTCAAGCTGTATCAAGCTCCCTTAAATATGGAACTGAAATTCACCATTTTCAAAGGTACTAGTATTTGCGAATTTCATCAGTGTCTCATCTAAACTTGTGACATTCTGCTTCTCATGATCTTGATCGGTTTTTGGTCGGACGGCTATATAAACAGTCATTTGTCGTGACAATTCGCAAAACCAAAGTATACCTTCGTCTTGCCAACTCGTTTTTGCAACCATTTTAGAAAAGTACCCTTCAACCAAATTATTTGTAACGTGAATATTGAGCGTCGATGTGAAGAAAAGTCTGATTTCCTTGACATTACTTTCCTTATCTGATGTTGAACAATTTTGAATTAAGTTCATGAAATGCTTGATGCTTGGAACAAGATTTGTGTCGAAAGATTTCCTTATGCTCCAAAATACTGTCCATACATCATCTTTGGACAAATCGCATAATGATATGACACCAAGTGGTTTTGAAAGACAATGGTTATGAACAAAATTAGCCTTATTTTCTACAGTGGAACAGTTAAGATGCAACCACTGTTTCAAAACAGGAGCCATTTGGACCTGAAAGCACCTTTGAGCATTTTCATACCATAAAGAACCGTTTTTGGAAATATTCTTTTTCGTTTCTGACGCGATGTTACAAAAGTGAGAACCTAATTCCATCAGTTCTTTGTAATCTCTACCACGACAAGAATATTTAAAATTTAAACAGGTGCGAAACCAGATGCAATTATATCCTGTAGGAGTGTGACATCCTCCAGGTATAGGTGAAGGTGTAGTAGAGGTAATCCCTTGGTATTTTGTTACATGTTGTCCAAGTGTACATGCACAGTCGTTGTAAACATGTCCTTTATCCATATCATGTAATTCAACCATACATTGATACCAACAATATGTTGGTCTTATGCCGTAAAGGGTTTCTTCACAGATATATCGGTAATTCGTTTTCATCCTAACATATGAATTTGTTAGGCATGTTGCATACTGCGGCTTATCGTACTGTTTGGACGGTAAACAGTCGTAAACCCCGCTTGGACCATAATCTGGATTACAGTCTCGAAAACCCAAAACAAGGGTTATCAAACCTAACACAAAAATTGTTATGCCCATTTTTCGCACTGTAGCCACGTCTTTTTATCCTGTCACAACAGATGTGAACATCTAACACAGATTTTAAATTCTTTTGTTGCAAACAAATGAAAAAAGGGGTACCGTAAAGGATTCTTTAGGGAAAACAATCATAATTTACGAATAGAATCTGGTTAGATAATATTCTCAAATATACACTATTAAAGTATTGTTCAAATGTAATGAGGAACGTCTTATCTTGATAAACATGCTATCATGTTATTTAATATATTATGTAACTTCTAATTCATTTACTTACTCTTCCTGTGTGATGAAATGATCCTTCACTTAACATTGTTATATTGAATTCATATATGTATTGTTATATTGTATTCATATGTATATTGTATTCATGTATGTATCTTTAACTTGCAGTGAGGTGGGATTTTTTTTTGCTCCGTGTTGAAAGCTTCACTGTGACTTTGAAATGAAGAACAGCAATAAAAGCAGACAATTCAAAAAAACAAAATAACAGAAATAAAATAACAAAATAAAAATATGAGAGAATACAAAATGTACGAATTCAAGAATAACTTCATTTAAATTACACCAATGCCTTACTATAGCTAAGTATTTTAATATCTGTTTAAACATGCATTGATACAGCTTTTTTACATTTAAACGAAATTTGTATTCTGTCTTGAGGTTTAACATTTCTTAAGTTCAATTCCTAAGTAAATAATGGCATCATAGATACCAGGAACACAGTTGTGTACGCTAAACTCATCAGTAGCACTCGTATCAAAACAGTTTAAAAAATATTTTTAAAATTAATGTCAAATAATATGTATAATAAAGGCATTATAGTTTATATATTGCAAAACAAATGTCGTTTAAAATAATAACATACGAGCTCAAAACCCTTAATTATGTAAAATAAACCATGATTTCAGAGTATTTTTTTTAATTGGTGTCAAATGATATACATAATAAAGGCATTATAGTTCATATATAAGAAAACAAATGTTTTTTAAAATAATTAGATATGAGCCCAAAACCAGAACTATTTAAAATAAACCATACTATCATAAACTAATATTTGTCCTATCAGCCTTTTTTTATAGTAAATTCAACGCACTGAACTCAAACAATTTGATGAAACTTCTAAGAAAAGGGTTTATTTATAAATGTATTCAAAGTTTTGATAATTTTTACAATCTAGCTATGCGATTTTAGTTCTACTTATTGTTTCAATATCCCTTAAATTACTAGTAGAACCCACTATAAATCAGAAAAAAATGCGATAGTTTTATTTTTATTTTTCCGAAAATTGGGACATGATACATTTTGCCACAAATATAAGCCCTTTAGATATCTTGTTTGGTTGTTGGTGTCACTGGGTTTCTATCTAATATATGGCACTCATCTCTATTTATATTTTAATAAATGTAAACACAATTTAATGTATTAACAGCTTGAGACGTATTATTTCACCATTGATTCGTATGAACAATTATCATAAGCAGGAAAAAAATGGAATATAAGTGAGGTAGTTTTACATAAAAGAAATGATACGTTGCAGAAATAATGTGGTTTTCGCATGTAACGATAAAGTGTGTGAAAAAAAAGCCGTATAATAAGTTTAATTTAAATACTCATTTCACTCAAAAAAGACTTAAAACTACATGAACAGATAAAGAAAAAAAAGGATACAGACAGTAAGTGATAACTGTATATTTAGTTTGTTTGTTTGAAAAAGAAAGGCGAAATATTCCAAGGGAATATTCACACTCATAAGTCGAAAACAAACTGACAGTGACATGGCAAGAAAAGGAATAATCAAAAGACAAACAACAGTATACAAAACACAACACAGAAACTTAAGGATGTTCGCTCCTCTTGTTTTTGATTTCTTGCCAGATATTCGGAATCCTCTGGATTTATCCATGTAGTGCCATTAAAAATGTATGACCGCTAACCCCTACTTTTCTTTACATAATTTTGTTACATAAAGTTTAAAAAGCCATATTTGAAAATCTTATAAAATCCTTGTTATTTTTTCATTGTTTTTGAACGAAAAAAGGTGCCAATGTTAAATTTATGAAAAATCTAGAGAGAATCATTTCCCGCCAAATTTTCACTGGCATATATCTCGAACACAAGCACACGGACCGTTCATTTTTTTCTCCTTTTTTAATTCCTTCATTTATAGACTTATCAATTTATAACAGTCTTTTAAAACGCTTGTTATTTTGAATTAGAGTAGCGAACATCCTTAATACTGGGCATCACGAACCCAATTAAAACCGTCGTGATATCAGGTTATCTGGAAGGGTAAGCAGATGCTTGACGAGCATAGTTTCTTTTATTTCTGCTCGAGATAGATCTTTTTGTAGACCTTGTATTGCTGGTCATTTTGCTAGTCACAATTTCTGTCGCTTATACATTTTTCGACTATATTAAACAAATAAACTATCTTCTGCAATATCATACATTGACAAACATTCTTAATGTTAACATCAATTTATGAACTTTTTAACCAAATTTAGAATTAAACAATTTATTTACTCAACACACATGCCTTAACAAAACAAATCGTTTTATCACAGCTGTGTGTTACAATATCATTTCGATTAACAAATAATTGAATAACAAAACAACTTAACTTCAAGCTTTTTAATACTTACAAAAAAAATGGTTTGGTTCATGATTTATAGTGTGGCACAATTATATAAACGCGTATCAATGATATGATAGATTTTCTTCATTAATCTATCTTCTTATGTACAGTATAAGAATTAATAAGGCATATACATATTATTGTAAAGTTAACTAATTATAGAACTTTTAACATATAATGGTTATTAGATTTAACAAAATAAATTCGACATATCTAAATGAAAGGTAGAGCTAGACCAAGATGTATGCGTTCGACTGATCCAAAACGATTTAACTACTTTGTATCTTCTATTATCTTATATTAACATTATTCTTATGTTATGGAAACCTGGTGTTTTCTTCTGCACAGTAATTATCGAATGCTACTTATTGACACACTTCTAATTTCAATGAGTAAAAGGACGGAATCCATTTTAAAAAAGAAACATATGGATTCCTATCTCGTTTTTTAGCTGTAAGTGAATCTCTTTTTTTTCTTTGGTTATTATTGTGAATTGTTGTTTGTCTTTTCGTGATGTTTCTTTTTTGCCATTGCTATGTCTGGTTTTCTTCGACGTATGGTTTTTATTGTCCCCTTGGTGTCTTCTACATCTTTAAATACCAATGATCGGCATAACAAGAGTGATACATAGTCTAGTGCTGTCAATTATGTTGAATCAGTTTTTTTGTTATTTAAGGAATTGAAAGAATTTATACATCTGTTCGCTGGCTGCGAGCAAACTGTTCTGTAAATTTTTTCACCAAGTAGTAATACAGCTGATGTCGTATGTAAAAGAAAACGGATATGGTTTTATTGAGAGATCGTTTTACTCAAAAGTTTGTTCAAATGTACTGGCTTTTGTTGTTGTTAATCTCTTTTGTTTAAACATATGTTTAACGCTTACAAAATGCTATTAATCAATTGTGTTGATCTGTGTCGTAAATATGGGACAAAAGACTTTAAAAAGTAATGTTGTATAATTAGTCCCCGGATTTTTGCGCACGCTATTCTAATGAAACGTAAAGCTATTGTTACGTATCTACGAATCTTTAAAATCAACAAGCATCTCATCTAGCAAGACGTTATTTTCTTTAAAAAGGTCTAACAAGTTAATAACCCTCAGAATATTGGTGCAGTTACGAAAACTTCAAACAGTCCGAGCAGCACATCAGCGAGCAGTGATAAAGCTACTGACGAAAGAAGACCCGACAGAAGGATCACAAAAAGATATTGTAAAACTACAATCCATGATGAAGCTAATTGAAACGAAACAAAAGACATTGTCCGATCTTCATGAGACGATTATGGAGATTATTGAAGAAGAAGAAGACATCGACAAAGACATAGAAGAAGCCACCAGATACAAGTTTGACATACTGATAGGAATCACCAAAATTGAGAACTACATTAAAGAAGTAAGTTTGTCCAAAAAAAACAATCAGCGTTAAGCCCTAAGGCGCCATATTTCATATATACAAACCCTAGCGTGCACAAACATTAAAATCCAATAAATTGGAACTCAGAACAAACAAACGTAAGCCAACTAAACATATCTTTGTCGGGAAATCATTATACAAAATTGTCTAAACTCAACTCGCCCACTTTTGGCGGAAACCTACTAGAATGTTCAGCCTTTTGGCATACAATTCTGCCGTACATGAAAATCCTTTATTGAGTGACGTACAAAGATTTAATCATTTAAAATCGCAACTTTACGTAAAAATCAAAGAGTGTATATCGGGAATGCAAATTACAAGTACAAATTATAACCATGCAATACAAATTCTACACGAGGGATTTAACCAACAACACAAAATCGTCAACACATACATGCAAAACTTGCTGAATTTGCCTGCACCAGCGACCGGATTTAAAGGACTGAAATCGTTCAGTGACAAAACTCGCTTAAACTCAAAAGAATGAACAAAGATCACCAATACAAATGTCTGCATTAAAATCGTCAAAGAAAAACGAGTTTGCTTTAACTGTTTCGGTAATCGTAAGGTTACAGCAAATACCGAAATTCTATTCAAAACTGCCGTAGCGCCCATTTGCCATCATGATGATAGTATTATGACTAAAATACTACTCGACGAAGGCGCCCAAAACTCATTTATTACTCAAGATTTAGTAGAGAAACTACATATCAAATCAAATGGTTTAGTACGTATGCGAATTTTCAACATTTGGCGGTAAAGAGGGTGAGATATGCAACCTAGAGTAAGCGGTAATATTGACTGCGACCAAAAGCAGAGAAAGAATTCTAATGGAAGTATAATTATTCCATAAAGTGCCATCCGATACATATGAACAAACGTGAACTAATCAATAGTTTGTCATATTTAACAGGATTGCATTTTGCTCACCCAGTCACATACGATGCAAATTTCCACATTTCACTACTCGTTGGACAGATTACTATTGGTTATTAGTACAGAATGACATTACTCGAGGTAAAGGAGGACCAACAGCGGTAAAATCCAAACTAGACTATTTGCTATCATGACCGATGAACACAGTGATAAACACTAGACAATTGAAATCTACAATGATGTTTTTATTTAGTTCCGCACACACCCGAGGAGTGCGATTTACAGAAGTTTTGGGAGATTGAGTCGAGAATTAGAGACTCCGATGAAAATCCAAAAAAGAACAAAACCTAATGATTAAGAGACCAAAACTCTAGCATAACTTTTAAGGATTATAAATATGTCGCCGAACTTCCATGAAAACCAGATTACCCAGAGTTACCTACAGATGAATATTTAGGGATAAAAATATCAGTATTTTGGATCGATAGTCAGATAGTTCTATATTGGCTTACCTCATCGAAACAGCTAAACAAGTTTTTAAAAAATCGGTTTGATGATATTAAATAAACTCTTGAATGGAAATATGAACCTACAGAAATGAACCCAGCTGACCTAAAAACACGTGAAATAACTGCATCTCAATTTTAGGATTAGACATTATTGGATAAATGGACCACAGTGGATAACAGCTGAGCCGAAATGGCACACGTGGACCGGACATGTGGAAATTTGCACTCAGCTAACAAATATCACAGGAACAGAGACAAATAGAAATTGACGATAGCTATGGATCAAAGATACACAACAGGACAGGTTCGTGAGTGGACTAGAAAATTTTACATTGATCCCGAAAATTAAATCCCTACCGCTTATTGTTGCATTTATATCTAGATGGAACAGATATCACATGATGTAAATGCAGAATACAAAATTCATCTCTAGAAAAAAACGCTAATTTTTCTATTCTATTGCCAAGAAAAAAAAATTAACTGATTTTGTTATTATGGACGCACATCTACGAAATTTACAGGAGTCGGACAGACAATAAAACAGATAAGACACTCATACTTGATACCGGTATTTCAACAATGTGTGAACAGTGGCATGCATAAATGCATATACAATGCCTAAAAATAATTGGCAAACCGTATAATAGACCGAAACCACCACCACTAACGAAGGATCGAGAAACAAACACCATTTTTGCCTGACCTCTACACGTCAAGGATACATCAACACAACCGCGGAAGGTATATATACGTTTATTCACATGTGCATGTATACGAGCTATACGTTTGGAACTTGTAAATGTTTAGTCATTAAACAGTTTTATTTTAGCATTTAGACGTTTTATCAGTCAAAAAATAAACACCACAAACTGTTCATTCCGATACCGCACCTACATTTGTAGCCACATCAAATGAATTCCACAGACAACTGAATTTGCACATTAACTGAAAATTCATGCCAAAGGGGGCGCCGTGGTACATGTATGTCGGTTGGTGGAAACGTTAATTGGCTTGACGAAAATGACATCAAAGAAAGTTTTTGACTGAGCGCTCGTCAGCGAACACTCTTTGAGAATAATACTTACGGAGGCTGAAACTATTATAAAAAATCGCCCATTTACATATATATCTTCAGACATGAGGGATCCTGCACCATTGACACAGTATCATCTTTTACCATGAAGAATTATTTTGACGACAGAGATGCATACCGACTTACACAACGCGAATATTCAAGATAGATCTTGATACAATTACAGCAATTAACTATTTTAGAGAAAAGGACTTTATGTGACCACTTTGTAAAACGTTGGTCTAACAAATATATTAACACATTACGTGAATATCATCGAAAAACATAGTTGATGTAGATCAATTAGAAAGTGAATCATCACGACTTTTATGGATATTAGGAATAATAGAAGACGTTATCAAAGGAGGGGATGGACTTATTCGTGCAGCAAAAGTACGGACTTCTCGAAAACTAGTTACCACACGACTAATTGTGAAGTTATATCCCTTAGAACTATAGTTAGTGGTGAATACAGGACTGTTAAGTGATTTTCGTGAAGGACAGTTTACGTAATATGATATTTTACATAAACTTTCAATATGATCTATTTTTAGAATATCAATTGTGTTATCATTTCAAACTAATTTATTTCTTTTACATTTTGAGGCCCACAGAATTCTGTAGTATTTAGAACGTAATGTTATGTAATTATTTCCCAGACATTCGCGCACTCGATTGTTATGTAAATTAACGCTATTGTTACGTATCGACGAATCTTTAGAATCATCAAGCATCTCAACTAGCAAGACGTTATTTTCTTTACACAAGACTTACAAATTAATAACCCTTATGATGCCTTTTTTTTTTCCTGTTATAAATTTGTTTTAACGCATACAAAGTGCAATCAATCAATTGTGTTAATCTGTTTACTAGTATTCATCGCGAAGCTTTAATAAATTTTTGTCCTTTGGATTGTGATTTTTTTTGTAAAGGAAGTTTTAACTCAAATTACCTGTGGTATATTACATTTTGTTTTCTTTTATCGTTTGGTTTGTAAACTTCAACGCAACAATTGAAATATAATTTGTCCCTTATCCTAAATCTACTTTTAGATGAGCCATCAACAGGTTATTTGGATTTTAATTCGAATTAACAAGTAACAAATATATGCAAAATCTATATCCAAGCAATATTTATACGAAAGTTCAATTACAGTAATTAATGTTACCTTGGTATGCGGCGGTGCGGTGCAAGTACGTTTCCTCACTATGAATGTCTTTACACACAAACATTTTGTCAGGATGTATCAAGTTCCCCCAAATGTTTAACTGACATTCACCATCTTCGAAGGCTTTTGCAAACTTCATCAATACATCATTTAATCGTATACTAGTCTGCTCTTCATTATCCTTACCGAATTCCGGTCGTACGGCTAGATAAACAGTCATTTATTGGTTCAATTTACAATACCAACTTAGGCCCTCAAGTCTCCAATTAATTTTGTCAACAATTTTAGAAAAGAACTCCTCAATTATATCATATTTAACGTGAAGAGCCCGTGTGAAGGAAAGCCTCATTTCCTTGACACTACTATCCTTCTCTGATGCTGAACAACCTTGAAACAAGGTCAAGAAATGTTTTATGCTTGGTACAAAATTTGTGTAGAAAGGTTCCCTTATGCTCCAAAATATAGTCCATAGATCATCATGGGGCAAATCGCATAATGATATGACGCCAAATGAAATTGAAAGACACTGGTTACGTACAGAAGTAGCTTAATTCTCTACAGTAAAACAGTTCATGTGATACCACTGTTTCAAAACAGGAGCCATTTGGACCTGAAAACATTGTTGAGCATTATCAAACCATAAAGAATAGTTTCGGAAATCTTCTTTTTTAATTTCTGACGCAATATTACAAAAGCTATAACCTATTTCCAGCAGTTCTTTGTAAATTTTACTATCGCAAGACTATTTAGATTTAAGCAAATGTGAAACCAGAGGCAGTCATGTCCTGTAGGAGTGTAACATCTTCCTGATATAGGTATAGGTGTAGTCGATGTATTCCCGGCGTGGTTTGTTACATGTTGTCCAGGGGTACATGCACAGTTGTCGTAAACAGTTCCATTAATCATATCATGGAATTCAACCATACACTGATACCAGCAATATGTTGGACGTACCCCGATATATTCCTCACAGGCATATCGGTAATTCGTTTTCATCTCCGCATATGAGTTTCTTAGGCATGTTGCATACTTTGGCTTATCGTACTTGTCCAACTGTACACAGTCGTAAACCCCATTTGGTCCATAATCAGGATTACAGTGCTGAGAACCCTTACATAGAGCTATTAAATCGAATACAAAAATTGCTATGACCACTCTTCCTACTGTGTCCATGTCTATTAAACTGTAACAGCAAATATAAACATCTGACTTTTAAACACTTTTGTTGTCAACAGATAAAAAAAAGAGGTACTTCAAAGGATTCTTAAGGGAAAAATATTCAGGTAGTAACGTATTTACGATTATAATCTAATAATACGATATTCTCAAATATATTTTATTAAAGTATTGTGAAAAATGCGTCTCATCTTTAATGATATCATGTTATTTAATAAAAAAATTGTTTTGTCGAATAAGTATTGTGTCTGAATGTTTAACATTTCTTTAGTTCAATTCCAAAATAATTAAACTCATTATAGATACCAGAAGTAATGTTATATACGCCAGACTTTTCAATTTATTCGGTTTGTGACCCGGATTTGTTTCAGTTAACTCGCTTTATGACTTTTGAACAGCGGTATACTACTATTGCCTTTATTTATCAGTGCCACTATAATCAAAAAAGTTTAAAATGCCAAAAAATGTACCTAATAAAGAAATGGTGTTTTAAATAATAGCATACGAGCCAAAAAAAAGTCTGCATTGTGTTAATTATACCATAATATCCGGATATTCTTAAAATTTAGGAAGATGGGAGGTCTAAATAAGAATCCACAGAATTTTTTAATAATTTGTCAAAATTTAGTTTGTTTTATGCTATTTTTCTAAAATATAATAAAAATACGGGTCACCAGACTTTTTTTAACGCTACAGGTTGTGCAAATATATTATATTTTACATAGATTATGCATGGAAAATAAAAATTCTGTGTGATAAAAAGAATACAACACCACAGAATTTAAAGATAAAATATGACAAGTTATCTCTAATAATATGCTTTCAGATAAGAAAAAGAAAAAATGGGGTCATCGTACTCGTTTTCGTGCTACATAATATAATTGGTACTTTCACAACACATTCTATTATAAAACTTTATCTGAGTTATCTTCCTTTATGTGGCAAAGTTGGAAAAAATGAATCAAATGAAATATTTAATTTTTGTCAAATACAGCCTAGAAATATCATAACACATAATTTCCCATATTAACATTAAACGTTTTACACATGAATTACACAATTCTCTCGAAATGAGCACATTCATCTACACCGATTGTTATTTACTATTTCAAAATCCAAAATAGAGGAAGACATGAATGCATTCAACGTTTTAATCGTTGTTGCGATCTAGCTGTATAATGTTGAATCTAAACATTGTTTAAATAAACCTTAAGTTACTAGTTTAACTTACTATTAAATTAAGAAAAAATGCAATATCTTTATTTTTATTTTTGCAAAAATTGAGACATGATAAATTTTGCCAAAGATATAAGCCTTTTACATATTGTTTTGGTTATTTGTGTCGCTGTGTTTCTGTCTATATATATCACACATCTCTTCTAACTTTTTATCCCTTAATAAATGTAACATGATTTGATGTCTTTGCATTTACAACTGGAAACGTATCATATCCCCATTTTTCATATGAACGATTATCATGCACTTGAAAATATTGGAATAAAAGAGAGATATGAATGGTTTTACACTAGTAATTTTTTTGGACCCGTTATAGCTTTCTGTTCGGTGTGAGCCAAGGCTCCGTGTTGAAGACCGTACTTTGACCTATAATGGTTTACTTTTACAAATTGTGACTTGGATGGAGAGTTGTCTCATTGGCACTCATACCACATCCTCTTATATCTATAGAATTCCATAAAAGAAAAAGCTACAAGGCAGAAATCTTGCGGTTTTCGCAAGTAACGATAAGGTTTGTGAAATTTACGCCGTATCCTTCCTTTTATTAAAATACTCATTTCACTCAATAAAAAGACATTAAAACTATATAAACAGACAGAAAAAAGATTACAGACGGTCTGGGTAAATGCAAAATGTTCCCCCCATATGTTCAACATGTTCAATTTAACCTGAAGCGTATCAATATATCAAAATGAAACATTTCTTTCCACCTTGCAATAAATATTTGTTTGAGGAAGCTAAAATACAAGCAACAGTATCATGTTATGACTTTGCAACACAACCCAATTAAAACCTGGCTGATTTCAAGTTCTATTGAAAGTTAAACAGATCCTGCTTCACATGTGACACTTGTTGTATTAAAGTGCATTTTGGAACATTTGATTATGTGTTGTTTGTCATATCTTAAAGTAATTGTAGAATTGGGTTTAGATGGCAGATTGTTTTTTTTATTGTAACTGTTTGGTTTATTCAAAACTTTCGAAGACTCCGGATATATTGTTTATACACCACTCTGTTGTCTATGCCCTCTTGATTTCATTCTTTTTGTCATTGGGTGGCTGGCTGATTGACATGTCCATCGCCTTTTATTTATAAATGATATATCGATTAGTGATTGATTATGAAATTGCTTAGTCAACCTTAGTTCTGATTTATATTCAGTAATTTTTGATATTGAGGTAAAAACCTGTCTTGCATTGTTTTCGTCGGATAGACCAATCCTCGATTTCTATTATCGGTGATTCCAAGATTGCATTGCCAAATTTAAGTATTGAGAGGACAAGTGTTAATAAAATAAAGCAATAGATATCTAGGTATTTGTTATTTATTGATAAGGAAATCAATGATAGTAACGATGAAAACAATATTCAAAGATCTTATTACAGTGTTAAATTATTATATTTTAATACGAAAACGAAAGTATTGGTGAGCTCACATGGATCATAACTTAATATGCGAACTCTATTTAAAATAATAACGTCAAAAAAATGTGGATGGTACAGTCAAACTTCCAAACAAAATCCTTGTATCTTTAAAATATTTGAGTAAAGGTGTTAAGTAATTGGTGGGGAAAATATCCCTCATTTCATAATTTACCAGTAACATATATATATATATATATATATAGATTGCGTTCTGTGAAATTGAAAACATCACTAGAGACACGAGCAAAGTGAACGAGTTGGGATATATTAACACGATTAAATTTGACAAAAGTTATATCATGGTACAGAAAGTAAAAGTTAACAAAAGGAAACGAAAATTCGTCCCTTCTATCATTAATTTTATAATAAATTGTCCCTAGTTAAATTGAAATACCTAAATCTAAGCAAAGGCAGGTATTGCTTTTTATTATATTTTTGTTTAAAGAAAGTAAATTTGGGTAAATTGCGGGTCTATATCAAGACAATTCTTCAATAAAAGAAATAGACAAACATACAAGTCTTATAGGAGAGCAATCAGAGCCCAAGGAAAAACCTACAACCTGTTGATAACTTTTATTGCCAGAACAATAATTTACACTTTCTGCAGGTCGAAACTGACACACACACATATATATATATATATATATATATATATATATAAACGCCTAAAAAGTGTACACAACAACACCAATAACAAAAAAGGAACTATAAATGTAATTATTTATAAATATTTCGGATAACAGATATCCTTCATCAGTAAATATGATTTTGATGTTGAATGAATCATATATCAGTCTACTTAAATTAAACTATAACAATCTTGATTGTATAAATTTCAAGATTGTTATAGTTTAATTTAAGTAGACTGATATATGATTCATTCAACATCACAATCATATTTACTGATGAAGGATATCTGTTATCCGAAATATTTATAAATAATTACATTGATAGTTCCTTTTTTTGTTATTGGTGTTGTTGTGTACACTTTTTAGGCGTTTATATAATTTATTTATTGTGTACATGTATCGTTACTCGTAACGATCCAGCGCCCTCGTGGGAAAAATCGTTGACTATTATTCAGACGTTATATATATATATATATATATATATATATATATAGAGAGAGAGAGAGAGAGAGAGAGAGAGAGAGAGAGAGAGAGAGAGAGAGAGAGATTCTACCACTGCACCGAGTGTGATACGATATTTATCCACTCAAGTCAGTTAAATTTTCATATTTAAAACGCGAGGCTCGCCGATCGTTTTAAATGTTTAAAATATAACTGTCGAGAGTGGATAAATATCGTATTGCACGAGATTTGGTTGTGTAGTCTGTTTATCTAATGATTTTGGACGATATGCAGACAATTTTAATCCTTCTTTTTGAACGACCTGCAAAAAGATGTGTTCTTTCTGCGTGACGTCATCAGGCATGGTCGCCTTTTTTCATGACGCCACAATAGGAATTTCAGTGGAAAGCAAGACAATTTGACGTCATAATCGAATTTTGGCCAATGAAGTACTGAGATCAAACGAACCACACGTTTATTAAATAAAAATAATCAACAGGTCAGGAAAAGGATAAATCGAGTAAGAATTAGAGAAAAAAAATATCTTTCAAAACAAAAGCCAAATTATAACATAGCAACATGAAAAGACAGTTAAAACTGTCAAATGTGTCAAAAATTAGTTCTACACAAACACACACACACACACACACACACACACACACACACTTACACACACTCACTCACACACGAAAATCATTCAAATGGTTGTTAGTACTCGATTTGTTTTATGGAAATTAGCCACAGAAAAGAAATATATTAATCTAGGATCCCTGATTTTTTATAAATTCTTCATAGAATGTTATCCATGATAATTTTGTATTTCGTTGATTTTGATTGATGACTGATGGTTATCAAGGCAATCCTCAAAAATGAATTACTGATCGAGTAATGGAGAATCTACATAAGTAAACAATGATACTAAATGAGTAGCAATATTTTTATAAAGTGGTGAACGCCAACGTTTCAAATCTTAATCAAATTCAGATACAAGGTTATTCCTAGTCTTCCGTTAGGATGACATGTCTGATATCACGCGGTCTGTTAAGTTGTACCCATCTTGCTAAGCACATGACACATACGGCAACAACAAATATCCCTACAAACACTCCGATTCCTATCTCCGTGATACCAACATGGCTGTGTTTCTGTTCCTCTTGACTTCTAGGTCTATTTTTTTCTGAAAAAATATAATATTGAGAATATTGCTATTTCATATGAATCATTGAATATGTGAGGTACTCATTATATGAGAAAAGCAACATAATAAAGCAATGAACTAATACATCTACAGGTAAACAGTAGACAGGAATTATCCATATTCCAAGCAATAACTGATCACGAGCATTAAAAGGGATACATTCACAAATCTGTCATTAACAATTTGAAATAAAAATGTAAGGCAATTCTCTTATCCATTGAAATCAATAGGCGTTAAAAGGTCACGATTTCTTATATATTGTTATCTATTATATTGTTCCTCCCATCATTAATTTAGATTTAACACGACGTCATGTCTTTAGATAAAGGCGACAGTAGTGTACCGATTTTTAAATCTAGTAAGTCGATTATGAATTATAATGCAATTATTTTGTATCAATGGCTCTGATTGGATGACGACAAGCGCAAAATTCTCTATCTCCCTGTCTGTAACTAAGGAAGCCGACATTTTGAATTCCGGAATATATTGCATGTAATTTCTCCAATAATAAGCAAAAAAAACTCACATTTAGACCTATAAACCTTCTTTTCATTAAATTTTATTACATTTTGAAGCGTACAAAAAGTCAGAAAACGGCCGGTGTTTACGTTTGATGCCGGAGCACACCTATGACATCACGTAGTTTAGGCGCCAAAGAAAATACATCATTTCGCGGAATTGTCGTTTAATGAAAATTTTACACTGAAATAATGACTAAAATTGAATGATTTGTTTATTTTGCATTAGAATAGAGATAACTGTATTGTATTTGAAGCTTTGCGGACGTCCAATGGTAGTTTTGCTGTCGCAAATACCCGTTTACCTGTCTCCGCTATGCGTCGCTAGGTAGACTAAATTTGCGACAGTAAAACTACCGATTAACGTCCGCAAAGCTTCAAATACAATACAGTTATCTCTAAAAGACAATTCAAATTTAAAAACAAAAACTGAGTGAATCACCTTTTCTCCAAAAAGGAGCGAGACCAGCTGCAACGACAGGGTACTCGCAAGATATTTCAAAAATCGATACAAATAATTGATGATTCACACTAATGCAACGATTGCAGACTCAAAATCCCACATGGACAGGTTTTGAATAAAATTATCAATGAACATAATTGTTTGGCAAACAATACCGTTCAGTGTAGTTCAAACCTAGACGGTATATTGATCAGAACATCGAATCATCATCGGAAGCAAATAAAAACGGTTTTAAATAAAGTAATTCATTTGGAAATACCAAATGATATTCTTAGTATTTTGAGGAATATCCTCATCATCATAGTCCTGTATGATCCTAGAACAAAGACATTACATCGATTCCCATTTAAATTTTAACTAGGCTTTCATTTAATTAACTAATTAGGTTAAGATTGAAATGAAGGATATTTTAGCATAGTTTGATTCCACGATGGACGGTCTAGTTTTTTTTAATGGATTATTTTTACTTGGATTGCATCGAATTGCCATGTTTTTGTTTCATAATTGTTTTATTGTCATGTCATTTTTCATTTTATTGTATCCATTAAATGTTTTCAGTTTTTCTAGGGGGCTCCTTTATGCGCCTTTCCTTTTGTTCCTTCTTTTTTGCTAGAACTAGTGGACAAACGAGACCCCAGTGATGGGTCAAAAACAGTCATTTCGATATGTCATTACAAAGAAATATAGTAAAGGTAAACGAACAGTTAATATACATCTGACATGACCAAACAAGTTGAAATAATACATCTGTGTACGAACTGTCCTGCAAAAGTGTAAAATATCAAGTTGATTTGTCATTTGTTAATAAATAACCAGCGATTTGAATTACTGACGGTTAAACACATTTCTCCTTGTTAAAAAAATTGCCTCATTCGTAGTTTTTGTTTCTACCGTCTTTTTCATTTTTATGCCCATTATTTACTTGTTTTATGTTTCATTTATTGCCTCGTTTATCATGTTTGAATATCACTCAGGTATCATTTTTCTCACTTTTTAAATACCTACCACATATAATTTCCCTTTTTAAAAATTAGCTAGTTATCTAAAAACGTTATGTTAAAAGTAAAAGCAGTTGGTCTTAAAAAAATAACTGATGTCTAAATACGTTTTGTAGCGAGATTAATAAATAAAAACTTTGTCAGTGTTAACCATTCAAATAAAGAGATTAACCTTTAAAGAGCCCCACTGTTGACAAGGAAATTGGAATTCCCGATATTATATTCACAAATTACCTGTGGTATTTAACACTCGTTTGATCTTAAAATACAAAAAACTATACTTTAAAAAGGTAGACTTTTCCAAGTCGGAGCACTTTGATCAAGAGTTGAAACACAAACTGTTACTAACCAATGAATGTATTTTAGATTTAGTAGATATTTAGCCTTTCAACAAGCCGCCAAATACCCTCTAAATGACTTGTTGTATATATACCTTAGCACGAAAATTTGGAGTTAAGTTCCCATTTTAACCTTATTTAATTGAATATGTGTACATCCAGCACAGCACAGTAAAACGTATGACTCTGTAAATTTTGTTTAACTAGCGGACGGACGCAAGTAACCACTTAGATCTTTAACTTATAATGCTAATATTAAGAATCATAAAATCATGCGAAAAAGTAAAGGCAAGCAACATTTAGAGAAAAGTTCACCTACAGTAGAATATAAGTTTACCTGGGTATGAGGCGTTACGGTGTAGGTACGTATCTTCACAATTGATGTCTTTACACACGAACATTTTGTCAAGCTGTATCAAGTTCCCCTGAATATTGAACTGAAATTTACCATCTTTGAAGGCATTTGCGAATTTCATCAGTGCCATATCTAAACTTGTATAATTCTGCTTCTCTTGACTTTTGTGGTTTTTTGGTCGTACAGCTAGATATACAGTCATTTGTCGTAACAATACGCAAAACCAACGTATGCCTTCGTCTTGCCAACTCATTTTTGCAACAATTTTAGAAAAATACTCCTCAATCATTTTATTTGTAACGTGAATAATGAGCGTCGGTGGGAAGAAAAGTCTCATTTCCCTGACATTACTTTCCTTTTCTGATGTTGAACAATTACGAATTAAGTTCATGAGATCCGTAATGCTTGGAACAAGATTTGTGTCGAAAGATTCCCTTATGCTCCAAAATATAGTCCATACATCATCATGGGACAAATCGCATAATGATATGACGCCAAGTGGTTTTAAAAGACACTGGTTACGTACATAAGTAGCTTTCTTTTCTACTGTTGAACAGTTGAGATGCAACCACTGCTTCAAAACAGGAGCCATTTGGACTTGGAAGCATTTCTGAGCATTTTCATACCATAAACAACCATTTTCGGAAATCTTCGTTTTAGTTGTTGATGCAAAGTTACAAAAGTGAGAACCTAATTCCATCAGTTCTTTGTAATCTGTACCATCACAAGAATATTTAGATTTTAAGCAAGTGCGAAACCATAGGCAGTCATATCCTGTAGGAGTGTGACATCGTCCAGGTATAGGTGAATGTGTAGTCGAGATATATCCTTGGTATTTTGTTACATGTTGTCCAGGGGTACATGCACAGTCGTTGTAAACCTGTCCATTATCCATATCATGTAATTCAACCATACACTGATACCAGCAGTATGTAGGACGTATGCCATACAGATTTTCTTCACAGGCATATCGGTAATTTGTTTTCATCTCAACATAGGAATTTGTTAGGCATGTTGCATACTGCGGAAGATCGTAGCCTTTTAATAGTAAACAGTCGTAAACTCCGCTTGGTCCATCATCAAGATCGCATCTACGAAAACACAATCCAATGGTAATAAGACCTAATATAATAAATGCTATGCCCGCTTTTCGCACTGTATCCATGCTTAATTAAATCTGTAACTACAAATGTGAACATCTAACACAGTTTTTAAATTCGTTTGTTGCAAACAAATTTAAAAAGGGGTACTGTAAAGGATTCTTAAAGTGAACACAATCAGAATGTTAACGTATTTACGATTAAATCTGCTGAGATGATATGTTAAATATATATTGTTAAAGTGTTGCGTAAAATGTAACGAGGAACGTATTACCTGGATAAAAATGATATCATGTTATTTAATATTTGATGTAACCTCTGTATTATTTTCTAAAGCTTCCTGGTTGATGGCCTGCTCATTCTCTTATTATTGTTATATTATATTCATATATGTATTGTATTTGCAAATGACACAGAAAAACAAATTACGTGTACCAGGGATAAAATAACAAAATATACCAGTTCGAATGTAACTATATTAATATCGTGCCAATGCCTTACTATAGCTAGAAAATCTGTTTAATTTTTAAACAGACGAGTATTCAAAAGGCTTTTTTTTTAATTTAAAACAAATTCGTTTGTCGAATAAGCATTCTGTCTCAAGGTTTAACATTTCTTTAGTTCAATTCCCAAGTAAATAAACACAACATAGATACCAAGAACATAGTTTAGTAAGCAAGACTAATCAGTGACGCTCCATTAAAAAAGGTCCAAGTAATGAACTTAATAGAGGCAATTTAGTGCATATATAACAAAACAAATGTTTTTGAATAATAAAATACGAATCTAATGCCATGAATTATGGAAAATATATCATACTATCAAAGTAGTCTTTAAACTAATGGGAGTCTCCTTTGTCAAATCAACTTTATTTGATAGTAAATTGCTGCTGTGCAACTTTAGTTCTCATTATTGTCTCAATATCCCTTAACTAACTATAAAGTCAGAAAGTCAGAAAAAATGCAATGTTGTTATTTTTATTTTTGCGAAAATTGGGACATGATAATTTTGGCTTACAATATAAGCCTTTTGGATCTTGTTTTGGTTATTGGTGTCGCTGGATTTCTGTTTATATATATATATATATATATATATATATATATATAAAGAAAAATAACAAAAGTACCGAACTCCAAGGAAAATTCACAACTGAAAGTTCCTCAACAATTGGCAAAATCAAAAGCTCAAACACATCAAACGGAGGGAAAGCAACTGTCATATTCTTATAAATATATTACACGTTATTTTTTAATTCTTAAATAAATGTAAACACAATTTGATGTCTTTATATTAATTGGAAACGTATTATTTCCAATCTATCTATATGAACAATCAGCATACGCTTGACGAAAAATGGAATATAAGAGGTATCATTTCATAAATGAAAAAATGCGGGGCAGAAATCGTAAAGTAAAAAAGAAGTATGTGAACATATCGTTGATTGACAGCAAAGATTAAATGAAAATTTGGAATTATAAGATATGAAGTTTTCAACTCCATTAGGCAAAGTTGACCTAAGATGGATTTGACTATTTTTAATGTCCTTTTTAGTGATATAGCTCTTCAACTGTTTTGGTTCTTTGGCTTACAAATATTCGGCTTTGAGCATTCCCGATGAAGGCGTATCGGATGTATGAAATTTATAACTTGTTGTTTTCATTTTTTAAAGTACTCAATGCACAAACAAACTATACATTAAACTATATTAACAGATAGAAAAGGATGCAGACGGTATATGGAAGTGATACGTATATATTAAATTTGACCAGAAGCATGTCAATGTTACAATTCGAAATACAAACATGTCTTTCATCCTTGGACTTCAATATAAGCAAACTATACGAAATGGATATTCACAATCTTAGTCAACAAACTGACAATGACATTAAAAAAAAATGAAAAACGATCAAAAGACAAAGCAACAATATACATAACAAAATTGAAATCTAACGACAGGGCAACACGAACCCAATTAAACCGGGTCGATCTCAGGGTGGTTTGTTAGGGAACCTCATAAACCGTAAGTGAAAGACATCTAGGGGTTTAAAAAGAAGGAAAATGAGATCAAGTGCAAAGGTCGAGGTCAAATTTTTAATTGTGAACTTAATTGTTATTGCAAACAGCAGAAACCGTTTAAGTTATCGACATCACGTTTGTGGCAAATTGAAAGTTGAGGCAAGACACTACCCGTATACATCGGATTGAAATGCTGTGCTGACCGTCTATATGAGTTTTCTCCCTTTATTATTCTAAAACAGCTTTCGGTAGATTAATTTCTTGACGATACATATTATGAACCTAAGGTCTCCTGATATGAGATCCATGAGATCATAGTCAAAGTTAAATTAGTTGTTCTAGATTTTAACTTTTGCTATATTTTCATACAGAAACATTATAAAAGCCATAATGCCTTTTGCCTTAGACTGGACAAAATATGACCTCGAAAAGGGTAAACAAGAAATGACCTCGAGTTAAGCGGAAATAATATTTATAATACAAACTCCGCGTGTTGGTCTGTCATAAGTATTTGTTGTTATACACAATAAAAGCGCATAATATATTCTAACTACAGATTTTAAAATGAGAAAAAATAATATGACGCACGCCTATCTGTGTATATCGTATTTTTTATTTCACGTGTTAATATTGGATAATAGCGATTCACAGTCAAAACTCTTTACTTTGCATAGCGCAATTAAAAAAATGATCTTAAGAAGACACTGTTTGTATTCAGAGCAATCAGAATCCGTCACTTTACAAAGTTAACAGAGAATCGGTAATGCAAACACTATTAAAAGATATAATGTTTGTGCATTGCAAATTGAATTACACTTTTTGGATGTGATACTAACTGATGAATTTGAATCATCACACTCAATTCGTTATGTGTGGTTGTATTATAAAACGGCGACATAGAGGCAACACCGTAATAGTGTGGACGACGGTAATACACAAGTTGTTATAATAGCGAATCTTATAACTTTAAGTTGTTTGTCATTGGCTATCGATAATATTACGCATACACAATTTCTCGGAGGCCGAACAAAAGGGATGTCAATAATCACTTGTTTCACATTTTGAAACATAACTCGTACGGCTAGTTTAATTTGGATATTCAGGTATATTAGACTACTTAAATGTCTCTATTTATGTTTATTTTAAAATGGTGAATCTGAATAATTAAAGACTTTTCTATTTGTATAATGCTTTCTGTAAAGGGGAAACCAGTACAGTCTGGTATTTGTAAATATGTTGTGAATAATTAAGTAGCAAAAACAGATACTGAAAATAATGAATAAAATATAATCCAAAAATAAGAAAGAAAAAAAATAAACCAACTGTTTTTTACAAGGTCCTAATTTTCTTTCACCTATTTGATATTATCATTACATATCTTACCACACAAACATATTTTGTGTAAAAAAAGTCGACTTCCGGTTCATTTTATCGAAATGTCGTAATCGCTTTCTCAATTTCAGTAAATTACTGAAACGTAAATGCATCTCTCTTATAAGTAAGGGACTTTTCGGAAACGTCACATCAACAATCGAATATCGACGTTTGTAAAAATAACCAAAAAAAAAATATTTTCATTCAATGTTATTTAAAAAAACATATATACCACAGGAAACTTGAATTTCAGCACTGCAAACGACACTAAAAGTTGTACACTACCTTTTGTATCTAAAGTATACAACAGTTTGAAAATCGGTTATTTGATCCAGAGGATTTATTTTTCGCCATCATATGCAACAATTTGATATTCTCTCCGGACCTCGCGCATTTTATAGAAATGTAATTGCACATAAAATTTTGCATGTAGCATCCAGAAGTTAAGAACAGTAAAATGTTCTATTTATCACTGTCACACAGTGTATTTCAATCCAATTTCGTGTATAAGGTGTACTATTTTGAGGAAAATCACCGAAAAATATTTCTCAAGGATCCATCGCTCCTCCCAATCTACAACATAATAGCCTTACAACAATGTCCAGTTTTCATACATTCTCGCTGTGTTGAAGACCCATTCGTGGCCTTCGGCTGTTTTCTGCTCTGTGGTCGGGCTGTTGTCTCTTTGACACATTCCTCGTTTCCATTATCAATTTATTTTACAGAGTTTGTCTTTAGTGCCGTGTGGAGACAGTAGAGTGACTCCACGTGCTTCAGGTTTATGCTCTTATAATATGTGTTTCTCTGTCCTGACTGTTCTTGCATTTATTTGTGATGTATTCTTGTCACGTAATATTGTCATTTTAGCGGGATATTTTAACATTGCCATATAAGCGGGAGGTTTTGCTTGCCATACAACCAGGTTCAACCCACCATTATTTCTTAAAATGTCCTGTACCAAGTCAGGAATATGGCAGCTGTTATAAAAAAATCCATTTCTATGTATGTTGGCGTTTGTTTTTGTTGCAGTTCAGTGTTTCTGTTTTGTGACCCGGATTTGTTTTCGCTTAGTCGATTTATGACAATTGAACAGGGGTATACTACTGTTGCCTTTATTTTCCCTGTCGGGACACCCGATCTCGCTCATTTGGAGTTCATGCAATTCCCTCAGTTTTTGTTTGCAACCACAAATTGTCTTGTTAATTGATTTATGAGATTTGATCGTCCACAATGTTCCATTGCCTTAATTTAATTCGTTATAGTCACTGAAAAACAATATTTTATGTAATGGCGGGCTCAAAAACTAAGTTGTGAAAAATACTGTCAAGTCAATTTTGGAAAATTCCACAGTGTTAAGGTTTATTTGGAGTTCTCCAATAATTGATGTAATGAAAGAGCTTTAGATTCTTGATGTACATGAGTTTGTTTTCCATTTTTCATCACCAATATTACATGTTTAAAGCAAAGATCAATATTTTATTTTTAAATGTCCAGTTAACAAGCTTATAATACAAATCGCGATAAGTTATAAAAACAAGACAAAATACATGTGAAGGTATCTTTCAAATTACTAAGTTAACATTATAATACGTTTTGTTTAAAAAAATTAAAAGATGTTTGATGATTGCCAGTGAGACAATCATCCCCCAGGGACCAAACTGTGTAGATGTAGGCAACCCTAGATCAACTTACGGCCTTCAACAAGGAACAAAACCTATACCGTTAGGCACAGAAATGACAAAATAAAAACAGTTCACACCAGAAAAGGTAACAGCTATATTTATATACTGAACAATAAAAACCAACTGTTCAGAGAACAATTGAAGGTCCTTCCACCAAAACACTATTTATTTTGATGTGAAAATATTAAAATCGAGTTTAAAAAGCCATTTTCAGAGTCGGGTGACATCTCACTGTGCGCTGATTCCATAAATATATGGTTCTATATACTTTTACATTCAAAAAGTACAAACAAATAGCTAATTCCGGTTTACTTTAATTGGACATTTCAGGGGCACTAACTCCTATAAGATGCCATTAGATTGTTTCAGACCAAATGTAACATATCTTCATTACAATAAAGCAAACATTTTGCACTTGTTGTTTCATATATTTCTTTAAAAGTGTATGAGAAAATGCAAAAACAAGGAAAAGTCAAAATTGAGAACTTGACCTTGACCTTTGACCTTGAACTCATTTTCTAAGTTAGGACCTAGGGACCTCAAATAAAAAGATTCCAGGGTTATACGGTTAACGGTTTATGAGTTAAAAAAAACATACCGACAAATTTATATGGTAAAGGTAGTTAACTCCTTTTAAATTTCATCGAATCTCTTCGATCCAAATTACCCTAAAATTGTAAGGATGTAACGAACAATTTCGAAAAAGAATTTTGTCGATATCTTTTTTTGTTACGAAGGAGATGCACACACTTGATAATCAGTGAATAGGGAGATAACTCTTACAAAGAAAATTGTTCGGCTTAGAATGGGTGAAAATAAAAAGCGCATAATCTGTATGATACTATATAAGAAATATCTTAGCGACATCTTGCGAAACAAAAATTTTACGCGATAACAAAATTTGGCGGAAGAAAAAATAATAATCAGAACAAGTACAATAGGTCTTTCTACAGAAAAGTGGAAAGACCTAATAATCAGAACAAAATGAATAGGTCTTTACACAGAAATTTGAAAGACCTTATAAACAAAAATCAAATATAATAGGTTGCAACCAACGACGAACATTGCTGGAAACTATTCATCTGGTGGCAAATACCTGCACCGTTACGTAATATCTTACTGGATTAATCAATTGAGATATTGTGTGTATAAATTTCAAGTTGATAATCATATCTGAATGTATCGATTTAAAATTTTCATCGCCATAAAGAGTTAACTTTTTTATTTCATTTATACTTTGCACCACGGGTAGTTAGTTGAATTGATTAACTGATTTTTTTTTTATTTTGGATTTCCAAAATGGCAGGTCTCCCGTGAACCTTCTTTTTTGTCATGACATTGTCCGTTTGTTTTCGACTTGTGAGTTTGAATACCCCCTCTGGTATCTTTCGCTTTCTTTATAAGGGTTTCTCCATATAACAGAGTTCTGTGAACAGAAATTGATATAATGTGTTATACCATCTGAATATGTCTTTGTTAAGAACTATATGAATATAGTCCAAAAGTGTCAAGTTAATCTTTTTTTTAATATTAACGGTACCAATATTTCTGCACCAGATGTGCATTTCACCAATAAATATCTCTTTCCTGATGCCCGTGTACAACATTTTGAAAATGCAAACAAATATTAAAAACATTAAGAGCTTACATGTATAAACCAAAAAGGACATAAATTATAGCAATAACCGGGAAAGGAATCACAGCTTTGCATCATGGTGATATATTCCTGAGTTTAAAAAATGTTCAAATTTTTAAACAGCAAATTTTAATAATACAGTAATCGTATTTCCATACCGGTAGCGAAGTCATTAATTTAAACATTACATACTTTCTTCAATGATTTTCAGGATTAATTTGAAACGCAAAATCGTAATTCATTTGCTGCAGGAAAATAATTGTCTAATATTTACGTTCTGTTAACTCCCCGTTAATTTTGATGCATATTAACCGAACAAGTAAATCTTAATACTTTTAGATAGTTTCATTTATTTTGAATGTTAAAAAAAACAACGAAAAAATATTGAGTGTTCATGTTTTTTTGCAGAAACAGAACAATTCAATAAATGATTTTTAAGCATCAAAAGTAAAAAAAGCATACAATCAATATGTATCAAAGTCGTCTTAAACAGCAGTGTTTACCTGCGACTTGAATTTCATTATGATAATGGTTATACATTATATGGTCTATGTTGAAATGTACACGGTGCACATTATGGAAACTGTTTGATATTCAGATTACAATGAGTTTTGATATCTTTCAGATTTTAAGCTCTTTCTAAACACACAGGTGTTAGTAAGAGTGATTCATTAATCTCATGACTTTTATCGACAATGGCTTATATTGACTTGCATCATTTGATGTTGTTTTTTCGCCATATCTCTTAGAGTTTAAACCACAAAAACTAAGTTATAATTAAAAAGAGCATATTGGGTATATTTTGAGAATAATTATCACATAGGGATTAGTACGAGTGATTAATAAATATGTTTACCTTTGTAGAATTATTTATCTTATATGACAAATTCTGACTTGCGTCATTTAATGTTGTGTGATTCGACATATCTATTTAAATATATTCACCTACTAAAACTAAGTTATAATTAGAAAGGGCAGTTTGTGTGTATTTTTATAACAATTAATCAGGCAGAACATTGCTTACTAAATCTTTCAACTTGTTTTCAATCATGCGCATTAAAAACAATAAAATTAATGTAGAAATCATGACCATAAATACAACAGTTAACCAGTTTATATTATGCGAGATGTCATCCAAGACAGTTTGACCTTTTTTAAAAGACAATTGAAGAATCTTCTATATTTCTCAAGCCTTGTATCTAAAATGCAAGGTAATGTTCATTTTAGACAGACAGAGAAAAGTTTTTATTTCGATTACATTCATTAAGATCAAGCTGTTATCAGCCGGTACATATTAAGTAGTAATAACTTTCGATTTTACTATAAAACGTTCAATTTCCTGTTGTTTCTATTTTCTGTAACGTTGAATAAGTTGTAGTAAGGATTTTACCTACAGAACACAACATTTGAAATATAGAATTATGTACAAAATTAAACATCAAGGTAACAAAAGAAACATTGTCGTTTTCAAATGAAACAAATGTTAAATATGTGTAGCTTGTCAAATGTTTTCGCGTCATTCAAATATTTGCGAAGGAAAATTTAATTGTTCCTTAATCATACACAAAGTTTCGGAAAATGGCAAAACCTGTAAAATCAATTTGGCAATTTGAGCCGATTTTGGCCAGAAAAATAAACTGACATGTAACATGCGCTCCAAATTAATGTATATGTTTTAAATAAAAAAAATACTAGAAATTTAATAGTTGTATAAAAATGTCAACAATTATACAAACATTTTCAATGTTACTTATTTTGTTCTCGACTTTACTTGGATTTGGCTTATATTTTAGGTCCTTTTTAGTCATATAGCTCTTCAACTGTTTCGGTTTTTATACATCCTTGACTTTCAAATATTCAGCTTTTAGCATAATCTCCGTAGGAAAAATGAAAACAAAACTTAGTAGATTTTGTGCGTCCGAAGCGCTTTTCTGGCTTTACCTTCATCAGAAACGCTCAAAGCTGTATGTATTAGATGTATAAGAACCGGCACAGTAGAAAAACCAAATGACCAAAACGGAACTAAGATAATTTGTTGTTTCAATTCAACGACGCTATGATCTTAAACTATCTGGTCATCTGCACGCATGGAAACACAAAAACATTTTTATAGGACTTGTGCAATATTTATAAAATAAGTAATCTAAGAATTCAAATTTAGAAAAAAACATTCTCAACTAGTGACCAAACAACATATTAATGCACGGATACGTTAATTATCAATGTTGTTCAGTCACGAATTCAATATATTTTTTGTATACTGATTGTTTGATTAGTTGGGGTTTTTTTTCACATTAATCATGGACTTTTTAATAGAAATAAAGTAGAAAATGAAAAACAAAACTGTATCCTTTTTTTTTGTGGCATTTTTTATTATTTAGGACAACGTTTTGATAACATCCACTGTTGTATGACGTCGTTTGAGTGAAGTAATCAAAATTATTCCGGAGATGAAATTATCGGTTTTTATTTTTTTAGTGGGAAAACACGGAAATTCATTGCAACCAATGTTATAAATGAATTTATTTTACTTGCGTCATAGTTCGTACTTGATGATTTGTTTTGCTTATATCTCTGATAGATTTCGAGACAAAAGTCAAATGGCTAAATTAATTAAAATCGTCACATAGGTCCTAAGTACTTCAATAAGGGGTCTTATCCCTGGTTTAGTATATTTCTAGAATTTCGAACTTCAAGCTCGTTTTCTTTAGTTTCGTGGTTGTTCATAGTAAAAAATTTAAATATGTAGATTATCCATGATGTCTGTAATTAAATATTAACCCACTAACGATTTTATCCTATTATGCCGATCATTTGCATTCCTCTTAATAAATGCATCACTTGGCTACCACGTCGTCAATGAACGGGACTACTGACCTAGTTATGCAAACGAGCCAAGTTGACGTCACGCCGTCCATTACATGACGCTCTCGACATTGAGCGCCAAATTTGATTTATTCAAGTCTCTCTGTCTTTAACACAGGTAGGGTTCTACTAAAGGTTATACCCTACCACCGTAAAACATATGTTTAATTTCTAAATTTGAAAAACAACATGTTTTAAGTAATGAAAACAAACGTTTCTTTCACGTAACACTTTGTGCCCGAATTTCTAAAAATTGCCCAATTCGGACTAAGACCGCAGATGAATTAGTTATTTACGTTCATATCTGTAGATATGGGTTAATGTTACTCTTCACTTCACTGTACATCATTCGGCTTCGCCTCAGGGTGTACTGTGGTTCTTCAGGATGCTACAATACTCATATCTACGGATATGAACATAGACCAATTATAACTGTAACGCCATTAAAGAGTAAAATATAGTCAAATTCGTCAATCTGAAACAGATCGGTTTTGATTTTTTAAATGAAGGATACTTCTTTCTTTGTCTTTATCATTTTTATTGTTATTGTGTTGTTTTATTATCTTAAATGCAACATATTTCTTGAATTTATCTCTTTTATTTTTCTCAAGTCTGTTTAAAAAAATTTACCCAACTGGATATTTGTTTTTATATAAAACAAATATTTATACGTATGTGATATAGAAAAGATAATCTTAAAATATTCAAGGTCATTGTTCAAATACAAACTGACAACGCAATGACAAGGGACACAAAATGACAAAAAGACAAACAACAGTCTACAAATCACAACATGGCAAACTAAAGCCTGAGCAACACAAAACCCACCAAAACAAAAGGTGATCTCATGTGTTCTGGAAGGATAAGCAAATCATGCTCTGCATGTTGATCGCGTCCTCTAGCCCATGTTTGTACAACATCGGCAAATTTCATTTGGTTAAAAGAAAACGGAATTGCAGTAACGACAATTAGAACACGTCCTTTGTCATCTGTGAAACAAGAAAGTTGGAATGATCAATATGATAATGACTAATGTGGATTACCTTCCACTGATAAAGGATTCTATAACTGCACTAAACATATCAAATTAATTTATAATACAGTGTACATGTCGACGCAGAAAAGTTTTGCATATAATGTGACATCGCTAATATGTACCATTGACAAATAAGTTGTAACCAATTACCTCGATTGAATGAGATTTTAAAAGAAGAGTTACCCGATTGTCCGCCTTTGGCTTTCGTTACCTTAAAGATAATAGCATGTCAGATACTGAATAAATAATAACCCATCAATTCAAAGAATTTGTTTTGGTTTAACTCAAATGTTCAATACAAGAAATATATATGAAACCCTTCAAAATACCCGAGGTAAAGTATTTTTTTCAGCTGAAGCATGTTACGGAATATAACGAGAGTAAACAAAATTAAGAAATAAGTCATATGAAATATACATAACATTAACTGTATCAATTTTACAACACGATATTTGCAGGTATGGAATATCTGTTTCATAGATCATGACGAACATGTTTCAACTGTCATAACCACAATCCCGTCCTCTTTTCCTCGAATATGACATCACACAATTTGAACCAACATGAGCAACACTACGGTTGGCACATGTATAGCAGGATCTGCTTACCTTTTCGTAGCACCTGAGATCATCCCCATATTTTGGTCGGGATATGTGTTGCTCGGTCTTTACTTTTCTACGTTGTGTTTTGTAGACTGTTGTTTGCCTTTTGGTACGTGTTTTTTTTTTTTTGGTTTTTGATGCCATAACGTTGTTTGTCTTCGACTTATAAATTTGAATACTCAATGGAATCTTCCGCCTCTCTTTTGCATCTCTTCAGTAATGCTCGACATCCAAATATTTGAAAATTCAAAATATTACACAAATATTGAAGAATTAACTTAAAAACTTACTTACTGTTGTAATGCAGAAAACTATGATGTTACTTGGTCATCTTTTTACTTTCTGAAAATATCAAATTTCTGTATGTCGTATTGGTTGAACTCAAATATGAATACGTGACTTTTTATTTGATTGGGCGAAGCTTATTACTAAAGATATATAATTTCTAACAATACTCTCTTGCTTAATCTATCCTTAACACATTTCATTAACATTCAAGCAATGCCCGAAGAAGGAGGTGTTGCAGACAATGACAATCTCCTATACGGATGAAAAGAAGAAATGGTATAATTATTGCAGAAGTATAAAAGGATGATTGTACACGTCAATAAGATAATAACAGCAATACACATTTTCTGCAAATATAAAAACAAGAAGATGAGGTATGATTGCCAATAAGACAACTCTCCACCACAACTTAAATGACGTAGAAGTTAACAACTATTGGTTACCGTACAGCCTTCAAAAACAACAGATGTGAATAAACTAGAAATTTCATCTAGTACATCTAGTACTCGAGTACACGAGTAGGCCATATTAGCATTAATTCGAATATAACCAAAGCTGTAAATTCACGACCTTTATCACTTTGTTGTTTATGTGGTACACAAAATATTCTGATAACATCAATTAGATTAAAAGCCACCCTTGAAGCACTTTGTGACATAATAGCTCTAACAATTAAAAATTGTGTTAGGTGATCTTGGAGCACCATAAGACAATATACTATACATAGTAGTTTCCATCCGACTTTGATTAGACATTCATTCAATCAACCTGTCCTCTTCTGTATAACTTTTTGGATAAAATGGGTTTTACTACTACCCATTTCCCTATGCGCTTTTTATCATGTTACAATTTTAAAAAAGAAATAGTACAATGGAATCATGGAAAATGTTTGCAAAGCCATTATAAATTTGTTAAATTATACGGTCTTAAAATACCATACAGTTCCTCTAAAAAACATAAACTTTGAAATTTCCCTCATCATTCTCTTTTACTTTCGTAACCAGTCTTTAAAACGTCCAATGGTAAAAAATTTCATGCCATTTTTAGTTTTAATAGTCTATAGCTGCCTTCATTTCTGGTGCAAAAGTTTAATATTTGCAAAATGAGCATTGTACTTTTGCTTTGGGTATATGATCTTTGTTTTCCCTGATTCAAATTTATATTCCGCAAAGATTCAAGAAATTTTGTTGCCGCTTAAATGATAATAATCAAAATTACGAAGTGAAAAAGACTAGTATTAATATTGATTCTGTTATCAGTAAATTAAAATCAAACTAAAGAGTATTTTCATATTCATATGCACACGCAAGGCTTTACAATCTGTCGACACCTGTATCTTGGCATTGCACAAGGTCATGTTTTTCTCTGACTCTTAATGACGTCTTTACAATAAATCCATTGGATGTTGGATGTGTACTGATTGATACTTTAGTCTGAGATGCATGATTTTTTTTATTAGTTGTTATTGGCTTTGAACTAGCTGTCAGTAACTGCGAGTACTCCCAGATCTGTACTTAGTATCTTTTTGTTGTGGGGATGTGTAAGTACCCTGCCACGTCCACCTGTGTTTTTGTTAAATGTATTTATATTTGTATCCATTTGATGAGTTAAGTCTTTTTCAACTGATTTTTATAGTTTGTTCTTATGTTGTACTGTTACACCACTGTCCCAGGGTAGGGGAGGGTTGGCGCCTTCAAACTAGTTTAACCCCGCCACATTCTGTATGAGCCTGTCCCAAGACAGGAGCCTGTTAATCAGTAGTTGTCGTTTGTTGCTGTGTAACATATTTGTTTTTCGTTCATTATTTTGTGCATAGATTAGACCGTTAGTTTTCTCGTTTGAATAGTTTTACATTTGTCATTTCGAGGCCTCTTATAGCTGACTTTGCGGTATGGGCTTTGTTCATTGTTGAAGTCCGTACGGTGACCTAAAGTTGTTAATTTCTGTGTCATTTGGTCTCTTTTGACGAGTTGTCTAATTGGCAATCATACCTTATATTTTTATTTTTATAGATGGGTATTTAAGAAAATTTATATATTCAATAAAACCGATGGAAAGATGATGTACCTGGCAAAAATTCTTATCTACAGTTGTCTTTTTGTGACAAGCTCAAACCAGCTCGATCAGTGAATAGTGATTTTTTATTAGATAATTTTCAGATTAATCTTCAATTTCCCCTTTTCCATAAGAAACAATTACTTTTTTAAAACTCATTATTTTTGCAATACCACAAAGAAATATGAGCAAGTTCTTCTTTGAATACGAACAATTGAAGATTACATTAGAACTATTTTTTTTTCACTGCCTGTTTATTTTCTAAAATGTTTGAGATATTATGCACTTGACAAGGGATGCATAAATACATTTTCTCCAATATACAGACTGGTCAATATAATTTGTGATGTAGCTTTTTTCCGTCTTTTTAAACCAGTAAGATCGGAACCTTTACATGGTGAAAAGAGGAAATTCCTTCTAGTTCAGTTTTAAAATAAAGGAAATGATGTAATCAACATCAGCAACGTTCTTCATCACAAAGATGTAACATCTAAAATTCCACTTTATTTTCAAAATAAGTCTGTTCCTATTGTATTCTACAGTTACACCAAAACCATTGCACCTAAAGTATTTAACTATAAGCAAGCAAACCTTCTGACATGTGACTGTTCCCACTCGCCTTATAACTACAGACCCTCTGGCCATGTTATTACTGGGGGTCTAAACATCATACACCACTAACATCTCCGAAAGGTAATATCTCATGGTCCTAAGTTCAGAGAACCCCAACACATCAATTGGAACCATAACTTCAAAATAATTATGGATTCCATTGAGGTCTACGCCAGAGCATGGGCTAAACGAGAAGAAGTTGAACTGGACACTTTGTCCGAAAGTGTCAAAACAATCAGGTCTCTGATAAAACGTCGAATTTAAAGTTGAAAACTGTGTGAATAATCGACTAAAGTCCCTTTTCAGAGTCAAAGAAGCTGTGAAATGTCCATAATCTCTTCACGATAAATATGTTGTTGTTCCTGCGGACAAAACTTCAAATAATATTGTCTTTATATGTATATCGTACTACTACGAGTGTCTTGTAAAAGAGTTAGGAATAAATGAACACTCAGGTAATCCCACAAACAAAAACATATTAATTGACAAGGATGAGATTTTTGCGAATTATCAGTCCTTCATGGCTTTAATGAACACTACATTGAACAGCAAATCTGAGGACTTACCTTGTTTGTATTGGATACCTAAGCTTCACAAAATTCCGTACAAACAACGGTACATTTCCGGCTCATCTGCTTGTTATACAAAGGAATTGTCCATTAGATTGACAAACATTCTGTCCGCAGTGAAAGACGGTCTTCAGAAATACCGTGAAACTGTTTACTCGCGTAGTGGTATATACCTTATGTGGATTCTAGAAAACTCTAAAGAACTTCTGGATAACTTTAAACCTCGATCTTTCTCTGACATTAATTCTATCAAAACTTTTGATTTTTCAACCCTGTATACCACCATTCCCCATGTGAAATTGAAAAATCGTCTATAAGAAATAATCCGCAATGCTTTTCAATACTGTAAATTCAGAAATTATTGCGTGCATTTATTATTGCGACTTTGTCATTTTAGACTAAAATGCGTTTTTAATTTTTGCGATATTGAGAAAAATCCTGATTAATCCATATAAAAAAATTCAAAATGCGAGTTTAAACTATTGCGATTATAACCCTGTCGCATTTTTCGCAATAATAAAAACATCGCAATAATTTCTGAATTGACAGTATAAAAATGGTAGCATACGCTATACATTTATTACTTAGGGATACCATACGGCATATTTTGTTAATAGCGAACACAAAAGTAAAACATGCTTCAGAGAGGAACAAGTGATCAGTATGCTCGAGTTTCTTCTTGACAACATAATTGTTGAATTTGGAGGTAGACTTTTTCAAATTGTCGGCATTCCTATGCGAACAAACTGTACCTCTCCTTGCCGACCTCTTCTTATTTTGATATGAGTCGGAGTTCCTTCAGACACTTGTCAAAAACAAGAAGATTAAAGAAGCAAGATCATTTAATATATTGATGATGTTCTTTCCATAAAAAATCCAAACTTTTTATGATTGGGTTCCATTAATATATCCTTCAGAACTAGAAATTAAAGAAACAACAGACACGGCTTCCTCCGCCTCATTTTTTAGACACATACCTCGAATTTGACATGAACGGTCATCTCAGTATCCGACAGAATCTTTTGAAATTATCAATTTCCCCCGCCTTAGTAGGAATATATCAACTTCACCTGCATATGGGATATACATTTCCCAACTCATCCGGTATTAAAGAGCTTGCAGCTGCTACTCAGATTTTGTAAAACGTCACCATTGTCTGAGCAGAAAGTTGATGAACCAGGGTTATCTCAAAGAACGTCTCGTCCTTTTTCTAAACAAAGTTCATTGGAAGATACCAAGACCTAGTTGATAAATATTGCGTATCAACTTCACAAATAATACATGATTGTCATGAAGTATAGATTATATGTACTGACGTTGTTTATCATCTTAATTTTGTGTTATAATTTTCTTTTATTTGTCTTATTAACCTTTACTGTTTAGTCCATGTTTGGTAATATCCGTTTGGCGTGGCTCGGTACTTATGCATCCCGCCAATGTGTTGTTGTGCTGTGGTCGTTTTTTGTATTCTTGTCTTTCATTTTTACTTATGTGCTTTGTATATATGGCATTTTGTTTTTCTTTGTTGTCATATTTGTTTGTTTTTTTTAGTGATTAAGATTATAACACGATGTTGACTGCTGTACCCCTGTTTTTGACATTTTTACCTATTATGTCTGTTTGTTTTGCTCACACATTATTGTCAATATTATGGAATTTTATGCGACTGTCATACATGTGAGAGGTTTGGCTAGCTATAAAACCAGGTTTAATCCACCATTTTCTACATAAGGAAATGCCTGTACCAAGTCAGGAATATACCAGTTGTTTTCCATTCGTTTGATGTGTTTGAGCTTTTATTTTGTCATTTGATAAGGGACTTTCCGATTTGAAATTTCCTTGGAGTTCGGTATTTTTGTTGTTTTACTTTTAAAATGAATGGAGACTAATTTTTGGAATAGAGTTTTTAAAGTATTTTTCATCAAGAATATATCACCGAATGTACATGTATTTGGTAGATAAAACAAAAATCCCGAAGTTGACTTATTGCCTGAAATGATGTTCGGCAATAAGTTGAATAATCTTCATCAGATTTCAGGAACAAAGCTTAATGTTTGATTTTTTTCAGGCCATAAATTAATGCCTAGGCGTTAGCTTATTGCCTCGGATTGAAGCTTGATGCTTAATTTCACTTATTGCCGCTTACACATATATATATCAACGAAATAAGATTAAAAGGAAGAAAAACTAATACAACATTATTGTTATAAAGAATCAATATTTGTATATTTAACCAATGAATAACTTAATATTTCAATATTTCAAATATTCGGCTTTGTGCGTTCCTAATGAGGGTAAATGCAGAAAACCGCTTCGAGGCGTGAAATTTATATAAATGCTGTTTTGATTTTCATCAATTGTTTGACAACTTACTAGATCGTAGTCTTGGAAACATCTGTATACCTGCAGAACGTATTGGAATTTTCACCAGCCGATAAATTCCCATAATGTTGAGCCATATACTCCAATATCTTGTTTTTGAAATTTCGTTATCATATAGTTACTCAAGATATGTATGTTTTTGTATGTTTAATTCGACGAGATTTAGGCATTCCATATCATTACTGGATTTGATAATGTTAGCCATATTTTAAACCAGGCTAGCATGGATTTCGTATTACAAGGGGTTCAATATGACAAAATAAAAAAAAAAAATAACCTTTTATTTTTTAAAACAATTATCAATCCCAGTCTTATTGTAGGACAGAAAATTCCGGAGAATGATTGTTTGTTTCCGTCTCCGTCGTCTCCGTAAATAGCTTCAATAGACAGACAAGAACAGAGATTTGGGAATGAAGAGGACACATCTGCATTTGTCGAGCTAATGAAAAGAAAAAGACAACTAGGAAAACAGACTATGACTTGAAACTAATTTAAAACTTCTTCGTGAGTATTGGGGGATCAGAAAACCAGATGACAATGCACCAGTAGATCTTGATCTTTGTATATCATGGTTTTTCCTAAACTTTAGAAAAAACTGATGGTGCGGATAACGATACACTACATTTGAACCAGGCAAGCTAACACAATTACCTGTTAAAAAAAGATACCAAAATTTCTTTTGGAATGACATTGAATTTGATTTTTAAATACGCTTTAGCTACAAAATGTAGGGCATTGAATGCGCAGGGAACAATTATAACTCACAACTCAAGGAAAAACAACGATATAGCAAAAAAAATGATGTAATGAAAGAGCTATAGACTCGTGATGTACATGTATTTGTTTTCCATATTTCATCACCTTTATTTCATGTTTCAAGAAAAGATCAACATATTGTTTTTAAATTTCAATGTAACAAGCTTATACTGCAAACAATAGTCATGTGCTTTCTTTTAGCAAATTGACAAGAGCAATTGCCTTCATGGCCGCATTCAAATTCGACTATAGAAGATAGTGCAACTAACAATCTACGTATTCATCCGGGATATCACCCATAGTTGTTCATCTGTGTAAACTTTGTTTTTAAATGGATGATGTTCGAAGTTGTCATTTTCCCCGAATTGATTTTTTAAATTTGCACATGAGTGCCTTGCGGTACTCTTTTATTCGAAGGACATATAAGACAGGTTCTATAATTGGATTAATCAAAGAGACTATGTTTGTAAAAAGTTTAAATTGCGGTAGATCTATGTCATCGTTACTAGCTAATATAATGTTCGTCACAACAGAAGGTAAGACAACTACTGTAAGTACCATTATCAGTATACCTAGCGTGATAATTGATCGCTTCCATTGTTTCATGTGATTTGACAAGTTTGAAATTTCGGCTGATGCATCTTGATGGTGAACCGTGGTCAATTTATTTTTCAATCTGAATATTACGATGCCATAGAAAACAACGATAAATATATATGTAAATAGTCTACAGGTGGCCATGGAGAGTTGATATATCCAGTAGTTATCTGTGAAAAGAGTGTCAAGTTTGCATGATGTTGATTCTGGTTTGCCATGTAAACCAAAAATTATACCATTGTAAGAAGAAATCAATACAAAAGAGCCTATATATGAGAAAGTAAGTCTCTTTCTCCAATTGCTCGTTTTTCGTGTAGAACGGATGGCGAGGAATCTCTCAGTACAGATAAAAAAGACTTGCACAAGAGAGAATGTATGTGCTGTCGATGAAATTAAATCTAAAACGAAACAAATATATTGGGTATAAATATTCTGCAGTAAATTCAGATATGTATAAACTCCAGTCAGAATAACGGATATACTAGCTATGATGTTACCAATGCTAAGACATAACGTGAGGCACTTACATTTCTGCTTCCGTGTTTCTTTTGATTTAATGAGGACGACAATAGCAAGTAGATTTAAACCCAATGATACTGTGGAAACTGACACATACAAAACTATAGCAGTAGCTGTTAGTGTGTTTTCTTCTGTTGCGTTCATTTATGCATTGGTCAGGCTAATATTCTTGCAGTGGCAAAATATCTACAAAACAAAAATAACATACGAATTCGATGTCTTGCAAAATATTATCAGCACCAATCAAGAACACAACAATAAGATGGGGTATGATTGCAAATGAGACAACTATCCACCAAATGAATTGGGTGTACGAAATTATAGGCAACCGTTTGGCCTATAACAAAACAATTAACGAAAAACAAACAGACAGACACGAACCAACGACAACCACTAAACTACAGGCTCTTGACTTGAGACAGGCGCATAAAGAATGTAGCGGGATTAAACATTTTTGTGAGCGTTAAACCCTCCTCCTAAACTTGGACAGTGGTGTAATAGAACAACAAAAGAACAAGCTGTCATGGGAAGCCTTTTTGATCCTTTGCCTTGAGAGGATCTGTGCATATAATATTGACACTTGAATAAATGATGGACTGTGTTATGAATGAATGAATGAAACAATGAATGAATGAATGAATGAATGAATGAATGAATGAATGAAAAAAATGAATGAATGAATGAATAAATGGAAAAAATGAATGAATGAATGAATGAATGAATGGATGGATGGATGAATGGACGAACGAACGAACGAACGAACAAACTAACGAACAAACGATTGAATGAATGAATGAATGAATGAATGAATGAATGAATGAATGAATGAATGATTGAATGAATGAATGAATGATATGATATGATATATTAAAAAACGCAAAATTCAATATTCGACGTTATTTAACTCTCCAATTTGAGATTATTCATCTTTCTCTTTTCTCCATTCTAATTGCTTTAGTATCGATGAAAGTCACTGTCAATTTTATTATAGTTTGTTCGGGGCAATTTAAATCTAAGCATATTGTTTAAATACTTATTGAATGTACATTCGTATGACGCACAGTTCATTATTCTCTTGTGCCGTATTTGTGTTCTGTCGTAAATTAATTTTAGGTGTTCGTTGTTATTCTGTGGTTTACATGTTGAAATGGACTATTATATTATTAATTTATTTATTTCTCTGTACTGAATGTTCTTGCATTTATTTGTACTTTATTCCTGTGACTTAATGTTGTCATTTTAGTGGTATGTTTCACATTGCTATATAAGCGGGAGGTTTGGCTAGCCATAAAACCAGGTTCAACCCACAATTTGTTTCTTAAACTGTCCTGTACCAAGTCAGGAATATGGCAATTGTTATCACATAGCCCGTTTCTATGTATGTTGGCGTTTGTTTTTGTAGCAGTTCAGTGTTTTTGTTGTTCCGTTTTGTTTCCTCTTATAGTTGATATGTTTCCCTCAGTTTTGGTTTGTGACCCGGATTTGTTTCAGTTAAATCGATTTATGACTATTGAACAGAGGTATACTACTATTGCCTTTATTGATGACAGAATGCTGACGTAAAGAAATTATATCGTCATTTCTGTTGCTTGGTTGCTGTCTCACGGATAGATTTCTCACTGTACTGTCCAATGTATATAATGTCACTTAAAATAAGGGTATGGAAAATTAAGTTTTTCATCAGAGTCGTATGATACTGGTTTTAAAGGTTTCAAAAGTTGGAAGCAGTATTGCCATAGACAAATTTTAAAAGCAGTTTGTATAAAAATCAGAAGATGTGGTACGATTACCAATGAGACAACAGAGATCAAATGACATAGAAGTATACAACTAAATGTTACCATACGGCCTTCACCAATGAGCAAAACCCATACCGCATAGTCAGCTATAAAAGGCCCCGAAACGACAAATGTAAAACAATTCAAACGAGAAAACTAACGGCCTGATTTCTGTACAAAACAATGAATTAAAAACTAATATGACATACAGCAACAAACGACAACCACTGAACTACAGGCTCCTGCAAATACATAATGTGGCTGGGTTAAATTAGTCTGTTGGCGTCAAACCCTCCCCCGAACCTGGGACAGCGGTGTAACAGTGTAACATAAGAACAAACTATAAAAATCAGTTGAAAAAGGCTTAGCTCATCAGATCGATACAAAGCACAAAAATATCTAACAAAAACACAGACGAGACGTGGCAGGGTATTTATACATCCCCAAAAACAAAAAAGACACTAAGTACAGATCTTAAAGTACTCGCAGTTACTAACAGCTAGTTAAAAGTCAATAACAACTAATGAAAAAATCATGCATCTAAGACTAAGATATCAATCAGTACACATATAACATCCAACAAAGTTTTTGTTTATTTTATATTTTTAAACACGCTATCTATCTTTTGATTAAAACAATTGTTTAGTTCTTTTGTCATGTCAAACTTAACATGAGTACTATTAATCTAAACATCTGAATTGATATCATTATGGTACTTTTGTCATGTCGAAATAAACATTAGTACGAATTAATATAAACACCTGAATTGATAGCATTATGGTTCTTTTGTCGTGTCGAACTAAACATAAATACGAATTAATCTAAACACCTGAATTGATATCATAATGGTACTTTTGTCATGTCGAACTAAACATTAGTACGTATTAATCTAAACATCTGAATTGATATCATTATGGTACTTTTGTCATGTCGAACAAACATTAGTACGTATTAATCTAAAATTCTGAATTGATATCATTATGGTACTTTTGTCATGTCAAACTAAACATTAGTACGAATTAATCTAAACACCTGAATTGATATCATTATGGTACTTTTGTCATGGCGAGCTAAACATTAGTACGAATTAATCTAAACAACTGAATTGATATCATTATGGTACTTTTGTCATGTTGAACTAAACATTAGTACGTATTAATCTAAACATCTGAACTGATATCATTATGGTACTTTTGTCATGTCGAACTTAACATTAGTACGTATTAATCTTAACATCTGAATTGATATCATTATCATGGTACTTTTGTCATGTCGAACTAAACATTAGTACGTATTAATTCAAACGTCTGAATTGATATCTTTATGGTACTTTTGTCATGTCGAACTAAACATTAGTACGTATTAATCTAAACACCTGTATTGATATCATTATGGTACTTTTGTCATGTCGAACTAAACATTAGTGTGTATTAATCTAAACATTCAATGAAATTTAAATTTTATCAACTTAACTGTTCAATTAAAGAATGTCCAGAATTGTTTTTTTTTTCTTTTTAGTTCTTTGAAAAAGAAGCGGACGATACCAAACAGACCTTGAATTTCATAAGTCGAAAACAAACTGACAATGTCATGACAAAAAATAAAAATTCGACGCTGTAAAATAAATCATTCAAGACAATGAGATGATAAATCTACAGTAATAATTTCAAAGTTGTTTTGAACAAAATTATTTAAAATATTTGTTTTTAAACAAATTAGTACTGTGGATTCATTATTATTCGTTGGATACCAATACAGGTGAAGCAATAATTAAATGTTCAAGGAATGACAAATTTCCTATAGGCTTGTCTGCAGACTTCGGCAAAACCACGAAATTTAATATCCACGAACATGTAAATTTAACTGAATCCACGAAAATTGGTACCCACGAAAATAAATGAATCAACAGTAAATGAATTCAATGATTGAAACGAGGAATGTATATAGTTCCATTTTTAAAACGATAATTTTGTAGGAATAGATAAAACAGAGAATCAGCATGTACCTGATTAATAGAAAACAATGACTCTGTGTGCAAATGTTTATGATCTTAAGATGTTTCATTGTGTTGCTTGAAACTAAAAAGTGTTGAAACATTTTTGTTTGTAAATCAAAGTCTTTGCGAAAACATGCCAAATTTCACCAAAAATCAACCGAATCCATAAAACATATTCTCTTCAATTTTCGCAGAATTTTTCATGAATAACTACTGATGTTATCTAAAACCATGTTGTTGCATTCTATCTTTTGCTAAATTTGGACGCATTCTTCAGAAACGGTTGCATGTACATTTGTATTACGATTTCCGTAAAAGTTTAAATCTGATATTTATCACTAGATCAATACTTATAATCATCACAATATAACAGAAAAACCTCTTCAATAAGAGACACGATTGAAAATCAAACTATTAAAATTTGCTGAATCCACGACAATCGTTAGAACAACAGGATAAAGTAGATTTTTAGGAAAATATATATAAACAAATTCGATTGAAATGCAGTGTGTGCACCAACAGAACCCTTTGGAATACCAAATGTAAGTTGAAATACCAATACACTGAACTGAAAAAGTAATTCCGTTGATTAAATAGTCCATAATTTTGAAAATGTCATCCTCGATGTATTTGTTTTTTGAAATAATTTCGAATTTTTCAAAAATCCAGGAAATCATTTATTCAAAATTTTTCTCCGTTTGGTGATCTTCTTTTTGTTTTTTTTTAGTTGTTTTTTTTTTTTTTTTTCATTTTAAGAATAGGTCTTCTAAATTGTGTACATATAAGGTTTTAACTATATCTATATATTTGCATTTTTTTTTAGAAAAAAAATTTTGAAACTCGACACGTGACTTTCAAGAGTGAAAATATTTGATGCATTTCAAGTTCTTCATAGAAATATCTAAATGCATCTATTTAAGCTTGTCGTTATTATCGATAGATGTAACCTTTTTAATATGTTTATGTTTGCACTCCGGGAAGTTGAATTGATCGACTGATTTTTTTATTGTTTATTTTTTTTTTTTTGTATTCCATTTGGCTCTCCAAATGGCAGGTCTCATGTCTTCCTGTATAAGGTTTACTCCTTATTAGACAGTTCTGTGAACAGAAATCGATATTATATTTTGTATACTATCTGATTATATCTTAAATAAGAACTATATGAATATAGTAAAAAATTATCCAATTCATCTTCTGGTAAAATTAATCGTACCAATTTTTGTTTCACCAGATGCGCATATCGACAAATACATGTAATGTTTCTCCAGTAATGCTCGAGGCCAACATATTTGAATTAATAAATTAAATTTCTGTTATTTTTTTTTTGCCTTGTATTTGAAATACTAGTCTTGAGAAATATCGTGCTACAGTTTCGTAAATTTTCATTTGAAAATGGTCAAACTGTCTTGAATGACAACTCACGTAAAAATAAATTGTTAAAATGGATGTTCTGATAAAATTTTGATGCTGCCAGTTATGATTGCAAACCTTATAAAAACGACAACGAAAAATTAAAAACCAAAATATCTCTTAGTTTTTACTAGAATATCACTACAACACATTAAAAGAAGTAAATATTGCTATGTTCACATTTTCATGTTTCCTTGGAAATGATTCCTAACATTACTTTTATATTTACATTTATCATGATATTGTATCAAAGTTGTCTTTAACAACAATCAGCAATCATATATAAATATTTTCTTATAATAATTATGGGCGTACACTGCTTTGCTAGGAAAATATATATTATGTTTATGTTTTTATATTCTATTTAAAGTATGTTAACGATCTTAATACTGTGAGTGAAAAAAACAGGGAATCTATGATATTTCCTGTCACATGACCAACACTAAATAACTCTGTTGTATCAATTTAACGACGCTATGATCTTAAACTTATCATCCGTAGAAGAACAAAAACATGACTCTTTATATAAATAGGACTTTCGCAATATATGAATATATTTTAATTGCGTCATAGGTCGTAATTGATGATATGTTTTGTTTATATCTCAAAAGCTTTCAAAACAATAGGCAACTGGCTATGTAAATACAAAGTCTATGAACCTCATTTGGTTAAAAAAAAACGAATCGTAGTTACGACAATTAGAAATATCCTTTGTCATTAGTGAAAAAGTAAAGGCGGAATGATAACTATGATAATGACTTATATTTAGATTACCTTCTAAAGAAATGTCTAACTGCCCTTAACATATCAAATTAATTTATAATGCAGTTGAAATGTCGACGCAGAAACGTGTTGCACATAATGTGACTGCACTAATAGGTACCATTAAATATGATAATGAATTACATCGAATGAATAAGATTTTAACAGAACATTAAAGATTTTATCTGTGTTCCATAGTAACCCGATATCCTGCATTTGGCTTTCTTTACCTTAAAGATAATAGCATGTCTGGTAAGACCGAATATAGTATACCATATTTAATGTGAGAATTAGTTTTGGTTTAACTCAAATTTTCAGCACACGAAATAAATATGAAATTGTCAAATTACCAGAGGTAAAGTATTTTTTCAGCGAAACATGTTACGGAATATAAAAAAACAAGACAATAATTAGAAATGAGTCGTATGGAATATAACTAACATTAACTGTATCAATTTTCCTACACGATATTTGTAGTTATGTAATATCAGTTTCATAGATCACGACAAATATGTTCTAACTGTCATATCCACAATCACATTCTCTTTTACTTTAATATGACATAAACAAATTAATACTTACATGAGAATCACTACGGAAGGCACAGGATCTGCTTACCTTTTCGTAGCACTTGAGATCACCCACGGTCTTTTGGGTTGGGTATGTGATTCTCGGTCTTTACTTTTCTAAGTCGTGTTTTGTAGACTTGTTTGCCTTTTGGTCGCTTCGACCTATGAGTTTGAATACTCCTTGGAATCTTCCGCCTCTCGATGTGCTTTTCGATAAACATCTTTTCAGTGATGCTCGACGCCAAAATATTTGAAAATTCATAATATAACACAAATTTTGAAGAATTTACTTAAAAACTTACTTGTGCTGTTACAACGTAGAACACTATAATGTTAGTTGTTCAATTATTTACTTTCAGAAAATAATTAAATTCTGTATGTCTTATTGGTTGAAATCAAATATGAATTCATGACTTTTTGTTTGATTTGGCGAAGCTAATTAGTAAAGATATATAATTTCTCACAATACTCTTTAGCCAAGCATATGATTAATCCTTAACACATTTCATTAACATCCAATCAATGCCCGATGAAGGAGCTGTTGCAGACCATGACAATCTCCTGAACGGATGTAAAGAAGAAATGGTATATTTAATGCAGAAGTGAAAAGGGTAATTGTACACGTCTATAAGACAATAACAGCAATACACATTTTCTGTAAATATAAAAAAGAAGATGAGGTATAATTGTAAATAAGACAACTCTCAATCGTAGACAAATTGACGTAGCGGTAAACAATTATTGGTTACCGTACAGCCTTCAATACAACAGATGTGAATAAACTATGGATTTCATTTAGTACTCGAGTACATGAGTATAGCTCGATAGTACCTGGTATCAAATACCAAAATGATACTCGACTAATCAGTTTCCTGTTAGAATGATAATGCATTCTTTAAATATAATTCATTTTTCATGAAGAGCGTCTTTGGGGAAATTAAAAAGTAATCTTTTGTTAATGAGTATGAAAATGTGTTTTAAATGTTGGCGATTGTCGTTTAAAATTTATCCGAAAAGAGGTGCGCTATGCACGAAAGCAGCTTGCCTATGCCTATTCTATTGAATTAACATTTCTCAGTCATTACACTACATCTGTATAGTGAAGGACGATCAGTAACGTATTAATTCTAGCATACTATTCATGAAACTAATTTCTAGTCCAAGATAATAATGTTGAATTCACAATACGTATGGTTATACTTTTCTTTTCCATTTTATAGATATTTTTCACAGCGAGTACTTGAGTATCGCTTGGTAAAGCCAACGAATACTAGATAAGTACTTCTTCACCCACCGAGCGGACATCCCTATAATTTACGGTCACATGAGATTTTATTAATTAAATGAAATACATGCTTATAACATTATGAGAAACTCCATTTTTTTTAAATACTCTAATGAACAAATGATGAAGGTAAATCAGGAAACGCACGAAATTTACAATTAGATTATTGGTACATAATTTGCTGCACCAAATGCGCATTTCGACAATCAATGCCTCTTTATTGATGCTCGATGCTAAAATATTTGTCAATCCATAACCTAACAGAAAAGTTGATAAAACCAATTAAAAAACAAAATGTGATTTTCTGTTTAAAGTTGCAAAAAATGATTTCCGCTGACTTTATTATATTCTAATCTAAAACATTCTTATTTAACTTTAAAACAGTAATTCTTTTTGTTATGCATTATGAATTATCAAGTCAGTTAGTTCATTTGTTGTAAAAAAAAAATAGATATTAAAATCGTTTTTGACGCATGGGCTAAATGTTTCCGAATTTCAGTCCAAAATATTCAAATTTGCCTTTTGTCATTGAATTTTGACGGCATAGCAAAATAGAACGCCGAAGCATTAATTTTCAAACAAAAGTACCTTTTTCCCTAATTAATGAATTTAATTTAAAAAAAAAAAGATTAAACTTATTTATCGGTATAGCGGACACTGTCAAGTAATACAAGATTTAATCAAATTTGCATCCACCTTACTTGTTAAATTTAAAGTCTCCATCGCGGATGTCTTTATGTTCAACACGAAATGACAGGTAATACACTTATGATTTGACCTTCAAATTACATTCGAATTAGATACTGAATCGCATATTATCTGGTATTTTTTGTGGTACGATTTCAATTGCCATTTTTGTGTAACCTTGACATAAAACGGTTTTTGACCCCTTTAATTTTTGTGTTTGCTCTCAAAACATTGTAGTTTTATTATGAGCAAATTATTTATTTGTCAATAAATGTATACATATTTCTCCTTCATTTTAATAGGATTTCAAATACACTTAAATAGGTATAATTTGATAAACTAATTTTTGATATATCTGAACTGTGCATATACGTGTGATATATTTGATGTAAATTTATAACATGCGGGCGAGATAGATAAGCATTGAAGTGTTTGTCCATGTACATAGAATTTGTTTAACCCTTCCACAGTCTCTACCTTAACAACGACATGTAATATGGACCATAAGGTGCCCGATTTTTGATAGTCTTTGCTTGCATGTCTGGTTATTGTGAATGGAGATAAAGACGGTTCCTGTTATGTTTTGGTTTTTGTATTAAGGCATTAAATAAAGATAATGGTACGATTAATCTTTATACTACATTTCTAAAACTTAATATGTTAACTTGTATTATGATAACGTGACAAAATAACACATCGATAGGGGTCTAGAATTATGATCACCTCGTTTTCCCCTCTCCGACAATACAAACATGTTCAAGTACCTTTTTTGTTCATTTGTAGTCTATTTTCCTTATCCGACTGTTAAACTAGAATTTACTAAAATACTTTTCTGTTTCGTGTTAAGACTCGAGAAGAGAGATGGTTCATATGGTATGGATAGGCAAAATTCTAAAGGTTAACACTTATTTCTCCTATTATGGAGTGTAAACGACTTTGCATGTTGGAGCGCCTTTCTAAACATTATTTCTGCAGTGCGAATTATGCAACACTTGCTGTAATTTATTGTTAATTCAAAGCTTGAATTGTTTTACATTTGTGATTTCTGGGAATTTTGTAGCTGATTATGCGGTATGGACTTGTTGAAGACCGTACGCTGACCTTTAGCTGTAAATTTCTTTGTCATTTCGTCCCTCGTGGAGAGTTTTCTCATTGGCAATCATACCACATCTTTTTTTATATTAGTAGCTTTTCATTTGGTGTATTATTTTAATTTATTTTCATTTATGGAAGTTTTGCTAAACTTCTGATTTAAATTTTTCAAAAGGGGCATACAAAAAGAAATAAGTTTATTTCCTCAATATAGCATGTGTTAGATCCAAATTTGATACATTTGATTATTGTTGTTTGTTATATTCAATGTGTTTTCGTTATTTGAATAATTGGGTGTAGGTGGCAGATTTCTTTTTCTTGTTTCGATTAGGTTCATCCACAATTTTCAAAGACTGAGTATGTTTAAAATTGATATATTGTATATACACCTGTTCATTGAAATGCTGTCTAGATAACATTTTTTGTTTGTTTTGGTTTTTTTTTTGTCCTACGATGGCTGGCTCGTTAACATTTTTATTTTCTGTAATTGATGAATAATATCTCGATTAGTGATTAATAAATAAATTGCTTGGTCAACCTGAGTTATGTTTGATATTATTGGTGTGAGATCCACACCAGTCTTATTTCTTCAGATTTATCAATCCTCGTATCTCAATATGTTTGCTATCCTATCACTACAAATGTCCAAAAGTCTGAAAAGACCAATTTTTTTCTCATTATGCATGAACATTTACTCGACAATCTCCAAAAGTATGACTTGTGTCTTAATTTTTCTTGACAATTTCTGATTTATATTAAATTTGTATGAAATGTACTGGACAAATTCTCGACATTCTGAATACGGTCTTAAATTTTTTTGACAAATTCTCGACATTCATTTTTTGAAGGTCAAGAATATGTCAAGACTGATCGAGACAAATTTAATACAGTCAAGAATTGGTAGAGACTAATCAAGACACTTATCAGATGATAAAGAAAGTGTTGAGAAATTTTTAGACAATGTTAATACTGTCCAGACATATGTCAAGAAAATCAAGAACTTTATTAGAAAAATTCAGACTTTGTCAAGAATTTAAAAAATAAATTTCAGACATAGAAAGAATGTCGAGTAAAAATCATGCAAATTTAGACAAAAATTGGTCTTTTCAGACTTTTTGTTTTTTGTAGCATGTGTGGTGTATAAAACGGTTATTGTGGAGCTTTATACATTTTTCAATATTTTAATGCCACAACCTCTGCAAATATCATATAGAAAAACAAATCAATGTTTAAAATTTACATCACTGGTGTACCTTCAACAATAACCAAAAAAGAAAGTTATTTTTTTGTAAAAAGAATATAAGAAGTTGTGATCTGATTGCCAATTAGACAATTATCCACAAGATAGTAAATGACGTAGATTGTTTAGCATATTGGTCACTGTATGACATTCAACAATGTACAGTTTACGTTTGTCGTTTTTTAATCATCCAACTATCCATTTATCTACAGTACTAGACGATTCAATCTATGAAACATGCAACATTGGATATACGGTTCCTACCTCGGATCTGTGTGGTTTTACTACAGCAGCCGTGGACAATACTAACAACCACAAGAGTTTGAGGCTAACGGCTAATGAACTGTTACATAGTACGATACTTTTAATATTTCAGCATTTTCTTTGTATAAATTGTCAAATTCGTCAAAACCTTATGCTTTGACATATATGCATTTTCCGTCTTACCTCTGGTACTTAAGACAATACATATTATGTGACAGCACAACTGTTCGTATTGTGTCTTTAAATGAGTATATAGTATTCCTTAGGATAAATATCCATCCGTATTACTAACCAAATAAAACCATACTTTATATACTAACATCTTGTAATTATTGTTTTTACGAACATGCACTCTGTCAATTGACTAACAAGAAATACATATATGCCAATCTGGTATTATAAGTCAATTGTGCAACTCTATCATTAAATAAGTTAGCAAACAGATGGCTTGACGCAGATGATAATGCAAACATTTAATATGTCGGGACAGAATTCCACACATGAAACGCCAAGAAAATGGTCATCCGTCTTTATATATCATTCCGCACTGACCAATGTTTTAGGAAGGTATCAAATATGGCATTTCATGAATAAAATTCAACAATATATTCCGAGACTTGTATTCATTATCACTTGTGATCGATCATTTGTGCTACTGTAAACATTGGAACAGTGAAACTGGACAAACAGACATCTAGCAAGTTAAATAACATTAAGAATAGAAATGGGAAATGCGTCAAAACCACAACAACCCCACCGAAAAGGCAAAAAACAGCCGTTGAAAAACAGTTTTTATTTATGTCTTCATATAGAAATTGCTTCGTTGAGAACCTTAAGGGGTGAATAGAAAAACAAATGTACAATAAAGAAGGCATAGTACTTCATGAACAGCAGATTATGTTTATAGGCTCTCCTCTATCACAAACAAGACCTGTCCATGAGGTTCCAGTTGGTGTACAAATATCCTGACATATTTTTTACTGAATAAGAGACACAGGTGAGAACTCTGGAAATAAACTCGTCATCGATACCAGGATTACAATTGTATACGTCAGGCGCGCGTTGAGTCTACAAAACCCTAATCTGTGACACTCGAATAAAAAAGTTAAAAAATGCCAAATAAAGTACGAAGTTCAAATAATGGGTAATAAAAGGAAAATTAAGAGTCCACTTATCCACATCTGGCTGATAACATTAAAAATTGAATTGGTAAATTTAGATCAAGCCCATGATTCATCATCAATAACGCACAATTACAGCAAGAATGTTATAAGGTTTGTCTAGAAATAGCCATAGTGGTTAACAAGTTTGAATCCATCTTCGAAATAATATAAGGTGATTAGGTGATTAGGTAAACCACATGATGTTCCACATGTGGAACGGCTTAAAAGCAAACACACAACATTCTCAAGCATGTGAAAGATTTATGCGGGGGGATGTTTCGGCCTTTTAACCAGAGTGCTATTTGTACTTTAACATGTGTTTAGACGTAGAAGGAATATGCCCTATTGGGCATTTATTCAAACAGTATCAGTATTTTGTAATGCGCAAATGAAATTTGGTTGAAAAATATGAAACGAAAGTCATGGTAAAAACATGAAAATGGGCGAGGACAATGATGTCATGTAGGGTGCTATTCAAAATGGGGAGTGGGGTAAAGAAGACTAACATGACTAAATGGGCTCCATTAAAACATTTTGAAAACTGCATTGAAAATATGTTATTGTTTATATAATAAAAAAAGATGGAGAAGATACTTACCCACTCACAAAACATTAGTAAAACGAAACACGATAAGTAATTGGTATACAACGCAAAAAAGACTAACAGCAGCCAAGAAATCACTACATACAAATCTAAAAATTGAGCAATTAAAACCAAGGAATGATCTCAGTTGCTGACGAAGGGTACTGTACAACAAATGACACTTGCATACGTGCTCTTGTTGGGATAAATTGATGACTAATAGTCGGGTACTATGCTAATAGCATATAACAGTTGATTTATAAATGCCTTTTCTTACCTACGAATCACAAAATTTAAAACATGTAAAGCCATTGGTACATATAAATTATTTAAACTTTACCGAATGTATAAGTTTAAAACTAAATAAGGTTTCCTATATATGTACGTTAGATAAACAAAAATTTCACTGGTTTACAACACAGACATTGAAAATAAAAGGCAAATAACACAGCATTCAGACCATAAATAACACCAATTCATTTTCTTTAAAACTAGAGGTCAACGCAGGTGCTCCAAAAGGGTGTCTAGTTTCAGGTCAAGTGATAGCATTCGTGATGTTTCTCATTGCACGTTAATATTCGGTGATTAATTATTTTTATTGATCATTTTGATGTTACCATTATGGAGGAAAAGAAAAGGATTGTGGCAAGGAGAAGTGGATGATATCCGTTATCATTTATGACTCAGATGGTACTTAACGGTCAAACAAATCCTGATAGCGTCCTAAAACATCTACATGATCTATTGGATCTTTATTTAGATTATCTAGCAGACAGCATCCATGTATCATGGAAACACAATCTCTAGAATATTGTATGAACTGCAATATATAAATCGGTAGAAGAAATATATGCACAGCCTTGTATTAATTTTGTTCATATGTGACGGCAATTTGGAAATTTTCCGTCATTTTGCTGAAGAAATTAAAAGTCTTATATAACGCCATGACTAACTAGAGACGTTGAATCACATCTTTTATGCTTTTAAAAGAATTGATTTGAATATTATTTGCTTTCAATTATACATCGTTGCAAACAATTGACTGATTAGAAGACATCTTTAAAATGGCCTCCATATTGGACATTTCAGAATGGGTATATAGCTTAAATTGACTAACAAATATATCATGTATATATCAGCAATAGTACAAAGTCTCATGCTTGTATCATCAAACCCACATTTTTCTGAAAATATGATCGAATCAGCTGGACTATAGATCTTGAATTGAATTAAATTAGTAGATATAAAAAATTAATGGATGCCATATAATTGTCATTAAGACAGATGTCTATCAGAGATCAGATGACAAGGATATGAATAATAAATTCTACCAGAAAATACTTGACATTATACATTTTTTTAGATTTAAAAAAGTTACGTTTAAAAAACAAAGATATGTGCAGTCATGAGTTGGAGGCGAAGGATCCTAGAGAGATATCAAAATTTTTAACGCCATGGAAAAAGAAACAAAAAAACCCTTCAAGTAACCAGAGATCTATATAACACAAAACGTTGCGTAAGATCTCAGTTAATCAGAAAAACGAAAAACAGACGTCGAATTGTCCAAAATATTTTCATTATTGAACAATATTGGCTTTAATTTCTTTCAAACGGCACATTATGACATACACCAAAATATTAAGATGGTATGCTACCAGAAATGTTTCCTCGATTGAGTGTAACTGTAACTCGGAAATTTTTGTATATAACTATAACACTTTAATCTTTTGACAATACTATGCGATAATTAAAGATTTAATCAAGACATGGTTATTCGTTTAGCATTTTAAAGCAAAATTAAACAAGTATAAAAAAGATACCGAACTCCACTGTAAATTGAAAAAGGGGAGAGTCCATGAAAACGGATAAATTCAAACGGTATCAACCAATGGAACGCGTAAAAAAAATTTTATATTCCTGATTTGGTACAGATATTTTCAGAAAAAAACGTTATACTGGTAAGATGTTGTGTTGAAAACCTACTTTCAAGTTTTCTTTGCATTGATGCTGGATATAAAACCACACAGCATACAATGATGCTTTTGCAATTGAATGATGCGGACAAGTACGTTGATCGAAGTAATAATGATAGGCGTATATTTCAAAGGTTATTGTATCGCCTTATGGTTAGTTATGAGAAAATGGTAATTGTTGACAAAGTAATACAATTTGATATTTACATAGAAAAATTAGTTTTGTTTAAATAGAATTAACAGAGGCGATGGTTAGATATACGTGAACAATTATAAAGGAAACTCTTATGAGAATAGTGAGGTAAAAAAAAACATATTTTCAAATAAAACAAGATACAATCTGAACTTGCTTCTGTTCATATGGAAAAAAAGGTGAAGGGCTGTATTACTACAACCATTGTAACTGACCATTCACAATTACGAAATTTGTACTTTACCCTTGGCTTAACTGTTGTTTCTTTCTCAAGACTTTTTTCTACTTACTTGAAATGAACGACATGTTTTTCATAATACTTGATGTTTGGAATTACATCAAAGATATTCTTCACTTTTTTTTTAATTGGCGTTGCAGTTTGCTGTATTTATAACTGCGTTTGCACACAAATCTACATTCTTGCCATTAATAAATTTGTTAATACACTTCCAATTTTATTTCTGAAAAATTAGTTACCTCACAAATATGCAGTTATTTGTATGAATTTAGCCAAGCTTTTCCTCTGTTTCGTATCGAGTGCAACCAAGTTTTTCCTCTGTTTCGTATCGAGTACAAATGATTTGATATTTTCCCACACTTTACGAAAAGTTTTTTTATCCTGCAATTTGACATTGAACTTAAACATATTTTTCTTCACTTTACGAATAATGCTTTTATTCTGCAATTCAACATTGAAATTAAACATATGTTGTCCTCAACTGTACGAATATTGTTTTAATACTGCAATTTAACATTGAACTTAAACATATAGTATTTTTTTTTTACATCCCAACCGTTGAATTTATTTTTGATTGCAATCGAAATGACTTAAACGCGAACCTATATGAGGTTCCCAAATTGAACTCTGACCTTAACAGTAATTTGAACGAAACCATTCGCTAGCACAAAAAGGAGAATACCAGAAGAGTATACACGTTAACTATATGTTTATCGCTCGGTGTATTTGTACACCTGTATTTTTATAGTAGAAAAGTCGATTGCATGATCAATGGTATTATATGAATTGTTTACTCATGCTTTGGAATTTTTTATTTGAACTGTTAATAAACATGAAGATTATTCGTTACTCAGCATTACATTAATTACTTCTGTATTGCAATCATTCAATTGTAACTGCTCTCATTCTAAAGTCTAAAATATAATTATATATTAAAATTTCGTCAATTAAATGCAATTCCTCAAACAACATCTAATCCACATCTGTAACACCCGAACCTTAAACCAGCACCTATCATGTACTTTTTCATTGACCACAAAATCAATTCTTAAATACAAATGTTGGTGTCAATAATATTTAGTAATAAAATGTTTCTTTACATGACTCCTGCTAAATACATTTGATCGGTCGATGCGCAAAGTTAAAGTGTTAAAGTATACGAGAGCTGCTTTTTTCACAAGTTGAGAACTCTTTAAACAACGTTTAAATATAACAAACAGGTGTACGCGTTGTTGTGCTAAGCATACCCCTCAACATTAAAGGCCTCGTTAAACAGTGAGTTTAGCAAAGCCATAAATCGTTTACATGTTACGATCAACAATGTCAAGCTTAGGACAGAATATGAAGTCATTCTGTATGATTGGTTGTGACAACAATGCGACATAACATATTTGGACAAACGGACAAACGAACAACAAGACACGTGGAAAATATTACTGCAATAAACTCCCACTCTGTAATAAGGAGGGATACATATGTATTATTCATATTTTTAACGGCAATTTATAGATATTGGAATGATTTTTGTTAGTATTGTTTTAAAACGTCAAAGAAAATCTGTCATTTAAACAGATATCTATCAAAGATCAAATGACAAGGATATGAATAATAAATTCTACGGGAAAATACTAGACATAATACATTCTTTAGATTAAAAAAAAAAGATATGTGCAGCCAAACTCCGTCCATTTGTTGATTTCATTCCTTACATCAGTAAGTGAAGAATACACGTGTAGCCTTCAGGTCGACTAAAAAGGCAGGGGAGTTTGATATGGAAAATACAAATACGTCATTTAAACAGTAAATACTCATCCGTTAACAGTCAGCCGGAAATAAGAATTAAACCCATAAGTACATCATTGGCAGGTAATGATCGCTAGTTGTATATGTTGTCACATAACAATAGTCTAGATTTTTTCTTCTTTAAGAACATAAACATGCAAGTGATAATATTGAATTAAAGTAACAGCGGTTTCCTTACAAATCTGCAGTAGTTTAATACGAATATGTCATTTATTTGTTAAAACATTTATTATTAATCAGTGACTTAAAGTACATTATAAATTATCATTTAATACGACTACATGTGTCTGAAAGCTGTTCATTAAGAGCATACGATACAGTAGCAGGGGCAGATAATAACGTTTTTAAAACTGTTCATGTTGTGTTCGCGACATTGTTAATCAGAATGTTATAATTTCGCGATGTTTCTAATAAGAACGATTACATTTCGCGACGTCGCTTTAGATGTAGTCATATTTATGGAAAATCAACTGACGTCATAAATCCGATTGAAAAAAGTGCCTGTTAAGAAAATCGGCCATATCACGAGAATTGTTATATTTATTCATTAATAATGAAGTCAACAGTATATTAACCTGAAATGTGAAAAAAATCAAATCCACATTCATAATTTTGTATGTGTTTTATTTCATATAGAACACGAATAAAAGATATGTAAATAATAATACGTCGATGAGACAGAAACCCAACTACGCAAAAAGCCAAATAAGTAATTTTTATATCAACATTCAGTGTTGATCAAAATATAGTATCTACACCATTTGGCAAACTCTAAATCGTATGGAGAATTGAACAGATAATTTAACAGAGACTATTAACAAAAATGACAAAATAACATAATAGATAAAGAAAGGCAACAGTAGTATACTGTTTCAGACTTTGAGTAGGTACATTAAAAAGTTTAATGGCATTTTTAGAATTTAACCCATTGGAATATGTATGTGCATTAAGAAGAACTGACAGTTAAAAAGACACAGTTATAAGCCCTGTAGTATAGACCAAAACAAAAACGCACCCGTTGTTGTGCTACGCATATCTCCTATGTACATATTACTAGTAAGAAAAAAAATCGAAGTATCGGCACACAGAAATTAGGTTTCTGACAGACCAGAAAGGTGTTCACATGTTGCAACTCATTAGTGTTAAGCTGCTAACAAAATAAGAAGTCTTTCTGTAAAGTAGTTTCTCAGATAAGGATTAAAATATTTTTTTGGACCGCCGGACGGACGGACAAACAATGTGGTTGCACCCTCTCCTAGATTGGAGGTATAAAACAGACAAGTAAGTCAATAATTATATGTACCGTTATAAAAATAATATACCCTGAAGACAAGCTTAGGTAACTTATCTATTGATACAGAATCATGCTATTTCATGCTTTAATATCGACTGCTGTACTTTCTATGAAATGTTATAATTATACTACACCGTAATGGACTATGATAAGACAGTTGCGATATGAATTTGCTCGAAACAGCTTAAACTATTCACTTTTGAAAAACGTCCAGAGTAGTTTCTAAGCGAGTTAATGTGGGTATGGTTTTGTGTTCATGTGATGCCTATAGAGAAGGCCGTTAGTTTTCTTGTTTGCATTATTTCGCATTTACATGTCAGGCTTTTTAAGGCTGACTATACGGTGTGGCTTGGTTGATAGTTGTCTCACTGCCAATCATATCAAATGTCATTAATTTTTGTATTATCCCACTTACTTTATTATTGATTCACATTTTGGCATGTCGGGGCCTTTTGAATAATTAAAAGTATGCTCAAGCTGTGTTTTCTACATGCATTGTTGGACTAATGTCGGACAGAGATGCAAATTAATTTTTTTATTAGATTGATCTGTTTTGTTTCCGATCATTTCTTTTATAAAAGTAATATACTAGAATACTTTTTTTATCCAAGTTTCGTAAGGTTTGGCAAATATTTTAAGCTATTTTATGAGTAACCAGCCCTATAAATTTTGATAATTAATATCATTGCTATAAAAAAAAACTTTGCTATACTACTGAACGTGACAGCGTAGTCGTGAACGGCGGGAAATATTTCACGACGTCGTTGCGATTAAAACTTATATCAACGTAGTTTAACGCCTTTTGCAAACGTCCCGTTTGCCATTAAAAATAAAGATATATTGCTTTTATTGAAAAAACAAGCACATGGACCCCAAGTTTTTTTCTTTTGTTATCAATCAAGTAATGTTTAAAGAACGCTCCGCCAAAAATTGAAGAAAAAATCAACGAGCGATTTTTTTCTGCACTTCTGAATAGACGCAACAATACTGTCAATTTCTTTATTTCACTAATAGTAATATAAATTCAGAAAATAATAATTTGGTTTAAAATTAAACTTGTTACAGCAAGATGATGCCATGGATGAAGGGAACATTTTACAAAAAAACCCGGTTATGTTATGACTGTTTATTCAAAAGTATTGTTACTTTCCTTAAAAGTCCTTATTTATGAAATTTCAGGGTTTTTCCTTCAAATATGCAAATTTCGAACCAAATTATCTCAAAAAGTAAGTCATGAAGGTATATTTTTTTTGCATATTTCAAAAGTACACGTTTAAATTGACCTTCCACCAAAATGTCAAGAAAAAATTAACGAGGGATCTCTACTGTATCGTATGCCTTTAATACATGTCCAATACAGAAAGGCCGGTTTAAACAGACGTTTTACTATTCTAAGTTCAGGATTTCCGCGAAATATTAGATATCAACATGTTTGATGTTAGGGTTGTTTTTATTTTTCCTTTTTCTTACCTTTGTTTCTTTGAGTTTTAACAATTAAGAACGGTAGAAATTTTTAATGTCCAGAACTGACAACAATTAAAGAATATTTCTCTGAGGGCGCAGTCCAAAGTGAGACAAACTAGGATTGCCAATCTTGGATATACACCGTTTCAAACTGGCCACGTTTGTTTAATTATACTACAGGGCCCTGCGAACCATTGAAAATACATGTTAAAGAAGCTCTGAAATATTTCTTACTGCAGTAGCACATAATTTGTCAAAACAATTACGTCGTAGAATTACTTTGTGACTTAAGATACATCATATTGACAGCCAATAAAAACTCTTCCTGTAAAGTATTGGTGGTCCTGAGAAGGGCCGTTTGTGAAAGCTTTCCACGGCACTAGATGGATTTCAAGTATATGTTTCTTCGTCAAACTCGTCCATGGACTCGTGTTTACTTGGAAGTTGCAATTTTTAAATACATACATCAATGACGTCAATGAATACTTAACAAAATGAAATTTGGAATTTAGCAGTCACGTAAAACACAAAAGGTATGCAACGCGAGTGTGTTAATGCAAATAAAAACAAATATAACATATAAAAACATTTACATATATTTATAAATTATTTGTTTACAAAACTTTGAATTGTTCGAAATACTTGGGATGTTTTATACCCCAGAAATATATGTCCTTATATGTATTAGGCAACCTTCGGTATTTCCAGTCCTAAATGGTCATCAACTTTTAGCACTTATTTGGCTGTTAACGTTTGTGTTTCGAGCATCACTGGTGAGTCATTTTTAGACAGATTGCACGTCTGGCGTACATTATTAGAAATCTACTATTTTGATCAGTTCTTGTCTAGTTATTCCGTGATCAACACTTCCCTTGTTGTATGCCATAACTTTCGGTGAAAACTTTGTCGCATACATTCATTGTGTTTTTAACCTGTATTTTGCTTTGAAATTCAACACAACACTACTCAAAGCTGTCACAGTAAAAAAAAATGCAAATTAATATTTTCAACTTAAACATTGATAGAAACAATTTCAACAATATCAACAATATAGCTACATCATAAAAATAATAGAATTAGAAACAATTCTAACAATATCAACAATATAGATACATCATAGAAATAATAGAATTAGAAACAACATCAAAAATATCAAACATATAAATACATCATAAAAAACATTGAATTAGAAACAATATCAATAATATAGATACATCATAAACATAATAGAATTAGAAACAATATCGAAAATATAGATACATCATAAAAATAATAGAATAAGAAACAATATCAAATATATAGATACATCATAAATATAATAGAATTAGAAACAATATCAACAATATCAAAAATATAGATACATCATAAAAAATAATAGAATTAGAAACAATATCAAATATATAGATACATCATAAAATAATAGAATTAAAAACAATATGACCAATATATTTACATCATTGAAATAATAGAATTAGAAATAATATCAAAAATATCAAAAATATAGATTCATCATAAAAATAATAGAATTAGAAACGAGAAAAAAAAAATAGATACATCATAAAAATAATAGAATTAGAAACAATATCAACAATATCAAAAATATAGATACATCATAAAAAATAATAGAATTAGAAACAATATCAAATATATAGATACATCATAAAATAATAGAATTAGAAACAATATCACCAATATAGATACATCATATAAATAATGGAACTCGAAATAATATCAAAAATATCAAAAATATAGAAACATCATCAACATAATAGCATTAAAAACAATAACAAACATAGATACATCATAAAAATAATAGAATTAGAAACAATATCAAACATATAGATACATCATACAAATAATAGAATTTGAAACAATATCAACAATATCAAAAATATAGATACATCATGAAAATGATAGAATTAGAAACAGTATCAAAAATATAGATACATCATAAATATAATAGAATTAGAAACAATATCAACAATATCAAAAATATAGATACATCATAAAAATAATAGAATTAGAAACAATATCAATTATATAGATACATCATAAAAAATAGAATTAGAAACAATATCACCAATATAGATACATCATGGAAATCATGGATTAGAAAAAATATGAAAAATATAAAAAATATAGATACATCATAAAAATAATAGAATTAGAAACGATATCAAATATATAGATACATCATAAAAATAATAGAATAAGAAACAATATCAGACATATAGATACATCATGCAAATAATAGAATTAGAAACAATATCAACAATATCAAAAATATAGATACATCATGAAAATGTAAGAATTAGAAACAATATCAAAAATATAGATATATCATAAAAATAATAGAATTATAAACAATATCAAAAATATAGATACATCATAAAATAATAGAATTAGAAACAATATCACCAATATTGATACATCATACAAATAATAGAATTAAAAACAATATCAACAATATCAAAAATATAGATACATCATAAAAAAATAGAATTAGAAACAATATCACCAATATAGATACGTCATAAAAATAAAAGAATAAGAAACAATATCAACAATATAGATACATCATAAAAATAATAATAATAGAAACAAAATCACCAATATAGATATATCATATTATAATAATAATAGAAATAATATAACCAATATAGATACATCATGAAATAATAGATATGTCACCAATATCACCAATATAGATACATTATTAACATATTAATTACATCAACAATATCAACAATATAGAAAAAATATTAACAATATAGAAACAATATCAACACTATAGAAACAATATCAACAATATTAACAATATCAACTATAAAGAAACAATATCAACAATATCTACAATAAAGAAAAATCATAAAATATAATAAAAACAATGTCAACAATAAAGAAAAATCATAAAATATAATAAAAACAATGTCAACCATGCGGATATATCATAGACATATTTTAGATAATAGAAACAATGTCAGTAATACAGATACACATCATCGACACAATAATACTAAAACAATATCAACAATGCAGAGATTACATCGAAATAATAACAATAAAAACAATGCAGATACATAAAAGAAATCATAATAATGGAAAGAATGCCAACAATGTAAATATTATTTAAATACAAATAACGGAAACAATGTCAACAATATAAATACATCATTTGACTAAACACAATTGTAACTATGTCAAAAATATAAATACAAAATAGGAATAAAAATAAAAGAAACAATGTCAACAATACAAATGCATCATAGAAATAAAAAAAAAACCAATGTCAACAATACAAATCTATCATTTAAATAAACAAAATGGTAACCATGTCAACAATTCAAATACATCACTTGAAAAAAAAATGGAAACAATGTCAAACCTACAAATACATCATTGATATAAGAATAATAATAGGTTCAATGTCAACACTATTAATCAATTCATCATAATAATAAAAAAATCAAAACAATGTTTACAATACAAATACGTCATCTAAATAAAAAAAATGGAAACGATGTCAACAATAAAAATACATCATAGTACTGAAAATAATATAATAAATGTTTATAACAAAAATTCATCGTATCAGCAAAAATAACATAAACAATGCCAACACTACAGATATATCATAGATATATTGATAATAATAGGAGCAATGTTAACATTAAAGATACATTATAGATATATAGATGATAATAGGAGCAATGTCAACACTATAGATACATCATTTAAATAAAAATTATGGAAGCACTGTCAGCAATACAAATTCATCATGAAATAAAAATAATAAAACCATGTCAGCAATACAAAAACATCATATTAATACAAAAAATGACAACAATGTCAACAAAACAAATAAATCATTTAGATAAAAATAATAGTAACAAGGTCAACAAAACGCATGTATTATATAAATAAAAATAACGGACACATTTTCTACAAAACCGATACAACATGTAATTATCTAAAATTGAAACAATGTGAACAATACCGATACATCAAAGAAACTTTTATAATGGACACAAAGTCAACAATTCACATACGTTTGTACATTATCATGATCATAAAGGCATTTATAACATAATAAATGTCAACAAGGTCAAAACAGATACATCATATAAATAATAATAATAGAGACAATAACTAAAATACAAATACAGCATATAAATAATAATGATAAGAACAATGTCAACAAAACAGGTACATCATAGAAATAATACTAGTAAAAAACATAAAAAGCAATACAGAACTATAATCAACATTATACTATAGGTTGCATTTCTGTAAATATGAACAATGCAATTTCCCATGGGAACTCCTTTCATGGTTAAAACTGTACCACTTTTGCTGTGAAGTTTCGAAAAAAAATTATATCCTAGAATCGAAAGTTCATATGCACTACTATATTTTTCAAAGGTCAAAATATAGGGCTGTGCGGCCTATTTTCAACGTTTATATGCCCCGAACTTCTAAGAGTTCAAACTTACATTAAAATTATATACTACCCCTACCTTGACTTAAGGATTTCCACAGATTTCAATTTTATCGCTATGAATATTTATATTTACTGGTAACATTTCCAAGTTATGTCTCAACGAGATGAAACATATAGATCATATCCGGGAACCAGTACGTAAACAAAATTAATTATCTTTGAATATTATATATCTTTCCAAAAGAGGCGTGTTTTGAGAAACAGCTGTATTTACAAAATGCAACCTATACTAACATTTACTCCAATAGAAAACTCTCTAAAACACTTTTTCTCACAACAATACTTATCTATCAGAATTATAGCCTTTAAGAAATTACTGCATATACTCTAAGTTTTCTTTAACAGTACATTTAATACCCCACCCCTGTATCATTTTTTTAAAGAATTTGAAATCAAGACTTACGTTATGTGCATGTTTTCTGTCATGAAATGTCTAGAACCTGTTTGAAACTATTTTGATAACAAATTGAAAGCATTTCAGAACACTATAAATGTAATGTTTAGCAGCTAATTATTCCAACATTCAAGATTATATAAATTTTCGACTCCTGCCTCTGTCTCAAGTCCACATCTTACTGTATGCCTATTTGTCAATGAAAGTTCACAATAACTGCCTCAAATGGCCAGTTTAAAAATCTTGTCACAACAGTATCATCTCTTACCAAATATCTAACATTAATTAGCTAATATATGAGCTAGAAGTGTTTAAACAAAGCCATATTTGCAAAAGTTGTATGTATGAAGATACCAGTCTGATGTAGGAATTCACTAAAAGTTTATAGAAATGACTGCTAACATCTGATTTTTGCATAACTTCCAAGCACAGTTATTGGTTTCTATACAAAAGACCTTTAAAATAATAAAGTCATAGCATTTACAAGTTAAATTATTTGTTTTATGACCAAAGGGGTAGGCATTTGTCTCTGTTTTTTGCCTCTGGGGCCTAAAATTTCTTAAATTATTCTGCTGTTTCTAGCAATATGGAATATTTAGTGCATATTTAGGATAGAACAAACTATTGTAAGTTTTATTGAGGTACGTTTGTATTTCTAGCTTGTACTTTTTTATGCCGCGGTCACAAAAAAGCACATTTAGGTGTTACGGCTTACTTTTGGGATATCGACAGGAAAAAAACGACCCAACAATAATATTCAGGAAGGATCTATGAGTTTCAATGACTGCGAAGAGTAAATATAAGCTCTTCTAAACAATTTAAATTACTAATATGCATATATTATGAATTTATTTTGCATTCAGGGCTTTAAGTAAACTATGCATACTGTAAACTGTGAATTTATGCTGAATCATCATAGTTAAGGCCAATGATTTTCTCAATCTTCATGAACTGTTTATAAAACTTCATATTTGAGTTAATTTTATTAAAATCTCTGAGATAAACCAGATTTGGTAAAATTCTGTATGTTCTCTTTTTTTACCCAATATAGGTTGCATTTCTGTAAATATCAACAATGCAATTTCCCATAGGAACGCCTTTCACGGCTAAAACTGTACCACTTTTACTATCAAGTTTTGAAAAAAAATATATCCTCGAATGGAAAGTTCATATGCACTACTATTTTTTTCAAAGGTCAAAATATAGGGCTGTGCGGCATGTATTTTCAACGTTTATATGCCCCGAACTTTAAAGAGTTTAAACTTACATTACATTAAATCTGTTGTTATTTATGTATTATTGTCATTTTGTTTATTTTCTTTGGTTACATCTTCTGACATCAGACTCGGACTTCTCTTGAACTGAATTTTAATGTGCGTATTGTTATGCGTTTACTTTTCTACATTGGCTAGAGGTATAGGGGGAGGGTTGAGATCTCATAAACATGTTTAACCCCGCCACATTTTTGCGCCTGTCCCAAGTCAGGAGCCTATAGCCTTTGTTAGTCTTGTATTACTTTTAATTTTAGTTTCTTGTGTACAATTTGGAGTTTAGTATGGCGTTCATTATCACTGAACTAGTATATATATTTGTTTAGGGGCCAGCTGAAGGACGCCTCCGGGTGCGGGAATTTCTCGCTGCATTGAAGACCTGTTGGTGACCTTCTGCTGTTGTCTGTTCTATGGTCGGGTTGTTGTCTCTTTGACACATTCCCCATTTCCATTCTCAATTTTATTAAAATTCTAAACTATCCCTACCTTGACTTAAGGATTTCCACAGATTTCAATTTCATCGCTATGAATATGTATATTTACTGGTAACATTACCAAGTTATGTCTCTACGAGATGTAACATATAGATCGTATCCGGGAACCAGTACGTAAACAAAATTAATTATCTATGAATATTATATATCTCCATAAAAGAGGCGTGTTTTGAGAAACAGCTGTATTTACAAATTGCAACCTATAGCGTATATTGCCTCCATTTGAATTCAACCCCTAGGGATATAAAATTAAATGTTCGTTTATTTAATGAACTTAAGAAAGTATATATCATGACAATGATAACACGACTCATTGTTGGTGCCTGCTATTGGTCGCGTCTCGTAAATCTAAAATGCAAAGCGTTGATCAGAACACTACAAATGTCCAAAAGTCTGAAAAGACCACTTTTTGTCTCAATTTGCATTAACAATTACTCGACATAAAAAGTATAACTTGTGGCTTAATTTTTCTTGACAATTTCTGATTTATATTAAATTTGTATGAAATTTGCTCGACAAATTCTCGACATTCTGAATATGGTCTTAAAATTTCTTGACAAATTCTTGACATTATAATACTGTCTTGAAATTTCGCGAAAGGTGGTCGACATTCTTTTTTTTTTTCTCAAAATGACTTGACATATTCTGAACACTTTGAGTTGTGTCTTAAATTTACTTGACAATTCTGAAATTTACAAATCATGATTAATTTACATGATATATCTTTATCTTTATTTTTCTTTATAGAATATACTGTTATTTCAAGTAACACTTATTACACAAAAGTTTGGCATGTAAATATCTTTAAATTCAAAATTTGGGTCTATAAATATTTTTATATATACAAATATGGGCATCCCTTTGTAGCTTGCTGTTTGGTGTGTGCGAAGCCTCCGTGTTGAAGTCCGTACTTCGACCTATACTGGTCTACTTTTACAAACTGTGACTTGGATGGAGAGTTGTCTCATTGGCACTCATACCACATCTTCTTATATCTATGAAAATATAAACAAATACAAATGAGTGTAGGTGAATATAAAACTTACATTCATTTGTATAAAAATATGCGTCATCTGTATGATAAATTGGTGGCTCGATTGTAAGTTTAATTGTTGTTTTATAAACGATCGATGGTGAATGATTCACGCATATTTTTATAAGATCAAATATACTATACATTTATTTAAGTGTGGATTTGTAAATAATTACGACGGGTGCCACATGTGGAGCAGGATCTGCTTACCATTCCGGAGCACCTGAGATCATCCCCAGTTGTTGATGGGGTTCGTGTTGCTTAGTCTTTGGTTTTCTATGTTGTGTCTTGTGTACTATTATTTGTCTGTTTGTCTTTTTCTTTTTTAGCCATGGCTTTGTCAGTTTATTTTCGATCTATGAGTTTGACTGTCCCTCTGGTATCTTTCACCTTCTTTTACAACTGTTGATTTATAAATCTTATAAATAATTGCTAAATGATTGAAACAAGTCATACTGAAGACATATTTCATTTGTCATGCATAATATTCATTGTTAATATGGTTAATACATGTAATAAACAATTATCGTACCAAAATGTGGCTTTTTATATTTAGCAATGTATTATTGTATCCTAATTCTTCTTAGTTAAGTTTAACGACCATAGAAATGAGTATGAAACATCAAAAAGAAAGTGTTTACACTGTCAGAAATGTGTCGATACACAACTCAGGCGAAATGTATACTGTTGAGTGCCAAGGTTGAGTGCCAAGACATCTCCAAGACCGTCAAAAATGTGTCGAGATATATTCAGACACTTTTTAGATTGTCAAAAATGCGTTAAGACATATTCAGACATTATTAAGAATGTCAAGAACATGTCAAGACTGATCAAGACAAATTTAAGACAGTCGCGAATTGGTCGAGACTAATCAGTACACTTGCCAGATTAAAGTGTCGAGATATTTTTAGACAATGTTAACACTGTCAAGACAAATGTCAAGAAAAATCAAGAACTTATTTGTCAAGAATTGTTTTAAATATTTCAGACAAAGAGAGCATATCGAGTAAAAAATCATGCAAATTCAGACAAAAATTGGTCTTTTCAGACTTTTTAACTTTTGTAGTGGAATCTGATTAATTACAGTTTCGAGAATATCTGTATATATGTAACACCTTTTTTATATCGTCCCTATAACTTAAATGTTGATTGCTAGCATCCGTCTATCACATCTTCGCTCTGTGATGTGTCTGTCATACATGGAGAGAAGACTAGCAACAAATCGTAATCTATACCGGTATCTTTTTAAGTTTTAGTCAGGTAAAAAATGAAATGATATAACTCTTACACTTTAATCATTAAACAGAAAATTGATAATCGTTGAACATTTAGCCCTGTTCGTTTTAAAATAAAACGGAAATTTAGCTTTTTTTCAGTTCTGAGGTGACAAAATTGAAATTCATATCTGTATAGTTGTATACAGATTTTTTTCTTTCCTTTTAAGTAAACCTCTATATTAAGAATCGAAATGTGTAGGATATTTAGATTTTTTATCATATATCTATGATGAAAATAGGAAACAAGATATTGACGACAACGTTATATTCCTGAAAAAATCATGACTTGTTCTTAATCGATATTTAAACATAACAAAATAGTTTATATAAAAAACAAATTATTCTGATATCAATTTTGTAAAATAGCATATCTGAACCAATGTAATGCGTCATCTGTATGATAAATTGGTGACTCGATTGTAAGTTTAATTGTTGTTTTATTAACGTTCGATGGTGAATGATTCACGCATATTTTTTTAAGATCAAATATACTATACATTTATAAGACTTAGGGGAAGTTGCAACGGTGACTCAAGTACATCTCTTGAGGGCCAACGTACAGGAGTAAAGTATGCTCCTAACTTTGAAATAACTAAAATCAAAATTCTTTTAAATTCGAATTTGTTTGAAGCCATCTGTACCAACTAATGTTTAGTTATTATTGACTGATGTATTTATGTAGGAGCGACGAAGCACCCCTTCCTTCACTGATTGATCACGGTATGTAGCTCCTTTGATGACGTTAATATACGAGACATAACTCGTCGTAACAACTTTGTATATAAAAAAAAGAACCAAATATGACTATATTTTGACAAAATCAATTATATCTTTTAAAATGGCGATACATATTAAGGCACTTTTAGTCAATGGTATTTAATACACTTGTGTAGTTGTCGTTTGCTTTTGTTCAATATAATGGTACCATTAAATTCTTTCTATATAAGTATTTGGTTGAAGACTGTATGTTGATATCTCTTGATGTATTTGTCTCGATTAGTTGCTGTCTCAATTTACCCATTGTTCACATCCAATGTCATTTATATTATCAGTTCTCTTGAGTTCTCCTTTTGTTGCAACATATTGAAAGTTGAATCTTATTACATAAAAACAATTACCGTTGACATGGGAATAGTTTTGTTGCTAGGGAGAAATTACTATGATTTTGCCAAGGTAATATGCATTAAATGTGTTAAATTTAAACAATACTAGTGTATAAATGTATAATTTACTACATGTTAAAAAGTGTGAATTTCAAATTTGGATAGATTTAAGCTGTATATTTAGCATATTTAATGAGTTTATCTCCATCATTATACTAGTGGCGAGGCAACCGAATATACGATATAGACCCGAAATGTCACAATATTTAGTGGTATACAGTTATAACATGACAAATTAAATCAAATTTGGGGATGGAGCCAGAAATGGCCTTTGTCGCTCATTGTCCTTTGAAAGAGTCTTCACATCTACTGCATTTGATCAATGTCGGAAAGTTGTGGTATTGACAATCAATCCACATGTCCTTGTTTTTTTTTTTTTTTATTAAAACTAGAAATTTGAATTTAAAGAATTCAAATTTCAGTAAGATGGTTCAACATAACAATACAATGTGCTTTACATCGCTCCTCTTGATAAAATTTATTGGTGTCGTGGACTCTAACCTAGATCTCACCTAGGTATTTAATTCGAATATGGAAAAATAATACACAAGGAAATCATTGTTTTAATCACCGCGGAAATACTGTTGTTGAAATCACTTGGTAAGGTTTTACAGATTGTACATTATTCCTGTTTTATCTATATATATATTTTTTGGGGGGGTGGGGTGGGGATTTTTGCATCGACAGAAATCGATAACATAAAGGAAAATAATTAAGAGTTTGTAAAAGTGTATTTGATTCACTTAAGAAGTGAAAATGCGGATGTTTAATGTTTAACCTTTCAGACTATTTCGCATACATTTCTCTTATCATGTACGAGAATTGTAGACACTTAGGAGGGAAATAACTGAAATTAAAAACAAAATATTTATTAAACTGACTTTCTTATCTCCCTGACTAATTAGGTGTCCTAATTGCAAGATAAGACAAATCCGTTTGGTACCATTTTGGATCTTCAATAGACATAATAGATGTCGCGATGGTCTGAATAAACGCAACAGTAATATGCCGCTGTTAAATAGTATAAATCGATGAGGCGAAAACAAATCCGGGTCACAAACTTAAACCGAGGTAAACACATCAACTATAAGGGAAAAACAACTAAACAACAGAAACATCGAACTGCAACAAAAACAAAAGCAAATATATATAGAAACGGACTATTTGATAACAACTGCCGTATTCCTGACTTGGTAAAGGACAAATGTGTTAATTGATTAATAGTTTGGAATCGTTAAACTGAAAAAGTTCATCGTAAGTAAACAAGATCTTGTTGATAAATATTCCATATCAACTTCACAAATAATACACGATGGTCTTGAAGTTTATAGTCTAGGTACTGACGTTGTTTATCATCTTACTTACGGGTTGTAATGTTCTTTTATTTGTCTGTGTAAAGTATTAATTTTACTCTTTAGTCTAGTTTTGGTAATATCTATTTGACGTGGCTCGGTATTTATAAATCCCGTCATTGTATTATCGTGCTATGGTAATTTTTTCTATTTTTGTTTTTCGTTTTTGTGCTTTGTCTGTATGCCTTTTTGTTTTTCTTTGTTGACATATTTGTTTGTTTTAATAGTGATTAAGATTATAACACAATGTTGACTGCTGTACCGCTAATTTTGACATTAATACCTATTAAGTATGTTTTTTTTGTTCACACATTGTTGTCAATATAATGGAATTTTTATTCGACTATCATACGTTTAAAGATTTAGCTTGCTATAAAACCAGGTTTAATTCACCATGTTCTACATAAGAAAATGCCTGTACTAAGTCAGGAATATGACAGTTGATATCCATTCGTTTGATGTGTTTATGTTTTTGATTTTGCCATTTGATAGGGGACTTTTCGTTTTGAATTTTCCTCGGATTTCGGTATTTTTATTATTTTCCTTTGTACTGCAACCAAGTCGATGTCAAGCTTCTCCCTAGAAGAAGTCTTACTGTTGGTGGATTATTCCCAGAGGGCATCATTAACTTGGTAGCTTATGGCATAATGAATAGAAAAAATCTAAGAACAAACCGACTAGGACGTCACCTGGGTAACCATGGTCCTCTTTTTCTACACGGAATACGTTAGCATTTGATTTGTGTGTTCCACGGAATATCCATTGGGATACCCTTGATTTGATTTGTGTTCAGCCAGAAGGTAATTACTATTTTAAAAATTCAGATACTTTTCAAATATTAAAACCATGCACCGTTAATATTTTTGACTGTTTAAAGACACCTGCTTCAAGGAAATCCGATCATTTCTTCTTATATACATAAAAAAAGGAGCACGTACAACACATTAGTCTCTGATGCATGATTTTTTTTATTATAAATTGTTTTTGGTTTTGAACTAGCTTTTAGTAACTGCGAGTACTCTGAAATCGTACTTTCGTTATAGTTTGACCTGTTGATAAAATTGTAATGCATTTTTGTTATTTAATGTTTACATATTTAGTGTTATATCTCGTCTTTTTTATGTATACCACCTTTGATAAATGTTTGGTATGACGATAACTTTTCATTTCTGTTCTCGTACTATGAACAACAAATTATTTACTTGTAAAAAATATTTCTGTACTCCATGTATACCTTACAACAAAATTATTTTATTTACCTGTGTACGATTTTTTGTTTGGCGGCATTTTGTCCAAGGTTATGATTGTCTTTCTGATATTGTTTTACATCTAACCCCCTTGTTTTATTTATTTTGTATTTACATTGTGCCATAGATCAATTTTTTCGTTCAGTCTATGTTCACCTGGTTTCGTATAATTGTCTTTTGATTAAGTTAAGCCATTTCAATTGATATTTTATAGTGAGTCTTTTTGTGTTGTGATGTCACACTATTGTTTCGGGTTAGTGTGAAGGTTGGCGCCTATTAAAACGTGTGAACACGCTGCATCTGTTTGCACCTGTCCTACGTTAGGAACCTGATGTTCAGTGGTTGTCGTTTGTTGATGTGGTCCATACGTGTTTCTAGTTTCTCGTTTTTGATATAAATGAGAATGTTGGTTTTCCAGTTTGAATTGTTTTACATTAGTCATTTTTGGAGGCCTTTATAGCTTGATGTTTCGGTGTGAGCCAAGATTCCGTGTTGAAGGCCGTACTTTGACCTATTGCTTTTACAAATTGTAACTTGGACGGAGAGTTGTCTCATTGGCACTCATACAACATCTTCTGATAGTTATGTAATATGTTAATCATGAATCCTGATTTCACCAGTAACTTAGCAGGAAAAACTTATTATACTTAATCTTTTGAGCCTCTAGACTGTTTCATGGACAATGTCGTTTATGAAATTTCATGAACTTTGTGTGGTCTACTTTCTGTTTGTGAAACTCGACAAACTTTTCGTAAAAGGGTGAATCAACACTGGTTTTATAAAAAAGATCCGCAATTCAGGGTTCTTAACAAACATTATAATCAACCGGACCATGATACTTCCTTAACAATGAAAGGAGTAGGAAATTTGTCAAGTTTAGTCTGCAGTGATGTAGTAGCTTGTAAAACATGCTACAAAAAGGAACAAGTGATCAGTATGGTGGAGTTTCTTAGTGAAAACATATTTGTTGAATTGGAGGTAGATTTTTCAACAAATTGTCGGCATTTCTATTGAAACGGACTGTGCGCCTTTCCTTGTCAAACTCTTTTTTTTTCATACGAGTTGGAATTTCATCAGACACTTTCAAAAACAAGAATATCAAAGAAGCCAGTTCATTTAATTTCACATTCAAATATATTGATGATGTTCTTTCGATTAGCAATCCGAACTTTTCTGATTGGGTTAAATTAATATATCCTCCAGAACTAGAAATTAAAAGAACAACAGACACGGTTTCCTCGGTCTCATATTTAGACTTATACCTCGAATTTGACATAAGCGGTCATCTCAGTACCAGAATCTATGACAAACAAGACGATTTTAAATTTGAAATTATCAATTTAACCCCACATTAGTAGCAATAAACCAACACCACCAGCATATGGGATATACATCTCCCAACTCACTTGGTATTCAAAATCTTGTAACTGCTACTCAGACTTTGTAAAACGCCACCAGTGTCTGAGCAGAAAGTTGATGAACCAGGGTTATATCAAAGAACGTCACGTCCTTTAAAAAAAAAACGTTTATCAAAAGGTACGAAGACCTTGTTGATAAATATTCCGTATCAACTTCACAAATAATACACGATGGTCTTGAAGTTTAAATTTTAAATACTGATGTTGTTTATCATCTTAACTACGTGTTGAAGTATTTTTTTATTTGTCTTTGTAAAGTATTACTTTTACTTTTTATTTTTTGGTAATATCCATTCGACGTGGCTCGGTACTTCGGGTTAGGGTTAGGGTTAGGATTAGGGTTATGTTTTCGACATAAATATCAGTAACCGTAGACTTATAAATCTCTCAAATTGTGCAAAAATATTCATTCTTAGAATAAAATAATGATGCCGGACAAGAAAAATCAGGAAGAAGGGAAAATATTGGCACCTTTTGTTGATACGGACAACAAATTTTGCTATCTAAAACTTGTTTTCATGTCAAACAACCCAATATAATGTATATAAAAGTACTCAACTAGAAGACCAGTAACAGATTATTGTTCAAAAGAAGATATTTGGGACTTTTTATTGTTATCGACATAAATATAAGTAACCGTAAACTTATAGAACTCTCATTTTGTCTAAAATCATCCATCCTTAGAATAAAATGAGCAAAATCTTCTTCAAATATTCATTTGGCCATCTTGAAAATACGTTCAACATGTAGAGCAGGAAATTTCCGTCAAAATGAGTCATACGTTTATAACATTGGATAAGAAATAAGTTCCGTCATTGTATTATTGTGCTATAGTACATTTTTGTATTTTTGTCTTTCGTTTTTGCTAATGTGCTTTGTCTGTATGTCTTTCTGTATTTCCTTGTTGATATACATTTATATTTGTTTGTTTATATAGTGATTAACATTAGAAGACAATGTTGACTGCTGTACCCTTATTTTTGACATTTTTACCTACTATGTCTGTTTGTTTTATGCACTCATTGTTGTCAAAATAATGGAATTTTCATGGGACTGTCATACAAGTAAGAGGTTTTACTAGCTATAAATCCAGGTTCAATCCACCATTTTCTACATAGGAAAATGCCTGTACCAAATCAGGAATATGACAGTTGTATTTCATTCGTTTAATGAGTTTGATCTTTTAATGTTGACATTTGATAGGGACGTTTTGAATTTTCCTCGGTGTTCGGTAGTTTTGTTATTTTATTTTTTAATTAAAAAATAAATTACTGTAGCTGCAGAGTTCGTAAGACAAGCAAGTTTCGAGACAAAAAATAACACGTAAATCAGGAGATAGAATCGTGTCAACATTTGTTCTTAAGTACAATCTTCGATCACTGTTAATTTGTAAGATCATGCCATTTTATATATCCAAAAGTACGTAATCTATAATGCTTATCTTTACAAGTAAATACTAAAGTTCCAATAAGTCAAAATACAATTTTACCACTTCCTAAATGATCACAAAATAAGTTTCCAGTTAAATATGCAGTAAAATTGAGTTCAGTATAATACTAACATAAAAAGGGTACAACAATACAAGTTTCAAAGATACTTTTTTTAACTATCTTAATATATGATGAGTGCCAATACTGTAGACAAATCTATTTTAATTTTCAGAAACGCCAGAAAAGGTTTTGTCTATGGTCCACATAAATAATACATATTAGGGTTTAGATGATTACTTTTTTTGTTTTATCCGTAAAGCATTCTTCAAATACAAAGGAAAACATAATTTGATTTGACAGCAAATAAGTTAAAGGACAAGGAAAGCAATAGATAAGTAAATGTTTGCTCTAAACATATATACAACGAACAAAATATAAAAAAAATCCGTATAACCTTGTCATGAAAACCATTTACAGGACAAGATAAAGAATAGAAATGTCCTTATTACTTTGGTGCAAGGAAATAACACTATTATTATTAATTGGAGAGAGTTGCAATGCCAATCAAGATTGTAAGACAATATCTAGCTGTGAAATGGTGTGTTATACCGACAAACCTGCCTATGACTGCAATAGCAGAGGACTTATAGAAGTACCAAGCTTCCCTGAGACAACAGTAGAGCTGTATGTAGTTTCTATATGTAGAAAAAACTGTTACATATTATATATTCTCTGCCATTTTATACAACATGTCATAACACAATGTCATCAATTAACTAACATTGCCGAACATGTAGAATGACTCGTTAGACTTACAGAATCGATTTACGTATAAAAAACATTCCAATCTCAAAGTTCGAACGTTATTAAAAATCCTAGAATTTCGGGCAAAGTAACTTGAGAGTCTTCCTTATAACCACATTTTGGGCAAATGCACACCCTAAAAAACAGGGAATCCTAAAAGGCCGACCAAACGGGTTCGATTGAAAGAAGAAAAATTACCAAGGTGAAAATCGTTATCATTAAAATAGACTGATAACACCGATGCCTAAAAGTATGCATTAAATGTTTACTGGTCAATACAAAGGAGAGGGTTGTTTGCTAGAGCAATTTGTTTACAACCTTCTGATATCTTCGGGATGTCAAAATGTATTGGAGTACTCCAGTATCGTTCAGTTATCAAATACCAAAATGACCTACAAGGACGTTAATTCAAGATGGTAATAGTATACATTATTGACTTCCTTTTAAAGCATTATCTCAGTCTTTTTAATGAATAATTATCTTTAGAACGACCTTCGAAGAATTGAGAATTAATCACTTAAATCATGATTTTACTCCGTTTTGTTTGTTTGTTTAAGGATTTAAACTACATACTATGTATTTACTTTATAAAACGTTGCTTTTTGCTAAATTGTTGAAAAAATTACTTCGAAATAATCCTTTCGAAAATACTTCATACGTATTTCAGACAGTAAAAAGGAACAAAAATATCAACCTTTTTTAAGTGAATGATTTAACACACAAAAGACTTCTAATCATCGAGTCATTGTAACTGTGCTTTCTTTACAATAACATACTATAACTGTTGTCTGAGCTGGTCTGTCTTTTGTAATCAGTAATTGTTAATTTATTCAATTAATAATGGAACTATTGTTTACTTAATAAATAAGGTATTTTAATGAACCATGAATTATGGTATATAGTGTTTGGGCTGTTATCTTGTTTAATCTAATCTAATATTGTAAAGAGTGAAACGATCATTAGAATAAATTTCATTTTTCATTTACTTCAAATAACATAGTTATATACATGATATAGTTATATACATGATATAGTTATATAATATCCATAATTGCATTAAATATCTAAGAACAAGTGAAAAACACAGACATAAAGTATAAACAACAAACTAAATTGGAGGAATGACCCTCATATTTATATTTTGGTTATAAACTACACAGGTTTTCAAAAACTATATTGCTTTTTGATCTCATTAACAGTCGAAATTTGTATTTCGCAATTAGTCATTAGTAACAATTTAGAAAAAAACACTTTCAAATTTACCATCAGTTTTTTTTCTTCAGAAACCTAGGAAAGAATAATCTAGTCACTCTTCCGGAGAACCTGTTTGGAAACAATACAGCTTTACTGAAATTGCAAGTATCTTATTACAATATCAGTTATCAAAAACACGACGGCAATTCCCTCCTGAGATCTAAAAAGAAAAACCAACCCCCTTAGAACAGATGCAGACGATACCAAGTGGACATTCAAAACACATAAGTCGAAATAGACGAACATTGCTATGAAAAAGAAACACAACGAATAGACAAGCAACTTCACAAAAAAAAAAACATATGAAACTATACATATTCAAACGACCCTCATTGTCAATATCTAGATATCAGGCAAACTAAATTTTAAAAATGAGAATGGAAAGGGGGAATGTGTCAAAAACAACCTGAGTAAAAAGCAGAACAAATTCCAAGGCCACCAATGAGATTTTAACCATCAGAGAAAATCCGTCACCCGGAGTTGAGTAGTTTCTATTTTATTTTTAGTTTGCTGGGATAAATGCGTTCAACATAGTCACCAACTTTATAAATCATTAAGTAAGAGAAGGTCGTGTTCATAAAGTGAAAACACAATGTCAGCGTCGTTTCATTTCTCTTGAGAAGCTCATGTATGAAAAAGGTCCCATATGAATAAGGGAACAAGCCTATCAAATCCGAGCACAGTTACAATTTTGATTGTTTATTGAAAATATGTCTTCAAACGTATTAAATATGTTGCAAATCAAAATATAAAGCGTCTAATTCAGAGAATTTTTGTGAGAAGCATAGTATGACTATATTTCTCAAACATCAATTAAAATATTTCATATCGTATCCAATTGATCATACGGTATATCGTTGATAAAGCTATTTGATCCAACGACATGTATTTCTAGAAAAAAAACTCTCTGAAAAAAAACATCAGTCATAATAGTGGGGAATATATCGTGGAAAGAAAACAACGCGTATCAATACAGATTTAACACACGTTCTGTAGTCAACTTTGCGCTAGGAATAAGAATCCTATTTTCAGTAACATAACAATATTTTCGGGAATAGAATTCACAGATAAACTATACCAACATCGAATAATTGTCTGCTAAAGGGATGATATCATGAGGCACTGATAGTCCATTACTAGCAGTTCGGACATAATACTCAGAAGTATCCATGCTAAAGACCCGTGTTTCTCGAATGCCACTTATGAGCAATTGTTAGCTAAAAGACATGGGCATAATACTTACTTTGTTTCCAAAAAAGAAACAAATATCTTGGCTAATGGAGGGATAACTCCTACTTTGTAAAAAAATACTCTGATTCAAACAAAATATTCTCTAAAAATGACATTATCAGGATGCTTGATTCCTCGATTGACAACATATTCGTTACGTTTGGAGAACCTGTTTTTCGAAAAAACAATCGTCATTTCCATGGGAACCAACTGTTTTCCTCTTCTTGCCGACTTGTTCCTTTATTCTTATGAGGCTGATTTCATACTGGAAGTAGGAAAAGAAATGAGCAGTAAGTATCCTTTAACTTTACATTCTGCTATATAAATAATGTTCTCTCACTAAATAATTCAACATTTGGTGAGTATGTTGAACGCATCTATCCCATTGAACTTGAAATAAAGGATACAACGGATTCAGTTAAGTCTGCCTTCAAATCTTGACTTCCACCTTCCCAATTGTAAACTGTTCATTTCTATGTAGCAACATTCCAGCAGCGGCTGCATACGGAGTTTATATTCCCCAATTACTACGATATTCCCGGGCTTGTATTTCTATCATGATTCCCTTGATAGATGGTTGTTGCTCACAAATAAGCTATTAAACCAAGAGTCCAAAAGGTAAAGTTGAAATCATCCCTTCGTAAATTTTACGGACGCCATCACGAGTTGGTTGACCGTTATGGAATATCCGTTTCACAGATGATAGCAGATATGTTCCTAATGTCGTAACTAAAATCCCGTCCTCTTTTCAAAAATATGACCTACCAAATTTTACTTGTGACCATTTTTTTAATATCATGACCAACACTACGGGTGCCACATGTGGAGCAGGATATGTTTACCCTTCCAGATCACCTGAGATCACCCCAGTTTAGGTTGGGTTCGTGTTGCTTAGTCTTTATTGTTCTATGTTGTGTTTTGTGTACTATTGTTTGTCTGTTTTCTTTTTCTTTTTTAGCCAAGGCGTTTATTCTCGACTTACGAGTTTGAATGTTCCTTTGGTAATTAGTTATCAAAGGTACCAGGCTTATAATTTGATACGCCAGACGCGCGTTTCGTCTGCATAAGACTCATCAATGACGCTCAGATCAAAATTGTTAAAAAGCCAAACAAGTATAAAGTTGAAGAGCATTGAAGACCACAAATTTTAAAAAGTTGTGCCAAATACGGCTAAGGTAATCTATGCCTGGGATAAGAAAATCCTTAGTATTTCGAATAATTCATAATTTTTCAAACAGTAAATTTATAAATATGACCATATAATTGATATTCATGTCAACACCCTCGACCCTCTTTCGGCCCTCTTTTATTATGATAAATAAGTTGCAAATCAGATTAGTTTAATGATGTCATTCAGAACAATTTAATCCTCATCTGGTCACTTTTTGCTGTTTCTGAATTATTGAAATATTCTGTTATATTCAGTAGAAGTAGTGAGTTATATAAATTAAATATCGCCAATAAATGTCGAAAAGAGAGACAACCAATTATAAGTTTTAGTCTTGCGACTGTTTTCATCCATAAATGGTAACAGCGTATTTCTTATTAATTGATTCGTGTATAAATATGTCATCAAGAAAATTAAATATTATTATTTTTTGCCCTTTTACAAGACATATTAATGGGAACAGTTTGACGACCTTGCCACCTGATCTATTCTCCTCTAACGTAGTTTTGGCAGAACTGTAAGTATTGTTTGTAAATATCCTCTATCCAAAGCTGTCAAATGCCATGCTTGCTTAAAGTATTTGAAACATTTTTCTTAATCTCTTTGTTTTCATATGTTTAATACTCATTCTTCAAACAAATAAATATTCGAATTATATATAAAATAAAGAAATAAGATATTCAAAATATAATTACTCATCAATCTTCAAATCGGCCTAACGCAGGTTTAAAGGCGACAAATCTTCAACCCCACCCATAGCAAAATGGTCTTATGTTATAAATAATTTTCAATTTTCCGACAAACGGAATAATTTAGGAAAATATCAATCAACTTGTCAAACCTTAGTATGATGTGAAACCGTGAAACAAAAATAAATTAGTCAATAAAAGGCAGAATCAAATTAAAACACGATATGAATAAATCATACTTTGTGCAGAAAAGAGGATGAAATTATTCTTGACATTTACACTGATCATAGTTGTTCTTGAAATAAATAACATAATCTTTTTTTTATAAAACAGAACACAAAAAACTAAGAAATCTCTTTCAAAGCTGTAACTTTATCAAGGAAAACATTTTAGCTGGTCTTACAAAACAAAACAAAACAGTGTTTAATAAAACAAAACCTATCCAACGAAAGAATTAAATTATAATACTAACAACGAAAATGAAAAAAATAATGTTATGATGAATACCATATTTGATATAGAAAAACCGATCATATGTTATTGAATTTTTTTTTCGTGGAGTGGAGTGGTATATATGTGTAGAGGCTTAGAATGCGGAGAAGGGAGGCAATCTCCTAACTTTCAAAAATAGGCGCGAGACAAAACAAAGCTATGATTTGACCGCACTCTCACCTCCACACTTTTCGGCATTTATTTTTTAAGGTAAGAAAATGTTCATGAAAAAAAGGACATTAACTAGCTTCTAGACTATAAGACTTTAAAAATAATAGAGAAGATTTTTTTGGCTAGTCACCAAGTTTGCATCCCCTTTTAAATCTTTTCCTACGTCACTGATATATAACAAAGCGATAATTAATAAATTTACGCGACACAGCTTCAAGACTTGAAAATTAAAGTGTTAACGCAAAATCCTTAATGTGGTAAAAACAAAATAACTTTCAACATCATACATGTAGTATATAAATCAGTATTAACATCTTTTGTGTTTCATCTGCACCCGTCTTTAAAATACAAAATGTTTTACTCTCTAAATAAAAACGTCGTACAGTTCAGATACAAAATAAAAGTTATAAAGAAACAGGCCAGTAAAGACCAGTCATATGGTTCTTCTGCACTTGTAGTGAGGTCAAGGTCCTAGGCTATCGACTCGGACTTGACCTGTAGAAAAACGATACAACTGCTGTTACTGGCCCGTTTGTATGTCTTTTTTCTGTATCTAACTTATGAACTTGTTATGTGTGTTCTGATTTATTGCAACAGTTTTGATTTGTTAAAACTTTGTTGGAATATTTGTGGTTGTAATGAATGAGAATATATGGAACCTTATATCTACTGTTTTGTGCAAAGCGCAACAAGATCAAGGATGCAATTACAGTTTTATTAAAATAATCCAAAATAATATATAGTTCAAGGAACATTATTTTTAGTTCGGCATAAACGATGTAAAACGTTTATATATATTATAATAATATTTATTTTAAATTGCTTTAAAAATAATGTAGGTTAGTCTGGCCGACTCATATATCCGTATCACTTGAATTTAGTTAAACGTGTTTTGTCAAGACATTACTATTATGACAAGAAAAATTCAAAATTTTGACACAATGATCTTGGTAACTAAACGACATACCGAGATGTTTTATTTTTTTTTTTTTTCATTTTTCTCTGTTTGAAACTTGTTGGATAATATATATTACCTTGAGATTAATTCTTATATCATTAATAGGTATATTACAGTCTTTAAACAAATGTCATAATCATGCATTAAGCAAATAAAGGCAACAGTAGTATACCGCTGTTCGAAACACTAAATCGATAGAGATAAAAACAAATCCGGGTTACAAACTTAAACTGAGGGAAACGCATCAAATATAAGAGGAGAACAACGACACAACAAAAACACAACATTTAAATGTAACACTCACAGAAACGAACTATAATAAAACAATGGCCAGTTTCCTGACTTGGTACAGGACATTTTAAGAAAAAAATGGTGGGTTGAACCTGGTTTTGTGGCATGCCAAACCTCCCGCTTTAATGGCAACGTCAAACACAACACCAAAACGACAACATCACATGACAGCACCACAAAACAAAAAAATGGGAGAACATATAGGACGAAGAAACACACGAATAGTAGCTAACAAAAGATACTAGGCTTAAAATTCAATACGCCAGACGTACGTCTCGTCCACACAAGACCATCCAGTGACGCCCAGAAGAAAAAAGCTTGAAAGCCAAAACAAGTACAAAGCCGAAGAGCACCGAGGATTGAAACTTCTAAAAAAGATGCGCCTAACACGGCCAGGGTTTTCTGCCTGGGACAAGAACATCCTTATTATTTAGAATAATTTATAATTTTGCAAACAGTAAATTTTATAAAATGACTATATAATAGATATATATGATAAAACCGAAGTGGGTACTAACTACAGAATAAAAACGGATACATTACATAAAACAACTTAATCCAACATATAAAAATACTCAGCCGAGTTAGCCATAGCATCAACGCACAAAGTGACGTCACATTTGAAATTCTAAAAAAACACACAAAGTGACGTCACATTTTAATTTGTAAAAATATTTTCCAAAAATAAGATAGGATTAGGATTGATTCAAGATTAGATTTGTAATACTGACATTACATTTATTAATAACAATGAAAATTAAAATACTTATTAATATCAAATTGTGGTAGTAATTAGATAATTAATTGTATTATCTAGCTATGTCGGTGTTTCTTCTGAATCAAACTGTAAACAAAATATATCGTATAAATTTCGTTGAACCAAACTAAAATCTAATAAATGAAGGGGGTGATTAATTATCTTTACCATAACACACGAATATAACAGAAAAGACGTTAAGACATTTGACAAAATCCGACGAGAATAACAAATATAACATCAACATTAAAAACATGAATTTGGGATAGAAAGGTACCGTGACACGTCTTATAGCAATGCGGTTTCACACTCAGCAAAACAGTCACAATCGGGAATAAGTCACGTTCGGCAATTAAAAGATCATACGACGTAATGGCAAAGATACGTTATGAATAAATGTGCTAAACTTGTCAAGCTGCGATCAGTGCTAATTTGTCAAGTAACAAACACATTTGAAGAGGACAAAAGACAACCAGCATCTATTATAAGACAATTAAAAATGTCAAGGTTGTCTAAAATTATTTTTGACTTGTTAATTAAAATAATATTATGCAAATAACTATAATTTCTCACTTTAAAGAATCTTTGGAATGAAGATCAGGTAATAAATTGCTATTTTAATTAATACATTAGCTGGTGAAAAATATTTTTAGAATGCCTAGCTTTGTTCGTTGGTTTAAGTAGTTCCTCATTAACTATCGCCACATTCTACGTATTTGTTGATATAAGAATCACCCTTCTATAAGTATCTTTCTGTTTGATGCTAGTATTCGAAATATAAAACATTTGATTGTACAAACAGGCTTATTTTATCTGTATGTAGGAATATTTCGAACAACACTCTTACTAGAGTACCTGATGGTGTTTTTCGAAACAATGTGAGATTGGTATATTTGTAAGTAAAACATAACTTCATGTTAACAGGATAGTATTTACCTTATAAAGATTTTTTTATCCTAATCTTTTGATTAAACTTGGCATCGCAAACCTTTGCCCTGGTCATTGCTGTTTATTTTATGTCGAATAGATATGCTCAAAGACAGATTATGTAAACAAATAGGACATTAATCACCTCAAACATAAACCGTTTACATTGAAATGCATGTTTTAATGCGCAAATTTTTTATCATTTCTAAATTAAAATCAGTTATTGAAAAAAAAGTAGAATAAATGTAATATTCTGCCCAGTTTTTATAACACGGACGCGGTAGATACAAAAAGAACAATCAAATACATGAGTCAGAAACCGACAAAACCTGTGCGAAAATAGGAAAAAATCTACCATAAGATAGACAACTTTCTACAAAACAATACATACAAATAATGTAGACTGACCGACATGAACCCCAAACTGGGGATGATGACAGTCGCTCTGCACTGGCAGGCAGTGCATGATCCATAAAATTACCCGGTCGTGTTGCTCATGGTAAAAAGTAAAATAACAAAAATACCGAACTCCGAGGAAAATTTTAAACAGAAAGTTCTGAAGCAAATGACAAAATCAAAAGCTCAAACAAATCAACCGATAAGTACAGAGCCATGTCGAATGGATATTACTACAAAAAGACTAAACTGTAAAAGTAATACTTTACAAAGCCAAAAAAAAAGGATAACTTTGGTTGATCGTTATGGAATATCCGTTTCACAGATGATATCGGATATGTTCCTTATGTCGTAACTACAATCCCGTTCCCTTTTTTACGAATGTGACCTACCGAACTAGACTATTTACCGGGTTTGTAATAACATGAGCAACACAACGGGTGCCACATGTGGAACAGGATCTGCTTACCCTTCCGGAGAACCTGAGATCACCCCCAGTTTTAGGTGGGGTTCGTGTTGCTTAGTCTCTAGTTTTTCTATGTTGTGTCTTGTTCACTATTATTTGTCTGTTTGTTTTGTTTTTTTTTAGCCATGGCGTTGTCAGTTTATTATCGATGTATGAGTTTGACTGTCCCTCTGGTATCTTTCGCCCCTCTTTTTTGACATTCTTTGGTTCATCAGCTTTCTGCTTAGACACTGGTGACGTTTTACGAAGTCTAAGTTACAGCTGCAAGCTCTTGAATACCGAATGAGTTTGGAAATGTATATCCAATATGCAGGTGAAGTTAGTACATTGCTACTAAGGTTTGAGAAATTGATAATTTCAAAATAAAAATCGTCTCGTTTGTCATAGATTCTGGTACTGAAATGACTGCTTATGTCAAATTCGAGGTATAAGTCTAAAAACGAGGCAGAGGAAGTCATGTATGTTGTTTCTTTAATTTCTAGTGTTGGGGGATATATTAATGGAACCCAATCAGAAAAGTTTTGATTGTTAATGGAAAGAACATCATCAATATGTCTGGATGTTAAATTAAAAGATCTGGCTTCTTTGATCTTCTTGTTTTTGACAAGCGTCTGAAGGAACTATAAAAAAAAGACTGAACAAGGAGAGGCGCATAGTTCATTCCAATAAGAATGCAAACAATTTGTTGAAAAAGTCTACCTCAAAATTCAACAAATATGTTGTCAATAAGGAACTCCAGCATACTGATCACTTGTTCCTCTGTGTAGCATGTTTTACTTTTTTGTTCACTATTAACAAAGTATGCCGTATGGTATCAAAAAGTAATACTTTTATAGCGTATGCCAACATTTGCATGTTGAAAAGCATAGTGGATTATTTCTTTTAGACTATATTTCAATTTCACATGGGGAATGTTGGTATACAGGGTTGAGAAACCAAAATGTTTGATAGAACTAGTTTTAGAGAAAGATCGAGATTTAAAATTAGTTTTTAAGAATCCACATATGGTTACAATACCACTACGCGAGAAAACAGTTTCACAGTAAAAAGGGTCCAATATCCAAAAGTGGTGTACAAGTTTGATGTACTGCAATAAGATATAAATGATTTTAAGGAATTTTTCAAAATGGTGGTGTGATAAACATGCTTTTACATTTTTACATTACAACAGAATAAATTAGAAAAATATCATAGAATTCGTAAAACATTAATATATTTTAAAACAGTCCACACAATGAAAGAGTCAATAAAAGACGGAAGAACATGAGAACAAGATATAAAGAAATTTAAATACGAATATGTTGTGTAATCAAAGCGAATACGATAAGTTAGAAATTGTTCACAACATAATTAATACTGATCCTAGTTGTTTTAAAATGTGCAAATGAAATATTAGTATCATTTAGGTGAAACAGAACACAAAACAGTCACAATTTTTTTTTTCACAGCAGTAACATTATCAGGTGTTTGGTTTTTTTTTTAAACACATTTATCATGATTAGTAAAACACTATGCTTAAAAGCACCAAAGATATACAACTAATGGAGAAACTTGTAATACTTACCGAACGTGCAAAACAAATTATAATAAATACCATACTTAATAATAGTTATGTTGGTGTAATGAAAAGAATTTAACTAAATATGGAAACTTGTATCTACTGTCTTGTCCACAATACAACAAAGACAAGGTTGATTAGTTTTATTAAAATCATCTAACGTAAAATATAATTTCATAAACATTATTTTTAGTTTGGCATAAAAGGTAAATTCATACAGGTAAACGATTATTAAAACACGCTTGAAAGCGAATTCAGGCAGGTCTAGACATCCGATATATCCTGATTACTTGATGTTACATACATTATGTTTTATAAAACAATTCATATTTACATAAGAACTATTCAATTAGTAGACACAAATTCCATTCTAATTTTCTAAATGACATACCGAGATGCCTTTTTTTTTCTCTATTTGAAACATGTTAGAAAATTGCTATAAACTCCAGATTACGTCTTATATCATTATTAGGGATATACATTCATGTTAGGTGTTAAATAATACAATTGACTGTTGTAATACATTTCTAAGTGTTCAACATGAACGTTTATAGTACGTTATAACTATGATTTAAGAAGACTGTGGTGTACGTGAATAAGCACAGCGAACAAACATTAAAATATTGTAAACTTATCAAAGGGAGAACAAAGTCTTTAAAGATGTTCGCTCCTCTTGTTTTTAAATTTTTGCCAGGTATTCGTAATTCTCTGGTGTTATCCATGTAGTGGCATTACACAAATTTCCCCGCTAACCCCTACTTTTCTTTTCACAATTTTATTACATAAAGTTAAATAAGCCATATTTATAAATCCTATAAAATCCTATTTATTTTTGTCATATTTTTAGAATGAAAAAGGGTGCCGTTGTTTAATGTATGAAAAGTCTAGAGAGATTTATTTTCCGCCAAATTTTTAATGGCTTATATCTCTTAAACAAGCACACGGACCCTTCATTTTTTCTGCGTTTTTGTTTGTTTCTTTATATACTATCAATTTATAACAGTCTTTTAAAAAGCTTGTTATTTTGAAACAGAGTAGCGAACATCCTTAAAAATGTCATGATCAGGCATCAAACAAATCAAACATTTTGAATAAAAGGACAAATAGCTGAAACCTGACCACTTTGTCAAGTAACAGCTACATTATAAGTGGACATAAGACAATCAACACCTGTTAGAAAATAACCAGCAAATGACAAGGTTATCCATCTTAATGGTGGCTTGTTTATTCAAATCATATATAAATACAATGAAAAAGATCGTTTAACAACTGGTACGTACAGTTTGTCAGTTCAAAGGGACTTGTATACAAAAGAATTACTCTCCTTTAAGTACTTCATCAGTTTGCTGCAAGTTTTCGAAGCTTAAAACAAAACATTTTATTGAAAAAAATGGTATGGTTTTTTTTTTATGTAGGGATTTATCGAGCAACAATCTTTCTAGTTTACCTGATGATGTTTTCAAGAACAACTTGGCATTGGAATCTTTGTAAGTTCAAAATAATTGTAATCATGTTAGTATGTTTACTGTCATAATCATGATAATAGCATTTGCCTTATGAATAATTTCTTATCCCAATCTTATGATTCAACTTGGGAACTTATGTCATTTTGGTAACCTATACAGTGAAATAAGATTCATTTCTACATATTTGAAGTTTAAGGGAATTAAAAAAACAAGATTCATAATTTTCTTTCTATTATGTTAGGATTGAAATCATGTTGAGCGACCAAACATCACAATTAACTAAACCTTATCACAAGGATAACAAACAGCCACGACAAAAACCAGATGTCAATAACATGCATTTACAATACAGACGTTATGAATAAATGAACTAGAAAGAAAAAAAATGGTGCTATATTAGTAACAAGCACATAATGATAGGACATAAGACAACCAACATCTGTTGTAAGGCAACCAGCCACTGACAATGTTGACTTTTAATTTTGCCTTGTTTATTCAAATCATTTTATTAAATAAGAACATCGTTTGACGACTGGTAACTATTCGTTTTCTAGAGGCACTTTTGAATGCAGATATTGTGATAAATTGCTGATAGAATTAATACGTTAGTTGCTATTGAATTACTTTTTGGTTGCCTCATTTTTTCTGTAAGTATTTCTGTAGTGTTTGAAATCTAGGACAATTAGGAGTAATCATTGGCTTGTCTTTTTTGTTCTTATTTAGGTTTTTGGACAACAACAATCTTACTAGCGTACCTGGTGGTGTTTTCAGGAACAACATAGCATTGATAATTTTGTAAGTAGAACATATCTTCAATCATATACGTTGTTTGTTGACAGGATAGTATTTACCCAATAAAAAATTTGCTATGCTCATCTTTTGATTCAACTTTGGCTTTGCAAACCTTTGCCCTGGTCATTGTTTTTTTTTCTCAAACATATTGGCTTCATGTAGAAACATTAAGTATACAAATGAGAAGTAAGTTTCTTTTTAGTTTAAACATATTTATTTGCAAAAAAGTATTAAACACAATTTAGTCCCACTTTGATTGTCTTATCATAAGATACAATATTGATCAATAGAATTCAAAGCTTTCAAATATCAGATTCATGATTACATTGTTCTAATCAGACATCTGTTATTAAAGAGGTATACTAACAAATAATATAGAAAAAGGAAAGACAGAGAAAAAAGATAAAAATTATTTGCATGTGTGTTTGTTTTGAGCACTATCATCAGATTATATACATGATTAAACAAGGAACCTTTTTTATATAATTGAAAAAATGAATCATAACATTATCTTCATTTTGCTGACGTACGTCACTCTTGCGAGAAACCGTTCACATTGAATTGTTGATCCAAGTTAAAACCAGTAAATGAAAATTTGAACATGAATGTAAAAATACTAACCAGTTCGTTATTGCGCTTAGACGACAAATATTGATGCGACAATCATAATTCATGAGTCGATCAGAAACCGACAAAACAATGGTAAAAACAGAAAACGAACAACTTTGTACACAACACTACATATGAAAACTGAAGATGAGCAATACAAATCTTACACTGGAGGTGATCACAGTCGCTCCAGACAGGTAGCAATTAGTTGTTCCATTTGTGGAACCCGTCGCGTAACTCATGTTAGTGACTATTCTTATTCGTTAATATTTAGTTAAAATATGTGACAATCGAGACAAGACGAGAGGATTGTTGTTCCGACAACTGAAACATTTTGGTGGTCATCAGTGACACAGATCATCCATAACGATAAAAAAATCTCATGATTACATCCGTTAAATTTTCAAAATTAATCCACCAGTTTCTACAAACGGAAATGCCTGAACCAAGTCTTCATTATGACATTTGTTTTTTATTAGTTTGTTGTGTTTGAGAGTTTTATTTTGCCATTTGATAAGGGACTTTCCGTTATTAATTATCCATGGAGTTTGATATTATTTTTTTTTTAACTTTTCACTTCTTTGAACCATTCAATAAAAGTTTCATTTTAAGCAGTTACACTATATTTTGGAATTATTTGAAATGAAATCAAAGCTCTTATTTTTCGTTTCCTCTCGCAGATTTATGCTATAGATGAAACGCTGCTACAACGTTGCTACATAGAAATGGAAACATCACAATTAAAATCTGAAATCATCAATCTTGATTTACACCTTTGTTATCAATAATCCTGATCATTTTTTAAATATAAGTCTAGATAAGTTTTTGCAGTATCCTTTTTAGTTTGATAACGAAGTTGAGTTTAGCAAAGTCACCAAACTTTCGAATCCTAAAATAAGAGGACAGTATCGAAATAGCGAAACTCGCAGTTAAAGAATTGTGTTGATTTCTTATAATCCCCCTGTATAACTTATGACTCAAGTGAATAAAGAATCACGTTGAAAGAGGATCACAGTGAGTTTCCATCGGATTTCCAATTGTACATTGAAAATATATTGTCAGTAAATAAATCATGCGAAAATCTTGATTTCGACAAAAAAGATTTTAAAAAAAGTTTAAATTGTTCTTTTCGAAAGAAACACATTTTAATCTAAGTACATGGGAATGTGTCAAAGAGACAACAATCCGACCAAAGATCAGAAAACAGCCCAAGACCACTAATTGTTCTTCAACACAGCTAGGAAATCCCGCAACCGGAGTCGAGCTTCAGCTGGCCCCCAAACTAAAATGTGTACTAGTTCAGACAAAATGGATGTCACCCTTAACTCCAAAACATATAAATGAACTCAAATTAAAAAATCATACAAGACTAAGAAAGGCCATAGGCCATGAGTTATCCAGAACGTCTTCTAAATGGTTTATTGCTACAATAAGATACAAACGTCTATACTCATTTTGAAAGAGTTTGTTTGAATAATTTGACAGACCACCCAATATAATGCTTTTAAGGTTGTTTGTGAGAAAATATATGTCATTTAAGTATACAATACAATGGAGGAAGATCCATGCCTTTATCTTTGAAATTAAAATGAATTAAAAACAGGATTCCGGATTTTTTTTTTTGTAAGAAGACATAAAAGGAAAAATGTTTTGTCTCCGAGTGAATTTCTATGCACAATGACTTCATAAAACAATTTATGCAATTTGGATTAAACACTCAACGAATATGCTTTCTGATATCCTCCGAAAAATAAGACGAAGACAGCCGGCTATTAAGTTTTTTTCTAACGACAGTAATATAAGTATAAGTATAAATAACAAAATTTAAAGAATTGCAAACATTATTTCAACTATGGCAATAGTAAATATAGTTGTCATTACACGTAGTTGCGCTATCTGTTTTTATTCTCTCAAAATATACAACATGTACAAACTATGATAATAGACATAGGTCATCCAAAATGCTTTATCCGTTCATCGTATACCCCTTTGATATGTATGGCTAATTGACAAAATATGAGCAGATCTAGGATTTGAGATGTGACTTACGCTATTTTTTAGAGTTGTTTTGACATATAATGTGAAAAATTTAGATTGTCTTTCGATTGTTGGGTGCGACAAAGACAAGGCAGGTTTTCAGGGTCGATGCCACTGCTGGTGGACGTTTCGTCCCCGAGGGTATCACCAGCCCAGTAGTCAGTACTTCGGTGTTGACATGGATATAAATTATATGGTCATTTTTTATAAATTAACTGTTTGCAAAAGTATGAACTATTCAAAATACTAAGGATTTTCTTTCCCAGGCATAGATAACCTTAGCCGTATTTGGCACAACTTTTTGGAATTTTGTGTCATAAATGCATTTCAACTTTATACTTGATTGGCTTTCTAACTATTTTGATCTGAGCGTCACTGATGAGTCTTATGTAGACGAAGCGCGCGTCTGGCGTATTAAATTATAAGCCTGTTACCTTTGATAACTATTAGCCCACGCTTTAATTCAAATGTTGTTTTAGGTAAATATGATAAACCCGTATATTATTCGTCATGGTTTTTTACTTGAATGAAGCTTTTCAGTCGTTATCAAAACCCGATTATGTTTGAAGTTTTTAAGATGAATCTATTTACATCATTTGTTTTTTTATGTCACTACTGTTCATGTTTGCACTTTCCTAAGTCAGGAATCTGATGTTCAGTAGTTGTCGTTTGTTGATGTTGTTCATAAGTGATTTTCGTTTCTCGTTTTTTATATAGATTAGACCGTTGGTTTTCCCGTTTGAATGGTTTTACACTAGTCATTTTTGGGGCCCTTTATAGCTTGCTGTTCGGTGTGAGCCAAGGCTCCGTGTTGAACACCGTACTGTGACTTTTAATGGTTTACTTTTGTAAATTGTGTCTTGGATGGAGAGTTGTCTCATTGGCACTCATACTTCATCTTCTTATATCTATTAACAGCGTTTAAAACTCGTGTTTATACGGACAAAAAACACTCATTAGCAATCGTTAGATATGAGACATGAGAATAGTCTTATAGCACACTCTTTCGGTTATAATTCAATTTATCTTTCATATGTCAATCCTATCAATTATATAATCCTCTGGTGACGTTGATACATGATAGTTCAAAATTGTGGAACAAATTTACTTTTAGCTATTCCTGATTCATTTTGATAATCTGTAATATTTGAGAGAAAAGTAGTGTGTTTAGGGTTAACTCTGAAATCAATTATTATAACGTAAAATAACAATCGATCGCAGTTCTCTTTTTTTTCTTTTGAGTACTTGTATGCATAAATACTTTCTCTATTTTTGGCGTTAATCATGTAAATGAAGCGTGAACTTTTATTTTTTTTTTATTTTTGTATTTACATTTGATTCTGTCTTTAAAAAAGTTATCAATCTTTCCTTTTTATTAAAAAGATACATTCACATGAATACTTTGACGATTTTGCCACGTGATCTGTTGACCTCTAGCGTTGCTTTGAAATTGCTGTAAGTATTGATTATCAATAACTGCTACCAAAAAATATCAAATGCCATGCTGGCAAAAAGCTTCAAGTTTTTCGCAGAAATATTCAATGCAAGGTTTATTTATGTTTCCTGATATACTATTTCTTGACCGACCTTAGGATATTATTTATGCATTAACCATAATTACGACAGTCTGAACTTTGATACTACTGTTTATTTCTGAAAACATTTGCTTAAAGTACAGCAAGGTCAAAGTTGTGTATTGATTCATTTTTGTTATTATTCTAAAAAAAAACAGTATAATAAAAATACTTAGGTAAATTAGAAAAGGGGAAAGTCAATAAAAGCTGTCAAATTAAACGTCATCAACAAACGGAACGAGTGTAACAAACCTGTCATATTCCTGACTTGGTAAAGGTATTCTCTGAAAAAATAGTGAGTTAGACCTGGTGTTCGAGCTAGCCTAAACTCCTAATCGTATGACATTTGTTTATAGTTCCATTATATTGACAAAATTGGGTGAGCGACTCAAACAGATGTTATAGGTTAATGTGACTTTAATTTGGATTCAGCAGCGAAAACTTATGAAAACATAGGTCACAGACATACAACACAACTGACTAAAAAATTAAAACAAACCTACACATGAATTTAACAAAGACGCCAACGAAAAAGTTGATGTACTTTATTGTGAAGTTTGGTATAAAGTTTAAATGTATCCAGTTAACATTTATGCCATCATGTTTCCCTTTTTGGAAGCTGTTGGGGAATATTATTTATTACTTACACATAAGAGGTTTCTTCAGCATTTAAATTTATAGTACGAAATTACAACGATCAATACAATGATTTTGTGAAAACCTCAGCGACCTAACATTACAATGATTTAAAACTTTTCTGAAGGGGAACACACAGTCTTGAAAAAGTTAGGTGTTATTAACATGCATTAAGCAAAATAGACGTTATGAAAACATGAAATAAAAAAGTCAAATAGCTGTCATCAGCACTAGTTTGTGAAGTAACAGGCACATTATAATAGAGATTTCCAATAAAATGACATACGTACGTAATTAGACGTACGAACCTAATGGGACGGATTATTGCCAACCATCGAGTTTGATTAAATACGTCGCTTAAGTTTAAACAAAGAATTCCAAGACTTTTAAAATCACACATTGGAATTTTCGACCCTATAAAAATAAATTATCATAACGAAAAATGATAGAAATATTGCATTTTCGTTTATGGTTTTCCAGATTCCCGCCTTTATTTTACTGACATAAGATCACGTATTGTATCCCATACCTATCATACGTACGATTCGAGTTATCTTTCATGTTTTTGATTATGACAATTATTTTTCAATATACTTTGCAGATGAACGCCCCATTATATTTTTTTCTGTCTTTCTTTATAGTTTATCTATCTTTTTTATTATATTTGATGCGGGGAAAATATTTAGAAGGATATGTTTCTGACATTTTCAGAAATATCGAAAGTAGAATTTTTCAGAATCTGTCTCTTTATAAATGTTAACAATTCAGATAAAATTATCGCTTCTTTTTAATTTATTAACAAAAGTATTTTTCATTTATTATAAAATTTATTGATAACGAAATTCCTATATATGTTGTTTTTTTTAATAGAATTAAGGTGTGTTCGATTAGGGATTGTTCTGTATTGATTTGTTTAACGGGAATGCTATCGAAGTCCAAATACAAAAGATATTTCCAGGGAATAGATTTGATATCCCTTGAAGTGAACTAATTTAGAGCATTTTATCCATTTTATTGATAAATAACTAAAAGCGGGGTTACCGAATTCATTTTAATGAAGAAATCATTAACGGAAATGTGTAAGGTAAGTAACATTGAAGAACATTATATATTAAGATTTCGTTGCCACATGCGGATCCAAGATGCAATTTAGAATGAACAAGGTAGATACAAATATATTTTTTAAGTAACAGACAAAGTATAATTCGCAAAAAACTGATCCAAACATGAGGTCATAACTGTGAAACTGATATGATGCTTGCTTTTTTTTTTTAATTTTTTGACAACGAACTTGTTACTTTTGGTGGGTAAAGTTTCAACAGACACTTGGCATTCCTACATTTTATGTAGTACTCTTCTATCATGTTTAACATGAGCAAGACTAAATAGTTCTCCCAGTTATTATCATCAATACATGTTGACAAAAGCTACACGTATAAGTTAAGAGACATAGTGGATCTTAAACTTAGTCGTATCCCCAAATCTGTACAAAATCATCTTAGAGGAGGTAATACATATAATTCTGTCATTTTTTTTTATCAGGAACCTATCTGAATTCTAAATACTTAACCGAATACTGAGAATTAAGCCTTTAACCAGAAGTTTCATTGAAATATATTGATTAAATGCGCACTAGAAATATTATTTCATGATAGAATTCCACAAATCTGGATTTTTCATAAATAGTATCTTGTTGCTATTGTTTGACCTATCAAGTGTATGATCACCTACACCTATTTTGCGATTCATTTTTTCAAGTAACCGTCCACTCCCTACTGGCATTGACGTCTTTAAACCAAAGTGAGGCTTTTATCTGCCAAGTTTTAATCATTTGCCTCACCAGAAATAAAATTCAAGTTACGCTACTGTCGATTGATTGATAGTTGGTTGGTCAACGTCCAGTTGCATATATTTCATGTAATATTAACATTTAGAGAGCGTGACATTATATCTAAAAGAGTCATCGGTTTTAACGTCCCAACTCTAAACGGACGGGACTGCGTACTTGTACATCCCGCACATCTAAACGAACTATCCACTTTGGCAATGGTTTAACGGAACAAGATCAATAGTGACCATATTTCTATTCCCTTGATCATCTTTTAGAATAAAAATGTCATTACTCGGCATAACCAACCCATCTGACCGTATGTCGGCCTATTGCATTGATGGATGACGGTAGGTAGCATAGACTGCATGGATTTTTGACTCGTTGAATACACATACTTTGTTGGAACAGATGCTATTTAAAAATTAGCGTAATCTGCTATTTTCATTCTTTACATATTTTATTATTAAATTTGAAATGATTTTATTGATAACAACCTTTCAAGGGAATAACTAATTCAGTTACCGGTAATCAAATGCACCGATCATTACTTTATCATTTCACTTGACCCATATATTTATCTCTCAAACAGTGATTTCTTAAACTACCAAATCAAAATTTTAAAAGTATCAAAAAATAAAAATAGTGGAATTTGAATCGAGATGATATTCTAATTTTTTATTTATAAGTTATAAGATTAAAACAAGAGTTTCAAACACGCCGGAATGTAAAAGGTGTACATGAATTGTTTTTTCTTTTTTTTTTAGCATACTTCTTTATTTGTTTCAAGAAACTTTTGTTAGAGGTAGTAATTCAGATCACTGATGCATCTTTCTGGTAGTTGTTTGTCACCATTCCGTAGAATTTTACCAAATGGAATTATGAGGACGCATCGTCAAGCAAAAATATGATTACACTTTACTGAATCAGTTAACATTTTTACTTCTTGTCTTTAATTATAATGATGCATTGATTCTAGGAAGAGTCCGTACAAACGTATGCGTAATTTAACTTCATTGCTCTTAAATTGCTTTTCTAAAATGTTTGGCGTTTAACTTATGCAAATACGTATGAAAAACGGACATGTACGGAATATTTGAATGACGTTTTGAAGTAGGATGATCATTTTAGTTTTATGACCAACTTATGATAACAAAGGGATATGATATTTACTGGTCTGTTCATCCGTTCGTTCTTCCGTTCCGTTCCGTTCAAAATATAAAACGTTTAAAAGTATATACCAATTTATAGTTTGACCTGGATTTAGTGGTCCGCTGCACATGGAAATATGATCATGTGAAGGGGCACGATGTCTTAAAGCCACATATTCTTGCTGCAAATGTTCTGATTAATACATGTACATGTATATTATCCTCCATTTTCATTATTGTCGCTTTGGTCTTGTGGTAGCGTGCTCGCCTCGACAGTAACCCCTCCAGGCTGACCGGGGAATAGAAATTTGGTCACTATTGGTCTTGTTCCGACCAGCAGTTAAACCATTGCCAAAGTGGGGCGTCCGTTTGACTGTGCGGGATGTACATCTACGCAATCACTTCCGGTCAGAGTGGAGACGTTAAATTAGATGCTTCTGGTAGAAAGAATGCCACGCTCTCTGCACGTGTAATATGCATGAAATATTTGCCATTGACTTTAAGCAACCAACTATCTATCCATCGACAGTAGCGTACCTTAGATTTCATTGCTGATGAGGCAAATGATTTAAATTTTGGCAGTCAAAGCCTCAACTTGGTTAAAATACGTCAATGCCAATAGAGAGTAGATGGTTAGTTAAAAGTCTGAATCGCAAAATAGTTTTCAGCATTTACAAATGCAAGAAAAATCATAATTTTAAACACGTCTGATTTATTATTTAATTGAATGTTGTTATCGGACACTAAGAGACAAAAAAGTGCATGCATATTCAGGATAAGTAAAACAAAATAATACAATAGATATGTACACTAGGTCGACCATGATAACAGCATAAATTTCAATTGTACCTGGAAAAAAGAGCATGTTACATAGGGTCTAACATTTTGTATGGCTACAGACCCACTATGGATCCTTGGTTCTGTTCCGTGTAGAACTAATGTACGCACCTACATTAGATTTGTTGAAACACTACTCCTACTAGACGTGGCTGTGTATTTATACTTTCCTGACAACCAAACGGACGACCTTTTTAAACATGTTATAAAGTTGAATATAATCTTATAGAGTACATACTGGTACATCCTGCAACGCTAAGGAAACACCCCAAAAAAAAGGGTGGAGGGGTGTAGGTGACCATACTTTTGATAGACACAAAGATCCTGTCTATGAAAAATCCAGATTTGTGGAATTTTATCACGAAATAATAATATGTTCAGTGCGCATTAAATCAAAATATTTTAATGAAACTGCTGGTTAAAGGTATAATTTTCTCGGAGTTCAGTATTTTTGTGATTTTACTTTTTTCAGTATTCAATTACAGACAGGTCCTGATCAAAACAAAAAATAATTGACAGAATTATATGTATGACCTCCTCTAAAATGTTTTTGTATATATTTAGTGATATTAAAGTTTAAGATCCACTATGTCTTTTAACTTCATACGTTTAGCTTTTGTCAAAATGCATGGAATACAATAACTGGGTGAACTATGAAGTCTTGCTTATATTAACCACGGTACGTATCAGTAGGAAGAGTACTACATAAAATGCAGGAATGCCTTGTGTCTGTTTAAAACTACGTCTACCTAAAGTAACAAGTTCGTTTGCCAAAAACGAAATCAAGCATCATGTCAGATTCACAGTTATGACATCTTGTTTGAATCATTTTTTTTTTTTTTGTGAGGTATACCTTGTCTGTTCCTTAAAAAAAGATATTTGACTCTACCGTGTTCATTTTATGAAAGAAAGTTTGACGTATATTTTTCAAGACGTTAATAACGAGAAATGAATGAGTAAAGAGAAAAGCAGTCAACGTTTTGAACCGTCGTCACTCTGTATATTCTATACTATGAAATACACGGTATATATTTTCTCTTTATCTCTCTTTTTTAATGGTCAAACATTTGATGAGGCTGTTGCCTCATTGCGTCAATGGAAGCTACACAACTGCTCGAATGAGAGAAGAATTGGGCTCGATCCTCGCCCGGTTCAAATCGAAGATTGACTGCATCTCTGCCAAGCACGCAATATTTAGGAGTAAGAGCAAAGATGGCTCGGTCCGGAGTCAGAATCATGTGTCCGAGTAGGGTGACATGTCTTCCTGCGGTATAATAAAAAGTCTGGTTCATATTCATCTTCTCGTCCTAAATATGTATATGTGAAATACATATGCAACGAACATTTATATATATGAACCTACATCCTAGTAATACTTATATTTTATATTCTACTTCTGACGTTGCCTAGATCCCCCTTTCAAAATCCTGGATCCGCATCTGGCAACGAAATCTTATTATCTTATGTTGTTCTAGGTTTCTTTCCTAACACATTTCCGTTAATTATTTATGCAGTAACACGAATTCTGTGGACACCCCCCCCCCCCCCCCCCCCCCCAATAATTTATTTTTAAGACAATGAAATTGATAAAATACTATAAGTTAATTTGCTTCAAGGGATATTGAAAAAAAAAAAATTGCCTGGAAATGTCTTTCGTATTTGGACTCCTTTACATTCTCGTAAAACAAAACAACACAGAACAATCCTTAATCGGGCACACCGTCTACAATACAACCAATATAGGGAATTTTTTATCAACACATTTTATAATGAACGAAAAATACTATTGTTTAGACATTAATTGGCAGCGATAGTTTTATCTCAGTTTTCAACTTTTGTAAAGAGAAAGATTCTGACAAACACTGGTTTCGATATTTCTGATATTGTCAGAAATGATATCCTTCTTTAACAGCAAATATAATAAAAAGATAGAGAAAGAGAGAAGGAAGAAAAAAGGAAAGAAAGAAAAACATCGAATAACGAAAAATAAACATAATGGGCCGTTCATCTGCAAAGTATATTGAAAAATAATTTTCATAATCAAAACCATGAAAGATAACTCAAATCGATCGTATGATAGGTATGGAATACGTGTGTTTATACGTAATCTGATGATTGTCAGTGAAACTAAAGGCAAGAATCTGGAGAACCACGTGATAAATGAAAATGGAAGATTTCTATTATTTTTCGTCATGCTAAAATTATTTTATATAAACGAAAATTCCTGTGTGTGATTTGTCTTGGAATTCTTTGTTTAAACTTGAGCGACGTATTTAAACAAATTCAATGGTTGGAAAAAAACAGTCCCATTAAGTCCGTACGTCGAGTTACGTACGTATGTCATTTTATTGGAAATGTCTATGATCTGGTAATATATTGTTGTCATAGTTGATACGTTAGTTGCTATAAAATTAGTTTTTGATTGCCTTATTATTTCTGGTTCTTTCTTCCTTTACTATCGACACATTCTATGTAATTATATATATATTATGATCTCCTATAAACTCTACTTTTATTCTGTAAGTGTTTGAAATATAGGACATTAAAGAGTAAACATTGGCTTGCTTTTTTTTATTCTCATTAAGGTCTTTGAACGACAACAATCTAACTAGCGTACCTGATGGTGTTTTAAGGAACAATGTAGCACTGATAATATTGTAAGTAGAACATAACTTCATTCATTTACGTTGTTTGTTGATAGTATTTACCTAATAAAAAATGCTATACTCATATTTGAGTTGGTATCGGAAACCTTTGCCCTGGTCATTTTTTTCGAATATATAGGCTTTATATTAATAAAATTGAAAATGGATATGGGAAATGTGTCAAAGAGACAACAATCCGACCAAAAAGCAGAAAACCGCCAAAGGCCACTAATGGGTGTTCAACACAGCGAGATAATCTCGCACCTAGAGGCGGTCTTCAGATGGCCCATTATCTAAAATGTGTATTAGTTCAGAGAAAATGGACGTCACACTAAACCCCAAAACACATAATTAAACTAAAATAAAAAAAAAACATACAAGAATCACAAAGGCCAGAGGCTATGAGTTGTCAAGAACGTCTTCTAACTGGTTTATTACTGCAATAAGATAGAAACTATTTTAATCATTTGGGAAGAGTTTGTTTGAATTATTAGGCAGACCAACCAATATAATGCTTTTAAAGTTGTTTGTGAGAACAATTGTGTCATTTTAATATACAATACAATGGAGGAAAATCCATGCCTTTATCTTTGAAGTTCAAAGGAATTAAAAATAAAATTCATGATTTTTTTCTTTGAGATGACATGAAAAGAATCATGTTGTGTTTTCGAGTGAATTACAATGCACAATGACTACATCAAACAATTCATGCAATGTGTATTAAACACTCAACGAATATTTTTTCTGATATCGTCCCAAATATAAGACGAAGACAGCCGGCTATTACGTTGTGTCTAAAGACAAAACAATAATACAAATATAAGTATTTTAACAGAATTTGAAACAATCGATTGCAGTTGTTTGTCTTTTGATTACTTGTATGCACAAATATTCCCTCTGTATTTTGGCGTTAACGAAGCGTGAACTTTTATTTTTTTTCAATTTTGTATTTTTATTTGGTTATGTCTTAAAAAGTTATTATATTTTTCCTTTTTTAAAAGATTCCTCCAAAGGAATACTTTGACGATTTTGCCACCTGATCTGTTGTCCTCCAACGTTGCTTTGCAAGTACTGTAAGTTTGATTATCAATAACTGCTACCAAAAACTATCAAATGCGATGCTGGCTAAAAGCTTCATTTTTTTCGAAGAAATCTTCAATGCACAGTTTGTTTATCATTCCTGAAATACTATTTGTCGACCGACCTTAGGATATTATTTATGCATTAACCATAATTACGACAATCTGAACTTTAATACTACTGTTTATTTCTGAAAACATAAAAATAGTCAAAATTGTGGAACAAAGTATTATTTTCGCTATTCCTGATTAATTTTGATAATCTGTAAAAGCTGAGGGAGAGGTAATGTGTTTAGGATTGACTCTGATATCAATTATCATTGCGTAAAATAAGTTGTAAATCGAAACAATCGATTGCATATTGTCAATATAAAATAATTGTCAATATAAAAATATGTTTCACAATAATTCAATTCACTCGAGATCAAAATCAAATTTGATATGGTGGTATGGTAATTAACATTATCATAAAGGCAACAGTTGTATATCGCTGTTCGATAGTGATAAATTCATAAAACAAAAATATATCCGGGTTAAAACTAAAACTGAAGGAAACACATCAACTATAAGAGCAAAACAACGAAACAACAGAAACACAGAACTGCAAAAAAAAAAAAAAAACAGACGCCAACATTCATAGAAACGTACTATTTGATAACAACTGCCAAAGTCCTGACTTGGTACAGGGCTATTTAAGAAAAATGGTGAGTTGAACGTTGTTTTATTGCTGACAAAACGTCCCGCTTATATGGCAATGTTAAAAATACCGCTATAATGATAACATTGCGTGACAGGAATTCAGTACAAACAAACACAAGAACAGTCAAAACAGAGAAATGCATAAATGGATAATATAGAAGTACATTACAACATGTAAATGCAGAATAACAAAAGACATCTCCGAAGAATTTACAACATTACACCAGGACACACCAAACGAAGTTTTGAATTTTCCCTGAACCTCGTTATTTATTTTTTTTTTTCATTTTACTTTTTAGATATTTGGCTTAAGTGTAACTGATATCATGTACAAAACAATTCAGTGTAATATATGGCGACGTATCTTTACCAAAGTTAATATATGCAGCTAAAATGAGACTATTGTAAACCTTTCAGCATTCTATCGATAATCCAGTTTGTACAAACATTACTTCCAATTTGGAAAACAATTAATTCTTAACACAAATAAATCGAAGGTTTTACTGAATGAACAACCTCACTGACATATCACAATATAACCAAGGTCGTTAAGAAAAATATTTTCAAAGTCAATAATAAGTTAAAGGTAAAGTGTATAAGATCATAATTTGAACAATTTTTGCGTCTTAAGATGTGTTGTTTCGAGTTGAAATTTTATTGTTTGGTTAATTCTTGGTATGATGAAAACATGGAATAAGAGAATTTCTAAATAAATAACTTCTATATAATGTGTTGCTCAAAGTACAGCAAGGTGAAAGTTGAGTATTGATTCATTTTTTCTAATTATTACGCTGAAGTGCGATGGTCTAAGTGTGACGTTGTGTATACTAGCTTAATGCAAGGGTCTGAAGTTCAAATACCCTTTAATGTGGCGGTGTAGTGGTAAGCGTGCTAGTCTAACATAAAGAAAGTCGAGTTTTATTTCTGGTCAGGTCAAACAATAGACTTTAATTTTTAATTTTCTAATTATTCGCTAAGCACACAACAGTATGGAGTTGGAAAATGGACCGGATGGCTCAGATTAAGTATAATGGATTCGAGTTGCAGGGCACGTTTTTATATTGAGTGTTCAATTGCGATAAAAAAAAAACGGGTTCAGCGCGGCGGTCTATAGTACTAACTAAGCAGGATACATTTAATTTTATCAAATATACTAGTAACTTTTTCTTGTCATGTCATAGCTAAGAAATTGCCCACAGCACTCATTCATCTATTTATCTGATATCATAACAGTTTTTAAGAAATAAAAACCATCAAGTACATTTATGCTTGACTCATAATGAGCTTGTTCTGTCAAAAGCTTGAGAATTAGCTGCTTCTCCGCTGAGCAGACAAAATTGAGAAGTACACCAAGTTTGGACCATTCGGGTTTATTTTGGCCTAACTCATTACAGAAAATTAATACTGTAAACACAGTAAAATTACTAAGATTGCATGTTTTCTTACAAAGCAGGATTCATCTCAAGAATAAAACAAAATTATAGCTACTTGATAAAACGAAAACTTTGCTAATATTTAATTTTATTTTATTATTAAGTTGTCCACACACAATCATGTGATGTATACTTGAAAAGAAGTCAAAATTGATATTAAGATCAAGACATTTTATTTGACGTACAAAACGTTTGCGGCATACATTAAACATGCTTCCGAACACTGGTTAGCCTATCTACAGACCAAGATCATCTTTTGCCGCCTTCGTCCCCATGGTTTGCTGTCTGACTTAGTTTTACATATTTTTGTAACCTACACCTTTAATGCTCAAAACTGTTTGGGACTTGAATCGTTCATTTCATTCTGTTCCCTTTCCTTTGTACGCACAAAACCTTCATCTACAAATCTTATTCTCCTGCCTGTGAATTCATTTATAGTTTAATGACGTTGTATTTGAAAACGTCACAATATCCAAACGTCATGCAAAACCATCGCACTTCACCGAAAGGACCATCGCACTTCGGCGTAGACCATCGCATATCAGCGTGACAATCGCACTTCAGCCTGACCATCGCACCTCCGAGTCCTACATATGTTTCACAATATTTCAATTCATCGAGATCAAAATTAAATTTGATGTTGCGGCATGGTAATTACCATTATTATAAAGGCAACAGTAGTATACCGCTGTTCAATAGTTATAAATCTATAAAGCAAAAATAGTAGGGTGTCCAGTGTCAAAAATGTCCTCTAGTTAACGAGTTTAAGTTAACGGATAACACACGACAATTTCTGTTTGCAAATTATAGGAAAATCTTTATATTTCACAATCATGATTGTCGTCGTAAGTTCCCATGGTCAGGATTTTCTACATTTCATGTTTTTACAGAGTATCCCCAGATACCGTATTGTACGGGAAATCTTTAACATGAAAAATAGAATGATAACGCTCTTTATTGGTGGTTAAAATTGTAATTATGATATAGTTTATGTTTCAAATATTTCATATAACAAACAAAAAAAGGAAAATATTTAAGTCATTATAGTATTATTATTTCAGCATTTTATAAAGACTAAAATTTTACCCGAAATTTACAATATTCTAATCGAAAGAAAATTATAACGTGTGTCATCACGATAGTTTTTTACTTTTATTAAAGCAATAAGACAGAGTGTATGTGTTTGCCAAATTTCGTGTGTGAAATAAAAATAGTTTTGAAGAAATTAGCAATTAAAAACACAAATTAAGTCACCATTTTGGCATTGATTAAACACGGATTTTCCCGTGACATTAATTATGTTGGTGCCTACACTATTAGATCATGAACAAGGACAGTGGTCATTCAATACATTTTTCATCTTTGCTTGTTGTGTGGTTGATTTATTTGTTTTGAATAGCCAGCTAACTTTGAAAATTATTGTTTTCTCAGGAGGAATATGGTTTGTGTCTGTTAATCAATACTTTAAACTTTTTATTAAATAGATAGTTTTGTTATGATTGTAGAATAAGAATCAAATCGGTCGATTTCGTTTCACATCCGGAATATGGCATATCAAGTCATGCATGATGTTTTCGACCTAAATCCACCTCGGTGTGAATTACAACAAAAATGTATCACCGTATATGCTATAAATTATACACCAGAAGACACAACTGCAATAATTTCAAAGCTAAATTGGAAATAGGTTTGTCCGAGCTAACCACTGAAACCAATGACCTATATGTGCCAAGCTGGCAACATGAAAATAATTTCCGGATTGACTTTTTTTTCATCTGTTGCCTACGCATGCTTATTTTTTTCCGAGGCTGTGCTGCGCGATTTTTTTTTTTTTTTTTTTTTGTTACTGTTGTACACATTTATATCCTCAACTATCTTGCATTTCATGTTGCAGTGTTTCATTTTCATCCGGTCTTTTGCGAAGTCATTTATTTTCAGTTCATACCAGGCCAAGTTATTGATTTTCAAAATCCTCATCTACTCCCTCCTATCGAAATCAATTGGTCGTTACCTTACTAAAAGCTAATGAAAGCACATCATCAATGTATCGTCTGGGAAAAGTATGATTATAAACACCATTACCGTAAAAACTAGTATTCTATTGGTAAAGAATGTTTAACAAACTGACTGAATTATGTCGAAATTCTTAGAGAAAAGGATTATATATTTTTTATATGCTTGTCCCAATTCAGGATCGAGCCGGAATTTGAGTTGTTGTTGTTGGTTCATGTCTGTGAAATATGTTTTGGTTAATTGTTTTGTTATAAATTAGGCCGTTAGTTTTTTTTCAATTAAATTGTGTCAATTTTTTATATCTGGGCCTTTTATATGGATTTTTCACATTGTTGAAGGCCGTATGGTTGCCTATAACTGCTTACTTCCACATCTCCTTATTTATATATTGATACAAGTATTACATAAAATTTACATTATCAATGTTCCATGTAGATGAGGTAAGGTCAGATGAAGTCTGCCACAAAGACATGTACAATTTGCTACCATTCCATACATCAAATATCCGTATCTTATGTAAAAATTCCAAATTAGGAAATTTTAATAGGTCAGGGTCACTGTTATCTAACAGCTGAATGATAATTGTAAAAGTGCTCCCTATATGTACAATTGTCAATCTCGTACAATAATTGGCAACATAAATATCAAATTAGTCCTAAATATAGAAATTATAGTTATAATCCTTTAAATTATTCGCATTTATTTAGCTATAAACGCATATACATGTATGTAAAGGGGCGGGCAGCTGTCTAAACGTGACTCTGCGTTTTCCTTCAAATTTTAGCTTTGACCTTTGAACCAAATTTAAGAAAATCGTGACCACCATTTGAGACCTTCCTAAAATAAAATTTGAATTCGAAATCACGAATTGAAATTGTTATCACGAATTGTATGATTTGTTATAACAGATCAAATTTGTGATAACGAATTGGTGGAAATCATTATAACAGATTTTGTAATTCATAATTACGAACTAAATTCGTTATCACAATTTTTTGTAATTTTTGATAAAGAATTCAAAGCGCTATAACGAATTGTATAATTGATTATAACGGATTATATTCGTGATAACTAATTTGTGGAATTAGTTATCACAGTTTTATATTGTAATATGTGATTTCGGATTAAAATTCATTATTACAGATTATTACATTCAATTCAATTCTTTATAACTTTAAGCACATTATGCTTATCAGTGCAATAAATACAAATACATTTTTATAACACAACATGACATAATACATCAGAGAAGCAAATAAATATTATATAAATAGCACATAGCTGAGAGGGTGATAGAGCAGATTGTTACAAGAAAACATTGGCAACTGAGGCGAAGCCAAGGTTGACAATGTTTTTTCGAGGGGTAACAATCTGCTCTATCACCCTCTCAGTTATGTGTTATTTAATTTATTATACTGAATGTTCTGTTATTACTGTGTACTAAATTTTAAATTCAAAGTAATAAACTATGTACATAACAATCATCTGTATTTAATAAAGCGCACACTCACTTCATCAAGCGTCTCCGCGAAGGGTAATAGAGTATTTGCCATGGGATAGAGTAAATTGTCTCCCTCGTATTAACCAATCAAAATCTGGCATTTTGACATGAAGTATAATAACAAGTATTGTGCACTAAGAGTTCAGTTCTATGATTAAGTTTATTAAATAATAATTTACACAAATTACGCAAATCTTTGACATTTTCAATGCTGAGAAGTTGAACTAATTTGAACGACGATGGACGCCTATAATAATAAGGTTTAATAAACTGTATCCTTAAATCTCTATAGCATTCACATTGTAAAACAAAATGAAATTCATCTTCAGTGGTATTCAAAGAACAAAGAGTACACTTTCTGTCTAATCTACTTACTCCATGATAACGGCCTACTTCAACAAACAAGTTACGTGAAGACAATCTTAGCCGAGTTAAATACACTCTAAAATTCATATGTTTAGTGAGATAATTCTGCAAACATACATTATTGACAATATATTTATATAAATAACATTAAGATGAAATGTTCATTTGAGCATTTAAAGTCTGTTTTGCTTGATCATATATCCTTGTTTTTACAATCAATAATAAATTTGTATCAAATATCAAATTGTCTTGGTTATACCAAATCTCATTTAAACCTAAGGTAAATAATACTTGTTGTAGTTGATAAACAAACTGCTTCTTATGTTACAGAAATTATACAGTTGTTCCCTTTAACAGTTTTTAAGAATACAGTTGCTTATGGATAATAATTTTAACCAGTACGTCACTATTTTGTACATTCTAAAATATATCAAAGTATATCTACCCAATTTAAAATAAACCATAACATTTGTTGTACACTGTTTGACACCTAATATATTTTTGCAAAAATTAAGTTGTATTTTTTCAATATTTGGAGGTTTATGGAAGCCCCATATATCACACCCCTAACATAGAATACTCCTAGTATAAGTATCAAACAAATTCAAATATGTAAAAACATTCAAATACAATGACGAAACCTTCGACTTTAAACCAAATACAGCTTTTCTACTTTGCTCAGCTTTTGAGCTTTAACAAATTTACCGTTAGAATTTAACAGTACATCAAGGTAACAAATTTCATCCACTATGTCAATAGCATTGCCATCATAATACCAGATTTCTTCGTCTTTCACAAAACCTCCGTTTCTAAATACCATAATTTTTGTTTTGGAAATATATTCAGTCAAACCCCATTTACAAGTATATAATAAAAGTGTGTCTAACATATCTTGCAAGCCAGTAACTGAATCAGAAAATAAAATGATGTCATCAGCGTGCATATTAAAAAATAATGATAAATCTTGTACTTCATATGGTATATTACTATTACGTAGGAATTCCATTTCAAAGTCATTGACATATAACGAAAAAAGTATAGGGGAAAGAACTTCCCCTTGCATAAGACCAACCTGACTTGTAAACTGCTCAGAATAAAAACCATCAATTTTTACACATACTTTTACTGTAGATTACATTGATTTTAAAACAGACAGCAATTTTCCTGTTATACCAACTCTTCACAGTTTCAACCATAAGTAAAGTCTGGATACGGAGTCAAATGCCTGTTTGTAGTCAACGAAGCAGCAATATAAACGTTTTTTTTTTCTTGAAAAGTGCCTTCTTGACAAGTGTCAACAAACAATAAATTGCATCAACAGTGCTGTTACCAGGGCAAAATCCAAATTGCGCATCGTGGATAATATCATTGTTCTCAGACCATTTTATTAGCCTTGAATTCATAATAGATTAAATACTTTCGCTAAATTACTGACCAAACTGATTCCACGATAGTTCGTTGGATCGGACGAGTCATCTTTTTTAAAAACAGGAATTAACACTGCGAGTGCCCAAGCTTTCGAAAAATAGTCCTGACGCTAATATCCTATTGAACATTTCCTCTAGGAATGGTAGCAGAATATCCTTGAATTCAATGAATAATTCGTTAAAGAAAAGGGACGAAAGATACCAGAGGGACAGTCAAACTCAGAGATCGAAAACAAACCGACAATGCCATGGCCAAAAAAAAAAGACAAACAGACAAATAATAGTACAGATTACACAACATAGAAAAATAAAGACTAAGCAACACGAACCCCACCAAAAACTTGGGGTGATCTCGGGTGCTCCGGTAGGGTAAGCAGATCCTGCTCCACATGTAGCACCCGTCGTGTTGCTTATGTTATTACAAATCCGGTAAATAGTCTAATTCGGTAGGTCACATTCATGAAAAGGGAAGGGTATTGTAGTTACGACATAAGGAACATATCCGATATCATCTGTGAAACGGTTATTCCATAACGGTCAACCAACTCGTGATGGCGTCCGTAAAATTTACGAAGGGATGATTTCAACTTCACCATTTGTAACTCTTGGTTTAATAGCTTCTTTGTGAGCAGCAATCCTCTATCAAGGAAATCATGATAGGAAATACAAGCCCGGGCATATCGTATCACTTGGGAGATATATACTCCGTATGCAGGCGCTGCTGGAATGTACCATCAGTATTATGACTTTTACCACGTTTAAAGTTAGAAATGCACTTCAGAATTTCATCTTGTGCATATATGTTGTTTCGGAAACGGTCTCTGGACTATCGACTGTTTCATTAATACCATCATTTGTGACCAAATTTCTTAAATGCCCGAAGAATTCTGAAAGTGACACATCACAAGTTTTGGCTCTCTTCTTTTGAAACAGTCCATAATATTTTTGTGGGTCGCTTTTATGCAATGCAGCTATCATATCACCCTATTGACGCTTATAGTTTCTTTTTGGTTTATTTTCTATACGCTTGTACTGTCAGACTGTTCAGACATAACTAATATTTGATGTTTTCAACATTTTTGTCTCTATTAAAAATATACAAAGAACTTTTATAGAAGAGGGGCGAAAGATACCGTAGGAACGGTCAAACTCATAGATCGAAAATAAACTGACAACGCCATGGCTAAAAAGAGAAAAAAACAAACAGACAAATATAAGTACATAAAACACAATATAGAGAACTAAAGACTAAGCAACACGATCGAACCCCACCAAAAACTGATAGATAAATCGAAGTCTTTTGCACTAGTAGTTAAACAATGGTTTGTCTTCTTTATATCGGGTCGTGTTACTACGGGTACGATCACATGTATTATATGATATTATGTGAGTTAAAAAAGAATGGGGAGATAATTTCAATCAAATTGGAAGTAAACGATTCAACATAATTGTCAATACTATCTTGTGATTTTTCAATATCAGAAAATACTATCTGGCTAAATGAACCACTGTTTAAAGTTAAAGACTCCTAACACTGATCTTTTAGCTCTTCCTTCCATCGGTAACTGCTATATGAATTGTTTGATCTACCACAGTTACGCTCGGCTCTTGTTATTCGTGCAATATCCACCGCAAACGAACATGTAAAGGTGCGTGGTCACTGAAAGAAGTGAAGTTACAAACAATAAACTGGTCTATAATGTGTAAAAAGTCATATGGAACCAATAAGTAGTCCACAAAACTCATTACCCGGAAACCACAAAATGTGTAGTCATTAGCTTAGCCATCATTATGCCGACTGTTCAGTATACGTAGACCAGTGCTTCTACACAGATTTAATCATTTAAACCCGAATTCATTAGTATTTTGATCTGGATTTCGTCTTACTGGTAAATGTGTGTCACTTAAATACCCAAATATATGGTTAAAACTATAAAATTTGGGCCACATACATTGTCATTTATTATAAAATCATTTACTATTATAGCAGTTCTTGCATTCATGTTACCTAGTTAAACTGCCTTTGTAGTATCTGATGAATATTTTTCAACAGAAGTTAACAAATCATGAAATAAATCACAATTATACATTTTGTAATAGTTTGAATAAGCAGGAGGTAAATATACACATCTAATAAAATAATCAAACCCACAAGTTTATATATCCTTTAACATCTTAAGCCATATAATTGTATCGTTCTGAATGTCAACTACTTCAACATACTTTGCAGAGCAGTTTTTATTAACAAATGTAGTCCACCGCCTTGTTTATATTAACTTCTTAGTAATGGGACTGGCTTACAAATATAACCATCTACAATATCATCAAATGACTTATCAATCCAACACTCAGACTAAATAACAATATCATATGTTTTATAGTAAAATAAGAAATTTGGCTCATTGAGTTTATCATGTAAACCACCATTAATGTTCCAATACAAAAAGTTGATAAAGGAGATGCTTCTAGATGTGTCCTAATCTAGACCCGTGTGTATATCTGCTAACACTTCAAATCGGGATCCACTAGACGACCCAAAACTCACTGAATATTTACTAGGTGTTGTACTTGAAACGCTCCGTGTGTTTTAGGCCACTGAAAACCCTGGACCCGACGATGTATCCGACATTCTATCAACTGTCTGATCACGACGTGTTATTTTGCCTAATTCATTTGATTTAACCACAGTCTGCTCACCATCAATAAAAAAGTTTATCTTTATTAAATTAAACTCTTTTACCTGCCTCTTTTGCTTTTTTATACACAGGAAATAATAGTTTGCGTTTTTTGTGTATAGCTTTCGGAAAGTGTTCCAAAATTGAAACGGTTGACTATTTTAATTTTCGAGAGTGTTGACGTTTTATAAATTTTACAATTATGGGCCGCGGCTTACGCATATTCCGATTCGACTTGCTGATGAATTGTTTTCCTATCCCAAAGGCAGATGCTATTTCAATCGGTTCTCAAATTACCAAATATGAAGCACATATGTTTTAGTAAATGATTTTATAATAAATGACAATGTATGTTTTTAATGCTATCAATAGAGTCTTCGCCCTCCTCCTCCTCGATACCATCAAAACATCAAATTGTCTCTCAAATTTTCACATTGTAGTTGTTCAAGCTGATCAGCCATACTCCTGTTAACAACACGTAATGAAGTTATATCATCGGCAATGACAGCCATGTCAGATTTATTTTTGTTCGAACCATGCAGATATAAACTGCTGACTATTTTCAACGTCCTCAACTCGTTTCACAAGACCATCAACAACTGATCCCACTTTTGTCAACTTAGATTCAATGCTTAAAACTGATGACTTTATTTCATCAATCGATTTCATTTTCAATGTAAAATTAACTATGTTATTTATCAGGTCGGACATCCATGGGGGTGGACTGCTGAGCGATGTAGGAGGAAAGGGGGGGGGGGGGGGGGGGGGGGGTACAAAGTCATTCAAGTATGCAATGCTTCCTGTAAAGGATAATGCTGAGACATAATACTAAATGAATTTGTGTCCTGTGATGATGAAAAATTGACCGATGGCATTACATTAGCACCAGATGAGTTTGTTATTGTTTGTGACATACTAAAAATGGCGGAGAAATCAAACGCAGCAAAATCAGTTTTACTCTGAACATGTTTTTTTTTTGGTTGCGGCTTTGTTAGCCTTCTTTTATGTTCCATTATATTTGTAAACAAGTTTACCACACACTGACCATAATAGAGCGACCAACCATCACTGGAGACATCTTAAATATCATTTTTTAGAGATGCCGAACAGACATGTCCATACAGTCCAGGGGGACATAATTCGTATTAGCTAACCTGACCCACAAGATTAAGTGAGCTCTTCTCTTCACTTTGCGCCCGTCGCTGTACAAAAATCTTCTTCACTGAAACCTTTTGGCCAAAGTGAAACAAACTTGACTACAATCAATTTAGTTTTAACGCATTTTATTGCAAAATGAACAAAAGGGATTGGACACAAACTAAAACATTATTAGTGACGTCTTCTCAATGTACAAAAATAAACACAAAAACACTATACCTAGTAGATTTTTTCGTGTAAACGGTGGGTTAACTCACAAACTGATATGTAAGTTTATTAGCCGGCGACTTAGTTTATCCACCCAAAACTCTCTAGAAAAAAAAATATGTCTTTTAATCCTCATATTTATTGACCGATATATTTTTATTCCTTTTATTTTTAATTTAAAGTATTTTTAGAGCTGTGAATATCATTAGTGTGTATAGCATGTGCATGTAATTTAACAAACACAAGATATAAAGAGGATGCAAATAGAATAAAAGTGCACAAGTAGATAAGGCTAGTCTGGAGTGAAGCAAAGTGAGAGAAATAAATCATGTTTGAAGATTGTGTGCAATGAACCCGCCTGCTAAACAACATGGCCGACATGGCTTAAATTAGAAAACAAGGGTAAAATGCAAGTTTTTTTCTTTCTTTAATCTTGAAAACTGCTATAGAAAGAGAATTGTTTAGAATCACAAGATTTACCTACTGTCCATTTACATCAAAATTGTAAGATGACTATTTATAGGAATAATTTTCCTTTATTGACGTCTTTTTTTTTTTATTTTGTGTTTTGTCTATTATTTTGAAAATTATAATAGATAGAGAGAATCTTTCAATCAATTATAATAGCGAAAATGATCGAGAAAGCAAACATCTACACATAATTCCATATGATTGAAAGCGGCAATTGACCCCTTTTACCTGTATGTTCTATTTTTGGCCATGTTGGCCAGGTTGTTCCGCAGGCGGGCTCATTGCACACATTCTGTATAGTAGATACCCTAATTTATTTCTCTCACTTCACTTCACTCCAGGCTAACCTTGTATACTTTTGCACATTATATTCTATGTTCTTATTCTTTATATCTGTTTGTTTGGTTTTTATTAATTCCATGCACTCCTATTAAGTTTTCGTCATTATCAAACAATTCTTAAATTATAAGCATATCAACAAATACTTGAATATGATTGGTCTGTTAGATTCTTAGGTTTTACACTTCAAATAACCATGTTGGCAAAACTACTTCTGTTGCCTCTGTGTAAAATATATTCACGGGCGATACACACGAAGGAAATCGCGAATATGAATTATATGAGTATTAAACACATTTTGTATGCCCCACCACTAGGCGACGGTGGCATTAAGTCTAGCCCTTGTCCGTCAATCCAGTCCGTCCGTCGAGTACGTTCCCAAAACTGATTTCCGTTCACTAACTTTAGTACCTCAACCAAATGTTATAAATTTCACTTAAACACACAAAACACAGATCAAATTTGAAATTAAATGGCGTCACTTTTACCGTTCTTGAGTTATGACCCTTTACAAATGGACAAAGACTTAGTGCTAAATCTGTCGTTTCTGTTCTCTACATTTAGTCGGCCGTTCTTGATGTGTGCCCATTTAGCGCCCATTTACAAAAACAAAAAACAAAAAAACATATCTTTTGCTAATTTTTCAAACAAAATTCGTTAAAATTTAGTTGCTTGTAGTCAAGTTTGTTTCACTTTGGCTAAAAGGTTTAGTGAAGAAGATTTTCGAAAAAGTTAATGAACAGCGACGGCCGCAAAGTGAGACGAAAGGCACGCTTAACCCTGAGGGTCAGGTGAGCTACGAATCTGTGATAATAATTTTAATCTAAAATCACAAATTGCAAAAAAACTGTTATAACTAATTCCACAAATTCCTTATCATGAATATAATCCGTTATAACCAATTAAACAATTCGTTATAACGCTTTGAATTCGTTATCACAAATTACAAAAGATGTGATAACGATTTTAATTCGTAATAACGAATTACAAAATCTGTTATAACGATTCCCACCAATTCGTTATCATAAATTTCATCTGTTATAACGCATTATATGCGTGATTTCGAATTCTAATGATATTTTAGGAGGTCTTAAATGGGCTTCCGTAATATTTTGATGAGGCTTGTTCTCCTTTTCCCAATAATACCAAATACAGCCGTGTGTTATTCTGTTTACCCAACTCGACCAAATTCGTTGACTGGGCACCCTTCTAAAACAAATCCAGGTTAAAACTAAAACTGAGGGAAACATATCAACTAAGTAAATCAACGGAACAACAAAAGCACTGAACTGCGACAAAAAACAAATACCAACATTCATAGAAACGGACTATTTGATAACATCTGCCATAGTCCTGACTTGGTACTTGACTATAAAAACAATAGTGGATTGAACCTGGTTTTAGAGCTAAATAAACTTCCCGCATATATGGCAAAGTTAACTATACCACTAAAATGACAACACTTTGTGACAGAAATACAGTACAAACAAACACAAGAACAGTCAGATCAGAGAAATGCATGAATGAATAATATTAAAGTACATTACAACATGTAAACGCAGAATAACAACGGACACCTCCCTTGAATTTACGACATTACACCAGGAAAGCTTAAAGTACAGCAAGGTCTGAGTTGAATATTGATTCATTTTTTTTTTTTTTTTAAGATTATTATTAAAAAAAAGTATGATAAAAATACCAAACTCAAAGGTAAATTTAAAACGGTCCTCAACGAATGGAACGTATATATATAATTACTCTCCTATAAATATTTTCCTTATCTGCGCATTACCGTCTGTTTCAGACGATCCGGTACATATGAAAGTTGCTGGTTGGTATATTTTCCTTCGGGTTTATATGATCCGTTCATCCTAGTTCGACTTTTCAAAATTCAAGAGTCTATCCTAAATTGAGGTAAATTAAATGGCCTTCCAAATACTGTTTCGATCCCTAACATTACTGAAGAGACATTAATTGTCGAAATCCGGATATGGTGTACAAAATTTTGCACCTCATGTTTGCGGTATGCCATCTTTACCACAAGTTTATTGTTTTCTGTTTGATATTAAATTTATATTTAGGATCCATTTTGTTACACCTGGTGATCAATTTATTTGGCAATTGTCATTAGCAGTCGACAGGGTTTAAGATCATCTGTTGTTCGACTTGTTAGTCAAATGCGTTTTGTTTAAAAAAAAAAGGTTTGTTTGGCTTGTTTGCTTTGTTTGTATCAATGTTTGCTCAAGTATTGTAAATAAGATTGACATCTGAAAACAACATAACAAGGCGGAATTAAACTTGTGTACATTATATTTAAATTTGATTGAACATTATCAAATAATCAAATTTACCTATACACATGTTTAACTCCGCCTACTTATATTGTTTGCAGATGTCAATCTTAATTACAATGCTTGAGCAAACATTTATACAAACAAAGCAAGCAAGTCAAACAAACCTTTGTCTTGCTAGCATTATGAAAAGAGCTGAAAAACTATTGTAAAATTAAAGATTCTTCGATTGTATGTACTCTTTGGATTTTCTTAGTATCAACATCTGATTCACGCCACCTCTAACTGGAATATGTTAAATAATAATTATTTATTGATCTCAATTATATTAAGAATGGTTAGTTTGAATTATACTTCTCTTTTTGTCATGAATTATTGAAAAACATGCTTTTCGTATCTAAGTTAAGTCACTAATATTTCACTCACATGTTAAAGATGATAAGTTTCAAAATAATTCACTAGATATGTTTACAGTATTGAATGTTACAATACCAAAAACAATATTTTCTATATTTGGAAAACATCAATCAAAATTATTTTCTTATGACAAATTCGTTGAAAACGGGACTACATACAGTAAACTTGGAACTATTTATTTTCTTTTACTCCTATTTCTATGCTGTTAAACCAATGATAATTCCATGAGGTGAATACACATGTAAGATGAAACAAGAAAAAACAAAAGCGAAATGATTTAATATTAGGTTAATAGACATTTTAAGTTCTAGATCTAATAACTATAGTAATATTTCAAACCACCTTTGTATTTTATAGCTCCTATTTGTGATTATTCAGGTTCTATTTAAGTCAATTTTGTAAGGAGAACACAATTTATCGATTTATTACAACGGTTGCTACTAAATACCGTGAATTAATTTTAGTAAAATCAAATATGTTACCTTTTAAAAATCATTTCAGAGGGTGGTAAAGGGGGGTCTAAACACGGAAACACGTGAAATAAAAATCGCAAAAACGTTGCACGAAAAATAAAGATCGGCTAACACGAAGCACCAGAAATAAAATCGTAAATAATAAGGGAAAAGGTAATAGAAGTTATTACCCAGCCGTTCTTGGAGATCATGCAATCATTGTTAACGGACATGAAGACCTTGTGGTCACCTTTTAGCGTCCGCTAGTTGTATCTGATTTGAAAAAAAAAATATTATTCATTGTAATGTGATGGATTTTATTACATGCCATACATATACAATATCCGGGCTGACTTTGAATTAGTCCCTGTTGACTTTTCTAATAATTGCGGGACAAGAACAAGACATTAAGAGTACCGACACGAAACACGGAAAATAAATAAGGGGAAACACGAAGCACGCACATTGAACCAAACACGAGAAAACGAAAAATAAAACGTCAAAACACGAAAACACGTGAAATAAAAAGGCCGAAAACGTTGCACGAAAAAATCCTTATTTTACTAAACTACCTTTACCTCATATAGTGCTTCATTTTGTCAAGATATAATAAAGGAGGTGCATTATAATGAAATAAAGTCTCATGTGTGACTATATAATTCGTAGCTTTTTTTGGTTGGATTTATTTACGTTTACGTTCAATGTCTTAAAAGGAGTAGCACATCCTAAATTTGAAATATAAAAAAAAATTGGCATTTCGTGAGCAAAAACAGAATTATTTGTTTTCTGTGCTAGGGTTTGTGTATTAGTTATGCAATAACAATTTTCATTTGTACTTTTGCGTTATTTTTTTTGTACATTTTCATGTACAAGTGAGCCTAGATATCTTTTTAACTTTTATAATTTTTATATTTTGTAGTCATCTCGATTTGAACAATATAGATAGTTTACCGCGGAATATTTTCGCTAACAACTTGAATTTACAAAAACTGTAAGTATTTCTAACAAAGTAATCGAGCACAATAATGCATGTGCATTTACTTTTTAAAACCAAAGTTAGTGTATTATTTTTCTATTTTGTCTTCTAAATGTTTCATTTTCCCAAACATTTGAGTGAATGGTTGAAACAAATGCAGTTCTTTTGGCATTACAAAATAAAGACGATCATCTATGACACTTATTTGTATTGATGATCCTTGAACATTTAGCTTTTACTTTACATTAGAAAGCTTCTCGTGCTTTTCCCAAAAATGTTGGATGCTGTGTGTTTTCGCGCGTAGGCTAGAAAGGACATTCCTTCTAACAAGGTTTAAAATTTTTTGAATTAATCATTAAATAAATTTATCTGTAGTTCCTCCCCAACGTTTTGATCCTCATTGTTGCAGATAAAGAACGAAAATTGACGTTGTTTATGAACATTTTAGTCTTTTGATTGCAGAACGAACATCAGTGTCCTCATGTCCTCATGTATAATAAAAGTGGGGCGAAAGATACTAAATGGACATTCAAACTCAAAAGTCGAAAATAAACTCACAACGCCAGTATCAAAAACCCCAACAAAGCAACGTCATTTTTCTCATATAAGTACAATCCCGGTGATAAGTCTAATTCGATGGACCACATTCGGGGAAAAGACAAATTGATTTTTGTTACGATAATCGGAACATAAAAGTCGGCAACTATGAAACATATATTCCATAAGAATACACAAACTCGTGATGGCGTCCTTTAAAGTTGCGAAGGGATTATTTCATCTTCATATAACATCTTGGAAGTTATATATTTCATTTGCAAATGATTCTGGTATGTTGCTACAGAAAATGGAACGTTCACAATTGGAAAGCTGAAATCATTATTTTTATTATAAATATTTGATCTCAACCGGCCTTCATTGAAAATATGAAACAGAATTACCTCTGTGTGTGTTTATCCTTTTTTCGAGTTCAATGTGATAAATGCGTTGAAGAAAGTAACCATAGTTTAATTTGTTTGATAATAATACATTATCTATATAGCGGCAAGTGAGTTTAAGGATAATGCTTGCTTCTTGTCGTTCTTCCCAAGACGCTCCTGTATGAAGTCAGTCTCATATCAATTAAGGAGTAAATTATCAAGATGAGGAGAACAGTTGGTTTTCGAAGGAATGCCGATTGTTTGTTGAAGATGACATCTTTAAAACGTAGCAAATATGTTGTCAATCAAGAAATAAAGGATCTTGATAATGTCAATATCAGCGGCTTTGTTGTTTTGAATCAGAGTGACTTTTATACAAAGTAAGATGTATTCCTCCCCTAGACAAGATACTTGTATCTACGTTGGCCAAACTTGTTTTTATGACACAAAGCAGAACCCATTCTTTCAATTTATCTTTTTGTTTGGAATAGGTAAAACATGTGTAAAGGGTAAAACAGTCAAGTGTTTTGATACAATTGCAGATTGAAAGAGTCTTAGATGGTAAATACTCAAAAAAAATTTAAACATCCACATGTGGTTCACGCCGCCTCTAGCATGTCTAGATTAGGTAGTTTCAAAATAATGTTGAAGCCCAGCTTTAATGATAAACTTGATGTGAATAATTTTGAAAGAGGTTTCTTGGAGCAGTTCATATATGTCACCAAAAATAATCATACTGGATTGTATTAGTTTGTTTATTTTATTTTAGAGACATTAACTTTTATTACATATTGGATAAGGTATTGTTAGGACATTGTAGTTTTCCCTTTTCAAATGGAATTTACATATGCATTGTATCAAACAATATCACCTTCATGTTCCGAAGTTGCTTCTGCTCATAATAATTCCTGCATTTTAAGAACTTATAGCAAAACATTTGAAAACAATCTGACGTTAACCCAGACAATCTTTTCGAAGGAGGTACATCTCTCAAGTGTTTTTTTCATCTACTAAGCAGTTTTATGCAAATGAAATTCGCGCCTAACATACCTATTAATAAGGTTTCACTTTGTAAATACAGCTGTTTTTCAAACCACGCCTCTTTTGGAGAGATATATAATATTCATAGACAATTAATTTTGTTTACGCACTGGTTCCCGGATATGATTTCTATATTTTATCTCATAGAGACATAACTTGGGAATGTTACCAGTAAATATACATATTCATAGTGATCAAGTTGAAGTCTGTGGAAATCCTAAAGTCAAGGTTGGGGTACTATAGAAATTTAATGTAAGTTTAAACTCTTAGAAGTTCGGGGCATATAAACGTTGAAAATATGCCGCACAGCCCTATATTTTGACATTTGAAAAAAATAGTAGTGCATATGAACTTTCCATTCTAGGATATATTTTTTTTCAAAACTTCTTATTAAAAGTGGTACAGTTTTATCCGTGAAAGGAGTTCCTATGGGAAATTGCATTGTTGATATTTACAGAAATGCAACCTATAAGCCACGTACATGTATAGGAGCTGATTGTTTTTCAAAGTAATTGTTTTAGGTTAAATATTTTTCAAATTAAGGTTGTTAATTTTATTGAATTCATAAAACAGTACGCCATTTTTGAAAAACAAAAATAAATCATGACTTGGTGATGATGTTGCAATGACATTTTTTTAATGAATAAACTACTTCTTCATCATATTGTTTGTAAACGGACTAAAATAAGACAAGACTGTGCAATCTAGATTTTCAATACAGTTAAATACTTATATTAATTATGGCAGTTTTGCTTTGTTACTTTTTTTAATTCTCCTCATGCAACAATCTTTTTTGGGGGTAGGGGCATATTATTTGTTATATCCTTATGTAATTTTAGTTTATTTTGACCACATGTCAGTCAGCTGTAAAGAGTTATGTCTTAACAATAACGATTTTACCAAAAGCATTCAATTTAAATTATTATATATTTAAAGTCGTAAACCCACAATTGGGCTCTTACAAATTCAATAAAAGCTGTTACAGATATCTTCAATTATATTATTTCTTCTGCAAATTTATTTTGTGTGTCTTATTTGTGCTGTAGTTCATTTTTCCAGAATTTTGATAAGATATTACGTACATGAAATCGAAGAATTAATATGGTCTTTTAATCCCACAACACTAAACCAAACATTTATTTTAGAACATTTTGTTCCTCAAAAAACCTGGTTTTTACTACTCCTTTGTAATTGGAATACCAGCCATCTATCCCAATAAAGGTTGATTACAATTATCGAGGATCCAATTAAAACAAATATTTGCAAATGTTGTACTTTCATATATGAGATGTAAGTGAACCACTTTAACTTAGATGCAATAGAAATACTGTCATTTGATTAGCATTCATTGATTTTCTGTCAGAGCCGGATTGTTATTGTCACTCCTGAGTAACCGCAACATATATTAAAAAAGATTTTTTAATTGTTGATTGAACATGTCGTCACTGCATGCATTCAAATGATATTTTACCGGAAAAGCGCTTCGGACGCATTAAATAAATAACGTGTTGTTTTCGTTTTTTACAGCACTGGGTCGATACCTCTGGTGGTGGACTAGTCCCCGAGGGTATCATCAACTCAGTAGTCAGTACTTCGGTACTGACATGATTTATAACAATCTTTCTACAATTGTCCGTTTATAAAAACGTGTGTTGCAAGATCTGCTCATTCTTATAGAACAACTCAGATTTTTGTCAGTCCTTCTTCCACTTATTAATTAAAGCTGGGAAACATTTCAAAAGAAGTTGAAATCGCATATTATCTTATTATACATTAATTAGTACATAAACCTACATGAAATCAGTGTAAGATAAAATTTTGTTAGACACGAATATTTTTTTCAAAACCAGAATGAACTATTTTTTTAATGTGAATTTCAGGGTGTAAAGACACTTAAATTTCCTGAAAGATTGATGTTGAATTATTTTGTCTGCTTCAGCATGTTCAGTCAATTTTATTTTTCTCTCTAATGTATTGGCAAGTTGTTAAAAAGATATGGTTACTGATATTTCTCTATAACAGTTTGTTATCTTGTCCTTGTTATCACTACTACTACTTAAACGTAAAAAATATCGACATTTTTTTAACGGTTTTGTCACATCTTTTGAATTTCGCACGTAGTTTCGAACAAAGCAATCCCGTTTTTGTAGTTGAGTTAAAGTGATATTTCTTCGGAACTTCTGAAAGGTCAGCAATTCAGACTAAGTATGATTTTCAAAAAAGGTTGTACATCATTTGAGGGATATTGAGATCAAAAGCATAGGTCCAAAAAGTGTTGTTAGTTTTGACATTTACTTTTCGCTATTTCGCCAAATCCGTATCAACTATGTACAAATAGTTTTCTCAAACTGCTTGTGTATTATTATATTTTATGGGTTATTTTGTAGTCTGGTTCATTGCTTTCAAATTAAAGGTAGAATTTCCCGTTCTGATTAAATTACGATAGTCACCTTTAATCATGTATATCACTTTTTCAAATAAATTGGATTTTCATTAAACTTTGCAGCTATCTCAATTATATATTGATCTTACAGAATGCCAGGCTATTTGGTAGTTGTGTTTAGCACTATCAAATTTAAGGATTTAATTTATAGGTAAAAAAATGTTAGAATTTTCAATCCGGATTAAATTCAGATGGCCACTTTAAATTTTTTATAACTTTGCCTTGGTTATTATTAAGAAGACATTGGTTTTGCAGTAAAATTGGTAACCTTTCAGGCGTTATCTATCTTCTTTTGTACTTTAAGATAATAAAACAGAACAGAAAATCGGCATGATTCAATATATTAGGTTAAAAGTCATTTCAAGGTCTAAATCTAAAAACTGTAGTAATATTTCATACCACCTTTGTCTTTTATACCTCCTATATTTGATTATTTAGGTTCTATTAAAAGTCAGTATTGTAAAAATAACACAAATTTTGACATTTATTAAAACGGTTGCTACTAAATACCGTAAATTTAAATTTGAATGATATTAAAAAATTCTCATTTGAAAAATCATTCAATAATACTACACTTACCTCATACAGTGATATGCTTCGTCAAAGGAGATGCATCATTATAAAATAAGGACTCGTGGTTGACCATATCATTCCTAGCTTTTATCTGATTTATTTACGTTTACGTTCAATGACATATAAGGAGTAGCATATCCTAAAATTGAAATATAAAACAAAGTTTGCAACTCGTAATCAAAAACAGAATTATTTGTTGTCTGTGCCATTGTACTGGTTTGAAGTGTTGTCTGATTATTCGTTGAACTCCTTTGATGCTAGGGTTTGTGTATTAGTTTTGCAATAACAATATTTATTTGTACTTTTGCATTATCTAAATTGTACATTCTAATGTACAAGTGAGCACAGATATCTAAAACTTGTTATAACTTTCTTTTATTATAGTGATCTTGGAGGCAACAATATAGATAGTTTACCGCAGAATATTTTCGCTAACAACTTGAATTTACGAGAACTGTAAGTATTTCTAACAAAGTATTCACGGAACAATAATACAAGTGTATTTAATTTTTTTAAACAACAAGTTAATGATATGTAGTCTCCTTAAACGTTTTGATCCTCATTTTAGCAGATAAATAAACTACAATTGACGTTGTTTAGGACCAATTAAGAATTTTTATAGCAGAACGAACATCAATGTCCGTATATTTTCATGTAAAATAAAAGTAGGGCGAAAGATACCACATGGACATTCCAACTCTTAAGGCAAAAATAAACTAACAACACCAGTTTACAAAACACAACAAAGCAACGTCATGTTGCTCATATAAGTACAATATACAAACCCGATTATAAGTCTTATTCGGTGGGTCAAATTCGGGAAAAGACGACGTGATTCTGGTTACGATAATCGGAACATATAAGTCGGCATCTGTGAAACATATATTCCAGACAAAATCAAGACAAAATATAAGGCATACTTAACTGTGTGTGTTAATCCTTTTTTTTCAAATTCGATGGGCTAGGTACGTTGAACATAGTCACCATAGTTTGATTGTTTAATAGTATGACATCATCTATTTAGTTGAAAATGAAGTTAATGGATAACGCTAGCTTCTTTTCATGCTTCCCAAGACGCTCCTGTATGAAGTCAGCCTCATATGAATGAGTAAATCAGCAAGAAGAGGAGAACTGTTTGTTCTCATGGGAATGCAGATTGTTTGTTGAAACAACACGTCCTTCAAACTTAACAAATATGTTCTCAATCAAGATATATAGCATCTTGATAATGTCAGTATTACAGTGTTTTGTAAAGTACAATGTATTACTCCCTTAAACAAGATACTTGTATCTACGTTGGCCATTTCGTTTCTAAAACAAAGTGGGACAAATTCTTTTAATTTATCTTTTTGTTTGGAATGGGAAAAACACGTATAAAGGGTAGAAAAGTCAATCTTTTTGAAACAGATCTTTGTTTTTTTTAATATTAACATCTGGTTCACACCGCCTCTATAAAAGGTAGTTTCACAATAACTTTGAAGCACGGCTTCGATTGCTGATCAATCTGATGTTGATAATTTAGAAAGAGGTTTCTTAGAGGACTTTATACATGTCATATTTGTCAATCAAAATGATCATATTGGACTATATAAGTTTTGTTTTTCGTTTGTTCGTTTTATTTTAAAGACATTAACTTTTGTTACATAAGAGATATTGCATTCGGTATTGTAAGGCTACTGTTATTTTCGAATTCTCCTCCTACAGTCTTTTATTGGGGTAGGGTGTTTCTAATTTGTTATATCATGTCTATCCTTAGGTAACTTTAGTTTATTTTGACCATAAGTCAGACAGCTGTAAGGAGTTGTTCCAATAATTGGATTGAAGAAATGAATTATGTTCACCATTTTTTCATTAATGTGCTACAGGTCTCTTTTAACTTCAATATATTTTACATGCCTTGTGTACTCTTCAGGAACGATTTTACTAAAAGCATTCAATTCAAATTACCATATATCTAAAAACGTAAACCCTCAATTTGGCTCTTACACATTTATTAACAGCTGTAACATATATAACAAATTATCTAATTTCTTCTGTATTTCTTTTTTTATGTGTATTTTATTTGTGCTACAGTTCGGTTTTCAAGAATGTTGATAAAATAGTATGTACATGAAACTAATAGGTTTATTAAACCCACTCCACTAAACCAAACATTTTTGTTTTTACTTTTTGTTCCTAGAAAACCATTTTTTCGATACTCCTTAGTAATTTAACAGATATCAGCAATATATCCCAATAATTATAGAATAACTAATCGAAGAATTCAAATAGAGAAAAATATTCAACGAGTGACCGAACAACACATTAATTCACGAATGCGCGTAGCGCATGAGTTAATTATCAGTGTTGTTCGGTCACGAGTTGAATATTTTTCGATATTTGAATTCTTTGATTAGTTATTCTTTTTATTACATTGGCAAATGGCTTTTTTTAATGAAATTAATGTAGAAAATGTAAGGAACTATATCTTTTTTCTACGCATTCACAATTTGTTTTGATCCGACGTTATCGACGTCTTGACAACGCCTATTGTTGTATGACGTCAGAGAGTGAAATAACCACGTTTATTTCACATGTGAAATTATCGGTTTTTATTTGACTGGGAAATCAATGTAATTCAATGCTACCAATGTAATAACAGTTGATTACAATTATCGAGGATGCTATTGAAACAAACATTAGCAAATCTTGTAATTTTCATATGTGATATGTAAGTGGACCACTTTAATTCAGATGCAATAGAAATATTGTCATATGATTAACACTGACATTCACTGTTTGCTGTCAGAAAAATTGAAGTCATTGCCGCACCTTAAGGTTATGCTCCTAATTTGGACGTTTGATTGTAAGCGTCACTCCTGAGTAACCGCAACACATATTAAAAAAGATTTTTTAATTGTTCACTGGACATGTCGTAACAGCAATGCATTTTAAATGGCATTTTAAAGAAGTTGTATTCGCTCATTATCTAGTTATTACATTAAATAGTACATAAACCTGCATGAAATCAGTGTAAAATAAAATTGTGTTAGACACTTGAATTAATTTTTCAAACCAGAATGAATCTTCTTAACCATTACTAATGTGAATTTAGGGGTTTTCCCAACTGTCTGTGCATTGTATCGATGCGATGAGTTAAGTCCTGCTCAACTGATGTTGATGCTTTGTTCATATGTTGTACTGTTACACCACTGTCCCAGATAAGGGGGAGAGTTTGGCGCCAGCAAACATGTTTGACCTCGCCACATTTTCTTTGTGCCTATCCCAAGTCAGAAACCTGTAATTTAGTGCCTTGGATTTGTTGTTTATATAAGATTTGTATTTCGTTTATTGTTTTGTAAATAAATCAGGCCGTAAGTTTTCTCGTTTGAATAGTTTCACATTTATCAGTTTTTGACCTATAACAGCTTACTTTGTCGTATATTTTTGCTCATTGTTGAAGACACTTACATTTCCAAAAAGATTCTTGTTGAATTATTTTGTCTGCTTCTGTCACTTTTGTTTACACTTTGGTGTATAGGCAGGTTGTCCAAAAATATGGTTTCTGATATTGACACCTCTGAAACAAGACATTTTCTCTATAAACGTTTGTTATCTTGTCCTTGTTATCACTACTGCTACTTAAACGTTAAAGATATCGACATTTTTCTTTCAACGGTTTTGTCATCTTTTCGCACTGAGTTTCGAACAAAGCAATCCCAATTTTGTAGTTGAGTAAAAGTGATATTTCGTCATAAATCATTTAGACTTAGTATCATTTTAATAAAGGTTCTTATTCCACTTGAGGGATATTGAGGTCGGAGACATAGGTCAAAGAAGTGTTGTTAGTTTTGACATTTAGATTTTGCTATTTCGCCGAATCCGTATCAGATATGTACAAATAGTTTTTCCCAACTGTCTGTGCCTTGTATCGATGCGATGAGTTAAGTCCTGCTCAACTGATGTTGATGCTTTGTTCATATGTTGTACTGTTACACCACTGTCCCAGATAAGGGGGAGAGTTTGGCGCCAGCAAACATGTTTGACCTCGCCACATTTTCTTTGTGCCTATCCCAAGTCAGAAACCTGTAATTTAGTGGTTTTGATTTGTTGTTTATATAAGATTTGTATTTCGTTTATTGTTTTGTAAATAAATCAGGCCGTAAGTTTTCTCGTTTGAATAGTTTCACATTTATCAGTTTTTGACCTATAACAGCTTACTTTGTCGTACATTTTTGCTCATTGTTGAAGACTATACGATGACCTATAGTTGTTTTGTTTTTTTGTTTTTTTTTTGACGTAGAGAGTTATTTCATCTTTTTACTTAGTTATTGAAGCTCATCGAAAAACTGAGAATGTCATAGACAAGGAAGTTCAAAAGGGGTATTCCGATAAAGAAACTGAGTGTCGGAAAACTAAACAGTTCCGTCCCATCCTGATGTCCCTTCTTTGATAGAAATGGAATTTTGGGAGAAGAGGAAGACTTCGAATCGCTGGAAGTGCATCAAAAGAAAATGCACCCATCCTTATTCCCGGTAAAAATCAAAGTGCTTCTCTGATTGACCGTCACAACGACGCACAACATTAGCAAAGACATTTCACTGTAGGTACCATTTTGTCTCCCGGATAGTGGATTTCAAGCTGCAAAATGACTGGTGTCGTGTACACTTTTAAGGTTTGTCAAATGTCGATAAATTACTGGTGCGTTTAGTGCCTTTAATGAACAGAAAATGGCAGGTTGACCTGACGAAAGATTATCACTATGTTCACCATTTAGTTTTAGTTGGTAAAGATGATTATGGACCTTGTACAATAGTCACCTGACGCACAAAATAAAGCGTTGTAAATTCGAAACTATTGGCGGTCTTATTAACAAGCGTTTCATCGAGAGCAGTTCATAAAGCGGCAGTTTCATGAGATGAGGTCCTCATCGCGAAATTTAAGCACTTCGAGGTAATGCGCGGTTCGAACTTTATTGATTGTACCTATGCCCTGCAGATCAATTCTTTAAATGTCGGAAATGGCGATGTGGGAGCATTCCTTAACAAGTATGGTAAAATACGGAATTCAATACACCAGAGTCCTCTCCTATTAGTGGATCATGGGAGCTAATGATAAGTATAGATTCATCATAGTCCTGTCACCTTAATGGCTAACGAGAGCGAATGATAAGTTTAGCTACACAAGATTCCTCTCAAATCAGCGGCTCAAGGGAGCGAATGATAAGTATGGCTACACTTGAGCTTATCACAAAAGTGTCTCTTTGGAGCGAATGATAAGGATAGCTTCACCAAAGACCTCTCACATAAGTGGCCCAAGGGAGCGAACGATAAGTATAGCTACACCAGAGCTTATCACACTAGTGTATCATTGGGGCGAATGATAGGAATAGCTACACCTGAGTCCTCTCAGATTAGTTGCTCATGGGAGCGAATGCTATGTATAGCTACACAGAGTCTTCTCATATTAGTGACTCATCGGAGCGAATGATAAGTAAAGCTACACCTGAGTCCCCTCACATAAGGGGCTGATGGCATGACCAGATAGTGAGTGGTCCAAGGGAACGAATGATAACAAAGATACACCAGAGTCCTCTTACATTAGTGCTCATGGGAGCGAATGATACGTATAGCTACACCAGAGTGCTCTCATATTAGGTCCCATGGGATGACGAGTATAGCTACACATCTCACATTAATGACTCAGGGGAGCGAATGATTATAAATATAGCTAGTTCTCTCATATCAAGGGTCATTAAAGCGAATAATACGTACAGCTACACTAGAGTGCTGTCACATAAGGGGCCCATGGGATCATGAGAATAGCTACACCAGAATCCTCACACATAAGTGACGAAGGGAGCAAAAAATAATTAGTATAGCTACACTAAAGTCCTCTTATCTTAACGGCTCACGGGAGCAAAGGTAAGTATAGCTACACAAGAGTACTCTAGCATTAGTGACTCATGGGAGCGAATGATAAATATGGCTCGAAAAATATGAGTACGAAGCTTTTAGATATAAGTTAGATATAAGAACTTGACACACGAAGATCTATTGACATTTTTGGAACAGGCCTGACCAATTGTCGTAGTGTCCAGCGATGCTGACAATTCGACATTCGTATACTATCTACTTTGCTAATTCAGAATCAACTGGTTAACTAGAAAAAAAAATAGGAAACCTTTTATTTGTGCCCGTCCGATAACTGAGATCGTCAATATTATCTGGTATTGACAGAAGAAAATATTTGCTCTGTTCATTTGTAGAAAGTAAAATAACAAAAAATCGAACTCAAGAAACATTCATATCGGAAAGTCCCATATCAATTGGCAATATCAAAAGCTCAAACACATCAAAAGAATCGAAAACAACTGTCATATTCCTGACTTGGTACAGGCGTTTCCCTATGTAGCAAATGATGGATTAAAACTGGTTTTATAGCTAGCTAAACCTCTCACTTGTGTGACAGTCGCATAAAATTCCATTATATTGATAACATCAGTGAACCAAACAAGCAGACATTTTTATTTGTCTTGATAAAGACGAAATAGACATAATAGGTTAGAATGTCAAAAATAGGGGTACAGCAGTCAACATTGTGTTATAATCTTAATCACTATTAAAACAAACAAATGTGTCAACAAAGAAAAACAAAATGGCATATAGACAAAACACCTATTAAGCAAAAATATAAGACAGGAATACACAAAATGACCGCATCACAACAACACATTGGCGGGAAGCATAAGTACCGAAACACGCCTAAAGGATAGATCGAGCTTGACATGCAAGAAGGTCATAGTTATTAAGTTCAGCATATTGTATGGTTTTATTATTAAACAGTGCTTATTTTAGTATTATTAATGTTTAAAGCTATAAAGTTTAAAGTCTAATTATGACATTTTATGTTTTGTTCCTAAAGTTACATTTATAGATTTTTTAGCAGTAAGAGTTGCTAACGTTGGACAATCTTTGCGAAGCCATTGGCGTCACTTCAAAATGCGACTGTCTTACAAGTGAGAGGTTTAGCTAGCTATAAAACCAGGTTCAATCCACAAATTTCTACATCAGAAAATGACTGCACCAAGTCAGGAAACGTCGTTTGATGTGTTTGAGCTTTTGATTTTGCCATTCGATTATTGTCTTTTCGTTTTGAATTTTCCTCGGAGTTCGGTATTTTTGTTATTTTACTTTTTCAACAGATGTTGTCTATTTGTCTACTTTTAAAATTTGTTTATGGAATATACTTAAATCCAAAGCTGTTAAGTATACTATTCGATATTTATTTTATGTTTGTTATGCAATAATCTTACAATTATCCATAAAAATGTATCCACTTCACATAAAATTTATGAAGGTCAACATGGTCTATAAGTGTCAAATCTAGAAATTCATAAGAAATTACATGTGTTTAACAACTGTAATTGCTTATGAATTTCTAGAATTACGGCATACGAGTTCCATGATTTTGTTATATTTCTCCTTTATAGCTTTTTACGTTACAATTTGTCAACAACTATAATTAAATAAATGCAACAGTAGTATACCGCTGTTCAAAAGTCATAAATCGATAGAGAGAAAACAAATTCAACTATAAGAGGAACACTGTAGTGCAACAAAAACAAACGCCAACATACATAGAAACGAACTATTTGATAACAACTGCCATATTCCTGACTTAGTACAGGATATTTTAAGAAAACAACGGTGGGTTGAACCTGGATTTATGGCTAGCCAAACCTCCCGCATATACGGCAATGTTAAAACATATCGCTAAAATGACAACACTACGTGACAGAAATACAGCACAAACACACGCAAGAACACTCATCACAGAAAAACGCACAAACAAAAAACATAACAGTCGACACAACATGCAAACCGCACTACAACAAAGAACATCTTCCATTAACGACAGACAGCACAAGACATCACAAACAGTAATGCACTTATGTAACGAACATGTTATCTTGAACTTCATGCGATTATTTTCACAATATCAGTCCAAACAATTATCATGACAATGACGGTATTGAAAGGCTATTTTATAATTATTTGGATTACAAAGGATTATACATAACTCATTATCCAACCAAAACCACAACAGAAACATCAAAAATAATTTTGAATCTCCTGGTGGGTTGAACTTGTTTTATTAGTCATTTCGTACACTAACTATTTCGTACCCCCCATTTCGTACCCTGGCAAAAAACACCCTGACCATTTCGTACCTTGACCATTTCGTACCTTATGGAATATTAACATGTATACCATTTCGTACCTCATGGAAGATTTTTATGTATACCATTTCGTACCTCATGGAAGATTTGTATGTATACCATTTCGTACCTCATGGAAGATTTATATGTATGCCATTTCGTACTTCATGAAAGATTTATATGTTTTTCATTTCTTGGTAAACACTGTTTCATTGATGTGCGCCATTTCGTATCTTATGGAAGATTTATATGTATGCCATTTCGTAACTTATGGAAGATTTGTATGCATACCATTTCGTACTTCATGGAAGGTTTGTATGAATACCATTTCGTAACTCTTCTGTTGTCTGTAATTTCTCAAATTGAAAAAGCCATAGCAAGTTCTTTGATTGGTCATATAAGGTGCACATTCTTATGCAAACACTTTTATCCATGGCTTCCTGTTTGAGTAAAAATCAGCTTGTGTCACTTTTCACTGCACATTTCCTGACAAAAACAACTGTTAATAACTATAAAAACAGTTGCAGATACTTATTTCTTTGTTGGTTAATTAACGTCATATTTTTTATAGTTGAAACATTAATTAAGAACAAATCCTGCAAACAAACAAGTTGTAATTAAAACTATCAAAGTTTCCAAGTGCTGCTTAATCATACCAACCATCGGCCTTTATAAAATTTCTACGGCTGGATGCATAATTTTATTTATTTTGTATTAAAAAAAAATTAAAATCATGAGAACTTTTACAAATATATGATACGAAATAGTAAACATGTATTTAGTCTATGAGGTACGAAATGGTAGATTCATTTGTCCCATAGGGTACGAAATGGATTTTATCGTGGGTACGAAATTGTAAATGTTAGGTACGAAATGGCAGAGGTACGAAATGGTCAAGGTACGAAATGACTTACTTCCTGCATATTATCCTATCTTTTTGTGTCTGTTTCGTATTTTTTAAATATGGCCGAAAATTACTTTTTTTTATGACTGCGCAATGTTTTATGAACTAAAATAGTTGCATAGTACACAGGTAAAATAGCTACGGACGTATTACGTCCGTAAAAAATCCGTAATACGTCCGTATTATACGGAAAACCTACGGACGAATAGTACCACGGACGTAAAACGTCCGTTGCTTCCCATCCATAATACGTCCGTATCAAACCGTAAAACATCCGTTAAACGTCCGTAATACGGATTTATAATGCTACGTCCGTAATACGGATGTTTAGTACCACGTCCGTAATACGGATTTTTTGTACCACAGACGTATAACGTCTATTAATATTATGCATATTATTATATAGAGATATTTTGAAAAAAAATACCTTTATGGTTTGATTTTTATGTAACAGTTATATTGCTGAAACTTTTGATGGAACTGTCAATGACAAAATGCTATACTTTATTTTAAGGTGATGATACTTTTTATCTGCATTTCCTTATATAGTCTCCTAGTGTTCTATCTAAAATTTGTTTCTGATGCAATACATTCAAGGTTTTTGGCATAGAATTTTCTGTCATACAGTGACTTGTTGTTTAACAAGTTGAATATTGATGATAACTCTGATTTAAAATCTTTTTAAACATTCTACTTGAATATTCAAGAGTAAATCAACAATAATCATAAGTATTTCAGTGCTTGTCTTTGGTTCATATTTTGCTTTCATATATTAACTTGTTAAAATAAGGCTCTTAGTTTTCTCTATTTGTCATATCCAAACCTTTTCATAGCACACTATATAGTTGGGTTTTTTTCATTGTTGGAGGACATATGGTGACCTATAATTGCTCACTATCACATCATTTGAACTCTGGTGGATATTTTTCTCATTGGCAATTCAACCAAATTTCTTTACTTTTATATGATCTTTTAATTATATATCAAGAGTAATTGATCTCAAGAGTAATTGTGAATATTGTATTGTTTCCTTTTTACAGTTTTGAATGTATCTGTTTTCTTAAAACTTTCTTAGAACAAACATAATCTTCAATCTTCTTCAAAGTTCAAAATTTTATTTCCAAGGATTTTTATTCACATTCTAATTTCTTTACTTTCAAAGTCCATGAATGTCAAAATAAATGTCTTCTTTGTAAATTTAAATGTTGTATTTTTTGTAAAATTCCCATATTTGTGAGGTAGTCTTCTATGTCCTGTATTCATGGTATTGGTTATTCTTCACCATGTTCACTGTGAATGGTAACTGAAATAAAATATTCATAAATAATATAAATTTAACTTCCATGAAGTAATGTTATAATAATTAATAGTCTAATACACTTAAGAGGTCCCAAACCGCCTACAAAGTATATGCCTATGACATATTGTGAGTTTTAGCATGTTAAAATAAATTGCTTTGCCGAGTGCAGCTGGATAGGACCGCAGAGGTCCAACCCTGAACAGTTGGGGCAAAAATGGACACAATATTCGCACTTGATACAGGTCTGAATTTGGATTGTTATTAAATATTTGACAAATAATAGGTTTCTGACACAGAATAAATGTAGTCAAAGAACTAGAATTGGTTATATGATTTGAATTTATATTCATTTTTTTGCTTTTGTGCAGTACACTATGCTGTTGCGAATTGACACCCCTCCCCAAATAATATTTGAAGAAATTTTTTTTTTTAAATTCGGACGATGATGTGATTTTTGGCGGTTGTATAAAAACTGCTGTCATGTCCATGTTTATTGTACTTTTTGTTGTAAGGTTGCTGTCAAACTAATGTAAGCCTTTCCTTTTTTCTTTCCATTTATGAAATCTTAAAACAAAGTTGTGTGTGTACTCATATATCAATGTGCAGAAACAGTATCAATAGATTAATCAAACAATGAAGGAATTTTGATCAAACTACCATAGCCGTAACTTGGAAGAGCCTCTATTAAATACAAGCTGTAGGTTGAACCAGTATTTACAAAATTGTCAAAGCATGTTAAGCGTACAACTCATAGCTATATAGGTAACCAGTACCTCAACAAGACTTAAGAGTGCACATGCTGACCATTTATTTTATGTTGAAATTCTTTAAGATAAAGGTAAAATTACTAAAAGTATCACAAAATCTTAACACTTTACAGATCTTTGACCATGAGGTGAAGGTCGGATAAATCCTATCAGACAGACATCTACACCAAACGATTTTTTTATACACCAAATATAGTTGACCTATTATTTAAGCTTGTAGTACTTGAAAATCAGCAAAAATACAAAAACTTAACATTGATAAATGAAATGAGGTCATACCCAAGATCAGATGAAACCTGCCAGACTGACTTGCCAGACTGATATACATTTACAGTTGACCTACTGCTTATAGGATTTGAGAAATGGACCTTGTCACTGATCAAAAAATGAAGAAGAAGTCAGGTGAACCCTTCTAACAGACATGTAGATGTTGCAAGGAACCCATATACCAAATATAGTTATAATATCCTATAACTCATACATGTCATAAGTGAGAAATTCACATGACAAAAGAACTATATATTTTTTTCAAGCAGTTATTGAACCATGAAAATGAGGTCGAGGACAATGGACATATGACAGACAGAATCTTTGTAACATAAGCCTCTGCAAACAAGATATGAAGTCCAGGGGTTGAAGTCATAAAACTTTGCTCAGTGCTCTGAGCACAAAAATTATGCTCGAAACATGAAATCAAACATTTTGATTGGTTGATTTTGGAGTATGAGAACAAAAATCTGACTCAAAAGTTTTATGACTTCAAGGCCAGGTCTTCTACCTTCTGAAATATAAAGCTTTATACAAATCGTTGACAATGCCACCAAGAATAGAAATACTTATGGCTATGTTTTGACAAAAAAACATTCTGATCAAAAAACAAAATTGAAAGTGTGAAATAGCATTATATTATATAAATAATAATGTCCTTTGGTCTTTTAAATGACACATTGAGGATCATACCTCATCTTTTTATATTTATATGCTGGTTGAGCCTGGTTCATTGAAAAAGCTCCAAGGTTTATCCATGTACATAATCTGATTGCTATATGTTTGCAAATTCATTCTGATAATGCAAAATCATTAATTGGTTGATTTTTCTTGCTTATTTTAATGTCCAGTGGCAAATATTTTATGTATTCTAAATGATAACAACTTATCAATACATAATATAGGCCAGTCTGACTAGGTACACAGCTACTTTAGTACAAGTAATCTTGATGTACAGTTCTCAAGATGCATATCGAATGTACATCTGTAAAGCTGTATATTAACTGTACAGCTATAAAGTTTCATTTAATTTGGACCATTTTTCGGTTTTTCACATTTTTGCCATTTCCATGGTAACGGCAGCCATCTTGAAAATTCCAAACCCAAAGTGCACATCTGCACATGGGGATTGTCATTATGGAGCAGTTTTATCAATGTATGTCAAGTCATCTCCGAGAACTAAGCTGGACAAAAAGTGTGGAAGAATAATTCGTAGAATAAGAATATGTCCCCCCTTTTATCAAAGGGGTGACATAATAATACGCAAAAGTCGATTGTTCAAAAGCGAATTAAAGGTATTTTCTTTCATAAATTGATCGGAAAAGATATGTGGATTGGTTGATTGATGGTTTGTGATCATGATTGATCAATCAATCGATTGATTGATCGATCGTTTGATTGATTGATTGATCGACTGATTGACAGTTTGTAAAAGGTGAGGGGACGTTTTTTTTCAAATTCTGCACTTGATTAATTACTTGTTTGATATCAAAACTTGATTGATTGATCTCCCATCATGATTTGATCACTTTAATCATGAATTGATTGATTGATCAATACTTTGTATAGCCTAAAATGACACATTTTGCATTGGTTTATTCCTTGTCTATACGTTTTGTGCTGTTCAGTGTCAAATATCTAACGCACAATTTTACACGTAAGATTGAGAAATATACTCTATTTCCTCTTCTTACACCAGAAAAAATGAATGGCGATTAAGGTTTTTCTAACACTAGCGGAGGATGTCACCCCGTACTGGACATTGTCAAGGTAGTAGCAATCATTTTGAGTGTACCAAAGTCAAATGGCACATCTATTATACATGCCTTTGATTCTGATTCCCCCCCCCCCTTTTTCTCTTCTCGTAGAATAAGATTGATGTCTATATCACAGCTACTTTAATCTTGATGTACAGTTCTCAAGATGCATATCGAATGTACATCCGTAAAGCTGTATATTAACTGTACAGCTATAAAGCTGTATATAAACGCACCCAGAGGCGTCCTTCAGCTGGCCCCTAAACAAATATATATACTAGTTCAGTGATAATGAAATGTACAGTTATACTTGAAACAGTTTTAGGAAGATAACATCAAATTATTTAAATTAACTGCAATTCTACAGATGAACTTACTTTGATATCAGTTCTTTTTTGCAGGACATTCACACCTACATGACATACATGTTCACCAGTGATATCAATCATTGTCAATACTGTACTTTCCTTTCATTTGGTAACAAGCTAAAATTGTATATATAAATAATTTAATCAAGAAGTCCAGACAAAAACTACATGTAGTATGAATTGATGCTCACTAATTTATACCTTTACTATATACTTTTACTTTTGAGTGAATTGAAACAAAATGTAAGCAAACAACAGAAAGAAGATCAACAGTTAAGCTTATAAAAAATTAATATAAATATATGTGCAGATTTTAATAAAAGAAAAACCTTTCAATGTACCTTGGCAATGGATAAATTTTCTGTCAAAAATTCGTAAGGGTTCCGCTGAACCCAGTGTCTCCGTACTTTTGCTGTTAATCACAGGCTCAACAAAAATGAGAAAAAAAATTAATAAAAATATTCCTCTCTATACTATCTTTTGAATGTAAGTAGCTTCTGTCCAAGTTTGGTAAAAATCCATGATAATTCATGAATCTAATAAATGTTTTAAAAACTTAAACTGCAGACTGTATGTAATGTTGACTGGAAGAAAAACTAAGTCCATTTATAAGTAAAATAGGGAAAAAATGGAACAAAATTTTATCAAAATTTCCTTCTAGATACTAGCATTTGATCATAAACAAGCTTCTGTCCAAGTGTGGTACAAATCCAGGATAGTTTAAAAACTTTAACCACAGAGTGAATGTAATGTTAACTGGCAGAAAAACTAAGTCCATTTATAAGTAAAATACGGAAAAAATGGAATTTTTTTTTACGAAATTTACTTCTGGATACTATCTTATGATCATAAACAAGCTTCTTTCCAAGTTTGGTAGAAATCCAGGATAGTTTAAGAAAGTTATTAAAATTTGAAAAACTTTAACCACAGAGTGAATGTAATGTTTCCTGGCAGAAAAACTAAGTCCACTTATAAGTAAAATACGGAAAAAATGGATTTTTTTTTTTACAAAATTTACTTTTGAATATAATCTTATGATCATATACAAGCTTCTGTCCAAGTTTGGTAGAAATCCAGGATAGTTTAAGAAAGTTATTAAAATTTCAAAAACTTTAACCACAGAGTGAATATTTGTGGACACCGCCGACAACGACGACGTCGACGGAATGTAGGATCACTATGTCTCGCTTTTTCGACAAAAGTCGAAGGCTCGACAAAAAGCAAAATAAACTTCAATAAACGGTTTCCCAAGCAAAGCTGGAAACGAACCCTGAACAGTTGGGGTAAAAATGAACACAATATTTAAGTTTGATATAGGTCTGAATTTGGATTGTAATCAAATATTAGACACATTATAGGGGGGAAATTTCTGGATCCGCCACTGGGTATTGAACCTTTAGATTAAAGAGATCCATACACTTAAACTAAAGTTTTTTGTCCAGAAACCAAATGTCTTTAAAGGACAACAATGTGATAGCAGTATACTGTGTAGCAGTATACGACCCCATATTGTGGTTGTATAAAAAAATTGTTTGTTCTTTTAAACTTTTTCATAATTCATCTACAAGAAATGTAGGCCTGTTTGGGATTGCTTGCAATGCAATTTTCCTTATAAATTCAACCTTATATAGTAATGCCGGATTTTGATTGGTTGGTAACCAGAGTATTTTTCGTACATTCTAATCCTTTTTACTCTATTTCTGTACTAAAAATCTTTAGTACCGGACATTTACTTTTAATATTTAGTACTACTTCTTTACTTAAAACTTATTGTAATATTTAGGTACGGTACCAGTATTTTACAGTACTTGTTTTGTACTAAAAATTTTGGTACAGAAATAATACCCACAGTGATCATAATATTCCATGTTTGAAAATCATAACTTTAAGAGATTTAAAATAGACAAACTATCAAAATGCTGAAAATGTAACGGTGTAAAAACATGAATAAATTAAAGAACCTTAGTGAGCGCGCTCACATACCCCATGTCCCCACATTGTCATTGGAGAAATAAAATAAGTGTAAGAAAAAAATTGTATCAGAAAAAAAAATTTAATCATAATTTCCTGTCAATATACACATCTACATAGTATGTCCTTATTATCTACACAGTTTCATGAAATTCTGTTGTGTGGTTTGAATGGAGTTGCGATGACAAAAGGTTGCAGTAGTATATTGGGCAAATAAGTTCAAAGGGGCGTAACTCCTGGAAAAAAAATTGAATCGTAATTTCCTGTCAATATGCACATCTACGTAGTATGTCCTTATTATCTGAAAAGGTTTCATGAAATTCTGTTGTGTGGTTTGAGAGAAGTTGCGATGACAAAAGGTTGCAGAAGTATATTGGGCAAATAAGTTCAAAGGGGCGTAACTCCTGGAAAAAATATTGAATCGTAATTTCCTGTCGATATGCACATCTACGTAGTATGTCCTTATTATCTGAAAAGGTTTCATGAAATTCTGTTGTGTGGTTTGAGAGGAGTTGCGATGACAAAAAGTTGCAGTAGTATATTGGGCAAATAAGTTCAAAGGGGCGTAACTCCTGGAAAAAAAATTGAATCGTAATTTCCTGTCGATATGCACATCTACGTAGTACGTCCTTATTATCTGAAAAGGTTTCATGAAATTCTGTTGTGTAGTTTGAGAGGAGTTGCGATGACAAACTGTTGCAGTAGTACATTAAAGTAAATAAGTTCAAAGGGGCGTAACTCCTAGAAAAAGAATTGAATCGTAATTTCCTGTTGATATGCACAACTAAATAGTATGTCCTTATTATCTAAAAAGGTTTCGTGAAATTCTGTTGTGTGGTTTGAGAGGAGTTGCAATGACAAGAAACAGGACTGACGGACTGACGGGTCAAAAACATTCGTTGCGTGGGGTATAAAAACTGTAGTACTTAAATTTCAAGTACAAATCAAGTACTGTAAAATACAGGAACTTAATATCATGATAATTTTAAAGTAACAAAATGGTACTAAATATTAAAAGTAGATTTCCAGTACTGCATAATTTTGGTACAGAAATAGTAGCTATGCAAAAGTAGCTGTGTTACCAATGTCAAGTTCTTTGACTACATTTATTCAGAAAACTATAATGTGTCAAATATTTATTTACAATCCAAATTCAGACCTGTATCAAGGAATCAGAAACTTGTCAACATTTAAGTTAAGTAAAATGTACTAAGGAGTATTATTACTACAACTGCACAATATTAATGACTTTACCATAAGTTATTTCTTGGTTTCCTTAAACTGACCTCATCACGAATATCAACAAATTGTTTACGGTTTTGTAAAAAAAATAATTTGTCACTTCTAACATGTATAATTTTCGACTTGCCCACAACAAGAATCAAAACTTTGACCTCTATGACCTCAAACTTTAAAAAAATCTTGGAAACTACATGTACATGATGTACCGAGTCTGACAAGAAAAAAATATTCAAATAAAGTCATCCTTTTAATAACATACCTCTCATCACAAAATTATTCATTGACTACTGCTCCTCTGTGCTCATATGCACATAAATCAATATGACAATCTATGAATCCACTATATAATCTAGACATCAATGACCCAAATGAATTCTGTTCTGTTGCTTAGCTTCTCCTACTTCTCAAAGTACTTGTACTTTCATTGAAAATGCTAAAAGAAATAATGGTTAATGAAATGAAGTTATAATATCTGCCAAAATTGCCTTTAATATTTGATCCGGCAAAATTGGCTTAGTTTGATCTTTTAAAACTAGACCAACTACCTTTCCCTGAAAAAATAGAGGCTTCCAAGAGCCTCAGTCACTCACCAGTATCCACTGTGGTTTTGGAAATCATGTAAAATAACGTTTAAATCATAATAAATAGTATTAGATACCCCAATAATGATTGTGGCCAAGTTTGGTTAAATTTGGCCGAGCAGTTTTAGAGAAGATTTTAGTAAAAGATTACAAAAATTTATGAAAAATGGTTAATAAAATTGACTATAAAGGGCAATAACTCCTTAAAAGGTCAATTGACAATTTTGGTCCTGTCGACTTATTTGTAGATCTTACTTTGCTGAACATTATTTCTGTTTACAGTTTATCTCTATCTCTAATAATACTCAAGATAATTACCAAAAACTGCAAAATTTCCCTAAAATTATCAATTCAGGGGCAGCAACCCAACAACAGGTTGTCTGATTCTTCTAAAAATGTTGTAGCTATAAAGTCTTGTAACTACGCAAGACATGTGGACGCCAGAGAGACAGACGGCTGGAAGCCGGACATTTGTATACCATAATATGTCCCGTAAAAATTTTGACAGGCGTATAAAAATGACTATAAAAAATCAAAGTATTTAATCATTTTAATGTTCTAATGATCTAATCCATCATATAAAATCCATATGACCCTTGAATGAAGGGATGTACAAAAGCGGTTATATACATGTACATGTATAATTGGATCTCTGAATCTGTCATGATTTATAATGCCAATCTTTGGGCATCAACTTACCATCAAGTTATTTTAATAATCATGATACTTTTTAAAATTTGAAGTCATTCAAAAATGTTTAAATTATACCAAAAGTTGAACTAGTATTTGATATAAGGTAATATCTGAGAAATGGACTAAACGAGACAAGGTTTGGTGGTAAATGCATGTACCTTGAAAGTTGTTATTGGCTTTGAACTAGCTGTTAGCAATTGGGAGTACTCTCAGATCTATACTTAGTCTTTTTAGTTTTGGGGATGTATAAATCTGCTTTAAAAGCCCTTTTCACACCAATATCTCAGCTAAGGTGGTTGGTTTAGCACCACAAACTACTAGTCTAGCCCCACCACAACCTTTTGAATGCGTCTGTCTCATGTCAGAAGCCTGTTAGTGTTATTCAGTGGTTCAGTTTGTCGTTTGTTGCTGTTTATAATATTTTGTATTTTTGGTTCTGTTTTTTATATATTACATTGTATAAATTAGTCTGTTAGTTTTCTGGTTTGAATTATTTTACAAATTTGTGATTCTCATATAGGGTCTTTAAAACCTGACTATGCGGTATTGGCTTTGCTCATTGTTGAAGGATGTACAGTGACCTATTGTTGTTAACTTCAATGTCATTTGATTTCTGGTGGAGAGTTGTCTTTTCTCATTGGTGTAAACAATATTTTATTTTGAAAATAATTACGTAATTTAAACATTATTATCATTACAATATGACAGATTTATTAGGATTGAAAAACAAGTGAATTTACACTTTTAAAAATTCCTCTATTTTTTCTCATTGGCAATCACCACATTTTCTTATTTTTATATTTACATTACATACATGTAAAGCAGACCTTTCATCTTCTCGAGGAGTCCACTTCCTATGTACAACCAGGGGGCCCAAACAGCATCATCATGCATGATTTTGAGTCAGCTAAAAAAAGAATCAAATAGATTATGATACAATAAATATATACATAAATTACATAATAATTTAATAATAAATAATGAATCTACAATCATATTTTAAGAAATGGCGATTAAGGTTTTTCTAACACTAGCGGAGGATGTCACCCCGTACTGGACATTGTCAAGGTAGTAGCAATCATTTTGAGTGTACCAAAGTCAAATGGCACATCTATTATACATGCCTTTGATTCTGATTCCCCCCCCCCTTTTTCTCTTCTCGTAGAATAAGATTGATGTCTATATCACAGCTACTTTAGTACAAGTAATCTTGATGTACAGTTCTCAAGATGCATATCGAATGTACATCCGTAAAGCTGTATATTAACTGTACAGCTATAAAGCTGTATATAAACGCACCCAGAGGCGTCCTTCAGCTGGCCCCTAAACAAATATATATACTAGTTCAGTGATAATGAAATGTACAGTTATACTTGAAACAGTTTTAGGAAGATAACATCAAATTATTTAAATTAACTGCAATTCTACAGATGAACTTACTTTGATATCAGTTCTTTTTTGCAGGACATTCACACCTACATGACATACATGTTCACCAGTGATATCAATCATTGTCAATACTGTACTTTCCTTTCATTTGGTAACAAGCTAAAATTGTATATATAAATAATTTAATCAAGAAGTCCAGACAAAAACTACATGTAGTATGAATTGATGCTCACTAATTTATACCTTTACTATATACTTTTACTTTTGAGTGAATTGAAACAAAATGTAAGCAAACAACAGAAAGAAGATCAACAGTTAAGCTTATAAAAAATTAATATAAATATATGTGCAGATTTTAATAAAAGAAAAACCTTTCAATGTACCTTGGCAATGGATAAATTTTCTGTCAAAAATTCGTAAGGGTTCCGCGGAACCCAGTGTCTCCGTACTTTTGCTGTTAATCACAGGCTCAACAAAAATGAGAAAAAAAATTAATAAAAATATTCCTCTCTATACTATCTTTTGAATGTAAGTAGCTTCTGTCCAAGTTTGGTAAAAATCCATGATAATTCATGAATCTAATAAATGTTTTAAAAACTTAAACTGCAGACTGTATGTAATGTTGACTGGAAGAAAAACTAAGTCCATTTATAAGTAAAATAGGGAAAAAATGGAACAAAATTTTATCAAAATTTCCTTCTAGATACTAGCATTTGATCATAAACAAGCTTCTGTCCAAGTGTGGTACAAATCCAGGATAGTTTAAAAACTTTAACCACAGAGTGAATGTAATGTTAACTGGCAGAAAAACTAAGTCCATTTATAAGTAAAATACGGAAAAAATGGAATTTTTTTTTACGAAATTTACTTCTGGATACTATCTTATGATCATAAACAAGCTTCTTTCCAAGTTTGGTAGAAATCCAGGATAGTTTAAGAAAGTTATTAAAATTTATAACATCATTTTAAATCAATAAATATCATATATTAAATTTCGATTTTTTTGTATCAGTGTCTTCTAATTTCTGGGTAGATAAGTAAATACCAGCGAGTTGGCAGACCTTTATTTTTTTTATATTCTATATTCATTTTGATTTTACCCAAGTTAGGCGAGTTGCCATTGTTGACAGGAGTATATTTTACGGATTTAACCCTTTTCATAAGTGGGGCAATTGAAGAAACCAGGTATGCGGTAATTTTAATTCAGCCTTGTACAATATATATATACATCCAGTCATTTTTACTCAAGCATTACAAATAAGGTTAAATGCTAGATTTCTATATTCTTTTAACTATATTCATGGCAATTAATTAGCCATCCATCATTAGTTGTTTGTGGGAAAGACACCAAGTACTCTTTGTATAATTCAACTTAATATTGTGAGGACAAGCTTTTAAAAATGAAATCTTTTAAAAAATATAAAGATTTTTTTTCAATTACATTTATTTCTTAATTAGGCCAAATGAAATAATATGTGTGTTTCCTATTACATCTTTGAAAAAATAGGATAAGTAGGGGATTTTTCTTATTTTACAATTTTTTTTTATATTTAGTCTATGGGCTGATGGGAGAGAAATTCTGACTTTAACAGTGCTTATTGATAAATCAAAAAAACTTTAGGGTAGGCTATTTCTAAGCTTAAAATATAGGGTAGTTGCGGAAGTAAGAAACACACATATTTTTTTATTTGACCTTACATACAGGAAAAAGATATTTTTTTTAATTAACATTGTTTTAATTTTATATAATTTCACTCACAAGTTGACTCCTTTTCTAGATTTTTTTTGGAAGATATGTTTTAAAATGGTTGATGGAAAAGTACAACCATATCTTAAATTAAATAAATGGATGTTCATGATGAACATCAAGAAGCAATGAAAAAATTCAGTGTTTAGAGACTCACTATCTTTTATATTATATGAAAGAATGAGAAAACTGTTGAATCATCGTGACTGTTGTTAAGAAGCTTTCCATTTAATTTTGTTAATTACTACCTGGGAACAGTCTTGACAGTATATCAATATATATGTTCCTGTTACTATACACTTTTCATTAAATTGCTATATTTAACCCTTTCCTCTATAATGATGCCTCTGTGTTGTAGTGCATCAATTGAAACGTTTTCATGTACAGTTAACATTGCATTAAAGTACAAGTATTTCCTGCATTTCATTGAAAAATCCTATGCAAATGAAGTATATAAAAAAAAAATGCTCTGGAGAAAAGGATTATAAATCAGGCATTGACATTGTCAGTTAATTATTTTAATATTTCATACTTTTAATTAAATCATGTGGTCTTTTCGGAAAAAAATCACTTCATATGTACTCATATTATGCAAATATTAAAAGTTATAGGCTTGAAGCAGAGATTCACTATACACATGTATGTCTGGCATGCAGAATGTTGAAAGCAAGTTAAGAATTTTACTTTATGCATGTATTAGCCATCGTGCATATATCATGCACGGTACTTTTACATCTTTGAATAAGATATAGCCGTAATACGGAAGTTGCAGAAACGTCCGTAATACGTATGTTTAAGAAACGTCCGTGAAACGGAAAATCCGTTTTACATCAGTTTTTACACGTACGTTTTACGGATGTATTTTTACAGACGTTTTACGGACGTAACCGTATCATCCGTAATACATCCGTATTACGGATGTTTTACGGACGTTTATTACCACATCCGTGAAACGTCCGTAGCTATTTTACCTGTGTAAGTTGTTTTATGTAATGTATCCGTTTTTATTCTGTAGTTAGTCCCCACTTCAGTTTTATCATGTATATCTATTATATAGTCATTTTATAAAATTTACTCTTTGCAAAAGTATATATTATTCTAAATAATAAGGATGTTCTTGTCCCAGGCAGAAAACCCTGGCCGTGTTAGGCACAACTTTTTGGAAGTTTTCGTCCTCGGTGCTCTTCAGCTTTGTACTTGTTTTGGCTTTTAAACTTTTTTCATCTGAGCGTCACTGGTAAGTCTTGTGTGGACGAGACGCACGTCTGGCGTATTAAATTCTAAACCTAGTACTTTTTGTTAGCTATTATTCGTGTGTTTCTTTGTCCTATATGTTCTCCCATTTATATGTATTGTAGTCATGTCATGTAATGTTGTCATTTTAATGTTATATTTAACATTGCCATAAAAGCGGGAGGTTTTGCATGCCACAAAACCAGGTTCAACCCACCATTTTTTTCTAAAAAATGTCCTGTACCATGTCATGAAAATGGCCATTGTTATATTATAGTTCTTTTTTGTGTGTGTTACATTTTAATGTTGTGTTTTTGTTGTGTCGTTGTTCTCCTCTCATATTTGATGCGTTTCCCTCAGTTTTAGTTTGTAACCCGGATTTGTTTTTATCTCTATCGATTTATGAGTTTCGAACAGCGGTATACTACTGTTGCCTTTATAGTAAACCAACGACAGTTAATCAGAAAATTCTTATACTGAGAAATATTATACGAAATACGAAATACGAAATATTTTATTAAAGAAAGCTCAATTATGAACATAAGTCAATAATAGCATAGATACAACAAAGAATAACATTTAAACAATCTCACTAAAATTAATACTAAATATTTGGTGGTAGACCAGTGTTATTGTAAAAAATAATATTCTCATATACTCCATACCATATATGAACTTTTATTGTAGTAAGAATTACGTATACCATGTTTTTATATGAACTGATCGTCTTAAAGATTGTTCTTTTATACGTTAAATTCCGGCTTCAATGTATTAGTAATTCATTTAGGGTTAATGCTACAATTGCATTACTATTGCTTTAAATTTTTAGAGCTACTCACATTACTTATGTGTTATCTTATGGTTTCTAGTTAGGTGTTGGCTTTACCTTTGGTTCTGTTTAGTTTTATTAGCTGTTCAAACAGTGTTGTAAAATAGGGGGCAAAATATACAAACGGAACATTTACAACTCACAGTTAGTCGAAAAAATTAACAAAGGCATGGAAAAATCGAAAAAGACTTAAAAAAACGAAGAAGTCCTTTAAACAATATAATCGTAAAAAACTAAAGACGAATCAAATAGAATCCCACAAAAAACAGGTATGCATTCAGGTGCTCCGGAAGGGTAATCGATTATAGATCCACACGTGACACGCTAATCCGGCTTTTAGTCTTATACGGGGATGTCAGATTCGGGAACGAGAGGACGAAAATGTGGTTAGGACAATAGCAAAATACCAATGGTTATGTTTTTACAAATATTTCGACAATAAGCACCGTTGATGAAACATTAATAGTCGAAATGCCTATAACATGATTTAAACTGGCACCATTAATGTAATAACAAACACACATATTCTTTTACACTTCCAACATCCGGACTCTTTGAGAAATGAATTGTGTGGCTATATACCTACCTCAATATTTTCAACGAATGATTTTTAATTTGTCAATTTGTTCGCTTTAAATAATTTGGATTAATTATAAGGTCTTTCCACTTTTCTGTGAAAGACCTATTGTATTTGTTCCGATTATTATTATTAGGTCTTTCCACTTTTCCATGATTATTATTAGGTCTTTCCACTTTTCGGTGGAAAGACCTTTTGGATTTGTTCTGATTATCAATATTTTTTTTCTTCCACTAAATTTCTTGCGTTAAATTTTTGTTTCGCATTACTTCGCTTAGATATTTCTTATATTGTATCGTAAAGTTTATGCGCTTTTAAAGTATACCTTGCTAAGACGAACAATTTTCTTTGTAAGTTTGATCTCCCCATTCACTGCTTATCATGTGTGTACATCTCCTTCGTAACAATAAAAGAAATCAACAAAATTATTTTTCTAAATTGTTCGTTACATCCTCAGTACTTTTTGGCTGATTTGGATTGAAGCGATCCGGTCAAATTTATAGGAGTTATCTACCTTTACCAAATAAATGTGTCGTTATGTTTATGTAACTCATTAACCGTAAACGTATAAACCTACGGTTCTTTTTATTTGAGGTCTTAGGGTCCTATCTTAAAAAAATAAGGTCTAGGTCAAAGGTCAAGGTCATGTTCTCAATTTCGAGTTTTTGTTTGTTTTTGCATTTTCTCTGGCACTTTAAAAGTTATTTATAACAGAACTAGTGCAAAATGTTTACTTTATTGTAATTACGATATGATACATTTATTTGGTTTGAACTAATCCAATGACATCTTAAAAGAGTTATTGCCTTGAGTGAACCGGAAGTAGTAATTTGTGCACTTATTTCATGAAAAAGTACCTAGAAACCATAGCTTTTTTAAATGGACATATATAAACATATCATGTGAGACCGCAAGTGACATTCTATAACCTGAAGTAGACAATTATTCTACTTATTACTGGCATTAGTATAGACAAACAGGATATATTTTTGGAACCAGTTTAAATAAGACTATCATATGAGACCGGAAATGACATTTTTTAAACAGGAAGTTGACAATTATCTCCCTCATTTAAGGCAAAAGTATATAGAAACCAAATATTTACTGAATGAGTATAAAGAAACCTATAATTGGATGTTAAAAATAACTTTGCGTTAACCGGAAGTAGCTCCTTATCAATTATTTAGAGAATTGATGTGGAAAGACCTTCAATTATTCTTTTTTCAACTGCTTTTTAATTATTACAGAAAAGTAGAAAGACCTATTGTATTTGTTCTGATTATTATTTGTTTTTCTTCTTCCGCCAAACCCTTTTTCTTGCGGTGGATTGTGGTTTCGCAAAATGTCGCTTGAAAGACGATTTTTTTAATATGATATCGAACAGTTATTGTGCTTTTGAAACTCAACCTGTTTAACCGACAATTTTTATCGTAAGAGTTATCTCCCCAAATACTGTTTTTCTTGTGTACGCATCTCCTTTGCAACCGTAAAAGAAATCGTCAAATTTATTTTTCCAAATGGCTTGTAGTATTTTCATGATGCTTCGGTCAATTTCAACAGAAGCGATACTGAGACTCCATATGAGAGTTATTTCCCCTTTTGTATTTTACATGAGTGATAGGTAAATGTAACTCATGAACCGTTAGTGATAGGAACCTATGATCGTTTCATTTGAGGTGCTTGGTCCACCAAAATGAAATTGAGGTAAAGGTCAAAGGTCAAGATTTAAGCTTTGTGGCTCTTCCTCAAAAACCGTATAAGATATCGACAAAATGTTTTAAGAAATTGTTAGATGCGATATGTCGTAACAAATAAATTTTGGTTGAAAGGGTACGTTGACATTTAAAAAGGGGCTTTCTCCCCTCTTATATTTAAATTTAGCATTATGGTGATATAGCTCATTAACCGTATAGGGGAGAGACCTACGGTCTTTTGATTTGAGGTCCTTGCTTTATGACCTTGAAATTAAGGTCAAGGTCAAAAGAAAGCTTGACCCTCTAGATATTGACCTTTGCTATAAATTCATATTTATATTTGATAAAGCTATGGGTCTTTTGCATAAGCTGGTTGATAGATGACGTTGAAAGGTCAACAGAAGTGCCATTTGGTAACCGGAAGTAGTCATTCCCTGCACTGATCTCATCTAAAAGTACCTAAAACCATTTTTCTTTAGATTCAGTGTGAATTGATGGTTCAGGAAGTGCAATTTTTTAAACCGGAAGTTGTATTTAATCTCACTTGTTTCAAACAAAAGTATATAGAAACCATATATATTTTTGGAATCAGTGTGACTTAAGCTATGAAAATATCAGGATTGACATTAATTTTCTAAACCGAAAGTAGCAAATTATCTTCCTTGTTTCAGAAAAAAAAGCATATATTTTTTTAATCAGTATAAAAAAATCTACATTGTTTGTATTATTGGACACAAAAAAGTAACTTTGTGTAAACCGTAGGTATCTTCTTCTATAGATATTTCATGTGGAAAGACCTTCATTTGTTCTTTGAACAATTGGTTTTTTAGTACCTTCTGTTTTCCTATTTTGTAAGAATTATTTAGATTATATAGTTGTTTTGTTGATTTCAGGTTTCTGGTAGGGAATATGTTCACCAACCTGCCTGATGATTTGTTTACAAACAACAACCAGTTGGAGCTGGTGTAAGTATCACAGATAGAATAAAACAAAGAGTTTTGAATTTCCTTGATTTAACTGATTTCTTGATTTTGTTACATTTGAAAGCGATGAAATTTCAACTATCTTGGATGTCTAATATCAAATATATTTCATGTATAACAATCTATTACCACAATTGGATTACTGGTATACAGGATTATAAATTGGTCATTGTACAGACGACATCTTGAACAACTGAACTAACTATATTATTGTATTGTTCTTTATAACAGCATATCATACATAATATTATCTTAATAGCCAAAATCTGTTATTATTGACAGATAACTAGCAAATAAAGTAAACGTTTAAATATAACTTTTGAAAAATAAAGGCATAAAAAGATATCAATTTTATCTGAATTTAGGTCCTCAATGCTCAAAATTCATACTTGATTTGGCCAAATATCAATTTATGGTATTTGTCTCGACAGTTAAATTTTAAATATTTAAAACGCTCGGCGTTTGAAAATTTAACTGTCTCGAGTGTATAAATACCGTATCACACTTGATGCAGTGGTAGAATCTATATATATATTACCTAAATTGTAAGTCATGCCCGTACAAATGGCGTCTAGAACGTGACAAACAAAACGAACATGCCTACATATTCAGATCTAAATCAACCCCTCTGATTGGACCATACGCACATAACCCTTAACGCCAATACATTGTTTTCCCGCTTTGCTTTCGAACCACAAGAAAATATTGTTACATGTATTACTGTGACAACTATTTGCAGCGTTGTTCCAGTCAACTTATGTTATAGACAAACACTTTTAGAGTTGAAACAGTTACAAAATAACTGCGACAGTGAATTTTAACAACTTTTACAACTTTGACAAATTTTATAAAATGACTATAACTGGTATGGATAGTTGATTGTTTGAACAGTAGTGTAAGACAAAAACAAAGATTTTAATGATTTGGAATAAGTTTGTTTGAAACATCAGACATCAATACAATGCTTTCAAGAGAGGCGAAAGATACGAAAAGGAAATTCAAACTCATAGGTAGAATAAACTGACAGGGCGTAGGCTAAAGAATAATAAGACAAACAGACAAACAACAGTACAAAAACGCAACATAAAACACTAAAGACTGAGCAACCTGAACTCCACCAAAAAATGGAGTGATGTCAGTTGCTCCGGATTGTTGCGGATCCTGCCCTTCATGTGGCACACGTCTTTTACTTATGTTAGTACAATCCCGGTGGTAAGTCTCATTTGGTAGGTCACTTTCGGGGAAAAGGGGACGGGATTGTAGTTACGACGATTGAAACATATATGTTGTCATCTGTTAAACGGATGTTCCATAGCAATAAAACAAACTCGTGATGGCGTCCTTACAATTAACGAAGGGACGATTCTAACGTTAAAACTTGGACTTCTTGGTTCATTAACTTGCTTGTGAGCAGTGACCCTCTATCAAGGAAATCATGATAGGAAAGACAATCTCAGCAATATTGTATCAACTGTGAGATAAATACTCTCAAGAAATAAAGCATCTTCAAAATGTCAGTTTCAGAGAATTTGTTTTTGAATTACAGTGAGTGTTAACGGTCCGTGTATATTTGCGTTCATTCGTTTTTCATTTTGAAATATCAAAAACAAAAAACACAAAACGAGGGTGTTTTAATTTTTCGTTTTTGATTTCTCAAAAACCAAAACGAAAAACAAAAGTGTTTTCATTTTTGTTTTTGATTTCTCTAAAACCAAAACGGAAAACGAAAGTGTTTTCATTTTTTGTTTTTGATTTCTCTAAAACCAAAATGAAAATCTAAAGTGTTTCCGTTTTTCGTTTTTGATTTCACTAAACAAGAATTTTGTATTTAATTTTGATTATTTCTCGTTTTATAATGTACAATGTTTTCCTTTCTTGTTCCACAGTCGTTGATAGTAAATAATGCCAATGTTAACACCCCGGTGTTCTTTCAACATAATGTAGACAAAATAGACCGCCTGACGTATGAATTGAACTACGGTGATAAATGAATCAAAGCCTTTCAAATTACCTTGTTTATATCTTTAATAAAAATAAATTATTATATTTAAATATTAAATAATCATAAATTTAAATTGTACAATACAATATTATAAAAGATGGTACAAATAAATAGATTGATTACAACATCACATTAACAAGGGAGGTTACTACTTTTTAAAACTTATAAGAAAACTACCCCGGTCGTTAAAGTATACATGCACAGTCACTGTGGTTATCAGATTTTTAATCGAAGATAATGTCGACGGATGCAAAAGACTTTATCAATCTGAACAATAAGGGTGCGTGATCTTTACTTTTAAATTTAGAAAGGTTGATCTCAGATGATTAGAATTCATGACTAAGGTCCATTATACGAACATTCAGGACGATAATGTGTTTTGCTTGATCAATCGATTGAAAAACAAATTTCCGCAATATTACAATTCAAACCGGGATTAGCATTCAATCATTTTGCCATTCGGAGCCTACTTGGTATTAGTTTTGCTTATTTTTGAAAGCTATATGGTGACCTTAACTAGAGCCTGGGTGTGGATGGGGGTTTACGGAATAGAGAATAGTGGGCAAAAATATGAATAATAGAGACAATGGACAAAGAAATAAAAAAAATAGAATAATGAGGTGTTAAAATATAAAGAGAACAGAATAATTGGCAAAAAGTATAAAGAAATAAAGAATAGAGAAAAATGGCCTGAAATACTGATTAAAGAATAGAGAAAATCGGCGTAGAATATCAAAGAATACAGAAATGAAGAACCCCGTATCCAGACCATCATCCTAGTTGCCTAAACCAACGCTATTTTGTCTCCGGTAGATTGTTATTGGTTATCATACGTTTTCTTTTTATTTCTATGCCTATCAATTAAGACGTGAGCTTTCATAATTTTCTAGCTTATTACATTATTAAAAAAGACTAAGCCGAACATCACTCTGGATTTTTTCTTAAGTGGACCTCAACTACCTACCCTACCACACCATTACCGAAAAGTTAATAAAAAAAATCTACGGCAATACTAGGTGCAAAGGGAATTTGGGTAGCTGAGGTCTACTGGAGAAAAAAATCCAGGGTGTTATTCGTCTTAGTTTTTTTTTTAAGTAGGACCAAAGTTGGGGTCCGCGGTCACCCTTACCGAAAATTTAATAAAAAAAAAGGCAATACTTTTGTCCGAACTAAGGCAAAGGGAAGCTTAGTAGCTGAGGTCTACAGTAGAAAAAACACAGGGTATTTTTAGGTTTAGTTTTTTTTTTCTAAAGTAGGTCCAAAGTTGAGGTCCGATACCCTACCCAACCCTTACCGAAAAGTTAACAAACAAAAATAATATGGCAATACTTTTTTCTGCACTAGGTGCAAACGTAAGCTAGATTCCTAGCGCCTACTTGATCAAAATTCCCAATTTGGGTATAGAACGGATTATTTTTTAAAGCTAATAAATAATTTTCTTGCCCACCATACTTTGAGTACAAAAATTAACCTTTCGTCCAATCGTAAGTAAGCGAAATTCACTGTTTCAGAAGTAGAATGTTTTGTCAAAACAGTTTTGTGTGGCAAAAAAAAAAGTTAAAGCACGAGTGCAACTTTTTTTTCTTCTAATGCAGAACAATTGTTACTTTTTATGAACTATTTGACAGGATGCCGAGAATATGGAAAGCTATTTCACACAATAGTGCAATTTTGCCAACATTTGAATAATTTCATAATTATTTACGATTCTATATACACTCAAAAGTGTTGACTATTTGAAATGTAAAGCGTCCAGCACGCTGTGTGATGTATTGAAAGCGATTTCTATTGTATTTATATAATTAATGAACAAGAAGTGAAATTTTGAAATTCATTGAATAGTGTCTTTGACTGCTTAATTATATATTAAAAAACTGATAATATAGTGGTTATATATTAATAAAAACATTTGAAGTACGTTTGAATCTTATGCAACATTTGGGTTTATATAAACATCCGAAAACTGGCTGCTAGCGAAGTGGCTGCTAGCGAGTGGCTGCTTGCTTGAAACTGGTCTCACAAACTCCGCATTTTCATTCACGTCTTCACATTACAGGTTTCAAAAAACGTTTAGTAAATTATGTCAATGTGAAGAAAATGACCCGTATTATGCCAACAACTGGTTTTAGAATTAATTAGTTCATTTCCGATGCAAAGACCTAATAAGTGAATCAATATTAATACAAAAATATGTCATCTTTAATGATTCCTCATGGGGTTTTTGATTATGTGATTACTTGGCCATTTTTTTAGTGATTATTTGATTACTAGACCAAATATTTCATGATTATTTGATTATCTAGGACTGTATTTTAGATTAATTGATTACCAAGTTTAAACAATAAATTTGTGTGTATAACATACATATAAAATTCGGCTTGTTGTGTGTATAACATACATATAAAATTTGGCTTGAAAGACGTTATTTTTTTTTCGCCTCGCTCCGCTCGGTAAAATTGTTAAGAACTAAGTCCGAAGATTGAACGCGTTTGTCCAGTTATCTTATTAAAATTCATACAAAAAAGTTATATAAGTATAACAAAATCAGAGATATATCTTTTAATTAGATTGGTTCGTCTAATTTAGTATTTTTATCTGAAGTAAATTTACTAACTTCTTTAATAAAGGGATTTGAACAAGAATGTGTCCATAGTACATGAATGCCCCACTCGCACTATCATTTTCTATGTCCAGTGGACCGTAAATTGCGGTCAGAACTCTAATTTGGCATTCAAATTAGAAAGATCATATCATATGGAACATGTGTACTGAGTTTCAAGTTGATTGGACTTCAACTTCATCAAAAACTACTTTGACCAAAAACATTAACCTGAAGCGGAACAGACGGATGAACGGAAGAACAAACGGACGCACAGACCGAAAAACATAATGCCTATAATTGGGAAATACATTCACAAAATGTGCTGAAATTGAATGAAGGTTTTGTAAATCTCAATTAGACCATAACAGGCATATCCAAATAAAGTTCCATGAAGTCACAAACAACTTCCCTCACTTATAGATCTATTTCCACTACTTCTGCAATATTGTATTTATCAATAATAATATAAATAGAAATTGTATGCATGTAAATTAAAAACGATCAGGATAAACTTATCAATCCTTTAAATAAACTTATTTTAAAAGGTTACCAATTGAACACTGTAAATAGATCTTTGAATATTGTTTTTATTGGTATAAATATTAATTTTGTTATCAGTAACTTAAAATTATACTACATATTATTGTTATACACATCAAGGTACTACAATCTGCTGATACCTATGATTTGGCATTGCACAAGGTCATGTCTTTCTCTGACTGTTAATGACACTAAATCAATTGGATGTTGGATGTGTACTGATTGATATTTTAGTCTTAGATACATGATTTTTGTATTAGTTGTTATTGGCTTTAAACTAGCCGTCAGTACTGCAATTACTCTCAGATCTGTACTTTGTGTCCTTTTTTGTTTGTTAAGGATGTATAAATACCCTGCCACGTCCGGCCTGTGCTTTTGTTAGATGTTTTTTTCTGTTCTGTATCGATCTGATATGTTAAGCCCTTTTCCTCTGATTTTTATAGTTTGTTCTTATGTTGTTCTGGAACAAAACTCGTTCCAGGTTGACGGGAGGGTTGAGCGCTCACTTGCATGTTTAACCGCGCCACATACTGTATGTACCTGTCCCAAGTTAGGAGCCTGTAGTTCAATGGTTGTCGTTTGTTGATGTCTGTCATATTTGTTTTTCGTTTTATTGTGTTATAAATTAGGCCGTTTTTTCTCAACTGATTCAGAACTGTTTCATATTTTTCATGTCAGAGCCTTTCATAGCCGACTATACCCTACTGGTTTTTTTCTCATTGTTGAAGGTGGTACGGTTGCCTATATATAATTGCTTACATCCACTTCATTTGAATTTTGGGGATAGTTGTCACATTGGCAATCATACCACATCTCCTTATTAAAATGTTGAGGGGGGAGGGGGGGGTGAAATTTGTATTTCTTAGGAAAGTTCCAATGTTTTCCTCCCAGGTCACCAAGTTTTAATTGGATATTTTCTCATTTTGCTGTGCCCTTGGAATTGTGTTTTAGGCCAACCAGAGCTTACTGCCTGTTGGTGGGTAGTTGAAGACCATATGGTAAGCTCTAGGTGTCTTTTTGTGTATTGTATATGGTGATTTGGTGATTTCTTCATGCCATTGTCCCATTACTTTATATAGACAGCTTATCAGTCAACCATATCTATCAAAGACGACATATGATGGCCAAAGCTCTCCTGGCCTTTTGTATAGTCAGGCGAGAAACAAGATATAAACGGACTTGGCTTGGTATAAACATGTATATTTAGTAAATTCGTATAAATTCAAGTCAAATTAATATTTCAAAACAACATAAAAATATAAAAGTGTAAAAAAAAAAATTTTTTAATAAATCTTGAAAATATTATTGTGTATGTGTGTGGCCATGGATAAAGGCATGTTTTTTAGTCTGGGTTAAAAAAAAGTTATTGACTTCGGGTACAAATCCCTGCCCCACCCCGGAGAATCAAATAGTTGGTTCCTTGGGAACAATAGAGATTGAAGATGTTGAGAATGAAGATCAGGTAATTTTATGTTCTGCGGCGACGTTAAAGGAACATCAATCAGTCAATAGATATTTAAGACTATGGCTTCAGTTGTGTAATATTCCTTGTTGTAAAAGTTCCTTTTTTGCTTTGTGTAGACTTATTAAGACTTGGAATAGATCTACGATGACTAATGAACGGTCGTGTATGGTTTGGCAATTTTACATGCCTACCGATAATAAAATTGACAATGGAAATGGGGAATATGTCAAAGAGACAACAACCCGACCAAAGAGCAGACAACAGCCGATGTCCAGATATAATACGATGCTACCGGACATAAAACTGTCCTTTTTTCATGGAAAATTAAACTGTTACAGTATATCGAAGAATACAAAACTAAGTCTCTTTTCTGTAAATACAAATAAAAAGCTGACATGGGTGAGATTAAAGCTAGAAATCCCAATCTCCCAATTCACTTAAAAAGACCATATATAGATATAAGAAGATGTGGTATGAGTGCCAATGAGACATTTCTCCATCCAAGTCACAATTTGTAAAAGAAAAACCATTATAGGTCAAAGTACGATCTTCAACACGGAGCCTTGGCTCACACCGAACAGCAAGCTACAAAGGGCCCCAAAATGACCAGTGCAAAACCATGCAAACGGGAAAACTATGCAACGGTATAATCTACATAATAAACAAGAAACGAGAACACTTATGAACCACATCAACAAACGGCAACTACTGAACATCAGGTTTCTGACTTAGAACAGGTGCAAACAAATGCAGCGGATTTAAACGTTTTAATAGGTACCAAATTCACTCTTATCCGAAACAATAATGTAACATATGACCTTTAATATTGAAGGGCTAAACTTGCATTGAGCCGTGTTTAGGCCCTAAAATAGAAAATAAAGAGATGTGCATGGGACAAAATCGCACACAATACATAGAAAAAATACAAATTATCAATGAACAGGGCTTTTATTCCTGTTCTTCATCTTGAAAGTAGCTGGAAGGTCTTCAACGAGGAAAAGAACCATTCATACCCTGAAAACAACAGCCACACACTTGGCTATGTGGATTACAATGTTTTGCTTTATCCTACACCCTGGATTTTTTCTCAAGAAGACCTCAGGTACCCAGCTTCCCTTTGCACCTAGTGCGGACAAAAGTATGGCCGTAGATTTTTTTAATTAACTTTTCGGTAATGGTGTGGTAGGGTGGGTAGCTGAGGTCTACTTGAGAAAAAATCTAGAGTGATGTTCGGCTTAGTCTTTTTTATAATGTAATAAGCTGGCAAATTATGAAAGCTCATGTCTTAATTGATAGGCATAGAAATAAAAAGAAAACGTATGAAAACCAATAACATTCTACCGGAGACAAAATAACGTTGGTTTAGGCAACTAGTATGATGGTATGGATGCTTATTTCTTCATTTCTGTATTCTTTGATATTCCATTCCATTTTTCTCTATTCTTTAATCAGTGTTTCAGGCCATTTTTCTCTATTCTTTATCATGTTTATTTCTTTATACTTTTTGCCAATTATTCTATTCTTTTTATATTTTTACACCTCATTATTCTATTTTTTTTATTTCTTGGTCCATTCTCTCTATTATTTATATTTTTGCCCACTATTCTCTATTACGTAAACCCTCATTCACACCCAGGCTCTAGTTAAGGTCACCATATAGCTTTCAAAAATAAGCAAATCTAATACCGAGTAGGCTCCAAATGGCAACATGATTGAATGCTAATCCCGGTTTGAAATGTGAAATTGCGGAAATTTGTTTTTCAATCAATTGATCAAGCAAAACACATTATCGTCCTGAATGTTCGTATAATGGACCTTGGTTGTGAATTTTAATCATCTGAGATCAACCTTTCTAAATTTAAAAGTAAAGATCACGCACCCTTATTGTTCAGATTGATAAAGTCTTTTGCATCCGTAGACATTATCTTCGATTAAAGATCTGTGCATGTATACTTTAACGACCGGGGTAGTTTTCTTATAAGTTTTTAAAAGTAGAAACCTCCCTTGTTAATGTGATGTTGTAATCAATCTATTTATTTGTACCATCTTTATATAATATTATATTGTACAATTTAAATTTATGATTCGTTTAATATTTAAATATAATAATTTATTTTTTATTAAAGATATAAACAAGGTAATTTGAAAGGCTTTGATTCATTTATCACCGTAGTTCAATTCATAAGTCAGGCGGTCTATTTTGTCTACATTATGTTGAAAGAACACCGGGGTGTTTACATTGGCATTATTTACTATCAATGACTGTGAAACAAGAAAGGAAAACATTGTACATTATAAAACGAGAAATAATTAAAATTAAATACAAAATTCTTGTTTAGTGAAATCAAAAATGAAAAACGAAAACGGTCAGTGTATATTTGCGTCCATTCGTTTTTTATTTTGAAATATCAAAAACAAAAAACAAAAAACGAGAGTGTTTTCATTTTTCGTTTTTGATTTCTCAAAAACCAAAACGAAAAACAAAAGTGTTTTCATTTTCCGTTTTTGATTTCTCTAAAACCAAAACGGAAAACGAAAGTGTTTTCATTTTTCGTTTTTGATTTCTCTAAAACCAAAACGGAAAACGAAAGTGTTTTCATTTTTTGTTTTTGATTTCTCTAAAACCAAAATGAAAATCAAAAGTGTTTCCGTTTTTCGTTTTTGATTTCACTAAACAAGAATTTTGTATTTAATTTTAATTATTTCTCGTTTTATAATGTACAATGTTTTCCTTTCTTGTTTCACAGTCATTGATAGTAAATAATGCCAATGTAAACACCCCGGTGTTCTTTCAACATACTGTAGACAAAATAGACCGCCTGACGTATGAATTGAACTACGGTGATAAATGAATCAAAGCCTTTCAAATTACCTTGTTTATATCTTTAATAAAAAATAAATTATTATATTTAAATATTAACGAATCATAAATTTAAAATGTTCAATACAATATTATATAAAGATGGTACAAATAAATAGATTGATTACAACATCACATTAACAAGGGATGTTACTACTTTTAAAAACTTATAAGAAAACTACCCCGGTCGTTAAAGTATACATGCACAGTCACTGTGGTTATCAAATCTTTAATCGAAGATAATGTGGACGGATGCAAAAGACTGTATCAATCTGAACAATAAGGGTGCGTGATCTTTACTTTTAAATTTAGAAAGGTTGATCTCAGATGATTAAAATTCACAACCAAGGTCCATTATACGAACATTCAGGACAATAATGTGTTTTGCTTGATCAATTGATTGAAAAACAAATTTCTGCAATTTCACAATTCAAACCGGGATTAGCATTCAATCATTTTGCCATTCGGAGCCTACTCGGTATTAGTTTTGCTTAGTTTTGAAAGCTATATGGTGACCTTAACTAGAGCCTGGGTGTGGGTGGGGGTTTACGGAATAGAGAATAGTGGGCAAAAAATATAAATAATAGAGACAATGGACCAAGAAATAAAAAAAATTAGAATAATGAGGTGTTAAAATATAAAAAGAATAGAATAATTGGCAAAAAGTATAAAGAAATAAACATGATAAAGAATAGAGAAAAATGGCATGAAACACTGATTAAAGAATAGAGAAAAATGGAATAGAATATCAAAGAATACAGAAATGAAGAAATACGCATCCAGACCATCATACTAGTTGCCTAAACCAACGATATTTTGTCTCCGGTAGAATGTTATTGGTTTTCATACGTTTTCTTTTTATTTCTATGCCTATCAATTAAGACATGAGCTTTCATAATTTGCCAGCTTATTACATTATAAAAAAAGACTAAGCCGAACATCACTCTGGATTTTTTCTCAAGTAGACCTCAGCTACCCATCCTACCACACCATTACCGAAAAGTTAATTAAAAAAATCTACGGCCATACTTTTGTCCGCACTAGGTGCAAAGGGAAACTGGGTACCTGAAGTCTTCTGCTGAAAAAATTCAGGGTGTAGGATAAAGCAAAACATTGTAATCCACATAGCCAAGTGTGTGGCTGTTGTTTTCAGGGTATGAATGGTTCTTTTCCTCCTTGAAGACCCTCCAGCTACTTTCAAGATGAAGAACAGGAATAAAAGCCCTGTTCAATGATAATTTGTATTTTTTCTATGTATTGTGTGCGATTTTGTCCCATGCACATCTCTTTATTTTCTATTTTAGGGCCTAAACACGGCTCAATGCAAGTTTAGCCCTTCAATATTAAAGGTCATATGTTACATTATTGTTTCGGATAAGAGTGAATTTGGTATCTATTAAAACGTTTAAACCCGCTGCATTTGTTTGCACCTGTTCTAAGTCAGGAACCTGATGTTCAGTAGTTGCCGTTTGTTGATGTGGTTCATAAGTGTTCTCTATGGTAGGGTTGTTGTCTCTTTGACACATTCCCCATTTCCATTCTCAATTTTATCGTTTCTTGTTTATCATATAGATTATACCGTTGCATAGTTTTCCCGTTTGAATGGTTTTGCACTGGTCATTTTGGAGCCCTTTGTAGCTTGCTGTTCGGTGTGAGCCAAGGCTCCGTGTTGAAGATCGTACTTTGACCTATAATGGTTTTTCTTTTACAAATTGTGACTTGGCTGGAGAAATGTCTCATTGGCACTAATACCACATCTTCTTATATCTATATATGGTCTTTTTAAGTGCATTGGGAGATTGGAATTTCTAGCTTTAATCTCACCCATGTCAGCTTTTTATTTGTATTTACAGAAAAGAGAGCTAGTTTTGTATCCTTTAATATGCTGTAACAGTTTAATTTTCCATGAAAAAAGGACATTTTTTTCTATGTCCGGTAACATCGTATCATATCTGGACATCGGCTGTTGTCCGCTCTTTGGTCGGGTTGTTGTCTTTTTGACATATTCCCCATTTCCATTGTCAATTTTATTATCGGTAGGCATGTAAAATTGCCAAACCATACTCGACCGTTCATTAGTCCTCGTAGATCTATTCCAAGTCTTCATAAGTCTACACAAAGCAGAAAAGGAACTTTTACAACAAGGAATATTACACAACTGAAGCCATAGTCATAAAGATCGATTGACTGATTGGTGTTCCTTTAACGTCGCCGCAGAACATAAAATTATTACCTGATCTTCATTCTCAACATCTTCAATCTCTATTGTTCCAAAGGAAGCAACCATTTGATTCTCAGGGGTGGGGCAGGGATTTGTACCCGAAGTCAATAATTTTTTTTAACCCAGACTGAAAAACATGCCTTTATCCATGGCCACACACAAACACAATAATATTTTCAAGATTTATTAAAAAAAATTTTTTTTTACACTTTTATATTTTTATGTTGTTTTGAAATATTAATTTGACTTGAATTTATACGAATTTACTAAATATACATGTTTATACCAAGCCAAGTCCGTTTATATCTTGTTTCTCGCCTGACTATACAAAAGGCCAGGAGAGCTTTGGCCATCATTTGTCGTCTTTGATAGATATGGTTGACTGATAAGCTGTCTATATAAAGTAATGGGACAATTGCATGAAGACATCACCAAATCACCATATACAATACACAAAAAGACACCTAGAGCTTACCATATGGTCTTCAACTACCCACCAACAGGCAGTAAGCTCTGGTTGGCCTTAAACACAAATCCAAGGGCACAGCAAAATGAGAAAATATCCAATTAAAACTGGGTGACCTGGTAGGAAAATATTGGAACTTTCATAAGAAAAACAAATTTCACCCCACCCCCTCCCCCCTCAACATTTTAATAAGGAGATGTGGTATGATTGCCAATGTGACAATTATCCCCAAAGTTCAAATGAAGTGGATGTAAGCAATTATATATTGGCAACCGTACCACCTTCAACAATGAGAAAAAAACCAGTAGGGTATAGTCGGCTATGAAAGGCTATGACATGAAAAATATGAAACAGTTCAGTTGAGAAAAAACGGCCTAATTTATAACACAATAAAACGAAAAACAAATATGACAGACATCAACAAACGACAACCATTGAACTACAGGCTCCTAACTTGGGACAGGCACATACAGTATGTGGCGGGGTAAAACATGCAAGTGAGCGCTCAACCCTCCCGTTAACCTGGAACGAGTTTTGTTACAGAACAACATAAGAACAAACTATAAAAATCAGTTGAAAAGGGCTTAACATATCAGATCGATACAAAACAGAAAAAAAATCTAACAAAAGCACAGACCGGACGTGGCAGGGTATTTATACATCCCTAACAAACAAAAAAGGACACAAAGAACAGATCTGAGAGTAATCGTAGTACTGACAGCTAGTTTGAAGCCATTAACAACTAATACAAAAATCATGTATCTAAGACTAAAATATCAATCAGTACACATCAAACATCCAATGGATTTAGTGTAAAGACGTCATTAACAGTCAGAGAAAGACATGACCTTGTGCAATGCCAAATCATAGGTATCAACAGATTGTAATACCTTGATGTGTATAACAATAATATGTAGTATAATTTTAAGTTACTGATAACAAAATTAATATTTATACCAATAAAAACAATATTCAAAGATCTATTTACAGTGTTCAATTGGTAACCTTTTAAAATAAGTTTATTTAAAGGATTGATAAGTTTACCCTGATCGTTTTTAATTTACATGCATACAATTTCTATTTATATTATTATTGATAAATACAATATTGCAGAAGTAGTGGAAATAGATCCACAAGTGAGGGAAGTTGTTTGTGACTTCAGGGAACTTTATTTGGATATGCCTGTTATGGTCTAATTGAGATTTAAAAGACCTTCATTCAATTTCAGCACATTTTGTGAATGTATGTCCCATTTATAGGCATTATGTTTTTCGGTCTGTGGGTCCGTTTGTTCTTCCGTTCATCCGTCTGTTCCGCTTCAGGTTAATGTTTTTGGTTAAAGTAGTTTTTGATGAAGTTGAAGTCCAATCAACTTGAAACTCAGTACACATGTTCCATATGATATGATCTTTCTTATTTTAATGCCAAATCTGACCGCAATTTACGGTCCACTGGACATAAAAAAAATGATAGTGCGAGTGGGGCATTCATGTACTATGGACACATTCTTGTTCAAATCCTTTATTAAAGAAGTTAATAAATTTACTTTAGATAAAAATACTAAATTAGACGAACCAATCTAATTAAAAGATATATCTCTGATTTCGTTATACTTATATAACTTTTTTGTATGAATTTTAACAAGATTACTGGACAAACGCGTTCAATCTTTGGACTTAGTTCTTAACAATTTTACCGAGCGGAGCGAGTCGAAAAAAAATAACGTCTTTCAAGCCAAATTTTATATGTATGCTATACACACAAATTTATTGTTTAAACTTGTTAATCAATTAATCTAAAATACAGTCCTAGATAATCAAATAATCATGAAATATTTGGTCTAGTAATCAAATAATCACTAAAAAAATGGCCAAGTAATCACATAATCAAAAACCCCATGAGGAATCATTAAAGATGACATATTTTTGTATTAATATTGATTCACTTATAAAATCTTTGCATTGGAAATAAACTAATTGATTCTAAAACCAGTTGTTGGCATAAAACGGGTCATTTTCTTCACATTGACATAATTTACTAAACGTTTATTGAAACCTGTAATGTGAAGACGTGAATGAAAATGCGGGGTTTGTGAGACCAGGTTCAAGCAAGCAGCCACTCGCTAGCAGCCACTTCGCTAGCAGCCAGTTTTCAGATGTTTATATAAACCCAAATGTTGCATAAGATTCAAACGTACTTCAAATGTTTTTATTAATATATAACCACTATATTATCAGTTTTTAATATATAATTAAGCAGTCAAAGACACTATTCAATGAATTTCAAAATTTCATTTCTTGTTCATTAATTATATAAATACAATAGAAATCGCTTTCAATACATCACACAGCGTGCTGCACGCTTTACATTTCAAATAGTCAACACTTTTGAGTGTATATAGAATCGTAAATAATTATGAAATTATTTAATTGTTGGCAAAATTGCACTATTGTGTGAAATAGCTTTCCATATTCTCGGCATCCTGTCAAATAGTTCATGAAAAGTAACAATTGTTCCGATTAGAAGAAAAAAAGTTCCACTCGTGCTTTAACTTTTTTTTTGCCACACAAAACTGTTTTGACAAAACATTCTACTTCTGAAACAGTGGATTTCGCTTACTTATGATTGGAGGAAAGGTTTAATTTTTGTACTCAAAGTATGGTGGGCAAGGAAATTATTTATTAGCTTTAAAAAATAATCCGTGCTATACCCAAACTTGTGATTTTGATCAAGTAGGCGTTTGCACCTAGTGCGGAAAAAAGTATTGCCATAGAATTTTTTTTTGTTAACTTTTTGGTAAGGGTTGGGTAGGGTTTCTGACCTCGACTTTGGACCTACTTTAGAAAAAAAAAACTAAGCCGAAAAATACCCTGTGTTTTTTCTACTGTAGACCTCAGCTACTAAGCTTCCCTTTGTATTAGTGCGGACAAAAGTATGCCTTAGAATTTTTTTTTATTAAATTTTCGGTAAGGGTGGGGTTGGGTGTCCGCGGACCCCAACTTTGGACCTACTTAAAAAAAAAACTAAGGCGAAAAACACTCTGGATTTTTTTCTCCAGTAGACCTCAGCTACCCAACTTCCCTTTGCACCTAGTATTAATTTGCCGTAGATTTTTTTTAAATTTTCGGTAATGGTGTGGTAGGATAGGTAGCTGAGGTCCACTTGAGAAAAAGTCCAGAGTGGTGTTCGGCTTAGTCTTTTTTTATAATGTAATAAGCTGGCAAATTATGAAAGCTCACGTCTTAATTGATAGGCATAGAAATAAAAAGAAAACGTATGATGACCAATACCAATCTACCGGAGACAAAATAACGTTGGTTCAGGCAACTAGGATGATGGTCTGGATACGGGGTTCTTCATTTCTGTATTCCTTGATATTCTATGCCGATTTTCTCTATTCTTTAATCAGTGTTTCAGGCCATTTTTCTCTATTCTTTATTTCTTTATACTTTTTGCCAATTATTCTGTTCTCTTTATATTTTAACACCTCATTATTCTATTTTATATTTTATTTCTTGGTCCATTGTCTCTATTATTCATATTTTTTGCCCACTATTCTCTATTCCGTAAACCCTCATCCACACCCAGGCTCTAGTTAAGGTCACCATATAGCTTTCAAAAATAAGCAAAACTAATACCGAGTAGGCTCCGAATGGCAAAATGATTGAATGTTAATCCCGGTTTAAATTGTGAAATTGCGGAAATTTGTTTTTCAATCAATTGATCAAGCAAAACACATTATCGTCCTGAATGTTCGTATAATGGACCTTGGTCATGAATTCTAATCATCTGAGATGAACCTTTCTAAATCTAAAGTTAAAGATCACGCACCCTTATTGTTCAGATTGATACAGTCTTTTGCATCAGTCGACATTATCTTCGATTAAAGATCTACAGTGACTGTGACTGTGCATGTATACCTTAACGACCGGGGTAGTTTTCTTATGTTTTAAAAAGTAGTAACCTCCCTTGTTAATGTGATGTTGTAATCAATCTATTTATTTGTACCATATTTATATAATATTGTATTGTACAATTTAAATTTATGATTCGTTTAATATTTAAATATAATAATTTTTTTTTTATTAAAGATATAAACAAGGTAATTTGAAAGGCTTTGATTCATTTATCACCGTAGTTCAATTCATAAGTCAGGCGGTCTATTTTGTCTTCATTATGTTGAAAGAACGCCGGGGTGTTTACATTGGCATTATTTACTATCAATGACTGTGAAACAAGAAAGGAAAACATTGTACATTATAAAACGAGAAATAATTAAAATTAAATACAAAATTCTTGTTTAGTGAAATGAAAAACGAAAAACGGAAACACTTTTGATTTTCATTTTGGTTTTAGAGAAATCAAAAACAAAAAATTAAAACACTTTCGTTTTCCGTTTTGGTTTTAGAGAAATCAAAAACGAAAAATGAAAACACTTTTGTTTTTCGTTTTTGGTTTTTGAGAAATCAAAAACGAAAAATGAAAACACTCTCGTTTTTTGTTTTTTGTTTTTGATATTTCAAAATGAAAAACGAATGCACGCAAATATACACGGACCGAAAACACTTTTGATTTTCATTATGGTTTTTGAAAAATCAAAAACGAAAAATGAAAACACTTTCGTTTTTCGTTTTGGTTTTTGAGAAATTAAAAACGAAAAATGAAAACACTTTCGTTTTGATATTTCAAAACGAAAAACGAATAGACGCAAATATACACGGACCGTTAACAAAGAACGATGTATTTATTCCTAAGACAAGAATCTTGTATGTACTTTCTTTTTTTTGAAACAAAACATGATCAACTTTTTTTCATTTGTCTATTAATTTCGAAAGTAAAATGCCTTTCAATGTGTCTATTAGTTACAGAAGTAAAATGTTTTAATACTATTGCAAAAATAGATAATATGTACTCTAAAAGATCTATTAGTATTCACGCAGATTCACGCCACCTCTAACTTGAATACGTTAATTTCAATTATCTATTGATCTCAATTATATGTTGAAGGGTAAATTATAATTTTACTTCTTTTTACATGAATTATTGAAAAACATGCTTTTCGTATCAAAGTTTAGTAACTAATATGTTGCTCATATTTTAAGGGGGGATAAGTCTAAATATAGTGCAATGGACATGTTTACAGCATTGAATGTTACAATACAAAAAAGATAATTTCTCTATATTTGGCAAACATCAATCTAAATTCTTTCCTCATGATAATTTCGTCGAAAAGGGGACCACATACAGTAAACTTGGTACTATTTGATGTGTTTTACTCCCAGTTCTATGCTGTTAAACCAATATTTATTCCACGAGGTGAACATGGTGAATACAAACCCAAAAGTTCAGAATATTGTTTATATGACACCTGAGATTGTAAAATACAGATATCTTTCGTTCTGAAGGAATGTAGACGTTTATACATAGTTGCAAACATTTGTTTCTGGTTTGGCTATACTTTTAATCCTATTCGGTTCTAACAGCTAAGTAACGTTTGTATCATATTAAGGATTTACCAATAACTTTGCCTTGATTATTATTAAGAAGACATTGATTTTAATAATCATCATTTGTTGTTGTAAAATTGGTTACGTTTAATGCGTTATCTATCATTTTTTTTATGTTAAGATGAAGATAGTAAAAAAAAAAATCGAAATGATTCATTTTATTCGGTTAATAGAAATTTTAAGTTCTAAATCTAAAAACTATATTTTTTAAACCACCTATGTATTTTATTGCTCCTATATGTAATTATTTAGGTACTATTAAAATGTCAATGTTGTAAATATAGCCCAATTTTTCGACATTTATAAGAACGGTTGCTACTAAATACTGTGAATTACAATTTGAATAATGTCAAATATTTATGATTTGAAAAATCATTCAATTATACTTCCCTTACCTAATACAGTGATATTTTTTGTCAGAACGTTACCAAGGAGATGCTCCATTATAAAATAAGGACTCGTGGAAGACCATATAATTCCTAGCTTTTTCTGATTTATTTACGTTTACGCTCTATGACATACAAGGAGAAGCACATCCTAAAATTGAAATATAAAACAAAGTTAGGAACTCGTGATCAAAAAAGAATAATTTGTTTTCTGTACCATTGTACTGGTTTAAAGTGTTGTCTGATCATTTATTGAACTCCTTTGATGCTAGGATTTGTGTATTAGTTATGAAATTACAATATTTATTTGTACTTTTGCATTATCTGTTTTGTACATTCTAATGTACAAGTGAGCACAGATATCTAAAACTTGTTATAATATTCTGTTTTATAGTGATCTTGGATTCAACAATATAGATAGTTTACCGCCGAGTATTTTCGCTAACAACTTGAATTTACGAAATCTGTAAGTATTTCTAACAAAGTATTCACGGAACCATTATACATGTGTATTTACTTTTTAAAACAACAAGTTAATGAATTAATTGTCTTATTGCCGTGTCGACAGATATATTTGTCTCTGGATTATTTTATTTTCTTAATCTTTCGAGTGAATCGTTAAAAAAAATGCAGTTCTTTCTGCATTGAAAAAAGACGATCATCTATAATACTTATTTGTATCGATGATCCTTGCACATTAAGCTTTTATACTATTTTGGTAAGTTTTCCGTGCTTGTTTCCAAAATGGTGGATGTTGTGTGCTTTCGCGCATAGTCTAAAAAGTCATTCATTCTTACACTGTTTCAAATTATTCAAATTAGTCATTGAATAAAATGATTTGTAGTTCCTCCTTAAACGTATTGATCCTCATTGTTGCAGATAAATAAACGAAAACTGACGTTGTTTACGACCATTTTAGACTTTTGAAAGCAGAACGAACAGCAGTGTCCACATGTCCTCATATATAATAACAGTCGGGCGAAGGATACCAAATGGACATTCAAACTGATAAGTCGATAATAAATTAACAACGCAAATATACAAAGCACAACATACCAACGCCATATTGCTCATATGAGTACAATGTACAAACCCGATTATAAGTCTAAGTTGGTGGGTCACATTCGGGAAAAGACGACGTGATTTTGGTAACAATAATCGGAACATTTAAGTCGGCATCTGTGAAACATATATTCCATCAGAATACACCAACTCGTGATGGCGTGCTTTAAGGTTACGAAGAGATTATTTCATCTTCACCACATGGACTCCTCAGTGAGCAGCAACCCTTTATCAAGGAAATAAAGATAAGAAACGCAAGCCTTGGAATAGCGTGTCAACAGGAAGTTATCAATTTCAAATGCAAATGTTGCTTGATAGGAATGGAAAGTTCACAATTGGAAAGCTAAAATCATCTCTTTTGCCGTAAATTTTCGTTCTCAAATGACCTTCATTGTCAATTTTTAGATGTTAGTCGAAATATAAGACATATTTAACTGTATGTGTTTATCCTTTTTTTTCAAGTTCGATGGGAAAGATGCATTGAACATAGTCACCATAGTTTAATTGTTAAACAGGAGGACATCATCTATATAGCGTAAATGAAGTTAATGAATAATTCTACCTCCTTTTCCTGCTTTACAAGACGCTCCTTTATGAAGTCAACCTCATATGAATTAAGGAGTAAATCAGCAAAAAGGGGAGAACGGTTGGTTCTCATGGGAATGTCGATTGTTTGTTGTAAAAAAACACGTCCTTCAAACTTAACAAATATGTTGTCAATCAGGAAATAGAGAATGTTTATAATGTTAGTATCAGAGAGTTTTACAAAGTACGATGCATTCCTATATAAGACAAGATACTTGTATCCACGTTGGCCATTTTGTTTATGAAACAAAGCAGGACCAATTTTTTATCTGTTTGTTTGAAATAATGAAAACATTTGTAAAGGGAAGAAAGTCAAGTGTTTTGATACTTTTGCAGATATAAGAATGGTAGTCTTACTTAAACAGAACTTTGAATTTGTTTAGTATCCATATCTGGTTCACGCCGCCTCTAGATAAGGTATAACAATAACTTTGAAGACCGTCTTTAATTGCTGATAATATTTAATGTTAATAATTTAGAAAGAGGTTTCTTTGAGGACTTCATATATGTAAACCCAAAATGATCATATTGGACTGTATACAGGTATAAGTTTGTTTTTTTTTGTTTTTTTTTTTTTATTTTAGAGACCTTAACTTTTTTTTCATAAGAAATATTGCATAAGGTATTGTGAGGCTACTGTTATTTTCCAATTCTCCTCCTACAGTCTTTTTTAGGGGTAGGGAGTATATTATTTGTTATATCCTTATGTAACTTTAGTTTATTTTGACCACATGCTAGACAGCTGTAAGGAGCTATGTCCAATAATAGGATTGAAGAAATAAATTATATTAACCCTTTTTTATATTAAAGTGCTACACTATTTACCTCAAACTAATTTACATGTGTACTTTTCAAGAACGATTTTTGAAATAACATGTATAGTTATATTGCCAATATACCATGCTTAGTAGCACTTTAGAGTCTTTTGATTTACGATCCTACCTTTAACTTCAACAGAACTTGAAACGTCAGATTTGCTACCTTAATGGCTACCTCTATGATCATGAAAACATTCGTCAAGATACAAGGCTGTAATTTGGCATGCCATTCACGAGTCTCGTCTGCATAAGATTGATAACAGGCGCTCAAATCAAAACAGGTACAATGCCAAATAACAAACATAGATAAAAAGCATACATTAATTTCTTAGAAAAACAATTTTTGATACAGTATAACATAATCTATAGTTGGACATTTAAATTGACACTGCATTGGACGGAAATATGTTTACCATAATTGTCATTTGATCAGGCTAATTTGCTAAAATTCACTGATAATGTAGACATGTTTGTATAATCGTATACAGGAACTTCTCAGAAGGAAAGAAAGAAAGGTAGCAACCTTTCACGTTTTGTGTTAGAATTAATATCCTCTCAATCAATAGATATAAGTTTGGGGACTATATTACACTCATTTATCTGATCGAACATAGAATAAAGGATACTACAGATAGAGTTAAATCTGCCATTGTATTGAATCACATCTAGAAATTGAAAACGATGGTCAGTTGAGAACAAAACATCACGACAAAAGAGACGAGGTTTGCTTTCCAACTTTTAACTCTCTTCCATAACTATACAGCAACATTCCAACAGCGCATGCATATCGAGTGCATAACTATCAGATGATACGAGGCCTGCGTTTCACATTTTTCATATAATGATTTCCTTGGTATAGTTGCTGCATATATCGATATCACTGAATGAGACTTTTCACCAAAACTGTAGGAACAACATAACATGTGTAGCAAGATCTGCTCACTCTTACAGAGCAACTCAGATTTTTGTCAGTCGTTCTTCCACTTAATTGCAGCTGGAAAATATTTGAAAAGAAGTTGAATTCGCTCATTATCTTGATTATACATTAAATAGTTAATAAACCTACATGAAATCAGTGTTAGATAAACTTTTCAAAACCAGAATGAATCTTCTTAACCATATTTTTAATGTGAATTTCAGGGTGTAAAGACAATTTAATCTCCAGAAAGATTCGTGTTGAATTATTATGACTGCTTCAGTCACTTTTGTTTTCGCTCTGATATGTATTGGCAGGTTGTGAAAAAAATACGGTCACTGATAACAAGCAGTTAATACGCATTTAATATTGACACATTTGAAAACTTTTCTTTCTAACATTTTGTTATCTTGTCTTTGATATCACTTATGCAACATAAACGTAAAATATGTCGACATTGTTTAAACGGTTTTGCCACATCTTTTGTATTTCGCAATTAATTTCGAACAAAGCAATACCGTTTTCGTAGTTGAGTTAAAGTGATATTTCAGTAAAAATCCTGAGCAGTACATCATTAAGACGAAGTATCATTTTAATAAAGGTTCGTATTCCACTTGAGGGATATTGAGGGCAGAGGTTGAAGAAGTGTTATTTGTTTTGACAGTTACTTTTCGCTATTTCGCCGAATCCGTATCAGATATATACAAACAGTTTTTCCAAACTGCTTGTAACATGTCTACCGTTTGTGTCTTGTACATGTTGTATCGATGCGATGAGTTAAGCCCTGCTCTATTTATTTTGATATTTTTATCATATGTTGTACTGTTACACCAGTTCCCCATGTAAGGGGGAGTTTGGCGCAAGCAAACATATTTGACCTCGCCACATTTTCTTTGTGTCTATCCCAAGTCAGAAATCTGTAATTTAGTGGTTGTGATTTGTTGTTGTATATCAGGTTGTATTTCGTTTACTGTTTTGTACATAGATCAGGCCTTTAATTTTCTCGTTTGAGTTTTACATTTATTATTTTGGGACCTATACTAGCTTACTATGCCGTATGGTTTGGAGCATTGTTAATGACTGTACGATGACCTATAGTTTTTTTTACGTAAAGAGTTATCTCATCGTTTTACTTAGCTATTGAAGCTTATCACAAAACTGAGAAGGTCATCGACAATGAAGTTCAAAAGAGATATTCCGATAGAGAAACTGAGTGTCGAAAGACTACAAGGTATTTACCGAATAACAGTTCCGTTCTATCTTTATGTCCATTACTGGATAGAAATGGAATTTTGAGCGTAAGGGAAGACTTCGAATCGCTAGAATTGCATCAAAAGAACACACATCGAACCTTATTCCTGGTAAACATTAAAATGCTTCTCTGCCTGACCGTCACAGCGATGCACAATCATTAGGGGAGACATTTCACTGAAGGTACCATTTGGTCAACCGGATATTGGATTTCAGACTGTAAAACGACTGGTATCGTGTATACTTTATAAATTTGTCAAATGTCGATGAATTTCTGGTGCGTTTAGTGCGTTTAATGAACAGAAAATGGCCGATTTACCATTTAGTGTTGGTGGTAAATATGATTTCGGACCTTGGACAATAGTTACCTGACGCATAAAATAAAGCGTTGTAAATTAAAAACCATTGGCGGTCATATTTACAGGCGTTTCATCGAGAGCAGTTCATAAAGCGGCAGTTACAGGAGATGCGGTTTTCATCGCGCCATTTCTAAGCACTTCGAGGCAATGCGCGGTTTATTGATTGTGCCTATGCCCTGCAAATCAATTCGTTAAATGTCGGAAAAGACAATGTGAGAGCATTTCTCACCAAGTGTGGGAAAATACGGAAATTCAATACACCAGAGTCCTCTCCCATTTGTGACTCATTGGAGCTAATGATAAGTATAGCTTCACCAGAGTACTGTCACCTTAGTGGCAAATTAGAACGAATGATACGTATAGCTACACAAGATTGCTCTCACATTAGTAGCTCAAATGAGATATGATAAGTATAGCTACATCAGAGCTTGTCACACGTGTGTGTCATGGGAGCAAATGATATTCAATATAGCTACACCAGAGTCTTCTTACCTTAACGGCTCACAGGAGCGAATGGTAAGTATAACTACACCAGATTTCTCTCATATTAGGTGCTCATTGGAGCTAACGATAAGTATAGCTACACTAGAGTCCTCTCACATTAGTGGCTCATAGGAGCGAATGATAATGATAGCTTGTAAAATATGAGTTCAAAGCTTTTCAAAGTTAGACATAAGAAGTCGACACACGAAGATCTATCGACAATTTTGGCAAAGGCCCGACCAATTGTCGCAATCTCTAGCGATGCTGACAATTCAACAATTCTTTCGTCATCTCCTTTGCTAACTCAGAATAACCTGTTAGGTAACAAGAAATATAAATAAGGAAAACCTTTTACTTGTGTCTGTCCAATAACAGAGATCGTCAATAGTTCTTGTTTATTTGTTAGAAAGTAAAATAACAAAACTCCGAGAAAAATTCAAATCGGAAAGTCTCTTATCAAAATGGCAATATCAAAAGCTCAAACACAACAAAGGAATGGAAAAACAACTGTCATATTCCTGACATAGTACATACATTTCCCTCTGTAGAAAATGATGGATTAAACCTGGTTTTATAGCTAGCTAAACCTCTCACTTGTATGACAGTCGCATGAAATTCCATTATATTGATAACATCAGTGAACCAAACAAACAGACATTTTTATTTCTCTTGATAAAGACAAAATAGACATAATAGGTAAAAATGTCAAAAATAGGGGTACAGCAGTCAACATTGTGTTATAATCTTAATCACTATAAAACAAATATATATGTCAACAAAGAAAACCAAAATGGCAAATAAACAAAACACATAAGCAAAAATGAAATACAGGAATACACAAAATGACCACAGCACAACAACACATTGGCGGGAAGCATAAGTTCCAAGCCACGCCTAAAGGATAGATCGACTTTACCTATATTACTTTTAGTCGTTAGCTAGGAAAAGTAGTATAAATAAGTTTATTCAATAAATTTTCAACTAGTGTTATTCATTGATTAAATGAAAATTGATAAACTCATTTAGTAACTTTACTAAAAACAGAAGGTGATATTATTAAATCAGACGGCGAGTGTCATTTTGTCATTTTATAGACATTCTAACATGGCACTGCCGAGAAATATTGTATTTCGCCTTTCGATTTTTTTTTTATTTGGTGCAATCTCAGAGAACTACAGATGAAAATTTGTTCTATTATTGTTTATCAATTAGAGTACACGTTTGGATTTTAAATTAGTTGAGTTCACTATTTTATTGTGTTTGAACTGCCGATTGACGTGCAAGTAGGTCTTAGTTGTTTAGTTCGGCATATTTTATGTGTTGATAATTAAACACCGCTTATTTAAGTATCATTAATGTTTATAGCTTTAAAGTTTATAGTTTAATTATGACATTATATGTTTTGTTTTTAAAGTTAAATTAATTTTATAGATTTTTTAGCAGTAATAGTTGCTAACGTGGGACAAATCTATGCAAAGCCATTAGTGTCACTTCAACAGATGTTGTCTATTTGTCTACTTTGAAAATCTATTTATGGAATATGCTTAATGCCAACCTGATTATCATACAGTTCGATATTTATTTCATGTTTGTTAATGCAATAATCTTATATCTATCCAAAGAAATTTATGTACTTCACCTAAATTTTATAGAGGTCAAAATGGTCTACGAGTGTCAAATCTAGAAATTCATAAGAAATTAGATTTGGTTAACAACTGTAATTTTTAATGAATACCTAGAATTACGGCATAGGAGTTGATGATTTTGTTATATGTCTCTTTGTAACTTTTTACGTTATAAATTGTCAACAACTACAATTAATAAGGCATTTGAAGTTGAAGTGGTTTAAATGACTTCACAAGTAATATTTATATAAGTTATGGACCTGCTGTGTGCTGTGTGGTAATTGCTGCCGTAGTTTAACTCGCCTTGGTTCAAAGATTTTGAATCTCCTGTTCATATTATCATATCCTTTAGTGTCTGTTTTGTATTTTTTTAAATATTGCCTAAACTTATCCCCTTTTTGGACTGCGCAATGCTTTACAGACCAAAAGAGTTGCATAGTAAACCAATTACTGTTAGTCAGATTTTTTTTATACTGAGAAATATTATAATATTTGGTGGTAGACCCGTGTTATCGAAGTAAATAATATTCTCGTATACTCCATACCCTATATAACTTTTATTGTAGTAAGAATTACGTATCAATTTTGTTTTATATTATCTGATCGTCTTAAATATTATTCTGATATACCTTATAGTCATGCCTCGATTTATTAGCAATTCATTTAGGGTTAATTTATAATTGCATTACTTTTGTTTTTAATTTTGTTTTATATTATCTGATCGTCTTAAATATTATTCTAATATACTTTATAGTCATGCTTCGATCTATGAGCAATTCATTAAGGGTTAATTTATAATTGCATTACTTTTGTTTTTAATTTTTAGAGCTATTTACATTGTCTATTTGTTATCATACGATCATGATGATTTCTAGTTAGGTGTTGGCTTTATTTTTGGTTCTGTTCAGTTTATAAGCTGTTCAACATTTGTTGGCTATATACCTACCTCAATATTTTTTTACAAATGATTAATAATTTGTCAACTTGTTCGCTTTAAATAATTTGGATTAATTATTACCTTCATTGTTCTTATAATTTAAGAAATATTTAGATTTATATATAGGTGTTTTGTTGATTTTAGGAGTCTGGTATGGAATTTGTTCACCAAACTGTCTGATGATTTGCTTACGAACAACAACCAGTTAGAGCAGGTGTAAGTACCACAGAAAGCGTGAAATTAAAGAAAGCGGTTTTAATTTTCTTCATTTAACTGATTTTTTTTGTTTTTGTTACATTTGAAAGCGGTGGAATTTCAAATTTCTTCGATGCCTTATATCAAATATATTTCATGTATAAAAACAAATATTACTACAATTGGATTACTGGTATCCCTGATTATAAATTGATCAATGTGCATACGACATCTTGAACAACTGAACCAACTTTATTATTTAAATTTTCTTTATAACAGCATATCAAACATAATATTATCTAAATTTTCAAGATCTGTTATTATTGATAGATAACTAGCAAATAAAGTAAACGTTTATATATGACTTTTGAAAAATTAAGGCATAAAATATTTTTTTATCTGAATTAAGATTCTAAATGCTGTTTTTACCAAAAGTGCTTAATGATTAAACAGCAAGAGAAATATATGAAGTAGACATGCAATATTGTAATATTGTAAACCTAATGCAACAAGTTTTGCACTGGTTTACTTATCACTTTACAAATTTAATGCGCTTTTTCGACGTGATTTGGCGTTAGGATCAATATGTGGCAATGATATCCACGAATATGTTCAATTTGTTGCAGCCTTTATTGAGATTTTAATTGCTTGTCCCTGTCACACACTATGACTTATACAAAATATATATATTTAAAGCATACCACAAGATGTGCTAGTAGAAGAGCTGAAACCACCCACTCCGTTTTTGGATTTTATATCGACTTCTGATAGTATTTGATTGCTTTATCCGATGTTTTGTGAAATAATGTTTTTGTTGTTGTTGTTGTTGTTGTTGTTGTTGTTGCTGTTAACACTATATAGACGCAAAATAGAAATTTCAGAAATTCTTTAAAAACAATCGTTACAACTATAAAAGTAACACTTTTACAACGAAGTACAAAAGTTAAAGCTATATATTTCTTCCATTTTAGATATATAACAGGAAATCCAATCGACAATGTAGAAACACATTTATTTGATAATAACAAAAACCTCAAAGGCCTCTTTGTGTAAGTATTAATCGACTAACAATATATAAAACTCATCCTAATGACAGGTTATCGTTGAGTCAGTGTCCAGTTGCACTCCGGAATACCTGACATCAGCTCATGTGTTTGGTGTTGGTTTGTTTTGGTCATTCTTTCATAGTTTTCTGGAGAGAGTTTCATGCACTGATGTTATTCTTTTCATCATCCCTTCGACATGTTCGTCATAACTGGAACATTATCATTGAGACCCTTTAGATTTTTCGTGTGCTAAAAAGGAAATTTTATTTGAAAAGTAAAATAACAAAAATACCGCACTCCGAGGAAAATTCTAAACGGAAAGTCCCTAAGCAAATGGCATAATCAAAAGCTCAAACACATCAAATAAATGGATAACAACTGTCATACTCCTGACGTGGTACAATCATTTTCTCATATAGAAAATGGTGGAGTAAAACTGGTTTGATAGCTAGCTAAACCTCTCACTTGTATGACAGTCGCATAACATTCCATTATATTGACAACAATTTTTGAACAAAACAAACAGACATAATAGGTAAACATGTCAAAAATAGTAGTGCAGCAGTCAACATTGTGTTATAATCTTAATCATTATTAAAACAAACAAATATGTCAACAAAGAAAAACAAATAGGCATACAGACAACATCCTTATTTTCCCTGCGTTCTGTAATGAAGAAGAAGATCAACTTGTTATATGTCCGTACCATATATTGAGTATTAGACAAAACACTATCGTCATGACTATACTCATATGGTCCAACTATACTGATATGGGCCGTAAAAATTAACAAAAATGAAACGTTATTCGTTAATATTGTTAATTCTATAAAGTGATGTCGCCAAAAATTTTTAAAAAAATTATATATTCAGTCATTCAATTATTTCGAAATCAGTGTTACATGATTACTAACATATAGTGACAATGAACAGCAAGGATAATTTTACTAGCAAATCATTATAGTTTTACAAATTTATTCATGGGCTTAATCAGTTTGTTCTCCAATTGACAGTTAGTTTTGCAAATATAACTGCAAGGAATATCGGAATGAAATAGATAAAAAGACAACTGCTTTTTTATAAAAGAAATTTAGGCGGGATAAAGACACTTTAAATTTACTGAATGAAAGGACTCACCCAGATTCATACCAAATGTCATTGATGGCGGTTTTCATTTAGTACGTTTACCGTTTCGGATTGGAAAATGAATTCTGTGTTTTCACGGAAAAGAGTAGAATTGGTTGACCGTTATGGAAGACCATTTCACAGATGATAGCGGATATGTTCCTTATGTCGTAACTACAATCCCGTTACCTTTTCACGAATGTGAATTACCGAATTAGACTAATTACCGGGTTTGTACTAACATGAGCAACGCGACAGGTTAAACATGTGGAGCAGGATCTGCTTAACCTTCCGAAGCACCTGAGATCACCCCCAGTTTTTGGTCGGGCTCGTGTTGCTTATATAAAAATAGAAGATGTGGTATGATTGCCAATGAGACAATTCTCCACAAGAGACCAAATGACACAGAAATTCACAACTATAGGTCACAGTACGGCCTTCAACAATGAGCAAAGCCCATACCGCATAGTCAGCTAAGTCTTTTTTTTTTTCTATGTTGTGTTTTGTGTACTATTGTTTGTTTGTTTGTCTTTTCCTTTTTTAGCCATGGAGTTGTCGGTTTTTTTTTTTTTTCGATTTATGAGTTTGAATGTCCCTCTGGTATCTTTCGCCCCTCTTTTGCACACACGAATCAATTATTGACCTTTCGGATTATTATGTACATGGCATAGATACACATATGGCTCGACCGTTAATAAAAAGATTAGTATATAATCATATGGTCCAACCAGAGGCGTATTGTCCGAATACTCATATGGTTCGAAACTGAAATAAATCGTTTTCGTCATAAAAAGGGTAGACCACGAGCGCTAAATTGAGTGCAAATGTAAATGTTACCATAAACGATCTTAGTTCTGCCCAAATATAACTACGGTTAAAGTTTTTATAAAATTTAAACAATCTTCCATGGCAAGATACCAATGACGTTAGTATATATAATGAAATTCAATGCTTTTTATAGTGCTGTAGCAAGTCTGAGAGGATAGTGGATAGTGATTTCAAAAACTATGAGCACTCTCAATCAAAACAATTCAATAAAATCCATAATAAGCTTGAAACTGTTTCTCTGAACAAATCAATTTTGCGTCGTGGCTCTGTCATGCTCGTACTCGTTCTCAAAAGAGGACATAGAGAAGTGCGTAATATAATAATGTTTATGTTTGTGAAATTGCCTAATGTATTGACGTTAGTAGGATGTAATTACATTGAACACGTTGTATAATAAAGAGAAAAGATACAGAGGAAGCAATCACAAAATCATCAGTCATGTAATAGAAACCAACACAAAACACAAGAACACGAACCCAAAAAGTACCCTGTAAGAAATTAATTTAATGCATCTTCCTGTAATATAGGCATATATGTTTGATGTATTTTCACAATAAATCAAAATAGCTTTGAGACGCACCTGAATAAAGAAGATTTGTCTTATGTTATCAATTGTAATCTATTTTCTAAAGATATGAATCAATAAAACAAAACTTTTAATTTCTTTTATATCTCGGACTAGATCTGCCCATTTCCGGCAATATCATTTAGAGAAACATTGTTTGTCGTGATATTCTATATGTTCTAACAACTGGTTTCGTTCATTATATAATTAGGTTAAATCTTCTGCATTCGTGCATACTATCTAGATTACATATAAACTAGCATTTGCCTTGTTAAGAGATAGATCAATACCCAAATAAATCTAACCGTATCAATTGCTTTATTATGAGATAGTCCATTACCCAGATAAATCATAACATAGCATTTATTAGCTAACAGAAAAATAGAAGTCAAATATCAACAAAAATATAATCTAAATATGATCATCAGAAACTCAAAGTACTACTCATTTGGATAAAAAAAATCACATTATCAATTCAAGTAACAAAAGGGATTTTAATCAGTGTTTTACCACAGCCTGTATCACTCTGCTCAGCTCCCTTCAATTTCATATCACGGCGTTGTGACGTCACGTGCGTTGACATTCCCTTAATAACGTTGACCCGGACATATCATCGACGTCTTAATGAACAAATCGACGCTAATGAGTTTGACCCACACTTATCACTTCATTTTCCAGTTTGCTGGTGCAACTAAGAATACACTAGTTTTTATCATACAAATACACAAATAAAATCCGATAAATCGACCATAAAATATATTATGAATCTTTTTCACAAGTAAATAAAATTATATAAAAAACTTCTGGATATTAGTCAACAATATAATATTTCAAATTTGTTGTAATTACTTTACCGTTGTCAAATTTGAAATATTATACCAGCTTAGATCGGTCAGTGCTGTTTATTGGGAATGTATTTCCACACAGTCGTTGTTGTAACATCTTAACTGTCGTCACTTTTGACATTTTAGAATTGTACCAGTTCATATCGCACATTACTATTTTTATTTGAATCATATATATGCAGTCTCTGTTGTAAATAGCTATATAACCTACGTCATTTTTGAAATCTTAGAATTGTACAAGCGTTTTGATGTTCTGTTTTCAAGATTGTTATAGTTAAATCAGAATAGATTGATATGATTCATTTTACATCATAATCATACTGATGAAGGATATCTGTTATCCGAAATTTATTTATAGATAATTACATTTAATGTTTTTTTTATTTATTGGTGTTGTTGTGTACACTTTTTAGACGTTTATGTATTTATACATATAACGTGCCTAGAAAATCAACCTAACGATGTTAGAGTAGATCAAATTCTTCACGTCCTCCCAGAGCGGGGCTAGAACCTGCACTTTATTTCTCACTTCTACGACAACACCGCCTAATGCTTGTTATAAAAATCAGCTTTCGTTTCGGGAGGTGTTACCTTCTCGAAGGAATCAGATACAGACATCTGACACAATACACGAAGTATTTCTAAGTGTAAAGGAATTTATCATCTACTCATCACTTCAGTATAATTACAGGATGCTAATCTATTATTAGAAGCATAAAATCATTGTAATTTAATATATATATATGTCTGCCTATGTGTAGTGATAACTGCAAATCATACCTTGTCCATCGGATTTTTTATGATTAAGAAATACCATTAAGAATATGCATAACTACTCTAAATATCAGCACAGCAATGTTAAATCTGCGGGAACAAATCTTTGTTCTGCCCTCGCCGCGATTCGAACTCATGCTATTGGGATATCGAGACAACTCCGCCTACTCTGTGTCCATCGCTCTAGACCACTTAGCCACCTAGACTGAACTAATACTTCAATATTTATGTATATGTATATTATTTGTCTTGGTTTGTGAATATTTGTATATGTGCTTGAATTTGCCTGAATAAAACTATATTTTACTATAATGAGGTCATCTGCATATTGATATTGTAAAATATTAGCTATTAGACACAATATGAAGCCGTTTGCGCTCACTCGAAAAAACACTTCACATTGTAACTCGCAGCTGATATATCACGATCATAATATCAAGACAAAATCGTTAGATATCGAAATAAGTATCATCGGCTTCCCTAGTACCTAATATATGTACTTCACATGTACTTGACACTGTTTCTTCCGTAAATCGGACGCCATTACTTCACAGTGAGCATACCTTTGTGGAAGTGCTAGCGTCAAAGTACCCAAATTGTATCCATTAAGCAGAAATAACAGAGTAAAACCATGTTTTTTTAGAGACTAGACAATTTGTGTATTTATGATTTGACATTTTGCACGTCTTTCAACATAGCTATATACATTTAAATACACACATACGTTCACACACTGGCAAAAGTAAAATCTACGGAAATGGCGCCATGCGACATCCACAAAGAGTCAACTTTAAAATTCAACAGTTAAAATATGTTACATGCATCGATTTCTTTGAAAAGGAATATTAAGCACGGACTATTGTCAAATTGTTCTAAATATTTAATAAATAGAACAAAACATCAGTTATTCAAATTTTACGGATGTGAATGCAGCATTGATGTAATTTGCGTTCTCCACATAAAGAATTAGTATTGTTTGAAAATCGATTCAAACCCTTTTTTTCCAATAATTCATTATAGATTCAAAATTAAATTAATTAAATTATATAATAAATAAGGATACATCTACAATAAAAATGCAAAATATAAACTTTTGTCTGGTTCATAAAAAATGTAGGTGAAATAAAACCTGTCAAAATAGATGCAATTTTGGTATCCTCATGTTATATGCTTCCCATGTTCCTGATATTGGTACTTCACGTGTAGTTAGCAATGGTCCTTCCTTTGTACTGTACGCTGGTTATTCACGTGTACTTGTCACTGGTTCTTTTTGTGTAACTGACGCTGGTACTTCACGTGTATTTGGCATTGCTCCTTCATGTGTACCCGACGCTGGTACTTCACATGTACTTGGCACTGCTTCTTCCTGTGTACTGGACGCTGATGCTTCACGCGTACTTGGCACTGGTCGGTCCTGTGTACCGGACGCTGGTACTTCACGTATACTTGGCACTGGTCCTTCGTGTGTACCGGATGCTTATATTTCACGTGTACTTGGCACTGGTCATAAACGTGTACCCGACGATTGTACTTCACAGTGAATATACATATGAGGAGTGCTTCATGTTTCCAGTGTACCGGACATTGATACCTTAAAGTGGATATACATTTGTAGGAATGCTACATGATCCCAGTGTACCAGACATTTATACTTTACAGTGGCTATATGTTGTCAAGAATGTTGCATGCTACCGGTTTACCTGACATTGACACTTTACAGTGGATATATACATTTTGAGGAATGCAACATGACAAGCCAGCGGCGTTTCATTTCTCGCCAATGCCAATTGTTTCAATGCGTTGCAATTTAATTCACTTCAAAATTGATCTGTTTATACATTTTACATGTTTTAATAGAACAGGGAAACAAAGGGAAGGGGGTATCCATCCACAGTAAAAAAAAAAACCCACATGGTTGTACATGAATGTTAATCTTATATTGCCTTATTATTTAAACATCACATCTCTTTTATTATGGAGGCAGGATATCAAGACTAAAACATCAATCCATTTAATCATCATACAATTACAAAAGACCCTACAAATTTTATTTTTGTCTTTCCTTGTGGTACACATGAAATAAGTCTAATTATTTCTCGCACTGCCTGTACATGGAGGAAATTGTAGTCGAAAGTAGCAAAGAAATACATTGGAAATATTGGAGTTTTTTCCTTTCAAAACAATAACAGATAGCTTTTTTATAACTCTATATTCATGATATTGAAAACAAAAAATGAAAGTTTGAAACATTCATTCTATTATTAACCACTTTTTGCAAAATTCTAAAATTGAGTGATTTTCAAATGTCCAGCAAGACATATTCACATATAACGCTTCTTATTTTTTTAGAGATTGCAGAAAATGTTTTGACTGTGACTGTTTGTCTGTTTCAACCTATAAATGGATTACGAAAATGGTAACAGACCTTGGAAGATTCGAATTCACATGCCGTAACGGAGTAGCTATCCCTAACACCGTCGTTAATTGCTCAGGTTAGTTGTCTTCTAATCATGTTAGCTTTTTTGTTATTATTGCTCACTTTTCAGACTGTTTTCTGTAATTATGAAATGAATATTCGGGATCTCTGTTTTATATAACATTCAAAATGTACAGTACTTTGCAATGCATGAGTCCGCAAAATAGCGACGACATCGCCCTCTATGAAACCTCTTTAAGAATAAATCTATCTTTGTCATTTTTACTTTTATCGTTTTATAATTGAAGTTTTGTCCTAATTATATTCTTATTTTACAATCTCCTTACAGGTGCACGTAAGTTTGGATTATTTAAAAACAAAACAAACAACATCTGATTAGAAACATGACAACTCACGGTAAGGATCTCACCTATGAATAAAAAGAAATCCTTGTCTAATGTGGAATTTCGTGGAATTTCGGGTAACAAATTTTAAGATGCGATCGGAATTTTTTGTAGAATTCAATCATGAAATTTCTAAACTAACTTTTGGAGCGGCAGAACAAACAAAAAAATTACCCTGAAGTGATACACAACCCCGCGGGATGACAGGGTTCTTTCCAGTAGTGTTAACACTAATCGCAGACAGACCTTGAAATTACTTCAAAACGAGTTAACGCTATGACAAGGTGTAATGTGTATTCTAGAACTCCATATAGACGATTGCTTGAACAGAAGTTTAGTATCAAGACAAAAATGATGCTTGGAAATAATAATTAAGTTTACGTCTCGCAAAGCATTCAACATGCTGACTGAAGCCATACATTACAATCGACAGTCAGTAAGACACAGAGTTGCACTGATTATTATTCAAAACAATCAAGGTTTGAGTATACGCGTATTATCACCACTTAAGGATAACATTTAGTTCAATGGAGATACGTTATATCCACAACGTATGCCAGATATGGTACAAAAAATCGAATCAAAATGGACAATCAAATAACTAATTATATACACTCTTGATTAATCACTAATACTAACTTTTAATAATGCATTGATAACAATGTCTTACAAACAGATATGTTTCTTGAGAATTTTTTTTTTTTCTTTTAACAACATAATAATAATCATTTTTCAAATCTTGCTTGGTACAATTTTCACCAAGGGTCCAAGCTTCTCTTGATTTACCCTGTTCCACTCCACTGATTATCCATGAACATAAACATCTGATCCAACTTATTAACTTATAAAAATAATATAAAAAAAAAATGTGTCCTATATAGAGACTAAATAATGCAAAAAATTCATTTTAATTGACAATAACATTGGACATCTTGATTTATATCTATATGTGTCTACTCTCTTTTTAAACATGTTAAATTCATTTTCAAAAATACTAAAGACATCAACAATTTGTGTTCTCTGCTCGGATACATAATATGACTTATAAATAGAAAAACTTAGTACCGTTATTAGATAATTCAAAAATAATATTTACTTTCTGTGATTTTATATCCAAATCTATTTTACTTCTTTTAAAGAGGTCATAGATTTTTTGCCAAAATCTTGTCAAATATGTACAATTCAGAAAATAGTGTTCATAATCTTCTTCTTAGTTACAAACATTACACTTATCTGTCTTAGTTACTTTTAACTGCAATAACAGTTTTTTCGTTGGACAAATATGTTATAATAATTTCCATCTAAATATTTTTATTTTATTTTCAGTCATATATTCAAAAATAAATTTGTGCAATGAATTCATATAAAGAATTTCTTGTATTTCTAGGATTCTAAGCCATCTGTTTATTCCTATTGAGGGCTCTAGTTTTATACTATACTTATTAAAGAGTTATATAACATTTTATTTGTTAATAATGTAGTCTCGGTATATTGATTTTTCCATATGATCTTATTTCTCTGAATATTAACTGTAGTTTTAACATAATTTTCTTTTTGAACAACTTGGATCCATTCTTCTGGTTTATATTTTTTAAATTTATGAAATTCAGCGTCTAGCTTATTTTGAACTTTAAATTGTTTAGAATGTAGATTTCCGATAATGACATTTTAACATCTAAGATATCATTTATGTAAATTAGATCACTCTTAATCCAGTTCTCAAATATAATTGGTTTATTACCAAATTTTATAAATTTATTTCCCCATATTACTTGTATTCTTATATCAACAAATGTGTATGGTTGTTTTGTTTGCCCCCCGCCAGTCAAATTCCAAGACGTTATTACCTTCTTTATAAAACTCAGGAATATCTTTAACATATTTTAGAGATTTTATATCACTAAAATTCATGCTAAATATTGACAAAATTCTGTTTGAAACATTTAAGTATTTAAATGGTATAAGCTTCCAAGTTGCAAGTTAACCATTTACCAATCTTTTTACCCATGATGCTTTTAAAGCCACAAAATAACTTTTAAAGTCAACCTTTTTTGAACCCCCCTTTTCATATGGACCTATTATCATGTTTCTTTTAACTTTGTCACGTTTCCCATCCCAATTATATTTATAGCTACTGTTTTCTTTTTCTTTTAGATAATTTTCTGAAGTTAGATAGATGCTTCCCAAGAAAGTAAACAAAGGCAATATTTAAGTCTTTATAACTAGGATTTTCCCTAAAATTGAAAGATTTCGTTTTTTTCATATCACAAATAATTTATTCATGTTTTCTATTTTACAATTCCAATTTGATTTTTGGCATTCCTCTTTATCATGTCCGAAAAACACCCCTAAAGGTTAAATAGGGTTTTCCCCACTTAATCCCGACAATTTTATCTTTACACAATTTCAATTTCCCAATCCATAATCCCTCTGTTTTATTTATATTTAATAGTAAACCTGAAAAAGAACCAAAAATTTCTATTTCGTTCATTGCAGTTACTTTATCGTTTTTATCCTTACAAAAAAGGGTTGTGTCTTCTGTTAATTGTGAAATCTTAATACTATGACTTTTCCCATCTAGTTTTATATTTATTACTTTTACATTTTATAATTCCTTAATCTCTGGGCCATAATTTCAACAGCCAAAACAAATAAAAGAGCCGACAAAGGACATCCTTGTCTTATTCGACGTGAGTTTCGGATACCCACCCATTGTTCATAACACATGTTTGTATATCTGTGTACATTGTTTTAATCCAGTTAATAAATGATTCGTTAAAACCAAAATGCTTCAAAGTCCAAAACATAAAATCCCATTCCAATGAATCAAATGCTATTGTAAAATCTACAAAAACTATTGCCCCCTCAATATTGTATGTGTCTGCATAGTCTATTACATCTTGAATTTGTCTCAGATTAAACCCAATAAATCTATTTTTAACATAACCGGTTTGATCTTCATAAATATTTTTTGGAAGTACCTTTTTTAATCTTTGAGCTAGAACATATGACAAAAGTTTAAAATCTGTATTAAGAAGTGAAATTGGACGGTAGTTTTCCAAAAGCTAAGGATCTCCTTTTTTGAATATCAGAGTTAATATACTGGTACGTTGTGAGTATGATAAACTTTGTCTATCGTAGCCGGTATTGAGAACATTCACAACTAATAATTTCAGGTTATCCCAAAATTGTCTATAAAATTCTACCGTAAGACCATCAAGCCCTGGAGATTTATTTAATTTCATTTCATAAATGCCTTGTGTGCATTTCCCTTCTGTAATTTTTCCATCACATATCAGTTTATCCTTTTCGTCTACTTTGTTTTCTAGCTTTGTGTTATTGATATATTTTTCAGTTAAATTTTTATTTGTAGATTTTACATTATACAAGTTTTCATAGAAATTTTTCATTCTATAGAGTAAATTTTCTTGATTAGAAATTAATTCCCCATCCTCTCCGTTGAGCTTACGTATAGAGTTTTCCACTTTACTCTTCTTTTCTAGACCAAGGAAGTAGGAATTGTTCTTTTTCCCAAACTCAACCCATTTTTCTCTAGATCTAATCTGTGCCCCTTTTGCCTTTTCCTCATAAATCTTACTTAATTCTTTTTCTATATCATTAATTTCTTTTGCCAAATTATAATTTTCATCAGTGTGTCTCCCATCTATTAGCTCCATTTTTTGTTCCCGATCTTTTCCTAACTACGCCTTCGTGACTTTTTAATCAAAATAGCTACACCCCTACTGGTTGTTGTACCGTTACTACAAAAGGTTTCATACTCCGTTTTATTATTAATTTCTCTTTCAATATTTTCATTAAAATGTGTTTCTTGTAAAAATGTAATTTGACTTTTTTGTGCTGTTATCCATTCTATAACTCTATTTCCCCTAGAACAGATTTCGCTTACATTGAGACTACCTAGATTAATTGTATGTGCTAAAGCCATTGTAAAAGATACAAATTAATATTCTAATTAAATTTAATATATTAAATTTACACCTCATATATGCTAAAAGATTGAAATAAGTATACGGCATTTTTACTCAAATCATATTTATAGCACAATCTTCTATAACATAAAAACATATAATATTTGCCAGTATGTATACCCTGATGTGACCTCCACATAATAATTGTTACAGTACCAAATCACAGGTATATTGTGTGCCCTTAAATACATGTTAATACATACCGATTTAAGTAATTGCCTTATTTAGGAAAAAAAGGCATACATGAATTTTATGCATTCCCTGTATTAAATGCTTTTGCTTGTGTATACAATCTAACAGATATTTATTTATCAAAACATCGTGCATTCGTGTTTCTTGAGAATTACAACCAGTGTAGTAAACAATGCACAGGTAGGAATATAAACCTGACTGCGCAGTTTTTGTTATACAAATTATCAAGAGTAGGGAGATGATTTCTTTGCTTTAGAATAACGTATTTTATACACAAGACCTATTTTGGTATTGTTTGTAATCTTTCATGGATGTTGTAAGCATTTGGAAAACTGTACATCAACAAAAAATTCATTGGATAATTGTATTTCCTTTTTGTTTTTTTTATATATAAACTAGTAAATGTGTAAAGATATTTAATCTCGTTTTTAATGTCACTCAAATCGGCACATAGTCTGCACTAACAACTTGTTGTTAATTACGATATTTTCACTTACGATTATTACCGATTTTAAGGTTATAATGCATGGAGATCTACACATCATAAAATTTGAAAGATAATCAATATCAGAAGCATTATTTCTTTGATCACATAAAAAAAGTTCCAATAAAATATTCCGAACAGATCTAGCACGAAATTAAATGCGAACATTTAATTAACGTGTCCTTTTTCATGAATGTTTTAACTGTTAAAAATTGGTTTAGAAATGTAAGATATACAAAGGATAAGAGAAAGCGTTAATCATATCATACTGATACATCATTATATATATATATATATATATTAAATTCTCCAAAAAAGATTAACAAGATACATTTTTTATAGACGACGGATTACGTTTAGCAGTTGCGAGAGTACAAAATGAATCATCGTGTAATTGCAAAGATTCTATTTCAATGAAATCATACTCTACGGATTTAACGACTGAAACAACCCCGCCTATGGAATCAACCATTGACAAAGTCCAACATAAGACCAAGACCAAAGGCAAGTCCAATTAACTATATTTAAATTCATAATTATATGTATTAGTTATTGAAGATAGGAAATCATTAATGTTTCAGCAAAGCAACAACTGAAAAATATATATATAATTATATATCAGAAAATTGATAAAAGATAATAACGGTTTTAATTCATCACTTTTACTAACGCTTCGACTGCTTTCACAGATCTTCAGATAATGTGACATATATACTTAAGTGTTATACAAAACAATTGATTGACGTTAACAATAGTATGACGTTAACAAATACAAGTGAAACTACTAATGTCATTTTATAATTTGAGCAAAGTTTTTAAAATGTTATTAAGGTAAAACATGAAATATCATTTAACATTTAATCCCGGGTTGAGAATGTTTATGAATAATTCTTCTATCTTCTTCCGGAGAAATTTATTTTGTCGATTCACCATATACAATGAAATAATCTTAAATCGTCCATTACAACGATGGAAATGGTCGTTAGACCAGATGATTGTTAAATTTTTACTGTTGGTTTGCTGTCTATGAACAGTCATTCAAGTCCGCAGTTCTTTTTTTTTTTTTTTTTTTGGCTCTCCAATATAGAATTCCTCAGAATTTCAACATATGAGAGAATAAATGACGTTTGATCTTTTACAAGACATGTTTTGTTTAACTGTGAAATGCTTTCCATTTTTAAAATAAATCAAACTTTCTTCTGATAAATCTGGACATGTCATACATCGTTTATCTTTACATTTTCTCACAATAGGCAAAGTTTCATTAAAGTCAAATTTTAAAGATGTTAAATATCGTTTTTGAATTTTTGACTGTCTGTTACTGTTCATAATCTTCTTTTTTGTAAGACTTTGTCCATTTTTTCACTTTTGTGTAATTATTTTCAATTTGTCGCATGAATCTAAATATATCATAATCTCGTGGATTATATGTTGTGACAAACGGGATGATTTAGTCTAAATTGTTTGATAATTCTTCGGTTGGTTCGGATCGACGTGATTCCGTACTGATTGGTCCTTTTATCAAAGCCTTTTGGATTCTGTAATCTATCACTTGTTCCGGAAATTGCTGCTTTTTTAAATACACTTTTAATTCTTCCAATTTTTTATTGCGTAATATTTCTGTACTTGTAATGGTAGTTATACTTGACGCTAGATTAAAAGGTATATTTAATTTTACATGTTTTGGATTGTTTGAGTAAACATTTAAATACATATGTGTATTGGTGTCTCTATAGAAGATATCTGTGACAATTTTATTGTCGTCCGTTATAAGCACTAAAATATTCAAAACGGCATTTTGTTGACATTTCTTTTAATTGTGAAACGAATGTGTGGATTTAAAGAATTTAAATCAGAGTGAAAATCTGTTACAGATATATCCGAATTCCTAATTATAAAAACAATCGTCATGAAAACTTTTCCAGTTTTGACGTATGTAAATGGCAAATTCATTTCCGTATTTATGATCCAGTTTTTTGTATAATAATTGTTCCAACTATCCAAGTTCCAAAGTAGAGTATGATGTAGCCATTTTAGTACCCATAGCTGTTCCTTTTTTCTGATGATAGTATGTTCCGTCAAAGCTAGGATTTGTATAATGAGAAGAATTGGAATCTCGCGGGCAGTTTGCATAGACTGTATAGAAAAAGCTGCATTTGCTGAGAATTTGCGAGATTAACCGTAATGCATCTCGTTTGGAGTTTTGCGTCCATCTTTACCCGTTAGATTCGTGTCACTTCAAGATTAAAGTCAGCATATTGTAAGTATAATCAAATATAAATACATCATAATGATACTTTTATATGTAAGTGTATGTCAGTTCTGATTAAGAAATCAGTTAACATCGTTACAATACACATTATTTGCAACTAAATTGACTAAGCATTTTCTCTCCTGGTCATCGTCATAATCCCGTCCAAACCACAACTTTCAGCCGGACAGCAAATCCCTGATTTGTCCGTTAAAACCCCTGATTTATTATTCGAAAATAAAATTCGAAAGTGTAGATAATTTCTGAGAAAGCCATCAACAGATGTTGCTGCTTAGAAAAATAATTCCCCGCGGAACACGACCCGGTAAGAAATCGTGAATTTGTTAAATTTTAAGAAACTAAACGTATTACATGTATCATGAGCGGTATACATGATATCATCAGTTTTACAATTATTTAATAGATATAAGAGTCGAAGTAATGTATCGTTGAAACAAAAATTCAAGTCATTAATTTTCAGTCTTTGGAAACGCCATTTTTCAACTTCGACTGTCATTGACAAATTTTCAACTCGGAACGAATGGACACAAGCCTGGTTTACCTAGGAAAAATAAATAAGAGCAGTTTATTTTGATTTTATAACTTTTTTTCATAACCCATGACCCTGTTTTATCTTGTGATTTTTTAAATTTGATAACATAAATTAATATCCACTAAAAATACAAAATTACATATCATTAGCAAAATGTTATTTTCAGTCTTTTTCACAGTATATTGGCATTTTACTTTTATCAGGTTTATAGCATGTTTTGCAGTACTTAGTTATTTGATATACATGATTGGGGATTGGATTTTTAAGTTGACAAATACTTAGTAGCAGTCACACCCAGAATACATCGTGATACTCTTGGCATTGTCAATAACTGTTATTGCATATATATGTACACATGTTCTATAAAGTAACTTGACATATCTGTTGGAGCCAGAAAGTGTATTTTTTTTAATATTTCTATACTCAGAACTGGTTGTTTCATTTAATTATAAGAGTTGGCAGTTTTTATTTTCTCTTGAAAAATATGAAATTTACTTTATCTCGTTAAATACAGACATGGCAACTCAAGTGGAGTGTGAATGGTGGGTGAGTATCCATGTCATATATATGCCAAGCTCTATATACTCCTAAGTCCTGACAAGTTCTGAATGATAAAAGAAACAGAAAACTTCTACATTTTATAAATGTTTTTACAATATAACCCCTTTTCTAAAATGAGACAGCACACAACAAAACAAATGACATGTTTGCAATCACTGTCAGGCCAAAGGACAAAATATTGTTAGAATGAAAAACCACTGCAAATTCTGCAAAGAAAAAATTTGATTCTAACATAAATTTGTTCAGGAAAGGATTATACTTTTTCACTCAGTCTCTATATAAAGCCCTAATTATATTTTTTATTATTTATTAATTTTTCTCAATTTGTATTACCTTGTAATATTACTACTTACATACACATAGAAATTATTTGATTGGTGAAGCCTTTTTATAGAGTACCTTGATATTTTAATTTTTGATAAACATTGTCATGGGTATCATATGCCAGTGACCAGGAGTTGTTACATTTCAGTGTTCATCATTAGACCTCAGATACATAATTACTTAATTATTGCATATATAAACATATGTAACACACATTTAGAATGGAAAAAAAACTTTAGTTCACAGACAATGGGTCTTAACAAAATTTCTCTAAAAATATTACTCCAGAATAGAATATATAAAACTTGTACATTTCAAACCCATAATCTTTATAAAAAGAAATTCATGTAGATCTACAAAGAAAGAAAAACTGTTTCTGAATCATTTAATGCTCAATCAAAATGAAGTATTTATGCGTATTGAACATGTTCAAGAAAAATACTTGATTCATCTTAGTAGATGTAACGTGAAGGTACCCAAATTGCACCTATTTTGAAAGTTTTTTCACCTACGTTCATTTATGATCCAGACAAAAGTTTCCATTCTGTGTTTATTTTGTAGATGTATCTCTATTTACTATATAGTCACACCAATTTAATTTTGAATCCATATTGAATCATAGAAAAATGGGTTTCAACCTACCTCCAAACGACCCAGGAGTTGGTAATGAAGATTACCCAAATTGCATCCATGGTTAAATTCACATCCTCAAAAATCGAATAACAGCTGTTTTGTTTTATTTCTTCAAATATTTAGAACAATTTGACATTAGTCCATGCTTACTATTCATTTTTTAAGAAATGGATGCTTGTAACATATTTTATTTGCTCATTTTTAAAAGATGACTTTTTCTGGACGTCGCATGGCGACGATTTCGTAGATTTAATTTTTCCAGTAAATACTTCATCTGTTGATCTATACTGTTAATGTTTTGTGTATATTTAAATATATTTACATATGTTGAAAGACGTGTATAATGTCAAATCATAAAAATGCAAATCCCATAATGGCGTCGATTTTATTATTCTGGTCACGTGATTTTCAGTTAAAAAATGACATTTTTTAGCAACGGCAATGACTTTACGAAAGCGACGGCGTAAAGATATGTTATGTATATACATTGCTTAACCAAATATAGATTTTGACACGACAGGTTTCAAACTTTCACTACGTTATTCTGTTAAGAATGAAAATGTAGGATTTCCTTGATTATTTGATTAGCAAATATAAAAAACGTGCCGCGGTCGTGACACTCCTCAATGAATAAATGTAAATTGAAATGACAAACGAAATGGTAACATATTTTCCTTAAGAGGGATGATACCTCCTAATATTAATAAAAATATGATCATGAAATGCCAATTGTTACCAAAAGTCGCCAGGTAAACCGGCCGTGTGTTAATTCAACAGGTCCAAAATTAGAGACCGGCCAATGGGAGATAACTCTAATGAAAATTCGTGCAAGGGACGGCTGATCAGAAACGAGAGAAACGAGAGAAAAAAAAATTTCGCTCAATTTTAGTAGGGGAAACAGTGTTTCTGGGGGATAATATCCAATAAATAATCCGTTTGCGAAACATTCCAGCATTAAAGGCGGAAAATGTTTCAGCATTTTCCCAAATTGCATGTTTTATTGTTTACCTCTATTTTGTCAAACTTTGATAGAAACAATTGTTTAAAGGTATAAAAATATATAGATGCAATTTGGATACCCTCACGTTACATATACTTAGATGAATCAAGTATTTTTCTTAAATACACATAAATACTTCATTTTGATTAAGCATTCAATGATTCAGAAACAGATTTTTTATTCTTTGCAGATCTACATGAATTTTTTTTTATACAGATTATGGGTTTGAAATGTACAAGTTTTATATATTCTATTCTGGAGTAATATTTTTAGAGAAATTTTGTTAAGACCCATTGTCAGTTATATCTGTGAACTAAAGTTTTTTTTTCCATTCTAAATGGGTGTTACATATGTTTATATATGCAAAAATTAAATAATTATGTATCTGAGGTCAAATGATGAACACTGAAATGTAACAACTCCTGGTCACTGGCATATGATACCCATGACAATTTTTATTAAAAAAGAAAATATCAAGGTACTCTATAAAAAGGCTTCACCAAACAAGTAATTTCTATGTGTATGTAAGAAGTAATATTACAAGGTAATACAAATTGAGAAAAATTAATAAATAATAAAAAATATGATTAGGGCTTAATTTAGAGACTGAGTGAAAAAGTAAAATCCTTTCCTGAACAAATTAAAGTACGAATCACGATTTTTCTTTGAAGAATTTGCAGTGGATTTTCTTTCTAACTATATTTTGTACTTTGGCCTGACAGTGATTGCAAACATGTCATTTGTTTTGTTGTGTGCTGTCTCATTTTAGAAAAGGGGTTATATTATAAAAACATTTATAAAATGAAGAAGTTTTCTGTTTCTTTTATCATTCAGAACTTGTCAGGACTTAGGAGTATATAGAGCTTGGCATATATATGACATGGATACGCACCCTACATTTACACTCCAATTGAGTTGTCATGTCTGTATTTAACGAGATAAAGTAAATTTCATATTTTTCAAGAGAAAATAAAAACTGCCAACTCTTATAATTAAATGAAACCACCAGTTCTGAGTATAGAAACATAAAAAAAATACTCTTTCTGGCTCCAGCAGATATGTCAAGTTACTTTATAGAACATGTGTACATATATATGCAATAACAGTATATGATTCATAACAAACCTTTCGAAAATTGTCCGTTTATAAATTTAAAAATTATAAAGAAACTAAGGTTTCAATTCCCTCAGGCAAAGTTGACCTTAGATGAATTTGGCTATTTGTTTTAGGTATTTTTGTCATATAGCTCTTCAACTGTTTCGGTACTTATACATCCCTCGGATTTCAAATGTTTGGCTTTGAGCGTTCCTGATGAAGGTAAATCCAGAAAAGCGCTTCGGACGCATGAAATTATTAAACGTGTTGTTTTCAATTTTTTTATTGACAATGCCAAGAGTATCAGGATGTATTCTGGGTGTGACAGCTACTAAGTATTTGTCAACTTAAACCCCAGTCCCCAATCATGTATATCAAATAACTAAGTACTGCAAAACATGCTATAAACATGATAAAAGTAAAATGCCAATATACTGTGAAAAAAAACTGAAAATAGCATTTCACTAATAATATGTAATTTTGTATTTTTAGTAGATATTAATTTATGTAATAAAATTAAACAAATCACAAGATAAAACAGAGCCATGGGGTATGACAAATAGTTATATAATGAATATGAAAAGCTTTTTAAGATCAGAGACATATAAAACCATCTCTGGTAACATATACTTAAATATGTGTAATAAGATTTAATTAAAAAAAAAATTCCATGTTGACCTTATTAATTAATATAAATTGTCCATCCTCATCAAATGCAGGTACATGTAAAAATATAATGGACTAAATCATCAGTCATCAATTTAGGTAAACTGAATGCAGATTGAACAACCATCTATGGAACAACTAATGAAAGATTGCTTGAAGATGAACAGGGATTCAGCACAAACAATATTATATTATAATAATGTGATATCATCTTCATTCTTTTGCAATTACACCTGTAAGGTACAAACTATATATCTGATTCTGTCCAAACTGTTTTTTCCTGTCTTTTATTTATGATTTATCAGATCTTATTAAATTTACACTGGAGTCTTGTCAATCAAGACAAATCCTGACATGGTTAACTTTTCACAATAATTTACACTCGTACTTCCCAAAAACAAATGCACTGATTAAGGGATATTATTGGGAAGCTTATTACCATATTCTTATATGCATAATGTACTGAATTCAGAATATCTGTGCAATTTATAAGAAAGTAGAAAACTTTTGTTCACATTTTGTAATTTTGTGTACATGTATTGAAAGACATCAGTGAGGCATGAAAAGGGAAAATAAATCACAAAAAAAATAACAGATTTTATTAATTTCAATGACATGTTGACTGTCTTTTCCTCTGTGACAAATTTTGTCATATTTCTTAGCTGTGTTGGTCAAGACAAATAATAGGGTGTCCCTGCAGAGCCTTACCAAATTGTGATGTGTACTGAAATTGTGCTCTTGTGTTAACAACGAATGGTAACGTCATGTGGCTATCTTAGTTCTTTTCTCCATGATCCAGTTTATCAAAATAAACTATTGTTATTTATTTTTCCTAGGTAAACCAGGCTTGTGTTAATGCGTTCCGAGTTGAAAATTTGTCAATGACAGACGAAGTTGAAAAATGGCTTGAATTTCTGTTTCAACTATACATTTGACTTCTTATATCTATTAAATAATTGTAAAACTTATGATATCATGTATACATCTCATGATACGTTTATTTTCTTAAAATTTAACAAATTCACGATTTCTTACCGGGTCGTGTTCCGCGGGGATTTTTTTTTCTACGCAGCGACATCTGTTGACGGCTTTCTCAGAAATAATCTTGATTTTCTAATAATAAATCCGGGGTTTTAACGAACAAATCAGGGATTTGCTGTCCGGCTGTGGATCTCGAATTTTCTGAGTAAACGTGATGGAAATGTTTACACATATACTTGCTTTTGTGTTACAATGGGCGTTAACAACAAAGGTACTGTTTTTCTCTACAGTATTATGTCTTTTAAAACGGACTACTAAATTCGGCAATTACGTGCATGTCCCCTAGTGTCGTAGTGAAGCACGTACAGAGACAGTCATATTTACCCCGATTCGTATTGTTTCTATAATTTTGTGTTTAATATGGTAGGAATTTCTACCCCTACAATATATGTATAACCTGTTACAAAGGTAACAGGAGATAGGTAAATCAGAATACCTTATGCACAGGTATATTCAGAGGTGAGTGCCACTGCGGGTTATTTTGTTTTTGGGAAGAAACTACAATATGATTTGATTCGTAGTCAAAATAATAAAATAAATGCCGGGAAAGGTTCTCAAGTACACAGTTGTGTGCAGAAGTCCGGCTGGCGTTTGAAAAACAGCATCCCCACCCCCAATTCATATATAATGAATTATGCAAAAATGCCTGTCCGTTCATTATTTTCATAGTAACATAACAATCCAAGAGGAAGGGTACACATGGTAGTCTTCAACATTAACTACAAGCTAGTGCTACAACCTAGTAAAATCTTCCTAGAAAAGGATCTGACAAGCCAAATAAATTAAGAGACAACGGTAACTTTAAATGTCTAAAATTTTTAGAATCTACTTTGGGATATATATCTATCCGAAATATTATCCTTCCGTAATGTTCAATTTTACTTTTACAAGTTTCCAACTGTTGCGAAGATTGCATAGGGTACGATTTCTGTGAAATGCATCTATAGAAAATACCTAACTAATACAAAAATAATATCAGGGCTCACTATTTGAAATGTATTAAAATAAACAACACAAGATTAGTAAAATTTTGCATGCTGTCAGGTGCCTAGACCATTTCTTATACTTCAGAGGGGCACAATACATTGTACAGTATATTTTTGAGAGGACATTTATTTTCAAACACTGAGAAAGCTTAATTATTTCAACTTTTTTAGCCAATCATTGACATGATTGAATGCAGAATAAATATTTATTTGTATTTTTCACTCCTTATTTTTTCAAACTTTGTTCAGACAAGGTATTTATTTTCATTTACACATACATGACATATATATCTTAATTAATGATCGGTTAAAGCAAGGATTTGTATATACAAATCCTTGGTTAAAGATAATTTCAGAAGACAAAACAATTTTGTTAAGCTTGAATAAACAGAAGGTAAGAGAATATCCTATCCTTGATCCCTGGGTTTTCTTATGTGTAATCAAAATGAAAGAATACTATTAAAACTATTTTCTGTTTTACGTTACAAAATGTACATGAAGTAATTTCATATTTTTACTTTCAGGTTTCATATTTCAAGATTTCTTGAGCCTTTATTGGTACATCATCTCTCTACATATAGAAAAAGTTCGTATAGATAATAGCCAGGTAAATATTTTCACTTCTTATGTCCATTGTCCTTGACCTCATTTTCATGGTTCAAGTTTATTTTTTTCTGTTTGTGAATTTTTCACTTATCATAAGTAATAGGATATCTATATTTGGTATATGGGTTCCTTGCAAGGTGCAAATGTCTGACAGGGTTCACATGATGTAGATCTTATTTCATGGATCAATGAAATAGGTTAAAGTTATATGATAAACTCTGTTTCTCAGTTACTGTAAGCAGTAGGTCAACTATAGTTAATTTATGGAATGATGGTGTACATGTCAGTCTGGCAGGTTTCATCTGATCTTAACCTCATTTTCACGATTCATTGGTCAATGTTATTTTTTTGTGTTTAGTTTATACCTGTATACGAATTTAAACTTTATGTTCGGGACTATAAACATAACAAACATAACATCAATCAAGGCTACTAAAATAAAGCAGGCAAGACATTTCAGCGTGTGTACTTTTGACTATCACTTAACGGAATATGATACAGAAAAGATCTCTTGCAGAATTTTTCCTTAAAAATTTTGACACAAGTCGATTTTGATATATACACTTTTGAAATATGCAAAGAAAAATATCCCATCATGACTAAGGAACATACTAATGGATAAAAAGTTCATAACACAAAAGACAGGAATTGGGCCTTTATTGTTCTTACTCATCTAAAATTCTAAAGTTGTGAACAAATGTCTGAAATCTTTATTTATCAATATTATTACTATAATTAGTTAACTTCATAAAGGAGTCATTAGAACTGAGGTTAAAAGACTAGTTTTTGTAAAATTACCATTATTATCTTTATAAATATTAAGCAATATGTTCATTAAGTTGCTACATTTTATTGTATTCCTTTTTTTAATTATTTAGTGTATCACACTATACAAATCCTTGTCCACAGTAAAATTAAATAAGAAATTTGTCAAACACATGTAATTTCTCTGAGACACATCATTTACATGTGCACTTACAATGTACCTGAGACACTTTACCTGTAACCAGGATCTCCATGTACCATTGACTGGTGATTTAATTAATACCCTGTGAACTAATAAAGCAACAGGTGGTATTATGATGTAATATAGGGGTAGTAACACCTTTGTGTTTCCCCTATTAGAGGAGAGGGTCTGAATGGGGTTTATAAATTTACAGACTAGAGAATAATGGCCAATTGAAATAATGATTAGAGAAAAATAAGCTAAAATAGAGAAAATGAGATGCAAAATTATAAAGAATAATTATATAAGATAAAAATGGAGGTAATATTTATGAACCATGTCCAGAATAAAGAAATTATCAAATTACATGAAATTGTAATAGCATTTTCATGAGAATTTGACCGAATATGCGTAAAGATCATGAAGATAAAGAAAAATGTTGTAAAAATTGAAATTATTATTAGTTCAAACAACCATAAAAGAGGGGCGAAAGATACCAGAGGGACAGTCAAACTCATACATTGAAAATAAACTGACAACGCCATGGCTAAAAAATAAAAATAAAAACAGACATATAATAGTATACAACACACAACATAGAAAACTAAAGACTAAGCAACACGAACCCCACCAAAAACTGGATGGGGGGGGATCCCAGGTGCTCCGGAAAGTTCACAATTGGGAATCTGAAATCATCTCTTTTGTCGTAAAGTTTTGTTTTCAACTGACCCTCATTGTCAATTTCTAGATGTAAGTCAAGATATGAGGCAGACTTAACTGTATCTGTAGTATCCTTTATCTCTAGTTCGATGGGATAGATTCGTTCAAAATATTCACCAAATTTTGTATTTTTTAGTGAGAGAACATCATCTATATAGCAGAACGTAAAGTTAAAGGATGTGTTCTTACGGTTTCCACTTTTAATCTAGAAACATGGAGTATGTAGGTAGATGTTTCTTTATTGTTAATTGTGTTAACTTTGAGATAAGCCTAAGCCTATCTTAAGGAAGTATTTGTTTGATGTTGCCTACCAATGCCTTATAGGGTTGGGTTTGTAGGTCAGGATTTTTTTAGGTAAACAACTTAAGTACACAAAACAAAATGTAACATGTTTAAGACTTGTAAGAAAACAATGGTAGAGAATGACAAAATCATTTAAACAAAAATTTGAAACAATTTCAGTTATTCAATTTTTCAGGTAAACTGCTTTTAAGGTGAGTAGGTAGGCAACATGAAACAATTTGAATCTTAATTTTGGCCTTAAAGAGATCACCTGACGCTTTACAACTTAAAGAGGGACTAAGGGAAATCTTAAACAAATCATTTTGGCTTTAAAATAAAATCAATATTAACCATAACTTTATGCCAACCCAATTGGGTGTGAAAATTTGATTTATAATTTCTGTTTTGTTAATTTGCAGAATGCCAAAGTTAAGGAAAAGGAGGGATGTTCCTTCACAGAGAAAGCGAAAGAAAGTTCAAACTACTGGCTCACATAATGACCATTCGTATTGTATGCCTAACGAGGAAATAGTTCAATCATGTCTTAAAGAAGAAGTAGAAGTGCGTGGAGAAAGGGTTGACCCTGACTTTATTGAGTACACAGCTGAGCCTGTAGAATACATAGAATGAACATCCTATGAAGAAGTAGTAGCTATAGAGAATACCGAATGTGTGACAGTATCGTATACAGAATGTGTAGAGCTATTCGACAAACTTAAGAAAAATGTTGTCCAGAGTAGTTGTATTAGTTCACCATATGTTTTACATACAACCAGTGATTATATCCAGATAATGCACCTATATCCGTCCGCTGAAAGAATATCTGTTAAATTGAATGTGACGATAAATAGAGACTTTTTAGCCAAAGTATTTGTTCACAGAATCCAGTTTAGCCAAGACCATGACCTATGGATTGGTTTACAAAGAGTTATCAACATATTCAGTCATTACTATTGAAATTACAGAGTTATTTTGTGTGTACAGAAAATTTCGAGGCAAATTTAATGGAGTTCATACCAGTTGGCACCTCAGTTGAGAACGCAGAAGGTTCTGAAAGTAGTCATGGTTTTAGAGATGGCGACTTTGACATGTTTGAGGCAGTGAAAGGTATCATTTCATACTCGTCTACCGTACGAAGCATGAACTGTTTACTACTTGTGCAGGGAAACAGATGCTCACCTTGTACTCAATTACTCAATTACGAAGAGTGTTGATAAGCAGAAAGCACAGAAGAGAAGAAAAAGAGAGAAAAAGTAAGGAAAATATACGAAATTATTTGCATAGTACTATAGGACATACCAAGATGTCTCGACATGAGTTAATCAGCAAAATTCACCAGCAGAAAGATAAGATAACAACCCTGCAGAGTGAAATTGACAAAACACAACGCAAGTTTCAACGTGAGGTTAGTAGTAGAGGTGTTACTTTTGACTTTTGTCAGTCACTTGAAATACAGCATGTTCAACTGAAATAATGAAAGTCTTTCCTGATGCCAATTCATATCAACGCCTTTTCTGGGCTGAACAGCAAAAGAGCACAAATGTGAAGTCCTTGAAGGGTATGCGATGGCATCCAATGATATTAAGATGGTGTTAGTACTTACGTCACAAATCAAGTGCAGCATATGAGGCTTTAGGAGATTCTGGTTTCATTACTCTTTGAAGTTCAAGGACATAGTTCGATTATTCTCATTACACTAAAAGTGACAATGGATTTTTGCCACATGTAGTGAAAGAGTTGAAAAATGAGGCTTCAGAAAGAGACATGTACAGTAAAGATGATCCGTGGAACAATTTTGTAAGACTTCTTTTCGATGAAATCAAAGTCAAATCGGATTTAGTATATGATAAGCATAGTGGTGAATTAATTGGATATTGTAATCTAGATAAGATTGGAAACCAGATATAGAACTTTGAAAGAAATATGAAAGATACAAGTACTACAGAGACAGATGCAGAAATTGCAAAACACATGCTTGTGTTAATGGTGAGAGGTGTTGCAACATACTTGAAATTCCCTTTAGCAGGCTTTGTTACCTTAAGTATTACTGCAGACTTTCTTTGTCCGATTATTTGGAAGGTTATACGCGTTTTACAGACCGGTTTTGCTCAACTTAAAGTACTATTTCTGACTTGTAATGGCGCATCTGCAAATAGGAAGTTCTTCAACAGTCATGGACAGGTGAATGAATTTATTCATTACACCAACAATCTATATGCAGATGACGAGAGAAAACTTTATTTCATCTCGGATGTTCCCCATCTTGTGAAAACAATAAGAAACTGTTTCAGCAATTAAAATTCACACAAGAACACCCGAAAAATGTGGAAAGGTGGGAAAGCAGTTCTTGGATGCATCTGTTAAAATTGTTTGAAGACCATTGCGAACTTTCCCTGTACAGCCCGTGTCCGAAATTGACAAGAAGACACCTTGACATGACAACCTATGGTTGCATGAAAGTCAACATTGCAGCACAGGCTTTAAGCTCCACAGTCGAAAATGCCCTTGAAATGATATATGGAGGTAATGTAAGTGAGACAGCGAATTTTTATCAGAATTATGAACACATTTTTTTATTGTTTAAATGTCAGAAACCTATATGAAGGTAGAAATAAGAGAAACCCCGATCTTGAACCGTATACGACTGTCGACGATGGAAGGTTATATTGGTTGAGAGAAGTCATTATTCAGTACTTCGATTTCTGGGAACAATCGGTGATGCAAAGAGCTGGTAGTTTTACAAGGAAACAACGCAAAGGAATGCTATTGAGTCATCAAACACTGACAGGTTTTAAAATCAGCGTGTTTTCAATTGTAGACTGTGTTAAATTTCTATTAGAATCTGGAGCAAAATTTGTCCTCACACACCAGTTTAACCAACATCCCTTGGAACAACATTTTGGACAATACCGACACAGAGTTGGGGACAATAACAACCCTACATTGAATGGTGTACGCCATATGATGACCTAGGTGAGAGCGATTGGAGCCCTAGCATTGGCACCCAAACGTGGAAATGTCAGTAACCAGAGAGACAGAAACTTTGTGATTGATAACACTTCTCTACCAATTGCAGAACATATTGATTTAATTAATGCAAGAAGTCTTTTGGAACAAGTATAATTTACATGTATACCTGTTATAAGAATTTATTTCCAAATATTGTTGGATTTGTTTAGGCCATTCTCATTACAATATGAGTGTTTGATAGATTGTAAACATTTATATGTACAAAATGTGTACTCGAAAAGTGTACTGTACACATGGTACATACATGTATGATTGCGTGTTTACTTAATATTTTGTAAATATGTTGTCTAGTTAATGAGTTAACAAATATGTGAAATAAATTGTGTATTAAGTTCAATATATGATAATGGTTTTTTTTTATTGCGTCATTATTTGTGCAATATTTTTTTCATTATGTTGTGAATGTGTAGAAATGGAGAGATTTAGAAAACGTACAAAGTCTGTCACATGCTTGTATTATAATTTGACAGTGTATGTAAATAAAACTGTTCAGCAAGAACAAAGTTCTATTATTGAAAGCTATCCGGAATAAATTTAATCTTCATGACAGCCAAGTAGATACATTTGTATGTGTCCCTGATTGTTTATTAGGTCACAGTGTTCCATTCATGTCGGGTTCCCACATTTAGCTGTGATCGTCTTATTCCAAGGGACAGGAATTTAAACGATATAAAGATAAGAGGCGTATGAATGACAATGAGACAACTATCCACCAGAGTTCAATGTTCACCAAAATTTGATAATTGTGTAATTTTTCTTTGTTTTGCTCCTAATGTGCTAGGTACATGTACGCCCATTGTTCTTGTGTATAATCCTACATTGACAGAATGTTGATGGTGATCCTGGATAGACATAAATTCATTTTATCTCTCATGTGTTGCAAACCTTATATTGTTCCTGTTTAATTATGAACTTTCATAGATTTTTGTTGACTAAGAGCTTAAACAACTACATCATATTGACATGATTGAAGGCTGTATGGTGACCTTAAGATGATGTATTTGGGATAATTTTGGTAGTTGGATTGCTGTCTCATTGAAATATACCCCACATCTCTACTGATGGTAAACATGTAGATGTAATGCTGTGAGAACCAATGTTCGGCTACATTTTCTTTCAGTTTTTTTGCTAGTTGGGTTGCTGTCTCGTTGACATGTGTGTACCTCACATCTCCTTTTACGCATGTTTAACATTTATTTTTTATGATAGAAGTGAAATATTTTAGAGTTTACAGTACTAGTTGTAAAGCGGTGTTATGAAAGGCAATAAATAAAAAGGCATGTATTTAACTTTTTCTTAAATATCATTCATGTTCAAACAACAGTTACATCAAGATCACGTGGAAATAATTTAGATAATCATTACATTTCATGAATGAAAAGACACAAAAGTAAATTTCACAGTGTTAACAGTTTAAAGCTTTATCCTTCAAGGCTTGTCTTAGACTGGATGAGGGTTGAGTTTTGGCTTTATTGGTCAGTTTATTGCGCTCTATACGGGTAACAGCAAAACCATGGATGGTTAAAAACAAACGAATAATGTCTTCAGTTATAGCTGACACAATATCTGCAGTTTCACCTGGCATAAAGATGTCACAGTAATGTTTCGCCATAAACGCTTCCATCATAGCTTCTTTTAAAGGATCAACAAGAAGTGAATGAACACTGTATGAAGGTTGCACTGTTTTACGAACTACTGTATCTAAATCGCGAACGGTCTTGAGTCTTGTACCACTTGTCATATTGTTTTACAAAGTTAACACAAAAGGTTAGACAAACTGGACTGTAAAGCTGTAGGGAATACTTCAGCAAATGAACTTTCGTTCAAAGATTCCCAGACTGTGCTAGGTAGTTTACTATCTGTATGAGTGCGTTGGTCTGTTGCTCTCTGATTTTGTCCATGTTGTTTCTGGACATGACCACAGAAACCTGATATTGTTTTCAGAGTCTTTTTGCACACAGGGCAACTGTATGATGGTTTACTACATACATCTGCAACTGGTTCAAACGTTTTCTTTTTGGCATTGTAACATTTTTCATCACTGTCACTTGGGTCTGGATCATACTCAGTATATTCACCTACCAAAGATCAAGGTCAATATCTTGGTCCCAGGATAAAAAATCTGACATGGTTGTAACATTGAATGATATATTGTACAAAATGTTGATAACTTAATATCCCATTTTATATTATATATCTGAGCTTATTCAGATACTGAGGTAATCCGTATTTATAAAAACAGAAAGTCAAACAACAAGCTGCAACAATCAAATAATTATTTCATCTACCTCTTTGAGTAAATTATCAAAGATGATAATATTGGACTATCAAAACTGAGGGCAAATGAGGAGGAATATTCAACCTTAATTTTTTTCCGGCATGAATATAAGATTTACGAATTTTAATACGAAAATTGCACAGATTTAAGACTTTAAAAACGCCAACAGTTCCTTCTGATCGATTGAAGTAATAATCACTTTGAAAATTAAGAGAAATAAAAATTATTTCTTCGTTAAGTCTCTACAAAATATCGTAAATAGATCGTAGCTTACCATAAACAAAGCAGATTGTTTCATGTTGTCAACCAAGCGATAAAACTGGATATTTACACATACAGGCGCGTATCAATATATATAATGGCGAGTATGTGACTTCTCACAATACGCGAGACGTAACGAGATACTGCTAGATTCCAATCTTTCTCACTACCAAGTAAAAAATGTTTCTTGCTAAAATAAGTTTCAAGGATGCAAGTATATATTCTTTTGTAAATCTGTTTTCAATGACGTTTTATATATATATATATATATTGTCAAAATTTATTATTTTTTTTTTTAATCATTATCAAACTGCTATTTATTTGGGATGTTTAAATACGCAGCCTCTGTTTGAACTACTTTACCAATGTCAAATTTGAAATATTATACCAGCTTAGATCGGTCAGTGCTGTTCATTGGGAATGTATTTCCACACAGTCGTTGTTGTAACATCTTAATTGTCGTCACCTTTGAAATTTTAGAATTGTACCAGTTCATATTACAAATTACTATATTTATTTGAAGCATATCTATGCAGTCTTTGATGTAAATAGCTATACAACCTACGTCATTTTTGAAATTTTAGAATTGTACAAGCGTTTTTGTGTGTCGGTTTTAATTGTTTAAATTGTATTAATTTCAAGGTTGTTATAGTTAAATCAGAATAGATTAATATTATTCATTTTACATCATAATCATACTGATGAAGGATATCTGTTATCCGAAATATTTATAGATAATTACATTTAATGTTTTCTTTTTTTAATCTTGGTATTGTTTTGTACACTTTTTAGGCGTTTATATATATATATATATATATATAAATATATAAGTACGTCTGAACCAGTGACAACTCTACGACAGATTTTATCCATCGGATCACCAGTGAAGGTGATACAAGGCTGAAAACACATTCTGTATATATAATTCGTCGAAATAACACCCCAACAATATATATATATATTTTGCCTTCGGGTTTATATGATCCGTTCATCCTATTTCGACTCTTCAAAATTCAAGAGCCTATCCTAAATTGAGGTAAATTATATGGTCTTCCAAATACCGTTTCGTTTCCTTACATCATTGAAGAGACATTAATTGTAGAAATCCGAATATAGTGTACTAATTTTTGTACCTTTTGTTTGCGTTATACCATCTTTTCCGCAAGTTTATAGTTTTCTGTTTGGTATTAAATTAATAGTTAAGATCCATTTTGTTACATCTGGTGATCTGTATATTTGGCGATCGCCAATGGCAGTCAGCAGGGTTTAAGAACATCCGTTGTTCGACCTGTTAGTCAAATGCGTTTTGTTAAAATAGACTTTTTCACTTTTTTGGTCTTTTGGAAAATGTTGTTTGTGCTGTATTTAGACCCCTCTACCAAGAAATTTGTTTTGCATGCACACGTATAAAAATTGCGTATTTCAATTTAGACTTATTTATATACATTTATATATAAACAAGTCTAAATTGAAAACAACGTTCAAACCTATGATTGCGCAATTTTTATACATGTGCATGCAAAACAAATTTCTTGGTAGAGGAGTCTACAGCACAAACAACATTTTCCAAAAGACCAAAAAAGTGAAAAAGTACATTTTAACAAAACGTATTTGACTAACAGGTCGAACAACGGATGTTCTTAAACCCTGCTGACTGCCATTGGCGGTTGCCAAATATACAGATCACCAGATGTAACAAAATGGATCTTAACTATTAATTTAATACTAAACAGAAAACAATAAACTTGCGGAAAAGATGGTATAACGCAAACAAAAGGTGCAAAAATTAGTACACTATATCCGGATTTCGACAATTAATGTCTCTTCAGTGATGTTAGGAATCGAAACGGTATTTGGAAGGCCATATAAAAAAAATTTACCTCAATTAAGGATAGACTCTTGAATTTTGAAGAGTCGAAATGGGATGAACGGATCATATAAACCCGAAGGTAAATATAATACAAGCCCAAACGAAAAAATATAAATAAGTCTAAATTGAAAACAACGTTTAAACCTATGATTGCGTTGGATAAAAACCGCAATTTTTATACCTGTGCATGCAAAACAAATTTCTTGGTAGAGGGGTCTAAATACAACACAAACAACATTTTCCAAAAGACCAAATAAAGTGAAAAAGTATATTTATATACAGAAGTCATCATTGTTAGGAGACTAGTTATCACTTTGAAAAATAACTGGCAAATCTAGAAACTTGACAAAACATGTATTGATACCATGAAAGATTTACACAGTGAATATCTTGTATCATGATACATGTTATAACATTCTCTGTACTAATTGAAAATGCACCAGTTGCACAACCGATTTATGATGCATTGATCTATAAATAATCAAAAACAATACATTTGCCTTGCCTTATTCCCATTGATAAAGTTGCTGTTGTAAAACTGATCAACCAAATATGCATTCGCTTATTTTGTTCTTAAAACATGTAAAAAGAAAATATAGTCATAACCATACAGTCGTTCTGAACATGCATGAAATATTTTCCACTGGATGTTAACCAAACATCAATGCATAAATGAATAGAAATAAGACAATTCAGCGAAATATCAAATTATACGCATTAAACTTAACGCACTCTACTGTTAAGAGGTCGTATCGATGGAAACTTTATTTAGGTAAAACAGCTAAAAAGAAAAACGTGTTACGTATACATAAGATCTTTATCATCGATAAACAAACAAACCGTATAATCATATTGCACTGACCAAATTGCAATAATGTTACAGAAGCTTATATTTTTGGATTCCCTTTAGGAGATGATATAAATCTATTTGTGGGCCATCATCTAATAGAACCATTATAGTGTTGAATCAATTTTTTTGAATTGATCTTAAATAAGGTTTATTTATTTTTCCTACAATTAGACTCATCTTACCCATATATTGCTGTTACATGTATAATAAGTGGAATGGCTGCATCAATTACACTTATAAAAGTGTTCACAACAATGAGAAGGTTCATAGACACAACGAGTAGAATTACACATGTAAGTATTCTTTTCTTTATAAGACACAGACTTACTTACACGTATATATAAAATTTGAACCACACGTTTCCGGCACAAAACGAAAAATGACTAAAAACAAACAACTGCTACAGAGCTCCACAGAGCTCTACAAAAGCAAAAGATTGGGCTACAAAAACCGAACCAAAATCAGAGGTAATATCAGGTGTCACGAAAAGGTAAGAAGCCATAACACACATATATATATATATATATATATATATATATATATATATATATATATATATATATATATTTATATACACTTTATCCTTTCCCTTCATAGTTTGCAACGAGGTACGGGTCAAAACCAAGATTTCTAAATTTGTAATTCCCGCGTCTTCATCAAGCACGTGACATGAAGGACTTGTCAGTTTGTTGACTGGATGTCTTAGGAGCTAACATGTAAACAATCAAACACAATGTGTCAGTCTGAAATTAAATAATAATAAGGAGATGTGGTATGGTTGCAAATGAGACAACTATCCAACAAAGTTCAAAGAACGTTACAAATGACTCATTAATATGTTATTGTAATTAATATATATGCATAGGATATTTGTCACAGAAAATTAAAAACTTATTAAAAAATGTCTGTATGAATACGATGGAGATGACAGGTCCTTGGTAGTTTGATTATTTGCATATGTGGTTGATAAATTAATAGTCTGTTTAATTAAGTAACATTTTGTCAAGATAATTGACTACTATGTTTTAACCCGTAGAGCTAGAACTAGTTTATCTCACATCTCATGTAATATACAAGTACTGAATACGTTAACAGAACATTAACATTATTGTACATCGTTTATAATGGTTAAACCCTCCTATTTCTTGTGTTATCTCGTATACTTAAACACATAGCAACAATGTTTTGTTGCGATACCTTGGATGTTTAAAGAGGATTTAATTTTGATTGTACATTTTCAACTTTATCATTATGTGTTATGCTTATTTTGGTTGCAATTTAATTGCAAACTGTATAATTGAATTTAATGACAAACAATGATCATTTTATATTATTTAGTCAAATCTGACTGACACTGAACACAACACCACAATCAATGACGGTATAGATTTCATTTCACTAAACTGTAATGAACAGATGGATAAGAAATACAACAACATCCCACCTAAAAGTCACATGATCACAATCAATGATGGTATCGATTTCATCAAAACATTAAACTGTAATGGACAGATGGATAAGAAATACAACAACATCCCACCTGAAAGTCACATGACACTGTCTTCGTTCGGCAACATTCCTTACACTCACCATATAATGGTTTTAGAGAGAAACTCAACCAGTGGAAAAAATTGACTTGTTTCATGTAGAAGCTCCCGAACTGTGTTAACTTGTGCACAAAACATGTGTCTAATATTGGAATTGAATATTGTAATGCAAGTTTTTAAAGTGTGTGTGTGTGTGTGTGTGTGTTTAAATCAAACAGTGTGATGTTGGAAATATTTTAAAGACAATTTGTTTGTGGTTTACAAAATGAAAAAAAGAGAGAAATTAAGGCGTCAGTGGTTTACCGATGTTGAGACACCGACACATCGTACTGTTTAACCAATTCGTGATGGTTACAATAAACTGATGTAATATTGATTATCTGTAAGGAGCATACCTATGTTAATGTAATTCGTATAGTAAGAAAATGCACCAGCGAAAATTATTAACTGAGATACATGTTTGTGAACGCCCTTGGGAGACAGGGTATGCTAATGCTGAGAAATGCAAATTGGAAAATTGTAAAGTTAAAAACATCACGTTTGCCAAAGATTCGTTTTTTTATTTCCCCCAACTATGGCAATAGCGAGATATAAATCGGTAGTTTCCTTAATTTGAAGCTCACTGGGATAAACACTTATTTCAATGTGGGTTATTAATTGACAGAACATCATCTCCATAAAGAAAAACAATTAGAAAAACGTGATCAATCGGCATTGTATAAACAAATGATACGATCAACAGTATATGAAAATACGCGTTTTCATGTTATTGTCTATGCATTCGACTTCGATCTTAATTAACTAAGATTGCAAGGTTTTCTGCAGGAGGTCAGTGTTTCTCTCCGAGCACTTCGGTTTCCTCCAGTTTATAAACACTGGCCAACACGATAAAGCAAATAGTGCCGAAGAAGGGGAAACACGAACAATTGATCAATATATATATAAATATATATATAATTCGTCTAAGCAACAGCCCAACAATGTTTGCGGAAACAAATTTTTTGTTCTTCTTTTGGCCGGGATTCGAACTCATGCTACTGAGATATCGTGGCACTAAATCGCCTTGCACTATGCCTGACGCGCTAGACCACTCGGGCACCTAGGCTCTATAATAATAAAGCTTTCGGTGGCCGGGTGTTACCTTTCCTCGTCAGTTTTTATCTAGCGTCGTAACACAGTACATGATATATAAGGCATGAAGATGGAACTGTTACAGATCAGCTGAATTATCTATTGTAAAGGATATATATATATATATATATATATACAAAGATCACTATAATCAATGTTCTTGTGTATAGAAATATATATAGATTACTAATAAATCCAACATTTCCGGTATGAATAGTTTTATTTCACAAGTACTTTCATGTTTTTACATAACAATCTTCAGGTGAAACTTTACATGATTAACGTAACTATGTAACGGTAGGTATGTAACGTCATAGTTGTCGTTGAGTATATAAAGGGAGATAACTCGTATTACACTTAGTCTATATATAGAAGTACGGAACGTCATGATCTCACAATAGAAAATGCATATTTTGCATTCAATCGTGATTTGAATTTTGAAATAAAATATTTTTCCTTTACTTCCCGTGTAATGTCACATCCCATATTCATTTTATTAAATGGGAATATTTTAAAAAATACCCCGTCACATTCGTCTTAATGTTTGCTAAGGGTTTTTTTTCTGTATTCTGGCTGTGTATATGCTGTCTATGAATTCGCACTCTTTCGGTAACACTGTTCCCTGTTTGGCCGATATAAATTTCCTGGCAACCATTACATTTGATACAATAAAATTAAATTCTCGGATTTACAAGTAATGTCCACGTTGGTAAAAAGTGATTGTCCATTTGGTATGTCCATTTCCTTGCCGACATGGATATACGGACATGCTCCACAACGACTATCTCGGCATTTTGACATGTTCCTTTTTGGTCGAATCTTGCTCGGGTCAATAGTCGTTTAAGGTTTTGTGGTTGCCGTTTACTTTGCAGAAGTGTTTCTGAATTTATCTCCCTGGTTCGGTGGTATGCCGTAAATACTACACGGACGTTCGTAAGGATGAAGTTTTAAATTCATCTACATTCAAGTCCGTGGTCCACAGAGAGTCATATAATAAACAAACATATCATAACCACATAACAGCTTAAGGCCTCTTCTGAACATTTGAAGGTCCCTACTATGTATTGGTTACCTAACCTAGTACACAAAAAACTAGTAAAATATCGTTTCATCTCGGCCTCTAGTAAGTGTTCTACAACTAATCTTACAGTGCTTTTTACTAGTTCCAGAGACCTTATCATAAACTTTTGTAATAAGATATATGAACATAGTGGAATTAAATATTTTTGGAGTGTTAAAATCTTTAGAATTCTTTTAAATAAATTACGTGCTTTTGATGGTTCTTTTGATTCTGTTGAGAGTTTTGACTTTTTAAATCTTTTCACTACACTTTCACACAATCTTATGAAACAAAAGTTTGCCTATTTAATTAAATGGTAGTTTGGTCAATCTGAATGCAAATATATTTGCTGCAACTCATTTAAAGCCTTCTTCTCTAATGAGAAAGGTAAATATGCTAGATATGCTTACTGTAGATTTTATGAGATGAGTAAAGCTGTTAATGTTCTCCTTGATGATATGTATGTACGTTTCGGCAACAAGGTTGTAGTTATTCCTATGGTATCTAATTGCGCCCCTTTAAAAGCAGACTTGTTTTTGTGCTGTTATGAATCACAGGTCATGTCCAAACTCAGTAAAGATCCGTCTAAATTACATTTAATTGATAAATACAACAATACTTACCGTTATCTTTATGATATTTTTTCGTTAAATAATCAAAAGATTTCTAACTATACTGCCGAAGTTTATCAAAAGGAACTTACTTAAGATAAATTAAATGTAAACGGTAATAACTGTCCTTTCCTAGATTTAGATATTTCAGTTTTACACCGGGAACTCAACACAAAAATTTACGACAAAAGGGACGATCTTTCGTTCCCTATTGCTAATTTTCCTTTTTTGGATGGTGATGTTCCTTTGGCACCATCTTACGGTGTTTATATTTCACAACTCGTTCGCTATGCCCGTGTGTGTTGCGACGTTTTAGATTTTAATGAACGTTATCTATGTATTACTGGTAAATTATTAAGTCAGGGATTTCGTTACCACAAAGTACTTTAAACCTTTACTAAATTCTTCCATAGATAGAAATATTTGGTTTTGAAGTTAGGTTGTACCTGTAGAAAACTTATTTCAAATGGGATAGCACATCCTCATTTTTACGGAGATGTTGTTTACCGTGCCCGGACATTTTGAAACGATCCTGGTAAACTTATCGATCCTTTAAATAAACATATTCTAAAATGTTATCAATTCAACACTGTAATTAGATCTTTGAATATTGTTTTTAATGGTATGAATATTGATTTTGTTATCAGTAAATTAAAAGCAAACTAAATATTATTATACACACATGCACATTCATGGATCTACAATCTATCGATACCTGTATCTTGGCATTGCACAAGGTCATGTTTTCTCTGACTGTTTATGACGTCTTTACACTAAATCCATTGCATGTTGGATGTGTACTGATTGATACTGTAGTCTTAGATGCATGATTTTTTTATTAGTTGTTATTGGCTTTGAATTAGCTGTCGAGTACTTTCGGATCTGTACTTAGTGTCTTTTTGTTGTTGGGATGTACAAGTACCCGGCCACGTCCCCTCTGTGTTTTTGTTAGATGTATTTCTATTTGTATCGATCTGATGGGTTAAGCCTTTTTCAACTGACTTTTATAGTTCGTTCTTATGTTATACTGTTGCACCACTGTCCTAGGTTAGGGGGAGGGTTGTGATCCTACTAACATGTTTAACCCCCCCCCCCCCCCCACATTCTGTATGTATGTGCCTGTCCCAAATCAGGAGCCTGTAATTCAGTGGTTGTCGTTTGTTGCTGTGTTACATATTTGTTTTTCGTTCATTTATTTTTGTACATTAATAAGGCCGTTAGTTTTCTCGTTTGAATTGTTTTACATTTTTAATTTCGGGGCCTTTTATAGCTGACTATGCGGTATGGGCTTTGCTCATTGTTGAAGGCCGTACGGTAACCTATAGTTGTTAATTTTTGTGTCATTTGGTTTCTTGTGAAGAGTTGTTTCATTGTCAATCATACTACATCTTCTTTTATATATATAAAGAACAATATCATATGCAGCTGATAAGAATACACGATGTTTTGTACAAGACACGCTTATTTGACTTTACTCGCGTTAATCACAATGAAACAAGAAGACATGTTGCCCTTCTGGGACTAAATATTCTGACCCGGTGCTAGCCATTACTTGCAGGTTTAATCCACCATTTTCTACATATTAAGAAAATGCCTGTTTTCGAATCTCAAGATTTAACTTTTTTTTAGTTCAAATCCCCAGTACATTATCTCATCATAGTTACCAGAAACAAAGTTGTGTACGCCAGATTTTTTAGTGACACTCGTATCAAAACAGATAAAATGGCCAAATAATGTACATAATAAAGGCATTATAGTTCTTATACAATAAAACAAATGTTGCTAAATGTTAAATAATAACATACGATACCATAACCCTGACGTATGTTAATTAAACCATACTATGAGAGTATTCTTTAAAATAATGTGAGTCATCTTTGTCCTTACTACTTTATTCGATAGTTAATTCAATGCTACGAACTCAAAAGCTCTGGTGAAACTTAAAAAAAGGGGTTGATTTATAAATGCATTTAAAGTTTAATTATTTTTACGATCTAGCTTTGCGATTTAAGTCCTAATTATTGTTTCAATATCCCTTAAATTACTAGTCTTATTAACTATAAATCTGAAAAAAATGCGATATTTGTTTTTATTTTTCCGAACATTTTACATGATACATATTGCCAAAAATATAAGCCCTATAGATATCTTTTTTGATTATTTGTCCCGTATAATATATAACACTCATCTCTACTCATATATTAATAAATTAATGTAAACACAATTTAATGTAGTTGTAGTAACAGCTAGAAAAGTATCATTTCAATATTGATTCGTTTGAATAATTATCATAAGTTTGAAAAAAATGGAATATAAGTGAGGTAGAGTAACATAAAAGAAATGATATATGGCAGAAATAATGTGGTTTTCGCATGTAACGATAAAACGCTGTAGAATAGGTTTAATTACAATACTCATCTTATTGAAAAAAGACATTAAAACTATAGAAACAGTGATGAAACATTTACTAAATTTTATCATCGGTACAAGAACATCATTCGTAAATATAAATGAACATGCAGACATCTTAGACGTTCAGGTATTTCAAATCCAATCTTTTATGTTGCTATATTCTATACAAAGCACAAAAATGTCGGCATTCATCTCAAAAGCTAACCAAACATTCAAACAGACTCATTAGACTTAATTAGAAGGGATAGAGTTACGATATTGTGTTAGATCATTAAATATGGCATGTTTTTGGTATTGATATTGATTCACTAATTGGGTCTTTGCATCGGAAATAAACACATTTATTCTAAAACCAGTTGTTGGCATGATACGGGTTATGTTCTTCTCATATATGTTATGATCGTATGATACTAAACTCCTAACGGGAGGGATGGTGTTTAATTTTCATATGATGAAGACATAATCTTTCAATCAGTTTAATTAAGGTTTGGAGCTGGCATGTCAGTAACTGCTAGTAGTCCTTTGTTAATTTATGTATCATTATTATTTTGCGTAGTTTCTTTTGTTACCTATTCTGACACAACGATATACACAACGCGAATATTCAAGATCTAGATTCAGCAAACAAACTATTCGAGAGAAAAGGACTTGTATTAGACCACTTTGCAAAACGTTGGTCTAACGAATGTATTAATGGGATTACGTAAATATCATCGACAAACATAGTTAATGTAGATCAATAAGAAAGTGAATCTTATGGAGATTATGAATAATAGAAGACGTTATCAAAGGTGGTGAACTTATTCGTGCAGCATAAGTACGGACTTCTATAGACCTAGTTACCACACGACCAATTGTGAAGTTATATCCCTTGAAACTATAGTTATTGGTGGAAACAAGACTGTTAACTGATTTTAGTGAAGGACATTTAACGTAATATGATATTTTACATAAACTTTCAATGTGATCTATTTTTAGAACTCAAATTGTGTTATCATTTTAAAATTAATTTATTTTTTTTTTGCATTTTGATGCCCCCATAATATTGTTATATTTAGAACGTAATGCTGTGTAATTATTTCCCGGACATTCGCGCACACGATTGTTATGTAAAGTAACGCTATTGTTACGTATCGACGAATCTTTAGAATCATCAAGCATCTCAACTAGCAAGACGTTGTTTTCTTTACACAAGACTAACAAATTAATAACCATCATGATACCTCTTTTTTTTTCTTTATAAATTTGTTTTAACGCTAAAAAAATGCAATCAATAAATTATGTTGATTTGTTTACTCATCGCGTAGCTTTGATACATTTTCGTCCTTTGGATTGTTATTTTTTTAATTACATCTCTTTGATAATAAGTATATCAACATATCATTCATCAAACTTTCATTTATACCCAAATACATTGACAATCAGTAAATCAGAATCGAGCCTTCAAATGCACGTATGATTGTGCGTTTCCATTGCAAGCTAGAAGAATGCTAAAACCCCAAAGTTCTTCTTAGATCAGGCAAAACTAAGAAATATATGTATTCTTTATCCTGATATTTATCTCAGGTCTTTCAGTTTATATTTTTTAGTAGGATAAACCATAGAGTACGAAGGAAAAATGCCTGTAAATCATTCATAAATAAGACATGTAATTTTACTGTTTACCATCTTAAACAATTGATCTACTGTTGATCTAATAATGGTGTTAGTATTTTGTTTTTCAAATTAATTCCTTTTGATTAATAGTTATCCGTTTGTTCTTCCGCTGCAAAGTGCCGCAAATCTTCTGATTTCTTCTGACGTACCCGTACCCATTTCACGACGCAAAAAATAAGAATCGAAAGAATTAGAAATCCGGAAAAAATACAAACTCCAAATCCTATAATACTTTTTGCATCTTTGTGATTTCCATCTTCTGTGCCTGCAAGAAAGAAATAATTTCAATATAAAACATTAACACATGGAAAACATTTTAAGAATTTCAATTTTTATGTATTCATGTTTTAGCATCAGTAAAACATTAGCAAGGGGATCACATTTCTCGCTTTTCAAAAAAGGCAACGCACACATTCCACGGATAAAATATGCAAATACTAATTTGTTTCTGTAAATTTAAGCTGCAAGGAATCAAAAGAAATTTCAATGGAATAGTATTCAATCGTAAATTCATTCCTGAAACACGGATAATAAATTTGGCTGTTTAAGGAAAGATAAAGAAGAAACATCTAACCTCTAAAAATACAGGAATAATATTTTTCTCTCAGTGTAGTAAGACGGGTGCCACATGTGGTTTAGGATTTGCTTACACTTCAAGAATACCTGATATCACACCATGTGTTAGGCGATTTTCTTTTGCTCTGTCTTTAGTTTTCTATTTCTATGTTGTGTTTTTATGCTGTTGTTTGTCATCTGGCCTTTTTTGTTTTCTTTTTTTTCCCCATTGCGTTGTCAGTTTATTTTCGACTTGTATACTTCGTAAAACACCATGTACAAATGGAATATTGAGCCTTTATAAACATGTTCTTAAAGGATATCAAATAAACACCGTAGATGTTGTGTCACATGATGTCCAGGGGTACATGCACAGTCGTTGTAAACTTGTCCATTAGTCATATCATGCAATTCAACCATACACTGATACCAGCAATAAGTAGGGCGTATGCCGTTAAGGATTTCTTCACAGGCATAACGGTAATTCGTTTTCGACATAGCATATGAATCTGTTAGGCATGTTGGTGTAATACCACCAAATCATAATACTTCACATTCAGTTAAATACGACAAAACGTCGACAAATATATTCCTTTCAATTTGACAGTTGTGCGAAATTAATCCTACATTTCCTTGCAGTAAAAAGATATTTTTGAGTCATCAACATATATTTTGGTTGTTTCAAAGCAACATTATTTTTTATTTGGTGTTTCTATAGAATATTATGGAAACTTGACGTTACATTGTTACTAAAGCTTGTAAACGAGAAAAAAGGGCTAAAAATTTGATTGTTAAACTGTCAGTGATTTTTATTTTCTTATATGTAATGGAATAGTATGTGAAATTATGTCTATAGTACTGGACAGGATAAAACTTTACTTTTGCCAAGTATTTTTTTATTTGAAACAAAGATAATTTCTGCACATTTTTTTGTTAAGTGCAAATTTAACAAAGACTTATAAGGGAAAATCAATAGTGGTATTACACCTGTCGCATACTGTAGTTTATCGTACTTGTCCAACAGTACACATTCGTAAAATCCGCTTGGTCCATAATCAGGATTGCAGTGCCGAGTACCCTTATTAAAGTTATTAAACCTAATATAAAAATTGCTATGCCCAACAATTTAAGACAAGGGGTACTGTGAAGAATTCCTAGGGGGGGGGAGAAATAATCAGGATTTAAACGTATCCCCGATTATAAAACCTGATAAGATGATATGTTGAGAACATATTTTTTTAGAAGTGGGTTAAATGTACTTGACATCGTTTTATCTTTTTATGTTTGGTGTAATGATATGCTACAAAGGACGTGTTAACATCAAACTTTGTGTAATATAAATATGTTTACACTTAGCTTCTTGTTACATGTCTAATGAACACTGTTTTCACATTCCATCTAATATTTTAACTTCCTGTGTGTATTGGGATTGTGCACACCAATGAATTACCATGTTAAAATAGTTTGAATGTATTTGAAATGGCATGTTCTCTATCAAGTTGGGTGCCAATATGCATCGATCGTTTATTTTTTGTTTAAAAGGGAGGGTATATGATAATTTGTGTTGATTCAACATTTCTGGACAAAATTTGTGTTTTGAATGCACTCGAAGTTCTTTGAGATTGTTAAGGATGTCACGATCACGTAATACGAAAGCACTGGCTAAAGCAGTAAAACATTTGGCGAAAAGGGATAAAATGTTCAGGTTATTTTATTATCGCGGAATTACTGCATTTTGTACATGAATATAATCCAAATTTGACCTTTTCCTGCAATGATATGATAAATAGTTTCTGCACATGGTCTTGTTGTATTTAATTTATTAAGGCCTCATTTCGTGGGTACCTCCAATTAATTCGGGAAGACGTTTTTGATTGACTTATGTGTAAAATGATTTCTTTAAGTAAAAATTTGGGTTACATGGAATAGTGTTTTAACGTTTAATAATACGTGAGTCATATTTTGTGTTTTGGAAAAATAAATCGGTTCATGACTAAATTCATAATAGACGGTTTTAGAAAAGTCAACACTACTGCTGGCGCTCGTGTTGGATGGAAGATGAATACAATATGATGTGGGGACCATCTCAATAAGTACAAATACTAAGATTTTTGTAACTTGTATGGGCGTGTTTGATTCCGCTGAGATACATCGTAAACAATTGTATTCATTAAAGTACGCAGGAAAAGATCAAATTTTTTTTCAAGAACCAGAAAAGGTTCAATAAATGTTTTTTTAGATAAATTAATGTTAGTCTTGTGAACAATTAATCTTCTTTGAACAGCTTGTAAAAATAAGGTAAAAGGGTGTGGTCGTATATATTAAATAGCATAAAGGGACACACACACACACAAAATCTGTGATCTCGGATTGATAATCAGTGACCTCGGATTGGCAATCCGTGATCTCAAATTGCTTAACTGTGAACTCGGATTGATAATCCTTGAAATCGGATTTTTTATCTGCGATCTCAGATTGACAATCTGTGATCTCAGATTGATAATCCGTTATCTAAGATTGATAATCCTGAACTGAATAACTATATCAATGGAATCACTTTTTTATTAGATAAAACTCACATTTACTGAAAGCTAACTCAGAGTCATCAACAACTAATAAATAATTCAATGACCCTTATACAAACGGAAGCCGTTGTTATTTACTTTGAGTTAGCTTTCAGTAACTGCAAGTACTCTAATATTGGTACTTTGTGTCTTTTGTCTTGTTAGTTTTGTTTTAACGCTTTCTGCAAAAATAATGAGTCATGCCATTTTCAACCGATTTTTATAATATTTACTTATGTTGCACTGTTACACCACTGTCCTAGGTTAAGAGGAGGGTTGAACGCTCATGAATATATTTAACCCCAAATTATTCTGTATGAACCTGTCACACACCAGCAGCCTCTTATCCGGTGATTGACTTTAAATTTAATTTGATTGCACACACTGGTAGTAAACACAGCAAATAAATAAATAAAAATAAGTAAACAGAAAATGTCAGAAAACAAATTTTAGAAACACAAAATAACCCACCCCCAGTTCATCTGTTATAAGACTAGAAAAGGTGTCCACGATTTTTGTTTCTATGTATCATAATCAAACTTCTTTGGAAAGATAATATAAGCTTTTCTAATAATTTAGATTTTTAGAAATAAATAGTTTGAACGACATTGAAAGAAAGATAAAAACAAACTTTGCTTCAGTTGACATTTGACAAACTTAGCTTCAGTTGACATTGATTCCCGTAGCTACAATCATATACCCTATCACGGGCTTTCATTAATGTTATTCAATCGACCCTTCGAGCCCCATTGGAATCATGTAAATAACATTTGTCTGCATTTCCGATTCCAATGGGTTTTATCCTCTCGCACTAAAAAGTTCGAGGGGATCTTGTAACTAAACTCTCTGTTCGTCTCTCCGTTCGTAACACAATTGTTGACACTCTATATGCAACATCGTTCCAGGATTTTGACATTATTTGGTTCATACTTAGTCCTTATGTGTATCTAGAATCCTATTAATTCTCAAAGACAAATGTCAAGTTGGTATTTATTTGATATCCTTGTTAACACTCTAGACTCGTCATAGTTTGTCATATTTTGACTTAACTTGGCATATACTTAACCATTATGAAAATCCATAGATCAATTCATTTTCAAGTTCATAAGTCAAAGGTCAATTTTCCACTTATTGTTACACAATATGATAGACATCAATTAAGACGGTAAACGCCGAGGGAAAAACGAAATGTAAAAAAAATAAATAAAAGAAATTGTGTGTGTCGACGCAATAAGACGTTTAGAGACAGTCATAGTCGTTTGGAAATTTATGGCGACAGCAAAGGAACGAACTAAAACAAACAGTTGAATTGTGTGCTGGACTTTTCGGGAGACATTAAACAAATTCTAACCAATCATGCAATGCTATGTTATTAGGCAAGTGAACAACAAAATCCTAAATTTGCATTTTAAAATAAGTTTTTTTTTTATTCTATTATTTTTTTTTAAATCGTACCAGAGTAAAAGCAAAATGATAGTTTGTTTCCATTGGGAGATCAGTTGAGCGGGAAAAAACCATTGTTCCTTTATTTTTTGCAAGAATTTGTTGATTCTGAGAATAAAATAAAATCATCCCCCCTTTTTCCTCAAACGGTAAAGATTTGCCATATTGTTTTAATATATTTTGCATTCTTAAATCAAAAAATTACAATAACATGTACGGTTATTATTATCTTCAATTTACAAATGTACTATGTAATTGATTTTAAAATTCACATTCAATGATTAATTTTGGTTCTTTAACAATGCTCGATTAATCATGTCTTGCACACTACAATTAACATATTTCAGTGGCCATTCATGTAATAAAAAACGATAGAGTATTTATAATTTTGGAGATGACCCCATATCATATTGTATCCATCCTCCATCCAACACGAGCGCCAACAGTAATATCGACTTTTCTAACACGTCCAATAGTAATATACTTTTTGGTATTCAATAAGACTATTTTTCCGTGGATATGCATAATAGAATTCTAGTTCTTCTGAATACCTAGTTTCTTGTGCACTTAACCCATACAAGACATATGTTAAAGGTGCAATCAAACACAGTATGCCAGTTGTTCCTATAAAAACGTACATATCACTCTCTAGAAAAAGATATAACAAGTAAATGCGTCGGCAATTTAAATTTATGAAACAAAATTTAACCGATAATTCAGTAAACCGTATCGCTACCTTGATAATATGTTTTGCTTTCAATAATCATGAACTTTTCGATTATATTGCAGAAATTTACCAAAAGGACATAACTAATGATAGATATAATATTTACAGCAATATTGTTCATACATAGATTTTAATATATCAGTTTCACTTTGGATACTAGAAAATAAACAAATCCTGTTAGAAAAGACCGGTGTTTGTACTCGTACTTAGGAAATGACGTTCCTTCGGACCCTCCCCACTCTGTGTATATTTCAGTGAACGTTATCTATTTGGAACTTGTACACTGTTAAGTTAAAAATATCGTTAACTTATTACTTAAAACTGTTACTATTTTTTCATAGATACAAAGATTTATTACGACAGTTTGGTTGTACCTGTTTAATTCTTATTACAAACCGGAAATTGAGCAATAGATAAATTTATTCGTAAACAATATCAATTTGAAACCGTAATAAGATCTTAGAATATCGGTGTTCCCACTGTCTGTATTACTCTGCTCAGCTCTTTATAGAATTGCATATCACAGCTTTGTAATGTCAAATATGTTGACCCGGACCATCATATATTGACCCAAACATATCACCGACGTCAAAATGAATGACTTACAAGTATCACGTCATCTTCCGGTTTACTGATGAAACAAAGAAAAAACCTTGTTTCTGTCATTCATATACACAAATACAATTCAAAAAATCGATGATCAGATTTTCATCATATTGATATTGTAAAACGAACAACTTTAAAGTTTGAAAACAAAGTATACCCTGGAAGTTTGATGGTAAGAAAATATGGCTGGCTGGACTTTGATTATTACTTCAAACGTTTTTCAGTGCTATAGACTTTCTATGTCTTTTACGTCATACAAGTGAGAGGTTCAGCTAGCTATAAAACTAGGTTCCCTCCACCATTTTCTACATAAGAAAATGCCGTACTAAGTCAGGAATATGACAGTTGTTATCCATTCGTTTGATGTGTTTGTTATTTTGATTTTGCCATTTGATGAAGAACTTTCCGTTTTGATTTTTCCTCGGAGTTTTTTTTTTTTGATTTTACTGTTTTATATATATAAATATATTTTTGTGTGTGTTTGTTTTTAATTTACCTTGCTGCATTGGGTATGTTGCATTCCGATGTAAATAAGTATCACTGCAGATATAATCACTGCATGCAAACATGGTATTTGGTTCCACACTTTCCCCGTCAACGACAAATTGAAATGTTCCATTCTCAAAGGCATCGGCCAGATTCGTCAATATATTATCAAGACTTCTGTCATCTGTAGTGTTATGATAATAACTATCATTTTGTCTAAGAGCTATAAGTATCATAACGTACTGGTGCTGTTCATATTTTGCAAGCCATAAAACGCCCTTCTCTTTCCACTTAAGTGCGTTGACGACTTTTGTGAGATACTTCTCGACAACAGAGTGTGTAATCCGTTTGATCTTTTTGCCAAGGTTAAGTTTTACCTTTCTCAGGACACTGACCATCTTTCCATTGGAACAGTCCTGAACTTTTGTTAAGAATTCGGTTATTTCGGAAACAATATTTGTAGTAAAGTACTCGCGTATTGCCCAAAATGCAAACCATATATCTTTAGACTCTAATTCACAAAGTGATTCAACTCCTAGTGGATTTTTAAGACATGTTTGTTGAACGGCACTCGCTTTTCTTTCAAGGGTGGAACATTTTAAATGTATCCATTGTTTTAAAACAGGGGCCATCTGTACCTGCAGGCATGCAGTTACAGATGCAAGCCATTTGTATCCGTTTGCGTCTTTTATTTTCTCTTGAGTATGGCATATGGCTAAAGCAAAGCCTATCATGTCGTTAAAGTTATTCCCACTACACGAATATTTCGCGCGCAAACATTTGTTGAACCATGAACAGTCACGTCCATTCGGACTGTAACAATTCCCTGGTAATTTGATATACTTGGTCATTGGATTATTTGTTAACGAGTCCCCTGGACTACACTCACAATCACTATATACAGGTCCTTCCGCTAGTTCATGTAGTTCCAGCATACACTGGTTCCAGCAATAAAGTGGTCGTGTTCCATCTGCCATCGTACGACAAACGTGACGATTATCGGAATTCAACTTTATGTATAAACTGGTTTGACATGTTGCATATTGGTACTTCTTGTAGTATGGTTTTAAAAGAACGCACGCGAAATTTCCGCTTGGTCCAAATGTTGGATCACAATTACTGCTAACATGACTTAAAAGGCTTCCTAGAATTATAATTTTCAGCGCACCTCTTATCGTCTCCATTTTAAAAATGTGTTTACTAGTTTATGCATCATCGATCACCATATTTTTAACTTTACATTGGGTATGTGAAGGGATATCTTTGTTTTAATAGAAAATACTATAGCAGTATGACTGTGCAATTAATTATTGTTAATAATAACGAAACGAATATTATTTACTGTCGCTGATGATGCGTGTTCTAATTGGTTTAAGATCTCTACATGAACAATTTATCAGATTTTAGACATGCCCTTTTACCAACTCCATATATTAAATCGTACTACATCCGTGTTTACTTGGTTAATTTAAAGAGGCGTTGTGCATCAGTAGAGTTAGTAACGATATTGAATTAAAATAACCACGAGAGAATTTATTGTATCCTGTTAAGTTCACTTATTCTAATATGTTTTTTTATTCCATTGAATCAGTAGTTTTTTACACGGTTGACTGACAGGTAAACACTTTTAAGAAAAGAAGTTCAATTAAAACGGGTAAAGAGACACAAAGATATAGAAATATTAATTAAGGTTACATACTTTGATGGACAGACAACCCTAAAGCCAGAAGAACGGCAGTAAAAAAACACTTCACAGAAAACCCTAGATGGGGTAAGACAAACCTCATTATACTTGGGCGGAACAGTTTATGAATTTCAAAACCCTCATCCATGTCTACCTATTTTGTAGAACTTGCATGTTATCATTCAGAGTCTAAGAATCCATGCAATATTAAGCACTGAGCGTTAAGCAAACAACAATTAATCAATCACTAATTAAGGAAGATTGGTAAAACAAAAGGTGTGCTTGAGGATGTGTACATTTTAATGTAGAAACTAGATAAGTGTAAATTTCGATAGCATATGTCACTATCGTAAATTATCAATATTATTATTGCTGTTTTGAAAACTTGTCTTCTTGGCTGCTTAACCTGCATTTTTATTTATTAAATATATAAATTCATCGATAAAGAATAATTTAATTCAAAAAATTCTATTAACTCGCAAAGATTCTAGTTACAAATAAAGATCCTTGATATGTTGAATGACATGTTCCTTTATTCACATTACTTCATACACGAGCTTCATCAGACGAATGAAAAGAAGCAACCATTATCTTTTAACTTTCAACTGTATAGATGATGTCCTATCACTGATCAATTCAGTTTGTGACTCTGTTGATCGTATATATTCCATTGAAAATGAAAAAAAACACTTATGCGGTATAGACTTTCCTCATTGTTGAAGTCCGTACGGTGACCCATAGTTGTTAATTTCTGTGTCGTTTGGTTTCTTGTGAAGATTTGCCAAATTGGCAATCATACCACATCTTCTTTTTTATGATAACAACAGTAACAGCTAATTCTACCACATATCTTGACTAACATCTAGAAATTGACGATGGGGGTTAGTTGAGAAAACAACTTTACGACAAAAGAGATGATATGATTTTCTTGATAGTTTTGGTTGACCTATAGAATATCTGATCTATCATTGATGATAACGGATATGTTCCAATCATCGTGATCACACTCCCGTTCTCTCTGTCTCGAATGTGACCTAGCGAATAAGACTTATCACAGGATTGGTACGTACATGAGCAACGCGATGGATGCCACATGTGAATCAGGATTAAAAATACTCCCGGAGCCCTGAGCGCACCTCTAATTTTAGTTGGGGTATGTGTTACTCAGCCTTGAGTTTTCTATGTTGTGTTTTTGTGTTATTGTTTGTTTGTTTTTTGGGCTTTTTTTACCTACTTTAACCAAGGCGTTGTGAGTTTTTTTTTCGACTTATGAGTTTTATTGTCTCTCTGGTATCTTTCGTCTCTCTTTTCCAATCTTTCCATTGGTGATTTATGATCACTTTGATTTAAAAGGTGATCAAGGATTGCTATGGGAGTTCTATTATACCAAATTCTTGGTTTTGAAAAACAAATGTGAGTTTCTTTAAAATTTATTAAGTTGCTTTATACATGATTTATACAATAGATAAAAATGGTCACTGCGTTATTAGTACTTAACGTGACACCATGAATCTACCAGACGTAAATTAATGTTGACAATTTTTCATTGACCATTCAATACATCTGAAACATTAACAAAATGAATATATAAAAAGAAGATGCGGTGTAATTGCCAATGAGACAACTCTCAACAAGAGACTAAATGACACAGAAACGTGAAGACCATTTAAGATAATTGAATAATGGTGGCAAGCTCTATTACAGCCCTTGGATGATGTAAACTTCCCAAAAAAACGTGTATGGTGTAATGGTGTATGGCATTTGGTGCAATGGTAGAAGGTGTATGGTGCTTTTGTGTATGGTGTAAGGAGAATGGCGTAATGGTGTATTAGGAATGGTGTGATTGTGTAACGTGCAATCGGAAATGGTGTGAATAAATGGTGTTCGTCATTTAAAACTATGCAAAATATTAATAAGAACTGATTTTTAATTTTATACATTGATTTACAATTTTGTGATCAAAAATATTCTAAAATAAATAAATAATTTTGTAGTCGAACGGTTTCTTCAAAATTGAATTGCATTATGGGTCATTTCTGATGGTGTAGATAGAATGGGGAATGATGTATGGTGTAATGTGTAAAGTGTATGGTGCAAAGGTGTAATGTGTATGGTGTAATGGCACAGGGTGTGTGGTGTAATGGTGTATGGTGAATGGTGTAATGGTGTATGATGTTAGTGGAAAGTTTACACCATCCAAGGACTGTACATGATATTTTTTAATCCAATCATTTGGTCATCTTGTTTTAATTTTTTTACGGTTCGTGAAATTTTGGTTTCAGTGCTATATTAGATACTTTTGGATTTCAAATTGATGTCTAAATTTCTAGCCAAGTGAAAAAACATTTAAAACAATTCCTAAATTGATAATATACAATAGATATATTCAAAAAATAGGTCTTAAGACTTGGTCTAGTATGGATAAGAATAGGTCGAATATGGTTCAGGTTAGGTGGAGCGTGGTTCGGACTTGGTCGGGAATGGTTAAGACTACATCGAGTATGGTTTAGACAGGTATAAAATGATTAAGTACTGGTTGAGTAAATGTCTTATTCAAGTTCAGACTGATAAGTATGGTTCGGACTACAGTCGAGAAATATCAAGTAATGTCCAGACCAGTTTAGACTGGTCGAGTGCAAACCAGTACAGTAGAGTACAAATGTAGCCAATTTCAGACTTTTACTGGTTTGTATGTAAATAAGTTCGACTTCGAAAAATCTTAGTTTTATCTCAATTGGCTCGTAGATTTCTTTTCATGCTTAGGACACCCTTTACTTTATTATGGACAATTATTGTCCTTTCGGATATTAAAAATTAGCGATGTGCTATCTAAACATAGTGTGCTTTCTAAACATAGAGGAACAAAACGATTACTTTTCGCAGATGGCAGTTTTTGGGGCAACTGCAAACACTTCAACATGTTCAATAGAACGCTGTTCCATGAACAATACAGGTTTATCCCATCTTAAAATGACAAAACAACATTCCTTGACCTAGTGATCATATATTTATTTAATGTTTTAGACAAAAATATCGATCCCATAAGATAAATTTTGATTATAGGGCATTTTCTAATTTTTTTATGATTCATTAAGACTTGCAATTTTCGGGAAATATTACGCAGCTATACCTCTCAATTTTTGTCCGAGTTAGAATTTCTGTATCTTGTTTTAAAAGTTTCATATCCTTTTTCGGAAAATTTTGTCGTACAAGTACCAGTAAATAGGTTTTCGTTTAATTATTGCAAAAAAAATGGAACGTTTATTCTTGACCTTTGACCTTGATTTAACGGAAATTGCACCGTACCGTTTTTTTACGACCAGGCAAAACAGAAAGTACAGATAATAAGCTTTCGAATGATAAATAAAACAGTCGTGTGCTAGGTGGGTGCATTAGAGATCTGAAAAAAAAGGTTTTTGAAAATTGTCACTCGCCTATAAGAAGGTAATTATTAAATTTATGCTATCGTGAAAATAGACCAAGAAACCTTAAAAGGTTATGTATGTAATTGTTTCCTGGACTTTTTGCGTACACTTTTGTAATCTAACGTACCTCTATTGTTACGTATCTCTAGAATCATTTAGCAACTGGCAAGGCGTTATTTTCTTTATCCAAGTCGGAAAAATTAATAACCCTCGTGATATATACAAAAAACTGAATTTCCAATGCACTTGCTGTGTCTAAAACATAATTGTCTTTTTTTCCTAGAGAAGCTGCTTTACAAAGTGCTTTTCGAGTGTGCTAAATTACGAGAGAACAAATCTCACCTCGTACCCGATATTAAAACCAAATATTTGAAAATGTTTCTGGGAGTAACAAACATACCACACTCCACGGCAATTTAAAACAGAGGAAATAAATAAAAACTGACCAAATCTAAATAAAGGAAACAGTAGTATACCGATGTTCGAAAGTCATAAATCGATTGAGAGAAAACAAATCCGGGTAACAAACTAAAACCGAGGTTAACACATCAAATATAAGAGAAAAACAACGAAACAACAGAAACACTTAAGTGCAACAAAAAACCAAACGACAATGCAACACACACAGAAACAGACTATAAGTTAACAACTGCCATTTCCTGACTTTGTACAGGACATTTTTAATAAATAAATGGTGGGTTAAACCTGGTTTTGTGCTAGCCAAACCGCACGCCATGATTTTTCCCCGGATTTTTTTAATCCCCCCCCCCCCCCAGAAAAAATAAAAATAAATGCCGACCGATCGACCTAATTTTTTTTTCAGGATGTTACTGGAACCACACATAAATTTTTATTTGAGTGTAGTCTTATTTTTTTCCTTATTTTAATATTTGGTAACTGTTATTGTAAAGTGACGTCACATTGCAACCTTGTCGAAAGTGACTGAGTATCAGGTAAATATATCTCAAATATTAGGTTGAAAATAACATGAAAAGTACAATTTATTTATCTAACGCGAAACGTTGTTACAAATTACAATTTCAATATATTCACGTTTTCATGAAATGGCATGATTAATAATAAATTCTTGTCTGTGGTAGCAGAATATATTTTAAAAATTTGTAAAGTGTATAATAAAATGTAACATTTTAAATATATTGTAACAAAAATAAGTCAATTTCTTCATCTTTTCTTTTCTTTTTCAAACTAGTTTCTTTCCATGACAGATTCTGAAATAAAGCAAGATGCAAATAGTATTATCCTGTCCAGTATTGTAGAAAAAATTTCACATAACATTTCATTGCATATAAGAAAGTAACCATCACTGGAAGTTAACCAATCAAATTTTCCCCCTTTTTTAACCTGTGTACAAGCTTTAGTAACCATGTAACCTCAAGTTTCCTAAATATTCTATAGAAACCCAAAATAAAAAAATAATGGTGCTTTGAAATACCTAAGATATATGTTTATGACCCAGAAATGTTTTACTGCAATGAAATGTAGGATCAATTACCTGCAACTGTCAAATTCAAGGGAATATTTTTATTTCGACCTATTTTCGTATGCAACCGGATGTGACGTACTATGATTTTGTGGTATTACACCTAAATTTTGGCTCATTTTGTGAATGAAATGTGCTAAAATAGCCATATTACTAAGATTTACAGTGTTTTATTCGAAATTGGAATATTGGCAGAGAAAATGTTTACCGACGGTATCACCAGCCAAGTAGTCAGCACTTCGGTGTTGACATAATTATCAATTATATGGTACTAGTAATTTTTATAAATTTACTGTTTGCAAAAGTATGATTTTTTCGTAAGTAGTTTCACATCCCAGGCATAGATTACCTTAGCCGTATTTTTGCACAATTTTTTTGGAATTTTGGGTCCTCAGTGCTCTTCAACTTTGTACTTGTTTGGCTTTCTAACTATTTTGATCTGAGCATCACTGATGAGTCTTATGTAGATAAAACACGCGTCTAGCGTATCAAATTATAAGCCTGCAGGTACCTTTGATAACTATTTACACCACTGGGTCGATGCCACTGCTGGTGGACGTTTCTTCCCCGAGGGTATCACCATCCCAGTAGTCAGCACTTCTGTGTTGACTTGAACATCAAGCCTGGTACCTTTGATAACTATTTGATAGAACAGGTCCTAGATGAATAATTTCCAGAAAGATCTTCTAGACGATGTAATAGTAGTATTTAGTTCCATCAGGAGGATTCTTCATTTGTCTTTATACATCGGATGTGAAGTTCGGGAGGGTAAATAGGTTTTGTTTAGATTTGGCTTTTGTTTTTTCATGGTTGTTGTTTGGTTCTGTTTGCACTTTTTTTGTCTTGGTTGTAACTTTCTGATTTTCTATATTTATGTTCCTGATTTGCTCATTTAAATATTGTATGTAATCTTGCTAACTGACTTACAAATATATTTGGATTAGGATGTTCGTTGTGTTTATTGAATTATCTCACGCTATAAGGTGGACACTCTGGAATAGGTCGAATACCTATATTGGGCTTGTATTTGTACTTTCTATTTTGAAAGTTTGGTTGCGATTTGATCGATTTTGCTTTTAAAGTTTGGCATGTTATTTGTCAGCTCAATATATTTTCCATTTTTTTTTATTTTTTTTTGGTTAGATCGTAGGTACGTATCCATAAAACGATAATAACCTTTTTCTTTTTGGTAAGTATTCTTGTGTTGACCAGAAAAATTGGTTGTCGGCTGTTGAAAGGCAAGGTTTGGAGATAATACTTAGATCCAGAAACTATTCCGTTGATATTTCTTCTTTGAGATAGTACCCTTTACTGTCAGATATAAGTATAGTTTTTTTTTTTTTTTGCTGATATTATTTCTAGCATCACCTGAGTTTGAACAAGTTGTTTTTGAGATTTTACGTATGACATACATGACATATGTTTACTAAATATTGTACATTTAGTTGGGTTCTTCATCAAGTATGAAAATAAGGGACCCCAAGTTCGAAGTTTTACCAAAAACTAAAGGGCTAAAAAATAAAAAATATTTACGAATGAGTTTGAAAATTTTAATTCTATACAATTGTGACACGGCAATTGATACAAATGAGATTGATAAATCAAAACTTTTCTTTTTCACACGTCTCTTTTCATCAAAAACATGCCCACTCATCATTGTCGCCATCATGCATTTTAATTCGTTCAGTGGCTTCGCCGGTCCATCGCCCAGGTTAAAAATGCCTTATTTGTAAACAAACACTGAGATTCATTTTTTTGCGGGAGCATATGTATGACTAATTCAAAATATCTGTATGGAGAAATGTTCCAAACTGTCAAATGCAGTTGATAATTCACAACAATCTAATTTGAAGAATCATACTTACTTGTTTTAATCTGTGTATCCATATTTATTCATTTAGTAAATAATGTTTTCACAATATCTTTGCAGTCAGGATTCTACTTCGTCAAAAGTATCTTTTAATTACGCCCCATAATTTTTCAATCGTAAAATTGAAAGCCATTGTAGGGATGACGCGCTGTCAATTGCCTCTTTAACACCGATAAATTTATCCATATAGGCCCAAGAACACGATTATTTCTTAGTGCATTTCTTTTAGAAAATAAATGAAATTAACAAAATCGCATCTGAGCTTTTTCAATGATAGTTTTACGGTATGGTTTACTACTTTTGGGACTCATTATTTCAAAATAGGAAACTTCTTCAGCTCTAACTCAAGATATGGACAATTTGTTGTTCCTTTGTTTTTCTCTTATAATTGATATGTTTTCCTCGGTTTTATTTTGTAACCTGAATTTATTTTCTTTCAATCGATTAATAACTTTGAAAACCGGTATACTACTGTTTCATTTATTTATGTTAAATGGGTCTTTAATTCTTTTGGCAGTTTCTGAAACACTATTTTTCACCTTTGTCAGCTGGACAAAATCACTACTTTACTGTAAATAAAGGCAACAGTAGTATACCGCTGTTCGAAATTCATAAATCGATTGAGAAAAAAAAAATCCCGGTTACAAACTAAAACCGAGAAAAACACATCAAATATAAGAGGAGAACAACGACACAACAGAAACATTAAAATGCAACACACACAGAAACGAACTATAGGATAACAATAGCTATTTTCCTGACTTGGTACAGGACATTTTAAGAAAAAATGATGGGTTGAACCTGGTTTTGTGGCTATCCAAACCTCCTGCTTTAATGTCAATATTAAATATAACACTTAAATGACAACATTACATGACATGACTAAAATACAAATAAATGGAAGAAAATACAAGACAGAGAAACACACAAATAAACAATACAATAGAACATTACGACAAGCTAATTATGACTCAATTTTGTTAAAGATGTTTAATTTGCTCCCCATGCTTTTCGAGATATAAAACATAGGAAATACATTTTGGAAGGCGTATGCAAGTAATACACTGTTCCATGACCATATCATCATTACGATCGGTATTTGCAAGTTGTACTTAAAAGACAAATGTATCTACTTGATATTAGCCATCGTTAAGTACACTTTTAGACATTTACTCAACTTAAAAGTATTGTATAATAGGTCGTGTGAGGGGTGTGATTATAAGCTTAAGAACACACACACACAAAAATAAGCAGATATTTCATGGAAAGGCAGACTACAATTTTCAGAGAAGGAAGACGCCCTACCATAGATAATTACAAATAAAACGTGGATTGTTTTTTAAGACATGTCTTTTTAATAACCACTTGTAAAGTCTGTTGTCGAGGGTTTTCAGTAACAAAAATGTTATTCAAACACACTTATTCTGTTGTTATGACCCATTAGAAGGGTATTTCACTTGACACATATGTTTCATTTTTTAGTACTGTGAGCTTTTTATGTTATTTTATCAGCCTGTAGCCTAAATATATACACTACCAAGAATTTACCTACGTTTTTGTGGTACATTTCAACCCTCTTACATATCAGTACTGTTCGGCAAGACTAAAAACTTGTAATGTTATACTTTCTATTAATTCATTACAGTTCGGCAAGACTAAAAACTTGTAATGTTATACTTTCTATTAATTCAGTACTGTTTCTTATTAAACAAAAACTGTACAATTACTAATTCTATAAATGCAGTACTGATTTTTTTCAGTACTGTTTCAATACTGATTTCGTCAGTACTGTTTCAGTACTGATTTTGTCAGTATTGTTTCAGTACTGATTTTGTCAGTACTGTTTCAGTACTTATTTCGTCAGTACTGTTTCAGTACTGATTTCGTCAGTAATGTTTCAGTACTGATTTCTTCAGTACTGTTTCATTATGATACTGATTTAGTCAGTACTGTATCTGTACAGAATATTTCATTACTTTTTTAAGTATATTCTTACTTTTATTCAGTGCATGGATTAATGTGTTCATTTAAAAAAAATGTCCTTTGTACATAGCTGTGCACTTTAGTTTATTTATCTTACAATTGGTTATAATGTTTACATTTGAATGCATACAGTGATGCCAATTTGAAAATAAAAAGAACCGAAAAACTAATCAACTAGGTAATTATGTATTAATAGCAAAATTAAGGTATCGGTGGTCTTAGGTTGTTTTGTACATTTGGGTTAGGTTAATTGTTCTATTTGACACTTACCCCGTTTCCATCCTTTTCTATACTGTGACATGTTGATGATTTCGTTATGTTTTTTTATTTCTCTGATTTTTTGTTCTGATTTTGTTTTGCTTTATGTCCAGCTCTAGATCTTCAACAGTTATTTAGCTTTTTTTTTTAATATTTTGGCATTGTCAAATTTGCATCTCATTCCGGTGCGGTCAGTTGATATGGTTTATGTTTTAGTAAGATCTCATAAATATAGGTTTTATATTTGACAATATCATATAACATGTATCTGTGTCTTGCTTGGGTCAAATCAAAACATATTTAACAAGACTTGGAACTGGGTATATTACATTTGAGAAGATAGATGGATGGATGTTTTGTCATCCAGTGGCAAGTAAAGTGCATAATCAGAACGAGGACTTGATACTCAGATGTAAATAATGACCCTATTTTGTACTAGACCAATATTACACTGAGCTGAATTTTTGACATGCTAGTTCACCACAAGGAGAGGATCTGCTAGAAGACATGTCAACCTAACTGGACTGGTACCTTCAGAATAAGCAGTCTATGTTTTTTCTCCTTGAAGTTTATGCTATGTGCTGAGGGAATGATTATAATACAAACACTTTTCCGGTCATAATTCTCGTAAATACATTTCCGTTTATATGCCCATTGTAAGATTTTTAATGTTTACATAAATTTATTGACAATCATTGGTAGATTTCCTTTTTTTTTTTGTATACATTAATCATGCTGCAATTTCATTCACTTGTAATTTGTGTATTGTGAATAGTATCTGCATTGAGGGTAGCTTAGAAATGAAAAACTCTTGTAATCTGTCCTATTAACCTTAGCTTCAAAGCATATTTAACTAAAAAAACAAATGAAATTTTGGTGTTAGAATTAATAGGTATCCTGTTAACGGGAAGTTGAATGGGTGAATTTTAAACTGCATTACTCAGTAAAGCATGTTCACATAAGGACTGACGACTTTCAGGAAACTCTTGATTTGTAATTCCTCAGAAAACTGTGATGGGTTTGCATATTACAGACAGACATACAGAGGATAAAAAAAGTATTAAAATCTAAAGACCGATTTCCAACAGACTGATTTTAAAATGTCTGAAGGATGTCATTTGGTACATATATTAACCTTTTTGATTTTGTAACATAAATTTCAAAAAAAAGACCTTCTCCTGTCATGGAAAATGACTTAATCAAATATACCTCACATTACAAGTTACAAAGATTATTACAAGTTACATGGATTTGAGTTACTTTTTGAAAATATTTCAATACTAGTACTAAAAAACATGATTACTAATTTTACATTATTCCTGACAATTGTGGTCAGGTGGCTATGTATGTATGTATGTATGTACGTAGATCCCTCCGTTTACGGAGCACCTCTCGAGAGCTGCGACTGTACAGTGGAATCCGTGTAGTGACACTCCCTATCGGGATTAATGGAGATGTGTCACTAATGTACATTTGTTGACCATTAAAATACATGTTTTGCTCATCAAAATTGATTTTTTTTCTTAACTGAATAAAACAAGATGAAGATCTCAAATCTTTAATGTTCTCTTTTTATCTACTGCAATTACTTCCATTGCAAGTACAATAAACAGTAATCTTAAGAATGAACAGCATGAAATAGTTACAAAATGTAAAATTTCTCTCTTAATTTGATGTTTTTAATCACTGTTTCATAATTCTGCTTCAATGTTATTTTGCACTGCTCTTCCAATGCATATGATATCATATATCTTTGCCAACTTGTTTCTGAAAAGGAAACAGTGGATTGTAACACTGTCAGATTTCAATGTTATCATTTTTGTTAAAGTCCAATAATAAGGTCAACTACAGGTCAACCATAACATAATATGTATAGTGTACATGCATTGCTAAAGGTGGTATTACGTAAATAAAGGTTCATATTATTATGGAGAAAAATGAAAAAAGAATGGAATAATGTATGGGTTACCTACTTAAAAACTGATCTAATACGATTGGGAGAAAAATTTTAGCGCCCCATGTCTGGGTTGGCAAATTTCCATGTTTTCAATATAGGCTGCACTCTGACATTCTTAAATTGTTTTGTTATAAATTAGGCCGTTAATTTTTCTAAATTGAATTTTTTCATATTTTTCATGTCTTGGTCTTTTGTAGCCGACTATACGGTATGGGTTTTCCCATTGTTGAAGGCTGCAGTTGCCTATGATTGTTGACATCCACTTCATCTGAAATTTGGTTGGTAGTTGTCTCATTGGCAATCATACAACATTTCATTATTTTATACAGCAGTTTAAAATTTTGAAAAAAAAGTATTCTTGTTGTGGAATTTTTCATTATTTGTAACACAAGCAATTCTGATTAAATTATCATTTCAATCTGTAATCCAGTTTCAGAGAAGGAGATCTTTGTTTAGATTTCCTTTAGGTTCATATGTTAAACTATGTCCTGATGTGACACTCATCTTTAGATAGGCACCAAAACAAAACATAATCTGATTATTCGAGCACAATATCAATGCAATCTGTCAAACAGTTAACTGAGAGGTTGTGTGTACGGATATGTACTTCCCATAGGATTCTTTGTTAACCATATTGACATTTTTGAATTGTTGAATGCTGCTCTCTATTCTTTTGAATTAATCGTTGTTGGTTTGTTGTCCCATGAGCGCACTACAACATTTCATGTTATTGAAATAAAATAATACGGACAAACTGAAAATGCTTACCTAAAAAAATCCTAATTGAGTGTAAAGCTATATATACCTACCTTTCGAATTTTTTCCAAAATGTTCTACTGTCATCTTTATTACTAGTTTTATCTCGATCTCATATATTATCTGTACATTACAGTTTTTAGTTGTTGATCTATGCCTTTATTTTCCTCATAGACTTATTCTTTTTGTTCGGATGGCTTCCATTTTTGAAAACTTATAATAATAGATACTGCATCAAATATTTTGCATCAATTTGTAAAAAGTTGTTATTCCCAACATGCTTTTTATGGTATTATTTATGGACCTAACACTTTATAAATTGTCATTTGAAAAGTACGTCATGAGAGAAAGATTGTATCGAAGTGTTACAAAGTTCTGTCAAGTGGTTCATGAGCAATTGATGACACATAGTGATACGTGGGACAAAAGGACAGACTCCCCCATCATTAAATACATGCACCATACCCTTTAGCAGGTGGGTTAAGTCGCCACATACACGAACAGGAATAAATGTGCCTGTCCTAATTCAGGAATCTTTGGGAAATAGTGGTCAATTGAAATTTTGTAACACATTTCTATAACAAGAGTGTCCACGCTGAAATGTCGTGCCTGCTTTACTGACCATGAACTATTTCTTTTAAAACTTGAAATGTTCAATGATCCATGACAATGAAATTAGGGTCTGTCAAATTATGCCAGACAGACATGTACACCTTATTCTATAATCATAGATAGGACAGTCCATATATCACGTAATGACCAGTTTTTCAATAACTATTATATAATTAAATTGTTTTGAACATGCATGTAGTAATTGCCACTGGATATTAAGCACGTTTTTAATACATGTATTGTAAGTACTTTATGAATATGTTATTATTTTTTAGGACTCTCACTGATTCAGTAGAATTATTTTAAATAATGGGATTATCCTCTTGAAATAAAGATTATTTATACAATAATTATATGTCGGATTATTAGGGTGTCAGCTCATTGGGTCGTCGGACTTTTTGGGTGTCGGACTAATGGGGCGTCGGGCTATTGGGGTGTCGGACCAATGTGGTGTCGGACTAATGGGGCGTCGGAATAACGGTGCTGCCCCACATAGCTCTATGGAGCTTTGAACCGACATAAATTCAATCATTGACCAATAAAAGAAATATATATCTACAAAGTGTATGTACATGATTTCTTCATAAAAATTTCACATGCAGTTTCTCTTGTAGTAAGAAAACCAGGACAAGACCGGTTCAAACAGAAAGATTTAAAAAGCAAACAAAACTGTGCACCTTATAAAAGGGTCTGGATGGGGTTTCTTCATTTCTGTATTCTTTAATATTTTATACCATTTTCACTATTTATTATAAATGTTGTCTGTTATTCTCTTTTCTTTACATTTAAGCACCACATTATTCTCTATTCTTCATTGCTACTTTCTACTTCAAGAAGACAACAATGGGACTGATATGAAAGCCTGCCATTCTAAAGTTGCATTAAATCCGTGAAAAAAAAGGACATAGGAAAATAGTCTGTTTTCTGTTTCTTGGTCTTTTCTCACTTGCCGTTGGAGGCAAAATTTATGTCTCTTTAGTTTGTATCTTATTATGAAAGAATATAGGTGAAAAATATAATCCCGCTAACATGTTTAACACCGCCACATTCTGTGACCTGGATGATTGGAAGTTCGTTACCCTAACTCTAAATGGAAGAAAAAATTCACAACCTTGGAGCAAATATTATGATTTTATCCACTGTGAATATAAATATTCTTTACTTATTTGCAAACAGTCTGATACACTTAATTGATAAATAGCTTCAGAAACATGGTCAATCTGTCTATGTTTCGTATTGTGACCAGATTCCGTAAAATAAGTAGACATGCTTGTAGATTTGTGACCTTTGTCTTGGACGGTGGCTTTTGCGCATGTGCAACAATATATAGTTCAGGCCTATTGTATTGTGTATTTGAACATAACAGAATAAATTTGAGATCAAACAACAAATAAATATCTCGAAAAAAAGAGAAATTGTGACTGTCCCAAGTCAGGAGCCTGTAATTCAGTGGTTGTCGTTTTTTGCTGTGTTACATATTTGTTTTTCGTTCATTTTTTGGTACACAAATTAGGCTGTTAGTTTTTTCGTTTGAATTGTTTTACATTTGTCATTTCGGGGCCTTTTATAGCTGACTATGCGGTATGGGGTTTGCTCATTGTTGATTGCCGTACGGTGACTTTTAGTTGTTAATTTCTGTGTCATTTGGTCTCTTGTGTAGAGTTGTTTCATTGCCAATCATACAACATATTCTTTTTTATAAACAAATATATGCAAGTCTAACGTTCTGTTACCCCTTATTGAACCCCGTTTTAACTAAATTCCAAAAGAAAGACATTTTTTGACATAATTGTCTCATACATAAATGTCAACATGCATGTAAACCAAATGTACACACATTTATTGTTTGTTTGAAAAAGCTATTTTTTGACGTAAAAATTTAACGGGAACTTGTGTGATGTCAAGTAATGGCGGACAAATAGCGATAAGGTGTATAGCAATCCGTAGACGATTCGAAAAGATCCCTCCATCTCTGACTTGTCGTGGAAATCGTCTGTTTCTATAACTTTAAGACTTTTTGCAAGTGGCTGGTAGAACAATATTTTCTCTGTTGTAGTCTCAAAATCTTGCCGTTGATGTTATTATCGTAATCACAAAAGCGCGTCAATTTTGAACATACAATTACGTATTGTAAAACGTTGATGTGATTGGATTTAAGACATGACGTCATTCATTGTTTACAAACGTTATGTTTGCGCTCGCACTGACATTTCAACAGTTCAACAGTTCAAACTTCTTCTGGACAAAAGGTAGGGTATATTGAATATTTTCAAACTGAAAAAATTGTCGCATGGCTAATTTAAAACACATATCCTAAGTAGGTGAATACGCGTTACACAGTGGTGTATCCAGGGGGTCCGGGGGTTGGACCCCCCCCCCTTTTTTGGGACGATCAATGGGGACATATAGTTGGACACCGACATTGGTAAAATATTAATGGAGACGCTAAATCGGGGGTTGTTTTAAATATTCATATTATTACTACTTGACCAAACGTTATGAAATAATATCAATCAATACTTGATATTTGAGAATGATCAACCTGAATGTTTCTGAACACATGATTGGGAAAAGTGGGGTGGGTATTGGCGGATCCAGGGGGGGGTCCAAGGTATGGAACCCCCTTTTTTGGCGATTAATGCATTTGAAACAGAAAATAAATTTGGGAACCCTATCTCCTGATTTGGATCCCCTTTTTAAAAATGGCTGGATCCGACCGACACATGCTCATTTCCTCAAATCCTGTGTTTTTGTCACACAGTACTTTTGTCCCACTTCCCACTTCTATCTCTTCTGTCCCGATCCCACTTGTTCCTATTTTGACCGAGATTTCTTTAACGATGCTTCATTTATTTGTGAAACATTTTGATATTAGTCCACCATTGTCCCAGGTGCCAACAAACTTATATCATCCCGCCACATTGACTGCTGTCTGTAATTAGGTGGTTGTTGTTTGTTGATGTATATAATATTTTTATATATATATATATATATATTTTGTTTATTATTTTTCTCGTTTGAAATGTTTTACAATAACATTTTAGTTACTTTTGGTTTTTTTTTAGCTTACTATGCGATCTGGGCTATGCGATATGTGGGTTTGCTCATTGTGGAAAAAACTATCCCACAGTCTTCTTATTTTTATATTGTAAAGATGGATGTCTGAGACATATTTTAATTTCTCATTTTGTTTTGGTACTGGCTACGGTTACATTGAAATGTAACAGTCATAAAAAAGTTATTGTTACATTGAAGCTAAAATTAATTGCCGAAATGCAGGGTTGGTTAAAGAACTGCATGATTAATTATGAATGTAACAATAATATTTATGTCTACGGTTATATTGTGTTATTGTTTATACGTTAATGCACTCCAATGTAGGCTGAACACTTTTATTTGAATTTTAAAATATTGTATATACGTTGTTTTCAATTTAGACTTTTTTATTTTTTTTATATATATATATATATATATATATATATATATATACATGTCTAAATTGAAAACAACGTTCAAGCCTATGATTGCGTTGGATGAAAACCGCAATTTTTATACGTGTGCATGCAAAACAAATTTCTTGTTAGAGGGGTCTAAATACAGCACAAACAACATTTTCCAAAAGACCAAAAAAGTGAAAAAGAATATTTTAACAAAACGCATTAGACTAACAGGACGAACAACAAATGTTCTTAAATCCTGCTGACTGCCATTGGCGATTGCCAAATAAACGTATCACCGATGTAATAAATTAATCTTAATTATAAATTTAATACTAAACAGAAAACAATAAACTTGCGGAAAAGATGATATACCGCAAACAAAAGGTGCAAATGTTTTTGTACACCATATCCGGATTTCGACAATTAATGTCTCTTCAGTGATGTTAGAAATCGAAACGGTTTGGAAAGCCATACAATTTATCTCAATTTAGGATAGACTCTTAAATTTTGAGGAGTCAAAATAGGATGAACGGATCATATAAACCCGAAGGCAATTATGATACAAGCCCAAATGAAAAAATATAAACAAGTCTAAATTGAAAACAACGTTCAAACCTATGATTGCGTTGGATAAAAACCGCAATTTTTATACGTGGGCATGCAGAACAAATTTCTTGTTAGAGGGGTCTAAATACAGCACAAACAACATTTCCCAAAAGACCAAAAAAGTGAAAAAGTATATTTTAGCAAAACGCATTTGACTAACAGGTTGAATATATCAACAGAAATATTCTTTAAATAATTTAAAATGTGCAAATCTTATTCTACCGTTATATGAAAAAAAAATGTAGTGGTGCTTGCAGGCAATATTTAATGAAATTTTTTTTTCAAATTCACCAAAAACATGCTTCATAGCAAGAATACGCCATGTTTGCCAGCTTTTATATAAATAAAAAAAAACTTAAAGGTCACTGGTACAGCCATGTGAAATAGAATCTGCTGCTGCCAAAAATCAAGATTAGAAATTATGTTTCTAAAAGTAGATTACAACAATACTGAACTCAGAAAAATTCTAAAAAGCGGGGAAATTTCATAAACATCTGGCAAAACCAAACGCTAAAGCACATCAAATAGCAGAACGAATGGAAAACAACCGTCATATTCTTCTAACTTGGTAAAGGCATTATCTTAATTTGCTCATAATAATCCTTCCAGTATTTCAAGTATTCTTACTCTGAAAGGAAAATATGGAAGAAAAATCATTTGCAACTTTACAAATTATCGGCATGAAAATTGTTGATAATTTTGTCACAAACTTCATATGTTTTTTTGACAATAAAGATTATTATATTAAAACAATTGTTATGATAAATAAAAGAATTCCAGTTATGATAAAAAAAAAAAAGGAGATGAGACATTGTTTAATGTTAATTTCAATACATTGCCTAACATATTAACATATGGAATCAATAATGTCAACATGTTTTAAGCAATAGCAAAATACCAAAAATTAACAGTATTGAAGATTCTTATCTTGTTAGATATATGTATAAATTGTCCGGTTTTATACACATTGATATTGTAAAATATCAGCCTCGAACCACAATGTGAATCTCTCTGGTGTCGATTGAGTATTTTGTTTTTTTTTTTATACACAGAAAGACAGTCGCAATCAAAATCAAGGAGTAAACAAAGACTCATCAAACCAAAGTGCATTTACAACAACAGTTAAAATACATAAAAAAAACAACACGAACTCGACTAAAAACCGGGAATGAATTCATGTGCTTCTAAAGGGTAAACAATTCCCTTGCGAAAATCCAATAAACTGCTTATCGTGCTTCATTTTTGTTGTTTTTCCCTTCACTTCAATAGTTTTTTCGATAGACGAAAGTAAGCTTGATACTTTACCACTTTTCCTCAGTCATTTTCACGTCGCTAAAAAGTCCTGCTCAGCAGAGTGATATAGTCGAAGAGAAAAACGATAAGTTTTAATATGTAACCAGCTAAACAAGGATAATAATTATAACACAGAATTATCCAACCTATTTTTGGATACCAATTGTACTCAGATGCACATGTGTCAAAATTTCTCTAATGATAGAGGTCAACACTGAATCAGCGATGTCTACACAAGATACAAAATATAAAAAAAAGAAATAAAAAAGAGTCATCAACATGTCACAATTTACCATACTATACTTACCTAGTTTATAAGTTTTCAGCTCCCGATATTTTTTGAAACAAATGCATAAAGAAATTTCTTGATATTCCTAAACGGAAGATTTTATACACACAGAAGAAGAAGTATACTTAACAACAAAATTATTTTCATTTACCTGTGTATAATATGACGCAGGTTTCTTCAAAAGTGATAATTTTCTAAAAATTATTTGACATTTCACAGTGATATCATACTTTAACTTTGTTTAAACCTGTTTATTTACTTTTGACTTTAATTATTTACCCCTTGTAATTTTTTATTAACTGTGTATTTGCATTCAGGTGTCACAGGTCAAATTTATTTGTTCATTGTGTGTTAATTTACGTTTTTTGATTGAGTTAAGCCTTCCAATTGATATTTTATCGTGTGTTTTTCTATGTTGTGATGTTATACTATTGTTTCAGAAAAGGGAGAAGGTTTGGTACCATTAAAACGTTTACTCCCGCTGCAAATGTTTGCACCTGTCCTGTTTGAATCTGTTTAGCTGTTAAAGCATTGTCCCAGTTTGTGGAAGGATAGGGCGCCCGCAAACATGTTTAACCTTGCTACATTCTGTGCCTGTTTCAAGTCAGGAGCCTGTAATTCGGTGGTTTTCGTTTGTTGCAGTATATCATATTTTTTCGTTCACTGTTTTGTACATGAATCAGGCCGTTAGTTTTTTCGTTTTACATTTGTCATTTCGGGGCCTTTAATAGCTGACTATGCGGTGTGGGTTTCGTCACTGTTAAAGGCAGTACGGTGACCCATAGTTGTTAACTTCTATGTCATTTGATCTCTGGTGGAGAGTGGTATCATTGACAATCATACCACATATTCTTATTATTATATTAACAATGGCAGATCTGAGTCAAAAATATATTAAAAGGCAAACAGTTCAAAATATGAATCTATTCCTATTTGTTTACATTATTTTTTGATAAAAACAGATTTACTGCTGAAGTATGATTCCATCTACAAAAACTAGTTATCCTAGATATTGCGTAAGATAGTTTCTTCATGTAGTTTTTATAATGTCACTGCATGACGTCTACTTTGAAGTACAGCCATATATATAATACTAAATGATCCTGTGTTTGTGTGTCGTTTCACCGAATTATATGCCTACTGGGTCCGGGATGACAGTTATTGTCATACAAATATAGTCATTAGCGTGGACAGTGTTTTACTTGCAAATGCTTGTCATACACTTTTCAACTTTACTTTTCATATGTTATTCATAAAATAGTACGTAGGGTGAAATTAAACTATATCTGAAGCTGTAAAATTAAATTCAAGACTCTCATAATATATAAGTGTCAACATTTGCAGTTACATGTAGACCTGGTTGAATTTTTACAGTTTTGAGATAACTAGCCCGAAAGTAGTTCCCTTTTATCGTAAAAATCTTAATGAGAAAACGCATGTGGATTTTTTTTTTATTTGAATAGTTCACAGTGCATTTATTGTTCAAACTAAATGCATTACAAATTAACTGTCTTATCGGGTCAGTTCTATTGGTATTATTGTTGCCATCCTTAGCATCAACCCAGATTAACAAATACAGATTGATGGGACAATTCAATTCAATTTCCAAAATAAAATCGTTCAACGTGTTTTGGTAAACGCTTCTGTAAAGTTTCAAAACATCTCAGTTTGTAGTGTCAGGACGAGATATTCGAAAATTATTCAAGCAGAATCAGAGATTTCTTCTGACAGTTAGAGCCGTTTATGCATTTCATAAAGTATTAATCAACTAACGATCGTTGATTAGATGACTCTCAATTCATCATTCTAGAAAAACTTGCTTCAAATTGGCAAAGAAGATTCAGAAAATATGATTATGATATACATTCAATTAAGCTGCAATGGGAATAATGTGCCTCCTTTGTCGCCATACATATTGTTTATAGTAGAGGGTTGTTAAATCGTAAACTTTCTATACTTTAAGGACAGTAGTTTTAAAAGAGAAATGTTAGATATTTTACCAATAAGAATCAAATGTAGTAGTGTCTCTAGCTGGGCGAATATCCAGTTGATATGAAACAATAGAGAGGGATCTTTTTATCATGGAAGGTAAAAACAAATTTGGCATTTTCTGTATTCTGAAGACATGCTTGTATAGTCCTTAAGTTTAATGCAAATGTTCAATAAAAGATTTGTATATGACATATACGTATTTATACTAAAGTTCTGGTATGAAGCTAAAAGACAGTATGCATCTTTGGTTAACAACAAATATTCATAAATCAACTAATTTTCTTGAGATTTTAATACTTTGGGATCTTTAAGATGAATATGAATAAATAACATTGAAAATGTTCACGTAAAAATGAAAGATTCATTTTTTAAAAGATTTAATTTACATTTTGCACCGGCAACAGTATTTTTAAAACAATCTGAGTATTGATAGCCTTTTTACAACTTTTATATAGTCAAACTTGTTTTGAGTCCACTACTTAGTCTTTTCAATGAATAAAAAAAACAAATGATTTTTCATATCACTTCACATTTCAGTATTTAAAAGGTAAATATTACTAAGATAATAAAACTTCAAATTTTAGGAAATACAAATATTAAGGTCAATTAAACATGTTAAGAAACGTTATAATGAGTCATCATCACAGAACAGTTATGCCTGAATAACAAAATATTAATCGGCTGCTATAATTGACGAACTTTAAGTGCATTTCGTATTGGTAAATTAATAAAATAGTATTTTTAAAAAATCTGATTACAATTCTGTTTTGCAACTAAAATATGAAGCCTTCTTCAATAATAAAAAAGATAAATATACTAGATACTAGCAGTAAAATGAGAAGATTAACGAATCTCCTTGAAATCAACATACATTTCGGTAATATCGACAGGCTGTGTAGATACCTACATGCAGCAGTTGCGGCCATTTATCAGCAGACACGGTCTTTTTTTTCCTATGGATCACAGAATATGGTCAAACTTAGCAAAGCTCAAAGATACCAGGCTTTTAATTTGGTCCCCAAGAACGTGTTTCTTCTACATAAGACCCTTTAGCATGCTTGAATCAAAACAATCGGAAGGCTAAAAAATCAAGTATGAATTTAATGCATTAAAAGCCCAAAAATCCACAAAATTGTACAATATCTAGCTTAGGCAATCTATGTGTAATAAACGCAAACCCTATTGTTTCGATAGTTCAAATGTTATGAACGGTTTTTTACAGAATATAAATGTTTCATGTATTAATGATATTTCATGTCAACACAAAAGTGCTCGACGTCTGGGCTTGTAAAACCTTTGGTGAACGAAACGTTTACCAGCAGTGGTACATGTATTGACTCAATGGTTGTTAAAACTTATAAAAGATACCAGGTTTATAATTTGGTTCAACATACTCACTAAATATCCGTCTAAACTCATTTAATCGAAAACAAATAATTTCACTTACTGTGTCTTTGTTGATATATAAACAGATGTATTATTATTTACCAGATTACACATGGGAAACACTATACGAGAATTAACAACAGAATAGGCGATTTTTTTTTGTTCCGTATGATTAAAATAGCTATACAGCTATGAACTTATGTTTATACTAAGTATTCGCAAGGTCATGCTCTTTTCAGCTGTTTATTAAGTCCTTTCACAATATCCATTGGATGTCTGATGATTGGCATTTTAGTTTTGGAAAAAAAATGAATTAGTTGAAATTTGCTTTGATCTAGCTTACAGTAACTGTGCGTACTATTAAATTGATGTTTTATGTTTCTTGACAAAATGATTAATAGCATGAGACGCTTACACTGTCGAAACGCCGGTCTCGCTCTTTTTGAGTTCACTGGGTTTTCTCAGTTTGTGTTTGTTACCTTGATTTGTCTCTTTCTAACCGTTTTCCCAGATTTGAACCACTACCACCGTCTCAATTTACATAAATATTAACAACTACAAAATGTAATACCAAATAAAGGTTAATGCAAAATTCTCAGTAGTATTCCTTCGAATAAATTTAATACACAGGTTATTGTTTTGTTTTTAATTAACTTTTCAATTACTTTTAATTCATTTACATAATCGTGTATTTTGGTATAATTGTATCGTTTAGTTGTTGTCTTATAAGAGGGTCTTAATGGGGGTACCTTCATGTCGAATAACGATAAAACATCTTGTCAATGGCGTTAACGGTAATTTTTGGTGCATGACGATAAAATTTACACAATTTTTAAGACGATAAAAAAATTAACTGATTTTGACGAATGAAGTTTTTTTTCACAAAAATAACAGTAACGATAATTATTAGTGACCTCTGACAAATCACGATAAGGATATTTTGACGAAACACGGTAAAATTTTACAAATTTGACGCTTATGGTAGCCGAAAATGACCGTTTGACGTAAAGGGCATTCCTACTATTCTTATAAGTGTATACTCAAATCTACTTGTTTTCATATATGACACGTTAATCGTTCGTTGCTTGATGAAAGTTGACAGAGACATTTTATCTTGAATAAAACTAAAGTGGTAACAAACGAGTAAAAATCCATTATATACTGCAGCTGTTCTGTTTGCGCAGTCAAATTGCATTATCCGTTAATTCATTTGTGATACTGACCGTATATCGCCTTGTTTATGACGTTGACAAAGCGTTTCCGCAGAGTTTTTATTAATGACGTCGTTAAAAGTACAGGTTTGCAGAATTTTTATGTCGTTCGTCCAAATTAAAAAAATGATGGTTTTTATCCTAAAAATTTCTTTTGTAACAGTTGTAAGAGCTGCAGAAAAAAAGAATAACTCTGCTTGAAACAGGATACAAATTCTCCCTGTTTCAAAGCCTTTTACAAACAAAATATATATTTTGAGACAATGTATGGTTATTCTATTTTTATTAAAAGTGGTTGCAATCGTGCTACAATTTATTGTAAACAGTGACTGAAATGAGAGTAGTCATAATCGGGCAACAATCTATTGTAAACAGTGACTGAAATGAGAGTAGTCATAATCGGGCAACAATCTATTGTAAACAGTGACTGAAATGAGAGTAGTCATAATCGGGCAACAATTTATTGTAAACAATGACTGAAATGAGATAAGTCATATTCGGGCAACAATTTATTGTATACAGTGACTGACATGAGAGAAGTCACAATCGGGCAACAATCTATTGTTTACATTGACTGAAATTTGAGTAGTCCAAATCGGGCAACAATTTATTGTAAACAGTGACTGAAAAGAGAGTAGTGACAATCGGGCAACAATTTATTGTATACACTGGCAGCAATTCGAGTGGTCACAATCGTGCAACAATCTATTGTAAACAATGACTGGAATGAGAGTTGCCACAATCGTTCCACATTCTATTGTATACCGTGACTGAAATTAGAATAGTAATAATCGGGCAAAAATTTATTGTATACAGTGGTTGAAATGAGAGTAGTCACAATCGGGCAACAATCTATTGTATACAGTGACTTAAATTAGAGTAGAAACAATCGGGCTAAAATTTATAGTATACATTGACTGAAATGAGAGTAGTCACAATCGGAGAACAATCTATTGTATATACTGGCTGAAATTCGAGTGGTCACAATCGTGCAACAATCTATTGTAAACAGTGACTGAAATGAGAGCGGTCACAATTTGGCAACAATTTATTGTATACAGTGACTGGAATGATAGTGGCCACAATCGTTCAACATTCTATTGTATACAGTGACAGATATTAGAATAGTAATAATCGGGCAAGAATTTATTATATACAGTGGCTGAAATGAGAGTAGTCTCAATCGGGCAACAATCTATTGTATACAGTGACTTAAATTAGAGTAGAAACAATCGGGCTAAAATTTATTGTATACATTGACTGAAATGAGAGTAGTCACAATCGCAGAACAATCTATTGTACACACTGGCGGAAATTTGAGTGGCCACTATCGTGCAACAATCTATTGTATACAGTGACTGAAAATATTATTTCAAAAATACTGAACTCCAGGGTACATTTAAAAAGGGGATGTCCGTAAAAACTGACAAAACCAAATGTTACCAACCAACAGAAAGATTCTAAAACAAGGTCATATTCACGAATTGGTACATGCATCTCCCAACGAAAATGGTGGTTTAACCTGGTTTTATAGTTACCATTGAAACTGGAGTAGTTACAATCGAGCAACAAATAATGTAAATGGAAAGGAAATACCAATATGAATGAACAAAGAAAATGTAAAACGGTTTTTAGACATCCATAACGAAGGATATTCGGCGCATACTATTAAATCCTATATATATAAAAGATGGTATTTTAATGATGAAATATGAAATACAGGTAGATGTCTTAGTATCACTAGCTAATATGATATAAAGCTCTTCCTTTTAATGAGCTGCTTCCGGATTGTATTTCAAGTTCATGTATACATATGTATAGTGTTTCATATATTAAAAACAAACCTCTGTGTTAACGGATTTTATGAACATTTACTACAAAATTATGATAGTTGTATCAAAATTAAGGAATGTAAATAGTTGTATCAAAATCAAGGAATGTAAAGACAATATCTTTAAAGTAATAATAAGGATATGATGGATGTTGATACTTAAATGATTTTGGAATTTTATTGACTTTGTTTATTATATCGCCTTAGACCTTGTAGTACAATACATCTGGCTTGGATCGGTTATGTTATTAGCTAAGTCTCCTATTTTAGTTTATCCATATATATATATAATGCGTTTTGTTAAAATATACTTTTTCACTTTTTTGGACTTTTGGAAAATGTTGTTTGTGCTGTTTTTAGACCACTCTTACAAGAAATTTGTTTTGCATGCACACGTATAATAATTGCGGTTGTTATCCAACGCAATCATAGGTTTGAACGTTGTTTTCAATTTAGACTTGTTTATATTTTTTTGTTTGGGTTTGTATCATATTTGCCTTTGGGTTTATATGATCCGACGCAATCATAGGTTGTTTTCAATTTAGACTTGTATATATGTATATATATATATATATAAACAAGTCTAAATTGAAAACAACGTTCAAACCTATGATTGCGTTGGATAAAAACCGCAATTTTTATACGTGTGCATGCAAAACAAATTTCTTGGTAGAGGGGTCTAAATACAGTACAAACAACACTTTCCAAAAGTACAAAAAAGTGAAAAAGTATATTTTAACAAAACGCATTTGACAAGCAGGTCGAACAACGAATGTTCTTTAACCAAGCTGACAGCCATTGGCGATTGCCAAATAACGGATCACCAGATGTAACAAAATAGATCTTAACTATTAATTTAATACCAAACAGAAAACAATAAACTTGCGGAAAAGATGGTATACCGCAAACAAAAGGTGCAAATATATATATATATATATATATATATATATAGAGTCTATAAGAATCTACCAACCAGTAAACTTAATAGGTATTGGATCATCAAAATTGACAATACTACACAAACAAGGAAAATTATATGAGTCTAAAAGATTGTTTAACAATACCGATAAATAGATGGAAAACAAAACACTAAAAAGTGTTGAATATCATCGCACAAAGATGGAAAAACTGAACAGATGATATAATATGTTGGTGAATCTATGCAGCCATTTCACAAACGCCTTAATGGCCACAGGAGTGCCCTCACAAAAAAACTGTATATTCCTGTCAGCCAACACTTCAGGTTACCAGATCACAATCTGAAAGATTTTGATCACATGAAGATCCTTGTGATCGAACAGGATTGCACATGGCAAAATAGGCAAAGAGAGAATCGGGAGAAGTTTTGGATAAAAACACTGGGTGTCCTCCATCCAGATGGAATCAATAGAAAGAAATAATTAAATTTACAGTCTAATGTTTATATTATGATATTCAGTATTTTGGATTAAAATCAATCGACCAAAACTTACCTGTATTATTATTGATCTATGTTTACACCTTATACATTATATATCAGTATTGTTAAAACTTTTAACACTGAGGAAGGCCATTTGTTGAGCCGAAATATTTGCAATTATTGTATAATTTATATCATCTGTTTAGTTTTTCCATCTTTGTGCGATGATATTCAACACTTTTTAGTGTTTTGTTTTCCATCTATTTATCGGTATTGTTACACAATCTTTTAGACTCATATATATATATATATATAACATTTTCCAAAAGACCAAAAAGTGAAATGTATATTTTAACAAAACGCATTTGACTAACAGGTCGAACAACTGATGTTCTTAAACCCTGCTGACTGCCATTGGCGATTGCCAAATAAATTGATCACCATATGTTACATGGATCTTAATTATTAATTTTAATACCAAACAGAAAATAAAAAACTTGTGAAAAGATGGTATATCGCAAACATGAGGTGCAAAAAATTTTGTACACCATATCCGGATTTCGACAATTAATTTCTTTTCAGTGATGTTAGGGATTGAAACGGTATTTGGAAGGCCATATAATTTACCTCAATTTAGGATAGACTCTTGAATTTTAAAGAGTCGACATAGGATGAACGGATCATATAAACCCAAAGGAAAATATAATACAAGCCTTAACGAAAAAATATAAACAAGTCTAAATTGAAAACAACGTTCAAACCTATGATTGCGTTGGATAAATGCGGTTTTCATCCAACGCAATCATAGGTTTGAACGTTGTTTTCAATTTAGACTTGTATATATATTCGGATACAGTGCAGGCGATTTGGTGTCACGATATCTCAGTAGCATGAGTTCGAATCCCGGCGACGAAGAACAAAAAATTTGCGAAAGCAAATTTACAGATCTAACATTGTTGGACTGATGTTTAGACGAGTTGTATATATATAGAGAGAGAGAGAGCGCGCGCGCGCGACGGACATAGTGCAAGGCGATTTGGTGCCACGATATCTCAGTAGCATCAGTTCGAATCCCGGCCAGGGAAGAACAAAAATTTGCTTCCGCAAATTTACAGATCTAACATTGTTGGGCTGTTATTTAGACGAATTATATAATACAGAATGTGCTTTCAGCCTTGTATCACCATCACTGGTGATCCGATGGATAAAATCTGTCGTAGAGTTGTCACTGGTTCAGACGTACTTATAGTATGATTATTGCTGTGACTGCATCCTACATTATTTTGAAAGGTCCTCTACGATACTGTGGATTCATTATTATTCGTTGGATACCAATTTTCGTGGATTTCGTGGGTAAAGGTAAACCACGAATTTAAATGATCAACGAATCACAAACTCTCTATAGGCTTGTATGCAGGCTTTTGCTAAACCACGAAATCAAATATCCACGGAAATACAAATTTTCTTCAATCCACGAAAATTGGTATCCACGAAAATAAATGAATCCACAGTAGTTAATTTAGCTGATCTGTAATATTCCATCTTCATGCCTTATATATCATGTACTGTGTTACGACGCTAGATAAAAACTGACGAGGAAAGGTAATACCCGGCCACCGAAATCTTAATTTTTGTCGAGCCTAGGTGGTCGAGTGGTCAAGCGCGCCGGACATAGTGCAAGGCGATTTTGTGCCACTATATCTCAGTAGCATGCGTTCTAATCCCGGCCAGGAAAGAACAAAAATTAGCTTCCGCAAATTTACAGATCTGACATTGTTGGGCTGTTATTAGGACGAATTATATATACAGAATGTGTGTTCAGCCTTGTATCACCATCACTGGTGATCCGATGGGTAAAATTTGTCGTAGAGTTGTCACTGGTTATATATATATTTATATATATATATCAAAACTTTAAAGAACATAAACATTAGATTGTCAATAAGTATGCATTACATATGTATATGTCAATGCCTCTTGTTATGTTAAACTACAGTCAAAATTGAAAAGGTGCCAATCCAGTTCCAGCATTTTTAGTATACATGAAAATTTTCTAATTGGTTGCCAGATGTTAATGGAAGGAAATCATCCTCATATTGAATAAGTTGGGGCTTTTATTTCAACTCTGAACAGCATAAGATCTTCAAAGTTTATAAGATATAGGTCAATGGGAGTAATCATTACAGTATTGAATGATCGTCTCTTCATGAAACACTTCTCTCTCGTGTGCATGCACTGACCATCCTTGTAATATAATGCTTCATTTTATAATTGTATTATCAGAAAAAGTCAATGTAATCATTATACGAAATTTCAAATCCGCAAGGGTCCATGATTGGTACATAAAGATATTTTATTATTAATTCTTCTAATTCTATACTAAAACTCGAGGCAAACGATAATTTAGTGTATGAATGGCGCCAACGTAGCATGTTGAAAGCTGCTTTCTTAGACCTCGTGCACAGCATTTTTTTTTACTTTTTGCATAAAAATATACATACATAATGATATATAGCTCTCTTTTAATGGACATTGGAACCTAGGATTTAGATGATCTAATAATTGAGATTTAACAGTCTTGTCTCCAGAAAACGCTTCAAACATTTTTTACATGAAGTTAAGATAAAAACAATACATCAATCGATCAGTACTGCATTTATAATCCTTAACATTTTGAAACGACCATTTTGATTTCCAGGAATAAAAGTGTAGAGAACTACTAGACATAGAAGCACTTTTAATGTCTCGTAAATTGATGGTTATTCAAAGTTCGGGGACCTGTTCAGTATAGTATTAATTTAAAGTGCAGCTTGTTTCCATGCAAACCAACTGAATTCATTTGATAATTTTGTAGTGAGATTGTTGAGGCATTAATTGAAATCTGGAATACATGGGTTGCCTGATGTATAGAAATATGGTCACCTGGACTTCTCGCATCCATCATCAAAGCCTATTCGAAGAAATAGTGTCCTGTCCGTTTGGCTTATTTGGATATATAAAAACGCTGCCAGATGCGATCGGATGTTAAATCTGGCTTCTCGTAATTAACGCTCTGTACGTTTAATTACGCTTAAACAATCTCTCTGAGTTACCGTAGATGTTTTTCTACAAAGCCTGTGTATTGTTTTTAGCTTTAAGATCACTTGTATAACATGACTTATGTCGCTCTGAAATTAGTTATATCAAAACTTTTGATTTTTCAACCCTGTAAACAAAAATCCCCATGTGAAATTGAAAAAATCGTCTAAAAGAAATAATCCTCGATGCTTTTCAACATAAAAATGACAGCATACGCTATAAATTTACTACTTTGGGATACCATACGTCATATTTTGTTAATAGTGAACAAAAAAGTAAAACATGCTACACAGAGGAACAAGTGATCAGTATGCTGAAGTTTCTTATTGACAAAATATTTGTTAAATTTGGAGGTAGACTTTTTCAACAAATTGTCGACATTCCTATGGGAACGAACTGTGCGCCTCTCCTTGCCGACCTTTTCTTATTTTCATATGAGTCGGAGTTCCTTCAGACACTTGCCAAAAAAAAGAAGATCAAAGAAGCCAGATCATTTAATTTCACATTCAGATATATAGATGATGTTCTTTCAATTAACAATCCAAAGTTTTCTGATTGGGTTCCATTAATATATCCTCCAGAACTAGAAATTAAAGAAACAACAGACACGGCTTCTTCTGCCTCATTTTTAGACTTATACCTCGAATTTGACATAAGCGGTCATCTCAGTACCAGAATCAATGACAAACGAGACAATCTTAATTTTGAAATTATTAGTTTCCCCCACCTTTTTAACCATAAAATTTTAATTTTAATGCACCCACCTAACATACGGCTAAATCATATACCATTCGAAAGCACATCATCTGCACTACCTTTTTTGCCCGGTCGTCAAAAATTCGTATGGTGCAGTTTCTGTCAAATCACAACGAAAGGTCAAGGACGGACAACTTCTAATTTTACAAGAAGTCAGCATTTTTTGCATATTCTGTCTTCTGAATAATGATATTTTGTATGGACATATGGAAATCTGTTAGAACAGATGTTAATAGTAACTTATCAAAAGCGTTTTGAAATATTAATGTCGGATTTTTAATAAATAGCGCTGTTTTCCAGAAATTTCATTGAAAATGACAAAAATGCATGAAAATCAAATTTTATGTCTGTAATTCAACTGTTATTCACCATAAAACCAAATAACATATTTTATTTAGTGCTAAGGATGTTTTTGACATCATTAAATTACTGCAATTACGCTTCTTGTTAATTAAACAGCCAATTATAAGAACCATGCAGTTGCCCAAAATACCGCCATCTGCAAGAAATTAGCTTTTTTAGCTGTTCTTTGTTAAAACAATTTGTATGTAGTCGATATTATGTTGAAAAACACAAATTTTAAAAGTGCAAAAATGTTAAAGGATAGAATATACAGAAAATTCGTGCATTTAGGGAAAAGTTTGGGAGCGAAACTTTGATAATTCAAAATTTCAATATTTGTATGTTTTCTTGGTTGCTTATACTGCATCTTGCATGGAATGAGGAAGTGAAAACTATTGTAAGCTAGCCACTGAAATGTTCTTCATGCCTGGCCAATATATTTAATCCTATCCAACTACGTAATTTCTTGTAAATAAATTGAGAACCTCGCAATTATATTTACTTACATTAATTTTTGAATTGGGAAATCTAGCAATTCGCAATAACAATACATACATTTCCATTAATCAAATTTACTCCCTGAATAGTTTACATATAAATACATTTTAACATAAAGATGATTGATTGATTGTTGGTGTTTGACGCAATTTTCGGTTTAGCACTTTTGATTTCTAAAGTATTTTGCGGCGATCAGTTTTAAATGGTTTAGGCCCATGGAATGCCCAAGGAACCACCGACCTTCGGAAGGAAAACTGGCAATCCCCATCAACAATACATTAGTTATAGCTATTAGTATCAAGGACGAAGTTACTGTGTAGGTGTCACAACACAAATATACCAATCAGCATTGATCACCTTTTGTAAAAGTAGGCAACCTCTAACCAAACACAGCAGTGTTAATGTTGATGTTTACTTCAGCTAAATGTTACAAGTAAAGTTTCTTAATAGAAACAAAAATATAAATGCATTTGAACTATTTTTATTTCAATTTTAATTGGCCATGATTTTGCATTAAAATTTCAATGTAGATTTGCCACATAATATTTTCATTTTAGGCATTTAAAAAAAAGAGCACGATCTACTATTTTAGTAGATCATCTATTAAACATTGGTTGATCATTGGCATATTAAAGATAATACATATGGTTAAAATGGAGTTATTTTATTCTTAAATATCTATACAATTGTGAGAATGAAAAAATTGTGGTTGAATTTATCCAGTTTTTTTAATTGGTTTTATGACATCTGATCTTAAATTATGTTCGTGGATATTTATTGTGCACTGAGCCCTCGGTTATTGATCTGACAGCGACGTTTTGCGATTTTCTCACTTTATTTTCATATTTTTCGGTTCAAGTTACTAATTGTGCGAAGATCTCACAACAATAATAAGTGATATAAGTTGACATGAAAAAACCGTACAAAATGTTGTGTATAAGTGTTAAAAACATGGGTTAAAACAATCAGACTAAAATTAATCACGACTCGCCTGCTCATATATCGCATGAGAATAACGAAATCAGAGAACTACATTTTAATAAGATTAGGGTTAACTTAATGAGATAGCTCGAAAGCAGGTATGTTTTGGTAAATTTAAAGCGATTACTGTTTTTAGCGCTATTTGAATATGTCTATTATGAAACAAATCCCTTCACGTATAACCTCCATATGTGCACTTTGAACTTCCATAATTCTGCCAAGCAATGTCGACGGAATATTGCTCATTACAATTTTGAGACTAACAAATGGATATGTGAATGGAAAGAACAAAAGAAAAAAGGACGTAAGGACAAGATGATTCCTACATTTCCGATATATCATATAAAGATAGATAGAGATGGAGAGAGAACTACGAGGTCTATCACAACTGTTTTCCAATCGTTTGATGTGTTTCAGCTTTTGGTTTTGATATGTGATAAGAGACTTTCTGATTTGAAATTTCACTTGGAGTTCGGTAATTTATGTTGTTTTACTAACTTATTATTTGCATCAATATCTGAGTTTTAAGTTCTGTTGTCTTTTTTCGCTCAGCTTTGAAATTTATGGTTTTCTTTTCTTTGATTGAAAGAAGGGATAAAATAATATGGAGGCAGTCTCAAACATTGGTCGAAGAAAAACAGATGACAGCATGACCATAGCGAAAAAGTAAGACAGACAAACAAATCTTCTTTAAACACTATACCGAATTATGTGAACAATACATAAACCAGTATGGTGATTACAGTTGTTCATAAAAGGTTATTCAATCTTAAATAATCTGAATAATTAATTTTCAGTCATATTTAATGAAACAACTAACAAAGTATATTATAATGGGTTAACATTAAAAGGAATTCGTCGAATTTGACATTGAAAAGCGCATGGTACAGTCAGTTTTCTTTCGAACATTGAACGAGCATAATCTTCGTAACATGTCTTTCCACATCGGGAAACTAATTTTGACAAATATACTTCTTTTGTTCCTTAAAATTCTTCCATAACCTTTTTTTTTAAATATGGTTGATCATTATCTGCCGATATTGGTAATATTATCTAGCAAAAAAAGCTAAATGATCCCCATTTTTCAGATGGTGTTTTTTGGGGCAACTACAAAAGCCTCATTAAAAGGCTGCATCTGGACCTACATCATATCAATTGCAGTTTAAAATGATGAAAAAATTCCCTCGGTCCATAAACAATAAATCTATTCTATTTTTGACTTACAAATATTCAAATTTCAGAAAACATTTAAATTTTATTGCAATTTTATCATTTTTGGAAGTTTTTTCAAGAAAAGCATTTTTTTGTTAATATAGCGCAATCAACATTTAAGTTTGCACTTGATTTGAAATCATGGTAATTTGTTTTATAAGGTTTAGATGAATGTTAGGGAATAAAATGCCATACAAGTACCTGACAATGGCATTTTGTGTAATTATAGCAAACATATGGAATACTCAGTTTAGACCTTTGATCTTGATTTAACGAAAATTGCACCGTACGAATTATTGACGACCAGGCAAAAATGAAAGTACAGGTAATAAGCTTTCGAATGATGTATTATATAGCCGAGCATTAAAGTCGTTAACTAAGCGTCTTTTTGAAAATTGTCACTCGCCTATTTGTAGCAATATATATCAACTTCAAATGCATATGGGATATACATTTCCCAATTCATTCGGTACTCAAGAGCTTGCAGCTGCTACTCAGAGATTGTAAAACGTCACCAGTGTCTGAGCAGAAAGTTGATGAACCAGGGGTATGTCAAAACACGTCTCGTCCTTTTTCTTAAAAAAGTTCATTGGAAGATACCAAGACCTTGGTGATAAATATTCCGTATTAATTTCAAAAATAATACACGATAGTCTAGAAGTATAGATTCTAGGTACTTACGTTGTTTATCATCTTAATACGTGATATAGTATTATTTTATTTGTCTTTATAAACTATTACTTTTACTGTTTAGTCTATTTTTGGTAATATTCAATAGGCGTGGCTCGGTACATATACTTCCCGTCATTGTGTTATTGTGCTATGGTAAATATTTTCATTCTTGTCGTTCGTTTTTGCTAATGTGCTGTGTCTATATGTTTTTTTTTTTTTTTTTTTGTTTTTTTTTTTTTTTTTTTACATATTTGTTTGTTTTTATAGTGATAAAGATTTTAACACAATGTTGACTGCTGTACCCCTATTTTTGATATTTTTACCTATTATGTCTGTTTGTTTTGTTCACACATCTTTGTCACTATATTGGAATTTTATGCGACTGTCATACAAGTGAGAGGTTTAGCCAGCTATAAAACAAGGTTTAATCCACCTTTTTTCTACATAAGAAAATGCCTGTACCAGGTCAGGAATATTCGTTTGATATGTTTGAGCTTTCGATTTTGCCATTTTATTAGGGACTTTGCGTTTAGAATTTTCCTCGGAGTTCGGTATTTTTGTTATTTTGTTTTTTTACTTTTAATTTTCTATTGAGTCGTGTCAAAAAATCTCAGTAATTTATCAATAATGTTCTACATGCAGGAACTTTTGTTTTTATTACATTAATCAATACAAAACAAAATTTATTTGTACAAAATGTGCTTTTTACGTATAATATAATAGTTGAAATGATAAAAAAATTGATTTTGGAGTATATTTCAACATGTAAAGTGATATTATTGTCAACATATGCTAATTCTACAAACATCACGCAGTCTGATCCGAACATAGATATATATTCAATATTCTCTTAAAATCTCATCACGTGTATAACATAAATATTTATATACATATCTAAAAATTGTATCTATACTTTTAAATGAGAAGACCTCATTTTGTGTGTCGCTTCTCTTCCTTTCACAATAAATTAATTATCATGCCTTATAGGTACCATGCATAGTCGCATTTGTAATCCTCGCTTATGATTATTCCGTTTGGGTTATTGTGGAAAGAAAACGAAAATAAAGGCTTCCGGATATTGTTTCTGTCATCGGACGGACTTTTAAGTTATAGACTTGCAAGACTTCCGTTTAGGACTGTTAAAATTATAAACTGGCCACAGAATTTTGGTAACTATAATTCTGTGAAGTTTTAAACAGTCCTTAACGGAAGTCTCGCAATATCGCAATAGGTGGAATTATAAGGATTAAACTTCTGATTTTTTTTTAATTGGACTGTCCGCTCACAAACTGAATAAAAAAAATGTTTAATCATATATATAATATATGACCTTTTCTTATACATCCATTTCGCATAAGAAAATAGGTTTTTTTCAGTTACCGGACCAACTCTACCTTAGACCAACCGACTTAAATTTCTATTGCCAAAATGCCGTCCTCATGAGCATTTCACATAAACTAATCCGTTTGAATAAATGTATAGTTCTGTCATATAAAAAAGAAGATGTGGTATGATTGCCAATGAGACAACTCTTCACAAGAGACCAAATGACACAGAAATTAACAACTATAGGTCACCGTACGGCCTTCAACAATGAGCAAAGCCCATACCGCATAGTCAGCTATAAAAGGCCCCGAAATGACAAATGTAAAACAATTCAAACGAGAAAACTATCGTCCTAATTAATATACAAAAAAATGAACGAAAAACAAATATGTAACACAGCAGCAAACGAAAACCATTGAATGACAGGCTCCAGACTTGGGACAGACACATAAATACAGAATGTGGCAATGTCTGTTGCCAACATTCAAGATACATATAACCAAAATCATGTTTATTTTTATGATTGTAGTTTACTTCCTCAAAAATATGCAAGCTTTGGACAACTAACTTTCGATGGTAATTAAATCAGGAATTGTATCTAGAGACGGACAAAGCAGTATGTCTCCAAGAAAATGCCCAGAAATTATCCAGTCATAAAATCTTTTACAAAAACTGTTTACATACTTTCAACCACGCTCTAAATTCCCGCGATTTCGCGGGTGTGTTCTAGAAACAGTAAAATACTGAAACGTATAAAAAGGCTTATATAAAATGAGTATGATAGACAATGACAAGAATTATTATGCTTGAAGTCATTTCTTAAACTATAACGATATATAAAAGATTTAGTAACATCGACAGCTATATAAAAATAGGAAATAGTTTCTTTCGCATCAAATATTACAGAAGTGTTTTCATTTTTAAATTACGATACCACTTTTTATAAAATTGATCGTTATATTTTACTGCTCAAATATACTATATATTTCAATGGTCTAAGCATAAAGAACATAAAATAAAAACAAATGTTTCATGTTCAGTTTCATATTCAATCTCAAGATCTTTCATATACTGGCTTATTCTCAAATCGTCCTGTTTCTATTTAAAGAAGATGCAAATAATAGGTGGTCAAGTATACGTTTCGGGTCATAAGAGCCGTCTACTGCAATTTATTCAATCTTTTTTTTTCTCTGATGACTTGAAAATGACAAGTTTTTTTACAAGGTACCACGCAATAGTCGACAAACTGAAATCTTCTGGTTGATACAAAGTAAAGTGAAGGTTGAAAAAATATCTGCCATTTAAAATGCAAAACAGTTAATATTGCTGACAAATTCATAGTATAATTCACCTTAAATATTTGGTGTAAAATCGACAACATAACGTTCTGACAAAAAGTGAATTCCTTGTGTATAAACTTCTATATCGGGGACTTGACTATTCAAATCCCCACATAAATTAAATGGAATACCATTTAGAACTGTATATAAATTGGACGTATCAAGGAATCATGAATGTTTATTAAACGCGCAGAGTTATCCGATGGTAAGTAAATTTCACACACAAAAAAGCAATCATCATGTTCATGTTGTTGTAAGTTTCAGAAAATTGTACCGATAAAACTTCATCTGTTGATGCGATCACTGTCAATACATTAAATTGGGAAAACATATCTTTGTTCACTAACATTCATTTGCCACCGCATCCAGCTCAATCACAAACTTATTTTACTCCAGCCGTGTATGCTCCAAAACCTAAATTTAACCTATTTGTTACGTGGTTTACAGAAACATCTTTTGCCTCTACCACACCTATTATTTCTGGAGTATCTCGACTACCATTTCAAAGATCTCTGATGTGACAAAATTTTGGAATTTATTTCAAATTGAAGAATTCATCTCCTTCAAGCAATGCTCTGATTCTTAGTCACGCTTTTGCTATACTTTTTTGTTCTTTTTGGTCTGTAAATCTGATTTTTTTATATAAAAATCCTCGAAAAGACATTTATTGTCGACATGCACATCTGGTGTAGAAAAATAGGAACTGTTACTTTCATCACAAAAATTGCCGTTATCAACTGTAGACCTCTCTCGTTCTACTTTGCTGACGGACTTTCATTTTCATGTGTCCATAGTAGAGAGTTGACATCGTTAATCAGTGTAGTGTTGTACTGTCTCACAATACGACCAGATTTAACAACAAAATCACTATCTTTTCCCAAAGACTCTCAAAATTGTTCTTTTTTTGTAATATGTTTATTGGCCAAACTACATATATTAATAATATATGGTATAATAATGATAGTAAGTCCATAGTACAGCAGAAAAATCAAGACAAATACATATAGTTGGTTCTTTGTATCATTTGCAAAACTTTTGAATAAATAATAATGGTAAAAAAAAACAGGCAGTCTGGATTGGGAGGACATTTTTATTACTTGAAAATTTACTTGTATGATTATTCTATTAGTTGGAGCCAAGGGTTCCAGCAGGAGTACGCTCTTTGCATTGCTTTATTTTTATAAAATAATATTTTTTTCAAGAAACCAATATTTTAAAGCTACAATTTTGTCTTGTTCACTTTGCATTTTTGTTCTGTATATGTAATATTTAGTTATTAATATTATGAGATTTCTTATGTAGTAATAACCCATATAAAACAATGTCTAAGTTAAGTGGTAGTTCAATTTGAACTTTTGTATATATCCATCTATTAAGTTCTTCCCGTACATCAAATACTTTTGGAATATGTGTTCTGTGATTTCTATTGAATCCGTACAGAAATTACATTTATTGTTTTGTATAACTTTATAATTTTGTATATTGTTGTAGTGATATTTGTTATTTTTTTATAAAACTTTAAAAACATTGTACAAAAAAAAACAAAACAAAAAAAACAAAAAAAACATGTCTTTTGATCCTTTTGTAGATTAAAAAAAAATATGGTAATAGAAATAAGTATAATTGGCCCATAAAGCTTTAACATGTTTAAAATCTGGTATATATGAAAGTTAGTATCAATATTATATGTTTTTTGAAATTTTTGCCAGTTCATTAAATGTCCATCATTATCAATTAATTCATTAATTAACCAGACTTCTTTTCAGTCCATGTTTGTACAGTGGGGTTTGATTACCAACCTTAATTTGTATATTATTACAAATATTAGATGTGAAAACATCATAATCGTTCTTAACTGCTACTTTTCAGTCCAAGCATTAAACACCACCTGCCAAAAAGGATTTTTTACACGTGTTCTTGTGCCTACATAGAGCAGTTCATTGAATTTAATTTTTTTCGAATAATTCAGTAACTTACAATAACTATTAGTTTGTTAAATGATTCTTCTTATCAAATTTAATTTTAATCTTTTAATATGTTGTTTTAAGTTTAGCATGTTAAGTCCAGCCAATTTATATATTTGAGAAATTGTTCCTCATTTAATTTTGTCAGGTTTAAAATCCAAAATAAAAGAAAATAAAAAAATAATAAATTGGTTAAGTAACCCATTGTTAATATTTGGTAATGTTAAAAATAAGTGATTAAGCTTTGAGATTATAAGACTTTTATTTATAATAATTTTTCCAATTGGAAATAAGTATTTGTTCGACCAACTCTTTATTGTTCTCTCAATCTCCTTAAGTTTGGGTTCATAATTAAGTGTTTCCATTTCTTGTAAATCAAGCGAATATTTGATACCCAGGAGCATAAATCTGTTGGAACCCCACTCCAATCCCCAATTTACACACATTGTATCTTGGCTATATTTCTTTTTCCCAATCCATACTACCTTTGTTTTTTTCTAAATTCATCTTGATATCAGACCATTCATCATATAATTCTAAAACACAACGAGGTGCATCTAAGGATTCTGGTGAAACCGTCTAAAATAAGTGTGGTGTCATCAGCATATTGTGATATCAAAAAGTCTGAGTATTCAGTAGTAATATCTTTAATATTTTCGTTTTTTCTAAGTAGTATCCCTGAAATTTCAGCATATAACCAAACCAAATTTAAGGACATAAAGGATCTCCTCGTCTGCAACCACTCTGAATTGAAAAAAATCTGAAAGATAATTATTCTGTGTTACCGCTGATTTGGTATTTGTATAAAAAGTTTTAACCCAGTGTTTTATGGAATTTCCAAAGTTGAAAAATCAAGAACCTTTTTTATGAAAATCCAGGTGATAGGATTTAAAGCTTTTTTTAAAATGAATGAGAAGGAGAATGCCTGGGATATCATTTTCTTCAGTATTGTGTAGTAAATCATATATCAATCTGGTATTTTCATCAATAAATCTACCAGGTAAAAATCCTGTCTGGTCATTATCAATTAGAGTTGATAAAACCGATTTTATCCTTTCTGCAATGCAACTTGGTGTTAATGTATAAACAGTATTTAAAAGACTGATTGGACGCAAATTTATGTATTGCTTTGGGTTTGTTTGCTTTTGGGATGCAAGTAATAATACCTTGTTTTGGGGTTATAGACATTTCACCTTGATTATAACCATATTGAATTGATCTATGAACAATTTACCTAGGTCTATCCAGATTACGTACAGAAGTAGCTTTATGATCTACGGTAGAACAATTGAGATGCAACCATTGTTTCAAAACAGGAGCCATTTCGACCTGAAAACATTTTTGAGCATTATCAAACCATAAAAACGCAATTTCGGATCCTTTTTTTTTTAATTTCTGAAGCAATATTACAGAAGCTGGAACCTAATTCCAGCAGTTCTTTGTAATCTGTACCATCACAAGAATATTTTAAGTTTAAGCAATTGCGAAACCAGAAGCAGTCATGTCCTGTAGGAGTGTAACACTGTTCTGATATAGGTTCAAGTGTAGTTGAGGTAGTCCTTTAGTATTTTGTAACATATTGTCCAGGGGTACATGCACAGTCGTTAGAAATTAGTCCATTATTCAACCATACACTGATACCAACAGTATTTTGGGCGTGTGTCGTAAATGATTTCTTCACAGGCAAAACGGTAATTCGTTTTCATCAAAACATAGGAATTTGTTAGACATGTTGCATACTGTGGCTTATTGTACTTTTTCAACTGTACACAATCGTAAATCCCACTTGGTCCATTAATAGGATTACAGTGCCGAGAACCATTACACAGAATTATTAAACATAATATAGAAATTGCTTCGCAGACTTGTTGTACTATGTCCATGACTTTAAAAACTGTTACCACAAACGTGAACATTTATCACAGATCATGTTTGTTTTCTTCAACAAATTAAAACAAGCTAAACAGGTGCTGTGAGGGATACCTAGGGTAAATATTCAGGATTTAAACGTATTTTCCAGATTATAAAACCTGAATAGATGATATGGGAATGACAGATATCTTGAGTGGTGGGTAAAATGAACTGATAACGTTTTAACTTGCAAAAAATATGTTTCATTTCATATTTTGTGTTACCTGTGAATATCGAACATTTCCTTTTAGGTGTAATGATATGTAACTAAGGCCGTTTTGATACTAAACATGTTGAACTATAAAAAGATGTTTTCAATTAGTGTCATGTTACATGACTAATGAATACTGTTTTTCACATTAACTCTAATGTTTTATTTACCTGGGATTTTCAACACCAGTAAATTACCATGTTAACATAATTTTAATGTATTTGAAATTACATGTTCTCTATAGCAAGTTCGGTGGCTATATGTAGCGCCTATTTATCTTCTGTTTAAAAGCGAGGTATATGGTATAGTTTGTTGATTTAAGATATCTTGAAAACAATATATCTTTTGGATAAACACGAAGTTTTTTGGGATTGTTAGGGATGTCATGATGAAGTAATAAGAAAGCAAGGCTAAAGCCGTAAAACATTTGGCGAAAAAAAAGATAAAATGTTCGGGTTATTTTATTAACGCCGGATAAATGCATGCTGTACTTTAATGTAATACCAAATTGTCCTTTTCCTGCCATGATGTTATAAATAGTTTCTGCACATGGTCCTTTTATTTTAAAATTATTAATGCATCATTTGATGGGTAAATCCAATCAAATCGGAAAAACGTTTGTAATTGACTTATGTGCAAAATTATTTCTTGAAATCAAAATTGGGGTTACATGTAATAGTACCTTAACGTTTGATAATACGTGAGTCATATTTTGTGTTTTGGAAAAATTTAAAGGTTCATGACTCAATTCATAATAGTATTATATCTTTCAGTATTCAATAGGAGTATTTTCCGTGGATATTCATAATAATATTCTAGTTCTGAATACCTAGTTCTATGTGCACTTTACCCACACAAGACATATATTAAAGGCGCAATTAAACACATGATATCCTATAAAAACATATAAATAACTTTCTAAAAAGTAAAATCACAAAAATACCGAACGCCGAGGAAAAAATTCAAACGGAAAGTCCCTAATCAAATGGCAAAATCAAAAGTTTAAACACATCAAACGAATGGATAACAACTGTCATATTTCGGACTTGGTACAGGTATTTTCTTATGTAGAAAATGGTGGAGTCAACCTGGTTTTAATGCTAGCTTAACCACTCACTTGTATGACAGTCACATCAAATTCCATTATATTGACAACGATGTGTGAACAAAACAAACAGCCATAATAGCTAAAAATGTCAAAAATTGGAGTACAGCAGTCAATATTGTATTATAATCTAGATCACTATAAAAACAAATAAATATGTAAGAAATAGACAAAGCACATTAGTTAAAATGAAGGACAAAAATACAAGAATTTACCTTAGCACAATAACAAAATGACGGGATGTATAAGTACAGAACCACGTCATATGTAACAAAGAAACACAAAACGGCATATACACAAAGCACATTAGCAAAAATGAAAAACAACAATACAAAAATTTACCATAGCACAATAACACAATGACGGGATGTATAAGTACAATGCCACGTCAAATGGATATCACCAAAAACAGACTAAAAACTTTCTACTCAGACACTGGTGACGTTTTACAAAGTCTGAGTATCAGCTAAAGGCTCCTGAATAGCGAATAAGTTGGGAATTATATATCCCATATGCAGGTGAAGTTGGTATATTGCTACTAGGGTGGGGGAAATTGATAATTCAATAGTTCAAGGTATAAGTCTAAACATGAGGCGGAGGAAATCGTGTCTGTTTTTTCTTTAATTTTTAGTTCTTGGGATATATTAATGGAACCCAACCAGAAAAGTTTTGATTGTTAAGGAGAGAACATCTTCAATATATCTGAATGTGAAGACCTTGGCTTCTTTGAATTTCTTGTTTTTTGACAAGTGTCTGAAGGAACTCCGACTCATATGAAAACAAAAAGAGGTCGACAGGGGTAGGGGCACAGTTCTTTCCCACAGGAATGCCGACAATTTGTTGAAAAATTCTACCTCCAAATTCAACAAATATGTTGTCAATAAGAAACTCCAGCATACTGATCATTTGTTCCTCTGTGAAGCATGTTTTAACTTTTTGTTCACTATTAACAAAATAAGCCGTATGGTATCCCAAAGTAATAAATCTATAGCGTATGCTACCATTCTTATGTTTAAAAGCATTGTGGACTACTTCTTTAAAATGATTTTTCAAATTCTCATGGGGAATGGTGGTATATAGGGTTGAAAAATCAATAGTTTTGATAGAACTAATTTCATAAAAAGATCGAGATTTAAAATTATCCAGAAGTTCTTTATAGGTTTTTAGAATCCACCTATGGTTAATACCACTACGCGAGCAAACAGTTTCTAAAGACCCTCTTTCACTGCGGACAGAATTTTTGTCAATCTAAAAGACAATTCTTTAGTCGAACATGCAGATGAGCCGGCAATGTACCGATTTTTGTTCGGAATGTTGTGAGGCTTAGGTATCCAATATAAACAAGGTAAGTCCTCAGATTTGTTGTTCAATGTAATGTTCATTGAAGCCATAAAGGACTAACGATTCGCCAACATCTCATCCTCGTCAAACATGTCAAAGGATATGTTTTTGTATGTGGGATTACCTGAGTGTTCATTTATTCCTAACTCTTTTACAAGACACTCGTAGTAGTACGATTTACTTACAAAGACAATATTATTTGAAACTTTGTCTGCAGGAATAACAACATACTTATCGTGAAGAGATGATAGACATTTCACAGCCTTTTTGTCTTTGAAACCGGACTTTGGTCGATCATTCACACAGTTTTTCAACTTATGAATGCGACGTTTGTTCAGAGACCTGATTTTTTTTACCCATTCGGACAAAGTATCTAGTTCAACTCCTCGTTTCGCCCGTGCTCTGGCGTAGTCCTCAATGGAATCCATATTTATTTTGAAGTTATGGTTTCAATTGATGTGTTGGGGTTTTTCTAAACTTAGGACCATGAGATATCACCTTTCGGAGATGTTCATGTTGAATTATGTTTAGATCCCCAGTGATAACATGGCCAGAGGGGCTGTAAATATAAGGCGAGTGGGAACATTCACATGTCAGAGGGTTTTTTAAGTATTGTTCTGAATCAAAGTCCTGCAATGCTTGTTTTTGTTAAATACTTTAGGTGCAATGGTTTTGGTGTATTTGTAGGATACAATAGGAACAGACTGATTTTGAAAATAAAGTGGAATTTTTGATGTTTCCTCCTTGTGATGTAGAACGTTGCTGATGTTGATTGCATCAATTCTTCTATTGGTAAACTGAACAGGAAGGAATTTTCTCTTTTCCTCATGTAAAGGTTCCGATCTTACTGGTCTGAAAAGACGAAAAAGAGCTACATCACAAATTAAACTGAGTCTGTATATTGGAGAAAATGTATTTATGCATCCTTTATCAAGAGCATAATCCCTCAAACATTTTAGAAAAGTAACAGGGAGTGAAAAAAGAATAGTTTAAATGTAATGTAACCCTAGCGGATGATGAAGAAGTGAAAGAAGGTCATCAAAGCTCCCAGAGGGCGATCTAGATTTAGAAGACTATTTTACATTAGGCCGGTGGTAATATTTTTGCACATGACTACATTGGTGTCGTCAGGTAGTATTAAATAAGCTCATTACATTAACATCACTGCAAATTTCCTACTCCTTTGATGTTATCATTGCAACCATATGGCATTGCAGTACCCTTATCCAGAAGTTTTCTCTATCTTTTCGGAAAGGAGTACTTAATATAGGGCTATTGGTGCGGTGATAAATTTTTTCGATGATGCGTACTTTCATAGATAGAGATGGATCATGGTCCGGTTGATTAAAATGGTTATAAATAACCCTGAATTGCAGATCTTTGTTATCAGACCGGTGTTGATTCATCCTTTTACGCAAAGTTTGTCGAGTTTCACCAACATAAAGTAGTCCACACAGGATACATTCAATTCCGTAAACGACAGTGTCCGTGGAACAGACTCAAAAGATTTAGTATAATACGTTTTTCCTGTAAGTTACTAGTAAAATCAGGATATATAACTGCTAAATGGGTCGGTAATGTATATCTATGAAACAAACTTAACCGGTAAATTAAGTAACCCGTATCGCTACCTTGATAATAGTTTTTGCTTTTAATAATCATAAATTTTCCGATTATACTGCAGAAATGTACCAAAAATGCATGGCTTAAAATTGATCTAAAATTAACAGCAATAACTGTTCATACCTGGATGTTAATATTTCAGTTTCACTTGGGAAATTAAAAACGAAACAAAAATCATGACAGAAAAGACCGGTTTTCGTTCTCTTTTTCTAATTACTCGTATTTGGACGATAAAGTTCCCTCCGTCCCTCCACACGGCGTGTATATTTCAGTGGACGTTATCTTTTTGGAACTGGTACATCATAAGGTTAGAGGATTCGTTACCTAATTACTCAAAACTGGAACTTTTCTACAAAGGTTTATTACGGCAGTTTGTCTATACCTGTTTAATTCTTATTACAAACGGGAAATTGAGCCGTAGATAAACTTAGTTTTTAAAGATATCAATTTAAACCCGTAGTAAAGTCTTTGAATATCACTGTCTGTATGACTCATGATCAGCTCTTTATAAGAATGCATATCACATATTGTAATGTCTTTAAGTTGACCTGAACTATCATATCTTTGACTCGAAAATATCACCGACGTCATAATGAAAGACCCATCGTTGATAATTTTGACCCGAACTTATCACGTCATCCGATTTACTGATGAAGCAAAGACTAAACACTTGTTTCTGTCATGCATACACACCAATACAATCCGATAAATCGATTATCAGATTTCAATCAACGATATTGTAAAAACGGACACTATCCTGTTTTTTTATGATATATAATAGATCTTTACAGTTTGAAAACAATGAATACCCTTGAAGTCTTATGGTAAGGAATATGGCTGCAAGTACTTTGTTTATTTTTCCTAAATTGTTTCAATGTTACCTACTTTCTATTCTTTTTTTCTATATAGATATATCTGTGTGTGCATGTGTTGTTTTTTTTTTTTTTATTATTATTAGTATTTAATTTTCTGCATTCCGATGTTAATAAGTATCACTGAAGATGAAATCACTGCAAGCAAACATTTTATCTTCTTCGAGAGTTCTCCGTCAACGACAAACTGAAATGTTTCATTCTCAAAGGACTCGGCCAGGTTCGTCAAAACATTATCAAGACTTCTGTCAACAGTAATTGTAGGATATACACCAGTATCTCGTCCAAGAGTTATGCGTATCGTAATCTTATGGTTTTGTTCATAGTTTGTAAGCTATAAAAAGCCTTTCTCTTTCCAGTAAAAGATATAAGCCGATAACAGTCCATTCTGTAAACGATTGGAATGTCCAATATTTTAAATAATGAACTTTTAGAGGCTTATATCTTACTTATAACATTGTTTCACATGTAAAAAACAAATGCAAAAAAGCAAAAGAATACCAAATTTTATTTAAGATTTATTTTAAAAAAGTGTGTAAATTGTTTTGTTGATAAACTTTATTTACATTATCCTACATGTTATTAAACATAAGCTCGACTTAAACAAAAGACAAAATAAAGTACAGTTGAAGTAAAACAACATGTAAAGCTACATGAACATGAAGACACAGTACTTGTGTATCATGCTTTTTGCGTGCGCTAGGATCATCTTTTCGAGGATAACTTTAAATGCGTTTGGTGTCTCAAAATGGATTAAGACGATGAAAGTATATTCTTAATGCAAGAAAAAAAGGAGAATTTTATTTTGTAAAAAGTGATTGTGTTGTTTCAAAATATAGATTAAAACCAAATGTGTGTTAAGATACATCCAATTTTAATGTGGATAACGAAGAGGATTTAGTTATAGCAGCTTATAATGGCAAGTTATATATATATATTAAAATGTAGTCCTCTCTTATTACTTCCTTATTCCTTGAGGGGTTTTATTTGTTATTAGGTGAATGAGAAAAAATAAAGAAAAACACACGAGGTTTGAAGACAGATTCACGTTGCAGAAGACTATTCTACCATATCGAGTGCACCGTAGTCGAATTTTTTCAAATACAACACTTTAAGATATAGTAAATGAGCACAAATGAAGAAATAACAAACATGCAATCAATATACATTCTTTTGTTGTTCATCGGAATTTCCCCTTCTTATATTATTTCAATGAATGATATTTTATTTTTGATTTGTAAAATCGAAAACATATTGTTATAATATCTAATTTCATCGCCATGAAATGTCCGAAGATCAATAAATCGATCAGATCTATTCTACTTCTATACATGAACAAAAAATATTCACACTTTTCACGTAAGACGCAGGCCTCCTCTTTCCTTCCTCGTTCATCAAAACTTACCTCGAATAGGCGATTGTCTTGCAAGAGACGGTTATTGTTTACCGTTGCCGAAACCGAAACAACTTGAATATCGCATCATCCCCTCCCCCTTTTTTTCTGCAGGGTTCGTGTCGCTCTTTTTTTCGTTTATTTACGTATTTATGTCCCTTGTTGGTATTTTTTTCATATAACCGAAATCTCATTTTTGTCTCTTGATTTCTCTTTGCAAGTAACGCGATCTTTTGTCTTTTAAAATCAATTATTGTAAGAGCACATATCTTTGATTCTATACTTAATTTATAATTATTGAATTCAATCAATTTTACCTTCGCGATCTAATCTAAGGTGAAGTGTCTGGAACTGTTAATAAATGCATTAAAATGAAACACATGTAATTCGTATCATGATGTTGTATATAGTAACAAAACTTTTATTAATAACCCACCCGCCTTTCAATCAATTCAACGCAGAAATGGGTTTTTTTGTTCAAATTTATATATAACACAATTAGAAACTGACTTAAACTTATGAAAAAAACATATGAATAAATCTAGCACCTGCGTTTATTTGATTTCAAGAGAGTACATCGGTTTGGAAAAACAAGATCAGTACGAATAAAGTGCGAATCGGACACATGATTGATTTGTTTAACCTGCGGTAACATGTTTCTTTGTACTGCTTCCTAGTACATGAAGCAAGTTCTCAATTCACTTTGTACACAGGGTGAGGTTTAGGTTATTATTCAATTTTTATATTAGCTATTTTGTCCAAGGAACAATGTGTGGCTTGCGCATCAACACTTGTTAAAACATTTACTTCAGATGAACGATTTTTTCCTAATTATAATAATAAAATTATTTTACTTGCGGTCCTTGCATTGCGGCATAATTTTATTTTTTTTCATTTTGATTCTGAAAAATGCTGAAAATGATGTGACAGGTGTGAGGAAGAAAAAGAGCAGCACGGGAGATCGATTTTTTCTCCAAATACGTACGAGAATATATCTTTTGTATACAGAAAGTCATAAAATCAACAGAAACAAAACTTACAACGAGAATTGTCAACCACAAAAAATCAATTTGAAAGGTTTTATTTAAAGAAACCTCTCGATGAGTGACGAAAGTTTTGGAAGGTGACCTTAATAAAATGATTTTGTTTAATTGTCATTAGTTCTTTTGTTGTACATATATTTCCTATGAAGAAACAAATTTTGTGAATTCATGGTTTTTTTTTCAACTGTTGAACTATTATTTACCTGTAAGAATCAATTATGCTACCTTCAGTTGTCTAAGAAAGAGGAGGGTTATTTTTAAAATATTGAACAGGTAAAGGTAACATAATGATTTTTACAGGTAAATGAGAGTCCCCTTACTGAAAAAAATAACGTGTACAACAATAGAATGACGTCATAACAATGTTTTAACTTAAGTGAGGTAACGACTTTTGTGAGATACTACTCGACAGAACTTGACATCCTGAACTTTTGTTAAGAATTCGGTTATTTCAGAAACAATATTTTTAGTCAAGAACTCGCGTTTGTCTAAAATGCAACCCATATAACATGTAAAACTCGCACAGTGATTCAAATCTTAAAGACTTTTTGAGACAGGTTTGTTTGTTGAACGGCATTCGGAGTTATTTTCGAGAGTGGAACAGTTTAAGTGTATACATTTCTTCAAGACTGGGGCTTCCTACCCGGAGGCATCAATTATGCGAGCTATTTATACCCTATTATGTTCTTCATTCATTTTCTGTCCTAAGTATGACAAATGGCTAAAGCAAGGCCTATTGAAGTTATTCCCACTACACAAATATTTCGCGCGCAGACATTAGCTGAACCATAAGCAGTCACATCCATTTGGACTGTATCAACTCCCTTGCGGTCGTATAAATGTAGTCATTGGATTACCTGTTAACGAATCTTCTGGACTACACTCACAATCACTATGTACAAGTCCTTCCTCTAGTTCGTGTAATTCTAGCATACACTGGTTCCAGCAATAATGTGGTCGTGTTCCATCTGCCATCGTACGACAAACGTGACGACTATCAGAATTCTACTACACGTAAAATATGTTTGACATGTTGAATATTGGTACTTCTTGTAGTATGGTATCTGCAATAACGCACGTAAAATTTCTGCAGGTTAAAAGACTGCATACATGAATGCAAAGATTGCTAATAACATAAACGGACCAAAAAGTATAGCCAAAGCCGGGCAAGGAATCAGAAATTTGCATGAGGGAGATATATTGCTTAATTTTAAATCATTTCCAAAGTTTTGTTACAGCAAATTTTAATAACATAAAATCCGTATTTTCATGCCAGTACCAAAGTGCAGGCTACTGGGCTGTTGATACCCTCGAGGACTATCAGTCCACCAGCAGAGGCATCGACCCAGTTGTAGTAATAACATAAACTGTACCAATTTTTCTGCACCAGATGCGCATTTCGACAATCAATGTCTCTTCAGTGATGCTCGAGGCCAAAATGTTTGAAAATCCAAAGCTTATCAAAAATATGAAGAGCTATTAACAAAAATTGACCAAAAAGTATAGCGAAAGCTGGGCAAGGAATCAGAGCTTTGCATGAGGGAGATACATTCCTTAATTTTAAATCATTTCCAAAATTTTGTTACAGCAAATTTTGATAACATAAAATCCGTATTTTCATGCCAGTACCAAAGTGCAGGCTACTGGGCTGTTGATACCCTCTGGGACTATCAGTCCACCAGCAGAGGCATCGACCCAGTGGTAGTAATAACATAAACGGTACCAATTTTTCTGCACCAGATGCGCATTTCGACAATCAATGTCTTTTCAGTGATGCTAGAGGCCAAAATGTTTGAAAATCCAAAGCTTATTAAAAATATGAAGAGCTATAAACAAAAAAGGACCAAAAAGTACAGCGAAAGCTGGGCAAGGAATCAGAGCTTTGCATGAGGGAGATACACTCCTTAATTTTAAATCATTTCCAAAATTTTGTTACAGCAAATTTTGATAACATAAAATCCGTATTTTCATGCCAGTACCTAAGAACAGGCTACTGGGATGGTGATATCCTCGGGGACTATCAGTCCACCAGCAGAGGCATCGACCATTGGTAGTTATAATATAAACGGTACCAATTTTTCAATACCAATAAAAGTATACTTTTCGACACACCTCTTATCGTCTCCATTTTCGAACTGTATTTTCTAGTTCATGCATCATCTATAAGCATAGCTTTCACTTGTACATTGGGTATGTGAAGTGAGATCTGTATTTTCATAGAAAATATTATAGCAGTATGACAGTGCAATTCATCATTGTTGATATTATCAATTACCGCTGATGTTGTGTTTTCGAATTGGTTTAAGATCTATACTTGAACAGTTCATCAGATTTTAGAAATGCCCGTTTACTAACTCCATTTATGAAATCAAGCTACAGCCTTTTTACCTGATTGATTTATAAACGCGTTGTGTATCAGTAGACGTAGTAACGATATTGAATTAGGAGAAACAAAGATCCATAATTGTTTAAGTATCCTGTAAGTACACTTTTTTCTAACTATTTCTTACTATCTTAGCTTTCAAATAATTCTGCTTTTACAAAATTTTGAAAGTTATTTCAAATTAAGGAATACATCATCTTCAGACAAAGCTTTAATTCTTTGCCATACTTTTGCTATCCTTTTTGTTCAAAAGTGTACTGTTTTATTTTAATGTTGATTTATTTATTTTTTTATAAAGGATATCGTTTTCATTATACACCCTTGCATTCTTTAGGTTATCTAAATTTTCAATCAAATTTTTTATCAGATATCGTTAAATGATTTGGTGTCAGGAGTGTTATTGAGGGAAGTGATGCACTTCTAATTTAATTTTTTTCACTTGAAGCCTCCTCGGACTTTCTTGGTGTAGGAGAAGGCGTTGGTGTGTGTTTTGTATAAGGTAAAGTGGAAACAGTGTAGTACTTGCAAGAAAACAATTTATTAACTGCTGCTTGTTCAGCAACAATAACAAAATGTTTTTATCATTTCATATAAATAAATACAAATAAAATTTCTTGGAAAAAATATATTTCAAATTGTTCATAACAAATAGGAATCGATTTTGGATCATTTTTCAACATGTATATTTGATAGTGAACGATAGTACTGTCGACAGATGTTGATTCAATACGCATCAACAAAGTTCGTATCCAACACACTTACGACTGACAAAATAAGAATATTCTGCATAATCAGTTATGTATCTTTTAATTTTGTTTTGCGTATTAACTTTTAGTGCCATTGTACATAATGAAAATGTTAAGAGGGAATCTTCTGGAAATAGTTTGCTGTGGATAATTGCCAAACAATTAGACCGACTAGAAAGCAAACTCCAGGACATGCAGAAACAATACAACAGCAGGGATGCGGAAATGGAAACGATGAAGAAAAAAATACAGTGACAAAGTAAAGGGCGCCATGGTACGTTTAGAAGAATTATTGACAAGTTTTTCAATATATGTATTTTGTAACCACATTGTACAACCGGTGTTTGTCACCGATTTATGAAGGAAGTATACTCAAATGTCTAATTTTCCCTGATTGCGGTTTAGTAATAAGATACAATTTACAATTAGTTTAAAATGAGTAGATGTAGTATGAACACTGACTTTTTTCACAGTCTTTTTCGTTATTTTATCGGTCTTTTTTTATTATCACTATTTCAAAACTTTTTTGCCATTGCTCTTTAGTACTTTTCGAGTTTCCCTCGCATTTCGATGAAGGGATTGTTAATATAAAAGTACAAAAATAAATTAATTATATTGAAATTTCCTGAACATATTTGTATTCGTGACTGTAAATGATTTTGTTTTATGCCCATTGCACTCAATTTTTGAATTCATTATATCCATGCATGATTTGTGCTAGTTCAATAAAAATAGTGTCAATTGACCAATTGACCAAATAATTCAAACTCTAACATTTTCGAGAATTTCATGTACATGGGAATCACGATTTTTTACAGAGTCATCGAATTACAAATTCTCTTAATGAATGCATGCAGCCTTTTCCAAAACAACGAAATTAAATATCCACGAAAGATTTCCTCAATCCACGAAAATTTATCGACACGAAAATAGATGAATCCACAGTACTAGATTGACAATCATACCACATCGCCTTACTTTATAAAGGAAAGTGTTTTCGATCACAGGGTCTAGCGAAAACGAAAAGAAAAAAAATTTAATAACTATCTTCCATATAAAAAGAATTGATGGAAACAATGCAAAAATTATCCTAAAATATTGTTACGATGAAAAGTCGCCTGACCGCAAGCTAATATGTGTCCATTTGCAATGGTGAAACGTTTACTTTGTTGAATTATTTTATTAGTGTATGCAGTATTTTTCATGCATTGAGAAATACAGTTTCCCCCCGCTAGTTTATATTGATTTAGTGTTAATTTGTTTTATGTTGCATCGTACTAATATCTATGTTTTGTTATTGACAGACATCAGACCAGCCTTCAGTGCTCACTTCAAAAGCAGTGGCTTTAAATTCTTAAGAAGAGGCCAGATATTAATATTTGACAAGGTCCAATTCAACGTCGGAGGAGGGTACAACCCATGGACAGGGTATTTTACAGTTCCAAGACCCGGGCTATACATTGTATCATGCAAAGTAAGATCCTATAGTAACAAAAATCTACACGTTTGGCTTAAGAAGAACAATCACCGGGTCACGTTGGGATATGGAAACAACTATAATGAAGGCAGCTTCAGCATCCCTGTACAGGTAGCAAAAGGAGATAAACTTGTCATAGAACATGGTACAGGCTCTTATGTTGTGGGCGAATCTGTACAGGGTACTATTGTTTCATTCTTCTCAGCCGTGTTTATATCGGACTAGCAACAAACAAATATCTCTATGAATTTACAAAATTGATCAAAAGAAAGATTTTCTGTCAACTAAGCCTTCAAGTTTAAACAACAATAAAAAACATACATGAATTTGTTTGTTCTGCCTTTTAAAGAAGATATAAAAATCAATTCATTTCAATGTGTTCGTATTTGTACTATTTTGATAGGCCCGATGTTAAGTGCGTCTTTTTTTTATATATATATATAATCAGCACTTTCCCGATGACATTATCCGCCCAGTAGCATAATATGCATGAATTTTCGAAGATTCGCCGCTATCTTTAACATTTGTACTAGATTTGGATATTCATTTTTTGGCCTCGAACATCACTGACGATATATTGATTTGGTGGGATTCGTCTTGCTCAGTCTAGTTTTCTATGTTGTGTTTTGTGGACTATTGTTTACCTATTTGTTATTTCATTTTTAGCTATGGATTTGTCAGCTTGTTTTCGACTTATGAGTTTCGATGTCCCTTTTGTTATCTTTCGCCTCTCTTTTAATGTTATATCTGACTCTGCAATATAAAGTTTATATGTCTATAATGTGACTCTTTAATATGGAAGGGTTTTATCTTATTGTTAAAGGCCGTACGGTGACCTATAGTTGCTGACATCTACATCATTTTTTTTCTTTTGTAGATAGTTGTTTCATTTGCATTTACATCACATCTTCTTATTTTTATACTATAGAAATCGTACATTAAGATATAATTCCGCGTATAAATAGTGCACTTAATATGACCGTTAAAAGTCCTAAAACTATTGGACGACAAACTAGAAAGATTTGACATTCGAAAGTGAACCTTATATTCTAGCAACAGAGTTAAGTGTGTAGTTATTTGTTTCAAGCATACAAAAGCTTGTTTGTCAAATGAAAAAAATCACTTCAATCGAACATAGTTGTCGAATTGTATCTCACATTCAATATTTATTATTGTGTAAAGTTTTCAGTCAATTGATCGAAGCAAACTCAAGTATATAAGTGTTCAACATGCGATGTTTTGTTATTTTATCTGACAGATAACATCCAGTAATTCAGAAACAAAATATTAGAAGAAATTCAAAATGGAAAATGATCTTTGTTTTATCAATGGTGTTAAGTTTTGTGGAAGCCAATCAAATAAAAATAAAATAAAGAATGGAAATGGGGAATGTGTCCAAGAGACAACTACCCGACGAAAGAGGACAAAACAACCGAAGGCCACCAATGGGTCTTCAACACAGCGAGAAAATCGCGCACCCGGAGGCGGACTTTAGCTGGCCTTTAAACAAAAATGTGGACGAGTTTAGTGAAAATTGACGTCATTCTAAACTCCTAAACACATAAATGAACTAAAATTAAAAAACATACAAGATTAACAAAGGCCAGAGGCTCCCGACTTGGGACAGGCGCAAAAATGCGGCAGGGTTAAACATATTTAGTGAGATCTCAACCCTCCCCCTATACCTTTAGCCAATTTAGATTAAACAGACACACAACACTACGCACAGTAAAAGAAGTCCGAGTCCGAGTCCGATGTAAGAATAGGTAACAAAAGAAACAAAGCAAAATGACAATGATACATAAATTGACAAAGCACTACTAGCAGATACTGACACGCCAGCTCCAGACCTTAATTAAACTGATTGAAAGATTTTGTCTTCATCATATGAAAATCAAGCACAATACCTCCCGTTAGGGGTTTAGTATCATACCATCATATAATATATGAGAAAAACATAACACGTATCATGCCAACAACTGGTTTTAGAATAAATGTGTTTATTTCCGATGCAAAGACCCTATGAGGAAATCAATATTAATACCAAAATATACCATCTTTAATGACCTTACAACAGTATCGTAACTGTATCCCTTCTTAATAAGTCGGTTTAAAGGTTTGGTTAACTTTTGAGGTGAATGCCGACATTTTTGTGCTTTGTAAAGAATATTACCATAAAAGATTGGATGTGAAATACCTGAACGTATAAGATGTCTGCATGTTGATTTATATTTACGAATGATGTCTTTGTATCGATGATAAAATTTAGTAAATATTTTGACTAGTTTGTGATATCAAAAACCCTGGTGTAATGATTTTTCAGTAAAACAGAGATTTCTTTTGTTCGAAATCGAAAACGTTTTACATACACGAGCGAATCAAGTTGAGATATATAAACACCATATGATGGCGACAAGGGAACGTCACCAACTGAAAAATGGAAAATTAACATTAAGAAACGATAAATCATCTCTTTTATCATAAATTTTGGTATTAAGCTTCCCGTTAAAGTTATAGATATACGATCCAGGCAAGGGCAGTGTTCATTGTAGCATACTTTATTTTTGAAATATTAAAACTCAACTAAATATATATTGCTACCAACAGTAACACATATTTATATGGCATTGTTTATAAAAGAGAGGCGAGAGATACCAGAGGGACATTCAAACTTCTAAGACGAAAACAAGCTAATAAAGTTTCCATTAGAACTTCTGTTTGGTGGAACAAATATATATTTTGACATGTGTCGGGACAGACGTAAACATATAAAATACCATAACACGATTAATCAAAAACGTATCTAAATCGATATTGTTTTAATAAAGCATTAACAATATACAGTGTTTAAATAAATAAATGGTTTCATTTGTACACGCTAAGTTCAAATGTAGAACTAACGGTTACTAGTATCGTCTTACTTGATTGCTTATTTATACCACACGAATGATCTTCCTTTGTTTCATGCTTACCATTAAACAACCACAAAAACACACGGAGGTCTTGTATATATATGATCTGAATATATTTGAAACCTATAAAGGCAATAGTAGTATACCGCTGTTTAGTAGTCATAAATCGATTCAACTGAAACAAATCCGGGTCACAAACCAAAACAGAGAGAAACATATCAACTGTAAGAGGACAAAAACCGAAACAACAGAAACACTCAACTGCTACATACATAGAAACGGACTATTTGCTAACAACTGCCATATTCCTGACTTGGTACAGGACATTTTAAGAAAAGAATGGTAGGTTGAACCTGGTTTTATGGCTAGCCAAACCTTCCGCTTATATCTCAATGTTAAAAATACCGCTAAAATGACACCATTACTTGACAGGAATACAGTACAAATAGATGCTAGAACACTTAGGACAGACAAATACATAAATAAATAGTATAATGGTACATTTCCACATGTAAACCACAGAATAACAACGAACACATAAAATTAATTTACGACAGTCATGGGGCGACCTCGTCATAACATTAATGGTAAAATAGCTTGAAATCTGTTCATATACCTATCAACAATAAATATATTCTTAATCAGCAAGACAACACCTATATGTGTTTGACTACATTTTGACAGATAATGAATCATGTCTAGCTTTTGTGTAAACACCAACTTTTTATCTAATGGAAGAAATATTTCTGCTATTAAAATACAGTCTCTGTAATCATTTTGAAGGTACACTGTAGGAACAAAAGGCAATTGTGAGCGTTTTCCTTCAATTTGGCGTAAATCGTCTGTTGTCGTCGTCCGTAAAGTTTCATAAAAATCATCTCCTTTGAAACTTTTAGGCCAAATTAAATCAAACTTAATTTAACTATTTTTTCATCTTTAGCCGATTATTTTGAATACGATTATACATGTATATGGATGTAAATTTAAAAAAAAAACAGTCAGTCGACTTCCTATTGAAGATATTATCTTTTTAAAACAACTATAGATAGATAGAAACTTTTTAAAAAAATATACGCATGGAAAGAACTACAAATAGGTCCGAATAGATGATGATATTGTCATCTGTCTTCTCGTTTGAATTTTTGCCCTTAGATTTGTAACCTTAACATAAAATGTTATCCGCAAAGTAAAATCAACAATAAAGAAATTTTAGTCATTGATTAAATTCTAGTCTACAATTCTAGAAAGTATTCATTGTTGAAGATGCACAAATACATAGGTGAGCGACATATGTTCTTTAGAGCCTCTAGTTTTGTGTGCAACATTTATTAAGGCGGAATATTATTAAAATATTTTTCTTATAGCCGTTAGTTTGGTTCAAATAAGGGCAACAGTAGTATACCGCTGTTTAAAAGTCATAAATCGATAGAGAGAAAACAAATCCGGGTTACAAACTAAAACCGAGGGAAATACATCATCTATAAGAGGAAAACAACGAAACAACAGAAACACTGAAGTGCTATAAAAAAAACAAACGACAATGTAACATACATAGAAACGAACTATTAGATAACAACTGCCATATTCCTGACTTGGTACAGGACATTTTAAGAAAAATGGTGGGTTGAACCTGGTTTTGTGGCTAGCCAAACATCACGCTTTATTGCAATGTTAAATATACCGCTAAAATGACAACATTACATGACAGGAATACAGTACAAATAAATGCAAGAACACTCAAAACTGAGAAATACATAAATAAATAATTTTCGGTACTTAAAAGACCAGACGACGTAAATGGTAAACCACAATCTAAGACGTGGTAAAAATGTCCTTAGTTAGTTTAGACACAGACACATCGTATGGATCAACTAATTCGTTATGATGTCCATAAAATTGAGGAGTGTCATTTTTAATCTTTCCTCCTCATAACTTTGTTGGAGCAGTATCTGCGTAAGGAGCACACTCCTGTATCTGACGTCCGTATAGTGTGAACATGCACGAGCATAACGTATGAACTGAGATATGTAAACACCATACGATAGGGCAGAGGGTATGGTATGTCTACCTTGTCAAAATAAGCTAAAAAAAAACATTACAAAGTCAAAAATTCAACGCCTGTGCATCCATATTCATGCAACCTTTACTTTGACCCCATATTACGTATTTGCTTATCATGTTCAGTTTTTAAAAAGAGAAAAAAATGTCAAAATTGAAAAGTGTAAAAAGCTAGGTAGCCACCAGGAAATACAATTTCGTTGACTGCATTGTTAAAAAAAGACATTCATAAACAGGTAAACCGACGATTAAATCGTCAATCTTCGGAGGTCTACTCTATGGTTAATTTGATCGGGTCTATTATCAAATACGCACGACATTCTGATACATTAAAACACGTTCATGCATTGTTCATTGTTTCATTTCATTTCGGTTTATGTTTTTTTTTTTTTCTTTCTGTGATTTGGATAATCGTTTAAGTATGTTATAATGAAAAAGAGAATTTATGTGAAATCGGTGATCTTGAATTTGACAGATAATGCCACAGTCTAATTTTTGTGTTAACATAATGAAAAAGACAGCCATAATATTCAAACTAAGTAACAGTCTCTGAAATTATTTTCAAAATAGTATAGGAGCATGTTCATTGTATATCCATTTGCGTTGTTTTGTTCACTAGGCTCAACTTTATATCATCTACATGTTCTAAGTAAACAGTAAAAAATTAAATTGAAACAAAACATTAAACTTTCACTTTTCTATAAGGTCACCAAAAATAAATATATAATTATTTCATAGAAAGAAACATATCAAGACAGTTAAAATATGTTTAATATAGATGAGTAAACTCTAGTAAATATATGACACCGCAAATTATTTCTGAAGTGTGTTGTAATTTTCAACACTACATTTATATATACAAAGTGATATCTTACATTTATCGATTTGTTGTCAGAAATTTCAAGTTTTGACATTTTTTAACAGAATCAAGAAAAAGAATCCACAATTTTTTACTATTTTAAAATTCTCTTTTTAAACCTTGGCATTTTTTTTTTATATATTTTTCTTTAGGAAAAGAAATTATATCGAAACACTTAAATTGCATCATAATATAAACAAGAGCCCAGGAATTGTATAATATGCTAAAATGCATAATTAACTCGTTCATTAGAAAAATAAAATGGATATATGTTTATATCTTTGATGGACCAAGAGGTGGTCAGATTGAAAAATATGTACTTTTATGACTTTTGAAATTCCTTTTCACAGGATTATCTCCCTTTGTACAATAGAAAATTAATATATATTTTGCATCATAGCTTGTAAATGTTCTTTGTTCCTTGTTATTTTGACTTACTGTGCTAAATATTATAGTGCTTTTGTAAAAACAAAAACACACTAACATTTCCAAATTATTTATAGATTGACATTCTAAATTCATTGATTCATTGAGAGAATATGTTAATTTATGCATTGTTTATGAGAATTCTAAAAAATATTAAAACTAGAGCCCATGAATTGTATAAGTTAATATGCATAATTAACTATATCAATAATAAATAATGCAGCTATGTTTATATTTTAAATGGACTAAAGGCTGGAAATTTTTTAAATACATGTATGTCCTTTTTATAAAAAGATTGTTTTACTGGATTATCTTCTTTGAATAATCCTCAAACTGTTTTTTTTTTCTAAACTTGTGTTCTAATGAGTAACTAACATTTTAACATATGCTTATTCAATAAATCATCTTTCTTTACCTTAATGATTCAAGGTGCAGAAATTTGTCATTTTCATACAAACATACTCTCTCCAACATGGATGTACTGGTTCCCAGTATATAGCAGTATATTCTTACTGGAACCATGGGAACCAGATGAAATATTTTTTATGGACCTCTTTTACAATGTTGTTTAAGCACACAAAGTTTCAAATCAAATCTGGTGAGCCCTAAACTTCGACTTTTCTATGTAAGACATGGTACAAAATTAATCATTATGTTTTACTGTTTCACAATACTATATATTGCAAGGGTCTGCATATAAAGGACATAAAGTATAAGCATGTTTTTTTATCTTCAATTCTAATTTTTACTTACAAAATCTCTCATTTACTGGTTAATTTTCATATCGACTTTATTCTATTTTCTATCTTACTTTCTTAAGTATAAGTCACATCAAAATTCTGCAAAACCATTTTTCAACTTAAGAGACAGATTTGGTTTAAATTATAACAAGTAACCATATCGTTGTTTTTAAATGTTATAATATTATAATTGAAACGGAATAAGAATTGATTTTAGATTATTTTCAACATGTATTGATGAAAGTGCTATCGACAGATGTTTTTTATGCATAGATCACGCAGTTTTGCCCGTAGACAGATACAGATTCAATATTTTAATAAACTCTCACCACTTCTATAACATAAAACATATACATACCTATCTTAACAATAGCGTATACTAAATCTAACAGTAAATAAATAAAAATATTAAAATGACATTGTATGATGATTATGATAAACTATTACAAGAATTAGAATCTATAACACATGATTTGTATACGGGTTTTTTCTAATTTTACTGTTAGTTTTAAAATAGCAGAAAAAATGAAGGGTCCGTTATCGACAAAAAAGCCATTCCTTAATTTTGCGTGAGTTGATTAGCTCTTGATTTTTCCTACATTTCACATTGATCCTTTTTTTTTTTTCTTTCAAAAACTATGAAAAATGAACAAGGATTTTATAAAATTTTCTAATCTGGCTCTTCTCTCATTTTTGAATTTTGTTAGATGTTCGTAATCCGGTTTTTCTCCATGTAGTATCATTAAACTTTGGCTGCTAAACCTTACTTTTCTTGTCAGAATTTTATAACATAAATCAAGAGAGAACAACTCATGCAAAATTTAGGAATGGCTTATTTTTCGATAACGGACCCTTCATTTTTTTCTGTTATTTTGTTACGCTATCTATATACTATCAATATATTAATCTTTTGAAAAGCTTGTTATATTGAAACAGAGAAGCGAACATCCTTAATATCATTATTTCAAACTATAAAGATATTTTTATCCATTTACATCGTCAGCTATATATAAATAAGAAAATTTGTGTATATATATATTAAGACAGGTTTAAGAATCTAACTGATAGGGTTCTTCATTTTTAAATAAAATGGGATTTTTTTTTTCAGTAGAAACATATAAACTTGATCATTGTGCTTTAAAGCACACTATACAGTATATTTCGAAGGTTTCCATATAAATGACATAGAGTAAACCATATTGTTATCTTCAATTTCATTTGTATACACAAAACAAGATTGTTAGCTACTAGGTATATCCTCATATCGCATCATTTCTTTTTAAAGTTACATAACGCCACATTTCAAAAGATCCTGCAATAATTCTGATGATTTTCCAAATTATACAGTGTCATCCGCAAAAAGAATAAGATATATCAGAATATTATTCACGGTAAAGGTATCGTTCCGCATTTCAATATGTATGTCCTCAATTAAGTCATTGATGAAGTATTAAAACAAAACGACAAAAAAGGCAACAAGGGTTCCCTAGTTTACCCCCATCAAAATTATCAAACGATTCAGATAAAATTTTACCTGATCTTATAACTTTATTTCTTGGAAACTGACAGGTTTTCAAAGTTATCACGCAATAATCAACTACCGAAAATATTTAAGTTAAAAAAAACGTAAAGTCACAGAATATATAATTTTTGTCATTTAAAATGCAAAAAAGGTCTATATTGCTAGGAAATTCGCCAAAACTATTTTATTTAAAATCGACAACATTACGTTCTGGCAAAAAGTAGTAAATTCCTAGTTTTTAATCTTCTATTTTGGTGAATTGCCTATTGTCACAGAATCAAAAAAAAGATACTGAACAAATTGACTATTCAAATCACATTTGGATTGTATATATTTTGGACATAATCGTATCAAAGAAATTATGGATGTGTAACGAACACGCAGAGTTTTCCAGCGGCAGATGAATAACACGCATACAAAACCAATTATCGTGTTCATTTACGGTTTTTTTTTTTTTTTTTTTTTTTTTCAGAAAATGACATCTTTCAAATTTCATTTGTTGATGCGATCACTTTGAATACATTAAACTGGGAAAGATATCGTTATTAACTAACATTCATACAGGATTCATTTACATGTAACAATTGTCGGTTCTTTCCGTACCATCTGATATCCATTTATGTTTTTGATATTTCCACAATCAAGATAGATTTCCGTAAGATCTTTTATATACAGACCTAGTTTCTTTTCAAACATAAAGCTAGAAAACTATTTCAACGGTGATGGAGTGTTTTATGGTTCAATGACCACAATTTAGGATAATAGCTGCTGAAATCAAGGTCAGTTACACTCTATTAGTGCTAATTAATCAAAACAATACAAAATGGCTTCCAATACATTTGATTTTTATCAAAAATATACTGATATCTTGTTGTTATTTAATAGCATAAAATGTAAAATCTGGACAGGGCCACTCAGAGAAAAAATATTATATTTTAGGAATGTGGCATACCAAAATAGAAAAAGGACATAACTAAATGTTGCACGTTTGGCAAAAAATGTAACCGTTGAAAATTATTGACCTTGAAAGAAATTTAGATGCTTTGCAACTCTGTCATAATGATTTGTGTGTCAATGCTGGCCATATAATTTTTGAGCCCATGATTAACATAATCACCGTGATATATGTGTTACTTCACAAAATGCACCACTCCTGTGCTGCATGGCACAACATATCCTAACTGCATGCTTATCTTAAACATTGTGTTTTTTTTAATTCTAAAATTGAAGTCTCTCACCCACTTACTCCTTAGTCGACGTCACTGAAACAAACATGCATGTTTATAAACCTTAAGAACAAACATTTACGGCTTGTTTCTCAAGAAGATGGGGAATAACTCTTGTTGTTAACAAATGTATTTTTAGCTGTTTCAAGACATTATGACAAAAAACCCTACTAAAAGAAATATTCATTATAAAAAGCAGAGGCAAATCATACAAAAACTACAAAATTACAGAATTAGGATATCAAAAGTAGAATAAAATGCTAACAGAACTGAAATAATTGCAAATAGAAGTACACATGGACAAGATTTTATTTTATTTCATTGTATGTTGTACCAATGTATGTGTGCATGTACAAAAAGGTACTAAATATATATAGATAGGAAATATAAATTTGTATGTAATACATATGTTTTATTTTGCATGTATGATGCTTTGTGTGGTATGTTTCAATGTATTAGACCTTTATCCGATTTTCAAAACAGTTAGAATGAAACAAACTCTTTATTATAACAATACAAGTAATTCAAAACAATATGAACATGCATATAAATGAAAGATATTTTAATTCATCATCAAAATAATTGATATAATATTTGTCATATAACTTAAAGGAGTTATTTCCTTTCAGAACGACAGGTCATTCTTTTGAGGATTCAACCTGGACCTGAACCTGCTTGCTATACTATTTATATTGTAAGTGGACAGTGATTTCTAAATATTAACATGCATCTAGATTAATTAGTGAGTTTTATTTCACATTAAAAATGAGCCGAATGTGATAGATAAAATAAGATACAATTCCTTGAAATCTTTGCAGAAAATAATATTTTTTGACGGTATATAAGCTTCACTATCTTTCAGGGTTGGCCAATTGACGGGGAAACGAATCACACTAGCCACACCGGAAATCGTAATACACATGTGTAAGTGTTTCAGCTTCAAAATGAGCCATCAAACATATCCAAGTTTACGATATGGACTGAGCTACAGACGAAAATGTTACCATTACCTCCTAATGGAAAACAATTACGCATACTGACCCACATGAAACGGCAATGTAACGTTGCTTGTACGGAATTTTGTGAAGCGTTTTGCCTTTATATTCATTTCTGTCATACCTTCCATGTATGTTATGTAAATTTTCGGTAAAATTGTTCAGTCATGTTTGCGAAAAGGTTAAACAATGCAGTGTCAGAAGATGATTTAATGAGAGAAACGATGCATTTTTCATTATAATTTTTTCACTTGAATTCAAGTCGGATTCTGACAAACATCGTTTTCTTGGTGTCGGAGAAGGCACCGATGTAGGTTTGGTATATAGCAAGAGGAGTAAACATTGAATAAAGTGAAAGAGAGAAACATTTATTTTCTGCTGCATGTTCAGCCACCGCAAAAAAATGTTTTCATATTTTTAAATAAATAAATATAAATACAATTTCTTGAAATAAACATCTGTTTTTAAATGTTATTATGTCCAAGTTGGAACAAAATAGGAATCGATTTTAGATGATATTTTAACTTTATAGATGATAGTACTGTTGGCAGAAATTAATTTCGTACAAATCACACAGTTCGTTCTAACTCTAAATACTGACAAAATTATAAAACTCTGCATAACCAGTTATGTTTCTTTTTATCTTGCTTTATGTATTAAGTTTTGGTTTTATTGTACCTATGAAAAGGTTAAGCGGGTATCCTCTGGAAATAATTTTCTGCGTATTATTGCCAGACGATTAGATCAAGTTGAAAACAAAGTCCAGTGCATAAACAGTACAACAGAAGGGATATGGAAATTTAAACGATGACAGAAACAATACAGCGACAAAGCAAAGAGCTTCATGGCATCAAGTAATTGAAAGAATAAAAGACATCTACATGTAGTTATCAGTGTTTGTCTCCTTTTTGAGAAGAAAATAGACATATTTTCCTTAATTGCGATTTAGAGACTAGATACTGTTAATATAAAATGAGTAGATGGGGAATGAACACTGCATTTCAGTTTTCATCAATTGATTTTTTGCAGAGAAACTATCGGGTCTTTTTTGTTCTTATTAAAGATTGTAGCTAAATGAATGAAAAAGTTTCCCTTTACTTTCCATTTGTTAATATTTTAACATTTTTTTAAATTAAGCATGTGATTATAACTATCAGCACTGAAACAATTGAAACAATGGAATATTTTATACCAGGTACGAACTACCTTAAACATTGAACGAACCATATTAAAAACTGTACGAACCATATCAACAATTGTACGAAACAATTCAAGCAATGTAAGGGCATTGTCGCCTTTTTTGTGATGTCACATAAGGGACATCCGAGTAAAGGAAGTAAATTACATCAGAAATGAATTTTGACCAATGGATATCAAGCAAACAACATGTCTATAACAACAACAAAAGTCAACCGATCGCGAAAAGTATATATATCGGCTACAGATAAAGGACATAAACATCTAATACCAAGTTATAAATAATAACGAATATAAAGGAAAAGAGGTGATATTCTGTTTTTATTCATGACAATATTACAAAACATATAGCGCAGAAATAACCGGTTTCTTTCACTTTTGATCATCTCAAAATACCAATAATATATATTTATGTTTATAAGATTTCCAATATTCTTAGATTTTTATTTTCTGTTCTTCTTAATTATCTCTATTGCAAAAAGAGATTGTTTATACCTCTTTTGTGTTTTTTTTCCTCGCCTTTCGACGAACGGAATTGTAACCGCAAAATTGTTCATTTTGAAATTTTCACAATTGTATTTGTATTATAAACAGTAAAAAGTTTTATTTTAATTCCATTGAACTAAATTTTTTAATTCATTATATGCATATAAACTTCGTGACATTTAAACAAAAAAACAAAAACAGTATTTTTTTAACATTTTGTCTTTAATAGCTTACTATAAAGTATGGGTTTTGCTGTATATGTGATATGCTGTACAATGACGTATAGTTGCTTAACTTAGTTTCGTTTGCTCAATTGAAGTTAATAACTTTTTTGACAATCATACCCAATCTCCTTATAATTACTTTATATAGCAAAGCGCTTTCGATGTCAGGTTCAATAAAAAAAAAAAACAGATCCTACATTCCTTAAGTGTGTTCCATATAAATCAATTGATTGAGTTAATGCAAAATGATCCTGAATTTTTGTTCCAGTTTGACATTGGGAAGTCACCTATCCACACACTAGTGTGTGTTCAGTGACGTTAGTGAGTTTTAAAAAAAGGCATTGGACACCTTCGAACATTATGAAACGTTTACTTTGTCGAATTCATTTGTCCAAATGTCACAAAATTAATGTCTAAAGTATGTACCATGCAATGAGAAATGAACAATTTCTTTTTTCCGACTAGTAATACTTTCAAACCTTCTTTGATTTTCAAACTATTTTCTTTTGTTCCAGATTTTCAAGTCCATTAATGACAATACAGGATTCATTACTGTCTAAATGTCTAAACATTTGAATTTTCTGATAACATTTGTAACAAAGATTTAAACAAGCTTCACAAATCTTTCAATACATATATAGCTGTTTGTACGTTATTCTACGTAGAGTAAAGGTAGAGTTTTTTACAAGTACGGTCAAATTATTTTGTTTGGACAGTTTTATGACACTTTCATTTTACTATTTAAGCATATGACTTCTAAATGGTTTCTACCTTGTCTTTATCTTCCCTTACTACAGTCGTTGTTTGTCTTTTTGATTCGAAAACTTCATCTTTCACTGTACTGCTTATAACCGTATTGAATTTTAATATCGTGTGTTTTCCACAATCTCTTCTTTGTCACTTTTCTTTTCTCTTGAAAGATACGGCGATGTTGTATGACTTCCAATGAGACTACTTACCACTAGGGATCAATTAAAGTGTAATTTGGCCTTAAGTGCACCGTTCGGCATTCAACAAGGAGAAAATCACATACCGCACAGCCTACCATAATCTTTTCATTAGTCTACTACATAGGTTATTTGAATTCCAGTCCCATTGCTTATAAATTTTTCAAGAGTGTTGGTGCAGTGTCATACAAAGTATATGAGGGCTACAACGCCCTTTTTATGTTCTTATTTTCACTTGCTGCCCCATCGGACTCTGACAAATGTCGTGTTCTTTGTGTTAGTGTAGGTATTGGTGTAAGTTTGAGTGTAATATTAAAGTCACATGATGTTTAGTATTGTTTTAAAGTTGAATATGTTTTATATACTTGAATGACTAAGTTTTACTATAAAACATAATTTATGTACATGAACTTTCTTGTAAAAGAAAACCCTTTATCTTATCAGAATAAATGTACTGCTATTAAATTATTGTCTTCCCGTACTCTAATTCTCCGATAGCTTTTCCGTATGCAGTGACCTTAACCACGAGACCTCTCGTGAGTACTAAGGTAACTGCACCGCGCAAGTGCGAGGGAACATCGTGATGATAGGAAACGGTAAACAAACGTGGAATAAGTTAGACAGTGTAAAATGAATATGAAAGTAAATTTTAATACACCAAATCATTTAACATGTTTAACATCTGTTATGATAAAGTTTAATTAACAAATAAAAACGCATGAAAATTATAAAAAAATATATAATCGCTCGAATGCAGGTCTATCGTTTCACTTATTTTTCACGTCCTCCGCATGATTCTGTGTTGATTGTTAATTATGGTCATATTCGGTAAACTTCGACAATAAAACACGAAAGTTAATTAGCAGGGAAATATTTTGATGAATGAAATATTTTTTGTCGATTATATGTTTTGGATTCGTAATAATTATAAAAAAAATCGTTCACAGAGGACTTAGTTGAGTATATATACATAACTTGGTTCAATCATTTCCTTAACATTATAATTTCAAGAACCTCGTTTCATATGACACCACGTTGAAAAGATTCAATTAATTAATTTTAAAAGATATATATAATTACAAAGTCTTGTTCTTATTACATTATATGAAAAAGTACAAATGAAATTTCTTAGTACTAAAAATGTTTTTGAATGTGATAATATCGTAGTTGAAACAAAATAGGAATTGATTTTCGATTATTTTACAACATATATAGAGGATAGTACTGTCGACAGATACTAATTTTTCAACAACCATCACGCAGTTCTGTCCTTAGCAAATGTGCGTGGCGTCCGTTTGGCTTTGCAGGATGAATAAATATGAAGTTACGTCTAATATAAATAGGGACGATAAATCTGTTGTTTCGTGTAGAGAAAGCACCACGCTCTCTGCACTTTAAGAACCAACGCAACAACTCTTTTAGGGGTCCGTGGGTGGCCTGTTAAAAGGAAAAAATATCTGTCCTTATCCAATTTATATACACATTTTTTCAGATGGCTGTCCAAATGTTTCTCCTTCATCCCGATCGATTCATATTACAGGACATACCTATTGTATCTATTTATACTTTGTTCTCGTCCTTACCATCCTTGAACTATTTATCAATGGACACGAAGCAAACAGCATACAATAACTCAATCATCCTGGTAAAAATATTAAAGGAGATGTATACAGATATAGGACAGCAATGTAACAACAAAAACGAAATAGAAATTAAAACATTTAGGCATGTCATTCCCCCGTAGCCACAACCCGCCTTCTGCATCCAACAATGGTAGCCTTATTGAACACTTAATACACTTATTTAAATATGAAACTGCTTTTTGTTAACATGATTTGGTCAAATAGTACATGGCAGTAAACAAATTCAAATCATTTGCAAATTTAGTTTTTTAATGTGTTGTGCAAACTATTAAAGTTTCCCGTATTTTCATGTGAAAAACAAGGTTTTGATGTACAATTAAATACGCTATAAAATACGTTAGTCTTTATATCCTTTTGACTCATTTTAAGTATGACTTGTGCTGCAATAGCCATATTACTACGTTTTACAGTGTTTTATTCTACATTGGAATATTGGCAGAGAAACTGTATACATTCATCATGTTCATGAACATCAGGGAGATGCTTGGGGTCAAAGGTCAAGCATGAAAATAAAAACTCGTGTCTTATTATATCATGCATATTTCCACCACATAAACATTTCAAATAATAATTCTTTTTTTGTGTATTTATTTCATTTAAAAAAATCCCACAGATTCCATACTTATATGTCTTTGAGGTTTTTCTGCCGTTTATCAATTGGCTGCTAATTTTTTGTTTTGTATTGATAGTATTTTTCAGTACTGGAGCGTACAGAAAGCTGAATGCTTGCTATTATCTGCAGTATTGATTCTAGTAGCAATGTTGAACTACTCGTTTACATATTCAGCGGATCCAAAGTTTTGATAGAACAGGTCCTGTTGAATGCTCATATCGAGCTTGTATTTGTGCTTTCCAGATTAAAACTTTAGTTGCGATTTGATCGATTTTGCTGTTGAAGTTTGGTGTATTATTTGTCAGCTCAATATATTTTCCAATTTTTGTAGTTAGATCACAGGTACGTATCCATAAAAAAGATAATAGCCTTTTCCTTTTTGGTAAGTATTCGTTGAGTGTTGACCAGAAAAATTGGTTGTCGGCTGTTGAAAGGCCAGGTTTGGAGATAATATTTAGATCCAGAAACTACTCCGTTGAGATTTCTTGGTGAAAATAGTACCATTTACTGTCAGATATAAGTATAGCTTTCTTTTTGCTGGTTTTATTTCTAGCATCACCTAATTTGAACAAGTTGTTTCTGAGTTTCACGTATGACGGATGTCAAGTTGGTTCAATTTTTAACATTCAACATTAAACATTCAAATTCTTTTATTTTTTTTTTATTTTTTTGTCAATTTTGTTTTTTTTTTTCAGCATTCATTTTCAACATTCAAGATTCGATTTCAACATTCAACATTCAAATTTTTTTCAACATTCGTTTTCAACACTCAACATTCGTTTCTCAACATTCAACATTCGATTTTCAACATTCAACATTCGATTTTCAAGATATAGCATTAGTTTCCAACATTCAACAGTCATTTTCAACATTCAACAACCGTTTTTCAACATTCAATATTCGTTTTCAATATTCAACATTCGTTTTCAACATTCGGTTTTCAACATTCAACATTCGATTTCAATATTCAACATTCGTTTTAAACATTCGGTTTTCAACATTCAACATTCGTTTTCAATATTCAACATTCGTTTTCAACATTCGACATTCGATTTCAACATTCAACAAGCGTTTTCGATTTTCAAAATTCAACATTCGTTTTTAATATTCAATATTCAACATTCAACATTCAACATTTTTTTTTTTTGTTACACATTTTTTTTCATTTTTTTTTTTTTTTTTTCAACATTCATTTTAAACATTTGATTTCAGCATTCAACATTCGAATTTGTTTGTTTGTTGAATATTGATAACGAAGGTTGAATGTTGAAAACGAATGTTGTATGTTGAAAATGAATGTTGAATGTTAAAAATGAATATTAAAGGTTGAAAATCGAATGTTGAATGTCGGGAAACGAATGTTGAATGTTGAAATCGAATGTTGAAAAATAAAATTAAAAAAAAAATATTCAATAAAAAAAAAATTGAAATTTTGAATGTTGAATGTTGAAAATAAATGTTAAAAAAAAAATGTTTAACAAAAAAAAAATTTGGATGTTGAATGTTGAATGTTGAATATTGAACCAACTTGACATCCGTTTACGTATGACATATGTTTACTTTATATTGTACATTTGGTTGGGTTTTTCTGCACGGGAAAATATATCGGAATCCAGGTTTGGAGTTTCACCAACAGTGAAAAGGGCTCAAGAAGGATAAATATTTAAAAATAAGTTTGAAAAATTAAATATGTTCAAGTATTTTATACAAAGCAAGACATAGGAATTGATACAAATGGGATTGGTAAACTCAAAACACTTTTAAAATGCGAATCTTTCTCTTTTCTATTTCGCACGTCTTCTCCTCTCGTCAAATACATTCACACTCATCATTGTAGCCACCATGCATTGCAACTCACTCAGTGGCTTGGCCGGTCAATTGCCCAGGTAAAAAATGGCCTTATTTGTGAACAAACACTGATACATGTATTGGCGAGAGCAAACGTATGGAGGTCCTCTATGATCCTATAACAGATCCCATTCACCTGTTAACTAGGGTGTCAGTTATTGAACTCAGTTGGGGCAAGTTGAACTAAAGGATCTCTTAACATGTTTTTTTTACACGGGAGACGGTTAAGATTATGCAAAATATATTGGAGGGATTCCTTTATTCTCTTTTTTTTTCTCTTTCTTTTTTTTCTTTTTTTTTTTTTTGCTAGAAATAGTCGGACAACGACACACAATTGATAATTAAAAAAAATATTTGGATATGTTATCACCAAGAATATTTGATTGATTGTTGGTTGCTTAACGTCCAGTGGCAAATATTTCGTGCATATTCAGGACGAGAACAAGTTAACAATAAATACAATAGGTAGGGTCTGTAATAGGGGCTTCCGGGATTAAGGTCGGAGAAATTTAGATTGCCACGGGAAATGAGGGTATATTGGAAAGGAACAGAAATTTAGTCTTGCAACAGGTCACCTACGGACCCCTCAAAGAGTTGTTGCAAGGGTTCTAAACGTGCAAAGAGCGTGACACTCTTATTACACGAGGCATCGAATTTAACGTCCCCATTCTGACCGGACGTGGCTGCAAATTTGTACATCCAGCACAGCCAAACGGACGCCCCACAAGAGTTTTACTGCCGGTCGGAGGAAGACCAATGGTGACCATACTTCTATTCCGCAGTCACCCTTGGGGAATATAGTTAAGGTAAACGAAAAGTTTCTGTGCACATTGCATGACCAAAAGTAATAAAATGGTAGACGAATTGTTATGCAAAAACCTAAAATGTCAAGTTTATTTTTTTATTTGTAAAGAAATAAACAATGATATGTAAATATTTTATTTGGCCTTTTTAACTTATTTTTATTCGAGCGTCACTGATGAGTCTTTTGTAGACGAAACGCGCGTCTGGCGCAGACAAAATTTCAATCCTGGTATCTATGATGAGTTTATTTACTTACGTTAGCATACATTTAACAACGTAATACTTCTTACAAAATTTGCATCTTTTCCATTTTTATGTTCATTATGTACTGGTTTTAATGTTTCATATATTGCCTCGTATATAATGTTTGAATATCCTTATGGTATCTTTCACTTTTATAAACTTAAATAGTTCTAGAAAAACATTATGATCAAAGTAAAAGCAGTTGGTCTTAATACCGAATATCTAGAAGAGTTACAAAAGATACCAAAGGGACATTCATGTCATGATAAATATTCAAAATTTGTTCTATTTTACAATTTGTAACGGTTCTAGTGAAAAAATCCTTGTTAGTTGTAAAAGAGAGGCGAAAGATAAAAGAGGGGCATTCATGTTATGACAAATAATCTAAAACCGTTCTATCATTACACTTTGTAACGAGACTAATAAATATATATATATCAGTTGTAAATAGTGGCGAAAGATACTTAATGGACATTCAAACTCATAAGTCGAAACTAAACTTACAACACCATGGCAAATACAAAGACTAAAAGAAAACGACAGTATACAAAACACAACATATAAAACTAAAGACTGAGCAACACGAACCCTTCCAAAATCAGGGAGGTGTTCCGGAAGGGTAGGCAGATTCATCTACACATGTTGCATCCGTCGTGCTGCTCTTGTAAGTACAAACCAGATGACAAGTCTAATTCGGTAGTTCACATTCGGGAAGAAGGAGGACGGGATTATGGTTACGACGATTAAAACAGATATTCTTAACCTGTCACAAATAAATATTAACCTTCATAGAACCCCATTTTTTACAACGCAATTAGTCTATTTACCAGATTTGTAATAACATAAGCAACACGACGGGTGCCACATGTGGAGCAGGATCTGCTTACCCTTCCGGAGCACCTGAGATCACCCCCAGTTTTTGGTGGGGTTCGTGTTGCTTAGTCTTTAGTTTTCTATGTGTCATCTGTACTATTATTTGTCTGTTTGTCTTTTTATTTTTGGCCATGGCGTTGTCAGTTTGTTTTCGATCTATGAGTTTGACTGTCCCTCTGGTATCTTTCGTCCCTCTTTTGGAAATCCCAATATTTCTTTCACAAATTACCTGTAATGTTTTCTTTCTTTGATAAATTGTCAACGTCAAATTTAACATATACATATGCCCTTTTGTCATTTAACATATCATACCACATCGCCTTCCTTTATATAGGAAAGTGTTTTCGATCACAGGCTCTATTGCAAAAGACAGTGCCTAAATTTAATTACTATCTTCCATTTAAAAAGAATTGATGGAAACAATGCAAAAATTATCCTGAAATTTTATTACAATGAAAAGTCGCTTAACCGCAAGCTAAGGTGTTTTCATTTACTGTGGTGAGTTGAAAAAAAGGAATTGCGCACATTCTGAAACGTTTACTTTGTTGAATTGTTTTATTCATATATGCAGTATTTTCCATGCATTGAGAAATACAGTTCTCCCCCCCCCCCCCCCCTTTATTAGTTGATATGTGTTTTGTGTTAATGTATTCTATGTTTCGTTGTACTAATATCTGTGTTTTGTTATTAACAGAAATCAGACCAGCCTTCAATGCTCACATCAAAAGCAGTGACTTCAAATTGTTAAAAAGAGGCCAGATATTAATATTTGACAAGGTCCAATTCAACGTCGGAGGAGGGTACAACCCATGGACAGGATATTTAACATTTCCAGGAGCTGGGCTATACATTGTATCATGCAAAGTAAGATCCAATAGCAACAAAGGTCTACACGTTTAGAAGAACAATCACCGGGTCACGTTGGGATACGGAAACAACTATAATGAGGGCAGCTTCAGCATCCCTGTACAGGTAGCAAAAGGAGATAAACTTGTCATAGAACATGGTACAGGCTGTTGTGGGCGAATCTGTACAGGGTACTATCGTCTTATTCTTCTCAGCCTTGTTTATATCGGACTAACAACTAACACATATCTCCATGATGTTACAGAATTGATCAGAAAAAAGATTTTCTTTCAAATCAGCCTTCAAGTTAGACAAAATCAAATCATGGATGTTGGCGAATTTTTATTGTTAATTTAGTTAGTAGTGATTTGTTGACTTTTTTGCATAGAGTGTGTATTTTTTTACTTCGACTCTTTCATATAGGTCATATAGAGTTAATATTTCCGAACTGTAATACTCTTATGTGGAGTTTATATTACTGTACTATATTGTGACTTTTTCATATGGAGTATATGATTCGCAACTCTGGAATATGAATTCGGCTATGCTTAATATCTTTTTGGGGTATTATCAGATCTTTCACGAGGACATCATCCGTCCAGTAGCATAATTTGCATGAATGTACGATAAATAAAAGCCTCTGTTTGACATATTTTACCAGCTTATATCGATCAGTGCTGTTTTTTTGGGGGGAATGCATTTACACGTAGTTGTTGTAACATCTTAACTGACGTCATTTTGGAATTTTAGAGTTGTGCCAGTTCATATCTCTAATTACTATTTTCATTTTAGGCATGTCTTTGAGTCGTTTTTTGGAAATTTTAAAAAATTTATCAGCGTCTCTACATATGATGTTCGGATGAAACTGTTTCACTTTTTTTGTTGTATAGAATTCAAGATTGCTATAGTTTAATAATCGGAATAGATTGATCTGATTCATTTTACATCGTGCTCATACTGATGAAGGATATCTGTTATCCGAAATATTTATAGTTACATTTGTTCGTTTATTGTCATTTTTTGGTGATGTTGTACCCTTTTAGACTGGTTGTTTATATATATATGACCTATACTAACAATTTATTGAAGGAATCAATAAAAAGACATGGGCTACAGATTATTATTTGCTAATGCTATTGTTGTAGCACTGATGGCCATGTACGTATACAACAATGAAAGAAGAATGAGGGAATTGTTCTTTAAACTTGATGCAACAGGTTATGAGAAGATACAAAACATGGGTGTCATTTGATATTTTGAGAAAAATGATCGTGAAAAAATATCTGACGATGGTCAAAGATCTGTAATCGGGTCGGGAAAGCAATTTCAAAAGTGTAATACTTCTTCATAATTTGCTGTTTTTTTCAAAAGGTTGAACAAATAAGAAAAAAGAAATGTCTGTCAAAATGATTCAAATTCCTTAATAATACTGTTCACTATGTTAAAGAAAATACAGTGCTGTTTAAAAAAAACACTAAAGGCGATACACAACCTCATCTTTTTAAAAAAAACATGCGCTTTCTTTATCTGTAATGGTCACATTCCAATATATTTGAAACCTAATCTTTAATGTGTTAATAGTCCAATAAGAAATAAAGGATATTGTTACTTGAAAAAGTTCATATTATTTAAAGTTCATATTATTTTAGAAAAAAAGTATTATGTTGTTGATGTTTACAATCTAAATATCGTGAAAGAGCAGAAAACGTATTATTTTCGATTATATAAGGCGTGACCAGGTAAAATGGTTCTGAAACAACATTTATTTTACCAATTGAAATACTTGTTTGAAGCGTGTTCTTTTTTTGTGTGTGACATTACTATATATACATACATAAAGACCCATATTTAGACCTGTTAGAGGCAATTCTAGCTAGGTATCCCAGATAAAAAGACCTCTAAGAGCGTACTTTGTAGAAAATTAATATTTTTGTATCTATAATGCCAAATGCATCCACGAATGAGTGATGCGCGAAGGGTGACGTCTAGTGGAATTCCCCAGGAAATCTTTTAATGTGAACGGTTTTGGCTTTTTTTCCGCAAGGATTTGATCAAAGAAGCTATCTGATTTAATTTTACATAAAGGTATATTGAAGTTGATGTTCTTTCCATTAACAATACAAAGTGTTCTGATTGGTTGTCAGAAATATTCCTGAACTAGAGATTGCAGACGCAACATATACAGCGTTCTCGTCATCCGTTTTGGTCAGATATACCACGAATTTGACTACTACGGTCATCTCAATACCCGAGTCTATGAAAAACGAAATGATTTCAATTTTAAAATTATGAATTTTCTTCACCTTAGCAGCAGTTTACCAACTTCATCCACGTATGGATTATTCGATATTCAGGAGCTTTCAGCTGCCACTCACATTTGTAAAACGACACCAGTGTCCGTGCAATTCGATAATCAGCCAGGGTATTGTTAAATAATACCTCGCTCTTTTTCTCAAAAAGTTCATCGGAAAGTATCAAGACCTCATAGATAAATATTCTATATCTACAAAACAATAAATACAGGATGGTCTTGAGTTATAGATTCTAGGTGCTGACTCTGTGTACAATTTTATCTATTTTTCTTTGTACCGTTATTTATTATTTGGTCGTATGACTCTTGACGTGGTTTGGTATATGTGCGTTCAGCTTTGAGTTTTTGGCGCTCCTTAAATTTTTCGAAACACTAAGGATTTTCTTATCCCAGGCATAGATTACCTTAGCTGTATTTTGTATAACATTTCGGAATTAGTTCCTTAATGCTCTTCAACTTTATTCATGTTTGGCTATATAACTATTTAGATCTGAGCGTCACTGATGAGTCTAATGTAGACGAAACACGCGTCTGGCGTATCAAATTATGAGCCCAGTACCTTTGATAAAGTAAGAACGTAATCATCAACAAGTTGATGTTTTTCTGTATATAAAGAAGGAGATAACTAATTAAGCAGTTGGAATTGGGTCTAGAAATTTTATCTTGTGTCATGAAGTTTAATAGTGGTTTTTTTTTCATTTTGTTTACTCTCCTATTCACATCTTAATTATTTTTTGTTTGTATTTTACTGGGAAGGTGTATATGTAATTATGCTTTAATATACTTACTACACTATAAACTATAAACATTTCTGTTTGTAGGCGTCTTTGTTTGATTTAATTGTAAGTGTGTTTGAACGTTTCATACAGTTGTGTTGTATGTCTGTGGTGTTTGTTACATAGTTTTAGCTGCTCGATCCCAGTTCAGGTCACGTTAACAAACTATGTGTGTGGCTTTAATTTTTTTTATCATAAAAAAAAGTTGCAAATTTGAAAAAAAAAATCTGTAATAGAAAAGAATGTATATTGGGTATCCATCAACAGGGACTTTCTATACTAAAGTTTCTAACTTTTAGTGTAGAAAGTCTTTGTCATCAACAACACACAATCAGTACAAAATGTATACACACAGCAAAACACACAAAATGCAATGGCACAGCGCTTTCATTGATGCTCTTAATCTCAAAGTTACCGCGATAAAATAACTCTCACCTCAATTCAATTTTAAGACGGCCCCTAGCAGCAGAATTCTTTGCAAATAGAAGAGCCATGGAGTTGTATCAATAAAATAAATCTTACAAAGAAATCAAACATTTACTGTCATGATTTACCTAAACAACCACACTAAACAATACAAACATTAAGACAGCCACTTGGCATATAAAGATATACGTAAAATAATTTTGAATGAACGTACGTGTATGGCAAATAATTCGTAAAGACTTTGTAAGATGTAACACCAACTCGAACCCGGTCAAAAAAATTTAAAACATTTTTTTTTCTACCGAAAGGATATCATTTTAGATCAAACTATACTATGTAAACTATATATTGGTAATTTAGGTATCAAACGAAAGGTGAAGAACTGCTATTCTTGTAAAACATTTTGACGGATAATTTTTGCAGAAAAAAAAAGTATGAATGAAATCTAAAACGGCGGACCTATATTGCGTATTGTCTATTTCTCGTGGAAGAAGTACATATTCCGGTTAGCAGTACGCTCTGATATGTAAACAACGGTATATTGACCCAAACTCCAATATATGCTATCAATTGAAAAGTTTAACATAGAAAACAATTGGACGAAGAATTTGTGGTGTGCGTCTTTCTAAAATTTAAGTACAAAACTGGCCTCAAAGTGAGATAATGATATATTAGTAGCACACATACGAGAAGTTGTCTCAAGAATAAATACGACATAACAAAAAACATAAGAGCGTACTCCTCAAGTACACAAGCTATTTGTCTTTCGATATCACACATTTATAGTCTGCCGTAATAGTATTTTGGATGTTAAACGTCTTACAAACAATCCTCTAAGCTGGTTCCTTTAAGGATATTTTTTAGAATTATATTTTAAGCAATTACCATTCATGTTTTGATTTTTCCTTAATGAGAAATTTTTTTTCGACCTTAATAAAAAAAAAGTAATTTTTCGAAATTTTCAAACTACAGAAACTAGAAAATTAGTTCGAAACGCAATGTATTATTATTTGTTTCCCCTCAATTGCAATGGAAACAAAGCGTTTTGTTCACTTCCCTTCTAAAAGAAGGAATTAATTATATTATTTATTCAAGAAATTTTAAATCAAAACATGGTATTTAAAAAAAAACAGCCCACAAAAGATCAATGGTATAGGTGTTGTCTTGAACTTTCGAAAAAATGTCCTAACAACAAATCATACAACAGTTTTACGCAATAAATAAACTATACATGAATACATTGTGGAGAAGTAGGACGAAGAAAGCATTTTTGTCTTTCGAAACAACACTTCCATTGACTTTCAATAACGGTACGTAATAATGACATCCGAATCAGGTTAACGGCATATTTTCTTAACATTTTAAGCTATGTAGTTTATTTCGTATATTTATAACCTGGTAACGCATTGATATGAACACCATATCACCCCTTGTTATGCTGATATACTATTTAGTAGTGATAAATATCATCATTTCATTACAATTTATTACAAGACGCCGTACACCAAAATTGTTATTTTGCAATTCATCGTACAACGTTATACAAGTTGCCGTACAATGGACAACATTTTGTTTGGTTACTCAACATAAAAATTGCCGGTTTACCACTACAAATAGCGCCTTACCGATAAAAATATCGAATAACCGATACATTTAAGTACAAAATAAGTAAAATATATATACTTTTTGAACCAAATGGTACACCATAAGATTAAGTCATCAATTAGATTCCAATCAAAACCCACTCTACCCTATGCATACCTGTTTAATGTTTAATACTCATATATTTGTAAGCGTTGAAATACCAGATTTAAGATTATCATATCATATGTTATATTATCTATTTTCAGGGGTCAAAACGCCAACTGTTGTGTTTAAGGCTCGGGATGTGACAAGTGATGTTAATTTAATTGGAAAACTACTTGTATTCCCGAACATGATAGTAAACCACGGTAGTGGATACAACCCACACACTGGTGTATTTACAGCTCCTGTTTCCGGTGTATATCTTTTCAGCTTACAGTTATGTCCCGAAGCGACGGCATCTATTTATATGTACATCAAAGTAAAAACAACTGGACATGTGATCGGGGATTTGAACTTTAATACCCGAGTTGGGGGGTCATGTGTATCTGCAAATGGAGTAGATTTTTTGTCACAAGGTGATCAGGCATGGATATTCTATACCCGTGCTAGTTCGTCTGGAGACGTAATTGCTGTAGCTTACGAAGAAAATAGTTTTTCTGCAGTTCTAATACACATCTGGAAATACAGGATTTATTTCTTTAAAGTCATATGAAACGAGTTTCTTGAAATGTTAATGTTATCGAAATTAATGAACTAATGCATGAATATATTCTAAACTATGTCTTACATGCACGTTTGTTTTTATATGTATTACACATCTATAACGTATTATCGACTAATAATATTTCATGCAGTGGTTGGTGAACGCCAGCTTATTAACTTTCGAGTTTGTTGTCGACAAAAACGTTCACGTTACCTCTTTTAGAGTTAAACTAAGCCATGCAAGTATATAAAACATGTTTAACTTTTTTGGATTTTGGAGTTTCATAGAACTTTAATATGGAACACAAATGAACAGTTTTTGGCTAAAATATATTCATAGCATTACTCTTTCATATTAATTTAAATTTTCCATGATAATTTCTGAAATGAACATTTGAATCTGTTTGGAAATTGAAAATGAAATAAAAACGTCATACTTATTGTTGTATTAATAATAAAACAATAGTTGAGGAGCAGAAAATGTTTTTTTTTTCTATGTCACTTTGATCCTTAATAGGAAAGACGTTTTCCAGGATTCCATTCCTTGAATCATACACCTTTCTTTGATATTCTGTTCAACGTGAAAGAGAGAAAAGGGATACCAAAGGGATATTCAAACTCATTAGTTGAAAACAAACTGACAATGTCATGGCAAAAAGACTAAAAATTATCAAAAGACAAACAACAGTATACAAAACACAATATAGATAAACAAAGACTGAGCAACATTAAACCAACAAAACACCGGGGATAATCTCAGGATCTGCTCCACACGAGGCACTCGTCGTGATGCCCACGCGAAATAAATTGTCAAAACCGAAAAACTTATTCTATTTTTTTCCTTATTAATATTCTCTGTTATTTTTACATTATATGACCAGTTATTTCGTTGACCAGAAATTCTATTCTAATCTTTCGTTGTTCATTATTTAGTGTGTTTGTATTTGTGTTTCTGCTATTTAGTATACCGTTATATATAGAAAGTGCTTTCTTTGCTTGATTTCATCTATTTTATGTTAGTTTACAGACCAAGCTAATAAGGAAATGGATGAATTATTTTAATAGAAAAAATAGTTTAACCCCGCCACCTGCGAATTCTCTGTCCATAATCAGGAACCTCGTCACATCTTTTTCGTATCTTAGTGCTTTGTCATGTAAAGAATTTGGCGATGTCTGCATATCATTGATAAACTCAGTAATCAATTATGAATGTTCAAGATTCTCAAATAGATTGTTGAAACAATAGGCAGAGTTCTTTATTTTTTTGCTTTTCTGTATTATCAAAGTGGAAAAGGTTGGCTTCCTATCTCATTTAGGTAAAATCCATGTCTTTTTTTACTCATTTGCATTTGCCTGAAGAATAAATACTGCTTGAAAATTTGTCAGTTACTGCGAGTACTCTCAGATCTGTACTTAGTGTCTCTTTTTGTTGTTGGAATATATAAATACCCTGCAAAGTCCGATCTGTGTTTTTGTTTCTTAGTATTGATCTGGTGAATCGGCCCTTTCCAACTGATCTTTACAGTTTGTTCATATGTTGTGCTGTTACACCACTGTTCCAGGTTTGGTAAGGGTAGGGCGCCGGTAAACATGTTTAACCCCACCACATTCTGAATATGCTTGTCCCAAGTCAGGAATCTGTAATCAGTGGTTGTCGTATGTTGTTGTTAACCTGTATCATATTTGTTTTTCGTTTATTGTTTTGCACATAAATCGCGCCGTCAGAGTTTTTGTTGGAATTTTACATTTGTCATTTCGGGGCCTTTTATAGCTGTTGACCATACTGTCAAACAAAATTAAAAACGCTCATAACAAACAATTGTCCATATTTGGAGTTTGAGCTGATTGATTTTCTTGAACTTTGATATAAAGAGTCCAAATATAGTTCCCTTTAACTGTAAAAATCTTAAGGAAAAAAAACAAATTGGGATTTTATAATTTGTATTGTTCCAAAGACATGCTCTACAAATTAACTGTGTTCTCGGGCCGATTCTAATTATATTATGGTTGTCCCCTTAGCATCAACCTAGGTTAAACAAATATAGGACAATTGAATTTAATTTCCAAAATATATCGATCAACGTGTTTTGGTAAACACTCCTGTAAAGTTTCAAAATATCTCAGTTTATAGATTTTTGAAAATTAATCAAGTAGAATCACAATTTTCTTTCAACATGCTGAGCCGATCATTCTCCTCATTCGATATAGATCAAAGAACGATTGTTGATTGGATGACTCTCAATTCATCATTCCGGCAAAGCTAGGTTCAAATTGGCAAAGAGAGTTCAGAGAATAGTATTATTATATACATTCAATTTAGCTGCAATGTTAATAATTAGGTACCAGGCTTATAATTTGATCCGCGCGATTCGTCTACATAAGACTTATCAGTGACGCTCAGATCAAAATAGTTAGAAAGCCAAAAAAGTAAAAAGTTGAAGAGCATCGACAACGCAAAATTAAAAATAGTTGTGTCAAATATGGCTAAGGTAATCTATGCCTTGGATAAGAAAATCCTTAGTATTTCGAATAATGTGCCATCCTTTTCGCCATGCATATTGTTTATAGTAGGACGTCTGTAAATCGTCAATTTTCTATATTTAAGTACAGTACTTTTATAAGAGAAATGTTTTTATATTTTACCAATAAGAATCATATGCAGTATTGTCTCAGCGAATACCCAGTGGAAATGAAACAATTGAAAGAAACGTTTTTATCATTGAAGGTAAAAACTGCATTTTCTGCTTTCTAAAGACATGCTTGTAAAGTCCATAAATTTTATGCATGTGTGCAATAAAAGATTTGTGTATGATATTTACGTATTCAAACAAAATTTCTAGAATGAAGCTAAAAGATAGTATGCATCTTTGATTAACGACAAATATTCATAAAACAACTAATTTTCTAGATGTTCAAATACCTTTGGATCTTTAAGATGAATATAAATGAATGCAATTGAAAAGTTCACGTAAAAATAAAAGATTCATTTTCTAAACGATTAAATTTGTATTTTTGCACAGGCAAACAATCTGAGAATTGGTAGCCTTTCTTTTTCAAAGAAATTCAGGTACATCTTTTATATAGTCAAACTTGTGTTGAGCCCACAACTTAGTCTTTTCAATGTATAAAAAAAATTATTTTTAATATCACTGCACATTTCAGTATTTAAAGATAAATATTAATAAAGTATAATAAAACTTCACATTCATGGAAAAACAAATATGAAGGTCAAATAAAAAAACTTTGTAATAAATCATCATCACAGAATATATGCTTGAAAAACAAAATATTATTTGGCTACTATAATTGACAGAACTTTAAATGCATTTCTTATTAGTAAATTAACCTGAGTTTCTTTAATACATACTCGTTATTACATTAACGCATTTCAATTGTCCCATTCATGAAATGTGCTCTTAAAATAGAAGTCGAACTTCTATGGCATGGCATCCCCTGCAAATTATGGCAAAACCCTTAACGACAGATTTTACCGTCAGAGGGTAAATATTATTTCAGAAAAATATAAAAATGTGAGTGTTCATTTTTCAAAATACCATTCTTTTATAAAGAGAATGTATCACTTAAAATCCACACAACCATATCAATGATACGATTTCTTTATAAAAGAACGGTTTATTGAAAAATCTGATTGCAAGTCTATTTAGCATCTAAAATATGAAGCTTTCTTCAACAATGAAAATAGGTAAGAATGCTAGATACTAGAAGTGCAATGAGATGATTTAAGCTGTAATAATTCTCCTTGAAATCAACTTACGTTTCGGCAATATCGACAGCCTGTATGTATCCCTACAGGCAGCAGTTGAGGCCCTTTATCAGCAGAAATGGTCTTTGTTTGCTGTGGATCACAGAATATGGTCAAACTTAGCAAAACTGATACCAGGCTTATGATTTGGTCCGCCAAAACGTATTTCTTCTACACAAGACCCCTAAGCATGCTTGAATCAAAAGAATTGAAAGGCCTAAATCAAATACGATTGTAATGCATTAAAAACCGAAAATTCCTAAACATTGTGCAATATCTGGCTTATACAACATATGCGTTATAAACACAATCCCCTTTTTTCGATAATTCATATTTTATGAACGGTAAGTTTGCAGAAAATAAATGCATCATGTATAACTGATAGTTCATGTCAAAACAAAAGTGCTCGACTACTGAACTGGTAATACCTCCGTTGGGCGAAACTTCCACCAGCAGTGGCATCGACTCAGTTGTTGTAAAAACTTCTAAAATATACCCGGTTTATAATTTGGTTCAAAATACTTAGTAAAGATCCGTCTGAATTCATTTAATCGAAAAATTAATTACATTTACTGTTTCTTTGTTGATATTTTATAATTTATTCCCATTTAACAGATTACATCCGGGAAACTCTATACAAGAATTTACCACAGAAAAGGCATTTTTTGTTCTGTATGATTGAATAGCTATACAGCTATGAACTTTTGTCAATACTAAGTATTCCTAAGGTCATGCTCTTGTTCAGCTCTTTATTAAGTCCTTTCACAATATCCATTGGATGTCTGATGATTGACATTTTAGTTTTGGGAAAACAATGAATTAGTTGAAATTGGCTTTGATCTAGCTAACTGTGACTGCGTGTACTATTAAATTGATATTTTGTGTTTCTTGACAACATAAATATTAGCAGGAGACGCTTACCCTGCAAAAGCAGCCGGTCTCGTTTTTTTGTTTTTGAGTTCATTATGTACACTCATTTTGTGTTTGCTACCTTGATTTGTCTCTTTCTAATCGATTTCCTAGATTTGAACGAAAACTACTGCCGCCGTCTCAATTTAAATAAACAACTACAAAATGTAAAACCAAAGTGTATACTCAAATATCCTTGTCGTCATATATGTTCAGTTTCTTCTTTATCATGTGTATTGCACAACTAGATTCTGTTCGTACATCTTATTCCATTCGTAGCTTGATGAAAGTTGACAGAGACATATTATCTTCACTGAAATTACACTCGTGCAACAAATTATGGTATACAGTGACTGAAATTTGAGTAGTTCCAATCGGGCACCAATTCATGGTAAACAGTGACTGAAAAAAGCATATCACAAACAAATGCCAGGGTAAATTCAAAAAGGGGATGTTCATAAAAACTGACAAAATCAAACGTTATCAACCAACAGAACGATTGTAAAACAACTGTCATATTCCCGACTTGGTATAGGCATTTCACGAAGAAAATGGTTGGTAAAACCTGGTTTTATAGTTAACTTTGAAATTGTAATTTACAATCGGGCAACAATATATTGTAAATGGAAAGTAAATACCAGTATGAATGAAATAAGAAAAATATAAAATGGGTTTTAGACATAAATAACGAAGGATACTCGGCGCTTACAATTAAAACCTATATGTATAGCAAATGATATTTTTAATGATGAAATGTAAAATACAGGAAGATGTCGAAGTATCACTAGCTTATGTAATATAAGGTTCTTCCTTTTTACGAGATGCTTCCAGAATGTATTTCATGTTCATTTAATGTTTCATATCCTTTGCCTCTCTTTTACACCAGTTTTTGTTTCTCGGTATACAACATATTTACAGTGTCGCAATGCGCATGTTTATTGTTTTATACCAAGGGGGTTTCATCCCATGTTCCGTAAATAACATTTTGTGCGTATACCAACAACCATGCTTTTGGCATTCATTTCCAATGCTGATTGTACCCATTCTAATTCAGAATATCATACCCTGGTGTGAGAAAAATCCACCATAACATAGAGTGTCACATCACTGTAAATGGTCACAAGTCTCTTCGGTTATATTTTTTTTCAGTCAACGTTCTTTCTTTTATCACAAAGTTCTAAATTTACAGAAGTAGAATTGAGAATGGAAACGGGGAAAGCGTCAAAGAGGCAACAAGGTCTATTTCAATTGGTGGTAAATCTAAGGTTCATCAGGTCATTGAATGAAGCTCAATTATAGATTGTAAGACATATTTTGTGCACCTGAAAACAAACAAGGGTTGATAAGATTTGTAGGTGACTATGCACTCCCAAACTTCAATGATTTTTATTTGCAAGAACATGACGAAATATTTGAATTCCTAGCGGGATCTTTTCAAAATCTCTATAGACTGTCAATCAATTAAGTGCCTGCAAATCTTTTCACAAAAAATCTTAAGTTTATTCTTAAGATAAAATCTTACGAGTATCGTAAGAGAAATCTTAAGTCCTTTTCACTAAAGCAATCGTAAGATTTATTTTACACTTAAGAGAATTCGTAAGATATAATCTTAAGTTAAACTCTTACGTTTAACATTATGCATAGCAACATAGTTTCACTTTCGATACACCTGCGCAAACACCATTTCCGGCAAGCCGCCATATAAAAATATGTGAATTACACGACACACGCACCTGCTAAAAGATGCAATTTGAAGTATTTCTAATGTATGGCATGCTTGGAAAGGTATGTTATTTCGTGTTAAAATACACCTGTAATGAATTATTGATGTCTTATCTCCGACAACTAAATGTAATAATGTGAATTATAACTGAAGATGGTCTGCGAGTTTCATTGAGAATTTATGAATGAATGGATTTAATCACGTCTGCTCAGGATTTTTCTTGATCGTCTCTTTATATCGTTTGTGCACCTTTGTAGTTTATAAAATGTAGGTGCCATTTGATATATAAGGATAGATCTTAATAATCAACAAAGAAAGCCGGTTGAAAGTTCGTCTGCTGCATGTGCATTGTAACTTCAACAAAACGTCAAAAGACAACATTAAAAACGTCAACAAACTTGCAAAGTACATTTTGTAATGGAGCAACCTTCCAAAAGGAAACCAAATTGGACAGAGGCAGAGCTGGATGCTCTTTCCAAAGGGGTTGCAGAAAACATTAATATGCTAAAGGGGAAATTTTCTCTATCAGTCACTAATGACTTTAAAAACCGATGTTGGGCAACAATAACCCAGAGGTAAGTACACCAACCATGCTAACCCATTGACTTGGACCTGAAAATGAACATCATGATTAATGCCGTATGCATTATGCATTTATAACATTGTAAAAATAATATCAGAAAACCTCTTCAAACTAAAATTTGTAACCTCAAATTTGTTATTAGTTGTATCATTATTGTTTTTAATTTCAAGGATCCCAGAATCATGAGAATATCTTTTATCATAAAAATTCAAGTAACAGTTAATTTATACTAAACCATATATCTTTTCAATAAGAGCTGTACCAAACTTTATCTTACTGAGAGTGCATGTACATCATAACCATGATAACATGTACTAAACATTCTTAACCAAATTTCTTGGCTATCAAAAAGATTTTTTATTAAAGCCAAATAAAAATATATATTCATGTATGTGTGGTTTTAGGTACCCTACCTTCCCTACTTTTTAGGCTTAATAATAGCCTACCCTAAAAACAAATTTGCCTACCTACTTAGCCTAATCATTTTGGATGTTTTTATACGCCCGTTTACATGACATATTATGGTATACAGTTGACTGTCCGTCAGTCCGTCCGTCGTCGTCAACATGTCGGACATTAATTCAAAAACGCTTTAACAAATATGCATGAAACTTTGATGAATTGTTTATATCTATTGACTTGAGTTCCCTTTAATTTTTTATAAATTTCAGATTTACCATTTCTGAGTTTTGGGGTTTTATTCATTAAAAAAGGGGGGAATTTCCGTTTTTCGGACAATAACTAAAAAACAATTTCAGCAATTTGCATGAAACTTTTGTGAATTATTCATAACTAATAAAGTGAGCTCCCTTTTGTTTTTTTTTATAAATTTCGCATTTACCTTTCCGAGTTTTGGGGTTTATTCATTAAAAAAGGGGGATTTTCCAGTTTTCAGACAATAACTCAAAAAAAAATTCACCAATTTGCATGAAACTTTTGTGAATTGTTCATATCTCTTGACGTGAGCTCCCTTTCGTTTTCATATATTTTCATGACAACAATATGAAAAAAAGGTAAACATGCCAATTTTTATAGGATAAATGCAGCAAATCCTTCTGCTGTCAGCAGAGGTGTAGCTGATGTTAAAAAAAAGTGGCAGGACCTTCAGAGCATTGGGAAGAAGAAAGAAGCTGCCAGAAGGAGGAGTCTTAATGCCACAGGAGGAGGACCATCTCCTGAGGATACTACAAAGTCCTGGGAAAAAGCTGTTAGTATTGTTTTTTTACTAAATCTTATCACTTTAATCATGTCAAATGAGGTGCTCACTTTATACCGAAAAAACAAATTATTCTTTAATTTCTTGTTATAGTGACTTCTTGCTTTAGAATAGAATGTTAGTAGGCTAGCAGACAATAAACAGAATAATGTCTGCCAATTTACACATTTTTATGTACACATATGTGTTCCCTTTTGTTTGGATTTATCATATGCAATTACATTATGCAGGAATTTTCCTGCCATGTTCAGGAAAGCCAATTGTCATTTCTTCATCATGTCAATCAATGCATTAAAAGAATATACATCATATAAATACAAATTAAATTTGCTTATTTTAGATCATTTCAACATTTACTAATACGCAGTTAGAAGGAATTGCAGGAGGGGAGGACACCAGCTCTGTTAGTCCCTGTGAGCCTTTAAGTGAAAGTGGTATTTATTATAATTCCATTTTTTGCATAATGTACGAATAAATACACAGCATGCCCATATAAGATGATACATGATTACATATACATGAACCAGTCACATTCAGATCGAAAAATTAGGTCATGACTAACTGCTGGTAAAATTTTATAAATGTTTCATATTAAAGTTTAAAAAAAAAAAAAATTATCATAAGTATTTTGCAGATAAGAGATATTAACTGTTTTAACACTTTTGATCCTACAATCAGCTAACTATTGAACAAATAACCGATACACAAATAGTTGTTTGCTTTATTTGTACAAATAAGGTCAAACAAAAAATGATGTGTGTGTTACTATACCCCTACCTACCCTAATGCTCTCATATCAGATGTAAATTGCAGGATAAAAACAATATATGTACATTGACAAGCAAGCCTTGCTTTTCGTCTTGTTTCTATAGCCATTACAAATAAATTTCATATTTTCCGATAATGTACATATATATATTATATTTTTGTGTTTCATTCCCAATTGAAATCAATGTGGATTTGTCTATCTTTTGCTAAATTATAAATCGTAGCAGTATATCATGTATATGGATTTCAGTTATTGTACTTAATGTACTTAATAAGAAATAGGCCAATGTAAAAACTGTTTATAGTGTACCAAATTGCAACATGTCTTACTCCATTCAACTTTTTCAGTTATCAGTTTGAACATAGAAAGTGAAGGACTATCAGAAATAACAGTGGCTGAAGATAATGCAGAAACAACAGACTGTGCAGAAGGTATTTTAATTAATCCTGTAATTAGCCGTCTATTGTACAAGAAAAATTATGCTGTATTTGTATAGTATGTAAATTATATATTATATGCAAATTATACATTCAGCCTTGCCCACACAGTTTTTTGCAAGTTATACACTGTCCACACCATGAATTTAATTATCTTTTTGGAAAATTTTAAGTTTTAGTATTTCCTAGGGTATATAAATATTATCTATGACATTAACAATACGTTTCCCTAAAATCTACACCTATGCATGTTGTGGCAAATGCTGTATAATGTATACTCCATTCATCATTTTCACAATTATAGTTACAAAAAATTAATTAATACCCAGTGACTCAAAATTATTTCCTCAGCATACTTTGTAACATTACAATACAAGTGGAACAAATTCATACTTTTCATAAGAGGTAACAAAAGATTGGTGGTTGTTAAATTTTTGTCAAATGAATCAAGACTACACAAAACAATATTGTCAATATCGACATGTATCATAAATGATTTAAATATTTAAGTCACAATTCTTGTATAGTAATTTGTATTATAAACACAGAATGGATTAAACATAAAAAAAGGTCAAGGAGTAGGGGCAATTAGGCCCTTATTTGGCCCAAATATTACTGCAAATTTAAAAGTTATCCTACATATTCTTAAATTTGTCCTAACTAGACTAAGGTTCGAGGTATTCAGAAAATAAAAACAAATTTGACATTGATCGAGTAACCATGGTAACAAACCATGACAAAATTCTTATATTTTGTAAAATTTCTTGATTTTCCATGTTTTTCAATTTTTAAATATATTTTAGATTGGCAAAGTATGTGCGCATCCAAGAAACAACTTTATATTTGGTGAGATTATGTCAATAGTTATAAAAAAGCTTCTCTTAAATTATTTTGTTCTTCTTGTCTGCGCATGATGTCTCCACAATAGAAATAACGATGGAAAACTGCTTAAATTCTGTATTTTGCATCGTTTTCATGAAAACGGTACATATTATGACGTAATTGTGACGTCATCAGATAAAAAATCTTATGTTTTTCATTTATATCATTTTTGACTCTATGCATTTTCTAACATTATGTGCCTATTTGGTATAGTTGTCAAACATTTTATTTTCTTGGGCCAAAACCGGGCCATTATGCCCCTACTCCAATAATGTATCTTTCTTAACTGAATTAATAAGAAATGACAATTTCCAACAGGGGAATCCTCCAAAGTCTTTAGTGAGCCGAAAGAGAAACCAAGCAAAAAGAGAGGTAAGTATTGTAAACTGAACATCTAGATCTAGGTAGTGGTCAGGGGAATTACTGAAATAAGTGATTTAAAAATCAATTATTCAAGTAGCAGATTCGAAATTTTATCACAAATTGTGATTTTGTATTTTTACCAAAATTTCAAACATATAGGTTTAGATTATACCTTATTAGTAGTAAAATTGGAAAAATGAACCTATTCTTCTTTTAAATAGCAAAGTTTATGCCTTTGATGCAATCATTTAGCTATATTTTCTATATTTGTTGAAAAAATGCTATATCTGATGAGTTAAGCCTCTTTCAACTGATTTTTATAATTCGTTCTTATGTTGTACTGTTACACCACTGTCCCAGGTTAGGTTGGGATCCCGCTAACATGTTTAACCCAGCCACATTCTGTATGTATGTGCATGTCCCAAGTCAGGAACCTGTAATTCAGTGGTTGTCGTTTGTTTATGTGTTACATATTTGTTTTTCGTTTATTTTTTGTAAATAAATAAGGCCGTTAGTTTTCTCCTTTGAATTGCTTTACATTGTCATTTAGGGGCCTTTTATAGCTGACTGTGCGGTTTGGGCTTTGCTCATTGTTGAAGGCCGTACGGTGACCTATAGTTGTTAATTTCTGTGTCATTTGGTCTCTTGTGGAGAGTTGTCTCATTGGCAATCATACCACATCTTCTTTTTTATATATAGTGGGAGTAATTTTCGTGCAATATTCAGGGTTTCATCATAAAGATTATGTAATAAAATTTTACTGTTCGCGATCAAAATTTAACTGTTTGGGAGTGTTGAAATTAGTGGGGGTCATTTAAATAATAATACTTATTAAAAGAAGTGATTTATTTACACACAATAAGTTATTTAAAAAATCATTATTTTAATTCATATATTTCCAGCTTTTAACATGTATTGTTTAATCATAGAATTTCCTTCCTCATTTTAAAGTCTCCTTTCATTACATACATTGACCTGGCTTAAACGTAGACCCCAAAAAGGTCCCAAAATTGAACTGGTACTCTATTTTTATTAACATTACCTTCACGAAAGACTGACACAAGATTATTAAAGATTTCCTTTCTACAAGAACACAATAGTACAAGATAATAAAAAGATATTTATAGGTTATTATAGCATGCAGTATTTGAAAGTGGTTTTGAATATAGAATCAACATTTAAAAATTATTAATGAATCAGTATTGTATATTCATGATTCTAATGCAACATCGTTTGTAACGTTCATTTTTTATTGGATAATGTCACCAATTTACATGGCATCAATTCACAATTGATGCTATGAAAATATTCGCGCAAGCGCAGACGACGTATGATTTGACGTTGTTTTCTGTCAGTTTCATTAGAATGGAGATAACAATATTGTATTTTAAGCAGTCGCAAATTAAGTTTATTGGCAACACGTTTTTAAAATACAATACAGTTATCTCCTAAATTTAGTCTTTCATTGGGACTTTTGTTTATTATTGTAGTACCTGTATATTTTTTGTTGGAAAAGTAGTACTTCACAAGCTGAAGACCATTACTTCATGTTGGAGGAAATGAAATTGCAGAGAGTTGAACTATATAGGATGAAGAAAATAAAAATAATGGAGGAAATGCTGGTATTAAAGAAAAGATCCACCAAGGCATTAGAGGAAATAAGAGATAGCATAAAGGCAGACCAAGGACCATTATGTTTATCACCAATCATTAAAATTCATGAAATGTAACAATCATTTTTCACTTCAGCTAAAATCTTTGAATGAGTTGTGCTCTAATTCGATTTCCTTCATTAGGTTGGTCTTGTTGTAGTATATGTTGATGGTGCTGTATTTGCAGTTGGTTTTCTCCATCTGGTACTGGTATTCCTTCTTTTAATGCCTTGTTGTTTAACCTGAAACAAGCTCCAATCATCTTACAGGATTTTGGTGGATTAAATTGAAGGCTACCTCCAGTTTTATGAAGACATCTGCAATATACAATGAAATAGAGATTTCTTTTTTTCAATAAATCAATATATATATTTATATGTATGATTCAGAAACTGTGCAGGGCAAGGCAGAATATGATTAAGCACATAAATAAGAAAACAGTTATATTATGATATTAACAAATGGTCTTCAACAATAAAATGCTCACCGAACTGTCCATATATGACAGCTTGAAACTGTCTCGTTCTGTCAGAGCAGCCTTAAATATAAGTTCTTGTATCTATTTTTAATATCCTTTTGGTGAAATAGTATGTTTTCATGTCATTCTGTATGTATACATCCTGGCTTTAAAGGTTTAGTCCGTTTCCTTGCCTGATAAAGGTAAATCAGGAAAAGCGCTTTCAACACAAATGTTCATTGTCCTTTGACCTCATTTTCATGGTTCAGTGACTCCTTGAAATAAAATTAGAGATCTTTTTGTTATGTGAATTTCTCACTTATTATGAGTAGTAGGATAACTATATTTGGTATTTAGGTTCCTTGCAACGTCAACATGTGCATTTGACAGGGTTCACCTGACCTTGATCTCATTTCATTGATCTGTGATCAAGGTTAAAGTTGAGTGATTAGTTCCATTTATCAGATAATATAAGCAGTGAGTCAACAATATTTGGTGTTTGGAATGAATGTGAAGGGCAAAACAGGCAAGTTATGTCAGCATGTGCACTTTTGTTAAGTTAATTCAAATTATATATATATTTATAAAAAGACTTAGTTTACCTGAAACGAGCCTTCAGTACACCAAAGGCCCTTTCAACAGTGTTTCTGGTTTTACAGTGAGCCTTGTTATAACGAATTTCTTTCTCAGATTGTGGGTTCAACAGAGGAGTCATAAGCCATTTCTTCAAAGGATAGCCAGAATCCCCTAGTAGCCACCCATTCATGTCTTCCATTATCTGTGGCATACTGGAATTGCTCAATATAAACACATCATGAGTCGCTCCTGGCCATTTCACTACTTTGTTTGTGAACCTATAATAAGTCATGCCGATAATAATGATATTGCAAGAATGAAATATTGTAAATTCAGAAATTATTGCGATATTTTTATTATTGCGAAAAATGCGACAGGGTTATAATCGCAATAATTTAAACTTGCATTTTGAAATTTTTTATATGAATTAAACAGGATTTTTCTCAATATCGCAAAAAATTAAATCGCATTTTAGTCAAAAATGACAATATCGCAATAATAAATGCACGCATAATTTCTGAATTTAAAGTAACTACAATCTGAAATGATTGGACTAGTGATTGCAGATTTTCTTATAATTTTGACAATTTCCTGATTTGTTTTTCCATAACTATGGTGCTTTTCAGCTGATAAATATTAAGGCAATATTCATACACAAAATGATATTCTACAGCAATTTTTTTCTGCATTCACCCAATTTGGACTAACAACTTAAATTTAATTTTTTTGTGGAGAAATAATTGTAAAACTGTACAGGACAGTCATTACTTTCATTCTTGACACATTTGATTATTTTTATATGAAAATAGTATTAAAATGGCTACAAAAAAGAACAAGAATGCAAGCCTCTTTAGAAACAAAAGTCTCGAGTTACATAGTTGTTAATACGAATATGTTATTATATTTTGTTCAATCTTCTAATTTATATGGAAAAAATGGACTTTATGCATCTGTTTAGTATGTATCAGTCGACCATACCTCAAATCTGCGTCAGCAATAGCCTGCACATTTATGGCATGGAATTGCTTCCTGCAAACAAAGTTGGGCTCATCAACACCTGCCATGCCTTGTATGGGAATCAGCGTGCCATCTTTTGCTCCAAGCACGTTTGGGAATCCACAAATCTGATAGAATTTCTCCTTGATGTCCCGCTGCTGGGCTGGATCAGTAGGGAATCTGATGTTGTGCATTCTGCTGCATATGGCGTCACATACTGTGTGTACAATTCTAGAAGAAGACGTAATTGATATGCCATGTATATCTGCAACCTCAGATAAGTAGTCTCCTTTAGCAAGTATTCTAAGTGTTGTCATTACCTGTGGAAGAACAGAAATAATATGCACTAACAATTATTATTACAGCACTTAATGCAATTTTCAAATTTTAAGTATCTCGAATACTGACATGTCAGCAAGCACCCCCACTTGCACAATTCTTGTATAAGCATATTACATATTTGCTTACTTTTTGTTGAAATGGCAGCAAGAACGATGTTGATGTAAGGAGCGACACAGAATTATTGACAGACTTATGGATAGACATGCATACATGTGTAAACAGACGAACGGACAGAAAGAATGATTAAAAATAACATTAGACTATTTGATTTTATTATTCAATTATGCATTCAATTAAAGGCCTTCAACACTATGAGACAAATCCATATCGTATAATCAGCTATATACATGTATACTAGTAGCTTAGACGCATAGAGACCGCACATTGCATGGACTAACGGGCTGTCGGATTACAGGACTATATGATTGTGGGATTATCGGACTGTCGGACTGTATGATTATAGTACTGTCGGACTATATGATTGTGTGATTAAAGGATTGTCGGACTATACCATTGTGGGATTAAAGGACTGTCGGACTATATGATTTTCGGATTATAGGACTGTTGGACTATATGATTGTTGGATTATAGGAATGTCAAACTGTATGGTTTTTTCTATTGAAAGACTGTCAAACTATATATTATTATCGATTATAGGACCTTCGGACTATATGATTTGGGGATCAAAGGACTATCGGACTGTACCATTGTGTGATTAAATGGCGTTCGGACTTTTTGATTATCGAATTATAGGACTGTCGGACTATATGATAATCGGATTATAGGACTGTCAGATAATATGATTATCGGATTATAGGACTGTCGGACTATATGATCGCGTGATTAAAGGACTGTCGGACTATATGATCGCGTGATTAAAGGACTATCGGACTGTACCATTGTGTGATTAAAGGGCGTTCGGACTTTTTGATTATCGGATTATAGGACTGTCGGACTATATGATAATCGGATTATAGGACTGTCGGACTATATTATTATCGGTTTATAGGACTATCAGATAATATGATTATCGGATTATAGGACTGTCGGACTATATTATTATCGGTTTATAGGACTATCAGATAATATGATTATCGGATTATAGGACTGTCGGACTATATTATTATCGGATTATAGGACTGTCGGACTATATTATTATCGGATTATAGGACTGTCGGACTATATGATTATCGGATTATAGGACTGTCAGACTGTATGGTTTTTTCTATTGATAGACTGTCATACTATACATTATTATCGATTATAGGACTGTCGGACTACATGATTGTGGAATTAAAGGACTATCAGACTGTACCATTGTGTGATTAAAGGGCGTTTGTACTTTTTGATTATCGGATTATTGGACTGTCGGACTATATGATAATCGGATTATAAGACTGTCGGACTATATTATTATCGGTTTATAGGACTTTCAGATAATATGATTATCGGATTAAAGGACTGTTGAATTATATGATCGCGTGATTAAAGGACTGTCGGACTATATTATTATCGGATTATAGGACTGTCGGACTATATGATTATCGGATTATAGGACTGTCAGACTGTATGGTTTTTTCTATTGATAGACTGTCAGACTATATATTATTATCGATTATAGGACTGTCGGACTATATGATTGTGGGATTTAAGGACTATCGGACTGTACCATTGTGTGATTAAAGGGCGTTTGGACTTTTTGATTATCGGATTATAGGACTGTCGGACCATATGATAATCGGATTATAAGACTGTCGGACTATATTATTATCGGTTTATAGGACTGTGAGATAATATGATTATCGGATTATAGGACTGTCGGACTGTATTATTATCGGATTATTGGACTGTCGGACTATATTATTATCGGATTATAGGACTGTCGGACTATATGATTATCGGATTATAGGACTGTCAGACTGTATGGTTTTTTCTATTGATAGACTGTCAAACTATATATTATTATCGATTATAGGACCGTCGGACTATATGATTTGGGGATTAAAGAACTATCGGACTGTACCATTGTGTGATTAAAGGGCGTTCGGACTTTTTGATTATCGGATTATAGGACTGTCGGACTATATGATAATCGGATTTTAGGACTGTCGGACTATATTATTATCGGTTTATAGGACTATCAGATAATATGATTATGGGATTATAGGACTGTCGAACTATATTATTATCGGATTATAGGACTGTCGGACTATATGATAATGGGATTATTTGACTGCCAGACTATATCATTATCGCTTTATAGAACTGTCAGACTATGATTGTTGGAATATAAGACTATCAGACTATATAATTGCGGGTTTAAAGGACGTTCAGACTTTAAGATTATCAGATTATAGGACTGTCGGACTATAGGATTGTGTGAGAAAAGGATTGTCGGAATATACCATTGTGGGATTAAAGGACTGTCGGACTATATGATTATCGGATTATAGGACTGTCGGACTATATTATTATCGGATTATAAGACTGTCGGACTATATGATTATCGGATTATAGGACTGTCAGACTGTATGGTTTTTTCTATTGATAGACTGTCAGACTATATATTATTATCGATTATAGGACTGTCAGACTATATGATTGTGGGATTAAAGGACTATCGGACTGTACCATTGTGTGAATAAAGGGCGTTTGGACTTTTTGATTATCGGATTATAGGACTGTCGGACTATACGATAATCGGATTATAAGACTGTCGGACTATATTATTATCGGTTTATAGGACTGTCAGATAATATGATTATCGGATTATAGGACTGTCGGACTATAAGATCGCGTGATTAAAGAACCGTCGGACTATATGATCGCGTGATTAAAGGACTATCGGACTGTACCATTGTGTGATTAAAGGGCGTTCGGACTTTTTGATTATCGGATTATTGGACCGTCGGACTATATGATATTCGGATTATAGGACTGTCGGACTATATTATTATCGGTTTATAGGACTATCAGATAATATGATTATGGGATTATAGGACTGTCGGACTATATTATTATCGGATTATAGGACTGTCGGACTATATGATAATGGGATTATTTGACTGCCAGACTATATCATTATCGCTTTATAGAACTGTCAGACTATGATTGTTGGAATATAAGACTGTTGGACTATATAATTGCGGGTTTAAAGGACGTTCAGACTTTAAGATTATCGGATTATAGGACTGTCGGACTATATTATTATCGGTTTATAGGACTGTCAGATAATATGATTATCGGATTATAGGACTGTCGGACTATATGATCGCATGATTAAAGGACTGTCGGACTATATGATAGCGTCATTAAAGGACTGTCGGACTTTAGCATTGTGGGATTAAAAGAATGTCGGACTACATGAGTATCGGTTTATACGACTGTTGGACTATATGATTATCGAATTATAGGATTGTCGTATTATAAGTCTGAATCACAGTGACAGCTAATAGCAAAATACTAATGTTTGAAAGAATTATGTTATTATTTTAGACTTAATCGTAGCTAATGCTCTTTTCATGGAAGTGTCGACGTGTTTTTTTTTGTTTTTTTTTTTTTTTCTTTTTATGTCCTACATATACTTTTGGTTCTACGGATTTTTGTGAATAGTTTTATTTTTCCCGTAATTGTTCTTCATATGAGAGGACTAAATCTTGTTTTCTATTTGCATAAATGTAAGATAATGCAAACCGTTAGTATTAAGTACGCTTTATTACATTGCAACTCCAAAGGAAATGCGTGTACGGGTTTCCATCTGTTCGTCCATGTTTTTTCAAGTCATAACAATATTTCAGGAATTGTGTTTTAAATTTAGTTGTGTTTCTTTTTGTCTTATACCTTTTTTTATTTGTATTTCTATTGTTTTGTTTTGTTCTATTTCTTATCTTAAGTTTATTTTGTCATTTATTTGTGTGGTTTTCTATGGAGGTTAGTTATATTTTGATTTTCTGTATGGTAGAATCTATAGTGTGTAGTTATTACTGCATGTGTATTTTCTATGACATATATAAATAATATCAATCTTTATTGTGGTAAAGCTATTAAAACAAAACTTGTGACAAACAAAATACAATCAACAAAAATTTGACACGGACTTATAAATAAATTGACATTCACATTTTTGCTGCACCTATATTTATTGGTACCGAGTCGGGATTAGTTACACTTAATTTGTACTTCGTAAAATAGCGGACGTGATAGAGAGCACATATTTTGAAAACAAAGAAAGATAGAAGAAGGGGGATTGTATTTTTTCTGTAAGTTTCTCACCTGAATATGGGGTGGAATTGCATGTGATCTGACAGTTGGCCTTTCAATCAAGTCTCTGACGGTGTCCGTCAATTCCATTATGCAGTGTCTTGGAAAGCGATAACGGGCTATCAGTTGATCATCATTCAATGAATCAAGATCATCAGATCTATCGCGAAAAACGCGTTCTCTACGAATAGCTCTTCTGTTGATGAAATTAAACAGTATCAATCCAGCCATTTTGTTTCTAAAGAGATACGTGATACTTACGATTCTTAAACAAAATCTTAAGAGTAAAATCTTCACTTAAGAGAGGCCGATGGCACACGTAAAGTTACGATAGTTTTTACTCTTACGATTTACTTAAGATTTTTTGTGAAAAACCTAAAAATCTTAAGATTACTCTTAAGAGTAAAATTTATCTTAAGATTTTTTGTGAAAAGAGTCGCTGTTCTGTAAGTGACCGGAGAGGCAGATATAATAATTATTCTGCCGTCTCTGTTAGTTAATGAACAGATGGTCAGAAGTTATTCTAGGGATCGCATTATATTAAAATCATCAGACACTTATGTTTTATTTTTAACAAGGTCATTTCCTCAGATGTCAAACATGATGCATTGTGGTTGACGCAAGTTAAGACTGGAAGCGATTCTTCAACCATAGACGCAAGTTCAGACTGGACGCGTTTTCTCAAACCAAAGATGCAAGACGCTTTCTACATAAGAAAATGCCTGTACCAAGTCAGGAATATGACAGTTGTGTGAGCTTTTGATTTTGCCATGTGATCAGGGACTTTCCGCTTTGAATTTTCTTCAGAGTTTAGTATTTTTGTGATTTTACTTTTTACCGGTTCACGACATATGAAATTCTTTTTTAGTAAAAGGACACCTGATGTCTGGCATACTACCAGATTCACCCGCTCGTAAAAGATGCGAAACGTCTTCTTTAATCGGAATAGGCAAAAACAACTATTCCAAGGCGTCGAAACAAAACCCATTCATGTATCAAAGTTTGTCAATTTAGTTGGTTCAAATATTGACATATCTGTTGCAGTGAAAAATTAATCCATCGCGGATCAATATGACCCCAGAAATGATAAATCAGTACATAAACTCAAGAGTGAAGTCGACGCTTTCTAAGGGTGGTTACTTATTGAGACTACCTCCTCAGATGCATCATGCAGACAGCACTATCTTCCAAGTGTACGTCTGGATAAATGCTTCTATCGCTAAACAATCAACTAGGTCACCTTTGATCTCTCTCTCTCTCTCTCAATCTATATGAATGATGGGCATGATGCATTAATATGACTAGCTGAATTTCATGGAGCATTCTGAAAGTTTCTCCGTTATTGTGAGGGACTACCGAGTAATTGTCGAAAATCTCCAAAAATTACGATCTTTTAAAATCCCCCCTTTTGACCTTTGATCACAGTTTTCATAAATCTGCATCACTTTGGCACTCTACGACATGCCTTAATCAAAGTATATTTATCTCCAAAATAAGACCCAAATTAGCCTTGAGGTATTTCGGTCCATATTTTGTTTTCAATTTACCTTACTTGTTACTGTACTATTTATTGTTTTGAATAAATTTTAGATTTTCAAATATTTTGACCCCGGGGATAACTAAAGAGATATCTATTGTCGAAATGCGCATCTGGTGTAGAAAAATTGGAACCGTAAGTATTTTTTACAAATTTTGGCCGTATTCAACTGCTAATCTCTGTCGTTCTACTTTGCTGAGGGACTTTCATTTGGTCATGTGTCCATAGAAGAGAGTTGACATCGTTGATTGGTGTAGTGTTGTACTTTCTCACAATAGGACCAGATATATCAACAAATTCACTAGTTTTCCCTAAGACTCTCAAAACTGTACGGTTTTTAACGTTATTGATTCATTTTAATGCTAACTCTGTAATATTTGAAGATTTCTTTGTAAAACCATTTTCTTTTGTTCAATAATAACAATACCCAGTGTAATAACTGTCCGAAAAATTTAGTTTTTCCAATAACACCTTTTACAAAGACATTCACTAGTTTCAAGCAATCTTTCATTTAACATATAACTTTTGAATCTTTTTAGCTAGGAGGATTTTTTCTGTACTTTCACGTTTTCTTCATGTAGAAAGTTAAATCACAAAAATACTGAACTCGGAGGAAAATTCAAAACGGAAAGTCCCTAATCAAATAGCAAAATCAAAAGCTAGTTTTATACATTCACATTAAAATTCTGTTTTTTTTTTAGATTTTAGTTTGGTTCAACGAAATTTATACGATATATTAGGTTTACAGTTTGATTCCGAAGAAACACCGACATAGCTAGAAAATACAATTAATTATCTAATTACTACCATTTGATATTAATAAGTATTGTAATTTTCATTGTTATTAATAAATGTAATGTCAGTATTACAAATCTAATCTTTAATCAATCCTAATCCTATCTTATTTTTGGGAAATATTTTTACAAATTCAAATGTGACGTCACTTTGTGTGTTTTTTTAGAATTTCAAATGTGACGTCACTTTGTGCGTTGAGGCTTTGGCTAACTCGGCTGTGTATTTTTTTATGTGTTGGATTAAGTTGTTTTATGTAATGTATCCGTTTTTATTCTGTAGTTAGTCCCCACTTTGGTTTTATCATGTATATCTATTATATAGTCATTTTATAAAATTTACTGTTTGCAAAATTATAAATTATTCTAAATAATAAGAATGTTCTTGTCCCAGATAGAAAACCCTGGCCGTGTTAGGCGCAACTTTTTGGAAGTTTTGGTCCTCGGTGCTCTTCAGCTTTGTACTTGTGTTGGCTTTCAAACTTTTTTCATCTGAGCGTCACTGGTTGGTCTTGTGTAGACGAGACGCACGTCTGGCGTATTGAATTTTAAGCCTAGTACCTTTTGTTAGCTATTATTCGTGTGTTTCTTTGTCCTATCTGTTCTCCCATTTATTTGTATTGTGGTCCTGTCATGTGATGTTGTCGTTTTGGTGTTGTGTTTGACGTTGCCATAAAAGCGGGAGGTTTGGTATGCCACAAAACCAGGTTCAACCCACCATTTTTTTTTATGGCACACTCAACGTTGTTTTCATATTGGTACTATACGCTTCTTTTTTTCTTATTAAAATTTTACTTGCACACAATTTGTCCGCGTTAGTTCTCGGGATTTCATGGACCAATGTTGATAGAACTATACTAAAATGAGAACCTCCATATGACGTTGTGCACCTGACTTGTGAATGGTTCATCAAAATAAAAGTAAAAAATCAAAACAACAAAAATACCGAACTCAGAGGAAAATTCAAAACGGAAAGTCCCTAATCAAATGGCAAAATCAAAAGCTCAAATACATCAGACGAATGCATAACAACTGTCATATTCCTGACTAGGTACAGGCATTTTCTTATATAGAAAAATGGTGGATTGAACCTGGTTTTATAGCTAGCTAAACCTCTCACTTGTATGACAGTCGCATCAAATTCCATTATATTGACAAAGATGTGTGAACAAAAAAACAGACATAATAGGTAAAAATGTCAAAATAGGGGTACAGCAGTCAACATTGTGTTATAATCTAAATCAAAATAAAAACAAACAAATATGTTAACAAAGAAATACAAAAAGGCATATAAACAAAGCACATTAGAAAAAATGAAAGACAAAAATAATAAAATTTACCAAAGCACAATAACACAATGACGGGATGTATAAGTACCGAGCCACGACAAATGGATATTACCAAAAATAGACTAAACAGTAAAAATAATATTCACAAAGACAAATAAAAGAATACTATAACACGTTATTAAGATGATAAACAACGTCAGTACCTAGAATCTATACTTCCAGGACCATCGTGCATTGTTTGTGAAGTTGATACGGAATATTTATCAACAAGATATTGGTATCTTCCGATGAACTTTTTCGGACGGAAACTCCAAAAATGTTTTAAAACCTTATACTCTAAATCTTTTTTTATAAGTCCTAACGGGATGAAACTTTATGGTAATGTTACTGTGTATGTCTAAAAGTTGTTGACCTGACTTTGGAATGTATCAAGGTGGCCTCCGTGTCAAGGGAAACTGCAAAAATGTTTTAAAAACTCTAAATTTTAAATCTTTTATTATAAGACCTAACGGGATGCGACATTATAGTAATGTTACATTGTCTGCCTAAATGTGCAGACAGTATTAAGAAATTCCAAAATGGCCAGCATTGTCATGGAAAGAGGGAGAATATTTTTTAAATTGACTTTATGGGAAAACACATTAAAGCTGCATTTTCTAAAAGAGTAATAGACCTAACCATCGAAACTTTATGAAAATGTAATGTGTTATGGATCAATGTAGTATCTTTTGTTGGCTTCCGTTACCATATAACCAACAAAAATGTCCAAAAATTTCAAAATGCACCAAATTTTACCAATGTCAACTGGATCGTGAAGAGTTGATATTTGACTATTAAATATTTAAATTGTCTTCCGTTGCCATGGAAACAACAAGAATGTAAAAATAATTGAAAAATACTATTTTCTGTAAATTTACAGAAATAAGTGTTGTCGTGCATTTTGCAGACTCGATAATATAACGTTCTTTGTAAAACAGTTATGCAATTTTGAGTATCCATGCAAGTGAATGAAGGTTCAGTTATTCATCTAAAAAATGGTGGAAATTCAAAAGGAATATAACATTTATGATTGTTACGGATTTCTTCTTATCTAAGTGTCATGAGAGAATTGCAATCAAATTGATTTTTTTTTTAGATTTTGTGTTTCTTATCAATTTTGTAGTTCACATTATATTTTCAACATATAAGGTCAAATAGTGCAATTGTTAAAAAAATTTGTTTAAAGGCAATATGTCCTATATGGTGTCAACTAAGAATTGTTTTTCCTATAGGCCTAACTATTTATCTTTTCTTGTTAATTTCTTCTTTTTTTTTTGCTACTTAAAATGTTTCTCGATTTACCATAGTCTTCAATTAAACAAAAATATGGGAAATAAATGGACTGATAAAGGCCAATGACAATAATACCTTAAAGATGACCATTGACGAATTTGACAAAACGAGGATCTTGTTAAGTTTCTTTTTTCTGATTTAGTTTTTTCCTGATTATAGTTTTCTTAATCATACAAAAACATAACTAGTATAAAAAGTGTCAATTAAGGACAATAACCCCTATAAAAGATTGGTTGACGATTTGGGTCTTTTGAATTTGTAGGTCCTATTTTGCTGAATGTTTTTGCTGTTTACAGCTTATCTTTACCTTCAAACGATGTACTGGACTGTCATTGTCATTTTATTTGTAAAATTGTTTTTGATAAAAAGAGTGTATGCTTTTTTAATCAGTCTTTCAGTCAGAGGTTTGTAAACTCGGGTCGTTAGATTCTTTTGACATTTGCAGTTTATGAGAGTATCTGCTAGAAAGTATAGCTTTGTATTCCAATTCAATTTTCACGGTATTGTTTTGTATAAGGAAATCTGGAAGCCAAGGCACTTTAAATTCAAAGTAAAATGACAACTCATTAACTTTAAGTAAGTAATCATGCCCAAAATGACATAATTACAAAGTACAATAACAAAACGCTTCGGAATATGGTAGTTGTTATCGAATAGTCCGTTTCTATCTATGTTAACGTTTGTTTTTGTTGCACTTCAGGGTTTCCCTCGGTTTTAGTTTGTTACCCGGACTTGTTTTCTCTCAAACGTTTTATGACTTTTGAACAGCGGTATACTACTGTTGCCTTTATTCGTAGAGATTAATCATGGCCAGATGTATTTGTTTAAACTATGTTTAAGCCATGTCAAACCTGCATTCCGAAGTTTAAAAAAAACAATTCTGAGGTAAACATTTAATAACCCATCGAGAGTTGAATCTTCTATTACATAGTGATATATGCAACTGTTCGTTAAATGCCTAGTCCATTATATATATAAAGTGCTGATCTCCGAAAAAAAACATGCAAAAAGGCCCAGAAGCCAGGCTATTCAAATTTGATATAACTTTAAAAGTTGTTAAATTAAAATAAGTTTTTAAATAATAAATTGTTCTTTTCTCAAAATATATTACAATATTAGAATTTGCATGTTTCCTTTGATGGTAATAGTATTTAAGTTGCAACATGCAAGAGAAATATTTTAGTGCTTTGTATTGTGTTTACAAAGTAAATAGTGTTGGTATGTAATTATGTGATTCCATATAATTGAATTATTTTGTTCTGCCAATTTTGTTGTCATTTTGTAGCTATTTTTGAAAAGTTCAGATTTTTCTTGATGAACTATTTGAATATTTGAACAACAAGTAATTGATTATATGAATTGATGATTTTGGAAATGAATATGCTGGCCTTACTGAACAAGAAGAAAAAATTGCCCAAGACAGAATGAAATAAATGTTTTATCTAACAAAATGCACAAAAGTATGAAATGGTTGCTTTCTTATCAAATATAAAACTTTATATTGAGTAAAATCGAGAATAGTAATGGAGAATGCGTAAAAAAAATAATGTATATAAGTTCAGCAAAAACTGACGTTACAATAACGCACGTACATTTCACATATGTCTTATTTGTCAGTTTAAGTCCAGTTACTCATAAACTGGGATTTGTTTAATGTTGCAAGTTATTATGTGTGTTTACTGTTTGGTCTTATATGATCTTGCCTTATATTACAGTTATTCAATTTTAATTTTCTACATGTATGTAAAAGTCAAGATAAAAAAATCAGCTTTTTTCGTTTAGAGGATTTTAAAATTAAAGCAACTATAGGCACAGGTTTTTTTGGTTTTTATATCGTTTTGATTTAGAAAATAAACCGGCATGGTTAGAAAATATAAATAATAACACTATAACAAACACAGTTTCATTTTGATATTCTTGTCTTGGTTAACAAGTACATATTGTAACACCATTACAAACTCAATCCAAATTTTATATTCTTGTACATGTCTATAGATAAAACAAATCTATTCTATTTTTAGAAATTTACCTGTGATTTTATAAACGTCACAAAAAATACGTAACGTTCTGTGACGATGATTCATTCATGTGATGCGCGCAGTTTATATTTCGTTTGTGGTGTCCTGGTGTGCTGTCGTAACTTCATCAGTGTCATTTGTTATTCTGCGGTTAACATATTGTAATGTACTTTTATATTATTTATGTATGTATTTCTCTATACTGGGCGTTCTTGCGGGGTTTTTTTGTACTGTATTCCTGTCACGTAGTGTTGTCATTTTAGCGGTATTTTTAACATTGCCATATAAGTGGGAGATTTAGCTAGCCATACAACCAGGTTCAACCCACCATTTTTTTCTTAAAATGTCTTTACCAGGACAGGAATATGGCAGTTGTTATCAGAGAGTCCATTTTTATGTTTTTCAGTGTTTCTGATGTTCCGTTGTTTTTTCTTAAAGTTGAGGTGTTTCTCTCGGTTTTAGTTTGTTATCCGGAATTTTTTTTTTTGCTTAATCGCACTATGACTATTGAACAGCGGTATACTACTGTTGCCTTTATTTATAAGGTTCTTATAACACTCAATTTTCAAACAGTTACATAGTTTCCGTAGAGATTTTATCAACCGAAACAGGTTAGCAGATGTATTGATATTCATTTGCTTTAGGTCGATTTCTATCCGACGCAGTTCATATTTTTCGCCTCTCGTTTGAACCAATTGAGAGTGAAGACTTTAGACTTGACAATTATATAGAAATTCAAAAGTTACTTGCAGTTTTTTGCAATGTTGACTGATTAGATTATATTATTCTATTCTGCTCATCAGTTTTGCTTTTTACATTTTTTTTTTTTAATTATAAAGTTTCTACCACTGCAGGTTCCATTTATCTCAACAAACTGAAAAACTTGATAAAACCGTTATGCTTATAGCAAGTGCAAGGCTGTTATCATGAAGTAAATTCAGTGTAATGTATATTATCCAATAAGACTTGAATTCCTCATTTGTTATTGAAATTGTGTAGATGTATTTCTTTACAAGTATATCAATTGTATAGGCATATGAAAGGTAATATAGTAATTTTTAACTTGCTATAATATTGTGACATCTTAAAAAAAAGTTTTCAAAGTATCTCTTTTGAAATTTATATTTTCTTTAATTTTACAGTCTTTGTCGTTCAACAAATATTAAAAACGATAAGAGAAATATGTTTTTCTCTAGAATAAGTTTTCGTAGAGTGATAAAGGAAGACAAGAGTCCGCTCATTTATTTATGTCGAAAAAGATAATTCATAGATATCTCCATGGAATCTCATTGACGGCATATTTTTACTTCACAAATATTTTCAAAAAATATTACATGAGTTTAATTCAACTTGGTGTCGGTTTCTTAGAAATAAAGAAAACATTTTGAGAGGATTTGACAACTATTTTTTGATTCAAAAATTACTATTTTACATGTACCTTTAAAATGACTTTAAAATTAGTGATATGGTTTAAAAAATACATGTATATAATTTGAATGACAGATGTGGAATTCAAGTATAATGATTTCTCACATTTCACTTTCGTCATACTAGTAACTGTTCACTACCCTTTGAAAACTGTTTTACCTCTGAATCAGTTTGTAGAGATCGATGGAATCAAACTTTAATTTGGTAAGATATTTAAATAAAGGCAACAGTAGTATACCGCTGTTTGAAATTCATAAATCGATTGAGAAAAAAACAAATCCGGGTTACAAACTAAAACTGCAATAAGTACTTTATAAGTGCCTTTATGATAAGCACTTCAATGAACTTTTATAAGAGACTTAACATTATCTCTAGACATGTTCCTATAAGTTGTTATAGAACTTTGCTCCCTCTTTGATTTTAGGCTTGCTTTCGATTCGTTGGTATCTTGATCTTTGGTCATCAATTCAATGAGGACATCCTTGACTCTATATATTATATAATAGATTATTCATGCACTTATTACTAGCATTTACAGTCAACATGCAGGGTCATTATAGCTTTATTTCAGTTCTATGTGCATTGTTTCTACTCTTCGGTAAGTTTTGTGCAACAAAAATAATTTTGAATTATATTTGTTTTTAGCTTTCAGAAATCTTGTAAAAGAACGGGCTCTCATCTACTTCTACATACTCTGCAGTATCTAATAAGAATTTGTTTTAAATACTGTTAAGATCGACAAAAATAAGGCTTACAGCGTGCAGTTTCGTAACAAGCAATCACTAATAGACATGTTAGATAAGATATTATATTTACCAATCATGGTGCTCAAAATTTTAGCAATACAATCAAATGAATTATTACACAAAAAAGCAAAGTAAATGATTAGAATGATTAGAGTGTTTGAAATACATTTAATCAAAAATATGTTAACACATCTAAACAAAGTAACATATAAACAATGTTAAAACATTAAGTCTTTCGGAGACTATACGTTTACTTGTTTTATTTATAGACCTAGGCCTATGGACGACAACTCCGGATTTTTTTTAAACTTCATTGATTTTCTAGAAATTTCTTTCGTTCTTCAAATAGGGATTGTACTAGTTTAGATAAGTTTGAAGTAACAACAAAATTTTCAGATGAAAGTAACAAAACATTTTCATCTTATCAGATAACTTTAAAATACACTTGAATTGAGAATTTAAATAAGACAGATTTTGAGATCTGGTATCTTTTAGAATAGGATATTTGAAAAGAAAATATTGTTCATAATAAACTGCGTTCGTACACTTTCTGTCTTCAGCTTTTAAACCATTACCTCCCTTTTATAATTTTAATGTGATGACAGCTAGTTCTAAGTCTTGTAGTTATTTGCCCGTCTTTATTTGAATTTATTCGTAGATATGGTTCAAACGAAAAAGTAGTTTTAAATTTCTATTAATTTTAAAAAAAGAGAGGCGAAAGATACCAAAGGGACATTCAAACTCACAAGACGAATTTATTCAATGCTTCACTGTATTTTGATACTCTTTCCAGAATTGCTTTCTAAACGAGCTTCCCGAATTTCTTTAAATTTTATTGTTAAAGAGTTTTTAATTTTTTAATATATATGGCTTAGTTTAAAACTTGACCGGTTTGCAGCTAGATATTATAAATCCTGCAATTTAAATATATGTCTAATGTTACTATTTCAAGATTCCTGGTAAGTTTGGTTCATAGATTGTGGTAGATTTATGGACTCCTATAAGATGATATTTGAAAGTTCAATTTCCTTCATAAAAAGAATCAAATATTTTATCATATTCATAATTACATTAAAAAAAGTGTATGGAGCGAACCTAATTTGCTTCCATATGCCATATGTGATGATGTTATCTTTACCCCAGGTGAAAATTTATAAAGTTTAGAATGGATTTTCTCTAGTACAAAATAAAATAAGTTTCTCTTGAAATACGATTATCCATATGTTTAGTTTCTAGTATTGTATATAATCCCATATCTCAGATTCATGCAATAAGATTGGTCGGATTGTATGGATATAAATATGTGATCAAGAACTTGGTTTTGGGCTTTCCAGTGAAAAAGACTTCCTTAATTTGAAACAGGCTTTTATTCCTTTATTGTAAAGTTCTTTCTTCATTGTTCTTTGCCTTTTGGAAGCGTTCCTGTGCAATATATTTCAGTATGATATACTCAGTACAAGTTCTTAAGTCTGGTTCCCTTAGAATATTTTGATATCTATATGCTGTCCTGATTTGTCAAATACAAGACCCTTGGTTTTTTGTGTGTTAATTTCTGTATCGTTTTCCAATCTACTGTAAATTGAAGTAATTTATTAATACGATTTTAAATTCCTTGCTCAGATGATAATTAAAGTACTACAACATCAGGGTACATTAAAATATTTACGCGGTATGTGTTCAATGGGATTGGGTCACATGTTTGGTCAAATTAGGTTAGTGAATCATGCAAATATGTGTTATCGAGGCAAGGACTAAGATAACCGCCTCGTCTTACTCCTATATTTGATTTAAAAAAAGTTTTTCCCGTGTTAGTCAATTTTACACAGATTTCTATGTTTCCATACCTACATTTTGTAATTGCATAAAACTTTGTTCCAACGCCTATACATTTAAGTTTACGAAAAAGATGCAAATGTGAAACGGAATCAAATGCACGCTTAAAATCAACAAAGCATGCATACAGAGCTTACACTAATGTTATTTGTGTTATAGAAATTAACCCAAGATTTTATGAAAATATAATGTAATCAAAAATATAATACTACACAATCAATTACTATTTAAAAAAAGACCAAAAATTCTGGTATCAGTATATATATATTTTTCTGTTCAGGTTATGCAAAAACCTTGGAAACTAGTCAAACAGTACGACAAACAGGTCAGTATAAGTAATTCTATTATAGGCTTTATTAAACGTCTAATCTGTAATTCCGTCATGTCACGGATAATTGGAATATTATGTGTGTCATATTAAACTGCTTTAATATGTCCGTTATCGGCCAATTAGTATGACACGGTTTGGTGAACATCATACAAAAAGAGTTACTGATGGGCGATTTTCAATATACTTTTTTCTATTGATTTCTCATCGGACTTTTAAAAGCGTTATTTTCTAATTGTAAAAGTAGATTTTGGTATAGTTTTTGTTATATTGTAAATGTGTAATGATGTTTTATTGTAATTAGAACATGGATTAGTTTCCAAAGCGAAAGAAGGACGTCATATTCGAATTTGGTATTTTTGTGTTATTTGTTTTCAATTTTTGTATTGTTTTTTTTATATATAAATTAACTCCATGCAACACCTTAATCATTGTATGTTAAATTGTTGTTTCTTTCTCTGTTCCTTTGGCATTGGTTTAGAGAATAAAGTATCTGTCTTGATGAAAAAAAAGATGAACCGACGAACAGACAAATACCATATCTTAGGGAGGGATAAATCATATTTTGTAAAAAAAAATAATAACTTTACTGCTCGCTATATAGATACTGTCCTCTAACTAAATAATGTTTAGTTTAGTGATCATATTTGAGACATCTAACCCATCGAACATGATATAAAGGATATAACAGATACAGTTACGTGTGCCTTTTATCTTGACTTACATTTAGAAATTAACAATAAAGGTCGGTTGAGAATACAACTTTACTACCTAGGAAATGATTTCAGCTTCCCGATTGTTAATTTTCCATTTCTATGTAGCAGCATTCCGGCAACATCTGCATATAGAATATATATCACCTCGTTGGTTCCCAGGATTGCATTTCTTATCATTATGTCCTTGCAAAAAGGATTGCTGATTACCAGGAAGCTATTAAATCAAGAGTTCAAAGTATTGAAGTTGAAATCATCCCTTTTTTTATTGACGCCATTACGAGTTGGTTGACCGTTACGGAATATCTGTTTCATAGATGACGATGAATTTATTCCAATTGTCGTAACTTTGTCCTCTTTTCTCGAAATGTGACCTACCGAATTTGACTTTTCACTGCGTTTGTACTTTCATTAGCAATATGGCGGATGCTACATGCTTACCCTTCCAGAGCACATGAGATCACCCCCGGTTTTTTGTTGAGGTTTGTGTTTTACAATATTTTAATCTTGGTATCTATGATGATTTGATTTACAACCACTGGGTCGATACCACTGCTGGTGGAGTTCTTATTCCCCGATGGTGTCACCAGCCCAGTAGTCAGCACTGCTGTGTTGACATGAATTATCATTGATATGGTCATAATTACAAATTAACTGTTAACAAAACTTTGAATTTGTAAATACTGAGGCTTTTCTGTCTCAGGAACAGATTACCTTAGCTGTATTTAGCAAAACTTTTAGGAATTTTTGGTCATCAATGCTCTGCAACTTCGTACATTATTTGGTCTTTTTAACTTTTTTTTATTCGAGCGTCACTGGTGAGTCTTTTGTAGACGAAACGCGCGTCTGGCGCAAATACAAAAGTTCAATCCTGATATCTATGATGAGTTTATTTAGTAAAAGTGCTGAATAAGGGATATTAGGAAACTCTTCTTTCATATACACAACGAACAGTTGTTCTATCATAATTATTTAAAAATAATGACCCGTAATCTTAAAACAATTATCGTCCAATATCATTATCAAACATTTATTTGAAAAAAAACTATCTCATGTTTTGTCACAGAGATTGAAAAATATTCTTCCTAAACAAGTTAATGAAGATCAAACAGGATATGTAAAACATCGTTTTATTGGATTAAATTTGAGGCAAATCCAAGGTATAATCGACTATGCAGAATGATACGAAATAGATAAGGCTATTATATTGGTTGATTTTACAAAAGTGTTTGATTCATTGGAATGGGAATTCATGTTAAGCGTTCTAAAGCATTTTGGTTTTAATGAATCATTCATATCATGGTAGAAAACACTATATAAAGGAAAACAGACCTGTGTTGTATCTAATGGATGGGTATCCGAAATTTTTGAAAAACTCAAGAGGAATCCATATTATTAGGGCCGCTTGAAATTTACTGAGTATAGAATGAGAGGTAGTTCAAAAACGGTTATATCAAAAGCTATGAATATATTTGAAACATTTGGTTCTTTCGCTGGTCTGCGGTTAAATCGTAGTAAAACATAAAAATAGCATAGATTAAATTGAGGACATACGCCGGATGGACAAATCCGTTTTAGCTTTATGCATTTATTTTGGTCATGACAGACACGAATGTGAAAAGATAAATTTGGAACCTCGAATAGATAACATGAAAATTTTAATTAAACCATGAGAAAAAAGAATGGTTGATTATTGATTGATTATTGATTATAAATCTTTAATTTGAAGTCGGATGAAAACAGGAGGAGGTTTAGCAAAATTTACCGATCACTATTCGGATATCAAAAACAGATTTTGTGGGGAAAAAAGTAAAATAACAAAAATACCAAACTCCGAAGAAAATTCATAACGGAAAGTCCATATTGCATCAAAACAAGAGGATTGGATTATATTAATGGCATATTGGATCGTAAGGGGAAATTATCCGAAAGCTGTATTATAGAAAAGATAATCATAAAGTCAAACTGGATTCCAAATTTAAGATGTTAAAATATTTTAAAAAACTCTGTAAAGAGTTAAATCAATATATGTAGGATTAATTACGAAGGCGAAGTAAACACATTGAAGCAAAATATATTAACAATAAAATGGTCTATAATGTTTAGTAGATAAAAAAAATATACAAAGCCAATCGGTATCGAAATTTAGACGAGATATTTAAAATTGGAATACACACCCTATATGTCATCTGTGAACATTTTATAATTAAAATTTGAAAAGAAAACAACTTTAAAATTTTCAGATGGAAACTGCTGTAGTATATTATTTCTACAAAGCAGTACGTATACAATTTAAATAGCATATTTCTAAGATTAATAAAAGTAATTTTGGTAAAACAGAAGAAAAAGATTAGCTGCATTTCTTTATTACATGATCATTTTTGAAGGTTTTTGGCAGAAAGTACATTATCTTCTAGCATAAATCAATTTTCAAAAACAAATACGAGCAAAATGTATAGTAATTGGATACAAAATATCAGATCATGGGTATAATGGTTTAAGTTTTATGATTTCGTATTTACAAGTCATACTATGTTTCCGAGCAAAAATTGAAATTCTAAGATGTAAGATTTGTTCAGAAAAGAACTACGAATGGTAATAAATGAGAACAAAACAGTATCTCAAAATATATTTTTCATAAATCTAAAATGATTGATATAATAGAAAATGTATATATTCTGAGTATTTTCTGAGATACTCAGAAAGCATTTCACAGAGATACTTCATTGGAGCTTGGACAGTGAAGTTTAATGGTAACAGGGAATCTGAAGAATAAAGAATATTTATTGGTTGTTTAAAAAAAAGAGAGATTGAAAGAATGAAAAACACAATAAAGCAAAAAAGTTAAGAGCTTCGTGGTAACTTTTATAGAATTATTTACAAGCGTTTATGAACATTTGCATGTAGTTACCGGTTTTTACACGCAGGGTTTGAAGAAAATTGATGAAAAAAGTCCAGTTTTCTCTGATTGCATGTTATTTACCGGATACAGTTAATTTCAAAATGAGCGTATGTGGTATGAACACTTGCTCTGTTCAGCGTCTCTTTCGCGAATTTTTATAAATTGTTTTTCTTACTCAAACCTTTTACCAAACGAGTGGAAGATATTCCCTGGTCTTTCCATCTTAAAATATTCAACATTTAATCATTCATTAGTCATTCATGAAATGTTATGTTCTAATATCTCTTCTATTAATCTCCATATTAGGGCCCCTTCTGTTTATATTATACATAAACGACCTTCCTATCTATATGAAAAATTGTTGCACTGATTTATATGCTAATGATTCAACTTTACATCTTTCTGGTAATTGTTATCAAACTCTGCAGTCAAAGGTACAAGAAGATTTACATGGTGTTGAGGAATGGTGTAATGATAACAATATGTCATCAATAAAAATAAAACAAAATATATGATTATTGGAACAAAGCAAGAAGCAATGTCACATTACAATGAGAGTTGTTTAACTATTAACAATCAAGTGATACAATCTTCCACATGCAAAAGTCTCTTAGGCATTAAAATTGACCCTTCCCTCACATGGACAAACCAAATTGATGTGATCTGCTCAAAAATTTCATCTAGGCTATATCTACTATTAAAGATTAAGAAATTTCTAAATCTAGACTGCAGAAAATTATTCTATAATGGTTATATCTTGCCACTAATTGATTATTGTTGTATAGTTTGGAGTGGTTGTAGCAGTGAGGGTTCAAATAGGATATTAAAATTACAAAAGAGAGCTGCTAGATTAATACTAGAAACAGACCCTTTCGCTCCTTCCGAGCCCTTATTCAAACACTTAAACTGGATGACAGTTGAACAGAGAATAAAATATCACAAGTTTGTGATGACATTTAAGTGCTTAAAAAATGACGCACCATCATATCTTACTAACAAGTTTCATTGTGTTTCAGACAGAAATCCATACCCCTTGAGAAATGCTATTCAAGGAAACCTCATACTCCCTAAACCAAAAACAAAATTGTTCAAAAAATCTTTTCTGTTTTCTGGACCATTCTTGTGGAATAATTTGCCAATACCGTTAAGAAATATTACAAATGTTAATTCTTTCAAATACAAAATAACAGATCATTTATTGAAATCAACCAAGCTGTATAAAAAATATTGAAAACTGATTATGTCATCACGTTTATTTTTTCATAACATTTTATCAAGTTGTATTGTACATTATTATCATACTTGTCTTTTTATACTAATGTATATGTTTGCATTATGTTTGATTTTTATGATGAGGGCCTCAGGGAAGATTAGCTATATAGAATATAGAATAGAGAAGGATTGAGTTGCTGAAATAAAAGAATAGATAGTAGTAGGCAAACCGTAAAAATAAATGAAAATGACCTTCAAATAAAATATACAAAAAACACAGCCGAGTATAGTTAAACAATTGTACATTTAACAATCTGTATATGTTTGGGTCTTATATACTTAAATGTAGTCATACTTTGTGCAATTCAAAATTTACATGCCAGCCTAAGAATAAAAACACACAAATAAAATATATCCCTAAAGTATATAAGTTCACCATAAAGTTTGACTTCATATATTAACATCAAATCATAGAATTTTGGATTTTCGCTGTAAAAACAAATACATTTTTCGTATATTAAAATACATTTTGTAAAGCTAGTCCCATATTGGGGGATTTATCCTAGTACCTCGACCGGCGCCGATAAAGAAAATCTTAGGATGACTTGACAAACTAATATCAATCAAATATCATGTTGCAACAAAATTGAAAGTGCAGTGAGTCACTATTATCTTTTAATCACATTATTGTTACACATCAAAGCATGGTTAAGGATTTGGATGGGGTATATAGAATAGAGAATAATGGCCAAAAACATAATGAATAGAGCAAAATGAGCAACTTTACTGATTACAGATATGAATGTTGTGCAGAATAAAAAAATCATCTAATAACAAAAAATGTAGAATTATTTTCAACGGAAAGTCCCTAAGCAAATGGCAAATCAAAAGCTCAAACACATCAAACGAATGGATAACAACTGTCATATTCCTGACTTAGTACAGACATTTTCTTATGTAGAAAATGGTGGATTAAACCTGGTTTTATAGCTAGCTAAACCTCTCACTTGTATGACAGTCGTATAAAATTCCATTATATTAACGCCTCTCAAGTGTTTTTCACAATATTAAGTACATTTCCTTCTAAAACCAGTTATTTGATCTATACGTTTATTTATCTTTGACATTTGCAAATTTCGTTGACGAACACTGCATATTATTTATATTTTCAGGTCCGTTGATAGTGACATTTCTAGCACGTCTGATTTCTCCAGACTATGGTACCATTGCGGGTAAAGCCACTGTCAAGTTTGAAAAAATAATAGAAAATATTGGGAGTGCGTACAATAGCGGAACCGGGGTTTTTACTGCTCCAACCAAGGGTCTCTATCATTTCACAGCCTCGGCAAGACAGAGTCATAGTGGATATTTGCATTTAGGACTGTTTCGAAACACTGAAGAAATGGCAGTATCCGTTGCGTTGAATTACAATTCTCTTACGATTGGTGCAACATTTACACTTGAATCTGGCGATAGTGTTTTCGTCAAGAACATATGGACTCAATCATCTGGAATTGTTGGCGGTGGACAAACCTATTTTTCTGGCAACCTTATACACAAAATGTATACAATATGCTCAGTAAATGAAATGCCATTTGTTCGTTTGTTGATATAGTCATATAATTAGTTCAATTTGATAACACCAAATCAGCCTATACGTACTTGCTCAAACATTTCGAGCAATAATCGTCCTGTTAAGATCAGAAATAATGCCCAAATAATACAATTACAACACAGAAAATTAAAACAAGCAATTAACCTTGTCTGGAACTAAAATATGGCAAATTAAAGTTATTCCAAAAATGCAATGATGCGATGACAACATCAGTTTTGACCTTTATCAATAAGCTTATTGAAATTAATTTAAAGGAATAGGAAGGATATGTTGTATCAATTTTGTCACAAAAGTTACTACATAGGCATTTAAAAACCAAAACAAAAGAAAGACCGCTCTTAATGTTGTTCTTCATCTCAAAGTCACAGTTTGCAAATGACTGGGCAAGAATCCAGCTTTGTTAAACTCAGCTGTTTTAAAACCTTTTTTCTTTACATAGTTTTATAATTTATTTAGATAATTTCGATATAGGGATGCAAGGTTTTCTCTGAGTTCAGATTTTTACAATATAACTAAGCATACCGAGTTATATATTTCTGTATTTAAAAAATAGATTCAGCTCAATGTGTGATTTCAGATTTACCTTAGTGTTTTGTTATAAATCTTAGTGTGTAATGTTTGCGAAAAAAAATGACTTAGACATAGTTTTAACAGTCTTGTTTCATAAAAAAAAATGGCAAACGTAGAAACTAGTATTTTGTCTTGGGAAGGGTTAAATCCTACTTTGTAAAAAAATCACTCGGACTCAAACAACAAATTTTCTGAAACTGACATTATCAAGATGCTTGATTTCTTGATTGACAACATATTTGTTACGTTTGGAGGACGTGTTTTTTAACAAACAATCGGCATTCCAATGGGAACAAACTGCCCCTCTTCTTGTCGACTTTTTCCTTTATTCATATGAGGCTGACTTCATACAGGAACTTCTTAGGAAGAAAGAAAAGAAGTTCGCAGTTTCCTTTAACTTTACTTTCCGCTATATAGATTATGTTCTCCCACTAACTAATTTAAAATATGGTGACTGTTGAACGCATCTATCCCATCAAACTTGAGATAAAGGATACAACAAATACAGTTAAGTGTTTCTCATATCTTGACTTACATCTAGAAATTGGCAATGAGGGTTGGTTGAAAACATACCTTTACGACAAGAGAGATGATTTAAGCGGATTTTTAACTGTGACTTATTTAAATGAAGGGTGTATTTTTCGGCAGTGACTCTTTCATAAGGAGTGTGTATTTTTCAATTATGACTCTTTCATTTTGTGTTAAAATCATAAAGGCGTTGTGTAGGATGTAAAATACTCCCAACATAACTACTTAAATACCAAAAAATACAGGACAAATATACAAAAATGTCAACATGGACAAAATCGTTGTCTGCTCTTTAAAAAAGTTAATGCCATTACATGACATTTCCTACCCGTACTAGTGCTTTTTTAGCAGATAAGTGCAATATATGAAGGAATTGTGCACTTCGTGTTAAAAGCACCAAATTTTGCTCAAACATACTTCTATCTATACTCTTTAATTTTAGATATGGAAGCAAGCTGGAAAAATAGTAAACTTCCGGTAAAATCAAATATTGCGGATGCATGTTCTAAATTTCAACTTTTTTATTTTCTTTTAGAAATGATAGTTTAAAGTGAAAGAAATGATGTATTAATTTGATCAGAATCAAATCAGATGGTTTTCAGTGTTATTTTATAATGTTGAAGCAGCATTTGGTGAAGTTGGGGCCACTTCTGGTCGCAATTTTGTGTTAAAATACAGGAAAAATGTCGACATTAAGTTGCAAAAAGTGAGAAGAAGGAAGAATATTATCATCTATTTAGTTCTTTGGTGACCATTCAAATACATATATGGCGAATAATAGTATTGCATTATTATGTTAGAATGAAGATAGACCTACACTTTATAAATCAACAGTCTAAGTGAGAGCAATTCAAAGATGACATCTAAAAAAAATTAACTTATTGAGACATCAGATGATCAAAGACCAGCAACATCTTCCTCGAATGTTGAAGAAGTTGACTAAATGTATAATTTGTCAAAATATGACAGACGAATTGCTGCAATGCCCTACATCGGTAAAGCATATCAAAATGGGTGCCGGATATGTGACTTTAGAGGAACATCTCGTAAAATGCAAAGGACTGCAATGTTTACCGTCTACGATAAATCTGAATGCATTAAATGATGGCAGTGGTCTTCAAAGTACGATGTACAAAAACAATGCTAAATGGCATGTTATTATATATCCTTTTAAAGTCATCTTTTGTATCATATTCAACTGTTTTTATGCAGATGAGATGAATATTTGATCATTTATTGGTAAATTTATTGGTCCACACTATGTTCTATCATGATGCTGGCGTGATTTGGAGTTTTCGAAGAAATTTTGTTCAAATCACTGTTAGATGTTGTCATACATTATACTAAATTTCTCTCAAACTATTGAACTGATTATTACAAAACTTGACAGTACTGCTTAAAATTAACAGTATTTAACAGAAAAATCATCACATTCAGTTTATTTAGGGAATCTGCACATGCACCTATGACCTTGTATGTACTCTCATTTTCTAAAATTTCATACTATTTCACTGAAATATTGAAATCCTGAAAAGTTTTACGTGTGGACTTATTGAAACCTCCTTGCGGTCAATTTATATTAAGATCAAAAGACTATAATATTAATGACGTATTATTTTATTATACAATATAAGATTGAATTCTTAGTACAGTTTTTTTTTCATTTAAATGTTTTAATATCATAGTTAAAACGGAACATGTATTGATTTTGGGTTATTTTTCAACATGTATAGATGATAGTACTATCGACAGATGTTAATTATACACACATCACGCAGTTTGGTCAGAACACAGATTCCGATTCAATATTTTATTAAAATCGCACCACTTTTATAACATACAACATTCACATTCATATCTAAACAAAAGTGTATACTTACATTAAAGGCAAAATAATATAACATATGCCAATGATTTTATATGATGAATATAATAAACTATGAAATGACTTAGTATCTACAATACTTTGCCACATTTAAACTATAAAGATATACTAAGTACTAAAGATATAACTATATAAATATATTCAAGATTTAGTTACATCGTCAGCTATATATATATATAAAATATGTTTGAATAGAATATTAAAAACGTTTAACCAACTAACAGACAAGGTTCTTAATTTTCGAATACAAATAAAATTAGAAATAGTATAAAATCGATCTTTTTTTACTGGTTCTCTATACAATATATTTCAAAAGTTTGCATATAACGAACATAGAGTAAAACATATTGCTGTCTTCATTTTCTTTTTAAACACAAAACAATATCCTTCGCTTACTGATATAGTCGCATATCCAACCGTTTCTGTTTAAAGTTGCACAACGCCAAATCCTAGCTTTTCTCCAATATATTGTTTTTAAATAAAAAGTCTTTAAGTTGTAATAAAACATTCTTACGACGCACCTTATTGACACTACCATACAATTCAACATTACATTTTTTTAGTTTTATCATAACTTTAAGATACCTGTTTTTCTTATTATTTACAGATTTTTTGTGTGTCAGTTTGAACATTTCATGATTTATTCTCTCATTATAAATGACACTACATTCCCAGTGTCCAAATATAAATTTCAATTGTTTTACACGCGGGGTATTGGGGGGTCTCAGTCATATATGCGTCTCACCAATATCATTACAAAACGTGAAAGCTCAGTTCTTGGCAATGGTATTGCAATAAATATTACGAGTGCTCCAAATAGATGCACTATAGTTAATAACAGGGTATCAACAAATTGTGTAAAGGTACAGTACTGGAATCTCCCATGGGCCTTATTGTCGACAAACAATATGCTTTGTGGACGATTTGCAGACCTTATCCCATTTTTCTTCCACTTATTATAATCAAAGACTTATGCCAATAGTAGCCCAGATACTGGTTTGGATATTTACCGAACGTGCGGAGCAATCAAGCGTTAAATGATTTACGCCAGATGAAATGTTCAAAACCGCTGCATTTGTTTGCGCCTGTCCTAAGTCAGGAACCTGATGTTCAGTGGTTGTCGTTTGTTGATTGGTTCATAAGTGTTTCTCGTTTCTCGTTTTTTATATCGATTAGACCGTTGTTTTTCCTGTTTGAATGGTTTTACACTAGTCATTTTGGGGCCCTTTATAGCCTGCTGTTCGGTGTGAACCAAGGCTCCGTGTTGAAGGCCGTACTTTGACCTATAATGGTTTACTTTTACATATTGTGACTTGGATGGAAAGTTGTCTCATTGGCACTCATACCACATCTTTTTATATCTATACACACGCAAAAAAAGCAATATATTGTTCATGTTGTTGTTGATTTCAGAAAATTGTACCAATAAAATCTATCTGTTGATGCAATCACTGACAACACATTTAACTTGGGGAAATATGTTTGTACATGTTACATGTTTTTTGGTTATTTCCGTACCATTTATATCCATCAAAGTTTATTGTATTTTCTCCAACACGATAGATTTTTACTTGACCAATTATATGTAGACCTTGTTTCCTTAAACATAAAGCTAGAAAACTACTATATTTATAACTACATTTTAATCGGAATTTTACTCCAGCCGTTTATGTTAAAAAAACACAAATTTAATTATCCATCGCGTGATTTACTGAAACCTTCACTGCCTCTACCAAGCCTTCTGTTTCTGGAGTATTTTTATCACCCCTCCAAAGAATTGTTTCAACATTTGGCTTTTTTCAATTGTGAATCTATTTTGCTGACGATATTTCATTTTATTCTATGTCCATAGTGGAGAGTTGACATCGTTAATTGGTGTATTTTTGTGCTTTCCCACAATACGACCGGATTAACAACAATATATATATATATCTTCCCAATGCTCTTAAAATTGTAAAGTTTGTAATATTGATGATTCTTTTTTTATAAGGAATATCATGTTCGATGTACGTCTTGGGATACTTTGAAGAATAAATCTATTCTTTAACACCTGCTTTGATTTTCAAACTATTTTTTCTTTTGTTCCAGATTTTCAAGTCCATTAATGACAATACCCGGATTCATTACTGTCCAAATGTCTAAAAATTTGAATTTTTAGATAACCTTTGTAGCAAAGATGTAAACAAGCTTCACAAATCTGTCATTACGGATGTAACTGTTTTTTACGTTATTTTACGTATAGGTAAAGTTTTTTACACGTACATTCATTTTTTTTTTTTTTTTTTGGAAAGTTTTATCACACTTTCACGTTACTATTTCAGCATAGGACTTTTCAATGGTTTCTACTTTGTCTATATAGTCACTTACTAACGTCGTTTTTTGTTCTTTCGATTCAATAACTTCATCTTTCCCTCTATCGCTTATACTGGTATTGAATTTGAATGTCGTGTGTTTTCCACAATTTCGTCTATGTCATTTTTCTTTTCTCTTGAAAAATAAGGAGATGTTGTATGACTTCCAATGAGACAACTTACCACTAGGGATCAATTAACGTGTAAATCGGCTAAAGGGCACCGTTCGGCATTCAACAAGGAGAAAATCACATACCACACAGCCTACCATATTCTTTACATTAGTCTACTACATAGGTTATTTAAATTCCAGTCCCATTGCTTATAATGTTTGCAAGAGTGTTGATGCAGTGTTATATAAAGTATATAAGGGGTACAATGCCCTTTTTTCGCTCTTATTTTCACTTGATGCCTCATCGGACTCTGACAAAAGTCGTGTTCCTTGTGTTAGTGTAGGTATTGGTGTAGGTTTGAGGGTAATGTTAAAGTCACATGATACTTAAAAAAAAATTTAAAGTGTAATATGTTTTATATACTTGAATGGCTAAGTTTTACTATAAAACATATGTACATGAACTTTCTTGTTAAAGAAAATCCTTTATCTTATCAGAATCTCCATAAATGTACTGCTATTAAATTATTGTCTTCCCGTACTCTAATTTGCCGATAGCTTTTCCGTATGCAGTAACCTTAACCACGAGACCTATCGTTAGTACTTCGGCAACCGTGCGAGGTGCGAGGGAACACCGTGATGATAAGAAAAGGTAAACAAACGTGGAATAAGTTAGATAGTGATTATGAAAGAAAAACATTAATACACCACATCAGTTAACAACTGGTATGATAAAGTTAAATTAGCAAATAGAAACGCATGAAAAATATAAAAAAAATATATAAATCGCTCGATTGCAGGTCTATCGTTTCACTTATTTTTCACGTGCTCCGCATGATTCTGTGTTGATTGTTAAGTATGGTCACGTTCGATAAACTTCGACCATAAAACACGAAAGTTAATTAGCAGGGGAATTTTTCGCTGAATGAAATATTTTTTGTCGATTATATGTTTTGAATTCGTAATAATTATTAAAAAAAAATCGTTCACATAGGACTTAGTTTAGTATATATACATAGCTTGGTTCAATCATTTCCTTAACATTATAATTTCAAGAACCTCGTTTCATATGACACCACGTTGAAAAGATTCAATTAATTTAGTCTTGTTTTTATTACATTATATGAAAAAATACAAATGAAATTTCTTGGTACTTATAATGTTTTTGAATGTTATAATATCGTAGTTGACACAAAATAGGAATTGATTTTCGATTATTTTTCAACATATATAGAGGATAGTACTGTCGACAGATGCTATTTTTTCTGCAACCATCTCACAGTTCTGTCCTAACAGAATAACCACTGACAAAATAAGAAAATTCTGCATAACGAATTATGTTTCTTTTAGTTTTGTATTGCGTTTTAAGTTTAAGTTCCGTTGTATACAATGTTAATGTGGAGCGGGATTCTTCTGAAAATGGTTTTCTGTGGATAATTGCCAAACAATTAGACCGACTAGAAAACAAATTCCAGGAAATTCAGAAACAATACAACAGCAGGGGTGCGGAAATTGAATCAATAAAGGAAACATTACAGCGACAAAGTAAGTTTTCAAGAATTTTATGAACAATGCAAGTAGCTACCGGTTTTTACAAGCGGTGTGTGTGTCCCTTTAAGAAAAATAGACGAAAAAGTCCAATTTTTCCCTCATTGAGGTTCACTCACTAGATCGAGTAAATATAAAAAGAAGTAGATGTGGTATGAACACTGTCTCTGTTCGAAGTCTTTAAGCGATTTTTCATCAATTGATTTCGAGCAGAAACAACGAATATGGAGTTTTTCTTATTCAAACTTGTAGCCTAAATGAATGAAAACTATTCCCTTTACTTTCCATATGTAAACCTTTTACATTTAATCCTTCATAATTACAGCACATTGACTTGAGTGTGTAGGTAAGGGTAGTATCTTTAGTTAGCATGCTTGCTAGCTTAACCATGAAATCATTATTAGTTAAGGTACTTCGGTAGCACTCCCCTATATATCACATGTAATTCTACTCCTTGGACCCAGACCAAGGATGAATCTCACCATCTTCTTCTGTACAACTTGCAATTTTGTTGTCATCCCTTTGCCAAGACTACTATACCACGAAGAGCAAGAATAATCGAAATAGCACTGTATCAGAGCTAATGTGATAGTCATCCTTGATCTAGTATCCAAACATTTTGCATTTCTATATAAAAATCTTAATCTTGCATTAACTTTTTTATGACATAGGAAACTATTTGTTCACACTTTAAAAATTTATCAATCTGAACTCCTAAATATTTGACAAAATTTTTAGATTTGATAAGGTGATCATTACATTTGACCTGAAAATCAATATTTTGCCTAATCTTTTTTGGACGTCCAAAAAGCATGCATTCAGTTTTTCCTAGATATAATGACAGTTTAGTATCTACTAACCAGTCTGAACATTTTTCTAGAACTTTTCCCAATTTTGTAGAAATAATATCTGAACTTTTATGAGACTATAAAACAGCGCTATCATCAGCATATAAAATCAATTTACAGTCTTCATTAATACTTATTGACATATCATTAATATATGTTAAAAATAACAGCGGTCCAAGGATACTTCCTTGGGGGACACCACATGTGACTTCCATGGGTTCCGACATAACATTATCTAAAGATACAAATTGAATTCTATCAGAAATGTAAGATCTAAACCATTCTACAGTTTAACACCCATAACTTCAAGTTTTGAACATAAAATATTGTGGTCGACAGTGTCGAACGCTTTTTGCAGATCTAACATAATCATTCCTGTATAAGTACCATTTGAATTATTTGTTCTTATATAATCTAATAAATGTATAAGACATGTATCAGTAGAGTATTTACCTCTGAAACCTGATTGAAATTCAAATAACAATTTGTTCTTTCGTAAAAGCTCTGATAATTGGTTATAAACACTCCTGTCATGAACTTTCGATACAGTGCTAAGTATACTGACAGGTCTATAATTACCAACATCAAGAGCACTATTCTTTTTAAATAATAATGATTTCATGGTTTAGCTAGCAAGCAAGCTTACCAAAGATATTACCTTTACCTATACACTCAAGTCATTGTGCTGTAATTCATAAAAAATTTTGATCAAGGTTATTCTAGTCAATTTCGACGATGATTAGGGATGAAATATACGAGGGTTATGATGGGATTTACATAAAAGAGAATAAGGCGGTAAAGCAAAGAGAAAACTGGATAACCAAATATTTGTTTTTGATGCTGACTTTATCAGCAAGAATATCAAGTGAGCCCGATAGGGCGAGCTGATATTCGAGCTGATGAAGTCAGTATAAAAACAAACGCCATTATTCTGTTTATCGGCAATTTGTCATAACTGTATTTGTTTTTTGGTTGAGAACATGAAGTAAAATGAAATAGTTAGTAACACTACTTTTATGCGTACAAAACGTTGGGATAGTCGTTCGGTTGTATGAGCATTTCATTGATAAATTGACGCGGATGGACTTGAGCTCGCGACGTTGCTGCACAGATACATGACGTCATTGTCTAATATTTCGAGTATCAATTCCTGTCCATGATCTTATCAATATTAGGCAGTAAGATCAAAGGGAAAATGTACAAATTGCCGATAAATACTAGTATGTTACTTTCTAACGATCTCTGTACTTCACAGTTCTAGATAATTGATGCCGCAACGATCTGATTGGATGTCAAAAGACAATTTAAAACACCTATTCTCAAGTGTTCATTAGAAATAGGTTTTTCACAATATAAATTACATTTACCTTCTAGAATCGGTTACTTGTCGTTGACATTTTCAAATTTCAATGATGAATACAGTGTATTATTTAAATTTTCAGGTCCGTCCGTAGTGACGTTTCTAGCACGTTTGATTTCACCATCCTATGGCTCTATTGCGGCTAAAGCTACTGTCAAGTTTGAAAGAATAACAGAAAATATTGGAAGTGGATACAACAGCGGAACAGGAATTTTTACTGCTCCAACCAAGGGTCTCTATCATTTCACAGCTTCAGCAAGACAAAGCCGAAGTGGATATTTGCACTTGGGATTGTTTCGAAATGAAGAAGAAATGGCAGTTTCTGTTGGAGTTAATTATAATTCTCTGACGATTGGTGCAACATTTACACTTCAATCTGGCGATCGTGTTTATGTCAAGAACATATGGAGTCGATCATCTGGTATTGTTGGCGCTGGACAAAGCTATTTCTCTGGCAACCTTGTACACAAAATGTAAAGAATATACTCAGTAAATGAAATGCCATTTGTTTGTTTGTTAGTTAACCTATTTTAATTTGATAAAGACCAAATCAATATATACTTACTTGCTCATGGTGACTTTTCTAGCAGTTGTCGTCCTTTACATCCCAGAAATAATACTGCACAAATAAAACAAGCATTAAACCTTGTTTAAATCTTCAAGTTATATTAACAAATAATTTAATTTTGGATGTAACGCGTCTTCCGATTGGCTGACGTTGTTTTGTTTTTCAGCTCATAGACATAATTTTGTCATGTGACCTTGACGTCATCAACGTTTTTTCATGGTTTACTCCGGTTTATAATGGAATTAAGAATTAAATTATAAGAAATGACTGTAATATTTTTTCTGTCTATTCGAAATAACATAAAAAATGTGGTGCACACTTTCAAATAACCAGCTACGCGGGTTATTCAGTGTGCACCACATTTTTGATGTTATTTCTTCATAGACAGAAAAAATATTACAGTCATTCCTTAAATATATGCTACTCCAAAAATTCCGAGACGCTAAGACAACAATAGTATAAATATGAAATTTGTCTATACGTCTGTCAAACCAATATGAAACTTTTCAATAGCATGCAATTTTCTAACTTAATGGGAAAAGAATGGAAATCGTATATTTATAATTATTATCTGTTTCATGACACAAAATTAGTACACGGACGTTTAAAATCAAGAAAAAAGGAACGGGGCTTTTAATGATGTTCTTCGTCACAAACTTATAGTTCGACCTCTTGTGCCAACTCCACCGTTTGATTGCAAGTACTCTGAATAACTAGTGGAGTACATGCTATTTCACCAACACCGTAGTTAAACTGTTTGAGGACAAATAAGATAGATCAGACAAGACGACGTACCTGTCGTATACAGTTTTTTTCTCTCTATTAAATATAATAACAAAACGACAAAGATTATTAACAAAAGAAGATCTACAAATACATATGATGCCCTCAAATGACCTTTTTTTTACCAATAACTGTAAACTAATATCTTCAAAACTATAACATGTATAATAGATAAATAGATAAAAACTTCAACCCCAAAATAATCAGCCACTCAAGAATTCAAGATCTATTAATATGTGTCTAGCGACTATCGTTTAAATATAAAAATAAGAAGATGTGGTATGATTGCCAATGAGACAACTCTCCATTAGAGGAAGTTAACAACTATAGGTCACCGTACGGCCTTCAACAATGAAAAAAACCCATACAGCATAGTCAGCTAAAAAGGCCCCGAAAAGACAAATATAAAGACTTCTTACAGAAGTTAATGCCCTTTGTAATCTATTAAAGTGTTTTACCTAATAAGTTTAAAACTACTTTATATAGAAAGTGTAAAATGAACAAGTGATTAAGAACATTAACGGTACCAATTTTACATCCCCAGATACTCATTTCGACAATTAGTGTATATCTTCAGTGATGCTTGAGACCATAAAATTTGAAAATCTAAAACAAAAACGCAAATATAGCCAAACCTGAACAATGAATCAGAGATATGCACGCAGGACATACATTAATAACAAAGTGTACGTAAAGTCGTTCAAGTAGACACCACAAGAGATTTTGTTTCTTGTTGTTGTTGTTGTTGTTGTTGTTGTTGTTGTTGTTTGGTTTTTATGGAAAGTGGATTTAAACAACAAAAGAAATTTTTACTCAATAATTATACTCTGAGTTCATGACAATCATACCAATAAGCTATTGTAAAGACCATCGAAGCAAATTACAGGGCAGGAATCCAGCTTTAAAATCCGTTGCTGCATTTAATCTTTGGGAATTTACACATTTTGTTTTTAATCTATTTTAGAAATACTTTTGATATAGTGTTGCTTTTTTTTTCAGAGATCATGTCTACAATTTAATATGATATAACTTACATAGCTCCCCATTCATGTATAATCTGGCTGCCCACGTAATTACTGGTGACCTAAACATTGTCAATAACCCCTATCTGTGAAATGTGTTATCCAAAGGCCCAAAATATCGTGAGCCTAAATCCATCAATTAGAAACATAACTTCAATATACTGATGGATTCAGTCGATGAGTATGCCAGGCAATGGGCTAAACGCGAAAAAAAAAGATATAGATACTCTTTCCGAGTGGGTTAAGGCTGTGGGGTCGTTGATACAAATTAGAATTAACTAGATGTGTCGGAAAGACACTAATGGTCCCCTTTGGAAAAAAAGCTTGAAGCCATTTTTAGGAGTGGAAAATTGAGAATGAAAGTCCGTATAACTGTTATTTTCACGAAATTTTCGAAGTCCAAAGCCCGTAATTTCGGCAAAAATCAGCGCAGCGGAACCTAAGGTAAACTCGATCTTTGATTCAATATAGTAGACTCGCATACTACAAATCAGCTCAATATGATTGATTGTTGGTAGCTTAACGTCCAGTGGGAAATATTTCATGCTTGTTCAGGAAGAGAGCTCAAATTGTGAAGGCTTTCAGATAAAAAGTCCGTATAACTGTTATTTTCACGAATGACGGAATGACGGACTGACGGAATGACAGATAAGGGTAACACTATATGATCCCGACCTAAGTCGGCGGGGCCATAAAAACTGAATGGGTCTTTGAAAATACATGCTAAATCGATCTTTAAAGACTCATAAGTTGCTAAACACATGCCCTACCTCCATGACAAATATGTTTTTGTCCCTGCAGATAAAGCGCCAAACAACATCGTTTGTTTGTGTAAATCACATTACATAAAATGTTTGATAAAAGAATTAGGTATTGACATTTCACTTGGAAACTCAAAATATACCTCCATGTAGGAAATTCTCAATAATCATAGGTCTGTTTTATGTTCCTTCGGAATTTCAACCAACGATGAAGAACTGGATCACTGTATTTGATAGATAAATTACATAATTGTCCGTGCAAACAACGTTATATTGCGTGGTCTTCCAAGTGCTCCACGAAACGTTAAATGTTATCACCAATCAAAGCCGGGCTTCACAAAATATATTGTGAAACTACCTTCTCTAGGTGCGGCGTGAATCAGATATGGATACTAAAATACTCCAATGATTCGTTAGAGTGCATACAATCTAAATCTCTTTCCTCTTGCAATGGTACTAGATCATTTATTTAACTTTTCTACCATGTACACAAGTATTTCCTATTCCAAACCGTTATTTATTATCGACTTAGTCGATATCACAGTTGATACTCATTTAATATAGACTCAGTCGATACCAGACCGTCGATACTCATTTAATATAATCAGTCGATATCAGACAGTCGACACTCATTTTATACACCCAACCAATACAGACTATGTCGATACTCCTCCAATACACACTCAGTTTGATACAGACAGTCACTGCTCCTTCAATACACACTCAGTATGATACAGACATTTCATACTCCTTTTGTCATGCAGCTTGAAGTGTGACTAAAAGTGCAACCACATTATTATGATCTGTAACTGGATAAAAAACTTTTAAATGACATTATTAAACTCAGTGTACAATCAATCAATTTGAAGGGACAGTATGGGGGATGGTCTTCACTTCCGTATTCTTTAAATTTTTTTACTATTTCCTCTATTCTTGATTTTTTTTTTGTTACCAGTTATTCTGTATTCATTATTTTGTTTGTCGGATATTCTCCATTTTATTTTTATCTTAGCACCCCGTTATTTTATTTTCTTAATATGTTGGCCCCATTTTCTCTTCTCTTCAATTTTTTCGTCCATAATTTCATTTTGAAGATTCCAAGCAAGTCAACAATAATAAATTAGAGAGTAAATTGGGCAAAGTTACCTAAAAAAAGCCAAAAAGGGGAAGGGCTTATCTACTCCTGGGAAAATATCATTTATGTGTACTACTTCATTTCAGTTAATTTTTTCATCCCACATAGAATAGGCTTTTTATTTTATCCAATGCATTAATTGTCTTAAGTCTTATGCTGTTACCCAAACTAGAGGCTCTTAAGAGCCTGTTTTGCTCAACTATATAGTTAGGTCTATGTACATCTTCTAACACAGGACATTCTACAACATTGTAGACTAGAATAGAAAAGAATTCATAACTAAAATCTCTTTTTTGTTGATCTTGTATTGCTTTTTAATTTATCTCTATCTTCTATAGTTTTTTGCCCAAAACATAAAAAAGGTTAAAAAATTATCATCTTTAAAGGGCAATTACTCCTATAAGAAGACAACTTACAATTTCGTAATGATAATGATGGATGGATGCTTTATGTCCAACGGCAAATTAAATGCATAATCAGGACAAGAACATGTTAATGTAATATGAATACTAACCCTGCTTTGGCCTAGACCGACATGCTGAGCCGGATTTTTAACCACTATCTCACCAGGTAACATTATGCAGGAAGACATGTCACCCTACCCGTACACATTATTCCAACTCCAAGCCGTCCAGTTTTTGCTCTTACTCATTAATGCTGCGTGCTTAGCAGAGAAGCAGCAAATACCGATTTTAAAATCTTTGTTTTAACCTGGTCTGGGTTCAAATACAAAACCTACTGCACTCGAGGTGAACACGAAACCACGAGACCACCAAGACAATTTCATCATAGGGAGTCAACTGACATACGCAACAATGAAATTGACATGTAATTAATTTCATGCATTCGAAGTCCTTTTTCTGGATTTACCTTTTATGGGGAACGCTCAAAGCAGAATATTTGAAAGCTGTGGATGTATAAGAACAGAAACAGTTGAAGAGCTTTATGACCAAAAAGTACCTAAAAATAATAGCCAAATTCATCTAAGATCAACTTTGCCTGAGGGAGTTATTACCTTTATTTCTTCACAATTTCAAAATTTATATACAGACAATTTCAGAAAGGCTTGTTGTAAATCATGTAAGTACCGAAGTACTAACTACTGAGCTGATGATGATAGCAATGTTTGATTTATTTTTTCTTGCTGATCATTTTTGCTATTTAAAGTTTATATCTATATCATAGTTTTCAAATAATAGGTAAAAACATTGGTAAAACTAATCATTAAAGGGCAATAACTCCAATAAGGAGTCAACTGACCATTTGGACGATGTTGTCTTAATTATAGATACTGTGTTGCTGATCATTTTTGGTATTATAAGTTTCTCTTTATCTATTATTGCGAACCCAATGAAAGTTTTCCACAGTGCCATCTCTATCTTGACCAGGTATTTAAACTTTTGCAAGTTCACCTGTCCTATTGAATGAATACAATAGCTATTTTTCTCTGTGTAGTTTATTCACTGGGACCTTTAAATTTCTTCTAAGAGAAATCTATCATTCATTGATTAAATTACCTGTGTAAAAAAAAATTCTTATATATAGACAAAAATACTTTTTTTATACTCATTAATTGCGTGTGCTGATGTATTTATTCAATATTAATAATATATTTTCATTCAGTTTAATATAAACATTGATTCAATCATAAAAAGTTGATTTCTAACAAAAGTTTTATCAATGTTCCTATTGAAATTTGTGATTTTTTTTTGTTTAGTTATAGAATACATTTAAGAAGATCTTAATTTGAAACATCATTATTTTCAAGTTCTTATTTATGTCAAACAAATTTTTTTTTAAAAGGAACAATGTTGAAAGTTTTGTCAGAAATCAAATTTTTATGATTGAATCAATGTTTATATTAAACTGAATGAAAATATATTATTAATATTGAATAACTACATCATCACACGCAGTTAATGAGTATAAAAACAGTATTTTTGTCTATATATAAGAAATTTTTTTTACTCAGGTAATTTAATCAATGAATGATAGATTTCTCTTAGAAGAAATTTAAAGGTCCCAGAGAATAAACTACACAGAGAACCATAGCTATTGTATCTATTCAAAAGGACAGGTGAACTTGCAAAAGTTTAAATACCTGGTCAAGATAGAGATGGCACTGTGGAAAACTTTCATTGGGTTCGCAATAATGATTTCAAGATAATAGGCGAAAATGAACAAAATTTGGAAAAATTCATTATTTAAGGGCAATAACTCATATGGAAGTCATCTGACACTTTTGATGTTGATAGACAGTTGGTAGATCTCAACATTCTGAACTATTCTGCTATTATCAGATTTTTCCATCTACAGTGCTTTTCAAGATAATAGACAAAATGTGCATCTGCATGGCTCAGTAGTTTCAGAGGAGAAGATTTTAGTAAAAGTTTATGGATGAAGACGACGGACGCCAAGTGATTAGAAAAGCTCACTTGACCTTCCAGGCCAAGTGAGCTAATAAGGTTTGTTTTCATATCATGCAAAAGTGACTAAAGTGCTCAAAAGCCAAGCTAAAAGTTCTCTTACGTTGTATTAAAAATATTGATAGTATCATCTAAGAAATAAAAAGAAATTATTTCAAAAATCTGCCATACTTTTAATACATTAATTGTTACATGTATGATCATATTAAAATTACACAGTAATTGAACAATTGAAATTATTCTAATTTATAACTGCTCTTTTAATTTGTATCTATAAACATAGGAACTTGATGATAACTCATATGACAAAATTTATAACATGATCTTCATGAAAATATAAAATATGCTTACATAGAAGTTCTTACTATGGTGATACCTCTATCTGTTACAAAAGTATATGCTAAAATGAATAGAAGTGGTATGATTGGGGGGATTTGCCAATGAGATAATTATCCACCAGAGTCCAAATTATGGATGAGTGGGAAAGAAAACAAAGTCCACATTAGCAGAAACAATCTGTAGTAAGATTAAGGCAATGTAAAATAATATGAGTTACTTCTAAAACTAACTCAAAATTCAAATCTTTAAGCTTATAAATATTTTAATAAAAGTCTATCCACTTGAAGATGTAAGTCATATTTACTTGTATAAGTAATATTGTAAGATTTTTATTTTATTTTCAAGATTTGAATAGAATAATCTCCCCTTAATCAATCCCTCCAAAAAAGTATTCAAACAAATATTTTTTTTTTACAACCCTTTAAATTCTCAAGTTTTGGGAGATCAAAACATGCTTAAACAAAATTTGTCTGGTCTGCTCATTATTTTTTAATAAGAGTTCAACCTTTTATCTCAAAAACTAAACAAATAAATCTATTGCCAACAGATGTAAAGTAAGTATGCAAAGCCTTAAAAAATTGCTCCATGGAGGCTTGTAGATAAGCAGTATTTTCAAGATAATTTACCAAGGAGATATTCATTGTTCATGAAATTATACTTTTTTATGAAAAACAGAGACACCTATGAATGATAAACAATAAAAACACTTTATTAGAGCAATGTAGTCAGGACAAATTCAAGAAAAGAAGAAAATAAGACTTGTTTTCACTTATATACATCAATGTACATGTCAGTAAAAAAATCTGAATGTCTTAGGAATATAACTCTACTTCCAAAAAAATTTCCTGTATCAGTATGTAAAAAACACTCATCCAAGTATTTACCCTGACTGCTAGTACTTCTATGGAATTTTGGCAAATGCATGTATGGATGTACAATTTTTTTTACATCTATGATGTTGTTTAAATGACCATAAAGACAGTAATCTTGCTTTATTGAATCAGAATTTGCAGGTGTTTTTATTTTATTCCACATTGAGAAATTTAACTACTGTATTATAAAAATTGCATGACAAAATGCCTTTTATATGCCATGTCCAAAAAATATATATGAATGACAACTGAATCTTGCATTTACCTAAATATGTGTATTAATGTTCTTTAAATATCTCTTTCAAACAAAATGTGTAAGTTAACTTATTTGACCTAATATAAAATAATGAGAAATGATAATTAAAATATATGTATGATAATATGCACTATCTAAAATGTAATTACAAATGATGAATAGAAAACGAAATTGAAATTTTTCATGAAAATAAAATTTGTTAAAAATATTTAAATGATATTGTATGCAATACTATCTACTGTTTCATATCTTCCAATTAATTCTCTATGCATCTACTTTATATTTATAAAAAAAAATGCATTTGGATACACTGCACATACATGATGTAATAAACAGCTATGTTATTTTTGTCTCCTCATTTATTATTTAATAATTACATTAAATAGAAGTTCCATACCATTCCCTTTTTTTAATTGGTTGAGGCATTCCAAAAGTTATATTATATTTCTAAATAAAATGCAATATCTATGAGAGCACCTGCTTTCTGTGACACTGTAAAACTTAATTTCTCTTATTTTAAAATGTTTTTTACTTTCCAGGACCAGTTCATTATTTTTTTCATAATCAATAAATCTTTGGACCTGATTGGTAAAAAAATAATTAAGATGTCATATTAGCTTGTTTATCTCTGATTTTGCTTCTTTAACATCACCAAGCCTGATGATATTTCAAAGAAAAAACTTAAAGTTTGCCTACATTCATGACATATTGTCTTAGATTTATACATTAACAGAAAGGATGTGCCGTGGTCAAAGAATAAAAACCTAAATCTAGCCAATGACAGCTGTCAGATTAGGAAATGTTGTTTATGTAAATAATCTTACCAAAGGAAACCTATAAATTAGTCATTTACAATTAGTTTGTTTTTCTTTTTTTGTCATCATCATATAAGATTTTATTTTTAAACATTTTGGATCAACAAAGTCTTGTAAGATTTCTTTCCTAAAATATTTTCCAAATAACAACTAAAACAATCACACTGAAAATCCGTAAACCAACAAATATATTGTATCTATTGAGTGGAGAAATATCATATTATACTCTAAATTGATTTGTATTTTATTGTCCACTTGCTGACAAAATAATAAATTACATTTCACACTTAAGTCTTTTAAATAAAAGTAGACACATAGCCAACACACAAACAATCATCAAAATTTTAATTATAAAAAATGAAATCCTTTGCAATACAAAAATATTGAAAACAAAGTACATTGTATACAAATGACAAAAAACTGTACCATTAAGCACCGATTTAAGTAACAAATTACCCAATTTAAGTCCAATTAGATGCCCCAAAAGTAAGCAATTAAATTCCTATCAAACTAAACACAAACACATTGATGAAATAAGCATACAAATCTATTGCACCATCATTCATTATCACACGATCATACTGTCACATGATCATACAATGTCACATGATCATACACTGTCACATGATCAGACACTGTCACATGATTCTACACTGTCACATGATCAGACACTGTCACATGATCATACACTGTCACGTGATCAACCTTTAAAACAAAATATGACACAAATTCACACTGAATTGGATAAAAATACTTTTCAAAATTTAAAAAAAATCATAATTTAATTTCTATCAACTTGCATACCCCTTCATGATGTTCATAAAAAAATGTAAGAACTTTGACAAATTTGAAAAACTGGCCATTTTGAGAACTGTAAATTCAGAAATCAATGCATGCATTTATTATTGCAAATCTTTGACCACTGGCAAAAATGCTAAATCTAATTATGAAATTGCAAAAATTCTATGAAGGAAAATCATTTCTGTAATTATCAATGCATTTTTTTATTGTTGTGAACACGATACTGTCACATTTTTCGCATCAATAAAACACTGAGTAATTTTGAATTAACAGTAAATATTAAAGCCTTCTGGTAAGTTATCAATGTGTTCATTTTTTACCTTCTAAAAGGAACTATTAAATGCCAGAAAGAGCTACACTATCATCTGAATATCAGTTATTTCCTTCATTGTAGACAGTCTTTTCATGACACACAAACTGGTGTAAAACAAGAAAAATCAAGAAATTTTATAAAATATACAAGTTTCTTCATGGTTTTTTGTCATGGAAAGTCATTAAACGTGAAATTTGCGTTTTTATTTTCTGAACACCTTGAACCTTAGTGTAGTTAGAAGAAATTTAAGAATATGTATGGTAACTTTTCAATTTGAACCAATATTTGGGGCAAATAAGGGCCTTATTGCCCCTACTCCTTTGGCTTGCATTTAAGTTAATACTAGACAGAAACTAGAATGCAACTATATCATCATTCAGTTTTAAAAAAAATTTCAAATCTGACAAAAAGCAAAGAATACCATATATTACCATGTTAATGAACAAACTTTTGTACATGAAGAACTTATAATTTTGTAAAACTGACAATCAATGTCTCACAATGTGAGACCATTTGTCCCTCTTTCTGACCTTTCCCTGAAAAACCTGACTAGCTAAAACAAAGTGGCAAATGTCATTTAAAAACAATGAAAACAGTAATGATACTATATAGGACCCCTTTCTAACACCACTGACAACAAAGGAATTCCATCTTGATATAAAAAAATACAATTATGTGATAATTTCACCAACAAATCTGGTGCAGATCTTTGAACATTTTCACACAGTGAAACTACAAATTCTTAGTCTCCCGCACTGAGGCTACAACGTTTTTCATTGCAAGGATCATATCCTAAGTTCCCCTCTTTAGTGTAACAAATACATTTTGGCTGATGGAAATACTAGAAATTTGTGAAGAACAGTTGTTATGCCTCTGAGAGTCATCTCCACTCACATAATAAGTACAGAATCATTGTTTCTTCTTTGTTACTTGAAGTCTAACTTCCATTCTTGAAGATATCTCAAATCAACACACGAAATCCTTGGACAAAGGTTCACAATTCCCATAACAACAGTGAATGTATTTGACTTCTAAAATGTTTCTGCTGATATTCAAATTTAAATATCTCGGAAGACGAGCAGACAGTATTTGATAAACAAATCTGATTCAATGTACAACAATTATTTGACAGAATGTATGAACTCAATCAGTTTTTTCTGTTACTTAAGAAATTCATTATCGGCCATGAAATCAAACACAAAGTTATTCTAAAAACAAGTGAATAATTCCCTCTGTGTTAAAGATAACAACAGTCTGAAAATGAATTAATAAGCCATTACGTATGTGTGAACTTTTCTTTGCCAATCAACTTCTGGTTATGAATGTCAAGTTTTAATCATTTAAGGTCCAATGCAGTACTGCTGTTCAAATGCCTACATAAAAAAAATGGTCTATTCCACAGTTTTATTTATTTTTGGCCAATGCAGTACTACTGTCCAAATGCCTACATAAATAAAATGGTTTTCCCCACATATTTCTCCATGTTTTTTGGCAGTCTATGTTTTATACATCAACATCTTTTGGTGTAGTATGTGCTAAGAAAGGTTCATGCCACATTCTTCTAAGATCTCCCTGTAAAATGAAAGAACCGTTAGTAAGATCACACACCAAACGCCCCAACATTCTTCTAAGATTTCCATGTAAAATTTATATAAATCAATACTTAGCATTAGATTTCCTTTCAATAACAATTTTGCTGTTTGTTTTAAGAAAGGTTGTAATTTATGTAATAATTACATATATAAATGCAGGTCACCTGCTTATACAAGAATTGCAAGTATACATGTAAAACTCCAGTGAACAGGTTTACACCTCCAGATTATTCGGAGTATTTCAAACAAAATTATTAAAACCAAAGCCATCTTCAGCTTGACATTTTCACATACCAGCATTTTCATTTTATTGTATAGTTAGAGTTGCTGTCTCATTAATGAATAGCCTTCATTTCTTATTCATAAGCATCTGCATTTCACTACAGCTTTTCCTTCCAAACAAAAGCTCTTAAAACTGGTACACCAAAAATAATTCTAAATATCCTACCAACCTTCAGATATGCCATGGTTAGCAAGGGTAACAGTGTAAATGGAACTAAATATAACAATGCTGGTTGTGCTGCTTTAAATACTTCCGAGGACACAGTCGCTGTTAATAAACCTGGAAAAAACAACAAGATTAACTGACTGCAGACATTGTTAACAGACTTGTGAGATTACAGTGGCTGTTACTAACAACAACCCTGGTATATTGCATCATTTTACATATTTATATCTCTATAGCTGAAAGGATAAATCATTCTTAAGACCCATATCATTTTTTCTACTTCAACTGCTATTTGCGCTGTCAAATTGCAACGACCGAATATTTATTTGTGATATACAGTCACTGACCGTATATCGCCTTGTTTATGACCTTGTCAATGCGTTTTTGCTGTGTTTTTAGACGTCAATACAGAACATGTTAGCCGAATTTTTCAGTCATCCACTACAAATTCAAAATTGATGTTTTTCACCAAAAATATTTCATTTAGAACAGTTGTAAGAGTTGCAGTATATACAGAATAACCCTACATGGTCTCGATATATGAATGTTATTTGTACTCTGGTCAAAACAGGATAGAAATGCTTGGAAAAGCCACGAATTCTACTTGTTTTTAAGCCTTGTTCAAATTAATTTTATATTTGAGACAATGTATAGTTGTCACAGTGACCTATGGTTGCTAACTTCTATCTCATTTAGTCTCTGGTGGAGAGTTGTCTCATTGGCAATCATACTACATCTTAATTATTCTAAAAGTATTATCAATTTTGATACTACGAAATCAAAATATTTCATTGTTAAACAGTTTCAAGAAAATTACCAAACTTTCTGTTATATGTACAGATAAAGTGGTGAAGCAAGTCTCGTACACAAGTAGGGGATGGGGAAAGAAAGTCTCGTCAATATTTCTATCTTACCTAGAAAATATCCAACCAGTGAACAATGGAAGTATGTTAGTCGCTGTACATAAGTAGGGGGTGGGGGAACTCCTGTATCTACGGATATTGTTTGTGATTTCTTGTAAGCATCATAACGTAAAACAAAACATAACAACAGGCCTGGCATTACCTGTAAAAAATAGATAGTTAGTTTATCTTTGTGTTAGGCAGGGAATACAAAATCCAAAATAAAAATATGTGTTTTTAAGGTATACATAAATATCAAACATGTAAAAAATATGAAAACACCATTTTGTTTAAAATTAATTTCATTAAGGTTGCTTGGATCATTATAGCTTTTAAATATAGGTATTGAGTTTCATTCACAAGTGATTTTAAGCAGATATGAAATCATTTCAGCCATTGCAGTTAGAGTATGCAGAAGCCTTTTTGCCAATAAGTAATATAATAGTCATGTAATAGTTTTCAGATTTCTTGTTCAGTTGTATTCACTTACAAGTACCAGCAGTTACTTTACGATGTCCATACATATATTTCAAAATTTCTTGTTCAAAGACTGTGGATAATATAATGTGCACTATTTTTCTGCAAGTGGTGTCTTCTATTTGAAAATGAACACTAATTTCTCCAGGTGCCGTCCCCCATGGTTATTTGATAAATATTTTTTTTTTGTTTAAAGTAATGAATAACAATGTAAATGTTTACTGACACTCAGGCTATCCAGCCAACTAATTTTCATGAAAATATTATTAACAAAACTTTCATGAGTAGAAAATAACATGAATATTAACCGTTTCGTATATGTCAAACATGGGTTTTCTCTTCTTGAATGCATTTCATAGAAAAGTTAGACAGTTTCAAAAATAAATCGATTGAAATTGGCAAGATATAACTAAAAGCCAGGAAAAGATATCCCTGGACTATGATTTGGTCTATAGTAAGTTGGTTTACAGATTTGAGAAGATAAATCAAGGGTGATAACTCACATACATTTTATGTAATTTACTAACAATCTAATTTCTGCTCGACATACAGATGAGCTACATGTGATTTTCTTGTGCATTTTTAAACCGTTTATTTGACTTTTGATTTCTAATGATTTGAAATTCTGTGTATTATATTAACATTTGAAATTTAATTTTAATGGTTTACAAAAATTTAATAATATCATTATATCTTTATTACATGTACAATACTAATAATCTGATAATACTTACTATATCACCTAGTCCTAACATGGAAAAATGGCTCGAGTTCTGCATACTGAAATTAAATAATAAAACAGTATCGACCACAATTCTACATCACCACCATTAGGCTAAACAATAAAATACATTTGGTTAGACTAAACTTGTTATTCTTATTGTCTAGTAGTTCTTGTCATTTTGTATCAAAACATTCTTGATCATATACATAATATTATATGGTTTTTTCAATATCACACCTGTATCTGCTTGAGAGATTATATTGGTTATGGATTGCTACGATGTGTGATAATGAAAAAGCCATATCATATGCACTTTATTATATAGCCTTATCACCTATTCTTAATTCTCTTTTATTTCAGTCAATAATTTCAGGCTGGCACAGACAGTTTTTTAATTATGTCATATGATGGAATTTATTATTTGTTGTTGTTAAGCTGTTATCCAATGAAAAAATAGATTACAAAATTTGTTTTTCATGAAAATTGTTCTTCATGAGAGACAATTGAAATTTAATTTTTAGCCTTAAAATAGTAAAATCCTAGGTGTATAGAAGGTAACACTTGATATTCCTCCCATAGAAAAACCATAGTTTCTAAGAATAAAACTCTCTCAACAGGAATACATAAAAGAAAATATTTAAGAAAATTCTTGTGTTTTCGTAACATTTTCCCTGACAAATAGCAAATTACCATTTTTTGGTTAATTTAACCTCTATCAACAATACACATGATCAAGGGTCCGGAAACTGTCATATTTGCCAGACATGACCGAAGCTGAAAACTATTTGTCCTAAACAGTAGATTGGGATTTAGGACAAATTTTTTTTTTTTTACAGAAATGATTTCGGTCATTTCATTGAGATCGGGTTTCTTAATCACCATTTTGCACTAGTTTTTGTTTTGTAATCCTTTTCCTATAATAAAACTGCCACTCCAGTATAGTATGATAATCCTGAGTGCCCTCCTAATAACTATTTTAATGCCTCCGGGAATTATTGGCTAATGATCGCTAGTCACTTTACCTGTGTTTTAAAATTCACTAATATTTTAAATAAATTAAAATTCCATGACAACTTTCTTCATTGTTTAATTACTTTTCAGCAAAGACTATCATCAATTTTAAAATTAAAACTTAATTTCATTTACGTAGAAAAAGTAATTTTTCATGAGTTAAACATGTGCTTTATTTACTATGTAATACGCATGCATGAAATTGTCTTCATCAGGTAGACACTTAATGAAACAGTCAATACAGTTGGTTGCTGTGTGATTTTTACAAAATTGAAAAAAGGGCCCCAACTTTTTAGTCATTTCAAAATGACCGAAATTGTGTAAAAAAAATTCCGGATCCTTGCACATGATACAACTTACCACTAATTTAATGATGAAATAATAAGCAAGAAATGTCCAATTTCTTTTATACTATGTTCATTTTTAATTATAGGAATGCAACAGTATATATTACTTAAACTAAACATACCTTGGAAATACTAATTTTCCTGGCAGAGATAGTTTAGGAGCATCCCTGACAAGACCAGTTAAATGTAATTTTTTGGCAAACATACCAACCTAAAGAAATAAATATAAAATACACATTGAATTAATCCATTTGATCATATCACAATGTATCAATAACAAGTCTTTTAATGTATTTTATAACCAAACTTCTGAATTTTTATCCCAATAATAACAGGTATTCTGTACTTTTATTTTGAATTACAAATTATGATTTGTTTTATTATGATTAATAATAATTCAAAAATTTATGTTACATGATGAAATTGGGATCTTTTTCCACTGCAGCTCAAATGTTTCCCTGATACATACTGAATTTAGTTCTGAAATGCTACCCTATGGTTCTATGTTCACTCGTGTTATTAAGGGATCACTACAGGCTATATAAGGGCTGTGCTGTTTCACCCTTGTTTTCAGCACCTCACCTCTTTATTTTCTCAAAACTTACCCAATATTTCAAAATCAGTACCGTAAATTTAGAAATTATTGTGTGCATTTATTATTGCGATTTTTTAAGAAAGGACAAAAATGTGATTGATTATTGCGATTTTAGGTAAATCTTCCTAGACATACTTATATATGTGTCAAACAAAAGAATGTAAGTTCTTATTATTGCGATACTCATCCAGTCGCATTATTTGCATTAATATAAACCTCGCAATAATTTCTGAATTTACAGTATTATTATGAGCAACTTTATTTCAATCTTTATTTTTGTCATAAAATTATAACTCATTTTGTACATACAACCACAGTGGCACATGAACACAACCCTTGAAAATTTATCAGTGGCAATCCCTTTTCATGTTTTTGGGGGCTTCCAAAACCTCTTGTCTAGAGTGTACCTGATTCAGGTTATACTAAAAACATGTGTTGTGCATTTGGAAATCCGTTGTATACATTTCTTTTCAACTAAATTAAACAAGAACGCATGCGTTGTAGTGCTAAGCATACCCCCTACTCGTATGTTCAAAGTATCGACAAGCAGATAGTGTCTGACATACTGAAAAATGCAAAGAATTGATAAACAGAAGGTTCGTGTGTGTGTGAGATCCAAAAAGTGCTCACATGCAACAACTCACCACTGTCTAGCTGCTGACCAAATATGAAATCATTTTTTTAGTAGTATTGGAAAAGTGTGACAATTTTTTTTTTAGTTATTTCAACAAATTGAAAAATTCCAAGTATTGGTTAACATGAAGTAAGTGTAATATTTGTTGAGCAAAAGAAAGAGTGACTGACTGTTAAAAAGACAGCTCTGGCAAGTTGAATGCCATATAGCCTAACCCCTAGAGTGGGGTTTAATTTTCTGTTATTCCAATAAAAACAATCATGAAAAAGTAAATTCTTACCGGATTTTCCGCAGGTCTGGTTGCTACTTTAACCATAACATTGGCACTAAATATATAGGAAGAGAAGAATACCTGAAACAGACATAAATAACAATTGTAAAAGTTTGGAATCTAATCAATGGTGTCTATGTATCATTTTAAATTGGTTGGGTGTTTGCTTGCTGAATGTAAAGTGTCAAATATTTCATGCATATTCAGGATGAGAAAAGTTAACAAAAAAACGCACAAGTCCTTAAAATATTTTTTTTTAATTTTGTCTTACATATTGGCATTATTGATTCAAACTGCAAACACAGCCAAAATAACATCATTTTGAGATCTTGTCATTAATAGTAAGACATGAGCAAGAGCTTAACACAAAAGATTTTGCTATAAATGTATTGTACAAAGGTGTTATCGTGTATAAAATATCTTTTTGAGTAAAGCTCTAACTTCTTAGTCATATACATGTATAATGTGATCAAAAGCTATGCTTTATATTGCCATTTTTGGTCTAATACGTAAATTTCAACATGTTTACAACGTCATAGTGAATTTCCTGCACTAAACTTTCAACATTAAAGCAACTGGTTCATTTATCAATAAATTTGGCCCAACTTTGAAAGGTTTCATAAGTTTACTATTTTAGCTATTTCAGGGGCCAAATAATGCCTCTTATCATACCTTCTTTAGAATTCAACAGGAAAAAGACAGAAAATTGGGTACATACATAAAAATTTGTAACATTACTGTTATAATTTGTTGTTCATTGGTTGTCATTGGTTCTTGATTATCATATTTGTTTTTTTCGTAAATTGTATTGTTATTAATTAGGCTGTTAGTTTTCTAGTTTGAATTGTTTCAGATTTTTATGTTGGTGCCTTTTATAGCTTACTATACAGTATTGGTATTTCTCATTGTTGAAGTCCATACTATGAATTGCTTATATCTACGTGATTTGTACTCTTGCAGATAGTTGTACCAAATCTCCTTATTCTTATATTAAAGTCAGATCTTCTTCAAAAGAAATATCAAGGGCGGATTCAGGCAAAGCATGGGTTGTCCTCAGCTTAATAAAGAATATTTCGATAATTTTACCTCAAAAAATTTTTAGAAATATGAATCAAATAATAACTATTATTAACACCTGAACTGATCTAATATCATCCATTCTACACAAGATTGTCAAATCAATTTATTATTTCGCTGAACAAAAAATTCTATATTGATATTCAAAAACATATTTATAACATCAGATTTCAAGGATGTTTTATATCATTATTTACTATATTTGCTGGGGACGAAAAATACAACTGATCAGAAAATTCAAAATACTTACACTAATTTATACAATTTTTTTCATTCAAAGATTACACCTATAATTGCTAACCTTCTACCTCATTTGGTCTCTGGTGGAGAGTTGTGTCATACCACATCTTTTAATTTTTATATTGTTATAATGACTTTACAATTTTCAGAATAAAAACAAAAACTTACCCAAAATACATCATAAATTAATAATCCTACTAACAACAAAGTCGATACTTTTAAACTTGGCAGACGTACAAGTGCTATAAAGGCTACACATAGTCCCATGCCTAAAGCTGAAATAGAATAAAATACTGATACTGTAGAAAGGCTTGTATAGTTCGCACTGGTACATAGTCCGCACCCCCTTCTCCCCACGAAATTTTAGGTAAAAAAACTTTTTGTAACTGTTAGAAAAGGTCTAATGAAACTCCGGTAATTTCAAATCCTGTGCTTTCGTTTGCGGTATTTTCTTGGAAAAACCTGTTTTCCATCATCAAACAGAAGCTGAAACTGCTTGTAAATGATTCTAGAACGCTTCATGATTGTTAAAACAATTTAGAAACTTGTGTATTTTAAACAGGAAGTTTAAAAAGCATGTGTAAAAGAAGAAATTAACCGGTGAGAGTCAAAATCCGTACATAACAGATATCACTATAATACGACTTTGAAAGTAAAACAGTTCCATCCTTTTTTAAAACAGTCTTTAATATATCTATCACATTAATGTTTGAAGGGTCTTAAGCTAATACAAACCATATTAGTCAGTATGAAACACCAAAACGGAACGAACAATAACCGATTACGTTTTGTAGTTTACAAATTCTAAGCTGGTTTACGGTTGTCTTTTTCACCATGTTTGTATTGAATGTATACTAGTATATATACTTTTAAATTTTTCAGAAATATTTTAGAAAAAAATCTCTCTCCTATAAATAAGTGACTAGCTACCTTAATATCAACCAACAGAACACTGATGAATGGCAAAAAGTAGAAAGATTGATTGATTGATTGATTGATTGTTGGTGTTTAACATCACTTTCAGCACTATTGGCTATATCATGGCGGTTAGATTTTATTGGTAGAGGAAGCTCGAGTGGCCAGAAAGAACTTCCAACTTTCATCAGGAAAACTGACAATCCTTGTCAATTAAGATTAGAGTCAAAAGGCCCTGCCACTGGTGGGGTTCAAACACACAATCTCCATGTTGACAGGCAAGAGTTAACATAACCATTTTCATGATTTTTTTTTAAATCATTTTTCACTTTAATACATGTAAGGGGAGTTACATATTATTCATTTTCTTTTAAATTCTTGTTAATGCTACAGTTGAGTTTATTTGCATAATAAAGAATAAAACAGCTTGTTCCCTGTTGTAATAAAACATACCATCCATAAGGAGCCAGTGACCAGTCAATACCCATATACACACAATAAAAAACGACAAACAAAATGACAAGATTTCCGCTGCTGTAAATCTGCCACAAACACCAAATGATATTCTGTAACGACAAAAAATATACTCATCAAACCTCATATAATGTAGTTAACATTATAAGTACTTACTCAGATATTATTATTAGTATTTTGTGTATTTAACTGTATATTTTATATGTAATAGAATTTTTTGTATAAATTGCAAGTCACTTCGAAACTTACCAGCTTATATTAAAGCATCTCTTACTTTTTTCAGAAAACCAAAATTGAGCTTGTATTAGTCTATTCCTGCTAAAAGTACATGTATTTGCAATTTTTTCATAAAATCAAAGATTTCATCTGCTATAATCAACAGTTATTCAAAATGCTGCCTATGACAAATATGCAAGTCAATTCATGTAGAATGTTATAAATAGCATGACCATAACAATACAGAATCTTACTTTTGGTTTGTAGAACAGGGTTTGATGATACTCTGACTTACTTTTGGCCAGTAGAGCAAGGTTTGATGATACTCTGACTTACTTTTGGCCAGTAGAGCAGTGTTTGATGATACTCTGACTTACTTTTGGCCAGTAGAGCAAGGTTTGATGATACTCTGACTTACTTTTGGCCAGTAGAGCAGTGTTTGATGATACTCTGACTTACTTTTGGCCAGTAGAGCAGTGTTTGATGATACTCTGACTTACTTTTGGCCAGTAGAGCAGTGTTTGATGATACTCTGACTTACTTTTGGCCAGTAGAGCAGGGTTTGATGATACTCCGACTTATTTTTGGCCAGTAAAGCAGGGTTTGATGATACTCTGACTTACTTTTGGCCTGTAGAGCAGGGTTTGATGATACTCCGACTTACTTTTGGCCAGTAGAGCATGGTTTGATGATACTACGACTTACTTTTGGCCAGTAGAGCAGGGTTTGATGATACTCCGACTTACTTTTGGCCAGAAGAGCAGGGTTTGATGATATACTGACTTACTTTTGGCCTGTAGAGCAGTGTTTGATGATACTCCGACTTACTTTTGGCCAGTAGAGCAGGGTTTGATGATACTCCGACTTACTTTTGGCCAGTAGAGCAGGGTTTGATGATACTCCGACTTACTTTTGGCCAGTAGAGCAGGGTTTGATGATACTCTGACTTACTTTTGGCCAGTAGAGCAGGGTTTGATGATACTCCGACTTACTTTTGGCCAGAAGAGCAGGGTTTGATGGTAGACTGACTTACTTTTGGCCTGTAGAGCAGGGTTTGATATACTGACTTACTTTTGGCCTGTAAAACAGGGTCTGATGATATACTGAGTTACTTTTGGCTAGTAGAGCAGGGTTTAAAGATATACTGACTTACTTTTGGCCTGTAGAACAGGGTTTGATGATATACTGACTTAATTTAGCCTGTAGAGCAGGGTTTGATGATATACTGACTTACTTTTGGCCTGTAGAACAGGGTTTGATGGAAGACTGACTTACTTTTGTCTAGTAGAGCAGGGTTTAATGATATACTGACTTACTTTTGAACAGTAGAGAAGGGTTAGATGATATACTGATTTACTTTTGGCTAGTAGAGCAGAGTTTGATGATATACTGACTTACTTTTGGCCTGTAGAGCAGGGTTAAATGATATACTGACTTACTTTTTGCCTGTAGAGCAGGATCTGATGATAAACTGATTTACTTTTGGCTAGTAGAGCAGGGTTTAAAGATATACTGACCTACTTTGGCCTGTAGAGCAGGGTTTGATGATAAAGTGACTTACTTTTGACCTGTAAAGCAGGGTTTAATGATAAACTGACTTACTTTTGGATAGTAGAGCAGGATTTAATGATATACTGACTTACTTTTGGCCAGTAGAGCAGGGTTTAATGATATACTGACTTACTTTTGGCCAGTAGAGCAGGGTTAGATGATATACTGACTTACTTTTGACCTGTAGAGCTGGGTTTAATGATATACTGACTTACTTTTGGCCAGTTGAGCAGGGTTAGTTGATATCCTGACTTACTTTTGACCTGTAGAGCAGGGATTAATGATATACTGATGTACTTTTGGCCTGTAGAACAGGATTTGATGATAGACTGACTTACTTCTGGCCAGTAGATCGAGTTTGATGATAGTTTGACGTACTTTTGGTTATTAGAGCAGGGTTTAATGATAAACTGACTTACTTTTGACTTGTAGAGCAGGGTTAAATGATATACTGACTTACTTTTGGCTAGTAGAGCAGGGTTTGATATACTTACTTATTTTTGACCTGTAGAGCAGGGTTTAATGATATACTGACTTACTTTTGGCCAGTAGAGCAGGGTTTGATGATAGACTTACGTTTGGCCTGTAGAACAGGGTTTTATGATAGACTAACTAACTCTTGGCCTGTAGAGCAGGGTTTGATGATAGACTGACTTACTTTTGGCCTGAAGAGCAGGGTTTGATGATATACTGACTTACTTTTGACCTGTAGAGCAGGGCTGATGATACACTGACTTACTTTTGGTTAGTAGAGCAGGGTTTGATGATATACTGACTTATTTTTGACCTGTAGAGCAGGGTTTGATGATATACTGACTTACTTTTGGCTAGTAAAGCAGGGTTTGATGATATACTGACTTACTTTTGACCTGTAGAGCAGGGTTTGATGATATACTGACTTACTTTTGGCCTGTAGAACAGGTTCTGATGATATACTGACTTAATTTTGGCCTGTAGAGCAGGGTTTGATGATAGACTGACTTACTTTTGGCCAGTAGAACAGGGTTTGATGATGGACTTACTTTTGGCCTGTAGAGCAGGGTTTGATGATAGACTAACTAACTCTTGGCATTTAGAGCAGGGTTCGATAATATACTGACTTACTTTTGGCCTGTAGAGCAGGGTATGATGATATACTGACTTACTTTTGGCCTGTAGAGCAGGGTTTGATGATATACTAACTTACTTTTGGTTTGTAGAGCAGGGTTTGATGATATACCGACTTACTTTTGGCCAGTAGAGCAGGGTTAGATGATATACTGACTTACTTTTGACCTGTAGAGCAGGGTTTGATGATATACTGACTTACTTTTAGCCTGTAGAACAGGGTTTGATGATAGACTGACTTATTTTTGGCTAGTAGAGCAGGGTTTGATGATATACTGACTTACTATTGGCCTGCAGAGCAGAATTTGATGATAAACGGACTCACTTTTTGCCTGCAGAGCAGAGTTTGATGATATAATGACTTACTTTTGGCCTGTAGAGCAAGGTTTGATGATATAATGACTTACTTTTGGCCTGTAGAGCAGGGTTTAAAGATATACTGACTTACTTTTTGCCTGTAGAGCAGGGTTTGATGATATACTGACTTACTTTTGGCCTGTAGAGCAGGGTTTGATGATAGACTGACTTACTTTTGGCCTGTAGAGCAGGGTTTGATGATATACTGACACATAGGTAACAACAGAAAGGCAAAGGCCACAGTCGCCAGCACTGAAAATAAAAGAAAGAACTACAATAAATTCAGAATTATTTTAATTTTTTTATCAATATAAAAATTGAGAGCATGTGTATTCACATTACTTAAAATAGGTTTCCGAAAAATTTCTTTCTTAAAATCATGATTAAAAACTTAATGTTTAGGGATCCATTTTAATTTCTAGTTTAAAGATGCAGTTTGAAATGAACTAAGTTCACCGAATCTGTTTCATAATTGATTACTTGATCAATACACGGAACCAGGATGTATAAACAAATCTGATAATTATTAATTTGGTCAACTTCAAATTTCCTCAGCAAAATTTGGAAAAAGAATATTATTAGCAATTTTTGTTAAAATAATTAATCAAATTTATCAAGTTAAATAACAATATCAACAGAGGCCCATGAATGCTTAGAGATGTGTTTCTAACATGTATGTGTGCAATTAAATGGACACCAGGTTGTTGAGAGAAAAAAAGATTTGACCCTTGTCTTCCATGTTAGATATCTCTAGATTTTGTTTGTGTTGTTGTGTTGCTGTCTTATTGACATACCCTTACATCTCTTTTTATAAAGAGTGTTAACAGTATTGGTTTATACATTGTAGCCATATAAATAACTGAACTTTAAAGGGAAATATATTAATTTACACTAATAAATTTCCAAAATAAGCACAAAGAAATATTAACCAGTCATATTTCCTCAATTTTAGATGATATCAACTACTCATAATCACCCAGGCTTCCTTTTATCTCATATGACCTCCCCCAACAGTACACATCAGTTCAATCAATAATAACTATTTAACAATAAAAATCAAATTACAACACAATTATGGAAATGAGATGACAACAGATGTGATGTAATTATGGAAATCATATCAGTATTCATATGTTATCAAGTTTATTTTTGATCACATGGTTTTGCATCAGTGACTAAATTATTGACTTAATATGAACATGAAAGAGTTTCAATGACCTTGATTTAAAAGAGTTTAAGCAAGCTGGATTAACCAGTAATGTTTTTCTTTACTAATCTTTTATTTTTATTTAACACCTTTTCTACATAGTTTTTTTTTAATTTAAAACTAGTCTTTCTACTAAAAATTTATTTATCATTTACACTGTTCACATGAGAAAAACTCCTAATAGAAACACAATACTTAAAAGCTATCATTACGCATACAATTCCATTTATGTCTGACATATCTTATTTCAAAAGTTAATGTTAACGGCTTATTTTCTGATGTAATTTAACAATACGTCTAAAATACTTTACACTGAAGATCATAAAGCTGTCAAAAAGTCTGACTTCATCGGAAAACAGTTGATTTAAGTTTGTGATAATGGCGTATCTTTAATACCTAGAACAAAAGTTCACTGAATCTATACATTTATTGATTCATTAAAGCATTAGTATGCTATGTATAAAACAAGCATTCTGAGAGTATTGCATGGCAATACATTGTCCCAGGAGCGACCAGTTCCAAATAAAAAAAAAAACATCCAAACCGAACAAAATACAAACTTGATCTGTAACTTGTCATGGTAAAACTATATACCAAATATTTAATCAATATCTTCCAGGATGACGAAAACAAGTGCAGAAAACAGAGAACTTTAATGAATTTTCTTCGTCCAAGGGCCATTACTCTGCACAAATTCATCAGACTGGAACAAAATTCACACTTCATCTGTAACTGGTCATGATAAAACTATATACCCAATATCATATCAATATCTTTAAACATGAAAAAACAAGAACGTGTCCATAGTACACGGATGCCTGACTCGCAATATCATTTTCTATGTTCATGATCAGTGGAACGTGAAATTGGGGTCAAAACTCTAATTTGACATTAAAATTAGAAAGATCATATCATAGGGAACATGTGTACTAAGTTTCAAGTTGATTGGACTTCAACTTCATCAAAAACTACCTTGACCAAAAACTTTAACTTGAAGTGGGACAGACGGAAGGACAGACGGATGAACCAACAGACGCACAGACCGAAAAACATTAATGCCCATAAATGAGGCATAAAAATGTGGAAAACTGATTTGCCAGACTGAAGGATGGAAGGATGGACATAGTGCAACCCTATAGTCCCCTTCGGCTATGGGGGTAGGGTACTACTAAAAGTTTCTCTACAATAACAGCTAGTTTGAAGCCTAAAATGAAACTATCTGATGTGTTCAGCTGTTTTTTTTAGTCATCTTTCTAAAACAAGATTGATAAATATTATTTCTTGCAACTGGTTCAACTGACAAGATAAAGCATAGGTGTCAACTCTATATATCTTTGGGAGCCTCCCAATATTGTTTCTAAAATTTGAAATCTACCCCCTTCTGAAGATTAGTCCCCCTACATGGAGCAAATATCTTCCTATGAGGACCAGTCTCCTGATATAAACGTTCAAATTTCTGCCTGAAGATTAGTCTCCTGACATGGATCATCTCTCTTTCTGAGGACCAGTCTCTTGATATGGGGCCAAAATCTCCCGATTTCCCAATTAAAAATTTTGTCATTAAAATTACCGGTAGTGTTTTTCATTTAAAATATGACAAATTGGTTTCAAAACATTATTTACACAAAATGACAGTCACTAATCTATCTGATATGTTGTTTTATAAAACAAGTGATTTGTTTTATATAACTAGTGATTTGGAATCCATTTGAATGATCAATGTAAACTTTTTTTATACATAAACAATCTTATTTAAAAATAAGATAATAATATTAAATAGAGCTAATTACATTGTATTTGACCAGATGACATATCTTTGTCTAAAAAAAATATCACACTTTGTAGGTTTGATCAGTTGACATTGATTGATGTATATGATAAATTACAAAGTCAATAAAAGTTTTCATTCCTGTATTTTTTTGTTTCATGTCAAGTACTGGTAAAGCGATAAATGTTTTTTTTTTTTGGACAAATGTTTGAGTTTTTTGTCTTTAATTCAACCAATGACAAGACTTTATTTTCCTGAGCAATAACTAAGAATCTATGAGATATGCTTTACAAGTATTATTTTTTTACCTACCTGCAGTACAAATGGCAAAGACCATCTGTAATGAATCGAAGAAAAAGAACATGATCAGAAGTGAAACTGAGGCTCCAATCGGTAAAAATGCCGCCTGACATGTATCTATAGTCTGCATGTCTACAATGAACAACAAAATTCCAATGAATGTATGCATTTATATACAGCGTAACTAACAAATTGATGATGGTTTTTCAGAGCTGAAAATATACTTGATTATCAGCAGCAAATAGCTGAGTTGTAACCATGGTAATTCAGTCCAAGTTTATTTTCATATTTGGATCTTTTTGTGAAAAAAATACCTAATGAGTTTGTGTTGCTCAGTCTTAAGTTTTCTATATTGTGTTTTGCGTTTTGTGTCTTTTTTTTTTTTTTTTTTTTTTTCTATGTGTTGTCAGTTTTATTTTCAACTGAGTTTGAATGTCCCTTTGGTATTTTTGGCTTCTCTTTATATTTGTGATTAAAATGTTCAGCTGATTTTTAATGATTTAAACTCCCTTAGGTGTTTTGTACACCCTGAAGTAGAGTATCTGAGGTTTAAAATCAACATACTACTCTCATTTTCTGCAGAAGTATTTCCTATAAAACTGTCTTTTTCTTTTTCTCTTTCCCTCTCAACATTTTCCTTTTCCATATTCAGAGATCTGAAATTATAAATTCAATGTATACTTAAGTTATGGATATTGGAACTTTTCCTGTTCAAATATTGTAAGAAGTTGATTCAATTATGAGCAATCTTTTAGTAAGAAGTTGATCCAATTTAAGCAATCTTTTAGTAAGAAGTTGATCCAATTTAAGTAACATAATACACAAAGTTGGTCCAATTTGAGCAACATATCAGTAAGATTAGCAGGGAGTTGATCCAATTTGACAAATTTTCGGATGGAATTTATCCAATTTCAGCAACATCTAAGTAAGAAGTTGATACATATTACAAAGTCAATGATCCAATTTGAGCAATTTACTAGGAAGGAGTTGATCCAATTTGAGCAACATAATAGTAAGGAGTTGATCCAATTTGAGCAATTTATTTGGAAGGAGTTTATCCAATATGAACAACATATTAGTAAGAAGTTGATCCATTTTGACCAATATATAAGTAAGGAGCTGATCTAATTTGAGCAATATATTTGTAAGGACTTGATCCAATTTGAGCAATATATCAGTAAGAAGTTGATCCAATTCAAGCAATATATCAGTAACAAGTTGATCCAATTCAGGCAATATATCAGTAAGAAGTTGGTCCTATTCAAGCAATATTAGTAAGAAGTTGATCCAATTCAAGCAATATATCAGTAAGAAGTTGGTCCAATATGAGCAATATCAGTACGAAGTCGATCCGATTCAAGCAATATATCAGTAAGACATTGATCCAATTTAAGCAACATATTGCGAAGAAGATCCAATTTGAGCAATTTATTAGGAAGGAGTTGATCCAATTTGAGCAACATATAAGTAAGACTAGTAAGGAATTGATCCAATTTGAGAAATTTAATCGGAAGGAGTTTATCCAATTTTAGCAACATATATATTAGTATGAAAATGATCAAATTTGAGCAAAATATAAGTAAGGAGTTGATCTAATTTGAGCAATATATTTGTAAGGAGTTGGTCCAATATGACCAATATATTCGTAAGGAGTTGGTCCAATTTGAGTAATATACATTGTATTAGTAAGACGTTGATCCAATTTGAGCAATATATAAGTAAAAAGATGAGCAATTTGAGCAATATATTAGTAAGATTTTGATCCAATTTAAGCAATATATTATTAAGTAGATGGTCCAATTTGTTCAATGTTAAAGGAAGTACAGTGCCCTATAGTAATAAACATCCTCTTCTTGTGGTCTCTGGCCTCTTATTTGTCTCATTGACAATCATACAATGTCTCCTTATTTTTTAACTCTAATAAATAATTGACTGACCTTTTCCCTGTTTTAAAATGTAAAGGAACTATAAGATAATTATTTTTGTAAAAACCATATAGATTAAAGAATGCCCCATAAAACTAATTATCAGGAATTAGCTAAAAGTACTAGGAAATTTTTCTTTTGACAATTGTAATTTCATAATAATGTATCCCCTTTTTAAATAGTAATTCCACAGACAATAATAATTTGGTTAAAATCAGTGTATATGACTACTGTGTATTGTATTCTATAGTATTACCAGGACTTAATTACATTATGAAGTCATTAAGCCAGTTGAGATTGATTTTTAAGTGGGTACGGAACAGTTATTCAACAGAGCCAATCCAAATATTCTATAAACTATAGAGCATGCTGCTTCTATGGGCATTATCAAAGTCATGAAAGTATTGTTCAGTTTGATCCTGTTATATTGAAATGTTAATGGCTCAGTTAATGTCTATAAAGATAATTTCTGACATTAAAAAAATTTAGACTGCACATTACAAAATCCTTTTATAAGCCTATTTTATTACATAGTATTTTACTTTAAAAAACATTTTGCTTACGGTCGTTAAAATAAAAGTTGATTAAAATTTTAGTAATATTCAGGAAATAATGATTGAACTGGTAAAATGAAGACATTAGTGTTCCAATGAACATCTGTACATATTTCATTCTAAAAATAAATTCCCAGTATATATGAGTATCTCTAAACTATAACACATAGAAATAAATATATTTACTGTTATCATGGTTATACACATTGAAAATGTCATCTACTAAACATGATATAAAACATTTATTCTTTTAACTTTTTAACTAATTTCATATCTGGAGTCAAAGACAAACAAACAAAACAATATATCCTTTGAAGTCCCATATGGTGTAACACCACTAATTCGGGCCCGGCCAGAAAGTAGTACATACTTAACACAAAATGGTTCCTACGCATGAGTGTAGCTTTCAAAATATGTAGAATATCTAGGTATTTTTGGTATCAAATAAAAGCTGAATGACTGGTGATCATTGTAGAACACTTTTTGACTTATAATTTTGAATATTAAAAAAACTGCACCAAATTTTAAAAAGAGGGTACATTTTGCCTGTTTGTCAGATCTGAAGTACCTGTTTTGGTACATCCGAAGTTCCGGGAACCAGTTCTTTCTTATATGCCATTAAAGGTATGCTGATTTTTTCAGTACAAGACATCATAAAGTGTTGCTTTGACATGTAATGATTGTCACTTTATTTGAACTTAAAACAAAAGAGCTGTGTCTGCTTGAAATTGAGGAATTTAACATAGAAAGCAATGGGGTCATGAATTAGTAGTGTACTTCCATATAACTAGTTTTTTTTTTTAGATTGTTCATTAGTCTTTACAAAGCATGGTATTAAAACACTATAATACTAGATTTGTTTAAAGGAACCCAAAACTCTTATTTGTACTAATGTTCTATTAATGGCTTTCATTAATTTGCTGACAAATGTTCCATTATATTATTATCTTATTAAGAAAAAACTTTGTAATTTGCATATAACATGTAAAATGAGGTTTTCTGTAAAATCTATTTTTTCTACCAACCAGTTATATCTTTAACTACTTCATCAGTCAATTTTAAAAGTATCTCAGTATACATGTATATCAGATCTGTGTAAATCATTTTGAACACCAAGAAAAAACTTTAAATAAGGTATATTTAAATCTAATGTGGTCTAAGTTAAAATAACATCACCCCCAAAAATGCCTCACTCTTGCTCAATATTTTTTACTTTTTAAGAAAAAATCTTATTTACTCAGTCCTATATATAGGTGTAATACCACCAAATCATAGTACGTCACATCCGGTTGCATACGAAAATAGGTCGAAAAAAAATATTCCCTTGAATTTGACAGTTGTAGGTAATTGATCCTATATTTCATTGCAGTAAAACATTTCTGAGTCATAAACATATATCTTGGGTATTTCAAAGCACCATTATTTCTTTATTTGGAGTTTCTATAGAATATTTTGGAAACTTGAGGTTACATGGTTACCCTAAAGCTTGTACACAGGTTAAAAAGGGGGAAAATTTGATTGGTTAACTTCCAGTGATGGTTATTTTCTTATATGCAATGAAATGTTATGTGAAATTTTTTCTATAGTACTGGACAGGATAAATCTTTACTCATGCCAAGTATTTCTTTAATTGAAACAAAGATAAATTCTGCACAATTTTTTGAAAAGTGCAAATTTAACAAAGACTAATAGGGGAAAATCAATGGTGGTATTACACCTAATATGGGAAGCTGTACATGCACCTTTGACCTTGTGAGTACTCTCATGTGTTAAAATTTCTTGCTATTTAAGTGAAATATTACAAATTATGAAATATTCTGAGTGGACTGAGTCTCCAAAATACATTTTATGAGAAAATTTCCTTGAAATAGGACTTTACCATGAATATTAGTTGACAGAACAAGCCATACTTAGAGTTTTGGGGAGCTTTTTCTCTTTATTTCTTATATTCTGCTATACTAGAAAATTTTTCCTAAGACTTACTTTAATAAATATATAGTTTTAAGTAAATGAAATTACTTTTAAAGCAGTAACAACAAATTATTCACCAAAAAAGAAGTTTTTTATGTCCCTCTCTGGAACGCGGCGTAAATTTAAGTTTTACGTAAGGACTTATTGAAACCTCCTTGGAGACAGTAAACTTTTATACGGATAGTTCATTCAGCTTGAATACTTCAATTAATCATTTATAATAACATTTCTATCATAAATGAGTGAAAGTTACCCCAAAATTTTTATTTATTGGCCTAAAAAGTAGAAATTTTGAGGAAATGAGAGGTATAAATGGACCAAAAGAGACCTTATAAGGAAGACAAAGAGGTCCATTAGTAGTATTTATCATCCTAAAGTCATCTTTTGTATCATATTCAACTGTTTGTAGGCAGATGAGATAAGTATTTGATCATTTATTGGTCCACACTATATTCTATCATGATGCGGCTTGGTTTGGATTTTTCGATGAAATTTTGCTCGAATAGCTGTAGATGTCGTCTTACATTATACTAGATTTTTCTCAAACTATTGAACTGATTATGACAAAACTTGACAGGAATGCTTGAAATAACCAGTATTACAAAGGAAAAAAGTCACATTCAGTTTATTTAACAAAAAAGTCTTCTTTAGGTGTAATACCACCAAATCATAGTACGTCACATCCGGTTGCATACGAAAATAGGTCGAAAAAAAATATTCCCTTGAATTTGACAGTTGTAGGTAATTGATCCTATATTTCATTGCAGTAAAACATTTCTGAGTCATAAACATATATCTTGGGTATTTCAAAGCACCATTATTTCTTTATTTGGAGTTTCTATAGAATATTTTGGAAACTTGAGGTTACATGGTTACCCTAAAGCTTGTACACAGGTTAAAAAGGGGGAAAATTTGATTGGTTAACTTCCAGTGATGGTTATTTTCTTATATGCAATGAAATGTTATGTAAAATTTTTTCTATAGTACTGGACAGGATAAATCTTTACTCATGCCAAGTATTTCTTTAATTGAAACAAAGATAAATTCTGCACAATTTTTTGAAAAGTGCAAATTTAACAAAGACTAATAGGGGAAAATCAATGGTGGTATTACACCTATAGGGGAAAATTACATTTTTTTTTAACAAAAACCAAAGGACTTTATAAGCATAAAACATATCTCAGAAAGTCTGGTTTTTGCAACTGCTTTTTGTTTGTAAGAATACAAAATTGAAGTGTGGCTCCATGCTTTTCTTGCAAAAATTCTAAAATTCTTATGGTCCAATCAATATTTGCATTTTTTTCCATCTTATATTATATGTAAATGTAATAATATATTTTTTTTTTATGAAGCTATCCCTTATTTGTAAATTCATTATGTCAACTAAATGGGTTTAAAAATGTTCACACAAATTATAGGAAATGAGCACTATTTAATGATCTAAACATCGTACATTGATATTTCTGTCCATAATCTTTTGTTTGGACTTATAATACTTCCTCTGATAACATTTTGATAATGTTTACACTTAATCCTCTTATTGGAAGAAAAATCTATGACCATTTCCAACCACTTAACATGCTTATAACTATATTTGTCTATCATTTCGGTTTCCATTTTCTAATCCTTCTTTTATGTATTATCTGTAATACTTGACTAATTAAAAAGAGCTGACTTTTCAGAGATAATATTTTTCAGTCAATCTTACACAAATTAACTTCCATTTCGTTAGATATGGACTGAGAAAATATTTATAACATGCATGTATCCATGACTTTCTATCTTGGAAGTTTGCACCTAACTCTCTTCAAATTAAATAAGAGGGTTCATACATAAACCTATTAAAGTAATATAATAGGAAACCCCACATAACATGCTTAATTGTTAAATTGCTTTATCTTGCTATTTGCAAAAGAATTCCAAATCTTCATTGGTTTTGGTGTCTCGTGTGTATTTATCAGTTTCATTTTACCATTAACTCTATTAATGCTTATTCCATGGAATATTATCTATTGGCATAAAATTACCTAAACATCAAAGGTTGTGTGTGTGGGATGGAAAAGGTGGAGGGGGTGGACCTTGGGTTAGTGACAAGTTTTTTTTTCTTAACAAAGATGTGAATATTCAATGTTTTCTTTGATGAAAAAAGGGAGAATTGTTATTTTTATGCCCCCGCCGTAGCGGTGGGGGCATTAAGTTTTACCCTTGTCCGTCTGTACGTACGTACCAAAATTGGTTTCCTTTCTCTAACTTGAGTTTGCCTCAACCAAATATTATGAAACTTATACACAATGCTTATTGCCACAAAACACAGATCAAGTTTGAATTTTGGTGGCTTCACTTAAACCGTTCTAGAGTTATGCCCCTTTATAAATGGAATAAAATGCTGGGGCGCAGCTTGATACGACCGCAGAGGTGGAACCCTGAACAGTTGGGGCAAGTATGGACACAACATTCAAGCTTGATACAGCACTGAATTTGGATTGTAATTAAATATTTGACACAGCATAGGTTTCTGACACAGAATGAATGTGGTCTAAGAACTTAAAATTTTTTAGTTTACCTATTCAAACCATATATCATTACAATTTGCTCTTATATATAAATCAGAAATAACCAATTTAAAATGGAAAATTTTAAAGAAAAAAAAGAAAAAAAAAATCCCCCCCCCCAATTTTTTGTACCCCCATATGATTCATCACCCCCAAACTCAATCCCAGCCTTCCCTCTGTGGTATGGTACCTTGCAGTACAATTTCAGAGAGATCCATACACTTGAACACAAGTTATTGTCTGGAAACTAGAAAAATGCTTGTTTTTTGGCCCCTTTTGGCCCCAAATTCCTAAACGTTTAGGGCAATTACCCCCAAACTCAAACCCAGCTTTCCCTTTGTGATATCGAACCTTGTAGTACAATTTCATAAAGATCCATACACTTACACACAAGTTATTGTCCTGAAACTAGAAAAATGCTTTTTTTTTGCCCCTTTATGGACCCTCATTCCTAAAATTTTGAGGCAATTACCCCCAAAATCAATCCCAGCCTTCCCTTTGTGGTATGGTACCTTGCAGTACAATTTGAGAGAGATCCATACACTTGAACACAAGTTATTGTCTGGAAACTAGAAAATGCTTATTTTTGGCCCCTTATTCCTAAACGTTTTGGGTAATTACCCCCAAACTCAATTCCAGCTTTCCCTTTGTGATATGGAACCTTGTAGTACATTTGAATCAACTACAATCAATGCTTTATACAATGCAATGTTTAATTTTTACTTCCACTGATAAAACACAGATCAAGTTGAATTTGGGTAGTGTCACTTTAACCATTATTGAGTTATGCCCCTTTATAAATCGAAAAATTGCAAAATTTTTAGTTTCCATTCTGTAACTTAAGTTTGCCCCAACCAAACATTATGAAACCTATACACAATATTCATTACCACAAAACTAAGATCAAGTACAAATTTTTGTTTCCGTTTTCTAACTTTAGTTTGCCTCAACCAAATGTTATGAAACTTATACACAATGCTTATTACTACATAATACAGATTAAGTACGAAAATTGGTGGTGACACTTATACCATTCTTGAGTTATGTCCCTTTATAAACATAAAAATTGCTGAATTTTTCGTTTCTGTTCTCTAACTTTAGTTTGTCTCAACCAAATGTTATAAAATTTATACACAACCGTTCTAGAGTTATGCGTGTTTACAAATAGAAAAATTGCTGAATTTTTAGTTTCTGTTCTCTACTTAAGTTAGCCTCAACCAAATGTTATGAGATTTACACATAATGCTTATTACCACAAAACTCAGATCAAGTTCATATTTGGGTAGCGTCACTTTTACCGTTCTTCAGTTATGTCCCTTTATAACTATATGATATGCAAGCGGGGGCATCATCTGTGTCCACATGTGGACACTATCCACATTTATTTAAAATAAAATCTTTAATCTTTTTTAAAAGACACCTTACAAAATATCTCAACATCATCAAAAGAACAGCTCAAGACAACTTTTGAAAGAAATGCAGCTTCTTCTCTCAGATTCTAGTCTTATTGTTATTGTTACTGTGTCCAGGCGACATAAAAAGGCAAACATGATCCATTTTTTATGTATAGACCTAATGTCAATATTCTACACAAATTATTCTGACAAAGACAAAAAAAAAAAATAGCTGCACCAGCTTATAACATATTTGGTTTTTTTCATGAGTTTTCATACAACACAAAGGAATAATTGGTATATAAATTTCAGTATGTCACACCAAAATGTCTTACATTTGACGAACCAGATGTTACTCTGATCAATTAATGCCAGATTTTTTTTATAGGAGTTAAATTTTTTTTATATAAAAGATATATTTTTTTAAGTATAACAGTATCATAATGTCATCAGATTAAACGATCAATAAACTGATAAAAAAAAAAACATTCACATGACTGTCATGTGATTCATTGAAAAATTAAAATTAAATTTAGCTTGCTGTCCAAATAGAGGATGTTGGTTCCAAACCATACCACATCTCCATATTTTATTTCCTATAAAATGAATATAATATGCTCTCTAAAATTTCAATTTAAAAATCAAATATGATGGTCATTAAACTTTAGTTTGAGATATTTACATAAGATAATAAAACAACTTTACAAGCAAACACTCAAAACCTCTTCATTAAGTAGCCTTATTATTTATTCTTTATTTGCTTGTTCAAGAGTTGAAGGGTTTTAAGTTAATCTGTATTTTTTTTAAATTGTTAACTCTCTATAAAACTGAAAATTCATATATGATCATAATTTTTTTAAATGTTTATTATATGAACAACAGAGTACAAATTTTTGAGAACCTTAACAAAAAATTGCTTAAAAAAATAGGGCCGACAGCAGTCAACTATAAAAATACAGACCCCTTATTTGGAATAAGCACATTAAAAATGTGGTGGGTTAAACATGTTAACATGCTTTACAATGATAGAGAATTATTTCAATATTTATATAGTTTTGTGCCAATAGGCTAATTTTCTTTGAAAAATGACATATATTTGACATGTTATTTTAACCAATTCATCAATTAACATGCTAAACTGCATTGTATTGATTTAATTACAAAAACAAGAAATACAAACAAGATTAGAAATTAAGATTTCAAATTGGTTTTTGCTTTTTATTGGCATTTTCTATCTTCTCATACAATTGGAAGGTAATCAGGTTGAACTTATGATGAAGAGGTTAACATACAACTTCAACAGAGTAACAATCTGTAAATCATACTTTGAAGAAACATACAAGTTCAATTAAGATAAGATGCTGTTACTCTATTACACATAAACACAGGAAAATTAACAACCTCAATTGATAATCATGGGATAAAAACCTGGCTGGGTCAAACCAGAGACATGAAAATCCGTACATGTATTTGCTGCTACTCCGATAAGCATGTAGCTGATTTGGGAGTAAGAGGAAAGGCTGGTCAGCTCTGATTCAGAATAGTGTGTCAGGGTAGGGTCACATTGCTTCCTGCAGACTGATACCATGTGAAAGTTGAAAATCTGAGCATGTCTGTCTATTTCAAAATTTATATTCATATCGCATTATCATGTTCTCGTCCTGAATATGCAACTTGCCACTGGACGTTAAACAGCCTTCCATCATAACCATTATCATCAATTACTAATTACAACCTGATATATGTATACATGTACAGGGAGATATGGGGTATATACATGTATGTCAATGAGACGTACAGCAATCCAATAACAAATATAACACTGGAAACATCGAGAGGGCAACATACAGTCTATATAACATAACAAGTTCTTAATTGATTCCCCAGTCTTCAAAAGTTTTATTAATGTCTGGACTCAGACGAAACAAGTTGCTTTAAAGACAAATACAATGCATGAACCTGATCAGCTGTTTGGTTTAAAGACTTTTAAAGATATGAGGAATAATATACACTAATCCATGTTTTTCCTCATTCTTTAATATGAGAAGAAAGCCGACATGGATTTTAAATGTAATTACTGTTAAATGTCCAATAATTATGTCAATATTCATATATATAAAGTATGTTTTCATTACTGTATGACATAAAAATTCTTTAAAGTTAGATAAATTTATCACTCATGATCCAATGCTATAGCCCAGAAGAGAGCAAATGTCTGCTGGATAGCCTGGTCCAGGGAACAGAAGAGAGCAAATGTCTGCTGGATAGCCTGGTCCAGGGAACAGAAGAGAGCAAATGTCTGCTGGATAGCCTGGTCCAGGGAACAGAAGAGAGCAAATGTCTGCAGGATAGCCTGGTCCAAGGAACAGAAGAGAGTAAATGTCTGCTGGATAGCCTGGTCCAGGGAATAGAAGAGAGCAAATGTCTGCTGGATAGCCTGGTCCAGGGAACAGAAGAGAGCAAATGTCTGCTGGATAGCCTGGTCCAGGGAACAGAATAGAGCAAATGTCTGCTGGATAGCCTGGTCCAGGGAACAAGTTATCATTCTTTGATTTTCTTTGTCTACGAATATAGTCTCTAATGTAGACAATGAATAACTGCATATTTTTACACACTCCAAATTCTTTTCTTTATATATCTTATGCATATATAGTAGGCAGGGGGATGAAATTACATGTAGAAAAAATGGGGGTCATGAATTTTTAGGTAAAGAAGTGATTTGGTCCAGTTGAAAAAGGTCAAAAATTATTATGTCTGAAGCTGTTAAACTGAATTATCGACCTCCTTCACATGAAATTGTCCATATTTTGAGTTAGAGCTGAAAGACTTTTCTATAATTTTTATATAATTACTACACTGCAAAAATCTTTTTGAGAAAGCACAGGTGCATTTTTTTAAATTTGTATCTATCGTCTAAATGATTATGAAATGCACTACGAAATAACTGTGTTCTTGGGATACTAGGTAAACATTTGATTCAAATGGTTTAAAACCTACAATTCTTTGTACCCTAAAAAATCAGAGATTTTGAATGCCAGACACAAAAATCTGTAACTGTTATTACACAACTGAAACTTATTCATCCATGAAAAAAAATGTCACAAAAAACAGCAGGTTTCACAAATGGAAAGGCTATCAAGTTTATTTATGGCAACAGATTGGACAGTAATTAGTTTTTCTGTTCGATTTATGATAAAGAAATTTTACAAAGAAATTTACAAATATGTTTGCAGGTATAAATTTCAAATAAAATTCCATGTTATATGCAGAGAAAGGCTCTGCAAGACCCATGTAGTGTGAATTCCAAAATAATACAGAACCTGTCTGTAAAATTATGCTACTGTATATTTTTATACTTCCAAATTATGTCATTTTGGAATTTATACAATCATTTTCCACACCAAGTTTTGGGTAACCAATGCAATTAGCCAGCAATAAAAAAAAAATTTATGTATATAAATGTTTGTAAAATTATTCTACTGTCATTTTTCTAAATTTACAGACATGTTCGACATACAAAAATTTAGTAGATCCAGGCATTAGGACAGGTGCCTGCCCCCTCTCCCATTATGAACAAAAATTGTGTTTTTCTATATATTTTTTTTTTTATCTAATTGCAATGTTACAAGCTGTTCATGTGGACTACTGTTATGGGGTTCAAAATTTTCAAAAATATTATCCTTTTCTACTCAAAAAACAAACTGAGGGATATTATGCACTCTTTACCAAATTTGTTTTTTCATGGTTTGATTAAACAAGTTTGAATAAAATTAAATGTTCAAATCTTAATGTCTTTGGTTTAAAAAATTTTACCATTAGTAGTTCAGAACTTCTATATTAATGCTCAAAACATCTGTTACTTGCATTTGAATTGTTAATGTAATTATATAGCCTTTATATAACCCATGATAACAATAACAAACTTTTTTTTCATATCAAACACATTTTCCTTATTACTATCAATACCGACTTTACTATTGATGTAATTTTACAGGTAGAACATAATATTTTTCTCTCTTTTGGAAGTTGGCAGATTATAAATACAATTTTTACCTAAATTGGTCATTTACTCATTGGAAACACCTCTTTATTGTCATTTAATCAAAGCTTACAAAATTACTATCATGACTATACTGACACCATTTATAAGGAATAAAAATTTAGGGAAAATAATCACACATCCTTACCCATTATAAACATTAGCATTAATAAAAGTACATATGTAACAGTATGAAATATCCCTTTAACACCATCAAACAGTCATAAAAATCATTTTTAGTAGTTCTGGTTTAAAGTAATTAAGCTTCATACCAAATTTTTGCTTCATTGATGTCATGTGTACTTTATGGGGCGAAAGGACCATTTTCTGGAATTCAGGATTGAGCTGTTTAATTAGCAGGAATTCAGGAACAGTCAGTGAAATTGTCAGGAATTCTAAATTAAATTTATCATGATGCATTGCAGGGAAACGACACATTATTTTTCAGGATGACATCCAATTCCTCCCTGTACTCCTTATATTCTTTTTTCATTGACAAAATGTGATAAAGCCTCATTTGCAAACAAAGATCCTAAAAATAAGACCTATTCTAAAACCTGTGAAATTCATTAAAACTAATCAATACCGAGTTGTCATCAAACACAATAGAATTAACCTGAACTTATTTGCACCATTCTATTTATGTGTAAAATATGTTACTGCTATAACAAAATATCTATCAATTTTTTGCACCAGTTTTTAAAGTGTGACAAATATCCTCCTGGAATCACACTGAACAGAATTTAATTAAAACCAATTAATCAAGCATACAAACAGCTGATGTAAGAAAAGCACAAAGCTTGGGAATTACTATTTTCCTCCATAATTTGGAGGACATTATACAATCAATGATCAGCCAGATGGTATTGATCATTGCATTTAATGATAACTTTATAATAAATATACACTATAAATGTCTCCTTTTGTTGTTATACCCTTAGAAATCTAAACAATTTGATCTTCATGACCTTGAAAGCTATTTTCTGTATACTATGTTGCTATGCCAAACCAGAAGAATTTTGAAAGAATTTATCATTTCCACTGTAACATTCCTTGTGAATCAAATTTAAGATTAAATCTCAATTTCCTTGTTCATTTTGTAAATAAAACAGGCTTACTGACCACTTCTAGATATTTTAGGGTCCCAAAAACATTTAAGCCCTATTTATCAGTTGTAATTTCAGAAGGTAACACTTCTTGCATACTAGTTAAATATCGCCTTTTGTCAATTCATTCACAGCAATGAAAATTAAAGGTTTATTGTAATTCAAATTGTCAGTTTTAAACAGAGCTTATTCTTTGCCAGATATAGTCATGATGTTGCAATAAACATTTCAACTTTATAGTAATGGAATTTGAAATTTCTTGAACCAAAAAAAAACAGAAGCATAATATACATTTATTTCCCATGCCTGAGGGAGAAAAGTCAATTAAACCACATATTTACCGAAATAAAAGACAGTTATTGTTTTATTCCATTTTCCCAGAGAAAACAATGTATTTGAAGTCAAATATTTACCAACACCAATTGTATATCAAACATTTTACTATAACGTTACAGTTAAAAGCATGTGACGTTCAGCTCGGTGAATATCACTTTTCTCCAGGTGAATATGCTTTTTTATCCAAAATCCAATTCATAAAGAGAAAACATCCTAAAATTATATCAATATGGAATAAGAAGATTTGTTCACCAAAGAAAAGTCATATTTCGCGATGGCATTGCCCGAGGGAAATATGACTTTTCGAGGGTGAACAAATCTTCATATATCCCTGAGCCAATGAAAATGAATGTTTTATTCCACTGCTTATACTTTTTTTATTTCCTGAACATAAAATATTAATTTACAAAATTTTTTTTTCTTATCCTCATGTTTTTATAACTAAACATGACATAAACAATAATGATAATTAGTACAAAAGTTAATCATTCATTTTTTTATTTATTTATTTTATTTTTTATCTGAACTAATTTTGAACATGAAATTACTATACTATCTCATTTAAACTGTTGTATATATATACATAAACCGTGTGTAAAGTCGCAAAAGGAAGTCCTGACCTTCAGAGTGGAATATGATATATACTCACAGGGGAAAATGAAGTTTTGTTCAACGTCACATTGGATAGTCTAAACCAATCAAATGTTGATTTCGCTATTAATATTTACCGGTACATGATTTAAATGCAGTGGAATAATAATTCACTTTTATATTAATGTCTTTCTAAATTCTATTATATTTGTCCTGATTTTTGATTTACCTCATAGGTGGTCTCCTGGTAGCCACGAAGAAGGTCAGATTAAAGACTTGAAATTTCAGGTATTAGCTTTTTCTCTATTATGAATGCAAAATTTAAGAGTAAGACTGAACCTTAAACACCAATTAATCATTCAATCCATCCTAATTATTCATAAAAAATATAATAATCATAACTATATAAAGATAATTACCATTATGAAGTAAAATGCATAAAGGTGCAAGTTATAAATCTTACTTATTTTTCAAGAATGTGATTATAATCTTGAAAGGATTCACCTACATACACCCATCTAACTTTGAGCAAAAACTGTAAAAACCATTATGATTTTGTTTTTTTTTGCAAAAAGCCTACATATGTATGACAGATGTATCAATATTAGTGTATAAAACATCAAATTCTGGAAAAACTATCCCCTGAGGTATGATTAGATCAATTTAATTACAAAACAGATCTTCCTTACATCTGACAATATTCAGTTCTTTGACTTTTAGTTCAGAACCATTTCCTGGATCCTCAGGGTCTTAATGTCATTGCTTGACGTTATAATTATCAGAACAGATTGTTGAACTGAGGGATGTCAGATCCTTCATGTCCATGAAGCCAAGTGTGGACTCTGTCCTGGATCCTCATGGTCTTAATGACATTGCTTGACGTAATGATTATCAGAACAGATTGATGAACTGACCGATGTCAGATCCTTTATGTCCATGAAGCCAAGTGTGGACTCTGTCCTGGATCCCCAGGGTCTAATGTCATTGCTTGACGTTATAATTATCAGAACAGATTGTTGAACTGAGCGATGTTAGCTCCTTCATGTCCATGAAGCCAAGTGTGGACTCTGGATTTGTATTTCAATTAGATTGATTTACGACCAAAACAGGGAAAAAAATAGAATATATAATATTTTCTACACCAACAGAAAAGGCCTTAAAAAAGCAGCCAAAACAGGGAGCCTGTGCCAGATCAACTTATTATTTAATCAAATGTCTATCTAAGGGACTGTAACTTCAAATGAAAAATAAATTATTGTTCTGGAAACTGGCAGTCCTGATGGTCCTAACCGCACAAAAATACAGGAAGGTCCCATCTATAATCAGTGTAGTGGTCCTGATGTCCAAATAAGAGTTTGTGTCCTGATGTCCAAATAAGAGTTTGTGGTGGTTTATTCTTTTTTAATCTGTCTGGAATTTAGTATAGCTTCTTAGAACCTGGAACCATATAGTTATGAGTGTGTGGAAGGGGGTATACAGAATGGGCCAAAAATATAAAGAATAAAGAAGAATGGACCAAAAAAATAAAGAATAGAGAATATTGACGGCCAAAAATATAAAGAATAGAGAATAATGGGCTTAAAATTAAAGAATACAGAAATGAAGGACCTCCCATCCCAACCCTCCGTTATTGTGCAAATTGACCTAATCTTATTTATACCTTCATGTCATGCATGTATAGAAATAATTGATAGCAAAACTGTCTTCAAAAACAGGACCATCAGATTTGTTTGTACATGTGTAGTCTAGGTGGTTCTAAAGACCACCAGGCCAGAAAAGATTTCTGGAAATAAATAAATAGACTCCAGACATATTTCTATAAGTATTTTTGTACTTACCTAAAACTTCCGTACACAATCAGTAAAATGGAAATAACGAAGGTTGATAACCTAGAAGAATCCATGATCGACAAGGTCCTGAAATCAGATTAATAAAATGTAAATGAACTTGGAACAGATTATTATTTGCACATGCTTGCTAACAACATGCATGTAACTTTAAATCTGTTTTGGTCTCTCATATCGGTTTTAAAATTATAAACATGAAAATTTTGACATGAGGAAAATAGTGGTTCGTCAGCAGTCGTATTTTGTTCACCAGATGAAATCAAAAATCATATCTTGAGATATTGGTGAAGCTTAGCACGATCCTTGGAAGTCTTCATTCTTTATTTGGCCTTTAATTTTTTTAATTTATATGATTCGAGCGTCACCGATGAGTCTTTAGTAGACCTAAACAGGAGTCTTGTATCTATGGTGAGTTTCATTCATAGTATCTTAACTAAACGTTAGACCTAACTTTGACATGACAATTTACCTCAAATAAAAATTAGTCATATATGCTTGTTCAAATATTTGTTAATTAAATCCAGTTAGACATGTGTCATGGTACATTTAGAATTTACATGTCCAACTTTATATTGATAACATGATCAATTAATGTACTGAATCTGTAAATCAAATTTGAATTGACACATAATGAATGATGATAAATACTAAGTGCAATGTTGAGTGTCTTAGTGATGGCTTAGAAATCTATCTCTGATTACATGTACATATATAGATTCTACCACGCCACAACCTCGTCCCTCGTTGATTCCAGTCGAGATTACCCCTTTCAGTGGCACTTGACACTTTAAAGCAAAACAGGTGGTCTTAAATGAGATGCCAGGTTAAAGGTTGGAGGTTCAGGGGCGGATTCAGGTGGAGGCATGGTGGGCGTGCGCCCCCCTAAAATTTGCAAAGCATGGGTTGTCCTCAGCTTAATAAAGAGTATTTCAATAATTTTACCTAAAAAAAAATTAAGCCAATTTTTAAAATTTAAGTTTGCGCCCCCCCCCCCCCCCCCCCCCCCCCCTCCAAACCTAAATTCCTGGATTCGCCCTGACGTTGGATTTGATCATGTTGGAGCCACATGTATATTGTAGTCATTACTGGGTAAAATGCTGTGTACATGTAGCTAAAAAAGCTGTTTCTGTCAGAATTTATTGGAAAATATTCAGTGCACTGTTTAAATTTGATTAGATATGGCTTGAAATTACCAGACACTGAACAGAACCAATTTAAATGCTTACAGAATTAGACAAATGTACAAATTTATATAAACAAAAAGAGTAAAAAACTGTGTAAATGTCTGTATAATATAGTGATATTACTGGGGTATTGCATTGTCTCAAACCATTTATAATACAAAATCTTGGAAATTAAATCATTTCTAGACTATTTTAAAACTTATACATGTATGTATTATGTACCTCTCTAAATAAAATATTATCAATTCTTTCAAATCCTCCATTTTCAGTGATAATAATGTGTTTTAGTATTTATTCCATGCAACAACCTTGAAAGCTCAATCAAACATTCCTATTAAATTCTCCTGCATGGAATTACTATCTTCCACCTGTGCTAATGTGTTTTTTTTACCTGTCAAATCATTATCACCTGTCTAAACCCTTAATCTCAATTATTATCACCTCTTCCATTATCATGATTAGTACCAATTAACACTTCTTTGTATACTTATTTCTTTGTATACTTATCTAGAGAAGCTCTACATGTATAGTACAGACAGTGATTAAAAAGTGTCAGAAATTGACACCATATTTTTTTTTCTTCCGAAATGATGACACATTTAATACATACATTGACATTGTACACGTACATGTAACTGGTGTTTCCTTAGAAAATATTTTGACAAAAATCAATACTGAGAATTTATTATTATTCATGGGACACCAATTTCAATGGATTTCTTTCGTATAAGATTTTATAAAACCACAAATTTAAATGTTAGTACAAATTATCTAGAGGCTGGTATGCAGACTTTAGCAAAAATAACAAAATCAAATATACAGAGAATACAATTTTTCATCAATCCACGAAAACTAGTATCCACAATACCAAGGGCAGACAATTCAAAAAGTTACTGTACAGAACTGAATGCATTGATATTTCTAAAAAAATTCCACTCATAGATATCTAAGAATACATCAATTTCATTTGTCTAGAGTTCATTTTTTTTGTAATGATCACACATGGCGATATGAGTACTAAATAAACTGTATTCATACTATTAAAACGGGCAAAAAGCTGTTAAGTTCAACTTTATTGACATGCTGAAAATGTTGACTTTAATTCACACATATATTACATGTATTAGCAACTCAACTAAGAAATTTAAGTTCAGTGGCATGAAAATGGTTGTAGAGCAGTATAAATACCTAGAGAAAAGGGGAAAGATTTTACATTTATAAATATGATTATGTAAAACATTTTGTATACCTATTTTTATATTGTTATGACTCTTAACACCCCCCCCTCCAAATTCCATCCCAATCCTGTCAACACTAGGCCTGAGTTTACTTGTCAATTATATACATGATATATAATATATATATATACTTGTGGGTATTTAGGTATTAGATTATTTTGTATATATGCAAACAATAAATTAATTTGCTCTTGGAAGATACTTGAACTTACAAATAAAGGGAAAGGGTTAGACATTTTTTATTGACATATTTGTGTACTTTAATAAATATCTTGTGATAAAACAAACTTTAACTTTATGTTATCAGGAAAGCTACATGTAATCCTATTGAAAATAAATGAGGTTTACACTGCCATACATGTAAACTTTAAACAAATTGTAAATTCTTTGTGCATGTACATGTATATAGTAGACTTTATTTGTTCCTTTTAAATATTTTCAAGTGTTTTCCTCAGTAATCCTGTAAATCCAGCATTTTTTTTAATGGACGATTTTCTTTGTCTGAATTGTGTATAGTCATCTGGTCTGTAAACAAAAGGCCTAAGTGTACTAACAGGACAAAAATACGACTTGCTTTCCATTCGTTTGATGTGTTACATTTGAGCTTTTGATTTTGCCATTTGATAAAGGACTTTCCGTTTTGAATTTCCTTAAGAGTTCAGTATTTTTGTTATTTTACTTATTATACACGATATCTACCACTTCACAAATACCATACCAATGTATTTATGTGGTATGTGTATTTACATAACAAGACACTAACACCATGATTGTAAGTTTAATTTTACCAAAGTAAATCACCATACCAAAATTAAATCCCATCGATAAAACCAAGTGACAAATAAACTTTAATTTACAGTAATAAACCCCTATTAACAGAACTGCAAGCTTATATACATGTACATGTACCTTTAAAAACATTAAGAAAATTTCCTTTCCAAGCCCCATTTTTTCATACACTGTACCTTTTACAACTTTATTTATTTATTGATTTGATTGTATTTTTATACTATGATAATTCTTCACACCTTTTGCAACTTTATATACATATAATAATTCAAATTTATTCCTATATGAGTCTGGATAAATATTTGCATGAAAACTTTTTAAAGTATAGGGTATATTTGGATCTCTCAGACTCTGGGACTAATATATAAATGTATTAATCACAAGTTCTCTTTCAACATCTTAACTTGGAAAATCTTATAGCATCAAATATTTTCATGCATTATGGTTTTACAAAGTTGGTAGGTCTGATATTAAATAGACAGTGCTTTTAGAGAATTTTTTTGTGTTAAAGTTGAAAAAAATTCGTAAGGGTTCCGCGGAACCCAGTGTCTCGCCTACTTTTTGCTGTTAATCACAGGCTCAGCAAAAATGAGGAAAAAAATTAATAAAAATATTCCTCTCTATACTATCTTTTGATTGTAAGTAGCTTCTGTCCAAGTTTGGTAAAAATCCAGGATAGTTTATGAATCTAATAAATGTTTTAAAAACTTAAACTGCAGACTGTATGTAATGTAAACTGGAAGAAAAACTAAGTCCATTTATAAGTAAAATACGGAAAAAATGGAACAAAATTTCCTTCTAGATACTAGCTTTTAATCATAAACAAGCTTCTGTCTAAATTTGGTACAAATCCAGGATAGTTTAAGAAAGTTGTTAAAATTTTAAAAACTTTAACCACAGAGTGAATGTAATGTTTAAACTGGCAGAAAAACTAAGTCCATTTATAAGTAAAATACAGAAAAAATGGAATTTTTTTTTTACAAAATTTACTTCTGGATACTATCTTATGATCATAAACAAGCTTCTTTTTTAAGTTTGGTAGAAATCCAGGATAGTTTAAGAAAGTTATTAAAATTTCAAAAACTTTAACCACAGAGTGAATGTAATGTTTCCTGGCAGAAAAACTAAGTCCACTTATAAGTAAAATACGGAAAAAATGGAATTTTTTTTTACAAAATTTACTTTTGAATATTAACTTATTATCATAAACAAGCTTCTGTCCAAGTTTGGTAGAAATCCAGGATAGTTTAAGAAAGTTATTAAAATTTCAAAAACTTTAACCACAGAGTGAATGTAATGTTAACTGGCAGAAAAACTAAGTCCATTTATAAGTAAAATACGGAAAAAATGGAATTTTTTTTTTACAAAATTTACTTCTGGATACTATCTTATGATCATAAACAAGCTTCTTTCCAAGTTTGGTAGAAATCCCGGATAGTTTAAGAAAGTTATTAAAATTTCAAAAACTTTAACCACAGAGTGAATATTTGTGGACGCCGCCGACGACGACGACGACGACGACGCCGACGCCGACGGAATGTAGGATCGCTATGTCTCGCTTTTTCGACAAAAGTCGAAGGCTCGACAAAAATAAGTAGCAATCACTTTCATCTTTAATGCCAAACATAAATTAAATTTGCATTGATACATTTTGCTATGAGAATTACATTTGAATATAATACAATATTGTAGAGACAATGTCATCATCTATATAACAGTGTATAAGGAGATGATGAGGCATTCTGGCCCTCTGGCCACTAATTATATATAACTCCATGAGCTCAGCAACAGTAAATGGTTAACATGAGTGACTATGCAATAAATCATAGCAAATTTCCTTCATAGGACCAATAGAATACAAAGACAATTGTACATCAAGGTCATTGTACATGTCCATTTAAAATATCACTTGACCTGATGATAAAGAGACAACAGATACTTATAGAAGTATTTGTCTACGTAAGATCAACAAAGCCACTTGATTTTAAATCTTGTACTTCAAATATTATTGCATTGTCGGACAATTGTGGTAAATAAAGAAGGGATTTTGGTGCCCTTCATAAGTTTCTCAACCTTCATCAGTTTGGCTCCAGATAAAAAATATGGGAAGCTAGGGATTTTCTGAACCAAACAAGCGTTAAATAGAACAGCCAAAACTCTCCTAGATAAAACATCACCTTAGGAAATTGCAAATTTAGTTTACGATCAGTTAGAACAGTTTTTTCCTAATTTTTCAGTTTGAAGAACCATGCCCCTTATATTACATTGTACATGGTTTTTTATCAGTGGTTTTTATACATGCATTAAAGGGACAAAAAATGTCAAATTCCTGTAAAGTTTTGAAAACTTTCATACATGAATAGGATTGAGAATGGAAACGGGGAATGTTTCAAAGAGACAACAACCAGACCAAAGAGCAGAAAACAGCCTAAGGCCACCAATGGGTCTTCAAAACAGCGAGAAAATCCAGCACCCAGAAGCTTTCTTTTTATCATTAAATGAGCAGTCACTCACTGTGTGATGTGGTCTTCAAATGGAAATACCAGATAGTACAAATAATTGAAACTTACGAGACAGCAGCAGCAGCGTCCGCCATTTGTTCCTCCGGCATCACCTGAGGTGGCATGGTAGTTGATGGTTTCTTTTACTCCTCAATTGTCAATGAGCACTACAAAAAGAAATAAACCAGGTATAAATAACATATACTTTGTGTACATGTATATATATTGGACTCATTTTTTTTTAATTTTGTCTCATTCTCAACTACAACAAAGGTTTCTTCATGCAATGATATGAATAAACTTCATACATGTTCTTAAACAAAAGACGTGAAGACAGATTTCAAATGAAAACATTTTTTTGTAAATACATGAAATAGTTGATTAAACAAAACTTATGTTTAACATCTGGTACATGAAAATCTTTCAAAAATTTTTTTTCAAAAAAGGTTGGTACATGTATAAATGTACATGGTTTACAAATGTATGACTAAACATTTCACTTAACAATTGATCAAATTGTTACATATTTGAAGAAAATTATTAAAACACATTAACCATTAACATTTATATATGCCCTGTAATGTGTATGTGAAATTAATGGAATTGATGAAGAATAAAAGTATGGAAGACCATTGACAGGTAATCTCTTAGATTAATCCAGGAATCATGGACGCATAAAACATAACAGGACTTACAATTTTCTTAACAGACAATAAGTCCAAGGCAGTTAATTAAAAAGGAACTGAATATAAGTGAGATAAAACTTTCCCTGAAATATTTAGCTGATAATATAGTTCAATTTTCTGTTAAAACTTGTAAAAAGACTTCATAAGTTTTACCTGTTCTATACTGCTACAGTCAAGTGTTATAATATATGTATTTTAAGTAAAAACATGTAAAAACCGACAGAAAATAAACATGATATGAAATCCCGTAGCTATACATCTTAGATTATTGCTGTGTAAAAAGGTGAATGTTCATTAATAATTGACCTTTCATAAGATATATACATCACTTATAAACAAGCAACAACTATTTTCTTCAGGGTAAAAACATTACTTTATAATTATACATGTATCTTTTTTCTCACCCAGATTAAATTATATACACTCCATAAATAAAATAACTCCAGTGCTTCACAATTCCATGCTTCAATATTTGAATAGTGGTTTGCTAAAGAACTAAATGAAATTTTAAGGAAGTGGTGTGCATTTTTTGTTACTAATTAATTGGTTTGACTTGACGATTGAGACATTCTGTAAGATAATCAATGGTAAAACATCAAAATCAGTTGTTACGATTCAGTAGTAAATGTACTTTGAAAAAATTGATTTAATGTAAAACTTCTGTTTTAATTCTAAGTGCAGTATGTTGTATATATATTTGAGTTCACAATGGTTCATAAGACACATTGTTTTTCATCCTCATATGTACAAGAAAAATTAAAAGATACATAAAACAAAAAGGGAACAACCCAATGTTCAATCCTTCTAAATCAATTTTGCCTGAGTGAGGGGGGAAACTTCATAACAATTTTCACTTATTTCCTTTGTCTGAGGGGCTGAAACTATTACAATGTAAACATCAATGTACCAGCAATTGGAAATTTTCAGCAAAACCACCTAATAATGTGTATTGAAAAGTTCTGTGTAAGACGACTGTACATACATGTATGGTTAACATGGATACATTTGTACAAGTTACATGTAATTCTTACATGTCAAAAAACACATATACACGTCAAAGCAATCATAAATCAGCTATATTACTGTCATTATTTACAATCGTTTTATATTTCTCCTAATGATAATTTATCAACTAATTTTATGTTATAATCATTCCATTAGACAGAACAAATTCAATATTTTGAATAATCAAAGAATACCACTGAGCAATGAGAAGGAAATAGTAGCTAGAAATTAATTATTTAGTGACCCTGGGTCTAATATTGCAGCTATGGGAATGCAATTTTTTTTTTAGAAATTAATGATTTATTGGCCAGATTATCATATTGTTTAAAATGACACTTATCACAGTATCATAACTAATTCTATTAACAATATCTATGGTGCATTGTTCTTGCATATATACATGCATTTAGTACCTGACGGATATCATGTTCAATCAAATAAAGTTATAACTGAAGCATGCAGCTCTGGGAATGAAATAATAATTATAAATGAATGATTTATTGCCCAGAGTCTTAAATTGTTTAGAGTAAGGCTTATTGCAGTAGGAAGACAATTTCTAATGAAGTTCTATGATGCATTGCTCTTGCATATAACAAACCAAATTAACTAACGCATACATGTACATGCAATTCCAAGTATTTTTTTGTTGAGTTTTGTGTATTATGGTTTGTCTTTTAGTCATTTTTCTTTTTTTTTCCATGGCATTGTCAGTTTGATTTCAATTTTTAAGTTTGAATATCTATTCCTTTGGTATATCTTTCACTTCTCTTTGTACTTATTTTTGACCCAAGAAATAAATGTAACATGTGTCCTCGATTCATGAATATCAGACTGGGTTTATTATTTTCTGAACTGATGAGTCCTACTCCAAAAATAATGTGCATTGAATTTGAATCCTCTGACATCATTGTCAAGTCATCAACTTTCCATTGCAAAAGTTTTAAAAAAATAAACTGACATTTTAATCCTTTCTTATTCTTTTTGATTCTGTTATAAAGACGGCTTAACATGCTTAAAGAGGTTGTGTTCCTTGCACAAAAGCTGCCCCAACAGAGTTACCTGTATGAGAAAGTACAACTGAAATCAACACTACTACCATCCAGCTGTCACCATCACAAATTGGTTTGTCAATGTATATATGATGTGTCTGTGTCTCAAATTATTTAAATCTTAAGATACAGTACACACAAGGGATCCAGTTAAAAATCTCTAGGTGGTGAATTCTCCTAGTAAATTTTGTTTTGATTTTCCTGTGTAAAACTGAAATATCCAAAAGGACAATTATCGCATTGTAAGCTACAAAAGGTCCTAATATGACAAATGTAAATCAATTCAAACAAAACTATAAGCTAACAGCCTGATTTATGTACAAAATGTACATAACAATAAACGAAAACCTTATATGATATACAGCAGCAAAGGACAACCACTGATTTAAAGGCTCCTGACTTGGGACAGGCACATACAGAATATAGCAGGGTTAAACATGTTTGATGGCCCCAAACCCTCACACTAATCTAGGACAGCAGTGTAACAGTACAATGTATGAAAGTCCAATTATTAGTAAAATAGAGAAAAATGCAAAAAAGTATTTTCAAAATTTTTCTCTGTATACTGTCTTTTGTTCAGAAGAAAGCTTTTTACAAAGTTATTGCTGTAAACAACTATTCATGCAGTTAGTCCAGGGAAATTCAAGAAAAGAAGAAAATATCTCCTATTATTTATATAAATTAAAAAAAATCTGAATGTCTAAGGGATATAACTCTACCTCCAAAATAATTTACCTGTACCAGTAAATAAAAAAAAACATTTGTATAAGTGTTTCACCAGACTGATTGGGATCAATGTATTTATTGTTTACATGATAACTACATCATACATGGGCACTAACCCAGTCCTGTTCAAGGTTTAAAATGGATCATGACATTTCTTCTGGTCCTACGGACTCAAAACAGAGATTGAGCAAAAGATATCAGAGTTGTGTATTTGCAAGATGTTCATAATATACTGTAATTTGATGACCATCTTAATATGCAACAGCATTTTAATTTTCAATAAAATGCTTCGCTAGGGCGCAGCTTGATACGACCGCAGAGGTCGAACCCTGAACAGTTGGGGCAAGTATGGACACAACATTCAAGCTTGATACAGCTCTGAATTTGGATTGTTATTAAATATTTGACACAGCATAGGTTTCTGACACAGAAAGAATGTGGTCTAAGAACTTGAATTTTTTTAATTTACCTATTATGGTCCAATGTCCAAAATCAAAATACATGGTTAGATTCAGCATATCAAAGAACCCCATATATTCAATTTTTGTTAAAATCAAACAAAGTTTAATTTTGGACCCCAACTTGGACAAACTTGAAAACTATGCCCATAATAAAAAATCTAAACACATGTTTAGATTCAGCATATCAAAGAACCCCAAGAATTCAATTTTTGCTAAAATCAAACTAAGTTTAATTTTGGACCCTTTGGACCTTAATGTAGACCAATTTAAAAAACGGGACTTAAAATTAAAAATCTAGAATATACAGTTAGATTTGGAATATCAAAGAACCCTTATAATTCAATTTTTGATGAAATCAAAGAAAGTTTAATTTTGGACCCTTTTGACCTCAATATGAACCAATTTGATAGCGGAGCCCACAAATAAAAAATCTAAATTCATGGTTAGATTCAGCATATCAAAGAACCCCATATATTCAATTTTTGTTGAAATCAAAAAAAATTTAATTTTGGACCCCAACTTGGACCAACTTGAAAACTGGGCCCATAACAAAAATCTAAACACATGTTTAGATTCAGCATATCAAAGAACCCCAAGAATTCAATTTTTGCTAAAATCAAACTAAGTTTCATTTTGGACCCTTTGGACCTCAATGAAGACCAATTTAAAAAACGGGACCCAAATTAAAAATCTAAAAACACGGTTAGATTTGGCATATCAAAGAACCCCAATAATTCAATTTTTGATGAAATCAAACAAAGTTTAATTTTGGACCCTTTTGACCTCAATATGAACCAATTTGATAACGGGGTCCACAAATAAAAAATCTAAATACATGGTTAGATTCAGCATATCAAAGAACCTCAAATATTCAATTTTTGTTGAAATCAAAAAAAGTTTAATTTTGGACCCCAATTTGGACCAACTTGAAAACTGGGCCCATAATCAAAAATCTAAATACATGTTTAGATTCAGCATATCAAAGAACCCCATATATTCAATTTTTGTTGAAATCAAACAAAGTTTAGATACTGGACCCTATCTTGGACCAACTTGAAAACTGGGCCCATAATCAAAAATCTAAACACATGTTTAGATTCAGCATATCAAAGAACCCCAAGAATTCAATTTTTGTTAAAATCAAACTTAGTTTAATTTTGGACCCTTTGGACCTTAATGTAGACCAATTTAAAAAACAGGACCCAAAATTAAAAATCTAAATACACAGTTAGATTTGGCATATCAAAGAACCCCAATAATTCAATTTTAGATGAAATCAAACAAAGTTTAATTTTGGACCCTTTTGACCTCAATATGAACCAATTTGATAACGGGGTCCACAAATAAAAAATCTAAATACATGGTTAGATTCAGCATATCAAAGAACCCCACATATTCAATTTTTGTTGAAATCAAACAAAGTTTAATTTTGGACCCCAATTTGGACCAACTTGAAAACTGGGCCAAAAATCAAAATCTAAATACATGTTTAGATTCAGCATATCAAAGAACCTCATATATTCAATTTTTGCTAAAATCAAACAAAGTTTAATTTTGGACCCTTTGGACCTTAATGTAGACCAATTTGAAAACTGGACCCAAAATTAAAAATCTAAATACACTGTTAGATTCGGCATAACAAATAAATAAATGTGATCAAAGATTTTACAAATCTAATGCGCCATACTGTGCAATTAAAGATTACTTCTTGAAATTTTTCAATATTTGAAATTTGAAAAAAAAATAATATTTGAAGAATAATTCTTTTTAATTTCTGAAATCTGAAATAAGAAAAAATTGACCCCCCACAATTTCTTTTTATCCCCCCCCCCCCCCCTTTTTTCCCCAAAAAAATTCTTTCCCTCAAGATATGGTCATAATCTCAATTCAAATTTCCAATGGAGTTGGCAACCATAATTACCCATTTAAATTTACCATAGTGCTAACTTAATCTATTTTATAATAGAATTAAAAATATAGTGTCAAATCTTTCATATGGATTTTTTTGTAAAAAAAAAAGATGCAACATTTGCAGATATTTTTACTGGTCTTCCTTTATAAATATGCATTTCTTTAAACATAATTTAAAAGCAGTGTAAGGGAAGTAACCAAAACGTTGTATTTGGATTACCTCCCTTACACTGTTTTAAATTATCTTTATTGTTCATTAACCATTACTTTATACATAATTTTAAAGCAGTGTAAGGGAGATAATTTCAATGATGAATTTGATTTATCTCCCTTACACTGCTTTAAATTATGTTTTGTACTAAAGTATTTGTCCATTAACCAGGACAACCTTGTTTTTCCCCCTTTTTTGCCCCTAATTCCTAAACGGTTTGAGCCATAACCCCCCAAAGCAAATCCTAACAATCCCTTTGTGGTATGGAAACTTGTAGTATAATTTCAGAGAGATCCATACACTGTTCCACAGTTATTGTCTGGAAACTAGAAAATGCTTATTTTTGGCCCCTTTTTGGCCCCTAATTCCTTAACTGTTGGTACAATAACCCCCAAAATCAATCCCAACCTTCCTTTTGTGGTATTTAACCTTATGGTCAAATTTCAAAAAGATCCATTCATTTAACTAAAATTAGAGTGCGAAAACCAGTGTGTATTCGGACGACGACGCCGGACGACGACGACGCCGGACGACGACGACGACGACGACGACGACGACGGCGACGACGCCAACGTCATACCAATATACGACCACAAAATTTTTTTGCGGTCGTATAATTAATTGAATTCAATAAGCTTTCTTTTGAAGAAGAAAGTGGAAAATGTAGTTTTAATTTCCTCTTATTTCTGATAGATGTTTTATTTTTGGATTAATAGATTATAAATGTCTATAAAAATTTATGAATTTGTTATAGTTTGCTTTATTATTTACCAGGATTGTTACATAGCATAATACATGATAATAAACTTGTGCATCTGTTTTCTGTTGACCCTCCCCCTTTTTGTTATTTCCAACACAGGTCACATATGTGTAGTTTTAAATTTTCACCATTACCTTCGAATGTAATATCCAATAAAAGTGTATAGCATGTATATGTCTTTATCAACTATGAAGCTCTGTCCAACGATAATTGCCTTTACTTTTTATTCACGGACTGAATGTAAATATCTGAATGACCTCATCGACCACATAATTTGTCCGGATTAAATAGAACAAAGAATACGTCGTGCCTTTTGGAGCATCATTGCAAAAACATCATGAACTCCTTTTACTATCTCGTGCATATACACACAGATCCTCTGTTCACCAGTTGAGTTTTAATCAGTCAAATTAAAGCTCACGATTTCTTACTCCTTTTGTTTATATTTTCATTTTGACCGCATAGCGAATAGTAATACACTTACGAGACAAAATATTTCTATGTTATCTAGATTATTATGAACAAAGTAAACGAAATATATAATAAAGCAAATCCAATTTTGATATATTTATATTAATATTATATCTGATACAAATGCTGATGCAAACAACGACAAAAGACTGTCGAATTATATATTTACTTAAGCGTAGTAATATTTGCAAGTGCTCTCTAAGGGAGATAACCGAGTTTTCGCGCAATTTTCAAACCTCTCTGCATAAGGAACTTATCATTTTTTATCTGGGAGGGGGGGCTGGTCAAAATGCAGGGGGGATCAAGTTTTTTTTCTGTTTGTGGACAAGGGGGGTTCAATTTTTTTTATAAATTCAAAGTGGGGGGATCAATATTTTTTGCACTTGGAAATAAGTAGTTCACATACTTCAAGAGACAAAATGTCAAGAAGAACATCACAACAGTCAAATTGAAATATATTTTAACACCATTCATATACAATTAAGTAAGACATCACAAGACTTTGGTGATGTAGGAAGCTGCCATTTTGTGTCATTTTGTCCTATATAAAATGCATAGGTGCTTTATAATCCGAATAATTCAGTTGTTATATTTCACTCACGTCGATCACTAAATTAACAAGCATTATTGCCAGTGTATCTTATTGTTTTCATTACAAGAGCCCTTTGGGTCCATTCATACTTCTCACTCCTTCAAAATTTGTAATTTTTAGGCTAATAAATCAAAAATTTGAGGTTACTATCACACATTTATGAATGAAATGTGACAATAAATGAGTAATTGAATTGTTCAAGCTGAAAGCATGAACTATCCATATAAAAGTTTAGCGACACAATGGAGGTTTCAATAAGGCCATATGTAAAACTTAAGTTTTAGCAGCGTTCAAGAGAGGGACATATAAATAATGTGTTGTTACTGTTTCAAAAAGTTTACTTTTTAATGTATATTTTTTACAGAGTTACTCAGAATCAAGATTTCTTTAATAGCCCAATATAGGAAATTAGAAAAAAAAGTCAGAAAAAGCTACTCAAAGCACTGGCTTGCTCTACCTACTAATATTCATGGAAGAGGCCTCATGGAAGAGCCCTATTTCAAGGCAATTTTCCCTCAAATAAGTTTTTGGACTCAATCCACTGAGAATATTTCATTTTCAATATTTCCTTGAAATAACACGATAAGTGATTTGCATGTTAAAATTTTGGCATGTTCAATAGAGGGGGGGATCACATTTTTCAAATGTTTTTACAGGGGGGATCAAATTAAAATAGTGAAATATTATGGGGGGATCAAGAAATTTTGTATGTATGATTTCAAAATGATCAGCCCCCCCCCCCCTCCCCCCTCCCAGGTAAAAAATGATAAGTCCCTAAATATAAAAAAAAAACAGCAAAAAAAAAAAAATCAAAGTTTTATTTATTGTCCATACATTGCAAACAAAGTAACACAAGCTCTAGTGAGCTTTTAAAATCGACAATATATATATATACAAACCTAAGAGTTGCGGCGTACCAATGATTCGTACATTCTCAGTCCTATAACATATGCCTTCACATTCTTATTTAATTTTTAACGTTTTTATACTGATATTTTTCTTTTTCTTTAATGCGAAGGTACACTTGTTAATTTGAAAATTTTAGCTTGCTGCGCGATTTTTGCCTTTCCCGATATGACATCGGGTGGCACATTGATCAGTAGTAAAAAAAATTAGCAAAACAAGTAAAAAGAAACTACCATGCAGAAATAAATATAGAAATAGAAAATAATGCCCCCGAGGTCATATGTTATAGGACTATCGTACATTCTTGCAATAAAACAAAAATAAAAACAAGGATACGTCCTTTAGAAAACTGGCGAAAAAACAGGAAACAAAAAGAAAATAAAAAACAAAAGCAACCACACAAAAACTCAGAATAAAACATGTAAAACAAACGAAGAAAACAAGAATTAATACAATCGGCCTAGAATGAAATTTTTTTTTAAAGAAATGTGAATAAAAACAGGTTTGGTTAAAATATTTGTTTGTTTGGTTGGTTGGCTAAACGCCAATGAGACAGCACAGGAAAAACCAAAGCTATATAAAGAACAACATGCGGTCTTAATTTAACAAAAGACAAGATGACTTAGTCTATTTAAGATTGCCTTCTGTCTAAAAAGGCCGTGCATGACATCAATGATTTAGCCTTTGGTGACATGGCTGAATTTATCAGAGAATATTTAAGTTTAGATTGATTGATTGGTGTTTAACGCAACTTTCAACACTCTTGTGCTATTTCGTGGTGGTCAGTTTTTATTGGTGGAGGAAGCCGGAGTGCCAGGAGAGAACCACCGACCTTCGGTAGGAAAACTGACAACCCTAGTCAATTAAGAGTGGAGTCGATTGCACCTGTCCCGTGCGGGATTCGAACTCACAACCTCAGTGTTGACTGGCTAGTGATACAGCAGTTCGACTACTTAGACCACTCGGCCACCGTGGCCCCTCAATGAAAATAAATATATGTATATTGGTATTTTATTTTTCTATCTTTCATAGTATGTTTCATTTAGTATCGTATGTCATATCGTAATATGTTTTGTTGTCTTTGTCGGGTATTGAAAGATATTTGCCGATTGGTTCCTGTCTACTGCCATAGCTTGCCATATTGTACTGTTAAAGATACCAGTCCAATTGTTGAAGACTCTATGCTTTCCTCTAGTAGTCTTCTGATTAATTTTCCTATTTGAACTTCCATTCCGAAAGTTATAAATGGAAAGGGAGATGAAACCTTTTTGTTATCGATCTCCATGGTGCTACAAGATTTAGAAATGGCTGCTGGAATTTTGCTATACAAATATTTATGAACATGACAAGTTCACTATGGAAAATTAAAAGTCTTATTCTCTTTTGTCGTAAAGTTAAGTTCTCAACCGTCTCTGTTGTTGATTTCTATGTGAACGCCAAAGAACAGACGTAACTGTATCCTGCATTCCCTTTTTTTATGAGATGGATATTATCAATATAAAATAACTATCACCACACTTTGAATTATTCAGTGAAAGCCTTTTATCTATAATATACTCAACAACTATAGAAAAGCAACACACCATTAAAGTCTTTGGAGTAAAAATATCTATTGCATATTACTTTTTTAAAAGTGATTGAAATACGTTTAAATTTTGTACACAAAGTTTCTGAAGTCAAAATCACCTAATTCTGTGACAATGAGAATTTCCTTATAATTCTAATATTGACATCTCAAAAACACTTTTTTAACCCCCTAAAAAACAAAAAAAATATTGACAAATTTGTGAAAACTAAAGTCGTATGTATTTTTGCACATGAAAACAAATCCCATCAATTTAGATATTAAAGTCCGTATGGTATCATTTTGGGTGAAATTAGTATGTGGTAAACCGACTTAATTATCAGCGACCATTTATAAACTACTGTTTAAGCTGTCAAATGAAAACGATGTAAAGTTTAGTTGGTTAAACCATGTTGAATCCATTTTTAATGAAACGGGATTATCTTTTGTGTGGTTATCTCAAACATGTATTAGTGACATTTGGTTAAAGAATACAATCAGAACATCACTCCAAGATCAGTTTCAACAAACATGGTTTTCAAATGTGCAAGCATGTTCGAAGACATTAAATTATCGAATTTTTAAGGATACTTTTGGGTTTGAGAACTATTTTGATATTTTAGAATTTCGTGATATTTATACTTTATGCAAATTTAAAACCATCAACCATAAATTACCCATTGAGATAGGGAGATGGACAAATATTCAGAGAGATAGAAGAAATTGTAAATTATGTAACTCTAAAGATCTTGGAGATAAGTATCATTATATTATGATGTGCACAGAGATGTCAGTAAAAAGAAACGAATGTATTGATAAAAAATATGTAAATCGTCCAAATATAATTATGTTTAAGAAAATTATGAATTTAAATATAAAATCTAAATTGAGAAAGCTGTGTACTTTCATTAGATTTATAAATTCCCATGTGTGCCCTCCTGGCTAAATACTATCAGTATAATTGTAAATAGTGTACATATTTTGCTCTGTGTATTCATGTATTTATGTCTGTATTATTGATGTCATGTAGTGTCTGTATACCATTGTAATTGCAAAGGTTTGACAGAATAAAGATATATATATAAAATGACTTTTCAGTTTCTTAATTGAATTATTGTCCAATGACCAATTTTAAATTTGACTTATGCCAGACTTTGTTTTTTTTAGTTTTGTGATTGAATTCTCCATAGTCGCCACTAGAATAAAAAAAAAATCTTTGTAAACTCTGCATTATTTTTTGAGTGATGCTTGAAATAGACCAGATTTTACCAATTTGTAGCCAAAATGCGAAATTGTGAAATTGTGAAATTACTCTATATTGTTAGATGCATGTAGTGCGCTGTTTGAGTTGATAAGTATATAATAAAATTGAGAATGGAAATGGGGAATGTGTCAAAGAGACAACAACCCGACCATAGAACAGACCACAGCAGAAGGTCACCAACAGGTCTTCAATGCAGCGAGAAATTCCCGCACCCGGAGGCGTCCTTCAGCTGGCCCCTAAACAAATATATATACTAGTTCAGTGATAATGAACGCCATACTAAACTCCAAATTGTACACAAGAAACTAAAATTAAAAATAATACAAGACTAACAAAGGCTAGAAATGAATGAATACTTACTTTATCAAAATGTTACACAATGAAGTTAAAATATTTTAATCCATTCTCTTCTCTATAGCAATTTTACAGCTCTTGCATCATTAAAATAATTCAAATGTGGAATATATATGAGATGTCATTTTAAAAACTATATTGAAAACTGTTATGCCTCGAATAATATCCATGGAGGTGACTATCATGCATCATTAATACAGAATCCAAGTCAAGTTAAAATAAAAAATTGAAATGAATAATTGTACTAAATTTAGAAAGCTAGAATTAAAAATCCGCATTAAAAAAACTGTGTTTATCATAGCTACCCATATGTCATGTTTAATACTTTTAGGGAAAAACTACAAAAATGTACAACATGAATTTATTAATTTGTGTATAAAAATCGACTGTTGGAAATTACTGTATTAGCGCCAATGAAAAACATTTGTACTATATAAATCAATGCATTCGTAAATAAAAACGTCGCCATCGAAAAAAATACACACCCCCTCCTTAAAATCCACACCTGATCCTTTGTTTCAAGGAGTCAGTCAGATAATTTGACATAGTATGTTCGATGTTTGTATTACATTTTTGATTTTCAAATATTTTGGTACCGAGCATCATTGACGAGACATCAATTGTCGCAATGCTGACCTGTTGAATTAAGATTGGTACTGTTTATGTAGGATAGAAATATATTTATACGTGTTGTCTGTCTCCTGCCTGCAGACAAAAATAGGGTATAGAGGCCAACTAACATAGAAGTGTATTTATCAGTAAATTATGGAAAAATGAAAAAAGAAATATTTTCAAAAATTTGCTTTGAACGTTGTTTTTTGATCGTGAAAATACTTCTGTCTAAGTTAAATAAAATTCCACGAGGCTTTTACACAGTTATTAATGTTTAAAAAAAAACTTAAAAATATACTGAAGTTAAATTTTAACAATACTTTACCAATGAAGCCGGATTGTATGATAGATATGTCTCCCTTTCACGACTTTCGTTGCAGCTACGCAAGACATTAAAATGTCAATTAATTTTTCGGAAGTTTTAATTTTCCTGATGTGCTCCAATAAAAGAATATGTATTTGCTGGGACTATTAGATATTATGTCCCAGGTATTTGTAACAGTTAAGAAAAAGATCGGCAATCATAGGAGAGCAGTAAATACACATTGGAATTCCGACAATTTAACGAAATACAATCTTGTCATAACAATTATAAAAAAAAAATCGTCAGATCAAACTCGTGTCATTGTCATGGAATAGAAGTTCCTTTATAACATAAGTCGCAAATGGAAGAAATATATTCTATGATATTATTTCTGCTGCAAGAAATATCATAGTATTGCTCGAATAAGGGGCACACACTATTTGTTCCATCAGGAAAAGATATTATTGCATTGCACATGTACACGAATAATGATTGTATGAATAAAGAAAGTTTAACAAGTTTATAAGAACGGACATCGTTTCTGAGAACAACCTTGTATATATATTCTTATGTCCTTTTTTGTGAAATGGTTCGGAAGTAAATAATTTTGGCATTAGAAGATGTAATTTGATTGTATATGTACTCTATAGATAAATAAAAATTGAGAATGGAAATGGGGAATGTGTCAAAGAAACAACAACCCGACCAAAGCGCAGAAAACAGCACAAGGCCACCAATGGGTCTTCAACACCGCGAGAAAATCCCGCACCCGGAGGCGGGCTTCAGCTGGCTCCTAAACAAAAATGTGTACTAGTTCAGTGAAAATGGACGTCATACTAAACTCCGAAACATATAAATGAACTAAAATTTAAAAAACATACAAGACTTACAAAGTCTTGCGGCTCCTGACTTGGGACAGGCGAAAAATGCGGCGGGGTTAAACATGTTTTGTGAGATCTCAGTCCTCCCCCTATACCTCTAGCAAATGTAGAATAAACAAACACACCGCAATACGCACAGTAAAACTCAGTTTAAAAAGAAATCTGAGTCCGATGTCAGAATAGGCAACAGAAGAAACTAAGCAAAATGGACCTCAATTAAACTGATTGATGTTTATTGCTTAACGCCCATGCAGTGGTATATATTTCATGCATATTCAGAATGAGAACATAAGTAGCTCTTGTTAAAAAACATTTTACGAGTGACATTGATTGTTAGTTATACTGAAATATTCATGACTAACAAGTATTTTTCTTGTAAGATTTTTATATGACATTGGTCAATGATAGGTAGGCTCCGCAAAATATTATTTATATTTCAATATCAAGGGTTGAAGATTTTGACTGATGGTATGTTATATAGGGCAGAAATTATGCTTTGTAAAAGGTAAACTATAGACCCCTCAACCGCCTCGGTGGTAGCGTGTTCGCCTCGAGTGCGGGAGGTCGTGGGTTTAAACCCCGGCCGGGTCAAACCAACTGAGACTTTAAAATTGGTATATGCTGCTTCTCCGCTAAGCACGCGGCACTAACTTAAGGAGTAAGATCAAAGACTGGTCGGCTCGGAGTCAGAATAATGTGTCAGGGTAAGATAACACATCTTTATGTGGACTGTTATTTTGTGAACTAGCTAAAATACGGCTCAGCGTGTCGGTCTAGTACAAGCAGGTTAAATGTTCATATTATGTTAACTTGTTCTCGGCCTGAATATACATATCAATTTGCCGCTGGACGTTAAGCAGCCATCCATCATCATCATAGACCCCCCAAAACTTACTGATTAAAGCTAGCTACGAGATACATTAAAAATTTAAATTATGATTTTTTTTTTTGTTCAATCATTAATGAAAGTGAAATAATAATTCGCTATTAGCAGCCAGTATGGTTCAATTTTGTCAAAATAAGCTAAGAAACATCGATGATGAATTATTCACTTGCAAGTGACTAATTCCACCTCATTGAATCCGTATTCATGTGAACTTCAATTTAACCACTTAGCTAGAGATGGATTGTGCATGATTGATGCGTGTTAGGCTATTTGATTGACTGATTCGATCCACAAAAAATCATTCTAATACAGGTAAAATCGAAAATTAATTTATCTTTTTAACCTTAAATTGAAATCAAACAGACATAGAAAAATCCATTTGCACGAGGTCCATATATCTGTTTATATTTATGTTTATGTTTATATCGTGTTATGTGACCGTCGGTTGTTTTCGGGGTCATTTCGATAGTTAATTAGATGGCGTCTAGACTAAAATACACACGAAACGAAGCTACATACTATCGAGGCCATGCCCTGTAAATTGTTTATTTTAGACTTTTTATAATTTGGATAAATGTTTTACATTGTTATAAATCTAATATGAGAATTTAAGTCAAATCGGTGAACATGAATTTGACAGCTAGTGCCCTTTTAAGAGAAAACAAAAACAAAAAAGATGAAAGATTTTAGTATAGACCTCACTAATGGTCAATTGAGGAAGAAAGCTATGATATACTCATTAAAGGACATAAAATCCTTTTGATATATAAGTATTATCCATTTTACTATTAAAAAAAGTTCAAACTACATTTAGATTGCTAAATCAATAAGCCTGTTGTAAACATGTATTTCAATTGATTACAAACAAGATTACAATCACCAAAGATGGTATTAAAAAGTACAGTAGAATAGTTTGAAGTACTAGTATCTTATAAGTCAATACAAATCTTCAGCACAATTCAAAATCGAAAATGTATCTGCTGTGGCTGGGACTAAATACTTATCTTTTTTACTGTTACAGAGGAAAATATTTGAATTCTGTATGATGACGCAATTGAGTCAGTCACAGTTAAGTGACAATTTGAGTCAACCCTGAGTGCATTTATCTATAGTCTAGGGGTTGGTCCAAGGGACCCCCCCCCCTTTTTTAATTTTATTTAATCATCTGAACGTTTCATCTGTTCTTGAGGTTGGAACCCTTTTCAAAATGACTGGATCCACGCCTGAACCCTGTGATCACTTTAGATTAACTCCTTAGACCACTGGGCTTCAAGATACTAAGGAAACACAATGTTCTTTCACACAAACACCGAACTTTGAACAAGAGGTGCCTCCATAACATTTAAAGAACTCTCTGGTTAAAAAGCATTTTATTCTTGAAATAAGGAAATTCTTACAAATATGTAAATGTATGCTAAATACCCGGTATTCTTTTGTCAAAAACTTACAAATTAAATTCCGTTTCTGGTCAAATGAAGCAATTTTCACATTCATGATATCATAGCAAAATCAAGAGTAACATTTCTGCAATTTATTTTCATGGTTTTAGCAAAACAATCATTTTGATTTTGAAAGGCCATGTTGAACTCGTCTATCCCATCGAATTTGAGATAAAGGATACAACAGATACAGTTAAGTAGGCCTCATATCTCGACTTACATCTAGAGTTTGACAATGACAGTCGGTTGAAAACAAAACTTTACGACAAAGAGATGATTTCAGCTTCCCAATTGTGAACTTCCCATTTTTATGTAGCAACATTCCAGCAGCACCTGCATACGGAGTATATATCTCCAAGTTGATACGATATTCCAGGGCTTGTCACTTCCTATCATGATTTCCTTGACAGAGGGTTGCTGCTCACAAGGAAGATATTAAAACAAGAGTTCTAAGTGATGAAGTTGAAATCGTTCCTTCGTAAATTTTATAGACGCCATCACGAGTTGGTTGACAATTACGGAATATCCGTTTCACAGATGTTCCAATTGTCGTAACTACAATCCCGTCCCTTTCTCCCTGAATGTGACCTACCGAATTAGATTTATCACCAGGTTTTTCCTAACATGAGGGTGCAGGATCTGCTTACCCTTCCGGAGCACCTGATATTACCCCCCGTTTTTGGTGGGGTTCGTGCTGCTCAGTCTTTGTATGTTGTGTTTTGTGTACTGTTGTTTGTTTGTCTTTTTCTTTCTAGTTTAGTTGTCAGTTTATTTTCAACTTGTGAGTTTGAATGTCCCTTTGGTATCCTTTACATCTCTCTTGACATTTTTTTTATTTTCTTTTATGAACTAGATTGGTACTAATACTTTTGACTTATTTGTATCTGGTATATTTGACACAAGAGCTTTAGATGAAAAATACATACTACACATGAATGGCTCAAACATAATATTATATTGGACGACTGATTCATGCTCAATGTCCAGTAGAAGATATTAGTTTTTCCTGTGATGTCAAGATATATTGTATATACTAACTAGTTTTGTGATGCTCATCCATTGTGCACGGACAATCTCTAGCTTGGTTAAACCAACGACTTTAAGATTGGTATTTGCTGCTTTTTAACAAAAAGCACATGGCATTTAGGAGTTAGAACTAGGATTGGTTGTCTGAGAGTCAGAATAATGTATATGGGTGACATGTGTTTCCTGCAGTCTGTTACCTTGTAAACAGCATGTTTAAAGTCTAGGTCAGTGTGTCAGTGTTGTACAAAGGAGGGTCCATAGCATTTACTGTAAATTCAGAAATTATTGCGTGCATTTATTATTGCGATTTTGTCATTTTAGACTAAAATGCGATTTTAATTTTTGCGATATTGAGAAAAATCCTGTTCAAGTCATATAAAAAATTTCAAAATGCGAGTTTAAATTATTGCGATTATAACCCTGTCGCATTTATCGCAATAATTTCTGAATTTACAGTACTTGAATATGAATTTAATTTGACAATGAAAGTCAAATATCATCATAATGTATAAACTCTCGTCTTGAAATGGAAGAGAAAAACATAAAAATTCATGATAGGAAATCCCTTCACAAAGAAACAGTAATTTACTGCTTGATCTCGGTCAGTATCTAGATGACTGTTAGTTTTTAAGTCAATGGGTTGCAGTGTCATTGACATATAGCCTCATCTCCTTTTATTCATATATTACTTTCATATTCAGCACAATAAAATGTAAATATCATAAGAATACATACATGTAATATACCCTCTTTTGTTCTTGAATGATATCTTCACTTATCTTGCAAGGTTTCATTTCACAAGAAGACATACTTTATTACCACAGCAAGATACATAATTGAATTTGAGCTGACCAATAACAGCTTTTAGTACTGGGTAATCTGAATGGCATCTTATACAAATGTAAGAGACTCATTTGAGGATTAATTATTGTTTTCATTTAGTAATATGATGTACAACTGATTGGAGTTGGATTTTATGTCATGGAATATTCTTATATGTTTGAATGATCCCTGATTGTGGTAAATAAGTATGGAAGAGAAAAGGAAATCATTGGGGCAAAATAGGCTTAAATCTATTACGAAAAATACTGAATATACATTTCAAGTATTTGTCCTGAAATATACATAATTGTCTTGAAAAGTACATTACATTAGTCCAAATTGACTTAATTTTGTATAAAAATAATTAAGGCATAAATGGAGTTCTATAAATACAAGTTTAACCCTGCCACTTTCTGTATATGCCTGTCCCAGTGGTTGTCTTTTGTTACTGTCCATCATTTTTGTATTTGGTTTGTTGATTTGTACATAATGATTGATTTTCTCTTTTAAATTACATTTTGTCATGTCTTGGCTTTTTATAGCTTGCTATGCAGTATGGGTTTTGCTCATTGTTAAAGGCTGTACTGTGACCTATAGTTGCTAACTTCTCCATCATTTGGTCTTTAGTGGATAGTTGTCTCATTGGCAATCATACCACATCTTCTTGTTTTATATGAATGTTGATACTTGTTTGTTCTTTCCAGTACATGTTGACCTTACTTAGGTAAATACATGATGAAAGAACGTAAAGAACAAATAAAAAACAAATATTGCACAATTTTTTTCTCTGCTTTGAAACAGTCAGGGTTGTCCATTGCCATATATCTGATCATCCTGTTTACCATATAGAAGGACTCTATCAATGGTCTTAACCTAGAATGGCTATCAATGGCCTTAACTTAGAATGGCTATCAATGGCCTTAACTTAGAATGGTCATCTCAAATCTTGGGTTCAACCACAAACAAACAAAAACTTTCATATTGGCAGGGCCTAATCTAGGATTTTGGAGAGGGAGAAGTGACTTCTCCTTCCATCAGAGAGAAGGGAGAAGTGGTCAATTTCTTGGAGAAGTGAGATTCCATTACCGTTTCGGTTGCATAGTGTTCTCGTGCTTATCACTAAGGAAATTGCTTTATATGTTTATGTTTTTTTCATGTTATTGCACAAAATGTATATATAGAAAGTTCTTAATAAAAGGGTTTAGACAATATAGTTGTTATTTATTCATTGTACTGTCAACTTGAATTTAAGTTTAAATAAAATTTGTTGCTTGGGACATGAGGGAGTAGCCTAGTAATATTATGATGCATCAAATTCATGTGCATCTGCCTCAATTTATTTTAAAATGTCTAGAAAAATATGATTCCCATTTTACCTGATGAATTTCACATGACTGGGAATTTAATTTATATCACCACTTTGTCATTATTTTGTAAAATATTATTGAATGTCCAGGACATCATGTTACATGCATGTAGTTGTAAATTTAGATTCTCGTTAAAGATTGTAAGCCTATAAATGAAAATATCTGTCAATCACATTTTGATTAACCAATACAGAGCTAATTTCTATAATTTTTTAAAGATCATTTCCCTATCAACGAAATAATAGTCGTGAAAAAAATTCCACTGCTGATCATAGCTGGTCGCGTGTCGTACGTTTGCAATTACATTATCCATCAGCTGTCTTACTACCTTTTATATTTCAATTTTTATTCAATGAATATAATAAATCTACCGTTAATTCCCACCCTTAACCCACCGAATAGTACAATTTGATCGACTCGTAATAAATAAAAATAAAACAACTCAGCTGAGTGATTACGCAACATCCTCAGATAAAAATCATCGTAAAACGATAACTTTAACAGACGGTCAGTTTTCCGTTTGAATAGTTTTTGAATGTTATATCCTATGATGCTCAAAGTCGCCGTTGTATTTATTTAATTTGATCGTCGACAGTATTAGTCCTGGGTCGTTTCGAAAATCTCGATTTTCCTTGTCAGTCGCCATTTTTTTTACCTGGGACACTTGAAATTCACAAGTTGTCTCCCTTTTACCAATTTTCATAGCAATTTGACTTCGCCATGAAGTCAGTCGGCTGGCGAGATTTAGCGATTTTCAAAATTCTTTGGCGACTTAAATCGTCATTTCGCCGGCAAGATTATGGCCTGATTGGTATTTGCTGCTTCCACACTAAGCACAACACAGAAGCAAGACACATTAAATATACTCATCCAGCCATCCCTACTGATGGAAAGAAAACAAACAATTGAAATAAATGATATTAATTTAGTATGAAATGATTATGATAGCAATGAGATTCTACAGTCATATATAAAACTACATCATGTTTGTCTTCGTCGTAAAATATAGCGTCCTTTCTGTAATTGTGATAGATATATCTTTATCTTTGAACTATCAGATAACTTCCGTACATAAATCTGAAAATTATAAAAATTTTATGTTAGAAAAAAATCATTCAACTCACTCATATCAATGATAATCATATATACTCAGAATAAGCAAATTGTAGGAAATACAACAATTCATAAGGAAGAGGTCTATTTTGTTCTGTATACATCAATCTTTAATAAAGAGGAAAGGTATGATAAATTTAAACTTTCGCAAATTGTCAATTTTTTTTAGCAAAATGCTCAATATTTTGTGATATTTGTTCAAATTCTAGTCAAAATTAATATGAGTTTATACTTGTCTCACAGAAAATATTCTATCAAACCTTGAAAGAGAATATTTGTGTGTTAACAAAATATTTCTGTGTGACCAGTAATCTAAGATTTATACTGTGTGCAAATTTCAATTCGTTTTTTTATGTTTTATGTCACTTCCTTTATATATGTAGTGTTGCTTCATTGGCATATCCCCCCACATTCTCCTTTTCATATAAGTCGTAAATAAAATAAATCAAATAAAAGCGTAACACACAAAAATTAGGACTATTTGTAAAAATCTACTTTACATTAGCATGATGAATAGTGTCCAATTTTTGAATTTCTGGCAAAGGGAGACAACAATTCATACGTTTTTAACAGACTGTTCCCTGTCTTTGCAAACCTAATGGAAAGAGCAAATATGGATTTACGTAAGCCGCCAAGAATTTAAATTTTGTTTAAGCACTTAATTTGCAATCTCCCTTTTTCCCATTTTCCCAAAGCACGTACAGAGTCAAAACTAGTGTCCTTTCTCATACAATACGCCATACTCATGCCACCTTTTTGTATATGTAAGGTCCTTCCTAGGAGTTAATTCCCTTTGCCAAAAAATCTTAAATAGGGAACAAAGTGGGCAATTTGAAAATTGACAATTGTTTAATACCTACCTCCTGTGTTCCTATAGCAGTGATCACACCATTAACTTTACCAATGTCTTTCCCTTCAATAAAAACAGGCTGATTTCTGTGAAACCTGAAAATATAATAACACATTGACCTGTAATACATAGAATTAAGAATGGTGTACCCTGTTGTATTAAATATTACTAAAAATGTTCAAAAAAGTAATTTGTAACATTTTTATCATTCCTCATCCTCAAATTTCTCAATCAGGCCTATACCCAGGAGTACAACAATGCTCCTTTTTCATCAAAGTGTGTGTTTCCGTGCAATCAAGGAATCCTTTTCATCACAAAAAACAGGTATAAATCATACAAGAATCTCTGCTGGATGATACTGTGAAAAAGGTTCTTTTTTTCAAGTTTTGATGGGTCATTGTCTAATATACATTCCCCATTTGAAAAAGACTTATTGAGTGATTGATAGGTTGGATTGAGTGATTGATGAGGGGCTTAATCTTGAAAGCTTTAGTTGTTTGTTTTTATTCCATAATCTTGAAATAATCTTATATACATCAATAGATCTTGTTAAATCGCTATTCTTCAAATGAAACAATAAAAAAAAAAAAATCTTTTCTCTCTTTCTGAGGTTTCACCAATTTTCCATACTCTGTAATATCAAAGCTGTCATAAAATTCACAATTATCTATTTACCATCGTTTGTCATAAAACAACCTTCCATCTTCAATTTTCAGTTCAGAATTATTTTCAACAGGACTTGGTGGGGATGAAGTAATTTTCTTGGTAAATGGTTTACCGCTAACTTTGTTGATAATTCGTAAATCGTCTAAGATATCGGCATCATCCAAATAAAAGTCTATCTGTAGTAATGTCAGTTAAGAAAAAAATCTTGTTACTCAGTTTTAACATGAATTCCTGTTATAAAAATAATTTGAAACACCATAAATATTTTACAAAATGAATAATTCAAACTATTTCTACAAAATGTGGCTGATAAGGCCCTACATGAGAGTAGAAAAACAATCTCAAAGGAAAGGAAAGTAGAATATAACAATCACAGGTCCCTAAAATGTTTTTTTTTAAAACTCTGAAAATTTTATTGATTTTTGGTATCAACCATAAAATGTATGTACTTTAATAGAACAATGCTGTTTTTTGTTAAAAATCCATTTTCATGATTTATACAGGCATGAAATGACATTGAACTCAGTAAAATCGTAAAATTATGCAAAACATGACTATTTGATTAGTACAGAATTAGAAATTAAATAAATAGAGTACAGCTGTTGCCAAAAAATATGTTTAAACTGTTAGTGTATTCAGTGTATATCTTTTTACTTACAAAATACTTTTTGGGGCAACATTTGTGCTTTATGTTAATTTAGCTAAAATGTTCTTACGATTAGCCTACTTTGGGAAAAATCTGACAAATCTCACATACGATGTCACTTAAAAGACTTCAAAATCTTATTTCGGCATCAAGACTTGGCTTCTATTTACATTTTCTGAAAAATCAATCTTCCCAAGCTTAAAACATGTGATTAGTAATAACAGAAGGCAATGCTTTATTTTTGGTGAATTTTCAGAGCCAAAATGTACATTCTCCTTTAAAAACTATCCCTATTGTTATTTATTTTTCTATCCATTACTTGTTTGAAATCAATAATAATACAATTCAACGAAAATTACCAGCATTGACAGAATATCAGGGTCCATAGAAATATAAAATAACGAATTATGATTTATCAATGAATATCAATATTTAGTTAAGGAACAATGCCAAATGACAAGATTGTATTGTGTTTGTTGTTAAGATATGAACAGCAAGAATTACCAAACAAGATATTTAGCTGCAACACATCTTGATCAAAGATATGACATGTTTACTGTACACTAACTAATTTTCGCAAGCGATTTATTTTCGCGATTAGAGAAATAATGCGAATATAAATCATCGCGAAAAGGTAACACTTGGAACTTTCCTTATTGAACTACATCAAGTTAATTAGAAAATTGTGAATTTAAATCGCCACAAAGTGTGTTAGAAAGGGCTAAATGCGAAATAAAGTATCTGCCAAAATTAGTTGGTTTACAGTAATTATTTTTTGGAAGTATTAAGAATCTGTCAAGCAATGAAAATATTTGATAATTTTTGCCTTTACAAAATTTTATTTAACTATCTGAAAAAGCTAAGAAGCAGATTTCAGGCATAAAATACAAGTACTAAAAGGATATCTGGTGAGGCTTTCCGTCTTTTCTCAGGTAATGGCATGGGGTCATTAGGTCGTCTCCTCAGTCTACGTGTTGATGGTGCTTTTGATTCTAAAGTATCAGACAACATAAAATCTGAAATGTAAAAAAAAATACATTCAATTAAACAACAGGACTTGAAATAAGATTCTCAATAGTTTGTAGCAATTGAAAATATAAACAACTTTGTACTAAACTGTTACCATTTTATGCATTGAAAAGTCAATTATGAATACTATCTAAAGACTTGATTGAAAGAGTCCATGATTTGGTAGCTGTCTCATTGATAATATACCCCTTTCCTCATCTCATTACAGAAGATGTATTGAAAGCTATTCAAGAATGTCATAGGAAATGAAAATGTGTCATACAGTTCTAGACAGATGAAGGTTGGTATATAAATAGCACATAGCTGCGAGGGTGATAGAGCAAATTGTTATCCCAAGAAAACATTGACAACTGAGGCGAAGCCAAGATTGACAATTTTTTTTGTCGAGGGGAAACAATCTGCTCTATCACCCTTTCAGCTCTGTGTTATTTAATTTATTATACTGAAAGTTCGCTTATTACTGTGAAATAAATTTCAAATTCAAAGTTAAATTATGATGTTTGGTACATAACAACCATCAATATTTAATAAAGCGCACATTCAAGCATCTCAGTGAAGGGTAATATGATTATAGCCATGGGATAGAGTTAATTATCTCCCTAGTATTAACCAATCAAAATCTGACATTTAAGCATGAGCTATAATAATTTCATATATCCAGACATAACAATGACTTTAAAAAGGTTTTTAATTATATTCTTCACCCCAAAACAGCCATTCGTTTGAACTGTCATTCTAAAGGTATGAATCTAACAATTTTTGAAGGGTCCTACAGTTAAAAAATCTCCACATTAAACTGTAAGATTGCAACAAACGGGGTAAAAATCTATTGAAAATGTATGAAAATATCCTGTTCTTCAACTGTAGACTCAGAGATCTCAAAAAAAACCCAAGAAAATTAGAACATGTAGAATGCACAAATAAAAAATAACTTCTAACACTACTACTTAAACCTGAAACTGGACTATTTGATCAGGACATACAGTGAAACTATTAATGAATTTAACATGTGTAAACAGTCTTATGCAAACATTATCTTCAGTAAAACAAAGTTTTCACTGTAGATATTAAACATACTACTTCTTGTGAGATCTTCAGTAAAAACCAAGTTTTCACTGCAGATATTAAACATACTACTTCCTGTAAGATCTTCAGTAAAACCAAGTTTTCACTGTAGATATTAAACATACTATTTCCTGTGAGATCTTCAGTAAAACCAAGTTTTCACTGTAGATATTAAACATACTACTTCCTGTGAGATCTTCAGTAAAACCAAGTTTTCACTGTAGATATTAAACATACTACTTCCTGTGAGATCTTCAGTAAAACAAAGTTTTCACTGTAGATATTAAACATACTACTTCCTGTGAGATCTTCAGTAAAACCAAGTTTTCACTGTAGATATTAAACATACTACTTCCTGTGAGATCTTCAGTAAAACAAAGTTTTCACTGTAGATATTAAACATACTACTTCCTGTGAGATCCAGTGAATTTCTTTCATTCTCTATCATCTTTGATTTGTCTTCATATTCAAGTATCAAACTTTCTTTTAAGTCAATCTTCTTTTCCTGAAATGCAGAAAAAGGAACAAATCCTAAGGATGTCATGATAAAATTGAGAATGGAAATGGGGAATGTGTCAAAGAGACAATAAACTGACCAAAGAGCAGAATACATACTATAAAATAATTTTCTTATACATGAATGAGGGGATAGGAGGGGTTGTCATCCTGGAAAATAGAGCATTCTAGACGTCCTGAAAAAGGTCCTTCCGCCCCTCATGAATACTGACAAATGAATACAGACCTTTTATTAGGCTTTTCAAAGCCAAACATTACCTTAGCCATAAAATTTATATATTAGAAAAGAATTTGACTCAAAGTTGATTTAAATTTCATTAACTGCTCTTTTAACAGATCTAAAAATGGTTATTTATGATATAAACTTTTGATTAACTGTCAAATGCTGATTTCAATTTCATAAATATATTTCCAAGCAACATTAAACTAGTTATTTATAATAAACATCTCATCAATTTAACCTAGATTCAGCTTTCATTGTTGAAGACTATATTCTCTCTAGGTGTCTTTTGCTTTTATTTGTCAGTAGGTTGCAGTCTCATTGAGGTATACCCTATATCTTCATAACACTTGTACATTGACAAAGGCTGTTTAATGATGTAATTGATATATTCCTCACATCTCTATTAATTTGTTTCCATCTATTTTCATACTTTCTCTTTTGCTATTTCACTCTAAATTGTTTACAATTCCAAAAACTGAATATTCTGTTAAGATAATTTTGTTGATTATTTTTTTGAAAGTTATTTGTTTCTAATATGACTAATTGACCAAGTATAACAGTGTATATTGAGAGTTTTTCTTCGTTATTTAGGTTTTTAAATAATTTCAAAATTCTATTATACCTCAAAATCTTTAGCTGTAGCTTTCTTTTCCTTTATATATTCTCTTTCAACAACTTCTAACTGAAATGAAATCAAGAAAATTAAATAAATAACTTTCCAAAATTTTTTCTCCTATAAACCTGAAGTGTTCTATACTGACACAACATATTTTCTCTATAATGACACAACATATTTTCTCTTTACTGACACAACATAGTGAACATACATATTTTCCCTATACTGACACAATATTTTCCCTATACTAAGACACAATATTTACTCTTTACTGACACAAAATATTTTCTCTTTACTGATAACATATTTCTCTTTACTGACACAACATATTTTCTCTTTACTGACACAACATATTTTCAGTATAGTTTGTAACATAAGTTTAAAGCTTAAACTTTATTCCATTCATACTGATTTTTTGGATGGATTTTTTAATTCTTAAATTTTATAATCAGGTTGCAGACTTTTTCACAGGTTAGGGAAATCTACAATTCTAGTTTATATAGCTCCGTTCAGTCATAATAAGTTATCTCCCTTCCACATTTTTCAAAGGTTTCTGCATTCAACATTTCTATGGAGTAATATAATGTACAAAATTTTAACTTTCATCATGATTTTTCACAGTAATAGAAAAGAAATAGTTCATAATTGTATTCAGTAGCACTTCCCCAATAGGATTGTGCAGTTTCAAATTGCTAATTTCCAATTAACAAGTGAGAAACAGGAATTTCATTGACAACTTGCAAACGTAGGTAATTTTCTATAGTCCCATTGATATTTATACATATATAAAGCGAGTTTCAGCTATATGAGATCATATTAGCTCACACTGCAGAAAAACAGAACCTGATGCATGTTTCAAACTGACATATCAAGTTACATCTGATTCCATTTAACCATTCTAAGAAACACACTATTAATAATCTTACACCGAATATGCTACAGATCAAATTCTTTGCATAAATCTTACCTCAAAATCTCTCCAAATTTCATTTATTCTTATTCTTTCTTTATACTGTTGCTCAATTTTCCGTCTTTTCTTGATATATTCTGGCAAGGTTCCATCTTGTAGTTGTTGCAGCTGTTTCTTTAAATGTGCTAACTTATCTTGGTACATTCTACAACAATGAAGAACTCACTTTAATGTCAGCCAACTTGATCTCATCAGAAATATATTTCTTGTGATATGAATAAATCTCTGAATGTGGAACCAAAAGCCAATAGCCTACAGTCATTCATATTAGCAGAAAAATTAGATATGGTGGGACTGTTTTATATTTCTTAATTTGTCTCTGAAACTTTGAAACTTGAAACTTTGAAACTTTTCATTTCACTAAAGGCCTCACATGAGGTATGATAGTACAAACAATAAAATATAACAAATATAATGCATGAACAAAATTATACATATATACATATGTACAGAATTATCCAGGAAGGTAATTAAATATCACTTAAATATTGACATTACAATTTTACAGAATTTAGACAATCCAACAAGAGTGAATTTATCATTACTATTCATTAGTTCATAGAAACTATCAACATTTTTAACTTTACATATCTCTGCAGTTTAAAACTTTTGTCTATCAATATTGAAAAAATTGCAGCTAAATATATAGTGAAATTCATCACCCAATTCTTCTTTATTACATAAATCACAAAGTTGACAAACTCTTTCTGACCAATCTATACTAAAAAGCCATTGAGTTGTAATAAAGTAAGTAATTTGGATTGTCTCCCCTTTATCATGTAAGAAGTAGTGTTCTACAACTGTGCAATGTTTATCATGATCAGTATCTAGCGGTTTAAGAGAAGCTCAACAGAAAAATGGTTAAACATGTTGTACAGGGTTATTCCAAATTCCCCCCATAAAACTTTCTTAGCACGGTCTGTCTTTTTATTTTTAGGGAGAAAATTTTAATTATGCAAGATGTTTAAAAAAAATTATATACTGGTATTTTATTCCTGGTCAATTTCTATAACCTTTTACAGATTCAAATATATATAAGATATATACAAATATTCATCTCTTCAAGTTTGTTTACTTGGAAATTTGTCATAAATTTTATAGAAATGGTTCAAGAAAATGCCTACAAAATTATGAAAAGTTATAACCCCAATTCATTTATTTACATTATTTATTTTTTTACCAGGTGTTTTTTTTTACTTGGAACTTTTAGAAAAAAATTTGGTGAAAAGTCATGATGTCAAAACACTGATCAAAGATACCAGGTAGAAATTAAAACTTGTGTTTTCAATGTTTTAACATTTTATGAACATTCATTTACAGAAAATGGTTGCATCAAAGATAATTCATGTCAGCACAAAAGTGCTGACTACTAGGGTGGTACTATCCCAGGGGACAAAAAATAAACATACTGTTCTTTAATTTCTGTGTATTCTGTTTCTTGTTTGGCCATGTCTGTTTCACTGGCATCTTCTGTATCTAAAAATGAACAAAAATCAAATTAAATCAAATTTTAATTTTCTAATCTGGCTGCAAATTGAACGTCTGATCTCATTTAAGAAACAAATGACTTCAGATTCCAAAAACAAGCAAACTACATACACTGACATACCATGCACTGTGCATATAAAATCCAAAATCAGCGAAAGTTAGATTAATATTCAAGTAGAGGATATTGATGGCAGCCTTGCACACTCAGGCTAGGGTCAATAAGTAAATTGTTATGTAATTTCACAAGTTATCAAGGTAAATCCATTTAAAAATAGTTTGTACACACACTAGAGGCAAAATTGTACTGATGCGCCACTAATTCACAAGGGGTTGTAAAGTTTAGAGTGAAGACTATCTTCCCTTACCAGATTTTAACCCATCAGTTTCTTCAATGAGTGCCTGTTCCAAGTCAGGAATATGGCAGTTGTTTTTCATTCTTCCCTTGGTTGGTATAGTCTAAAGTTTTATTTTGTCAGGTTTCATGGAATGCCCCCAATTTAGCTTGGAGTTCTGTATTTTTGTTAATACTATTTTTGTACATATGGCATGGATGGCTTAGTTAAAACTAACTTTTGTACCATCATTTCAATATATATTTTCTTCCATGAACCCATGCCTACACCTTTTAGTAGTGGTGAATAGGCAAGCCAAATTTAATTGCCCAACTCCTTCAGGATTTAATAATGGCAAAGTTCATGATTTGATAAAGAAACTGGAAAAAAAATCATATCATAAAAAAATTAGGAGGCAAGCAATGGCATTATATTTTGAAAATTCTGATTCAATAAATTATATTACTGGGTTAAAGAAGACATTACATATATAATACTACCCCCCCCCTTTTTCCCTCCAATAAAACAATGGCAAAGTCCATGCTTGACTAAAGGAAACCCCAAAAATATTTCTGATTCAAAAATAAAAGGAGGCACACAATGGTATTATATGGTGCAGATTCTGATTCAATAAATTGTAATAAGGGGGTTAGAAGTTGCAGATCTATGCAAAATGAAATGGGTCCCCCAAATAAAACAATGGTAAAGTATTTGATTTCCTTAGGAAACCCCCAAAATATTTTTAATGAAAAACAATTATCACTTTATTTTTAGATAAATATGTGCATCCATTCTCAGAGCTTTATAAAAATTCTGATTAGTTAATTAGGAACAGGTGATATAAGTCTGTACAAAAGTGTGCCCAATTAAACCCCAAAACCATTCAGATATAAGGTGCAAAAGTACAACTTATGAGCAAGATTCTGGCCCATTTCTGGGAATGTTTCACAAAATTCTGTTCATTGATTCAACAGCAATATAGCAAATACAAAAGGAGGAACAGGGGCTGGGGACAACCTGACAGATAATCCAATCACCATATACTGCCTGCTTCAAGAAGATGGGGTAACAAAATGTTTAAAATTTTTATCAATGGCAGTATAAACATGATAAAGAAAGAGAAAACAAATCTTCAATAAAACTATCAAACTTGTATTTAACTAATAATACTAAACATACTAAAACATTTGTAACAGTATTGTTTATTTAAATAGTCATACAATTATTTTATAAGTATGCATCTCAATACAAAATTGAAACATTTATATGACTTGTATGTATGTTTACATTCTGGATAATTCCTTTAAATAAGTTATTTATAGACCATTGCAGATTTGTCATAAAAAATATGAATAAAAACCATTCAAATAGTAAAACAATTTCATGAATTAATGTACCATATCTCTACTTTTCCATTAAATTCCCTGCATGTTGCACATTTGAATTTTAAGCTGATCTTGATTGATAATTGATAATATTTTTTTTTAAGTTCAAGGCTCTTTTAAAATATGAAACGTACTTGAAACCTTAGCTTAATCTGCTCATCTAAATAAACAAATAAAGATAAAAAGGATAAATATGATCCTTAATATATTCAATTTATAACTGAAAGTTATTAAACCAATCTGTCAAAGAAATATAATAAAATTGCTGACATGTTAAAATGTAAAGTACCTGTGAAGTCACTCATCATAAGACTGGGAAATTCCCTGCAGCGTAGGGGAGATAATTCAAATTATAAAATGATGATAATCTCTGAAACTAGCTTTGTCATTAATTTTTGCATTGCCAAAATATTTTGTACTTATGATAAGTCCACATGATTTTTATTAATTTTGATGATATTTCTCTCTTCCTCCCTAAAGGATTTTCTCAAATTGATTCAGACATATTACCTTTTTAAATATATTTATTTTATTAATTCCTTTAGTAATTTCAGTATAAATTAAAAACATAATAAAACACAGTTCTGTCCACCAATAAATTTTAAGGAGAGGATATAAGACTAACTTCAGTGTTTTTTTTTAAAGATTTGACAACTAATTGAACTTATAACAAAGTGTAAAGTTGTCCTTCTTATCACTGGGTCAAATTGAGCGATATATACATCTTATAAAGCAAAATAATGCCCAAACTATTGTAGAAAAAAACAATTTGAAAACTAATTATCTGAGAAACTCAGGCCTAAAATGTATTATTATTTTCAACATTTTAACCAAACCTGCAGGCCTTGGGACTTCAGGCTTACCTATTATTGAATAACTGCTACTGTCAAATCAAATCTACCTTCGGCTTCCCATAAATTTAAAATCAAATAATATATATATATTAAAAATCCTGCAATATATAAGCACTTTTTGTGTTACATGCAAACAAACTAATTCTTAAGTTAAAAAACAAGTACCAGTAAAAAATGGTTGTGCATCTACATGAAATTGAGGAAACAATGTTTTGTTTACAGAGGTTACATGTAAATATAAGTTAAGAGTCCAAAAAACAGTATTTATCTATTTTCTAATGCAACCATTTATAACCACTTAAACTGAAATAAACTGTTGACACAGAGATATGTCTAGCCTGTCTGCAGAAAATTCAGAAAAAGACAATCTGATGGACAGCAATACTGGTAATTAATTGAAAGTCACTGGACCATGACCTAGGAAGCAGGGCATCGAAATATTCCTAAAACTGGTATGTACTGATAGTAATACAACTTTATAGAAAATGTCATTGATCTATCACAAGTAGTTCCTATCAAACTAACTAGTTCCTATCAAACTAACTTAAGCAGAAAACTTAAAATTGAAAATTGCTTATTAATTGAAAGTCACTGGACCATGACCTAGGTGGCGGGCCTCAAGTAGTCATCAATCTGATATATGCTCTGATAATAATGCAACTTTATACAAAATATCATTGATCTATCACAAGTTGTTCCTATCAAACTAACTTTAGCAGAAAACTTAACAATTGTTGACGCCAACGAAAATGCAGTCGCTGTAAAAGTAACCTACTTGTATGTCTCGCATTCTGCGACTTTCATCGCTGGCGAGACAAAAGATATGTCTCACCTTTATGCTATTTTGATAGTATAATGCAAATGTTGAAATTGAAATGGCAATTTTCAAACTATGCAAAACATTCAAAATATAAAAGGAGTGAAACCAGGTGTGTAAACCCTTTTATATACAATTTCAACCCCTTTTTATGTTACCTTCATAAAATAGCACCTAATTGATATATTTGACATCCCAAAAAAGTTACCCGTACCAGTGGCATGTCTGTGTATACCGTTAAAATAGAATCAACACAACAGACAAATAAATATTACATGCACTGGACGTCGTTGGCGTCCATGTTTCTAATACTTATGTTTGTTATGGACAAAATGTTTGTACGTTTTATTTAAAATTTGTTTCTATGGTTTATATGTATACTGGGAATGATATATTGACAGTTATATATAGTATTTATTTAAGTAAATATTTCATGAAAATTCATTATAAAAAAAATAGAAGAGAGTTCCAATGTCCCCGGACTCCCCCGCGTTGCACATACATTATATTTTATCTTCCCCTGGGCAATAACTAAAAAAAAACAACTTTTTTTTGTTGTTCTTTAAAACATTTATAAATAAAAAGCGTGCTCGGGGGACAAAAAATGTTTCTTTTATTGTATACTTAATATTTCAAACAGACCTTGAAGGGCATTACTTAGAGTATACTATAAATCTTATAAAAAATTGTACCTGTGAGAGTGCTAACGAGGCCATTTTCCATAAATTTAAGATTTCCAAGGGTCATAACTCTTTTAAAAAAAGTGGATCATCCACCATTAAAAAACTTATCTGAGATATTGCTGATATTAACCTATAGTATAAGTTTTATAAAAATCTGGCAAGAATTGTACCCGTGAGAGCGCTAACGAGGCCATTTTCCATAAATTTAATATTTCGAAGGGCATAACTCTTTTATAAAAAGTAGATTGGCCACCATTATAAAACTTGTTAAAGATATTGCTGATATTAACCTATAATATTATAAGTTTTATAAAAATCTGACAAGAATTGTACCTGTGAGAGCGTTAACAATACCAGACGGACACATGGACTGATGCCCGGTATTTCCATATCCCCCGCAATGCGTTACGCAGGGGACACATACTAACAAATCTTGTTTTCAAAGAAATCATTATTTTATTTTAATTGCTTATTGTATTTTAATACTATGCACATAAAAGTCTTTTAATTTATGCATTCATCAACAGAATAAACCCATAGTTGGGTTGAAACTTGGGTCAAATTTATATATTTAAATTACTAAATTTATCATGTTTATCGACAAGACTTTTTAAAAAAAAAATTCATAAGATTTCATTAAATTAGTTTATATATATTGAATAGTATAATTTTTGGAGGGGACTTTTTTACCGTAGCCCACAAAATAGCCTCTTAGGTGCTATTTAACTAGCTCCTGCAAAATAGCCTCCTTAGCCCTGTTTTGCTGGTTCTGGTTCAAAAAAATGTAAATAACGATTTATATAGTGTGTTGCTATTTTGCCGCTCTTAATTCAGATTTTTCAGTATATAAATTACAAACAGAATGAAATGTAGAAACAAACAGTTACCCTCCTTAAAATAATATATATTGATAAAAAATACAAATGAAATACAAATTGAACAAAGAATCATATAAGGATGGTAATTTAGGATTTAAAACGTCTTTGAACATATATAAGAAAATAATATTTTGAAAATTGTTTGAGAGATCTACAAATCTTCTCAATGCTTAAATTGAAATTTATAAGATATGTATTAACCATCTGGAATCACAACCATGCCAGGGCTTTACAGCCAGTCAAGGTTGTTAAAAAACCCCATAAGTAAGAATCATGAGGTGATGAGGTGATTGTTAATGCTAAATCTGGTTCAATCAACAACAGCTAGTTAAATGATAATGAGGAATACACTAAGATGAAGACAAAACTGAATGAAGGGAAAAATCACAAACAAATAGCTATAGTATAGCTTAATATTGACAAATAATTCACATGGTAAGTACTAACATTACAGAGAGAATACATTAAAGATATACTGTTATCTTAAAAAGGGGAAATATGTAGCTTTATATTATCATCAAAATGAACACTGAAAACGTCAATAAATATGTCGATAAAAATTCTCCAGTTGTGAGGCCCAAACCCAAGCTGAAAATTTTCAAATCTCCAGTTGTGACTTGACAACTCTGTCACATGTACATGTATGTACATGTACATGTAAGCAAAGCATGCATATTAAAATTGATATCCTTATAAAAAAATGTCCTTTTATATAAAATATACAAGAAAATGGATGTAAAACTACTTTTGCCATACACTGTAAACTGATCTAAACAAAAACTGTGATATACGGAGACACACACAAAAAAAAAATGGAGAAGTGAAATAACAAAAATACTGAACTCCAAGGAAAATTCAAAACGGAAAGTCTGTTATCAAATGGCAAAATCAAAATCTCAAACACATCAAACAAATGGAAAACTGTCAAATTCCTGACTTGATACATGCATTTCCTTATGTAGAAGATGGTGGATTAAACCTGGTTTTATAGCTAGCGAAACCTCACTTATATGACACTGACATTCACATATAATTGGAACAAATTGTTTAATCCCAAAAATAATGAACTAAATCAGTTGGAACAAATTGACCATCGACTTGGGACGAATTGGTCAAATCTGGGACGGGACGGATTGGAACGGACCTGGAATGAATTGACTAGCATTCGGCCAAAACGTCTTGAAAGCAATTCTTTTCACAATACTTACATTACATGCGCCACCGTCTAGTGTCAAAAGCAACACATACAGAATACAGTTTAAAAATAAAAAAAAACCAAAAAAATATTTCCCCAAGGCCATATCCTATATGCTATAGGACTACCCAAATGCAATGCTAGAACTAAACAATAGTCATTTACACAATAGCATAATGATAAACTAAACTAAAGTACCTGACTACCTGAGTGCTAAGCATCTCTTGCATCAATACAAAGAATTGAAAATAATCGTGCAGAATGAATATTTACCTTCATCGGTTGCTTGTGCTTCAATATCATCGCAGTCAAAGCTGTCAACTTCTTCAAAATCAGAATTGTTTTCATCCCGGGAAGAAGCGTACGAAGCCATGGTTTGTTGATTTATTTTACTTCCGGTGTAAGTAAAATCTGCGGATAACAATTTTATTAAAAAAAAAGATTGTATCATAAAATCAACGAATCATATGTGGATATTTACATTAATTAGTGTATAAAAAACAAAAATGATATAGTTTCTGAAGAAATATCCGGAGAAATATTCAAACAATTGTATTGATATCTTGTACTTTTTACTTTTTTCTTATTCTACGTGGATTCTTCAACATCCGGTGTAAACATTATACCACAGCCATGGCACAAACATTTCAGCAAGAATACATGCAAATGCCGCCCGTTACACGGGCTTACACGACAGCATGTGTAATCACAACGATAGCTGTGGTATTTTCTTATTCAGTTTTAATATACAAGCAATATTTTCTCGGACTGTAAGATCATAAGATTTTTTCGGGGTTCGTATTGATAGTAAACCCGGCAAATTGTAACAAACCCCTGTGGTTGTACAATCTCATGAATGTACATACGAAGTCTAAATAATTATGAAGTCTTGAAAAGCTATTTTAATTATTTGCACAAGGCAGGAGCATACAGTCTGCGATAAAGTTATTACACAATCTTCAAAACATTTTAAGGTTCATGTGGACCCTTTGGCTAAAATGGCTGCATTTTCACATCAAAATTTACTCTGAGGACAGACAAACCTGCGCATCTGGAAAAGTTTTAAGGCATAGCATGCCCTAGATAAATAAACTTCTAATGCATTGTATGTTTTAGAAAAATTAAAACTTAACTGGATTTAGCAGTGCACTTTTTTTCGTCCCTGCAGAATATGATAAAATTAACAAACAGTTGAGTTTCACTTGATATGGTCCACTCAGGTACACAGTTTAAATCACCAATTATTGTCAGGTATCTATTGTCCATCTATTGTCCATGTCAATCAAAACAGTTCACTTCAATTATTACCTGTGGGGAAGTTCTCAAACCTCTTTCCCAACTTTGTTTATTTTGGCACCTTCTGGTGGAATGAAAAAAAGTGCACTGCAAAATCCGGTTAAGTTTTTAATTTTCTAAAACTTAAAATATATTTGAATTTTATTTATCTAGGGCATGCTATGCCTTAAAACTTTTCCAGATGCACAGGTTTGTCTGTACTCAGAGTAAATTTTGAGGTGAAAATGCAGCCATTTTAGACGAAGGGTCCACATGAACCTTAAACACTTCACTTCGGACATTTTTGAATAGAAGATCTTTCAAAATTGGATGTCACATTTATAGACAATAGACAAGATTTATTTGCCCAAACACATTTACATTAAATGGTTGTGGCATACAGTATATATATGACAATGGTACTAAAATAGTACCAATCCAGTGTCTTTGAGTTTGAAGAACCCAAAATGACATATACACCAATCTTGAGTTGTTTTATATGAATGAGTTACACCATTTGACCCGAGGTCAATGAGCTTAAACAATGTCACTGATTAATCGGTTCTTACTGTGATGTTAAAACATAAGCATTGTGACATAGGAAATTACAGGAAAGTGCACAAATTCAGAACTTGATCCTGAGGTTGAAATTGACACAACTTGTCTCTCTGTACCAATTATTCCCTCTCATGGTAATTTCTCATGGTATTTAGAGTATTTATTTAGGCACAGGATCCGGATTCAGGGCTTGCCAGTACTTGAAAACACCCCGATCTAGCTATATATTCCCCTACAATTTGAGCTGTTGCTTCGTAGGTTTATCTCTTTGGTGATGACAATATTGATCGTATGTCTGTTGGAATTTTCAGTATTACCAGTTGTCTTATCATGTCTTCTCTTTCCTGATGGTATCTTGGCCAGTATATAAAGAAGTGTTCTGTTGTTTCTTCTTCGCCGCATTCACAATATGGCGTGAGGGATTGATCTATTTGGTTTCTGTATTTATTCAACCTGCTGTAGCCTGTTCTTAATTCTGACAATATTCTTCCTATTTGGGGGTTAGGTGTGTCAAGTTGTACAACCCTCCCAACAACACGATTGTATAGTTGTCTCCCCATTTCACTGATTGTCCATCTACTTTGCCATTTGAGTTTTGTAGATGTCTGTAGAATAGAGTTTTCATATAATATCTTATCAGTTCTTAGGTCCCTATTGAGTTTTTGGGGTAAACAGGAAATGAAGGTACTGTATAGTACCAGGTACAAAAAACAGTGCCTTTAAAAAATTTCTTTCTAGTGTGTAGTCAACTATTGGGAGACCTTTTGAAAAATGGTGTTTGGTGTCTTATTTTGCCAGTTTTATATACATATTTTTTCTGCAGCTTTTAAAAAACCGCAGGTTCATTTTTTTCTCAGAGGGCACTCTTATCCCCAATCCAATCTCTTGACCCACCAGATAGTTTAACCAGTCATCCTACATGTAATTGAAAATATAAACAATCAGCTGATTGGTTACACAACATCTAATGCATGGTTAAAATTTTACAGCTCAAATGAATACCTGGTTCAACTTCAAATTGTATATATTTAAAAAAAATGTGGAGCAACAAAGTCCTTTTTATACGACGGCAAAAATTTTTTGGTATGAAGTTGGCGTCGTCGTCCGAAGACACATTGGTTTTCGCACAAAGTTTAAGTGAATGGATCTCTATGAAATTTTAACATAAGGTTCAATACCACAAAAGGAAGGTTGGGATTGATTTTGGGGGTTATGGTCCCAACATTAGGGGCCAAAAATAAGCATTTTTGTAACTTCCAGACAATAACTTGTGTGTAAGTGTATGGATCTCTCTGACATTGTACCACAAGGTTCCAATTCACAAAGGGAATGCTTGGATTGATTTTGGGGGTAATTGCCTCAAAATTTTAGGAATTAGGGGCAAAAAAAAGGGGCAAAAAAACAAGCATTTTTCTAGTTTCATGACAATAACTTGTGTGTAAGTGTATGGATCTTTCTGAAATTGTACTACAAGGTTCCATATCACAAAGGGAAAGCTGGAATGGAGTTTGGGGGTAATTGTCCAAAACGTTTAGGAATAAATGGCCAAAAATAAGCATTTTTCTAGTTTCCAGACAATAACTTGTGTTCAAGTGTATGGATCTCTCTGAAATTGTACGTCAAGGTACCATACCACAAAGGGAAGGCTGGGATTGATTTTGGGGGTAATTGCCTCATAATTTTAGGAATTAGAGGCCAAAAAGGGGCAAATAACAAGCATTTTTCTAGTTTCATGACAATAACTTGTGCATAAGTGTATGGATCTCTCTGAAATTGTACTGCAAGGTACCATACCACAAAGGGAAGGCTGGGACTGATTTTGGGGGTAATTGTCTCAAAAGATTAGGAATTAGGGGCCAAAAAGGAGCAAAAAACAAGCATTTTTCTAGTTTCAGTAGTTTCCCAAAATATTTTATCCATAAAGGTATTATGTAAAATTGAGAATGGAAATGGGGAATATGTCAAAGAGACAACAACCCGACCAAAGAGCAGGCCACCAATGGGTCTTCAATGCAGTGAGAAAATCCCGCACCTGGAGGTAGTCCTCAGCTGGCCCCTAAATAAAAGTATGTGCACCTTTGTATTCATGCATTTGAGTTTTCAAATTCCCATAATACTAATTATTGTCATAATCCATGTGTAATCATAATTTTTTTTTTTTTTTTTCAGCAACTAGACATCATCACACCATTTCAAATTTATTTTAATCCAGATTTGATTTTTAGAAAGTTTCAGGTAAGTTCATGATAGATCTACATTGATGAGTCAAGATTTTTAATCCTAATAACTTAAAGTCAAGTTGAAATTAGTCATGTTAGTATTATGTATTTCTAATGACAAAAACAATGGGATATAACGAGAAAATTATATAAGGTACCATACAGGAGCCCCAATCAATAGTGGAGTACAACTTAGGGGCATTATGTTTTTAGGTCTGTGTGTTCATTTGTCCGTCCGTTCATCCGTCTGTCCCGCTTCAGGTTAAAGTTTTTGGTCAAGGTAGTTTTTGATGAAGTTGAAGTCCAATCAACTTGAACCTAATACACATGTTCCCTATGATATGATCTTTCTAATTTTAATGCCAAATTAGAGTTTTGACCCCAATTTCACGGTCCACTGAACATAGAAAATGATAGTGTGAGTGGGGCATCCGTGTACTATGGACACATTCTTGTTGTAAGAATGTATTTCAAAACATGTCACGTGTGTTATCGGCGATGTGGGGGATAAGTTAATGAAACAGCAAACCAAAACGTGTGTACATTGCATTTATTATATTGATTTTGTCAAAAGTTGACTCTAGTGTGAAATTTATTTCATGGCAATAGAAAGATCTTATACCGTGATATATGCATGATAAACACAGCAAACTTGAGATTAATAGAGAAGCTGAATCCTGTCATATTTAACCAATTACAAAAAAAATCATCAGTTTCTGAATTTACAGCAAAAAAAGAGAGAAAGATACATTTGTAAGACTTAACTGATAAATAGAAATAAACAATATTAATAATAGATAATACAAAATATTTGAAACAGTGCTGTCTCAGAAATATGGTTATTGTGTTATTTATTTATTAATTTCATGTATAATGAAGAGGATCTTGGTTTTGAAATGTCTAATTTATTGTTATCATACAGTTTATTTGTCAACAAACTTTGTTTATTTTTAGGTATGGAGATTAGTAACAAATTTTATGTATTTTGGACCAATAGGATTCAACTTTTTATTCAACATGATATTTGCTTACCGATATTGTCGGATGTTAGAAGAAGGATCCTTTCGGAACAAGACAGCAGATTTTTTCTTCATGATTTTGTTTGGTTGTTCCCTTATGACTGTATCCTTTTATTGTGGTTATATAATATACACTTAACAAAGCTTTACAAATTTAGGGAGATTTTGCAGAATAAAAAATGCAATTTGTATTTTTTAGAGCCCCTAAGTGTGTAGCTTTTTTGTACATCTCAAAATCTATCAGAACTCTGATAGTTCATGCCAATTATTATTTTTTTTAAACATTGAAATTTTGAATTGGACATTGATTTGGCACTGTAATCTATTGAAAAAGGCCAAAAAAGAAAGAGCCATTTTATTTCTTGAGCTTGAGGTGAATTAGATGAAATAAAATAAAGAGAAAGGAAATGTTTTGAATATTTAGGTTATCTCCCTTGATGCACATTTTATAGTTTAAATGGGAGATAATCTTGTAAGTACAAAATTTAGATAAAAAAAGAATGGTTGACTTGTTTAACTTGGTATTTGAATTCTTTAAGCAGTTTAATTATATATCAACACAATATTGTGAGGAGTAAAATTAATCTGCAATTGAAATTGTTAATTTTATGTTACAGGCATAACAAGCTCACAAATATAAATTATAAAATTAAATGAGACTGCAGCTAGATGTGAGACAATAATTAGCCTCCTCATGGGGTTTTTGATTATATGATTACTTGGCTGTTTTTATAGAGATTATTTGATTACCAGACCAAATATTTCATGATTATTTGATTATTTGATAATCTAGGACTGTATTTTTGATTATTTGATTATCTTGTTTGAAAAAATAATTAATAATTATGTGATTATATTGGCAAATAATTTGTAATTATGTGATTACTTGGACACCCCCATGAGGGGCTTCAATAATTGACAAACTTTTTAGAGTACAAATTCATTTTTTGAAGGACATGTACTTTTAACTTGAAGGGGTTGCCAAAAATTTAATATAATTTAAAAAAAACCAACATTTGACACCTCTAATTTTACTTTCCTTAACATACTTAAAGATATTAGGATTAATTGTAAATATTGTTTTTCTTGGTAGTGCTTTTACAATTATGTTAGTGTATTTATGGAGCAGAAGAAATCCATATGTGCGATTAAATTTCTTTGGACTTATGACATTTCACGCACCTTACTTGCCCTGGGTGTTGTTAGGGTTTTCAGTATTATTAGGAAATTCAGTCGTTATTGATTTAATGGGTAAGTTTATCATACGTTACTTTCTAAGTGGGTGTTGTTATGATTCTCATACTGTAAACTCACAAATAAATGCTTGCATTTGTTATTATGAATCACTGATTACTGGATAACTGGTAAAAATGTGAGTTCTTATTAATGTGATTGCAAAATTTAAAAAAAAATTCACTACTGAAATTATTAATGAGAGTTTTTATTATTGCAATTCTAAAACTTTTTCTTTTTTTTGCTTTAGTAAAAACATTGCAGAATTTCTGAATATATTGTAATTTTTTTTTAGAAAAATTTTGTTGCATTAAAATTTATTATTCATTACACTGTCAATTGGTTTTATCAGGTTTCTCTATAGCTATATTATTAAAGTTTTCAGTATTCTAGATATTAATAGGAAAATTTGTTTATATCAATACTTTTGGTAAGTTTAATGAAATGAATATGAATAAAAAGATACCTATCAATAAGACAGCAATTTTACAATGAAAGTTCACAAAATAGACATCTAGAAGTGAAGTAAAACTGAGGTTATTGAGGTTTTCCAGGTATTTTAAATGAATTGTCAATGTAGATAAAACACAAAATTAAAAGAATAAAATGTGAACATGGATATTTTCTTGGGTTGTTAATTTCTGGGTACCATGCATAAACCTTTTGTGAGGGGGTATTTTTAAGGTTACAAACTATTCACGCTGGGGATATTAATGCATGTTTTATAAACTTGATCTGAAAATAATCTTTCATAACACAGGGACAAAAATTTCAAGCTTTAAACATTAGGAACATGGAGTAGAAAACAATGAATTATAAATTTTTGGAAATGGTACATATAGATACAATAATTAGTCTGCTACATATACTTGTAAGGGGCCTCGGTGGCCGAGTGGTCTAAGTAGTTACTACTGTAATCACTAGCCAGTCAACACTGAGGTTGTGAGTTCGAACCCCGCTCGTGCGGGTGTACTCGACTCCAATCTTAATTGACTAGGATTGTCAGTTTTCCTATCGAAGGTCAGTTGTTTTCTCCGGGCACTCCGGCTTCCTCCACCAATAAAAACTGGCCGCCACAAAATAGCCCAAAAGCGGTGCTTAAAAGTGGCATTAAAACACCAAAAATCAAATCAAACATATACTTGTAAACTTCAATCATTTGTAAATGGCAAATATAAAACATTATTATTTAGCTAGATTTGTTTAAAAAGGTATTGATAGGATAATTGGAGCATTTGAATATACATTGTTCAATTTACAAAATACCTTACGGCTTATTTACTCTACAATTTCATTTTTAATTATTATTACAAGAATCCTTTATTCATTATGAATATCATATTTTATAGGTATAGCAGTTGGCCATATTTATTACTTCTTAGAAGATGTTTTTCCAGAACAACAAGGAGGTTTTAGAATCTTAAAAACACCAAGATTTTTGTAAGTTATCTTATGGTTTTTGTTTAAAATAAATAATTAAAGACCTTCCTTTTATGCATAAACCTGGCATGGTGAATTAAACCTGGCATGGTGAATTAAACCTGGCATGGTTAATTAAACCTGGCATGGTGAATTAAACCTGGCATGGTGAATTAAACCTGGCATGGTGAATTAAACCTGGCAATTAAACCTGGCATGGTGAATTAAACCTGGCATGGTGAATTAAACCTGGCATGGTGAATTAAGGCTACAGTAGTTTACCAATGTTCAAATCATGTAAAAAGATTGGAAAGAAACAAATCAAAGTGACAAACAAAAACTGAGGGAATCGCAACCGGGTGCATAGACAGGGTAAGTGTTTCCTACGATGCATTCATTACCCAACATACTGATTTACACTCAGTCAAAATGTCACAATCATGAATAGGACAACATCAGTAAATTACAGATTGGACAACCTTACTGCCCAGTATCTAAAGATATAAGATTTTCAAATTTACAAAATAAAGTATTGTAAATCACAGAAAACTATCACCTTTGTCTTATTATTTCGTATTTTACAGATAAATGGACGTCATTTTTTTGGGCAGTTCACATTTAGATACAATCTTGGATTGAAATTTTTTAGAAATCAATAACTTTTCAAACCTTAATAGAACTTTATGAAAATTTATACTTGAGAGTTTTTTTCTGTAAACTGTTTCTTTAAGACAATGTTGACAGCTACTAAAGTATGATATTTTACAATTTTCTTGAGAGTCCTGTTAAAAAATGCTTTCAAGGTTTATTTCCTTCTTAAAATACTGGCTACATCCTTCAAACTAAAATGAATTTGTTATCAAAAGATGTAAATGGGTTGAGACACACATCATAACAAAAAAACGTTATTGAGGTCTATTCATGTGTCTGAGGCAAAAACCATAAAATTATGATATTCATCATAACAGTGCAAAATTATGATGTCACAATGATATCACTACTGTTATATTGCATCAGAACTTGTTTATTTATTATTTGTCAGGAAGTTAAATTTCATGGCATTTTAAAAGGATCAAAATTAAATTCATTGACATTGTGAATTGACTCCTTGTCTATACTATTGTTAAGTGTTTATTTTCAATTAATTGTAGTCTCTTTTTTTTAACAATTTAGAAATAAATGATCTAAATGAAAATATTAGTTAAAGCATACTGTTAGGGTTTATGTTTTCGTGATAACAATGCATACACATTTTTTGTGCATTAACAATTAGTTAACACATCACACAAACGACACTTTACTAGATGGTAATGTTGAAATAAGTGAAATTAAAACCCATTGGGAAAATTTTCATTTTTACAGTATTTTTTAAACAGTGCATATTAATTTACATACATTATAATTTCATTTTTTCTTCTTACTTTTGTAGAACATACTTATTAGAAGGACCCACTGAGGACCCCAACTATAACCCACTTCCAGAAGAGAGACCAGGAGGATTCAATTGGGGAGAGGGTCCAGAGGGGGATGAGCAGTGACATTTTAAAGAAATATTTTTCATTTTACTTACAGGGAGGAAGCAATTATCTTCATTTGAGTGATGTATGAATGAACATGTGTGGGGAAAAATGACATTAAAAAGTTTATTAGTGATTGACATGATGTCCTGGTGCTTGTTATATGCTTATCTTATGATTATAGGTGGCTGCTATTGCGAACACATTATAGTATCCATATTGAACTTAAATAAACAAAAAACATTTTATTTAACCTAATCAAATGGCTCATTAAAAGAATTAAATCATGAGAAACAAAAAATAAAACTAATTTGAACACACTTGCATAACTTTCATAATTTCATAATGATTATGATGATTAATAATACAATTATGCATACGCAAAACAAACAAATTGGAGTGGAGAGTTATTAAGATTTGTCACATGAGGATATGTACATGAGTCATTCCAGTTAAACTTGTAACTGTTCTATATCATAATAAAACGTCAGCCCCCCCCCACCCATAAACAAAAAAGTAGAATAAAACAGAAAGAAAAAACTTCAAGGAAATCAAACTTAAAAACCAATTGGTATGGTTTCTGCACTGTCAATACATATTTCTGAAATAATCTTCATCCCATATGCTCATGATAAATAAAAAGCATGGAAACAAAAAAATGTTGGCAGCATTATTACACAAATTGCCTAAAAAAAGAAGAGGCAAGAACTGTCTAAGGTCAACTTTGCAGAAGGAGTTAAACTATATTTTTGAGAGAACCTCAAGTATGCATATTCACAACATTCATGGTGATTTTGTTGTATAAATTAGAAATATTTGCACTGTACTAGCAAGATACAACAGACATTCTGTATTTAATTCATGTTCATAATTGATTACTGGACATTAATGCCTCTTACCTTCATGTGCTGTTTATTTCTATAGAACCTTGATTACTGGACTTTGCTGCCTCTAGCATCAGCATGTACTGTATTTCTACCAAACTTGGACAGAAGCTTGTTTATGATCATAAAATAGTATCCAGAAGTAAATTTTGTAAAAAAAAATCCTGTTTATATGTATTTTACTTATAAATGGACTTACTTTTTCTGCCAGTTAATATTACATTCACTCTGTGGTTAAAGTTTTTAAAATTTTAATAACTTTCTTAAACAATCCTGGATTTGTACCAAACTTGGACAGAAGCTTGTTGATGATCATAAGATAGTATCCAGAAGTAAATTTGTTAAAAAAAAAAATTTCATTTTTTCCGTATTTTACTTATAAATGGACTTAGTTTTTCCACCAGGAAACAATACATTCACTCTGTGGTTAAAGTTTTTAAAATTTTAATAACTTTCTTAAAATATCCTGGATTTGTACCAAACTTGGACAGAAGCTTGTTTATGATCAAAAGCTAGTATCTAGAAGGAAATTTTGTTAAAATGTTGTACCTGTTTATCCGTATTTTACTTATAAATGGACTTAGTTTTTCTTCCAGTTAACATTACATACAGTCTGCAATTAAAGTTTTTAAAACATTTATTAGATTCATAAACCATCCTGGATTTTTACCAAACTCGGATAGAAGCCTCTTACAATCAAAAGATAGTTACTAGAGGAAAATTTTAATAATTTTTTCCACATTTTTGTTGAGCCTGCGACTAACAGCAAAAGTAGGCGAGTCACTGGTTCCGCGGAACCCTTACGAATTTTTAGATGGTAAACAGCATAAACATGCACGAAAAAAATATATGAACAGGGATATAAATACAAGACAATATCCAAAGTACTGTAAATTCAGAAATTTTTGTGATGTTTTTATTATTGCGAAAATTGCAAGGAGTAGGACCATTAAAAAATAAAACTTTGAAATCAATTGTATGAAGCATATACTGAAATTGTTAAAATTAATTTTGCATTTTTGTCCATTCTTCAAAAATGCACACACAAATTTCTGAATTTACAGTATATAGAGATGACAAAACCAAAAAACTTTACCTTCAAATGGTCTATCCCTGAAATCTCATTGAAAAACTCTGTTAAAAGCTACTTTTTGAAATATTTTCAAATGCAAAGGGACTATCTTGTTTGGATAATGCTATGATATTCATTCATTCATTCACTTTATGTGCTAATCCGAATTTCAAAGAACTCTACAAATAAGGGAAAATTATGTCTGCACCAATCTGATTAACTTGTATTTATCCCAACAATATTTTTGAATAACTTGTGCAACTGGCCAGAAATTAAGTGTGATCTCTTCAGATCACTTTGTGTATTTAAAGTTATCTGTTTGATATTGTAAAACATTCCAAAGATTAGACTTACCTGACCCATGTGTTGTCCTTCATACACTTCAAAAAGGTCTTCCACCATTGGAACCATAGATTCAGAAATTTAAACAAAAATTAACATTTCAAATCAAAGGTCACTTACACTTACTTTTACCTCGAAATTTGACATAAGCAGTCATCTCAGTACAAGAATCTATGACAAACGAGACGATTTTAATTTTGAAATTATAAATTTCCCCCACCTTAGCAGCAGTATACCAACTTCAAGGGCATATGGGATGTACATTTCCCAACTCATTCGGTATTCAAGAGCTTGCAGCTGCTACTCAGACTTTGTGAAACGTCACCAGTGTCTGAGCAGAAAGTTGACGAACCAGAGTTATGTCAAAGAACGCTTAGTCCTTACAAAAGTGCATCGGAAGATACCAAGATCTTGTTGATAAATATTCAGTATCAACCTCATGAATAATACATGATGGTCTTAAATAAAATTGAGAATTGAAATGGGGAATGTGTCAAAGAGACAACACCCCCACCAAAGAGCAGAAGTATAGGTTCTAGGTACTGACATTGTTTATCATCTTAATTACGTGTTATATGTCTTTGTATATTTTTAACCTTTACTGTTTGGTCTTATTTTTGTAATATCCTTTTGGTGTGTCTCGGTATTTATACACCCGCCATTGTGTTATTGTACTATGGTCACTTTTGTATTCTTGTCTTTCAGTTTTGCATATGTGCTTTGTCTATAGAGTGTCTATATGACATTTTGTTTGTATACGACCGCAAAAAATTTGCATTCGTATATTGCTATCATGTCGTTGTCAGCAGCAGTGGCGTCCGAAGACACATTGATTTGTTTTCAGAACAATAACTTTAAGGAAGGTTGGGATTGATTTTGGGGGTTATGGTACCAACAGTTTAGGAATTAGGGACCAAAAAGGGGCCAAAAACAAGCATTTTTCTAGTTTCCGGTCAATTACTTGTGTGTTAGTATATGGATCTCTCTGAAATTGTACCACAAGGTTCCATATCACAAAGGGAAGGCTGGGATTGAGTTTGGGGGTAATTGCCCAAAACGTTTAGCAATTAGGGGCGAAAAAGGGGCCAAAAACAAGCGTTTTTCTAGTTTCCAGACAATAACTTTTGTTAAAGTTTATGGAACTCTCTGAAATTGTACATTTTTCCTGAAAAGAAAATAATCTTTAAAATTAAATTTTGGGGGGGTGTTTTTCAAAAAGTTTGGGGGGGAACACATTTTTTTGGGGATTTTTTTTTTATAATATTGGGGTATTTTTCCCCAAAATTTTCCATTTTACATAGATTATTTCTGATTTATATATAAAAGCAACAAATACTGATATGGCAGGAGATACACACCAAACAGGGTGTATAAATTATTCTATATAACAGATTAACTAAGTATTGTGCAACAGCACAATATTGCGCAATAGCACAGTATTGTGCAACAGCAAGAAATCTTCAATTGAAAATAAATACAAATCTTTTAACCAATTTCAATGGGATTAATTTAAAGTCTTTAATTTTTGGGGTTCTCACTTTGTATTACTATTTTGGATATTGGTTCCCATTTTTAAATTGGTCTACATTGAGGTCCAAAGGATCCAAAATTAAACTTTGTCTGATTTCATTAAAAACTGAATTATTGTGGCTCTATGATATGCTGAATCTTATTGTGCATTTAGATTTTTTATTTTGGGCCCTGTTGTCAAATTAGTCGATATTAAAGTTTGAAGGGTCCAAAATTAAACTTTGTTTGATTTCAACTAAAATAAATTTTTTGGTGTTTTTATACGCCCGTTTACGGGACGTATTATGGTATACCGTTGTCCGACTGTCCGTCCGTCCGTTGTCAACATGTCGGACATTAACTCAAAAACACTTCAACCAATTTGCATAAAACTTTGGTGAATTGTTTATATCTATTGATGTGAGCTCCCTTTCATTTTTTATAAAATTTAGATTTTATCTTTCTGAGTAATGGGGTTTTATTCATTAAAAAAGGGGGGATTTTCCAGTTTTCGGACAATAACTCAAAAATGCTTTCACCAATTTGCAAGAAACTTTGGTCAATTGTTTATATCTATTGACATGAGCTCCCTTTTGATTTTTATAAATTTTAGATTTTATGTTTCCGAGTTATGGAGTTTTATTCATTAAAAAATAAAAAGGGGGATTTTCCAGTTTTCGGACAATAACTCAAAAATGCTTTCAGCAGTTCTCATGAAACTTTGGAGAATTGTTTATATCTATTGATGTAAGCTCCCTTTCAATTTTTATAAATTTTAGATTTTACACTTCTGAGTAATGGGATTTTATTCATAAAAAAGGGGTGATTTATTAGTTTTCGGACAATACCTTTAAACCTTATTACCTTTTCATTAAACTTTGGTGACTGGTTTATATCAATTAAGATAACATCCTTTTAGTTTTTCACAAATTTCTGATACGACATTGAGTAGTTATTGAACTTTTTTCGTAAAAAATGCGATGGGCGTATCATGTGCTCATGGCGCAGCTGTTTATTTTATATGCTGAATCTAACCATGTTGTTAAATTTTGGATATCAGACCATACTAGGTAAATTAAATGTCCCATTTCAAATTTTTAAGATCTTTGACCACATTCATTTTTGTGTCAGAAACCTATATTATGTCAAAAATTTGATCACAATCCAAATTCAGACAGTATCAAGCTTGAATATTGTGTCGAAACTTGCCCTAACTGTTCAGGGTTCGACCTCTGCGGTCGTATCAGGCTGCGCTCGGCGAAGCATTTTTTTCTTTGTTGACATAGTTATTTGTTTTTACAGTGATTACGATTATAACACAATGTTGGCTGCTGTACCCCAATTTTTTACATTTGTGCCTTTTATGTCTGGCTGTTTTGCTCACACATTATTGATAATATAATGGAATTCTATGCGACTCTTACAAGTGAGAGGTTTAGCTAGCTATAAAACCCGGTTTAATCCACCATTTTTTACATAAGGAGATTTCTGTACCAAGCCAGGAATATAACAGTTGTTTTCCATGCATTTGATGTGTTTGAGCAATTGAATTTGCCATTTGTTAAGGGACTTTCCGTTTTGATTTTTTTTTAGTTTGGTATTTTTGTTATTTTACTTTTACATGGCTAATGGTAACAAAAGATTAACCATTATTTAGGCCGTTAAATTGTAAAAATGAAGAATAGCAATTTTTTATGTCAATGTGATGATGGTGAAGTTTGTGTCGAATCCATAGCTTTGAATTAAGGGATCTTTTGACAAATCGTCTTTTTGGTAAAGGCTGTTACTCATATATATTTGTAGTTATTGTTCGGAAGTTCTCAAGTTGAAATCATCCTTTCGCAAATTTGACGGACGCCATCAGGAGTTGGTTGACCGTTACGGAATATCTGTTTTCACAGATGACTACGGATATGTTTCAATAGTAACCATAAACTCGCCCTTCTTTTCCTCGAATGTGAACTACCGAATTAGACTTACCATCGGGTTTGTACTTACATGAGCAACACGACGGCTGCCTCGAAGCAAGATCTACTGACCCATCCGGAGCACCTGAGACCACCTCCAGTTTTTGGTTCATGTTGCCCAGTCTTTAGTTTCTATATGTTGTGATCTTTTTATTTTAATGCCACAGCGTTTTCAGTTTATTTTCGACTTGTGAGTTTGATTGTCCCTTTGGTATCTTCCGCCTCTCTTTCAATATTCAAATATATAATCGTTGATTGAAAACATACTTATGTTTTTCAAACATGATCTTGCAATTGAAAAAAAGAAGTAACTACCCGAAAAAAATATGTTTAAGACATGCTTCAATAAATTGGGGTATCATAGTTATGGTATTGCATGATTCATGAACCAAAAAGAGTAACATATCTTTGCAATAAATCCGAAAAATGCTGTTAACTTGAAACACATAAGAATGCGTAAGTAAACAGACTTACTTTGTTGAAATGGCCTATAAAAATAAAACATGAGAATATGTAGTTGATCGTATTAGATCAGGTCTGAATATCCAAAACAATAAAATGGTATGAATGTTATATTTTAAATTGGTTTTTGCCTTTCAACTGTTTTGATTCGATTGCCACTGGTGATCCTTGTATTAACAAAACATGCACGGTGAAAACATGCATGCGGCATACCGAGTAATTTGTTTTGAATTAAAAATGAATTTGACGTTTTCTACCGAATTAAAGAAAAGTAAATAAAAACTATAACATGATAAATGTTTTTCTCTTTTAAAAGTTTTATTATCAGAAAAAAAATATGTTACAGTGTCAATAAAAGTGTCCAATTGACAGAATTCTTCACGAATGAAAATTTTCTTTTAGGTAATCAATATTTTATCTTAAATTAATTGAATGGGGTTTAGTTTCAGTCTTGGTCTATGTAAGTATAATATCAAGACTAGGAACAACGTGGAACATTTAAACAATACAACACAACCACATTAACGGAAATAATGTAAGTGTCATTTTTATATACACAAACATCATGATAAAATAATGTGAGGAAGTGTGTCCCAAATATTTACTGATTTACATGTAAAGGAAGTCCGTAGTATGATACGTCTAACGCTTCTCAATACAATAGAATGAACAGATATGGGTTTTATCAAAGAAAGGCGAAAGGTACCAAAGGGACATTCAAATGTAACTTTAAGTTAGTAAATCTTTACAATTTTATGAAGCATTTGTAATCGACATTAATTGTCTAAAAATTGTCTTTAAACTCATAGATTTCACCATTTAATAATAATACATTCTGACAGTTTTTCAAGGAGTATATTTCTGTTCAAAAAGGAGTTTTTATTTTCTTCGCATGTATAGTAACAATGATGAGAGGCAAACGTTATCTGATGTTACATTTTACCCGGAATCGTTGTGGCATATGCTTATCTGATAACTAAAACGACATAACAATATTACAAATAAAATTAAATTAGCAATATTCTGCTAAATCGTGTCAATAATAAAGAAGTTTAGTTACAATTACAGTTAACAAGTCGGGTTTCTCAGTAATCCTTAAATTTTCAAATATGAAACAAAAAACTGAATAAGTCCAGGCAGGGAAATATGTTATAAGAGTCTAGATAATATCAAACAGGAATGTGTATTTTAGCAGTATGTGACAAAACCTTTCGGTATTTTGGGTCCTTAAAGATCTTCAACTTCGTATTTTATTTGGTCTTGATGAGTCGTTTGTTAACGAAACTAGTGTCTGGCATACACAATTTTAATCCTGGTATCTATGATGCGTTTATTTAATATTATTACACTTTCTGGAACTTTTTAAGTTTTGATTTGGGACGAGTGAAATTTCTCAACTGCCTTAATAGTTCTCATTAGTAACTGAACAACAAAAAGACAGTTAAAAAGATCATCTCCAAAATAAATTATTGTTCGTTATCTTCTTCTATAAAATACTACAGAAAGTAAACATCATAAATCTGAAATCATATAATAATCTAAGCACATTTAATTGAAAATAAACATTTTTCTAAAAAGTGTTCTGATATACCACAGGTAGATGGGAAGACTTTTTCTATTCGTTTGACCACATATGCAGTATATAAATTGTATTACAGCTATACGCAGCTTCTAACTTCGTTCTCTTTTCATTGTTTTGAATTTGGATTCCGTTTCCAGACGAAGACAGCAACTCCACTTAAAAGTACTACAAACAACGCCATGGAACAAATCCCAACGATAACATAGATTGTTGCACCAGATGAATGGTCTGAAATAGATAAGAAACAGTGTTAAACAATAATTGTTTAGCTTGTATTTTGTCATAATTCACTAGATTTCAGCTAAAATATAAAATATAATGGTTGTCGCATACTAAAGCTAGTATCCTTGTAGGAGACACCAGTGCAAACGCATACCAATAAAAAGAGGTGTAAGGTATATACCTCATACAATGTGTTAAACAACATTTTATAGGCAGTGGATTACTTTTACAGAGACAAACAAAGGTATACCATAACACCAGATTCCCTAAGTTCTAAGTGTGTTCTGTGGAATGTTGTTAGTCTTTATGAGTTTTTTTTTACCATGGTGTTGTCAGTTTGTCTTCAAATTCAGAGTTTGAATACCCCATTGATATCTTCCGCCTCTCTTTTAAGACAAAACCAATTAAGACGGCTTGAAAAAACCACTGTGGAGGTTCCTGACTTGGGCCTAGCATTACTTTTCCATATAATATAGTAGTCAGACACATGTATGCATATATGACAGGGTTAAACTCGTTTCTTTTGGTTTTTGTCGAGCCTTCGACTTTTGTCGAAAAAGCGAGACATAGCGATCCTACATTCCGCCGTCGTCGTCGTCGGCGGCGTTCACAAATATTCACTCTGTGGTTAAAGTTTTTGAAATTTTAATAAATTTCTTAAACTAACCAGGATTTCTACCAAACTTGGACAGAAGCTTGTTTATGATCATAAGATAGTATCCAGATGTAAATTTAGTAAAAAGAATTAATTTTTTTTTCGTATTTTACTTATAAATGGACTTAGTTTTTCTGCCAGGAAACATTACATTCACTCTGTGGTTAAAGTTTTTAAAATTTTAATAACTTAAGCTAAACTGGATTTGTACCAAACTTGGACAAAAGCTTGTTTATGATCAAAAGCTAGTATCTAGAAGGAAATTTTGTTATAATTTTGTGCCTGTTTTTTCGTATTTTACTTATAAATGGACTCAATTTTTCTTCCAGTTAACATTACATACAGCCTGCAGTTAAAGTTTTTAAAACATTTATTAGATTCATAAACTATCCTGGATTTTTACCAAACTTTGACAGAAGCTTCTTACAATCAAAAGATACTATCGAGAGGAATATTTTTATTAATTTTTTTCCTCATTTTTGTTGAGCCTGCGATTAACAGCAAAAGTAGGCGAGACACCGGGTTCCGCGGAACCCTTACGAATTTTTAGATCATAACATTTTGTCTATAAATCTAGAAAAAAATAACATTCGACGGTGCTTTTTTGAATGTACAATAACATGCAGGTATCAACTTTTCGATAACCTCATACTTATCTTTTCTTGTTAAACGTAGCATAATCTTATTATCAATTGATTGCCTTATAGAGAAAATGACCACATTTTCACTTCACTTCTGATTAAGTTGCATTAAATCAGATTAATTTATCGGTTTGGTAATTGTGAATCGCCTTTCAGGGGTTTTAAAATAAATAGGGTTTTATCCTACTTTAAAACAGATATATCATTTTAAATTCGTGTTAATTTTCTCAGCCATTTTAATAAACAAAATCGTTTCATTAATTCTTGTAAATATTCATGACGTCACAATACAAAATGATTCGACCTGCTGTTTCGGTTTATATTCATCATGTCGAATCAATTTTAAAAAAATCCAGATACATGGGAATAATATAGTATTACTTAACATATCAAATAATACCGTAAAAAGAAAAAAACAAACTTTCACTGATCGATTACAAGCTGATGATGTATATTTCTGATTTGCAAAATGGCGATACTATCGTGACATTTTAGTAGAAAACCAATACGATTAAGAACAATTTTGATTCACATCATAAATAATATGAAATTACTAACTATTACCGTTCTTGCCCAAGGAAGCTTTGAAGTCAAATAGCTTGATGTTGCATTGTGCATCCAGACAACCTTTTGCAGAGATAGGTTGGAATGAATAATTCTCTAAATTTGCCTCCAATTCGCCTTTTTCAAGTTTATTCCGAAATTCACGAACTATCAAATTGATATCAGCAGACTCGGTATAATTTGTATTCAAATCTTAAGTTTTTTTGGTCTGCAAGGTGTACACACATTATAAATTTGTTGGTCGCTAATTCCAGTGCATAGTCACCTTCTGTCCCTTTACATTTGTATTTCTTTTCAAGACAATTTTCATACCACACACAGTCTGTTCCAGAAGGACTGTAACATGACGAAGGAAGAGTAAGATATGTCTACCAGTATTCCTGTCCTCGCTGACATTTACAGCAACCTTCAACTGGACCTGAATTAACATTGTACAGTTCAAGTATGCATTGGTTATATCAATAGGTTGCAGTTCAATCTTCACATCTGTGTTCTCCACTAGATTCAGTTTTAATGTATGTATCTGTCAGTCAGGTTCCCCATTGATATTCGTTATTGTACCTAGATAGCAGTATGCACTATATGGTTCCGCTAGGTCCTGATTGTGTAGAACAACGTGTGCGTATATTCGAAACATAGAATACAAGAAAGACGATTATCAGCATAGCAGATTGCTTGAAAATTAAATCCATGTTTCAATGTTTCTGAAAACGACTTTATGAAAATATAGTAACAACAACGATATTAAAACTCAACAACGATATACAGCAACATTTTATATTCTTTGAAGTTACCGGTCCGAAAAGAACTAAATCTATTAAAACAAATCAACGACCTGGCTTATGCTAAAACAATAAGCGAAAGACAAAAATCGACAACCGCTGAATTATAGGCTCCTGCCTAAAAACAGGCATTTACAACACGAGACGAGGTGTTCTTTGCTTAAGGTATGATATATTGTAAAACTTTTGAACACTCAGGTAATCCCACGTAGAAAAACGTAACTTTTGATAAGAATAAGATTATGACAACTATAAGTCCTTCATGGCCTCATTGCGTATTTCAATCAGCAACAAATCTGAGGAATGACCTTGTTATATAATATACCTAAACGTACAAAACACGGTACATTGCCGAGTCATTTTCGTGTTCTACTAAGGAAGGAATTGTCCGTTAGATTAACAAAAAATTTGTCCGCAGTGAAAGGGAGATTACAGAAGTATGCGTAGTGGCATTCCCCGTATGTAGAATCTTAAGAGTAGTATCATAGGAGGGTTTTCGGTTACCCTCCTTGGTATCGAGTTATGTAACAAGAGGTAATGAGGTCATAAAAAAGACTGACACAATAACCGGAACTGAGAAGGAGGGAAGAGGAGGGGGACCCCCCCCCAAAAAAAAAAAAAAAAAAACGCGAAGTCTATAATTTATGAATACCAATGAACTACATTACACACATGACTGCATCAAAAGGTACGAGTAATAAAATCAACAAATACGATGAGGGAGATCAACAAATGATGATGACACTATTATGACCCTTTATGTGTTATATCTACAAATCGAACAGTCAGATAATTATTTTTATTACCTTATTTTACCTATGAAGATTGTAAAGGTATTAATTACTTTACGATGATACTTTTATTAAAACTGTATGTTTTATATCTACAAATCGAACAGATAATTATTTTTATTACCTATTTTACCAATGAAGATTGTAAAGGTATTAATTACTTTACGATAATACTTTTGTTACTCTCTACAAATCGAACAGATAATGATTTTTATAACCTTATTTTACCTTTGAAGATTGTAAAAGTATTAATTACTTAACGATAATACTTTGATTACCCTGTATGTGAAATAGTAGCCTATCTATCCAGACAGGGATTAAATAATGTAAATAGAATGATTTAAATTAAACAAATGAAGTTTCGATCTCTCGAAAATGCCTGTACCAAGTCAGGAATATGACAGTTGTTGTCCATTCGTTTGATGTGATTTGTCATTTGATTTTGCCATGTGATTAGGGACTTTCCGATTGAATTTTACTCGGAGTTCAGTATTTTTGTGATTTTACTTTCGAGTAATTCAAATAGATTGATAGGAATAAAATATATCACGATCGGGATTGAAGCTTGAGATGTACTTGAGATCTGCTACATTTAAGTGTAGGTGGTATAGACTTTTCTTTTGTTTTTTAATTTCTATCTTCTTTTTCTTTATTTTCACGAGGCACAACATATTTATTCGTTCTTTTCGTAATTAAACTGAGCAATGATTTTTCTATCGTTGTCCTGCAAGTCTTCTGTCGAAAAGTCCTTCATAATATCCGACATCTCAACACCTCGACATCTCTTTTTTTACGTAATAAGTACTATACAGTCCACACGTTTCTGAATCACTGGGTTGTTATGAAAATGGGAATAAAAGTATTGTGATCCGTTTACAATCTAGACGTTTCTAACGCAACGGTGATACACCTCTGGTTATGGGTCTATCCATCACGTATGCTGGTAAGTCGTCTGCATAGACAACGGTGACCGACACACCGTTCAAGACATCTTCGAGAGCCTTTCCCGACATTAAAAGCTCGATAGAACTGTTGATCCCACAACCTTTTTGTATGTGTTCGTTGAAGCCTCGGAGGTAGAAAAAGACCAGCCCACAGGTCCGACAAGCTTAAAGATCCTCTCCGTCATTCATGGTGTCAAAGCTATCTCCATCTGACGTGTCTTCGTCTGATATGTCGGATGAGTCCAATAAGTCTTCCTACTCCATGGCTTCGTCTCGAGTCGTTGGTGTAGTAGAGGTATCGAGTCTTCCACCTGTTATCAAAACATTAGTGCGAAGTCTCAACGATATCGGGGTTTTCGCTTTTAGATCATCCAAGAGAAATCCGAACGGTTTCTGTGTAGCCTCTTCCCACTTTTGCAAAGAGAAATCCGGTCTAGACAGCAGCATCTGTCGTCCGAGAGTCATGATTGGTAGTCGATCTATGGGATTGTTAAAGAGTATGAGATCATAATGACAGTGTCGCCTCTGTGTAGGGTCTTTACCAAAATACAAGTTTCGATTTACACCTCTACCGATAAATTTCTGTGATGGCTTCCTTCCGTAAATAAATCAATAATTCATGTTTTGCTGAGGTCGACATCATGTCGTCCAATATGACTATGTTTCTCGTTCTGGGATCGAAAAAGTCGTCACTTGACGAAATAACGGAATATATAAAAAGTTACAACATTACAACAAATCAATGATAACAAACTATAAAAACTTGAAAGGACCTCACACATTCTGCAGTGTTTATATTTTTCTTTTTAGTCATGTATTAACTCAAAATAACACTTTACAAATTCTGGTGTTGGTCTTCCCAAAAACTATTTCGTAAAACCATTTTATAACGTTTGATAATATGCCTTGTAGTATTTACCATATTTGTCATTTGAATCAAAATTGTGAACAACGCTAAAGACCCAATATGTTTTTGTTAAGAAAAATGTCGAAGTAATCAATATTAGATTTAAATTTAAATGGCTTCTATGATACAATTACACTTATTTTGGTTTCGCACGTAATCAAAAACCATATAAAAAGATACTTTTCTCAAAACTTATATAACAAGTCGTTAAAAGTAAAGAAAACCGTTTTATGTTAACTTCAGCGGAACAATAATTTCACAGTTTTTAACAAGTGTGGTTCGTAAAAGCCGTTCTCATGCTCGTAGAATAAATCGCAATCAGAAAAAATTTTGTACCAACAATACAAATATTTCGGACCTAATTACTATTTCCAAAAAAACGGCAGACATTATCTGTTAACCAAGCTCTGTTCTTTACCTGTTAATAAATTACAAAAAAATTTAGAGGATTGCAACACAATTCCATATTGCAGTCCTAAGTATGAAATCGTCCAAATTATAATTGCATATTGTTATTCTAAACTGTTTCCACACATTGATCAAAGATCATAAAAAAACATTTTATTAAAATCAAATATGTCAATAAAGGTTTTGCCGGTATTTTTAATAATCATTCTGTTAAAGAACAAATTCCTGGCTATTTTGATAATACTGAATTCCCTCTTATTTGTTATGTTTACAAAAAATCCCAAGGAACTAAGTGTTTAATTATAGCGAAGTGTGGAAAAATGTTAATATCAGTGACAATACACCTACGTCATGAAATTGCAGTAATTCCGAATACATTTACGGCCCCAGTTCCCATGTTATAACAGGAGACCTTAAATCGCTCATGGCCGAGAGTTGAAACCATTCCCCAGTAAAAGACCTAAATATCGTCCCCCGTCAATTATTAATCGGAAAGAGTGTCGTAACATCATCTACGACTCACTCCGTACTTACTACTCGAAATTGATAAAACGAGAAAAAGCTGACAAAAAATCCTTAGATTTGTATATTTAATTCAGTAATGAACATAGTTGATATTCGTATTAAACATTTTAAAATACATTTTACTCCTAACAACAACCACAATAGCCCTATTTCTCTTATCAAACATAAGATAAAAGAACTCGCCAAGGAATTTGTTTTTGTCCCGTCTGATAAGGCTGCTAATAATATCCTTATTGTTTGACGTAAATTTTACATTGAGGTTCTGCAAAATGAAATCACCAATTCACCAACATTCCAACTGACTCCATTTTCGAAAAATGACATCTGTAACAAATATAAATTTTTAGCAACATCTTTACAAGCAGAATCAAATACAATGAAGTTCCAACAAAAGAACTATGTCAATTGGACCTGCTTTGATGCGAAAACTGCCCTTGAATTTTTACTAGATAACATTTTTGTTCGCTATGGAGATTCCGGATATCGTCAAGTTATCGGAATTCCAATGGGGACTAACTGTGCACTACTTAATGCGGACCTGTTTCTTAATTGTTATGAGTTACAATTTATGACTAAAATCAGCAAAGATCCATTGGAACAACATCTGATACAAAAATTTAAAAAATATTTTTTTTACACTTTTAGATATTTGGATGATATATTGGCTCTCAATAATGACGACTTCAGTATGTACACTAAAGAGATTTATTCTGCTGAACTGACTTTAAATAAAGCACATACTAACAATGAGCACTGCCCTTTCCTGGATCTTGATATCTATATCTTTGACGGGAAGCTTAATACCAACATTTACGATAAAAGAGATGATTTTTTATTTCCTATTGTTAATTATCCATTTTTAGATGGTGACGTTCCCTTGTCACCATCTTATGGTGTTTAAATATCTCAACTTGTTCGAATTGCTCGTGTATGTAACAACGTATTTGATTTTAACGAAAGAAATATCTGTATTACTGATTTATTTTTACACCAGGGTTTTCTATATCACAAACTAGTCAAAAACATTTACTAAATTTTACCATCGGTACAAGGACATCATTCGTAAATATAAATCAACATGCAGACATCTTATACGTTCAGGTATTTCACATCCAATCTTTTATGGTAATGTTCTATACGAAGCACAAAAATGTCGGCATTCACCTCAAAAGCTAACCAAACCTTTAAACAGACTTATTCAGAAGGGATATAGTTACGATACTGTTGTCAGGTCATTAAAGATGGCATATCTAAGTATACTAAACCACTAACGGTAGGGATTGTGCTTGATTTTCATATGATGAAGACATAATCTTTCAATCAGTTTAATTAAGGTCTGGAGCTGGCATGTCAATAACTGCTAGTAGTCCTTTGTTAATTTATGTATCATTGTAATTTTACTTATTTTCTTTTGTTACCTATTCTGACATCGGACTTCTTTTGAACTGAGTTTTACTGTGCATATTGCTGTGTGTTTATTTATTCTACATTGGCTAGAGGTATAGGGGGAGGGTTGAGATCTCACAAAAAATGTTTAACCCCGCCGCATTTCTGCGCCTGTTCCAAGTCAGGAGCCTCTGGCCGTTCTTAGTCTTGTATGGTTTTTTTAATTTTAGTTCATTTATATGTTTTGAAGTTTATTGTGACGTCCATTTTCACTGAACTAGTACACATTTTTATTTAGGGGCCAGCTGAAGCCCGCCTCCTGATGCGTGATTTTCTCGCTGTGTTGAAGACCCATTGGTGGCCTTGGGCTGTTTTCTGATCTTTGGTCGGGTTGTTGTCTCTTTGACACATTCCCCATTTACATTCTCAATTTTATTTAAAGATTTCATATTACTTGTTAACGCGGAAGTTAGAACAACTAAAATTTCCGGTTATAATGTAAACTTGATGAAAGTTGGATATATAAATAATTTTCTAGACATTGTTAGATAGGGTGAGTAATAATTTTATCAATGGTACTTTATACAGATTTCAACAACAGCATATACTCTCAAAGCAGTAAGCTTGATATTCGTATCTGTTATTCGATTTATGGTGTATTAGACACAAATTCTACTAAATACGTTTTCTATATGTAAATATGGAATAAAGTTCATATTTGTTTGCAATGAACAAACTTATCACATTATTCAGTCTAAAACTAATATTATGAATAAGTATTTTATATGATTTGTAAATAATGGTAAGCATGTTCAATTCACAAATAATCATGGAAATGTGAATTGAGATTGACAGACAAAGTCCTGAGATTATCACTAGCTAAGAAGTCAGCGTTTCTGGTTTTTCTCTGTGATGCTGATGGAATTTTATTCCTAAAGTACCCATTGCATTGGTAATTGACTTATTTGAATATTAAATTCGATTGAACTTTATTTGTTTTCAAACAAGTCGTTGTCCTTTATCAAGGATGCCAAACTTCTCTGGTAATTTTTAAGGATCTGACTGGTTTATATGCTTTCAAAACAACTCGAGCTAAAAATACATATTGTACAGTTGATATTACCCGCGATCTCTAATATTTCACAAATGTATACCAAACATAGAATAATCTGTTTATTCGAGTGGTGTGTTGATACAAAACATCGCTGTTATTCTTAGGCTATTCATTTATAACATGGGATCAAAAGACAAAGACAAAGCACATAAAATGGTCGTGCGATTGATACGTTTTTCAGCAGGTACTGTCTAATGTTGAAGACAGTACGTTCGCCTATAGATGTTTTATGATTGTTTTTATTTGTGTTGTTAGGAATCTGTATTATTGTCGTATAACAAGATCTCTTTTAATTCCTGAAAAATAAATGCATATAGGTCCAAAACAGACAAAAATCAAAGCTACCAAGAGTGAAATCAGATTTGTTTTGAAACAAGAACAGTAGTAGTAAAATTTCAAATGATACCAATTTCAGTCAACAAACATTTTTGTCTGGAAAAATTAACTTCAAAAGTATACAAATGATAAGACCTAAAAACAAACGTTTTAAGGAATTAGAAATAAAGGCTCTAACAGGTAAAGACAAAATGGACTGAGGTTGCCTTAGCTTTGTCTATAAGTCTAATTCGGTAGGTAACATTCAATAGGAATGTGGTCACGACAATCGGTACATATATTTCGTCATCTGTTAAACAGATATTTCATAACGGTCAACCAACATGTGATGACGTTTTTTTATTTTTTTAAAATAGTTTTTTTCGTATTATTCTCTTCACAGATATTACTGACGTATCTTTTCCACGTCTTCGTTGGTTTCTGAAAGGGAATTGCCACAAACCAATTAAGTATTGACACATCCATACTTTCCATTACAAACAAAAACATTAATGATAATGGGAAAAGGAAAACTTGTAGCGAACGTTTGAAGCTGTAACTGATAAAATCCAGTTGCATGATATAAGCTGCAATTTCGGAATTTTTCTTGAAGAGTAAATACAATACCTCACGGTTTTGACATTGACATTTCATACTAGTTTATCATAATGAAGAACAACTTCAACAATGTACTATTGGTATTTTTTCTTTGATTAAGGACAAATTCTGATTAAAATGGATGAACACGCTTTTGTTGGGAAATAATTATCCATTTCTCTCTACATGTATTTTGTTTCTCTTATGGAACATATATTTATTCTTTGAGGCTTCCCCACGTATGCTTTAGTGATACATGGAGCCTTTTAGAGAAGCTTATCTCATAACTTAACAATCAAATTCGAAATAATGTCAAACAAACAGAGCATCAACACAGAGTTTAAAGCAAAGAGCTAGTGTGAGCCTTTAGGGGGATGCTTTTTATTAATAGTTACGCAAAAATTTCGATAGAACAAACAGATGCCACTTGAATAAAATATGTTATCAAAGCATTTATGAAATAACAAATGTTTATTTTATAAAGTATAATCTATAATTTATTAGTTTTAAACCAGAATGTGACAAAAACACAGACGAAATATACATTTGATGACATGAGGTCTAGATATGCAAAAAGGATATGTGTGGATTTAACCCACCTTATTATGTCCTTTAACTAATTCAGGCAATCTGGACCATGTGTTGTTCGATATTATTTGTCTTTGATTGAGTGTGCTTTTGGTCTTTTGTTTTTATTTCAAAGAAGTCGAATGTTGATTGTTGATGTGTTGGATATACAGTGTGGTATATTCATCGATTCCTGTTTTCATCCCTTGTTATATATTACGTAAATCAAATAAGGTTCAACACACAGATTTACAAACTATTTTGTTCTCATTGAACACTTATGTTTATTGATTTGTAATGAGATTTTGTTTATGTTATAAGTAGATTCCCCTCTTTGATGAAATACTTTTGAATGATGAATAAATTTCGGTTTGAATTTCATTTTCCGGGTTTAATCAACACTCTGTTGTAAATGATAAGCTTTGATCAGTTGATAAATGTACGGAAAATATTCAAGTTTGATAAATATTTAATTTTTGTTACACTTTATAACCCTAAAAAATTTTGTCATTTTTTTATGCCGCATAAGAACAAAAAGGCTATATCGCGGCGAAAAGTCATGTTGATATTTGCGCGCCGTCAAACTCAAGGTCTTTAAGACTAGAGATAGTCTCATGCATGTCGGTACATATGCATCTACTTTATTTTGTATTGAAGTATTGCTAGTGTTATAGGTCATTCTATAATCACTTGTACATGCATACGATAAGGGAAGCTTGTAACATATCCTAATTTCAATCATCGAAATTGATGACAACGCCAGCTAGACCTAAGATAATCGTTCTAAGTTTCCGAGCGAATCCTTATTCAAATGATTATTATTCATTATTGGCCATAAGTCGAAGACAGACAGGCTACACCATTGCTAAAACAAATAGATAAACAATCAAACAAACACAATACTAACAACAGTAAACAGCACGTACCTTACCAAAAACCGATGTGAAATAATATGTTGTTAGATGACAAGATTTCTGAACATTGCCATTATGTTTTGTGATATTTATTATCCAAACCGCATGATGTTGTGCGTTAAACTTTCGAGTAGAGGACTTGACCTTTTCCGTTTTGAACATTTATACCGCTTTTGTGTTATATGTTGCAGTTACCCTGTATCATGAAAATCTTGACCGTATTAAGGGAGAGTAACTGTAAAACGCCATCTTAGATTGTAAAATAGTAGTTAACACTAGGTCTAGTTCTTTGCTTAAATCTGCTAATTTTGAGCAAATTGTCCTTTTATATGGAATAAAGAGAAATAAGTGATTTATTGCATTATTCAGACTGATAAAACAAATACCAAATATTTGTGTTTGTTTGAATCAAATTGTCAACGTGGTCATTTAAGGGGAGATAACTCAATTAGTAATTTTTTTTAAAATAAATGAAAGAGAAATTTACAATTTTTACTTGTAGCAAGAAAACAAGGTTGGTGACACCATTTTTTATTTTTATTTTCTTAAAGCATATTTAAAACCTATGTTATCATATTTCATTCCGAAATTCTATCTCATAGATTTCTTTTTATTCACAAAACGTTTTTTTTTTCATGAACAATCTACGCAAATTTTGGAAATTTTGCACGACTTGTAGCTTGAAAAACGGTAACCCATACTTTTTATTATGTTTTTGAAAAAAGCATGGAAAATCTACACTAAGTATAAGAAAATTCTATCCTAGGAAAAATATACCAATGATCCACCTTAACTGGTATATACTATATATCGAATCCATATTCAGGTACTGCTGGACTGTTCCTACATTATAAAGTACGACTATACAAAGAGGTCAAACGAAATCATAAGTTAAATAAAAACAAACAAAAGAATGACCCCATCCCCAAAAACAATGAAGATTTTGACAAATATACCCTTAATAGAACAGTTTCGATTGTTATAAGCTAAAAGCGATGACGTAATATTATTGTTCATTTGGAACCTCATAGAAACTGAACTTCGTTTGTTCATAAGATATTTAATATCGTTATTTGAGAGAGTCATTCAAATTTTGATAAAAAAAAAAGGATAGAGATACAAAAAAATATAATTATAATGCAGTCAATGCCATATATGTACACACAAAACAAACACGGATAATCATAGTGTGTATATACTGACCTCTACCGGATAAATCGCTTCAAACAATCATCATCGAAGTCTACATTTTGCATGACAGTTCATGTTTAAGTTCTTATAGAATAGACTTTTTTTATCAACAACCCCAATCAGGTGGTATTGTATATGTAGGTATCCCTTATCCGGATATGATAACCGCGTATACTTACACCAGATAAATATCCTACACGTTTTCATACATTTAAGATTTATGGTTTGTACTAAACACGTCGGGTAAAGTATTCGAGGTTTGGGAAATAAATAGTTTAGGAAATATTTTAGTTCTATTTGAGATTGACAAATACACCGGCAGAGAAAAGAAATCTCAATATACAGAAAATTTGTAAAAATACCATTTCTTTCAACCAATCAAAATACAGCATTATTACATAAGGTGGAATTATAACTGAAATTCTTCCCAAAAATAGTAAATACCAAAGAATTATCAATGGAAGGCTACGATAGTTTTCCTGAGAATTTTCCAACACACAGTGTACGTGAAATTATGATTTATGTAAAACAGGAACTTCAAACTGTCGAGATAGATATTAAGCATGAATTTAAGGAATATGCTTGCTTAAAGAAACACCTATTAAATACTGATAAACTATTAGTTGACTGTATTTATAAGAGTCCATCTTATTCTGAAGATCATCACAAGGCATTAAATGAATTTCTTATGAAAACTAGCAAACTAGAGGATTCCTATTCACATGTGCTTTTGACAGGCGATTTCAATTTTCCTGGCATCAACTGGGATACGTGGTCTGCTATTTTTGACATATTGACGTATTACGTCTGTCTGTTTTGTTCACACATAGTTGTCAATATAATGGAATTTTATGCGACTGTCATACAAGTGAGAGGTTCAGCTAGCTATAAAACCAGGTTTAATTCACCATTTTCTACATAAGAAAGTACCTGTACCAAGTCAGGAATATGACAGTTGTTATCCATTCGTTTGATGTGTTTGAGCTTTTGATTTTGCTATTTGATTAGGGACTTTCCGTTTTGAATTTTCCTCGGAGTTTTTTGTTTGTTTGTTATTTTACTTTCTGCTAAAGGCAACATTAGTACTAACTTTTTAGAATGTATACGTGACTGTTATAATCAACAGATGGTAGATAAACCAACACGTTACCGTATTTACCAAGTACCATTATTACTTGATCTTGTATTAATTAATTAATTAATTAATTAATTAATGACAAGAACTAAAGGTTGCACTTCTGTAAATATAGACAATGCAATTTCCCATAGGAACTCCCTTTGCGGCTAAAGCTGTGCCATTTTTACTAAGTTTCGTAAAAAATTATATCCTAGAACGGAAAGTTGATATGCACTACTTTTTTATTCAAAGGTCAAAACATAGGGCGGTGCGGCATATTTATATGCCCTGAACTTTAAAGAGTTTAAACTAATACTAAAATTCTATACTACCCCTACCTTCACTTTGGGTATTTCTCAGAATTCATTTTTCACCGCTACCATGTGTTTTTATACTGGTAACATTCCCAAGTTATTTCTCTATGAGATGAAACATAGAGATCATATCTGGGAACCAGTACGTAAACAAAACAAAATATCTATGAATATTATATATCTCCCCAAAAGAGGCGTGGCTTGTGAAACAGCTGTATTTACAAAGTGCAACCTATACTAACATTTATTCAAATAGAAAACTCTTGAAAAACTTTTTTTCTCACAACAATACTATACTTATTTATCAGAATTATAGCCTTAAAGAAATCACTGCATAAACTTTTCTTTTACAGTACATTTTATACCCCACCTCTGTTTCAATTTTTAAAGAATTTGAAAACAAGACTTTAATTATTGTCAACTTACCCTATGTGCATCTTTGCTGAGATGAAATGGCTAGAACCTATTTAAAACTATTTTGATAACAAATTTCAGACTGCTATAAATGTAAAGTTTAGTAGTTAATCATTCCAACATTCAAGATTATATAAAGTATCCAATCCTGCCTCTGTCTCCAGTCCACATCTTACTGTATACCTATTTGTCAATAAAGTTCACAATTTCTGCCTCAAATGGTCAGTTTAGAAATCTTGTCACAACAATATCATCTCTAACCATATTTCTAACATAATTTAGCTAAAATATGAACTAGAAGTGTTTAAACAAAGCCATGTTTGCAAAAGTTGTATTTATGAAGTTACCAGTCTGATGTATGAATTCACTTAAAGTTTTATAGAGCTGATTGCTAACATCTGCTTTTTTGCATAACTTTCAAGCACAGTTATTGTTTTACATACAACAGACCTTTAAAATAATAAAATTATAATATTTACAGGTTAAATAATCTGTTTTATGACCCAGAGGTAGGCATTTTTCTCTGTTTTTGGCCACTGGGGCCTCAAATTTGCTAAATTATTCTGCTGTTTCTGTGAATATGGAATGTTTACTACATATTTATGATAGAACACACTATTGTTAGTTTTATTGAGGTATTTTTGTATTTCTAGCTTGTGTATTTTTTTTGCTGCGGTCACAAAAAAAACCAAATTCAGGTGTTACGGCTTACTTTTGTGTTATTGACAGGACAAAGACACCCAAACAACAATATTCATCAAGAATTTATGAGTTTCAATGACTGCGAAGAGTAAATATAAGCACTTCTAAATAATTTAAATTACAAATATGCATATATTATGAAATTATTTTGCATTCAGGGCTGTAAGTAAACTATACATACTGTAAACTGTGAATTTATGCTGAGTCATCATATTTAAGGCCCTGGATTTTCTCAATCTTCATGAAATATTTATGAAACTTTATATTTGAGTTAATTTCATTAAAATCTCTGAGATAAACCAGATTTGGTGAAATTCTATATGTTCTCTTTTTTCACCCAATATAGGTTCTGTAAATATAGACAATGCAATTTCCCATAGGAACTCCCTTTGCGGCTAAAGCTGTGCCACTTTTACTATGAAGTTTCGTAAAAAATTATATCCTAGAACGGAAAGTTGATATGCACTACTTTTTTATTCAAAGGTCAAAACATAGGGCGGTGCGGCATATTTTCAACATTTATATGCCCCGAACTTCTAAGAGTTTAAACTTATACTAAAATTCTATCCTACCCATACCTTCACTTTGGGTATTTCTCAGAATTCATTTTTCACCGCTACCATGTGTTTTTATACTGGTAACATTCCCAAGTTATTTCTCTATGAGATGAAACATAGAGATCATATCTAGGAACCAGTACGTAAACAAAACAAAATATCTATGAATATTATATATCTCCCCAAAAGAGTCGTGGCTTGTGAAACAGCTATATTTACAAAGTGCAACCTATAGGGGCGTATCAGAACTTCATGTAAAAAGGGATGGTCAAAACTAAATTGCAAGCACTGATACAGTAAAGGCTGATGTATTGGCTGAATGTTACACTAGTGTGGCACATTTAATGGAAATGTTTCTTGTGTTGAAGAATCTATTAATGAGAATTTAAAATCAAAAGAAAATCAACAAAGTACTAAAAAATTTAAATACCTAGAAATCACCAAGACAAGACCAGGGACATCCTAAAGTTTTGTTTGAATTAGCTGATATAATTGATGCCCCACTATTTATGATTTTCAATAGCTCATTTAAAGCAGGTATTGTACCGAAAGATTGGAAAATTTGCCAAGTTAAACTCTCTTTAAGAAAGGCGACAAGAAACTACCAGACCAGTTAGCCTGACTAGTATTATCTGCAAACTGATGGAAAAAACTTATAAGAAAAAAAAATCGTAGACCATGTGAACCGTTATGATTTATTTAGGGAGAGACAATTTGGTTTCTTTGGAGGAAGATCAACTTCATTACAATTACTTAATCACTTAACCTAGATCACTGGACCAGCATTTTAGACAGTGGTGGATCATTTGATGCAGTTTATACTGGTTTTATGAAGGCGTTTGACAAAGTCCCACACAGACGACTTATTAACAAACTTAGATTATATTACATGAGTTAACAGACATGTAAATGGATCCTTAACTTTCTTAGCGATCTCCAACAAAGACTTCAGATCAATGGAAATTTTTCAAAATGGCATTAAATAAAGGCAACAGTAGTATACCGCTGTTCAATAGTTATAAATCGATTAAGCGTAAACAAATCCGGGTCACAAACCAAAACCTAGGGAAAACAAATCAACTATAGAAGGAAAACAACAGAAACACTGAACTGCTACAAAAGCAAACGCCAACATACATAGAAACGGACTATTTGATAATAACAGCATTATGGTGGTGTCAAATTAAGTTACCAGTGGTATTCCACAAGGATCAATTATTGGGCCAATCCTGTTTGTTATCTTTATTGCCGATTTGCCGTCTTGTGCAGAGTCTGATGTTTTCATGTTTGAAGACGACACAAAGTTATATAGATCTATAAACAGCGAATTTGACACCACCATAATGTAAAAAGACATAGATAGTATGGTCAAATGGAGTCAAAAATGGCTATTATGTTGTCACCCGGACAAATGCAAAGTGTTACCAATTTCTACCAAATCCACTTCTGGGCAAGAGAGAAGATATAAAATGTCTACATTTCATGGATCTGAAACAGAAACAGTTCAATCAGAGAAAGATGTAGGAGTGACTATAGATTCTAAACTGAAATTGGACAAACATATACAGGCACCCGTCAACTAAGCAAACCAACTAGTTGGAATTATTAGAAGAACATTTAAATATTTATATTATAAAACCTTCTGTCTATAAATAAGGCATTAGCCTGTCCTGATCTTGAACATGCTAGAAGTGTATGGAACCCGTACAAAAGAAAGATATCTATACAATTGGAAACGTCCAACGTAGAGCAACAAAAAAGTTACCTAACCTCAAAGATCTGTCATACGAAGAACGATGGAAAACTCTGAAAATTCCTACATTGAAATTTCAAAGGCTAAGAGGCAACATGATAGAGACCTACAAGATAACAACAGAAGTATATGACCCAAGAGTAACAGAAGGCTTATTTACGCGTAACACAAACTCGACAACAAGAGGTAAGTCGATGAAATTGGCTAACAACAGAAACAGACTAGACATAAGGAAATACGACTTTACTAACCGAGTAGTAGATAAATAAAGGCAACAGTAGTATACCGCTGTTCAATAGTCATAAATCGATTAAGCGAAAACAAATCCGGGTCACAAACCAAAACCGAGGGAAACACATCAACTATAAGAGGAAAACAACGGAACGACAGAAATACTGAACTGCTACAAAAACAAACGCCAACATACATAGAAACGGACTATTTGATAACAACTGCCATATTCCTGAAATTGGTACAGGACATTCTAAGAACAAATGGTGGGTTGAACCTGGTTTTATGGTTAGCCAAACCTCTCGCTTATATGACAATGTTAAAAATACCGCTAAAATGACAACATTATGTGACAGGAATACAGTACAAATAAACGCAAGAACACTCAAGACAGAGAAATACATAAATAAATAATATAATAGTACATTACAACATGTAAACCACAGAATAACAACGGATACCTCCCATTAGTTTTAGTGAGGAATACCCTACCAGACATCGGACGTGGTCAATTTTGCACAACTTGTAGCTTGAAAAATAGCACGGTGAACCATACTTTTTATTATATTTTTGGAAAAAGCATAGTAAAATCTACATCTTGGCAAGGTATAAGAAAAGTCTATCTGAGGAAATATATAGTGATGATCCACCTTAAATAACTTTCAATGTAGCGTTTGATAAAATTTGAGTTTATGATAACAGGTGAAAAGAATAAGCGTTTGTGTATCGGCTAAAAGTACAGTCCTGTAGGCATAATTCAATACAGAACTAAGTCTTGCTTTGAAGAGTAAACAATATTGGAAGGTAGGAAGTTAAATAAGTAGTTTTGTGGTATGTTATATCACTTCTAGTCAACGTCAACCCCGTCAATGAAAATAAGACTCAGACTAGAAGAAATATTGTTAAAGAGGAGTGTTCAATATTTGCTCATCTAACTACCACGTGCACAAAAAAAAGTTTCATAAATTTAGTAAGGTCTATTTTCCATAATCCACTCTTTAATCTGCAAAAGGTGCGGTTTTTGCGTTAATGAGCTCAACCTCCATTATTAGTATCAAGAAGTATGTCCCATTCAAAATGAGAAATATTATAAGTAACAATACACGGCCGTTCAAATAACTGTTTATCAATAAATGCAGCTGTTTATACAGAATTAAAGTACAAAATAACCCATTACAATCAATATTATTATATTATAAATGCATTATTAATACAAAACTTTATTGACTTGTTGAACCTTTTTAAAACAAAAGTCGGTCATAGGTATTAACAGATGAGCACAGTTACCATTTTCTACAATATATACAGCCTACTGAACAGTAAATCCCGATAAATATGCTCTATTGTGACAATAAGACAACATGGCGAGTCGGTGAAATAATCTTTCAGATAAACCAACAATGCAAACTCAAAGAAAAATAAAGATCTTAAGTGAAATCGTCTGTTGAGTGCAACATGGTTTAAATAAAGGCAACAGTAGTATACCGGTGTTCAAAAGTCATAAATCGATTGAGAGAAAACAAATCCGGGGAACAAACCAAAACCGAGGGAAACACATCAACTAAAAGAGGAAAACAAAGGAACAACAGGAACACCGAATTGCAACAAAAACAAACGCAAACACACATAGAAACGAACTATTTGATAACAACTGCCATATTCCTGACTTGGTACAGGACATTTTAAGAAAAATGGTGGGTTGAACCTGGTTTCATGGCATGCCAAACCTCCCGCTTTATGACAATGTTAAAATATATCGCTAAAACACTTCGTGACAGAAATACAGCACAAACACACGCAAGAACATTTATAACAGAGAAACGCACAAAATAATATAATAGTCGACACAACATGCAAGCCTCAGAACAACAACGAACATATTCCATCAACGAAAAACACCATAGGATATCAAAAACAGTGAAGCGCCTACAAAATATCAAAAACAGTGACGCGTTTAAACATCAAACTACAAGAAAATATTATACTTATCTAATTTAATTTTGGATGCAACACGTCTTCAGGTTGGCTGAAAGTTCTTTGTCTATCAGCTAATAGACATAATTTTGTCAAGTGACCGTGACGTCACCAACGTTTTTCATGATTTACTCATTAAAATGGAATTTAGAATTAAATAATAAGGAATGATGGTAATATTTTTTCTATCTATTCGACTATTCGAAATAACGTCAAAAATGTGATTCACACTTTTAAATAACACGCTACGCGGGTTATTCAGTGTGCACCACATTTTTAAGGTTATTTCTTTATAGATCGAAAAAATATTACAATCATTCCTTAAATAGTATAAATAAATACTACAATTTCCTCTCCACCATCTTAAGGATGTATTCTTCTGACGTTTCAGTCTCGTTGAAATCTCGTTCTGGAATTATTTCCAAAACATGTGATACAAGTGAAAAATATCAATGAATTTAAAAAATATTATAATCAAACTTAACTCTGTGAAAAAATTGTGTATTTATGATAAGTAGTTTTTGAGTAATAAAATTTTCCAATTTTTATAACCAATCAAGTCAGTCTCATTAGCTAAAATGTTGAGAAAATGGGTGAGGGGTACAAGAAATTATTTTACCAGAAACATGTACATCCCATATCAATTTTTTTCTTTTCAAAATTCTTAGATATGTATTGTTCAATCATTTATAACAAAGAAGTTGAAATAATATGCTTTTTGTTCTAAAAATAAGAGAAAAATCCCAAATTTACAAAATTGACAGCATGGTTAATTTGACACGAAAAAGCAACAAATTTTTATAAAACTTTCTTATATTAAAATCTACCTATAGTTTTAGTAAGTTAAATTTATTCAGATTGGTCCACTTCATCTTTAGTGAAAGTATGAAAAAAAGTTTAATTGTGAAACTGTGATTTTTTCATGATAATAGCCCAAAAATGGGTAAAAATTATTGAAAAATTGGAAAATCATCAAAATTGGGTACTTTCAAATGGCCGTAGCAAAAAATGAAGTGCACCACCATATGATTTTTTCTTCACCAAATATTTGTTTACAGTCATATAAACCCAAAAATCAGGTTAAGAAAAAAAGTTTAATTCTAGAAATGTTTGGCTCCTCAGAGGTGTACATCCTTAAGGCATATAAAAAATTTGTAATCAAATTTCACGAATTCCTAGCCGATTGATGCTTTTCCTAACCTGTTGATTATTTTTATTCTCTTTGTTCTTTTATTCACATAAGGCTGTCTGCAAATAAGAGCTACTTATTAAGAACGAAAAGAAGCTAGCATTGTCCTTTAACTTCATGCTCCGCCATATAGATAATGTTCTCTCACTAAATAATTCTGATGACTATGTTGAACGCATCTATCCCATAGAACTTCAAATTAAGGATACAACAGAGCCAGTTATTAATTTTGCCTCATATCTTGACTTACATCTATAAATTGAAAATGAACGTTGGTTCAAAACAAATTTTTACGAAAAAACAGAAGATTACAGCTTCCCAATTGCAATTCCTATCATGATTTCCTTGATAGAGAGTTGCTTCTTACAATGAAGCTATGAAATCAAGACTTCCAAGTGGTGAAGTTGAAATAACCCCATCGAAAATCTTAAGGAAACCATCACGAGAATGTTAACCGTTATGGAATATCTGTTTCAAAGAAGGTGATCAATATATTTTCCAGTTTTCGAATACAAAATTCCATCCTCTTCTCCTCGAATTTAATCTATTGAATTAGATTTACCATTTGGTTTGTACTTACATAAGTAACTTTTTAACTGTGATAGCATATATATTTATTTATTTACTAACTTTTTATGTGTTTTCCTTGCACATATAAGCCCCCTAAACTTCACTACATCAATGTCCGTTTACACGACCTACAGAATATAAGATAAATGTCCGAAAAATGAGCAGGTGTATTATCTCATTTTATTATATACTTAGTAGTAAATACAGATACATTGTATGTGTAATACAATCATTGGCAAGCGTGCTATATCAGCTACCCGTGATGATATCGATATCAGCACGGTTGCAAAGGCTTTATCACACCTTTAATCTGTATGACGTCACGTCATCGATTGCAGTCACTGTTGCAAACCCTATAATCTGTATGACGTCATGTCAAACCTATTATCTGTATGACGTCATTTCAAACCTCCTTATCTGTATGACGTCATGTCACATAAAAAGCATTTATATGAGGTATATGTATATAATAAAGTGTATATGATATGGCTTTTTCAATATCACACACCGTATCAACCCTCAACCAATAATAATCCCTCGAGCAGAGCTCTTGGGATTATATTGGTGTCTCGGGTTGATACAGATGTAATATTGAAAAAGCCATATGATATTCTCTATTTAGTCGCAGGTTGAAACTTTATCTTATAGCCTTTTGTTATATCGATCGCGTTATTCAATTTGCAAAATGTGTTCAGAATGAAATTCAAATTAACAAAAGCAAGATTTAGGGTATCTTTAAATTGTTAAAAATGCTGTTATATTTGTCACCGGCCGTTATATACAAAACAACCAATCATCAACCATTCCAAAAATTCTTTGATTATTGCTGAGCGTGAGTTTGATCCTTATTTAAAGCATATGGACGATTGTAACATTATTCTTACAAAAATCATGATATCCCTTTGTTTCGTTATTTTGAATAGTATGTTTGAGTAAATTTTTTAAAAAAAGGATGACATTTCAGCATTTGGCAAAACTTTTAACTGTTTCACAGAAGAAAATATTTATAGATAGTATTAGTATTTATTGTAAAACCATTTATGACTGACCTCTTAACTTGCGTTTAATTAGGATTAATCATATTTTGTTTTATTATATTTCACCGTTTTCAGTATCATTTTACCATACATTTTTTCGCATGATTTTTAATAGCAAAGTGACATTTCAAACCATCTGCACATATTGAAAATGAAATGATTCTAAATTTTTTTTTCATGAATCTGTGTAAATTCCTGGTTCAAGATCATGCCAAATTTTGAAGGATCAGGAATGCTCTACGGGCATTTAGGCACTTTAATAATAGATTATGCAAAATATTTAAAAAAACAAGCTGGCACTTTGAGATCTCCGTTCCCTCCGAAGACAAAAGTATCCATAAATAAATTCCTCTTGTTTGTATTTACATTTATTTATGCCATCTAACTAATGGCTTGCTTTAAGGAAGATCGTCTGGCTAACACCATGTTCTCTTTTAAAGGATTTTTGTCGATGTTTGAAAGCAAAATGACATTTTAAGCACTCCATGCATATATTAGATCTTTTTGATAGAATCTGTACATACACTTAGTTTCAGTAAGTGGTCTATGGTAGTTTTTTGTAAATATACATTGGTCTTTCATATATCAATAGTAGTCTTCTGTATATATGCATTTATGTGTCACAGTATGATTCATTCTCAAATCCTTTACTCCCTTTGACTGTTTTAACTATGCGTATGCTTTTTTTTTTCTTTTATCAAGATGAATATTCAAATTTGTAGAATTCATATTCATTCGAATCAGAAACTCTGAGCAACCAGTTTTATATTGGTTATCGTCCGGCCGCTCACTTCATATATCACTACATATGTGAAGTTAGCGTCCGGTCCGTTATTCGTTATTCGATATTTAATATCTAACCGGACACTTGCAGCCGGTATGATATTTGAAAATGGTTATCTAGATGATTACTTCCAAAAATAGCTATATTCGAAACAGCAGATATGAAAATGAAAGTGATCAATATTTCGTTAACCGTTATAATCGTAAATTCATGTTTCACCCACGTATACCCCTTTTCATATAAAAAATTCTATGTTTATATCTTATCAATCTTTATCGATTAAAATGAATTAATATGACTATACCAAAAATTAAAAGATAAAATACGGCAAATGTATTAAACGTATTAACGTGTGACAAATAAAATGCTAACTACAATGGGGTCATTTTCAAAGAGTTTACAGATTTAGAATTTATTGAAAAAGACTATCGGAGACCACATAAATGATAATGAGTACTTCTGATCTGTAAATGTCTGTAAAAGGCTCTCAGAAAAGCTAGTTATGGATTTATATACTATCAAAAGGATTTCACTGAAACGTTTCATTTTTGATATATACGTAAGATTTAAAGTGTCATTTTACTATGTAAAATTCAGTAGTGTTGGATAGACCCCCTAATGTTGATCCTGTTGAATCTGGCAATGTTTATGAATTTTGGCCTACAGTTAGCTCGGCGTAAATATAAATACTCTGAAAATTATTTTCAGAAACTTTTCATTTTCCATATGTATGGGGACCTAAAATGTCACTGACCTGACTAGTCTTCCAATCTTTATGAAAATAAGATGTAGAATGTAGATGAAGTTACAGGTTTTATTAAGTTGAAATTACGGAAATGGGTTTTCTTCAATATGTATTGAGGCCCAAATTGCCAACTGGACAGATACCAAAATGATCACCCTTTAATATTAGTTGTCAAATACAATCTCTAATGTTGACAGTGTGTATTACTTGCAATTTTCTTTCATACGTCTTCCAAGTTTTTTTTTTTTTTTTTTTTTAATTTTTTACGCATACAATAGCAAGACAAAGAATGAAATTACATTAAAAAACAATTTGGGTCATGCACTTTATAGTAAAATTGTCATGTTGTCCAGTTTTAAAAATCTTCCATACTGAGTACGTCTGAAGCTGTTACATCAAATTAAATTTAATGTCGCCTCAACGTAACAGTGTCCATATTTTGAGTAAGAACCGAAATCCAAAAAAAAGTACACTACTCCGTAAAAAACTTAATGAGAAAACGCAGGTAGGATTTCTTCTAACTGGCATTTATTGTTCTAAAGAAGCTACAAGCTGAATTTTTCGGGTCAGCTTTATATTCAAAATGTTTTGGACAAGATTACCTTGGACCGCTTCAAAGTCTAGGTGTAAGCCAAACTTATTAATATTTAAAGACCAGGAAGGTCTCACGCGGACGGTCATTTAAGCGGTCTCCGATCTATTACAATATATTTGAGATATCAAATTAGCAGTTTGAGCCCTTTGTATTCATCAAAGACAAAATGTTTCCATATTTCCTCTTGATGTCTTTTTATATCTAGATGTTATCGAACTATAAACCTTCTATTATGAAGATTGAAAGATCACGAAGGTCTTGCCAACGCCATAGGTCCTTTTACCAGAATATATTTTGAATATCTGAGCAAAACGTCCTTTTTTGGAATTCAATATTTATATTTTTTATACATTTTTACCTGTAACTAAAGTGGTTTATTTTTGTATATTGATAGATCATGTTTTAAAAGAAAAGTATAAATTATGTTATGGTTTATATTCGCAAAAAAACCAGATATTAGGGGTACCGATTGATTTCCTTTATCTTTTTACCATTATATTTACTCTACTTTTTATTGTGACTCTCATTTATTATGTTATCGAATATAAAAATTTTGATTTCTTTTGACTAAGAAGATATCGAATATCGAATAATGAAATACGAACCATCCGTCAACTTCGCATACATCTTTGATTGGGTATCATTACAAAACAATAAAGGAATGGGCTTTGTTCATTGTTAAAGGCCATACAGTGATCCACAATTGCTTATATCCACGTCATTTCAACACAGTGGATAGTTTTTTCATCGGTAATCATACCACATCTTCTTATTTTTAAACATATTGCATTTTAGATGGCTCCTCCGGTCACAGAAGAGGAAACACACTTTCTCAGACTGGTCGCACTGATAATTGGTGTTGCGCCACGAGCTGTTCGTTATTATTTTGACCGAATATTCCCTCCAAATAATCTTCAAACCTTATTACAAAGTCATCAAAAGGCAATCGATAATTTAAGATATCGCAAGCGAGTTCTAACATCTGTTCAGTATAACGCATTATTTCCTTTGGGTAAGTGTAATATTAATTATAGTTGTCAAAGGCTCATTTGATGATTTTAACACTATGTAGTCAACACTCACACACACACATACACAAAAACACTCATACTCGCGAAAAAAGCAATAAAGTTCATTGTTACCTGAATATCCAATATCATAGTCTACTGAAAGTTTCTGTTAGCTTCGAACTTTGAAAAAAAAACAAAATAATAGGATCATGCTGCACTATAAACTTTTTTTTTGCGAACATACATTTAAACCTACAGCAACTTCATTTGTTGATTTCTGCATACACATATAAAATGTCTTGCAGGAAAATCTTCTTTATAACAACTCTTAGTGCACATTGACAACACAATAGATTTTCTCCGAACTCATTTTATAGAATTCGTGCGTCCGAAGCGCTTTTAAGGATTTACTTTTACAAGGAACGCTCACCCCTAAATATTTGAACTTGACTTATTGTACAACAGCTGTCTGTTTTTTATGTTCCATGGTTATTATTGTGCTTTGGTTGCTGTTTTTTTTACGTGAACTGTTATATAAAACAGAAGCCACTGTTGCCAAAAGTCAAAATATGACATACAGACTGTTGTATGTCGCGCAGTTGGATTGGTATGGTGATTAATCTGTTAAAATCAGAAATACCACCCTACCGTTTAAGCATTCAAAAAGATTAGTTTTTAAATGACCCGGACCAGTCACCTAAATAGGTTATAATAAGCCATTGGGGATATAATAGCCCATACGGAATAAATTTGATGTGCACAATTTCTCATATTATTATTTAAGCGAAACTATTGAAAAGTGCATTTGTTTTGATCAATACAGGAAACGTTTGGATAGCAACTTTTCCATGAAAGGAATAAGTTACTTGATTGATCCCTCTTAAACTACCATACTCTAGGGATCAATTTTATAGACTAACCAAAAGTTGCTGCGTTTTAAGTAATCATTTGCACTTTTGATATTGTCCGTTAAATCCATAATGATTTTTGGCACAGTAAATGCATATCTCGTTTTCGATAAAATATGCCAAATGGGTTATCATAATCCATTCCAGTGACTGGTCCCGACCTTTTGTGAAATTATTTGTATATGACCTTTATCAAATTGTTCGATATACTGTAACCCGTCCATTATAGTAATTTTCTTATATTTTAATCTAGATGTATTAATTGGTAAACTCATTCCGTCATTTCAATAGATTCTGAAAAGTGTTTTGGGGAATATTTTGTTTGAGGAACATTAGTTTGCCCTGTGTTTATACTGTCAAATTATAAACATTAAGGAGTAACATTATAGTATCCATAAGAGTCAACATGAAGCAAGCGGATTTTAGCAACTATAGTTCACCATAACACCTTCAATTAGGAGCAACATCCATAGTATATTGATTTGTTGAAAGATGGTCAGAATGCACCATTAAAAAAGTATTTGCATAATTTCCAATCGGTTGTTAAATGTTCTTAATCAACCTATTGAACTGTTTCATTTGTCTAACGTTTAATATTGAAATCCGCACGTAAAATTGCAAATCAATGCTACATAAAACGTATATGTTGGATTTTTAAACATGTTGTCATATATATTAACATTCTTTTTTGATATTTATAATTCAGTTCATATCTGTTTCTATTTAAAAAAAAAAAACAGAAGGTAGCTTTATGAAATAACAACAATTTGTGGTTGTCCTATCAAATTTTGTTTGCTGAGTTTTAATTGCAATGGTTGTACTCATATCTCTTTTTTATTTACTCATAATTATGCTTTCATCTTTAAACAGGATCTGCAGTTACATCCAAAACTTTTGACATAACATTAATGATATGTCTTCTGAGGAATATAAGTGGAATAGCTCCTCCTGTTACAGGATATGATACCCTTCCATCAACAACAGATATAAGCGAAGGAGCTGATTTAGCTCGAATAAAGTATTACAGAAATAAAATTGCTCATTCGACAGACTCAAAAGCTTTGACCAAAGAATTTGAAGATGCGTGGAATGATGCTACCACGGTAAGATTTATATACAAAAACAGCAAACCAAAAATAATCATCACGCCATGATATAAAAAATACGTCACATGACCAACATGTCAATTTCCAAATGTTAAAATTGTATTGGTTTGATCATCCTTAAAAACTATTCATACGTTGATATCTTTAATGAGCTTTTTTTTAATCATAATATATTCTTTTCTTTCAAATATATTCGCCTCTGAAATCAGCGAACAAATAAATCAAACTAGATATACATTGATATACATGATCCTTATTGTGCCTTGTTTGTAATTTGTATTACTCGGTTTATTAACCAACATCCCACACAAGACTAAAATGAAACACTGGGGTTAAATGCAAATAATTGTGTCATAAATTGCAATCTTCAAAACAAATTTGTTTTTGGTCGATAGAAATCTGTTTTGCTTTAATGTGTTTTGTTGCTATAACATATATCTATATAGTACGGATTACATATGTGTCAAGTTTTGTGATTGGATAACAACACAGAGATGTAAGTATATATTCAGGAAAATGCCGGGTTATATACGAAGTTTTTCACCCCAATTGGAACCTCAACAAAGTCATCATATCGAACGTTACTATGTGACGTAGTCTTACGGTATATAGAACACTTAAAGAACGTCATAGGCTCACAGAGGGAAAATAATGACGTCAATAATACGTTTTTCATTTAAAATCACGTGATTTACACTTCAAATACTTAATTAATGTGTTAAAGTGTTATTACAAATTATTGCATACACACTAGAATTATTTTCACAGCAAATTACAAAATCCTTCACTTATGCAGAAAATATATATACTGCATGGTGAATGTTTAACAAATATCTGGTAGTGGAAAAAACATTAAGGCAGGAGTAATCCGTAATATATGTGTAATTCAGGTTTCAGACAGGGTATATAATGTGACATTCCCGGCTTATGGTTTATATACCCTTCGCCTTCGGCTCACAGAATATAAACACTAAGATGGGAACTTCACAGTTTATACCCTGTCGTAGTTTAAACAGTATTTATTAATGAAAAATTACAACAATAAAGTATTACAATGTTACATGAAATTCAAATATGGGATTCGGAAACAAGTTTGGAAAAACTTTTATAAATCCGTCTCCCAGTCTTAGACCTTTATAACATATACTATATCTCTTAATATGTGACAACTTACCGACATACTTTCTCCATCGGATTAACATAGGTTATAAAGGGTTCACACCATTTTATATATAATTCGTTTCAAATTTAGTCAAACAATGTTAGATCTGCACACTTAGAATAACAAATTGTTGTTCTTCCGTCAGCAGGATTGTAACCCCTGCTTTAGTGATATCGTAGTTATACCAAATGTACTGTGTCCAGAGCCCTAGACCACAAGGCTAGTTCAGACGAATTTGATATATATTTGATCTATTATTTTACGATAAATTATGAAAGAAGGCTTAATAAATTTTGTGATAAATTATAAATTTTTCAATCACTTTTTTTCAATTGTGTTTGTCTTATTCGCTATTATGAAAAGAAAAAAAAACATCATGGGAGCATAAGAGTTGACCGTTGAATTTGAAATATAGCTTGACAGTTGATTATGATACAGTAATGTGATAAACATAAAAGCTTCATTTTTGTAAAGAAATGTTCTGACAAAAATATGTCCTAACTGATTATTTGATGAACATAGCAGTTTAACGGATAGGTATCGGTAAAATTAAAATATGAGCAACGTCCAGTGTTATTTCCATAAAAGACGGGTGAGAAATGAGCAAAAATGTAATTAAAAATCCAATTGCATTATAATTAGTAAATGAATAACTACGTCGTTTGAATAATTTGATAGGATGCATTGATAATATTTCGTGATGTCGAATTCAAACTTCCAAAAAATAACTCGTTATACCTTCCCAATTACTTACTTGTATTTTTTAGGCTATAGGAAGACTTGGTGGCACTGTTTTCCAGCAAGAATGCATATTTCTGAAAAGTTCTAATTTAGACAGTGAATCCTATAAAGATATTCTGTTAAATATTCGCCATTCCCAAGATGAAGTAGCAGATGCCTTGGCAAATATGGTTGAAGCTTTGAAAATAAAGACAAGCGACTTAGAAAATCTTTTGAAAGACACAGTTCCTCAACATATAAGAGGTAGAGTTCTATACATAGTATACATACTATACAGATATATATATATTGTGTCAACATAAAACAATTCTTATGAAAGTACTATTCGTGAATTACCAAAAGTGCTTGCTATCTTTGATGACACGAGGTTAATGATTTGTTTAGTGGTAAATTCTGTGTTCTACACTGTTAGACCAAATATTTTCCTCTCATTAATATTTCTAATAAGTTTGACAAGTAACCAAAAAACATAGAAGTAATTTCTTTTCTCTTGTTCTAAAATATGTAAAAAGAGCAATTAGTTTTGATAAAACAGGAAAAGTGTCATTATCTTAAATTTTCCAGATGCAGTAGACATTCAGTTGATGTTTGCAGTTATCGATTTTGAATTAAATCTAAATTGCGTCTATTTTTCTGTCATCAAATTGAAACCTTATCACTGCTTTTGTATAACAATATGAATCGATGTACTATCTTGTCTTTTTCTGGTTTAATTTCCAAAATCTGTACTTTTTGTTGATAATTGATAACACTTCTATGTAAATTTACATATATTATTCAAACATAAGCCTTTAACATAAATACATATATATATACACTCCAATAGTAGATAAAAAAAATATTTTATGTTTTCTAGATGTCAAGCTTCTTTCGGTAAAGGGTAAATAAAACCGTAGAAAAAAACCTTTATGTAAGGATTTATGATTACTGTAAAATGTAGTAGCAACAATTTTGTTAGTATTCTATATATCAAGATAATTTTTTCAGCTATTTGCAACAATGAAATAACAAATTGGAAAAAAGATGATTGTGAATTTGTTACAACAAACCAATTAAAGACAATATTCGTCCTTTTAGAGACTAAAGGTTCATTGACCATCACAGGTAATTCTGGTGTTGGAAAATCGTTTACAACGAGGCACGTAGCATTACAATTGCATTCCAACGGGTATGAAATACTTCCTGTCAGAAAACCAGTCGATATTTTAAACTATGTATCGAAAAATGCGAAAATGGTATTTGTATTTGACGATGTTTGCGGAAAGACACATCTGTTACATAATGAGATCGAAGACTGGGAAAGATATTCGGACGAAATTGCAAATTGTATATCCGGAAAAGATATTAAAATTTTGTGTAATTGTAGGTTGCAAATATTTCAGAGTAAGGCATTTGAGTCATTATATCTGTTGAGAAAGTGTCAATTTATTCTGCGTTCCAGTGATTTTACAATACCGGAAAAACGTTCAATTGCATCAAAATATATTTCCGAAACGGTTTTGAAAGAATTATCTGATGAATGTATTCAAGTTCATGATTGCTTTCCTTTACTATGTAGAATGGCCAATACATGGGAGGCGAGTAAAGCGTTAACTTTTTTGTTGAACCCATTTGGTGTTTTTGAAAATGAATTAGACAAAATGAGAAGTAAAGAGAAACTGAATTTTTGTGGTTTACTTTTGGTGACTATTTTTAACAACAGTTTAAATGATGAATTGCTCATTGATGACATGGGTATAGACGATCGTAATACATTTGATAATATACTTGAGGAATGCGGGGAAACACGAGGGACTTCTAGAAAATTAATTAAAGATCACTTAGACACAATGATTGGAGTTTATTTGATTTTCGAAGACAATTCATACCGATTTGCAAATGAAAGGTTATTTGAAATGACATTTACCTTTATGGCTAAACGATATTTAAAATGCATGATAAAGCATTGTACGGTAACAATGCTTTCCGATAAATTTGGCCTGGAGTGTTTAGATGAAAGTCGACATCATTACCAAATTTTCGTTCCGGTTCATTTTGAGAATTGCTTCTTTGAACGATTACTAAAGGAAACAAATAATAATAATTTCCTTGATATTTTCGATTGTAAACAGATGAATGATAGAAACTACAGAACAAAATTCCTTGCATTCTGTAAAAATTTTGATTCTAAAGAAATACATAGGTTATTGAAATTATCATATTTTGGGATTGATCTATTTCATCACGTATGCAAACGTGGATATATATATTTTTCATTATTCTGTTTAGAAAGAGGTGCGGATATGAATAAATATGACGACATAGGAATGACCCCATTACATACTGCGTGCAAGTATGAAAATGAAAAATTGGTCAATGTATTGTTGAATGCAGGTGCTAGTGTAAATTCGTTCGAATCAAGGGGATTTTCTGCATTATTTGGAGCATGCTTGTCTGGTAACGTAAATGTTGTGAAACGTCTTTTGGAGAATAACGCCAATCCGAATCTGTGCAGTGGAAGACGATTGATACCTCTATTGGTTGTAAGTGAAAAAGGATATTTAGAAATAGCAAAACTATTAATAGAATTTGGATCAGAAATAAATCAACAAGATAATAAAGGTTTTACTGCTCTCCATCAAGCTTGCAGAAGTGGTCATGAGAAAATCGTCGAACTATTATTAGAAAACGGAGCAAATGTTAACAAATGTTCTTCAGATGGTGAAACGCCTTTACATATAACTTGTTCTACATCGTTCAACAATATAATAAATACACTTGTTGCAAAGAGGGCTGACCTATTAGCTTTATCAGGAAAAACGGGACTATCGCCTCTAAATCTTCTTCAACGAGATAAAAAGGAAGTCTTAATCAGTCTGACGAAGAGAGTTATTTCAATTGACGAAATTTACTCTATGATTGAATATGCTTGTGAAGAAAATGATAAAGATCTTTTAGAAATTTTAATGGAAAGTGAAATAGATATCAACAGGTTCATAAAATCAGGAAAAACCGCACTTCACTTAGCGTGTTTAAACGGCAACCTGGAAATTGCAAATGTATTATTAGAAAATCAGGCTATTGTGAACATCTGTACCACGCAAGGCGAAACAGTAATGCAGCTTTGTTGTCTTAGTTTAAATTGTGAACTAGTAAAATATTTAATCACAAAAGGTGCAGATATAATCGATTCAAAAGAGTCAATAATTTTACCCTTACCTCTTCACTTAGCATGTCTTTTGAACAATTATGAGATGTGCTCAATTTTTTTACAAAATGATATTTATATTGATGTAAATAAAAAAGCAGAATTAACATTACATACCGCTTATGCTCTTAGGTACACCAAATACATAGATAATTTATTGAAAAAAGTTGGACGATGGAATAACATTTGCGTAAGTCCCTTGGAAATAGCATGTTATGAACAAAACATAGATATAATAGATCTTCTGCTAAGCAGTGGGGCGGATCCAAACAGTTGTTTTGCAACAGGTAGTATTCCCCTCGCTGTGGCCTGCATATTTGGAAATGAAAATATGGTTAAACTTTTGTTGAACCAACATTCAAACGTAAACACTGTTACTAACATTGGTGATATATGTATCACATTATGCAAAAGTGACGAGGCAGTTGATATTATAGAAATGGTTGCATATAAAGGGTTTTATACACCTGAATTTGCAATATCAGCATTGCATATAGCAAGCATCTGCAACAATAGGAATATCGTTAAGATGCTTTTAGATAGCAAAGCAAGAATACATTTGAAATGTTCTGTTAATCCAGTGATGCTTAATATTTTAGCCAATAACTGTAAGAGCTCTGAAATAGGAATCAGCAAATATTCTAATTGTAGTATCATTCACGATGTTCTTCCTCTACACATAGCTTGTTTAATGGGAAATGATAACATCGTCGAAATGTTATTACAAAGCAACATTACTAACCTTCCTGATTATATAGACAGTCCAATTCTATTAAGCACAGAACAGGTTATATATATTCATGGTTATCTCGTAGATTTTGACTTGGTTTCCGGAGAAAAGCAGACATTTATGTTATCCCCAATACAAATCGCATGTTTCAATACTCACTGGACTATCTTGAAAACACTACTAAAATGCGGGGCTTCTATATTCGAAACTTGTCGTATATCAAATACAATACTGGCGGGTTTTTCTAGAAACATTAAGGAGTTACAAAACAGGGAAATTGACGGAACAGTTTATAAAACATCAGTTGAAATGTTTTTGTTTGAAAACAATAATATCAGTATAATCAGAGATTTAAAACAATTAGGAATCTGCTTTGAACCAAAGAATATTCATAAACTGTTTGAAACATTTGTCAACAGTTGTATCTTGGGTGATATACAAACTGTCAGAGATCTTTTGTTCATCATTCCAGAAACTTCCATTATTCATCAAAACAAAGCCCCAATTCACTATGCATGTGAGGCTAACCAAGCAGAGGTAGTGGAATTGTTAGTGTCAAACAATGCCCGCGTAAATTGTCGTGCTATGGATTTTGAAACTCCGATCCATATAGCAACGAAAAATGAGTGCACACATATAATTGAATTTTTGATCAGAAAAGGTGGAGATCCATTGCTTATAAACACAGACGGAGACAATTCATTTCACATAGCATGCAAGACAAATAATATGGAATGTTTACATCTGCTCCTGCAATCTGACGAGAGTGCCTTTATTGGTGGTCATATTCAAGAATATCTGGATATCAAAAGTAGCTCAGGAATGACACCGCTTTCAATTGCTTATGATAACAGAAATAAAGAAATGCTTAAAGTACTTATCTTGAAAGGCGCTGATGTCGATAAAAGATACGGACAACAGAAGGAGTCATTGTTGTTTAAAGCATGCAAAGATCGAGAACAAGATATATTGTTGCTTCTGCTTGAAAACACAGCAAGCACTAATGTCTACAATATTGATTGCAAAACACCACTTTATATAAGCTGCTGGTTGGGTTATGATGAAATTACGTGTATACTTCTTGACGAAAATGCCAACGTGAATATAAGCTCGTATGAAGGTTACAGTCCGCTCTATTTTTCTTGCTTGCATAATAATGTTGCAGTAGCAGAAATGTTGTTGAAAAAAGATGCAAATCCGAATATCATTCCAGAAAATAGTGAAAGTTTGTTAATAATGTCATGCAAACATACTAATGCTGAAATAATAGATTTATTATTGAAGTACAATGCAGATGTGAATTATTGTCATTATATAGGCGAAACAGCACTATATTTTGCATTTCAAGTTGGTAATACCGATATTATGCGACGTCTTCTGAACTATCAAGCCGATTGGAAAGTCTGTAGACATGAACGTGATTTCCACTTGCACCTTGCCTGCGTAAGAGGACAATATGACCTAATAAACATTATTTTAGAACACAATGATGAAATTGAAATCAATAGAGTTGTTTTCAACGACGAGACACTCTTGCACACAAGTCTAAAAAATTGTCATTTAGAAATTGGGAAATTATTTTTACAGCGTGGAGCTGATATCAATGCAAATTCTTCATCATTTCATCAGATTTGTTTAAATGGACAACTTAGTGATGTAGTTGATATTTTGAATATCACAACGGTAGACCAAATATTAATTGAAAACGAATTCGTTTGGGCCTGCAAGGAATCCAACATTTCTCTTGCGAGATTATTAATCAATTCTTGTTTTCAAGACACACCAATGGAAATTAGTGTTTTATATGAAGGCTGGTTTCTAGCGGCAGAATGGAGTACCTCAAAATGTTTGCACTTTTTGCACAAATTAGGCCTCAATGTTAATACAAAACGCAGCAATGACGGTCATGCAGCCATACACATTGCATGTAATGCAGGTAATGTCGACGTGGTCAGATACTTATTGAATTGTGAAAATATCAATACAGAAAGTAAGGCAACCTTTGATAAGCTCACACCGCTTCTAATGGCAATTACAAATGGCGATGATAAAATTGCAAGACTGCTTATCGTGAACAATGCAAATGTTAATGCTGTAACTGCGTCTGGTAAAAATGCATTGCTGTTAGCTTGTTCTTATTCACATGAAAATGTTTTATCGGTTCTATTTGAACTGAAAACGTTTGACATTTTAAAGCAATTCGGAGAGATAAATCATTACATTTTAAACAATTTTTACATGCCTATGAGATCAGTATTGAGAGAAATACTTTGTAACTTTCAAGTTGGATATGCAGTTAATGCCGTAGATAGTGTATTGCACTTTGCGTGCAGAATGGAAGATGAAGAACTTCTAGACAAGCTGATAACAACTACAGCAAATATAGATATCATTAACGCTTTTGGAGAAACGCCTCTTCTAATTGCTATTTCAAAACAAAATGTAAATATTTTTCACAAACTGCTAGATGCAAATGCGTCTATAAACCTTTCATCTAATGTTAATGAACATGGTGTTCAGAATCTTCTTGGTAACAACTCTATAAAAAGGATGCAACATGTCGTACCACTTCATTTAGCTTGTATGTTAAATAATGATGAGATAGTGAGCGCTCTACTGAATAGAAATGCAGATTGTAATTCAAGGTTTTGTATTGAGCACTTTTCTTCAAAGCCTGAATTTCAATGCCAGGAACTTTCTCCGGTTTATCTAGCTGTATTGTCAGACAACGAACATATGCTTACTATGTTGCTTGATAATTCGTTACATCCTGTGTCTTTGCAAAACGTGTCCATATTTAGCAATACTTTGATAGAAAAGAATCATTTTTATGATGGCATTACAAAATATCATTCCAAATTGAATTTAACACCATTCCAAGTAGCTGTGATATTAGGCTTCAGTGACATAGTCGAAATATTTGTAGATTACGGTCTTACTGATGTAAATAGTAAATTTTATGTTACTCCTTTACTCTTATCGTCACTAACTGGAAATGATTCATCTATTATTGAGGTTTTAGAATCTTATAACTTACAAGAGGAACATTGCAAGACGGAGGTCACGCCTCTTTTGTATGCGACTTTAATGAATCATTGTGAACTCATCAATATTTTGTTAAATAATAATGCCTCAGTTACATATGCAGCAGATATTAGTCTACTGGACATAATTTCAATTCAACCAGAAATCACATCTTTGATTTTAACTTGCAGAGCTACTTTTTCCCTCACATCTAGATGCCGTGTAAATTCTTTGTTTGTTGCTTTGTTACAAAACGACAAAGATGTATTAGAAACTTCATTGCCTTTTTTATGGAATTTTAATGACAGCACAGATATAACTATAATTCATTTTCTTTGCTTTAGAGGATACAGTGATCACTTAAAAATAATTCTGAATAGTAACATTAATGCAAACAACACATTCTCGATACAGTGTTCTCATTTAATCTCCGTTTCTCAATTGACAGATGACATTGATGATTTGAAAGAATGGGTGCTACCATGGAACAGATATCAGTTTGCCTTAAACATTTCATTCTATGAATTCGGTTGCTTATTTTCTGACCCCTATGTTTTACAAAGTTTTCTCGGACATCCAATTATAATGCAGACATCTGTAAATGTAACACCGTGTTTGTTAACACTTTGTATTGGCGAACAAAAACCACCACGCTTATTTTTAAATAGACAAAGGCTAAAAAGCACTTTTCCTATTTGTTTACTTGCTTGGTTATTGTACAAGACATGTGATGCTGAAAGATGTCATCATTTGCCAGATTTTGTTGTTGCAGATTTATCGAATCTATGTACAATTGAGGATTCAGATCTAATAGTATACACCATAGATTTTGGTATCGACGATACTGATGACATATCAGAAAATCTCGAACACCTAGGATTATGCACATCTGTCAATTTTAGTATACTTTTAGCTGCGTGTATTAACCAGAAATGGGATACCGTTCTCCAAATGATGAATTTTACCAGTCTTTCAAGTAATTACATACATTTTGGCATTGTTGACCTAATTTGTCTGCGTAATTTTGACATTCGAGATTTTTCCTGTTGGATTCCCTCACAAGGAATTATGATATCAACATTAGAGTTGGAGTTTTTAATTTGTGGGAATATTTCCGATATATTATTTCACATAACTGAAGCTAAAGAACATAGCGTGTTCTTTACGTCTGCAATTGCAGCATGTTTGCATAACAATAAACGTAATTTAAAATATTTGCTGGACAGGAATGTCGATATGAACACAACATATTCAATTCCATTATTGCATCTGATGTGTTTCATGGATATGTGTATAATGAAAATAATAGAATTAATGCAATACAAGAAGATGATGAAAATTAACTTAAATGCAAAATTTAAAACTGTTCATATTGCATGCCTTAAAGGTTTGAAGTCAAGTGTATTGAGGTCATTAATGATGAAATGTAACGTGAACTCATTTGCAACTCTGTCTCCACTACATATTATTTTGCTAACTTGGAATACACAATACTTAGAGGAATGTGCTATACATGAAAACTTCTCAAAAATGGGACAAATGGCTCCTGTTCATATTTTATGTTTTAGACAGAATAAGGATGGCATAAAAGGTTTATCACACACACAGTGTGATTTCAACAGCATAGCTACAAATCTTACTTTTTTGCATTTAAGATTTCTCACCAGCTATGACATTTTTGTACACAAAAGCGAAAAACACAACAGCAGCTTATCGGAATTAACACCATTGCATATTGCAAGCCTCATTGATGACACCGAAATTACTAAGTTGATATTAAGAAAAACAGATAAAACGGACATCTTCTGTAAAATTTTTCCTCTCCATATGACATTCAAGTACAACGATATAATTGCTCAGTTGATAAACTCTTATACTTCATTCAAACTGACAGCTTTTCACATCGCATGCATTCAAGAAAATTTAGAAATTGGAGAGTTATTAATAAGAAGAAATGCCGATCTGAGCTTGCCTGCTAAATTGTCTATAGAATTCGAAATATCTGAACTTGTAATAATTTCTACTCATTCAGAAATCTTTCCACTACATTTGGCTTGCTTAATGCAAAATGTATTATTTACCCGAATGATTTCATCACAAGTCCAAACAATAAACAACATATGTTCAATGTCTGTGTGGCATATATGTTTGTTCTTAAATGAGTCTAGATATGTGGAAAAGTTATGCTCTTTTTCTGAATACAGGGACAGTGTATGTATGCTTTCACCTCTCCATCTGGCTTGCTTATGCGGAGATGTTTCTATTTTGACATTGTTGCTGAGAAGAGGTGCAGACAGTAGAACATTTGCAAAATTATCGTCGACTTATGCGATTATTTATGAAAACAACGACGCAATCGTCAAATTATTCTTCTCATATCATTATAAAGTTTTGAAGTTTCCATTACATATATGCGCAGAAAATGGTAATACAGAACAGTGCAGAGTCCTGTTAGAATTTGGTGCTGATACAAATGTGGAAACCAGTTTTGCTTGTCTCAAGCCATGGCATTTGGCCCTATATCATGGACATAAAGAGATATTGAGTCTACTATTAGATAAACCAACCGAAATCAACAAGAAAAAATTCTTGATAATATTTTTCATGTATCTTTTTCGAAAGAAGTATAACAAACAATCGGGCAACACGAGAATCAAAGTGAACAGGCTAGTAGTTTTATCTCTGTATCAAAAGTGTTTGCCGGCATTGAAGGATATTGTTTTCATGACAGAAACACACAATTTTTAAGATTCTTATGACTTATATTTTAACGATGTAATGAGTACAAAACTTTTCTAAGTTGCAGAATTGTATAATCTTCCAGGGATAAAACTAATATTGCTCAGTATGATGTGAGTTTCATAATGAACTACGTTTATTTTCGGACACGTGATAAGTTTACAATTTATGTGTCGTGCAAGACCATATTTGAAAAATCAGTTGGAATTCACAAATTGATAACAAAGCGTTTAATCAAGAAACAAGTTTTGCAGTGGCAAAGTCTCTAAAAGAACTATTCAGTAAATTTATGTCATAACTTAAAGTCGCAATGATGAAGTTGATAAACTTGGTTAGTAAACTTTTAGTTAATTCATCAACAGTTTGAATCATGCATGACTTAGTTAGACTTGTTCTTTAAAATGTCAGTTTCGTGTACTTTTAACAATACATTTATATGTTGTCTTTAGATTCTCTTTTTAAAATGTTACGTTAAATGAAAATACTTTATTTCTAATATTCAAATAAGGAGATGTGGTATGATTGTCAACGCCATCAGAGTTTGAATGGCATGAAAGTAATCAATTATATTATACGGCCGTCAACAATGAGAAAAAAAAACCATACCATTCTGTAACAATTGTACAACAATGTAAAACAAAACCTTACTACTTAATTAATTACGATTCAATTTTGATAAGTTTAATTCGGTAGGTACGATTCGGGGAAAAGAAGACGGAATTGTGGTTACAACAATGGAACATGTCTGTCGTCATCGGTGAAACAGTCAACCAACTCATCATAGCGTTCTAAAAATTTCCGAAGTGATGCTTTCAACTTCACCACCTGGAACTCTTGGTTTAATAGTTTCCTTGTAAGAAGCAACTACATTCAAGGAAATGATGGAAAATGCAAGTTCTGAAATATCGTTTCAACTGGGAGATATATACTCCATATGCAGGTTCTACTGAAATGTTGCTATATAGAAATGGAAAGTTCACAACTGGAAAGCTGAAATAACCTCTTATGCAGTAAAGTTTTGTTCTCAACCAATCAAGTATGTTGCTATTGATGAATTTTGAATGACAGAAATGGTATCTTTTTCACGATAGCACGTGAGCTTCCGGGGGTTTCGCCCTCTACCCGGAGATCCTCTACCCTGGGGATGCTTGTGCTTCAGACTCCTCGCCGATGTTCGGGTGTACACTAAAAAATAGGCTTAGTTAGTATGGCTTCAACACATAAAAACAAACTAAAAAGACGAAAGGAGATGGTGCAGGTAGCATATTTCCCGTTCTTTATTTACATTGTTGTTTAATTGAACTGTTCTGCAAACGGCGAGGGCAGTTAGGAGAATATAACAATGTTGGATATGTTAGAAGAAACGAATCATAACCATAAAGTACCGGGACGAAAACGTGTTTATATGTAATGATATTAATCCTTTCTATGTATCAGACCGACACGCTGAGCGTGATTATTAACCTGCTCTATCACAAGATAGCAATTTGCAGTAAGACACCCTTACAGGCACACCATTCTAACCCCGTTCCAGCTTATGCTTCCTCATACTAGTTAATGTTGCAGTTTAGCATAGAAGCAGAAAATAACAAATTTCAAGTCACCGGCCGGTGATCGAACTCTTGACCTTCGACATTCGAGGTAAGCACGCTTTCAAGACATCACCGCGGTGAAAGGTTGAAAAGACATCAAAGTCATTCAAAAATCCAAAAAATATTTTAGAATCAACTACAGGCCCTATAGAGTTTGTATCGCTCATCTGGATCTACCTTTATGTGCATTTTCAACATTGAAGACTGCATATGATTCATGAATATGAATTTATTTTTTGTTGATCTTGTCCATGTTGTCTTGCTAATCATTTTTAAAGTTTACATTTTCCTCTACATACTATACATTTTTGTTGTTCACATTTTCCTCTATATACTATATTCTTGATCAAATGCAAAACAAAATGGGAATAATCTTCATTTAGGGGCAATAACTTCTATGAGAAGTTTATCGACGATTTCAGTTATAAAATTATTTGTAGATATGGCCATGTTGATTATTTTTGCTCTTGACACTTTCAAAATATATGTTACAATTTTCTAAATTATCGGTTAAATTGCCAACAAACAGTAAAACAAAATGCGTCATTTATGAGCAATTACAAGTATAAGGAGTCGACATTTGACCTAATTGTAGATCGTGCTTTGAGAACATTTCGTAAATGAAAGAGAAAGCTTTGTGTCCTGTTCTTGATTGGTGACCAACACAAATCTGTTGCATCAAAAATTTATTCCCGTATAGAATTGCGTCTTCTAATCCTTGAAATAAGTAAACGCACATATGCAGCATAGTACTATATCCAAACAAGACTACATTTGAAGCAACAGTAAAACTCACCATTATGCCTAGCATTCAACGATCATAATCTGATTTTTGGATGAAACCATTAATTTTTACCTATTCAAACGTGTCTTATACACATTTTAACAATTGACGTATCATCATTTATGGCTTGTGCTTTTATTGGATGTGAATCGTGCATGTATAGCGGAGACTCTTACCCTCTCAATGCACCCGGGCCCTCGGTGATAAAACTTTACTCAGTACTCGGAGGACAAAATATGTACTCGGAACACCAAATCCAGTATTTTGATTGGTTGAATTCTGAGTCTGAGTACGATAATCGTACTCCAAATTTTTATGACCACAATGCCTGGTTTCGTTTCTTTTGGAGTTCTTTGATTTTGTCAGTTTCTGTTTGTTATCTTGATTTGTCTCATTCTAATCGATTTACTAGATTTGAACATTGTACACACTGTCGCCTTAATTTATGCCATAATAATTTAATTTGGATGTAACACGTCTTCTGATTGGTTGAGAGAATTTTGTTTATCAGCTCCTATACATAATTTTGTCATGTGACCGTGACGTCATCAACGTTTTTTCATGATTTACTCCTTAAAAATGGCATTTAGAATTAAATTATAAAGAATGATTGTAATATGTTTTTCTGTCTATTCGAAATAGCATAAAAAATGTGGTGCACACTGTTAAATAACCCGCTAAGCGTTATTCAGTGTGCACCACATTTTGTATGTTATTTCTTCATAGACAGAAACAATATTACAGTCATTCCTTAAATATTCGAATATTAATTGACTGAAAGACACAGTCAGCGTGTAAACGATGAAAGACTGAGAGAAAGAGAGATTCGGCTCAGGAAATAGAGATATGTTAGTAGGATTAAATTTAAATATCAACTGAAGTACATAACAAGTTTATTGTAAATCATTTGCATATATTACAATAGTTTTATGCTAGGTATAGAAATTTATTTGTCAAAAGTTATTTGATAAACTATGTACTTTAGAGGATAATGAAGTCCAGAGTATCAATTTACTCGACCTGACAAAAATCATTTTATTCATTAGAGAGAGTGCAACTATTTAGTCAGAATTAACGATTTCGCGTGTCCGTCTAATAAATCGAACAATAGCTCCTTCATAGAATAAATAATTTGTTAGTTTAATATTTTTTTCATGCTACATTTTCCTTTCACAGTCCCTTATTCGTGACACTCATAACGGAGCCTTTTCCTTGTAGGGTCGCATGTTGTATCATAGTATCATATTTCTTAAAACTATGCAACTGAAATCAAAATAAAAGTATCCGAAAGTAATACAAATCATAAATATTTATGAAAAAAGTAAAAACTGTCGTTTTCTCAACAACAACAAAAACACCAAACACAAAAACACATAAAAGCAATATCTGACGTTTATTTATGATCCTGCGCAGCACTCCATATTTTTTTGGAAATATTAAACTTGTCTCACATTGTGAGCTTAAGCAGATCAGCCAAACCTGTTAAATTCAATCTTACATGAGGGAGTTGCATCATTACTTTTAGAAAAGCTTCTTCATTTTGAAAACTGAAAATTCACCGACATAATGTGTCATTTTGAAAATGCTAATTCCAAAGCATAGGCTATCAAACAAATGGTACCCACAAGAACTGAAATTCCTCACGTAGCAGTATATACGATTTTCATGATTTCTTTTTTATTTATTCAACAACAATATTGCACATGCTGTTAACAGATTTCTTCACTGGTACAGCTATTTAAGTGTAGATCCATGATTGTAATCATATTTCTATTCAAAGAATTTATACATCAATTTAATAAACGAATGCAATTCTTATTTATATATCCGTCATGACATGATACAGATAACACGTTCAGATACTACAAGGGGAAAAGTAGGTTTTTTCAAAGCGGTTTGTGTAAACGCCATGTTTTACACTTATTATTACATGTAATGATATTGAAAGGCGCTATAAATTCGAAATGTGGAACATGAACATGATTTTTTAAAGGAGCATTAGCTGTCACCGATTTGACTCAAGTTCTCATATTTAATTTATAACATACTAAACGTATATACAATTAAGAAAAAGTCTAAAATAAACAATTTACGATGCACGGACTCAATAATATGTATAAACATTTCGTGTGCATTTTAGTCTGGACGCCTTCTAATTTACCATCGAAGTGGCCTCCGAAGACTGCCGACGGTCATATAACCCGATATAAACATAACCATAGATATAAATAGATAGCGAACTCGTGCAATTGGATTGTTCTAGGTCTATTTGATTTAGTATTATAGGTTTAAAAAATATATTAATAATCGTTTTTACCTGTATAAGAATGTGTTTGTGTAGATCGAATCAGTCAACCAAATGGTTCACTCTTGTTTCACTTCCGATGTTGGCTTTCTTTTTTTTTCAATAGATGAACATGCCAAACCCATCTCTAGCTAAGGGGTTCAATTGAAGTTCACATGAATACGGATTTAATTAGGTGAATAATTCATTAGCGATGTTTCTTTTCTTATTTTGACAAAACTGAACCAAACTGGCTGTTAAAAGCGAATTATCATATCACTTTTTCACTTTCATTAATGATTGAACACAAAAAAAATCATATTTTATATTTTTCTATATCTCGTAGCTAATGACCCTTTAAGTTCACATTATTAACAGGTAGAAAGATAGATTATATCTCACTGCAATGGATAAAATTGATTACCATTTAAACTTTCAAAACTTTTGATAATGTTCATTCAATATTTAACTACTAGTATATGTAACTATAAAAAATATGTCATTCTAAAAGAGAGACTAAAGATACCAAAGGGACATTCAAACTCATAAGTCGAAAATAAACTGACAACTCAATAGTAAAAGAGAAAACAGACCAAAAGACAAACAACAGTTTACAAAACACAACACAGAAAACTAAAGACTGATCAACATGAACCCCACCAAAAACCGGGAGTGATATCATGTGCTCCGGAAGTTTAAGCAGATCCTGCTCCACATGTTGCACCCTTTGTGTTAGTTTAACCCGTTAAAAAGTCTAATTGGGTATGTCACATTCGAGGAAAGATAAGAAAGGGTAAAATCCCGTCTTCCCTGACTTATGTTCGAAGACTTGATCTTTTCCTCGATATTGACATAGATGAACGTCTTCAAACAAGAATATATGACAAACGTGATGACTTCAACTTCCAATTTTTAATCTCTGATTTTACAGATATGTAAAAGTCAAACGAACTCATTTATGTTTGGCAATACGGGCTCTGTGTAGGTCAGTTGCTTTTTTATACAACAGGATAGCACATGTAAAGAAGACAAAAATACGTGATATGATTAAACAGTGAAATTTTACATAAAATATTCAAAATATTGTTTACATATAATCAGGCAAACCTATATATTTGTAACGCATTCCTGATATATGGAATGCACTAATAATAATGGCAATAAAATCTGAAGTGTGACTATGACTTTAAAATCTATTTGAAAATCAGGATATCTCTCACAAAAATCCAAATCTAATATCTACATTCTGGGAAATTGATAAACGAAAAGTATATAATGTGTTCTGCAAATTGATCACTGCACAATCGTAATGTGTTGGCCGCCAGAATTGTAGCAATATTTCAACACGTAAGACGCAGTATGATCCGAACAATGAATAGACAAAACTGAAAAGATTACAATAAATGAATAAATTTTACATCTCACAACACCGGCTCTTTGTGGGGTTCGTGTTGCTCAGTCTTTAGTTTTCTGTGTTGTGTTTTTCCCATTTTCCCATTATACATTTCCCAACTCATTCGGTATTCAAGAGCTTGCAGCTGCTACTCAGACTTTATAAAACGTAACCAGTGTCTGGGCAGAAAGTTGATGAACCAGGGTTAAGTCAAAAAACGTCTTGTCCTTTTTCTAAAAAGTTCATCGGAAGATACCAAGACCTTGTTGATAAATATTCCGTATCAATTTCACAAATAATACGGGACGGTCTTGAAGTATAGATTCTATGTACTGACGTTGTTTATAATCTTAACTACGTGTTATATTGTTTCTTTTATTTGTCTTAGTATATTTTTAACCTTTACTGTCTAGTCCTTTTTTGGTAATATCATTTTGGCGTTGTTCGGTATTTATACATCCCGCCATTGTGTTAATGTGCTATGGTCATTTTTTGTATTCTTGTCTTTCATTTTTACTTATAAGATTTGTCTATAGAGTGTTTTCATACCATTTTGTTTTTCTTTCTTGACATAGCTGTTTGTTTTATAGTAATTAAGATAATAAAACAATGTTGAATGCTGTACCCTAATTTTTGACTTTTTTACTTATTATTGTCTGTTGGTTTTGCTCACACATTGTTATCAATATAATGGAGTTTTATGCGACTGTCATACAAGTGAGAGGTTTAGCTAGCTATAAAACCACCATTTAATCCCCCATTTTCTACATAAGGAAATGCCTGTACCAAGTCAGAAATATGACAGTTGTTTTCCATTCGTTTGATGCGGTTGAGCTTTTGTCTTAGAATTTTCCTTTGAGTTCGGTATTTTTGCTATTTTATTTATTTTTTTTTTTTGTATACTGCTTGTCTTTTTATCGTTTTTCATTTTTGCCATAGCGTTGTCAGTTCATTTTTCGACATATGAATTTAAATGTCCCTTTCGTATTTTTCGCCTCTCTTTCACAGTTACACTATATACAGTAATGTTGTGTAATTTCATTCTTGCGCACCAAATAAAAATGAATAACAACATTACGGAGTATGATTTTAACATACTATTAAGGATGTACCTGATTCTTGATTAACATGTTAACAACAAGGTAGGTGTTTGTCGTTGAAAGGTCAAATCAAATCTACAACTCGAATTATCGCGCTTCGGATAAATTATGACGTTCTGATTGATTTAACGTCGTCACGTGGTAACCCCCTATGGATCCATATTGGGTCAGTAGATATCATATGGGGTTCATGACGTCACGTTTTGCTATAAATGGTGACGTCATCGATTAATGTTTTTGTATTTCGTTGCTTATTTTTATACATAACCTAGCAGGAAAAGTCCCGTGTGCGATAATGTCGTTATACGGTTCACTATTGACCCCCTACGGATCCATAGAGGGTTAGTAAAATCCATAGGAGATTCGGCCTTCCTATAGGTTTTTACTAACCCACTATGGATCCGTAGGGGGTCAGTAGGAAACCATATAACTTATAGTATTACTTTGTTTTTGCATCTGCCCTATGCTCAAGTATTAAATTACTTTTTGGTGAAAATATAAACTACAATTAATTCCAAAATAAGACATACCGTCTCTACCTTGCAGACGTGAAGGGTTGACTTAGGTTTTGAAATATAGTCATCACTGTGTGTCCGGCAGTAAAATCCTTTCTAAAGTTGGGCATTCATTAAGCTATTGGGGATGAATAAATAGACCATCTACGTCAGGTCGGCGTAAACTCCGATGCACTGTTAGGGTCTTGCTTTTTAAACGTTAAAGAACCATTATAGAAACTCTCTCAGGAGTCTTTATAGCATATTGCACGGCATAATTTCTACCCCTATCCAACATATCACCATTTCCAGCGATAGTCAAAATTTCCCACCCTTCAAACCGGTCGATCTTCTTGCAGAGCCTACTTAACTATTTTTTTTTAAAATTGTTTATTTATTCTCGTCTTTGATAAACATGTTGTCACTGAGTGTTGAGCATGGACAATCAATCAACCATACCTCCTATTTGATATATACTGTACAGTTAGCGTTGCATTTCATCACATTAAGAACCAAATAACAATTTTGAAAAACAAATGAGTCGAGGACTACTTTCAGATTAAAAAAGAATGTTTATAGAAATACAAGCAGACTCCAATGAATAATGGTATTTCATATTGAATAAGACACACGTGTCGGTGTGTTATATATTTTTATCTAGCTAAATTCAAAACCGTATAAATTAGAGGACACGGTGATTTTTTAATTTTTTTTTTGGTGTATACTTACATGACACAGATGACGGGAATTCTGAAAATTATTTCATTCTTGGTTCTATCAGCCTGTATTGCAGGTAAGTATTTGTTTAACTTACAGATATAATAGTTCTATATTCTATTACTTTACCAGTATGCACTTCTGCATATCAAAATTGATCATAAACAGAGGTGTGCCATAAAAAAAAAACTTCTTTTCTTAGGGTAGAATATGGATTCTATTATTTTTGTGGGTACCAATTTTTGCGTGTTCTGGAATATTACACATGTTATATGCTCGTGCATACTTGATTTCGTGGTTTTGCAAAAGTCTTCAAACAAGCCTATAGAAAAACTGTACTTCGTTGAACATTTAAATTCAAGGTTCACCTTTAACCATTAAATCAACAAATAATGATATCCAACGAATAATAATGAACTTTCGAGAAACATCATCATGATAATACCGGAATAAGATTTAACTAAAGAGCTACAGATCTGTATACACTTAACATGCTTAATTTCATCTGAAATTTTAATTGTATTACACACGATTGCTGCTTCATTGTCTTACACTTAGAATCGATTAAATGTTTAATGTTTAAAGCCCTTAAACATCGTTTTTGATTTGGCCTTACATCTGTTTTAATCTGATGTGTTTGATGTAAACGAAACGCGCGTCTGGTGTAAAAAAATAATTTAAAGCCTGGTTGTGATGAGTATTATCGAGTCTATGTATGTAAAAGATGCAATCCGATCTCTATTCGCCTTTGACAATTCCTTAATTCAAAACCATGGGAAAAGCATGAAAAAGGGTGAAATTCGGTTGGTGCTACCTATCAAAATATACTGCAACAAAATACTGACAAAATGATATTATCTTTGATTTGCAAATAATTAATTACTTCAAAATGTTTTAACAAAATGGAATTGCAATTTATAGAAAACCAATTATATAAAAGGCACATGGAATGCTAGTGGACAGAAAAGGTTGGATGAGGATAGAATAATAAGGAATATTGACAATAAAGGTAAAAGTAAATTTCATAAATGTTGGTCAGGTTTATGCATTTAATCTACTCAAATGAACATTATTTGTATCGACTTAATTGTGGTTTAACAGAATCAAAGCATGTATGATACGAGTTATGTTCTTTTCGTATAATTTATGATGGCATGATACTAAACCCCTAACGGGAGGGATTATGCTTGATATTCAAATGATGAAGACTTATTCTTTCGATCAGTTAAATTTAGGTCTGGGGCGGGCATGTCATTATTTGCTAGTAGTCCTTTGTTAATTTATGTTGATCATTATTAATTTGCTTACTAGTTGTTGTTTCTTCTGTTACCAATTCTAACATCGGACTTCTTTTGAAATGAGTTTAACTATACGTATTGCTGTGTGTTTGTTTGGTTCCACATTGACTAGAGTTTGGGGAAGGGTTGTGATTTCACAAAAAATGTATAAACCCGCCTCATTTATGCGCCTGTACCAAGTCAGGAACCACTAGCCTTTGTAAGTCTTGTGTTTTTTTGTTTTTTTGTTTTTTTTTCATTTGTATGTTTCGGATTTTAGTGTGGCGTCCATTTCGCTGAACTAGTATACATTATTATTTAGGGGGCAGCTGAAGCCCGCATCCGGGCGCGGGATTGTCCTGCTTCATTGAAGAACCATTGATGGCCTTGGGCTGTTTTCTGCTCTTTGGTCGGGTTGTTTGCTCTTTGACACATTCCCCGTTCCCATTCTCAATTCTATGTATTCTAATAGTATTTTTAATGCATTGATTATTACAAGTTAGTTATCACGGATGACGTAGAGGAGAAGAAGAATACTATGGGTGGCAATAAAAGTCAGAAGTATAATAAAATTTCAGACATCATACACCGTACAGACGCCGTACATTGTAATAGTATTGTAATGTATGAGCATATATAGGCCAACAATTGAGAAATTGATGCCCTAAATAATTGCGTCATATAATTTAAATGAAGGTGACATGTTTCATAAGAGAAGCGAAGACACCTCATTTAATTAAAGAGGACGTGTAACGTACACTTCAGTAAGCACGACACGCGTTTCAGTCAAAATCGTCTTCATGTAAGACTGTTTCCTTGTCCTTCATCTGTTTTACTATAACAGGTTTATAAGACAAGGGTGACTTGGATACCCGTATAATCCAAGGGAGAGAACTAATCTATTCATCAGGTACGAGCTTTATAAAATTGAATAAGCAAACATTTGCAACCTTTCTAAAACAAAGGTTCTATCTACCTAAAATCATCGCCAGTTTATAGTATTCTTCGTATTGCTTAGTCTTTCGTTTTCTGTGTAATGTCTTGCATACATTTGTAAGTACTTTCGCCGATTACATTTCGGCCATGGTATTGCCCGTTTTTCTACGACTTTTTTATTAGCATATTCTTCCATAATGAGCACTTACGTAAAATAGGAGATATGATAAGATCCAACAGAAAGACAAAAAGACATTTTTGTAGAAGATATTTTCTTTGGTGTCTTAAACTGAAAAAAAACAAAGTTTTACAAGGTAATTTGCAATTGATGCAATTGTTAATTGACTGTTTACAAACGTTTTAGAATTCCAATCTTCCAATAAGAAACCATAAGATACCGTCTCTTGTATTTTATAATTCTAAGATAAGACAGTGCATATAGTGTTTATTTATCATATAAGGTTTAACTAGATATAAACCCACTATTTTCTACGGAAAAAGCCTGTACCAAGTCAAAAATGACATGTGTCGTCCAAACGTTCCGTTGGTTGATAAAGTCCTTTTGCATGACTTTGTCATTTGTATGGACTTTCCCCTTTTGGAATGTACATTGAGTTTGGTATTTTTGTTATACTTTTTATTGAACATTACAATTCACAAGGTGGATGATGAGATCAAAATAGTTTTTTTTTAAACATCTCCTAACTGAAAAGGTAACACAGTTTGACATTTAATAATGAGCTTTTTAACACGTTTTTGTTATTTGTTAGACAATGGTAAAAGGGATAACGACAAATGGCAAACCGTGCCAAGAACGAAGAATGATATTGCAGGAAAAAATGGACAACGAAGACGAATCTAAGTATGGAATACTACGGACTTAAGATGTGAAAATGTCTTGCAAAAGAAAAGATAATAGTAAAATGAATAGATACACTGAAAGCCAAATACTTTATCATTTCATTTGTTGTTGTTTTAAAACTTGAAGACAGATTGTAGGCATTCCTATGGACACCAATTGCACTCAGTTAATAACAGACTTGTTCTTGTATTGTTATAAATCATGGCTTATAGCCAAATTCAGTAAAGATCCAATTGAATTAAGTGTAACTGATAAATAAAAACACTCACCGTTACCCTGATTACATTTTTTCTTTTATTATCAAGAAATGTCTATTTCTGATTTCGGAAATTTACTCAAGGGAACTTACTTTTATAAATCTGAAACAGACCGCAATAGCTGTTTAACAGACTTGAATATTTCAGTTTAACACGGGAAAACTATATACAAGAGTTAACGACTTTAGAGATGATTCAGTCCCTATTGTAAATTTTCCTGTTTTGATGGTGATCTTCTTTTGGTCCCTTTCTACGGTGTGTATATTTCACTTTTTGTTTGCTGTGACCATGTGTAGGGCCGCGTTTTAGATTTCAATGAGAGATACAAATATTTGGTAAGGAAGTCTGACTGTAGATTCTTATTAGAAATGGGATTTCACATCTTAATTTTTACGGTGAAGATGATTATAGAGCCAATTAATTTGAATACAATCCATTTAAACTCATTGATTCTTTTGATAAACTTATTCTTAAAGATTATAAACCTAACACTGTATTTAAATCTTTAAATACTGTTTTTATAAGTTGTTTTTGAAAAAAATAAAACACAACTAGATTCATATACTGCTATATATGTACAGTGATGAGTACTCATGATCCTAGATCCTGTCGATACTGTAAACTTAAATTTTGACTTTACTCAAGGTTATGCCTTTCTCCGACTTTTAATGACGTATTTATAACAATATCAGTTAGATGTGTACTAATTGATATGTTAATCTGGGAGAACATAATTTATTTATTTGTTATAATTGGCTTTAAACTAGCTTTCGGTAACTGCGGTAATTCTTATATCGGTGCTGTGTGTCGGTTGTTTTACATTAGTTGTGTTGTTGTGCTTGTGTGCCGATTTATTGAGATAAGTTATCTGCACAGGATTTTTACCGTTAGTTGTGCTGTTACGCCTCTGTACTATGATAAGGGAAAGATGAGCGCTTACAAACATGTTGGACCCGCCAAATTCGCTTTATGTCTCTTCCAAGTCAAGAGCATGTAACAGTGGTTTTCGTTGGGTAATGGCTGTCTCAATTGTTTTTCGTTAACTATATTGTTATGAATAATGCCGTTAGTTTTCTCGTTTGAACTGTTTATCATTTCTCATGTTGATGCCTTTCATAACTGACTATACAGAATGTTTTTCTCATTGTTGAAGGCTTACGATGATTTATGATCACTTATATCTTCGTCATTTAAACTCTAGTTGGTTTTTTTGTCATTGGCAATTATACCACATCTCATTATTTTTATATAGTCAGAAAAGACAAACTTTTGATAAAAGGTCTACTTTACAAAGTATGATAAAAAATTATTACGTATATATACGATGTATTAATCAAAATGGAGTAGCTTTTTAAAATCCCTCTCATTTAATTAAAAATTGTTTAAAATAAACAAATCAAATGTTTTTGCCAAAATATCATAACAGAAAAATAGCCATTGCTCCCTCACATGACGTGAATAATATAACAATGGTGTTTTCTGGTGCATGCTTTAAAGCACCAATGTATTCACTCATATGTCTGTCCATCCATCACACAATTTTCATGCCTTTTTGACTTAACCTGTCGATCCTTTTTTAAAGAAACATTACTCCCGGAGTTTGTATCAAACTGTGTACATAGATATAAGAAGATGTGGTATGAGTGCCAATGAGACAACTCTCCATCCAAGTCACAATATGTAAAAGAAAAACCATTATAAGTCAAAGTACGGTCTTCAACACGGAGCCTTGGCTCACACCGAACAGTAAGCTATAAAAGGACCCAAAAATGACTAGTGTAAAACCATTAAAACTGGAAAACCAACGGTCTTATTTATATAAAAAACGAGAAAAGAGAAACACTTATGAACCACATCAACAAACGACAACTACTGAACATCAGGTTCCTTATTTCCCTATGTTTTTTCCTGGGAAAAAGAATATTTCACAGGAATAAATTCATGACGTATTTTAAATTATAGGACAGAAGAATGATGTATTCAATAACTTAACTTGATTCATAGTTAATTTACCATATTTACGAAAATGTTTTCAAAATGACGAAAGTATTTCAAATCAATTTCGTCACTTAAATTTGGAAAGTGTAAAAATATTTTTGCATGAAAATACTATAATTCTACCTGTCTACATGTTTTTGACAAGTTTATGACCCTCAGCTAAAACATTTATAACAGGTGGTATAAAGTTGCGGTTACAGCTAATCTGCTTATAGCCATCGGATGGGTCACTAATCCGGTTAATTATTTTCCCCAGTAAAATTAGTCAGTCTGCATTTTAATTTCAATATTTCTCAAGGCCAACGACCACAATTTGCAGTTCGTTTGTCATAGTTTCGTCATTTGAACAAATTTGTTTTTCCCCGGACAGTTCGCTTTTTAATTTCAATATTTCTAAAACGATCATAATTTGCAGTTCGTTTGTCGTAGTTTCGTCAAATGATCGTATTTTCGTCATCTTTGATATAAAACGTTTAATTTCGATTAAAAAGTTAGAACTTTATTTAAAACGTATAGAAATGTTTTCACGTTAAAATCTTCCACCATCATCAACGAGTCAAACAGGTGCTTTTTTTACGATATACTGCGCATTCGTCAAAATATTCCTATGAATTTAAAGACACTTAAACGTAAAATACGAAATAAATTTAGTGCCAAAATAAATGAGTGAGACGAATATAGTTCTTAATAAGCAAATTGATATATACAAATGATAATTTCCTGTCTTACTTTAAAAACGAACCAATCCGTAGATGAATCCGGTTTCATTCTGAATTTATTATGTACTTGTCACTTCCCGTTTACATTTCATTTGAAAATCGAAAGTAAACGTGATCAATTCTCGATTAATTTACAATCGTTCCATGTGAATTTGTACAAATCCTTGGTTCCAACTTTATATAAATTAATTCAAAATATCGATTTAAACGTTTTATAAAGATAATGGTTATGCAGTGTTACAAAGTTCAACAAGTTCATTTATAAATTATACTGTGATTCCTGGTTTTAAAAAAAGGAACCTAACTTTTGTTGATCAGGAATGTCCCCTGAAACTAATTGAAGTAAAATTTTGAACTAGATTTTCAGATCTTATATCCTAATCTTCATATTTAAGTGACACATCAGTCAATTCATGCAATTACTGCCTAGTAAATTAATGTCTTAGTCCTTCAAAGTCTGACAAAGATGTATAGCTAGTAATATACATATGTACGTACATCCTTGGTCCCTTGCTGTTACCCAAAATAATGTTGATTTTCATCTCGCGGAAAAGTGACTAAAGCCCTCAAAATCCTAGCTTAAACCCTGTATTATACATATGATAAAATGCAAGCTGTTTCTAAATAACTAATTGACGTTTATACCTGATGACATACCTAATGCATCAACCTTTATGATGAAATAGGCAATAACATATTACTGTTACTACATCAGAGAACCAGGATGATCCGAACAATAATATGTTCCATGATTGTTTTAGTAGGTGTTACAGGTAAGTATATTTTTACTTTAGACTTAGCATTTAATCTTTGAGTGTTGATTAGAATTATCTATACCATAATATTGCTTCCTTTCGCATACTTGCCTTTCAAAGGTCTAAAGATAAACCGTTTAATGACTATCTGCTAAATATAACTGCGATTTAAAAACTTACTTTTCTGTTCGATTAGAATAAGAATAATAAAGTAAAGAACTGATGTGCCTACCCTAACAAATGTCTCAAGAGTGAGATATAAGTGGAAAAATCAACGTATGGTGTTGTTTTAAATGGCATTAATATTCATGTTCTGTATGTCCCTGTCCTAAGTCAGGAACCTGTAATTCAGTGGTTGTCGTTTGTTGCTGTGTAACATATTTGTTTTTCGTTCATTATTTTGTACATAAATTAGGCCGTTAGTTTTCTCGTTTGAATTGTTTTACATTTGTCATTTCGGGGCCTTTTTATATCTGACTATGCGGTATGGGCTTTGCTCATTGTTGAAGGCCGTACGCTGAACTATAGTTGTTAATTTCTGTGTCATTTGGTCTCTTGTGAAGAGTTTTCTCATTAGCAATCATACCACATCTTCTTTTTTATATAACTCGGTATTCTTCTAAAAAAAAATCTATCGACTAACCCTGAAAGTATGTTATACAGAAACGTTCTAGACTAACGTGTACTTTTTGAGTACAATTATGTTGAAAATGAATTGCTCATGTTAGATGCAGGGTACACATGGATGTACACGTAGTGCTTATTATAACTAAGTAACCTCTCACAGATTATATATATATTTTTAATCTTCGAGTGTTGATTACAATTATCTATACCATAATATTGCTTCCTTTATAAAACACATACTTTAAGATATTTTCTTAAAAGATTCTTCCTGACTTCAAAAGGTAATGTGCACAAATTTTACACACCATACCTAAAATTGCATTTTTTTAAAAATATTAAAAAATTAATTTTCAACAATTGCACTCATTCTAAATAAAACAGTTCTCAGTTATAATATGTCAACGTTTAAATTATTTCTAGGGGATTATTTTAGTTTTGTAGTTTATTTGTATTGCATATAAATTTATTTTGTATATATTGTAGAATGTCCATACCGCCATGTTTTGCATCAAGACGCGGAAAGGTAATACTTAGTATTCTTTGCCAAACTTATTTTCTTTGAGTTATGAGGTGTTAATGGGATCAAGACATGCTTTATCCGTCATTACCAAAGATACTTCTCTTTCCAAACATGATAGCTATTCAGCTTGCTGTTCGGTGTGAGCCAGGGCTCCGTGTTGAAGACCGTACTTTGACCTATAATTGTTTACTTTTTACACATTGTGACTTGGATGGAGAGTTGTCTCATTGGCATTGATACAACATCTTCTTATTTCTATGATAGGGTCTACAAAATGAAACATAAGTTAAGAACAGCAGTTTTCAACGTTTTCTTATTCAAAGTTAATCAATTTATGACTTTTTAGTTGCTTATTAAAGGTATACGTAGATTTAAACAACCATTGTAAGGTTTTGGTTTTTTTTAATGGCAACTGTCTGTGATTACTTGTGAACGTTTAATTTTTTTTATATTAAGGATAACATAATTTACTTGTCATAATCGTTTGGCAGATTTTTTGAAACGAGCAATTCAAGTATTTTACAATAATTGCGTTTGTAGATAAAATAATTTATAGAAATTAGTTTCTTTAAGTGATAGTTATATGTTTTGAGGCTATTTGTTTTTGTTTTTGCATTTATCTGTTTTCAATAGAATTATTATTTTGATTGCACTTATAAATCCTTTTTTTATTTGATCATACAGCATAAACATGTCAACAAAACATAACAAATATACTATCAAGATAAGGAGAGATACTTTAAAGGATTATTTTTTAATTCACAGGATAAGAGTAGTTGATTTCCGGGTATATCTGAATACTCGAATTTGACTGCTTACTCAAAAGATGTGTGTTAATTGAAAATATGTTTGACGGATCTATTTATAACCAAACAGCATTGTCTTTAATGACATTTATATCCATGTTATTGGTTATCATGAACAGTAAACGAATATTCAGATCTGTGGTAACGATTCCACAGTCAAATTACGATGAGTCGAACACTAACATTCAGTTGAAAGATTGTAAGGGAATAAGAAAAGGAACTTTATTATATATACAAAATGTCCAAATAATGCTGCGATTTACATTTCATTTGTAACTGGCTTGCCTCTCTAACATCTATGTTGTACCCACATGTCTGTGAAAGATGATATTGAGTTTTCTTCAAATACTATTATGTTCGTATTCGTCTACTCAAACAAACATAAAATATTCATAAATAAAAACCAAACACTATTTGGGATATCAGCTTGCCTGGAAAGTACAGTTAAGCAACTTTATTCATTTTATTTACAATGCACCAATGTTTGTCTGCACGTCCTTAGCCGCTGCTTCAACATAACATTAACCAATACGCAATCTACAAAAGAAATATCTTTTGTTAACAATCTTTTCAAGCATGTATAATCTTAAAAACGTCCACCTCAACCGTAAGTATGAATAAATCAATTTACAACATTGATAAAATATAAGTGGGTGGGTGGCTGGTGTCAGAAATGACCAGACTGGACTGTCCGAAGGCAAGCGTCGAATGACACATAATTAAACATATATTTACCGTTACAATTCTTCCCGCTTATTTTGGCTCGTGAATTACTCAGTAATTCAGAGTAGACCTTATATCTAGTCATGTGACAAATGTCAAAACAAATACACGTGTTCATTATAACATTTATATATACATTTTTGTTTATAAGATTGCAGTAAAAAGAAAGGTTTCTTTGGTAACAAGGAAATTATCGAAAAAAATGACAGGTACGAATATTTAGTTATAATGTACGATTATGAGATGTATGATTCTTTGGATTAACTTAGTTTGGTTTACAAGGACAATCATTTTATTAAAAAGAAAACAGTAGCTTGTCTTCTTTAACCCTGTTGTTACAAAGGTACACGATTGTGCGTGCTCCATGCAGTAATTGACTGGTTCAGAAAAATTGCGCACATTTGCATCAACTTTCCTTTGCTTCCCTGTAAAAATGATAACGCACATATAACGAAATGAGTGCATACATGATTTTCATCCTCCATTGCACTGCATATAAAATATACGTTCATTGATATCTTTATTTACAAACACATCCCATTTCGAATTTCAATGGAGCACTTCCACATCTAAATTTCAAAAGAACGCTTCTTAATTTGAATGAAATATAATATAGTCAGACAAAGAGATATAGTCAATTTCACTTGCATTTGTTTCACTTACAAGCTCAAAATCTAAACAAATCCTACTTGAAATTGAATATGAAAGAGTCTATATCACATACATGTAAATATTATAACTATTTTTTTACACATTTCGAGAAAAAATCGAAATGTTATTCAGCGCTTCATGTTGCTGTTGAGACAAAATTGCAAATTTTACAAATCACTGTTAAATTTGCAATAAAAGACGAAACTTCCTAAGTCGAATTTACGTGTATTCGAAATATGATATATAGATTTAATTTCAGACATTTTTTTTTTTTGGTTTTGGTAAACATTGTCGTCCCCCTTTAACATTTTTGGGCTGAAAACTGAAAATTTGCCACAATCTTTCAAAATTGTGGTTTTCGGACATCTTCAGCCGATTTTAATTTGATGGTCTCTTTACAAAAAAGCTATAATATTGTTAAAACCTTTAAACACACACATTGGGCTGTTTTACTCCATATTTAAGTAAAGATAGAAATTATTTTTTCAGAAGGGCTATCTTGTGTTAAAAAATGCCAATGTAAATTGGTTGATTCGTTTTATTTTTTTTTTTCTTAAACAGTTTATAAGTTCGTTACTTTTTAACAAAATGAATGACAATATTATATCACGCCAATTTTGTAAATATGTATCGAAAGAAATAATTTCTAGCGAATCGATGGATACGTTAAGCTCTCATAGGTTATGGAGAAGAAAGAATGAAGTAGACAATTTAGTTTGAAGGTCAGAATTACGAATTCGTGCTCTCAAATCTCTAGCGGTCCTATGTCTTTATATACCAATAAAGTCAACTGATCTATAAATTTATCCATGTTTGTCATAATTTCTATTGAGTATTGATTCGCGTGGCGGGTGATGCGTCAACAGCAGGTTCTGTCGACGCACCCGACCACAATCCAGTAGGACTTAATTTGAATCCCTCATATTTTGGTTTGTAACTTGATATTTTTTTTTTGGCTCTTTAAATTTCGACATCAGTAAACTACTCTCGTCTCTAACTCACGTGTAAACTGAGTCTTTTCGGTTTCCTGTATAACATCTTAGAACGTCCTTTTTATTTTACAGCTCTTCGAAGGTGATCGCAGTGTTGGCACTCCACAATTTTTGAAAGTGACGTTGTAATTGAAAAGAAGTGTTTGATTAAGTTATTTTTGTGCTGAAAATGGGTAAAATCAAATGTGTTTGTCTTAATTTATTCGTTCTGTACTGACATGATGCAAAATACACATTTTTTTCTGTGCGTTGAGCAATTTAAGAGATATTATGAAACTATGGTTCTAACTCCCGCAGGCAAGTACTGATTTTTATTTTCTAGGTTTATTCCTGAAATTTGAACATCGCTAGACTACTATTGTCTCTAAATTACACTTTAATTTTCAAAATATTTTGAAATATGAAATGAGACAATGATGTCTGATGCTTTACACAAAACATGACAACTTTTTATAATTAAGGGCAAATGCCACATATTAAAGTTTATCCTCACTAGAAGGTTGTCTATTTCCTGCAGCAATGATTTTCTAACAATTCTTTTAATTGATTGCGTAAGCGATTGTAAAGAACAAAAATATATGAAGCTACAGTACCATACCAGGATGTTTAACACTCTAAAAGTAATGCTATGGTTACATGATAATTAGGTACACAAATATATCTAAATACAAAAGTAGATCCTAACTATAGTTAAGGTACATATAAGTATATGGTGTAACCGCTTTGCTACAGAACTATTATACATGTAGGTTAATGTGTTGTGTAAAGTTCCTTCAGGTGGAATCTATTTATCAAATTTCTTATTGGCTTCTTAAAAGTCAAGAACAAATATGAAGAAGATACTCAGAAGGTATCACAATTTGTTTAAAAGGACAACATCTGAGTCCAGAAGAAAATGTAACAACAATCCACAAAACACAAAACACAAAAATGAGCAAAATGACAGACAAACAAAAGATGAACTGAATAATTATAGAAGTCCCTGATCTTATAATGGCACCCATCGTGCTAATCGTTGCAGGTAAAAACCAAAGATAAGATACAATCTGCGATAAAACAATTGAAAAAACGAGATCGATATGGTGGCTACAAAAGTGAAATATTAAAAACCAAAACGTGGAACAGTGAAAACAAAAACAAAAGCAACTGCAATCCCAATTGAAGAAACTTATTGGTGATCTCCGGTGCTATGGGGGAAAAGGCAGATCCTGCTCTTCGTGTGCCACCTGTTGTTTTGCTCTTGATACTTTCGAATTAGGTTGTAAGTCTCTTTCGGTGATACAATCATCTACTACAAGAAGAAGGGATGATGGCTACACTTGCAACATGTAATCGTGGTCATCTGTGACACATATAGTCTATAACGGTTAAAAAACGCGCATGACGGATAAATAGATTTATAAATAAAAACTGCATGAAAAACTGTAAAAACTTCTAAGTCTCCAGACCCCGTCTATTATAATTACTCCTGTTAAATAAACTCATCATAGATACCAGGATTAAAAGATACTAACGGTTCTGGAGACTGTCAATTCACGTGTAGGACAGATGGATAAAGAAAAATAGAATACAAAGCAAGGTATAAATGTATATGCTGACATGGGTGCTCTTTGTTGGTTTCTACAGATATGATATGAAATCAAACATACCTCAAAAATCGTAATTACACAACTCTACCTGCTATTCATATATATATATATATATATTTATATTGGGTCGAATGACTATCGGCAGTCTTCAGAGGTAATCTTGAAGGTTTATTAGATGGCATCTAGTCTAAAGTATGCACAAAATACTGATATATATTTAAACAAGCACATGCATTGTTAATTCCCTTATTTTTTTCATTTTGACTTTTTGTATTTTGTATTTACGTTTTGATATGTTATGAATCAAATATGAGAATTTAAGTTAAATCGGTGATCATGAATTTGCCCCTTTAAGGTTAATAATTATCTCAAATATTTTTAATTTGTGAAGATTTTGCACTTAACCCAGACTAAAAAAACCCTGATATAAAACAAAACAACTGAACTAAATGACAATTCCATCCTTCACAATTCTCGACATATCTTTACTTAGCGCAGACTCAGATATTACATATTGATGGTTGTTTCTATTTACCTTCCACGTAAATTCACATGTATCGTAACCTATGTATAAACACTATGTCGATTTCATTGCGTTCAAATTGAAATTGAAAAAGAAACTACAGAACCGTTATTCCTATTCTAATGCGTAATTAAAAGAATTAATGCACAAGAGCTTAAAAAATGTATAAATTCAAAATAAAATAAAATTCCGCGAAATTTTGTGAATTATCTTGGCGCATTAACGTCATAACATACGAATGAAAACTCTCAAGCTGAAGGTTTTCCGTTACGTATACGCCCTAAGTTCTGATATTATCGCATTTAAATGAAGCTTTGAGGTAGATGTTGTTTCATTCTCTATTCTATAGCATTATTTGCACATTATTTGGATTTCAACAAGTCAACATGGCGGCTCACTCAACGATTTGACAGTAAATAGTAGCCAACGAAAAAAAAAATGTTTTGGTTAATAATTATAAGGATTGAACACATTTTTTTCTACTGGTTATTAGAATGGAGTTATTTATGGAAATAATTCAAACAAGACTTAGATTTATTTAAACATTGGAGCTTTTGTCTTACAGGGGATAAATAAGAATAGCCATACCCACGGCAATCTTACCTTCGCTTCAATTTTAGAATTACCATATTTGTCCTATTAGAATCGAAATAATTCGCCACCACATCAAATTTTAATTTTATTTTACACGTCTAAAACTCTTAAGTCGAAAACAAATGGACAATGACATGGCAAAAACCAAAACAAGATCGTAAGACAAATGACAGTAAAATAAACACCACAAAACACAATAAAACTAAGGACTGTGCAACACGAACCATACTGAAAACTGAGGGTAGTATCATGTGTTCCGAAAGGGTAAGTAGTTTCTGCTCCACATGTGGCCCCGTCGTGTTGTTTATGTACAAACCAAGTGGTAAATCGAATTCAGTAGATCAAATTCGAGGAAAGGAGGATGGAATTCTGGTTGCAAAAATTGGAACATATTTATCATCTTCTATCAAGGAAATTGTGATAGGAAATGCTGAAGCAGTAATCCTCTGTTTTCTCGTTAAAAAAAATCTGAACCAACGTTCATTGCCAATTTCTAGTTGTGAGTCAAGTTATGAGGCATACAAAATAACTGTATTTGTTTTATCCTTCATTTGAAGCTCGATGGGATGGATGCGTTCAACATTGTCATCAGAATTATTTAGTGAGAGGACATCATCTATATGGTGGAGTGTGAAGTAAAAGGATAATGCTAGCTTCTTTTCGTTCTTCATAAGAAGACCCTGTATGAAGACAACTTCATATAATTAAAGGAACAAGTAGGCAAGCAGAGTAACAGAGTTGGTTCCCCATGGGAATGCCAAATGTTTGTTGAAGAACACGTTCATCAAATATAACAAATATGAAAATAAAAATTGGCATGCTGTGTCTGACATAATTGTCAAAAAGCTAAGGCTGAGTCCATCACAGCTGTAAGTATAGTTTTTTACTTATATTACAAGAACAGGAATAAAAGCCCTGTTCATTGATAATTTTTATATTTTTTCTATGTATTGTGTGCTGTTTTGTCCCATGTACATTTACTCCATATCCTTTTATTTTCTATTGCTCAATTAAGCAACACGAGCAATGGCAGAACAAACATACACTAAAGTATTAAAAAAAATCTATAACAAATTTATAAACTTTTACAAGATTGGTTTTACCTGAATGCCCCTATAGTGTAAAATATTACTTTTACCCTTGTTGAACCTCAATAATAAACTATTTTGTAAATAAGAAATGTTAAAACATTTATCACAGCTGTAAGTATAGCTTTTTAATTTGATATTATTGCATCAATTTTGATTATTTTATTGCTAAAAGCAAATAATGCTTATCAGCATCAGCACTATACAATATCAGTAGTTCAATCTTTGTGCTGCTTAAAATTCATTATACCATACATTTATGCAAATTGATTTTTAACACATTTTATTATATTTCATAGGAAAACACGTAGAAATATAAGAATAAGAATAAGAATAAGAATATTTATTATTCCAATCAAGGGCCCTTGATGGGCAGCATTACATGTACACATAAAACAATACATCGTGATTTGTAACAGAAAAACATTTTTATATATTGAAATGAAACATTAAAAAAGTTCAGACAGATGTTATTATCTCCATTCTATAAAAATTGATTCTCACATAATACCAAAAATCATGATTAAAGAGGACTCCTCTGAAATTTAATTTCATTCTCTCAACCAACATTTCAATACCTCAAGTCGGAAGGAGACATCAGACGGCACATTTTCCTGTCAAAAATGAAGAGTGCATTATGTCCTTTCCAGCATATGAAAGCATGGAAGGACATTTGCTCATTGGAGATTGTTAATTGATTATACCAAATCATTCATCTGTTGATTTTGTGAAAACCGCTTATCTTGAAAAGATACATAGCAGCAAAAGTTTGCGAATCTAAATGTCTCTATCATACGTCATGTGGTCAAACTATCAAAAAGATGGGCAATGAAACTGGAAAGGAAATGCTAAAAGTTTAATGATAAACAAAACAAATTATCTACTTGAGAAATTTAGCAAAGGTGAAGTCACTGGTCAAAAGGAAGATCATAAGAAATTTCTGCGGACATGAAAATTGCTAACGGAGACGTTGGAAAAAAATTGTTTTCATTAGAGGATGGAAAAAGACTTTATTCATTAAAGGAATCAACAAATCACAAGATTTTTTTCTAGATATTTAATAAATCAGTAATTATGTCTTGTATCCAAGGTTTTATATTTGTTTTCCTTACTTTGTATTTTTCTACCAATAAATAAGCTGTTTATCTAAGTACCTGTTTTATATATAGCACGCCTTTTACGAATTAACGTATTTGATTCACGAAAAGCGAAAAAGTCGAAGAGTAACTTATAACACACATTGAAGTTGAACTATCCTGATTTGAACATGCTTGACACAGTTGTAAACTTGACAAAGTGATGTGCTTGACTCACACATTCGTTGGAAAAATATACACTTTATATACAATATTAATGATTACATTGAAACTAATAAAATTGAGAATAGAAATGGGGAATGTATCAAAGAGACCACTTTAACCCTCTTTATCACAAATCCATAAAGAAACCAGTGAAAAAATATTATTCAAATAGGATAGAAAATAAAATTTAATTGTGTTTTTTTTTTATTTAACCACTTATTATTTTGAAAGCATTCAGACCAACAAAAATTCTGATACCTATTTTAGAATAGAAACTATATAATTATAAAATGATTGTTTATCAGCATAAGGAAAACACTGTACTTATGGGCTTCTTCTTAGAGATAGTGAGTCACTTACAATGTATGTACCAACCTACCTTTAGTGGTTTAATATTTGGCTAAAATTTGTAAGAATTTGTTTAATAGATCTAAAGTTATTCCTTGAAAACCATGTTAAGATATAAAGCAGTTCATGCCTCTTTCAAGGCACCTGTTATATGATACACGGAAAGTTTCCTTTTTTTACTTGATGAAATGTTTCTTGTTTATTGATAGACAAGCTATATAGTAAGTAAAAATTGATAGACAAGTTATATAGAATGTAACAATTTGGCGAACTTGTATTTTTTGTTGACGTCATAAATAAAAATCTACAGCAACACATTATCAACGCCAGAAACAAGATGATATACAGTCAGTGACTCAATACCGCATAAAAATATATAGGTATACGTTTTGACTGCTCATACAAAATGATTGTGGTATAAACCTTGATTTTAAAGGATAAGGCAAATTAAACATGCTTGGCATTGTCTGTCCTTTTCTTGCTTGATTCTTGTGTAGGCAGCTGTTTCAGTTTTTAACACATGACTTTGTTTGATCCGAAGATTTAGTCAATCATTTTGTATTAACTAGTAATATTTTGCATAAATTATATGAACACATTTTAATTACGTTATTCAAACAAAAATAAATGTTTTTCATACATGTAATCAAAGAGATGACTTGTTAAAATACAAACATATGCAAGCACCGAGAATTTCTCAAAAGCGCCTTAGAGACTTGAAATTACCATTTGTGCAGTCATGTTTTGTCTAATTGGGCAATACATGTACTGTTTTTATGAAATAATGGTGTTCAATTAAGTTATCTAGTCGTACATGCAGGAGAACAGGGGTTCTTTTGTATTAAATTTCAAAGTAAAACTTAATTAATTTAATTTGCTTCAATTCTGTATTCTTATTGAACCTTTTTAATACCATGCTGATCTCTTTTTCAAATCTAATAAATGTATCATTCAGAATTATTATAGACTAAAGTTTAGTAATCATTTGTTTAAGGAGCAATGGTATGCAATTCATTTTACTGTACATTAGAAGCCATAAAAGCGCGAGGTTCAACCCACCATTTTTTGTTAAAATGTCCTGTACCAAGTCAGGAAAATGACAGTTTTTATCTAATAGTTCGTTTCTATGTATGTTGTATTGTCGTTTGTTTTTGTTGCACTTCTGTGTTTCTGTTGTTTCGTTGTTTTCCTCTTATAGTTGATGTGTTTCCTTCGGTTTTAGTTTGTTACCCGGATTTGTTTTCTCTCAATCGATTTATGACTTTTAAACGGAGGTAGACTACTGTTGCCTTTATTTAGACACCATATTCACGGTAGGTATAGTGTCCGGATAGGATCGGGGTTTTTCCAGTGATTTGATCGGGTTTTTTCGATTGTGACCGATTTTTTTCGAGTGAATATGAACAAAAATGTAAACAAACAGACTTTCTTTTTGACAAGATGTGATATAGTCGCTTGAGTTTAATATACAAGGTTATACTAGATATGTTAGTATTTGAGATAAAAAGATATTACTAATCCGACATTATTTTTCGTTGAAAAATTCAAATTTAGCCTTAAAATGCGTTTATTCCAAAATACAGAATAAAGCCATTTTTATACACATACTAATGCAAATGTCAAAGGAAATGCATACATGGAATTTATATATCCTTAGATATACAGACACTTTAAAAATTCTTGTTATTGCATTGAAAACGACATTTTGAGACTAAATTCATTTCTATATGTTCGGGTTTTTTCGAGAGAAGTCCGGGTTTTTTCGAGTGCGTCCGTGTTTTATCGAGTGAATATACAAATTTACTATAGCTTAAAATGTTATGTGTCAGTATATTTACGTTTAAAAACAATAAAAAAGGTTCAAATTAAGTACTTTCCAAGGCATGAAACCAAAGCATTCATCAGTTTGAATATGGTGTACTATCACTTACATGTTGTAAACAAGTACTAGTATCGTTCATTTGTATATATTGTTGTTTGTCACATCTTATAAATTACATGTACAGTATATATTTGTGATGTCAACCATCTAATGTAAGCATAGACAATTTGGATTGAGACGTACATTCATATAGTGTGTTAATTATAAGCTGGTGAACTATTCATTTCATTGTAAATTTTGTATGAAATTTAATTCAAATTTTATTGTCAATGGGAATAAAAATGGGGCGAATTAAGTGTGTGTGGTGGTTTTTTTAATTCATGGATTTTTTTTGTGGAGGTGGAGGCAGGCCTTCTTTAGTAGAATATTTTTTATTACATAGCATCTTTCTGATTTTTTACTGCTGTCCAGTAGGTTTCTTACTCCTTTTTTTTTAAAACTCCGGGGTTCACCACAAAAAATAGTATAAACTGTAAAATCAAAAGTAGCATGAAATGAACTTGAAGTTGCAAAGATTAAGAGTCCCTTGCACTGTGACTAAAGACCGTTTTATAAAGGATCCAATAATTTCTAACTTAACACTGCAAAGTTGTGGTAAGTTTTCCGAACACAAAATTTGCATTAAATTGAAAAAAGGTTAATTTTGATCTACGTAGTATTACACCCCAGTTCTATTGTTATACTTCATAGTTTCTATTTCTGAAACAAGTGTAGATTGAATAGATCAATTGTTAGGAATAACAATGGATTTTGACTACAGGGTAAGACGTGCGGGTTTTCTGGAAACCCCTGCTTCTACATACCGTAAGCACAGTCCATTGTTATTCATAACAATAGAAATTGTTTTTTTTAAGCATGAACATAAGAGATTACTAATAGTATTCACTACAAGCTGTTTCAAAACATATTAAAAAAACAGATTTCAGGAAATTCCAATAGCGAAAAAAATATTTAGCTTCTACTTTGAATTAAAAAATAATTCAAATACTCCTTTGCCTGAAGCTACAATTTTTAATCCCATATGGAAATGTCTTAAAGAACATACATGTAAAGAACTTTTATTAGAATTATACATTCAAAACATATAGTTTTCATTCGGACCAAGTCTTAATCATAAAATAAATATAAAGTTAAAGATTGTTGAAGACTAATGATGGCACCCAGGGGCGAATCCAACCATTTTTAAAAGGGGTAGCCAACCCAAGATAAAAAGAGGGTTCCAGTCAGATGTCCCAATTCAAAAGCATTGATCGTATAAAAGGGGGTTCCATTTTGTCATTTGATTTTGCCATGTGATTAGGGACTTTCCGATTGAATTTTCCTCGGAGTTCAGTATTTTTGTGATTTTACTTTTTTCCAGCCCCAGGACCCCCATCCAATTGCCCCCAAAACAGGGGGGTTCCTACATATATGTCCGGTCGGCAAATTTCTAATCCAAACACACCTATGCCCTAGTATGTTTGACTATGAATGTTTGTTAAATGTTGAGAAGAAGGGGGGTCGGCTTTTTTGGATAAAACTGTAACATGTAAAATACATTTATGATTACCTTCATTAAACTGATACATGTAAGTACTTTGGATTATAAATATTGCGTTATCTTCAGTCTCTTCTACCAAATCCAACGAATGACTCAAAATGTCGTCCGTCTTATACCCGTCTATATTGACAACTGCATACCATGAGCATGATGTATTTTTTTTGTAATAAGAAAGCACGATACGGCCAACCTTGACCTGCTGATCCATATTAGCACATGAATTTAACGGGAATATGCAAAACGGCAACTTTGACATTTGTAAAATCTACTCACTTGTCAACGTTTGAATGAAGAGGTCAAAGTAAGGTTACTAGTTGGGTTTCATTTAAAAAAATAAAAATTCTTATTAATCATGGTTTGATACTGTCAATAAAAATGCTTTACATTTTTTTTCATTCAATATTCAATGTAAACAAATAAAGGGTTTAGCATCAGGTGTAAGTTAGTTATACACTTCGGGGTACGGTGTGTCTGGATGAGAAACTCCAGCGGCCTCCGGTCGTCGGGGTTTCTTATCCAGACACACATATCCCTCAGTGTATAAGTATTACATAATTATGTTTTTTGGTGATTTATTGGGAATATATGATATGTTCCTTCATTTTATTACAGTTATAAACTAGAAAAAGTCATTTTTTAAAGTCAAGAATACCTTTTTTTATTCATATTTTCTTTAAAAAAAAACCGGAACATTTGCTTAAAAACCCGGACGGTTTCACTGTTACTCTCGAAAAAACCCGGACAGTATTAAACACTGAATGGTTTGATTAAATACAAGGAAATTGTGCTTCTTTGTTGCTCAAAACATGTATAGTATTCAAAATAAGATGGGTAGTCATGTAAAAAACTATTATAATTACGAAATAGCAGATAATTGACCTTATCGCAAGTTTTATCACTCGAAAAAAAAAATGGACGGATTCACTCGAAAAACCACGATCCTAGCCGGACACTATACCTACCGTGATATTGATATTTGTCCTGCAAATTCTAATTCAGATCATAAACCTGTGTCATTATGAATGCAATTAGTTTCAGATAATTCAGATAAATGTTTATACTTGTATTTTGCTTTCTTTCCAATTTACCAATAGCATGAAATATTTGCCACTGAACGTTTAGCAAACAACAATTAATCTTATCATTTTTTCCCACCAGTAATTATGTAGCAATGAGGGTACTTAATCATTAAAATGTTCAATTCTCTTCTGCATTATTTTTGATAGATAATTATGTTGATTTTTCACAAAAAAAGTTATGGTAGCTGTTGCAACTTTGCAACACCAAATATATCATAAGTGATGCTTGTGTCGAAATTTAGTGGGAATCCAAATCTTTATATTAACAAATAATGGCAACAATAAAAAAAAAATGTCTTACATCTTCACCAGGACAAACATGTTACATCACGTCAAATAATACAGAAGTGAAAAATTTGTCTGTTCAGCAAAAGTAAATGTTTACTTCTATAGATCTTCAACCACATAGGCGGATCAAGGGGATCCAGAAGCCACATCCCCCCCCCCCCCCCCCCCTTTGTGGGAAAATTTAGTTGATTATATAGGGAATCATTGAAGCATGACTGGAGCCCCCCCCCCTTTACCTTAGGTCAGTCAGTGCCCCCCTCCCCTTACAAAAAATTCTGGATCCGCCACTGAATCATGGTGCTTAAAGTTTAAGCACATCTTTGACATAAAACAGCTAATCTTGTTCCTTTGCAGCTCCATATTTTATAATCATGAATCTAGGTGGTTTTAAATAGCATTTCATATATTGAAAAAGAAATGCATGGCGCAATTTAGCAACATGAGCAATGCAGAACAAAAATACACTAAAGTATTAATAAAATATATAGCAAATTTATAAACTTTTACAAGATTGGGTTTAGCTGAATGCTCCTATGGTATAAAATATAACTTTCACCCATGTTGAGCCTCACTATTTTGTAAATTAGAAGTGTTAAAACGGGCATATCGTCAATTTAATAATAAGAAAACAATAGTTTTTTTTCAGTTTTCTAATATTTTTCTAAAGTTGTCATAATGTTCATGATGTTGTGAAAATAAACAGATAAAAAATGAGAAAATTTCCCCCTTTTTAAGCCTCAAAAATTAAAATAAAGAAATAAGGAAACATGTCAAGGTACTGTATGGTATTATGAAATTTATTATTCAAAGTTGTATTTGCATTTATCAAAACAAGTCAAACAATAGAGAATTTCAACCTTATATTGGAAAAACAAGATAAAATATAATCCAGTTTGACCATGATTTTAAAAATCATTATTTTTTTATATCAAACTTCATCACTCTCTTTTTTTTTTAATTTTAAATGGTAGATAAGAGTTTTTATAAAAAAAAAAATTAATTTAAGCTGCGATTTTTTGTCACAGGTTTTACCTTTTGTCATAACATGTTAATTCCCCCTTTTTTTTTATAAAACCTCAAAAAAATAATTGCAAAAATATGCTTTTTTAAAGGCAAGGTTAGTTGCTAAAGAAAATATAAAAGTAAAAACAAACTCAACTATACTGAACAATTTTAAAGTGAATTGAATGGGAAAATATTGAAAATTCATGAAAAATAAGTGTGAAAAACTGCGATTTAGCTTGGAGAACTTCATAGGTGGCTACCATGGCAACCACATATTATTTTGAAATAAAAACTTTTTTTATAAACCTCTGCAATACATTATCATTCTCTGAAACTGTGGTAAAAATCTTAATCCACCTATTTCGAATATTTTTTTTAAATCCTTTGATATTTATATAAGTTATAGGTTACTCGTGTAAACAATAATTCTCATGTATAGGTAATGTTCATTACGATGAACAAACTGTTTAAATTTACAGTACGCAACAGTTTGTGTGAATACTACCTTGGAAGGTCAGCTTAAACTAATTATGTTCTTCGTGACTATTTTCTCTAAATGTGAACAACAATACAAAGGTATGAACAATTCATTATCTTTAATCTCAAATGTATGCTAAGAAACACTAATAATCAAATATATCCGAATCATTGTTCAGTGAAACATCTTTAAAAGAAAACACATGCAGTGGTTGTCGTTAGTTCATGTCTGTCATATTTGTTTTTCGTGAATTGTTTTGTTATACATGAAGCCGTTAGTTTTTCTCAATTGAATTGTTTTATATTTTTCATGTCAGGGCCTTTTATAGCCGACTATACGGTATTGGTTTTCTCGTTGTTAAAGGATGTATGGTTGCATTTAACTGCTTACATCCACTTTATTTAAACTTTGGTGGATAGTTGTCTCATTGGCTATCATACCTCATCTCCTTATATTTTATATAGAAACTATTGATTGCAAGTTAGACTTCTTGTCGTTTCATTCGCAATTACATTAAAAATAAAGTAACATTTACTATTGATCTGAATAACTTAAAAAGTATACATATCGCTGCTCTCATTTTTTACGGGGTTTGCTGCCTTAAATAAAGTAACGCAAGGATAGAACTTCACTATTTTGCTTTTCAAAATACAACGTTGAAAGAACGAGAACCCAAATCCTTATGATGTACACAATGATAGTTTTTGATTTGATTACATTATTTTCTGTAAAAGCATTTAGTTGTTGAATTTCATATACATTTAAATCCATTGCCGTCATAATTGCCGTCTCAGTGGGACTTGCGCTACATCACAGATTTTATGGAATATCTGTTTAACAGATAGCGACGGATATGTTCCAATTGTCGTAACCACAATCCTATCCTCCTTTTCTCGAATTTTGCTTCACAGAATTAAACTTCTCACCAAATTTGTAATTACATTAGATTCACGACAGGTGACACATGAGGATTAGGATCTGCTTACCCTTCCGGTGAACATGAGAACAGCCCTGGTTTTTGTTTGGGTTCTTGCATCAAGTAAATTTGAAAATCACCAAGTTAAATCGCCGCGAAGGTGCCTTGAAAAAGCTAAACGCGAAATATAATATATGGGGTAATGATTGGGTTCATAGTATCAGTTTTCAATATTGCTTTACTTTAAAGTGTAATTTTTGCATTTATTTATTATTTTGATTGTTGAAAGGTGTCTGTCCAAAACAATTGCTAATTTATTTTACCCCCCCCCCTTCCCCCCCCCCCCCCCCCCCCCCCCCCCCCCCCCAATCAAGAACTTTTGAATTGCAGTTGCTGTGGAAAATGAAACGAAAATTCCATATTTGTACAGGACAATTTAGGGATATAAAATCCTTGTTAACCTGAAGTAAAACACCGAAAGAAGTGCAGTGTGTTAAACGGTCTGGCTTATAACTAGGTGAATGATAGAGAGATTTGATGAAGCTATGTCTTTTAGCTGCTGAGAAAAATTTGTCAATTTGTGTTATGGAAAGATAAAAGTACTACATAATTTTAATTTTGCAAAGATCTGGTAGTGATTATAGATGAGGTTTAAATTTGGTTGATCTATTTGACTGAACTTAAATTTATTTCTCTCTTTGTGTAATAGCAAATGAGTACCATTTGATTTGATCATGTAAAACTTTATTACATTTTTGTTCTAAAGTACAATTTGTGTACATGAAAAACAATATATTACACTAAAATTTCAAACATACTTATATATGTCGATAAGCATGCTTGTGTTTTAATTCAAATAAAATATTTATGTTCGTGCTAAAATGTTACAGCTACTTGGACATGTTGGAAACCATGTGACCACAATTGCGCACATGCAATTATGTTCACATTTTTATTAAATACAATAAAACACAAATACAATGTTTAAGTATCGAATTGCGCAGTGACCATCTCAAAATTTTATTTTCAAATACAAAATATTTCCTCTGCCTCAAAGTCCAAACTAAAATATGAAGTCCTTAACACAAAAAACAACTGCTAGACAGAACCCTACACGTGTTAAACAGCATGCTTAAGTTATTTAAACAATCTATAAAAGAAAAATTAAACTTCTAACTATAAAACGTGCGTTGGTGTAGTAACTGCCCAGTCCTCAATAACTTAAAACTTGTGCCGTGACCTTATATACTGACCGACAGACCCTACAACAATTGTTTCATAACCTATTTAAACTAATCGTTATCAAATTATTGTGCAGTTTTTCAAACTCATTCCGCATAACGCACATAAATACATATATTAATACCAATTAAAAACCAATTGTTCAGAGAACAATTGAAGGTCTTTCCACTCATAAAGATCTCTTTTGATATAGAACTATTAAAATTAGGTTTAAAATATCATATTTAGCGTCAAATGATAGCTTATTGTACACTGATTGCAAAAATATATTGTTTCTATACATTTTTTTTTCTAAATAAGGGAGTTAAATTGTTACTTCCGGTTTGAAAAATGTCACTTCCGGTTTTATTTGATAGTTTACTTGATACTGATTCCAAAAATATATGGTTCAAACTCATTCCACATAACGCACATAAATACATATATTAATACCAACCAGTCTTTAGAGGCTTATGATACACTGTAGTCTATGTACGAAATATTATATAAATAAATTTGAAAAAATAGTAATTAATCCGTATTATATCTTAGGCTGAAATCTTATAGATAGTTTCAATAAATCAGTTGTGTTTAATTGTAATATAAACAACATAAAAACGGTTTGTTCGTAGATATCATCAATGCATTCGTACACAACACGACAGTTGGGGGCATGAAATGCTTATCATGCCGGACACCCTGATATTTTCAGGGGTTCGTGTTGTTCAGTGCTTATCATGCCAGACCACGTGATATTTTCAGGAGTTTGTGTTGTTCAGTCTTATCATGCCGGACTATGTGATATTTTCAGGGGTTTGTGTTGTTCAGTTCTTATCATGCCGGACCACGTGATATTTTCAGGGGTTCGTGTTGTTCAGTATGAGCAACACGACAGTTGGGGCATGATAATTATGCTTATCATGCCGGACCACGTGAAATTTTCAAGGGTTCGAGTTGTTCAGTCTTAAAATTTCTACTTTATGGTTTGTTAACTGATGTTTGTCTTTTTGTCATTTTCATCAATGGTTTTGTCGGTCTGTCTTCGACTTATCAGTCATTTTGTCGGTCTGTGTTCGACTTATCAGTCAGTTTTGTCGATCTGTCTTCGACCTATCAATCAGTGTTGTCGATCTGTCTTCGACTTATCAGTCAGTTTTGTCGGTCTGTCTTCGACTTATCAGTCAGTTTTGTCGGTCTGTCTTCGACTTATCAGTCAGTTTTGTTGATCTGATTTCGACTTATCAGTCAGTTTTGTTGTACCTTAAGTATTTTCTGACTCTTTTTATTTTTCATTAAACCAAACATAGGAATGAAAGTGTGAAACCGGACATAGATCGATCTCATTACCAATAAAGACCAGTAGAAAACTGCCTTTTCAAATATTCTGATCTCACATTCAACAACATCATTCATATGAAAATATTTGAAAAGACATACATTCCTGATAGGGATTTCGAATGTGAATTAAATCTGTTAAGAAAACAGTATCATATATAATTGATGTATTCACCATCAACATGACCGTGCTGCTACTGGAAACTCCCGAAGTACCGTAGGCCTTCCACTGAAATTGCTCCATTTGGTCTCACTGGTGTAATTTTATTGATTCAGTGCGATTTCATTTGCTGATGTCTCGCTCTCTTAAATTAACTATGAGCTAAGTTATTACATGAACATTTTCAATTCTAAGTTGAGTTCAGTCGTGGAAAGATTTTTTTATAAGGTTTAATTGAAAATAAAATCTTTAAAAAAAATTGTTCTAATTTAAATGCCTGTCATATGACTTCGTTAAATGCGCACACAATTGTTATTTTATAGATTCATTTTGATTACTGCAACAATAGAATACACTGCAGATAAACTAATTGCAGTTTATCGAATGGATCAAAATTAAATGAGTTTTCAGTATTTTTCGAAAGTTTGAACCTTAACATTAAATATCAAAATAAATATTCATTTTTTCGGACAGTCATGCAAATATTTGAAATCGCTTTGATATTGAGTTTCCTTTTTCAAAACGTGAAGTTTATTGTTGGAAAATATCAGACAACTAAGGAATTTTTCAGAGTAGATAAAAATAAGGAAATAAGGTCAATAGATCTTGAAGTTATAGGTAGTTTGTCTGAAATTCAATGTGCAGCATTCTGTGTGGAAAACAGTGATATCTGCTGTGAGATTACTTATGTAACATTGAGTGGAGAGTGTAAACTGGGATCCTCTGGTTGCTGTCATACGGAATTTAACAACGTTTCTGGTTCAAACATTCTACACCCCGGTCGTAAATTTAGCGGTAAGTCAAGCATGTGCTTTATGAACTTATGTAAACCGAGAAACTTAATGACAGAAGGATAGAACCCCTTGACTTACTACCATACATACATGCTTTCAATATGGATCAATATGGTAAATCCTTTAAGCTCTACACGTGAAGCTGTCATTATTTTCGCAGCCACAAATCATACCAGCTTAAAACTTTACAACAAACTCTCGACATTTTGAGTACGTGACTGAATTAGTATGTTTATTTTTAGCTTAGATTTTAAGTATTCGGATTGTCATCTGATGAAATCCCTCAATGAGTTAGGTGGACAGTTTTCTCTACATTCAATATCTTTCTGTCTGAACCCGTGCCGGTTTTTCACTTTGTTTCTTATTATCTGAACAGCTGGATGGATTTCAGAGTACAACAGTTATTGCAAATCCATCTTGAAATTATAATATTTGTCTTGATTTGCACTTGCTATCTCCTAACTTTGTAAATAAAGTGTGGAGATATTATAATGGATATGTCTGTCTCTTTGTCCATAATTGATAATTCTTTGTTCATTTTATTATATCTTCAGCAATTGTGGAGCTATATAGTAATCAATTTGTCCGTCCGCTGCCACCTAAATCTGCAACCCATCCTTAGCTTGAAAGAGTTCTTCGCTTTGAGCGTTCCTAATGAAGGTAAATCAAGAAAAGCGCTTCGGACGCATACAATTTACAACGTGTTGTCTTCATTTTTTACAGCACTGGGTCGATCCCTCTGCTGGTGGACTACCAGTCCCAGAGACTATCATCAGCCCAGTAGTCAGTACTTCAGTACTGATATGATTTGTAACAAACCTTTCTAAAATTATCCGTTAATAAAATTTGAAATTAATAGATACTAAGGTTTCAACTCCTTAGGCAAAGGTGGCCTTAAATGGATTTGGCTCTTTTTTTAGGTACTGTTTGGAGATACAGCTCTTCAACTGTTTCGGTTCTAATACATCCTCGGCTTTAAAATATTTGGCTATGAGCGTTCCTGATGAAATTAAATCCAGAAAAGCGCTTCGGACGCATACAATTTATAACGTGTTGTTTTCATTTTTTACAGCACTTGGTCGATACCTCTGCTGGTGGACTACCAGTCCCCGAGGGTATCATCAGCCCAGTTGTCAGTACTTCGGTACTGATATGATTTATAAGAAACCTTTTTAAAATCATCCGTTAATAAAATTTGAAATTATTAGAAACTAAGGTTTCAACTCCCTTAGGCAAAGTTGGCCTTAGATGAATTTGGCTATTTTTTTAGGTACTTTTTGGTCATACAGCTCTTCAACTGTTTCGGTTTTTATACATCCTTGGCTTTCAACTATTTGGCTTTGAGCGTTCCTGATGAAGGTTAATTCAGAAAAGCGCTTCGGACGCATGAAATTAATAACGAGTTGTTTTCATCTTTTACAGCACTGGGTCGATACCTCTACTAATGGGCTATCAGTCCCCGAGGGTATCATCAGTCCAGTAGTCAGTACTTTGGTACTGATATGATTTATAACAAACCTTTCTAAAATTGTCCGTTAATAAAATTTGAAATTATTAGAAACTAAGGTTTCAACTCCCTCAGGCAAAGTTGGCCTTAGATGGATTAAATATTCGACTTTGAGCGTTCCTGATGAAGGTAAATCCAGAAAAACGTTCGGACGCATGAAATTTATAACGTGTTGTTTTCATTTTTTCCAAGTTACCAGACCACTACAATCTCCCTTTTACATGCAACAGATTTGCGTTCGACAAATAATGTCTTTGGTTAAAGTAGTTTACCACGTTTAATTAAGTTGCATTTAGATGTGAATCTGCAGTCCTGTTTAGCGTTATTGGAAACAAATATTATTACATTTCCCATCTTTAGGTTGGCCTTTCGTGTACCCAAGGTAGGTGAACGAAGTCAACTTAGGAGTGCTGTGAACGAAAGGGTATAATATATTTTTTATTAATTTCTGAATAACTGCAGTATGTCTATTTATAATATAAATTTTGAAACACATTGAAATTTTTTTTGAGAGTAATTTGAAAAGGCTTCAATTTGATGTAAAATGACGGTGGGCATGGATACCATAAATAAGCTCCGTTCGAAGATAGTCATGTTACCATTTGACGTAAATTTCTAGAACAGAATAATAAAGTACTAATATAACACATACCTGTTTTGTCCAGGTTATTATAATAAAAAGTGGTAAATGTAGAAAATGTTAGTATTGTCGCCTATGGAAGAATAAATACTACCGTTATTTCCTATATAAGTTATACAAGTTACAACTGTAGGGTTGTTTGTAAAAATGGAGGAACCGAAATCATTTGAGACACACGTGTAAATCAAAAGTATGTACATTCATATAATTATATTTGTACATGCGCATCTGTTATGGCCGAGGCTCTATATACTGCATTTCAATTTTGATTCATTTATTGTGCATACGATTTTATTCGTTACCATTTTTTGCTGCGTGTGTTCCAATGCTGGAGGGAAATACATGAAAAAAGAAGGAAGTAGTACGCCTAAAAAAACATCCCGATAGAATTTACGGAAAGGACACTCAGAAATCATTTTGTTTTCCAAACTTTCTCCCTAAAAACTAAAAGTGAATTATCATCAGGGAAGTTGGTAAACTAAAGTTGTCATACTAAGCCTACCTAGAGAGCCAAATGAAGTGGTACTAGGCGACTATATGTCTCTATTTCCTAATTGTTTGGTCGATTATTTTCAATTTTATAAACCACATCAACACCCTCGTATACTAAGATATAAAAGGCCACGTCATAACAAAATGTAAAAAGTTCAAACGAAAAAAAACCAACGACGATTTATTATAAACAATAAACGAACAATAGAAACCAATAACCTCCATTGAATTACAGGCTTCTGACTTAGATGACTTAACAGGAATGATTGTGTGCCCTATATTTGTCAGTGTCCTCACGAGGCGATCGATAGTGGGCGAAATATAAGAAGTGGATTATTCGGATTAGCTTTTTTACCTAAGACAGGTACGTGAAGCATGTGGCGGGGTTAAGCATATTTGCTAGCAATGAATTTCTGTGTGCCTGTCCAAACTCAGAAATCTAGTACGTGTTCGACTTACGCATGTTACACCTAATGGTTTTGCTATTTTAAAAAATAGTGTCGATTGCAGAACATTGATAGTTTCTGTCTAATTGATACTATGTTTTTTTTTTCTTTTTAAAGGGGGTGCTGGTGTTACTTCAAATATATTGTACACATACCTTTTTATTGTTGCATATACTGTATATTGAGTTTTAGAGGTCTTTAATTTGTGCTGCTGTTGGGTTTGCTGTAACGTAAAACGTTATTTATAAAAAAAAATCACCTGCATAACTTATGTTTTTCAGACTATATCTATACATTGTCTGTTACAAATGGTGGAGTTTTTGGGGATTGGACATACCAAGAATTTTGTTCGAAAGGTCATTATGCCGTTGGTTACAAAATGAATGTATGGATATTTCCATGGTTACTATATTAAGCTAACGGTTTTTGATCGACGTCAATAGGAAGTACACACTACATGGTGTGGTGGCGGGAGAGTTTCATTTTTATACTTTTTTTTTACATAGAGAAGTATCAAAAGCGAAAAAAGAAATTCTTTATCTTTCTTTTTATTTTGACAGGAGGTAGTAAGGGTTGATTAATGTAGTCGGTGGTTTCGTTTAGTCTGTGGGCTTTTTTTTTTCGATACATGTAGCTGCTTCAAATGCCAATTTCGATAAAACAGAGAAAAATACTAACATCAAAAAGTTTATTTAAATCCATTTTTATTCAAAAATTAATGCTTAGTAATTCTAAAAAGAGAAACCATGAAAAATACATAATGAAGTTAGTTGATAAAGGGTAGGAAGAGTAAGCTGTAGAACTAAAGCCTGGCTCACTTCTTTGTAAGGATGTTCGCTCGTCTGTTTCAAAGGGACAAGCTTTTCAAAAGACTATTAGAAAGTGATAGTTTTTTAATAATGGAAATAAAAAAGCAGAAAAAAAACGAAAGGTCCGTGTCCTTGTTTCTGAGATATATAATCAATTGAAATTTGGCGGAAAATGATTCTCTCTAGATTTTTCTTACATTTAACTTTGGCCCCTTTCTCTTTCAAAAACTATGATAAAATAGCAAGAATTGTATTAAAAAATTGCTTTTAAAACTATATGTAATTAAATTATGAATAGAAAAGTAGAGGTTAGCGTGCATAATTTTTATTGGCGCTTCATGGATAAAACTATAGGATTCCTAGTATCTGACAAAAAGACATAAACAAGAGTAGCGAATATCTTTAAGAATATATTGATTGAGAGGGTAAATGCTTCCTGGTTTCGTCATGAATAAATTAAATACGGTTGCTCGCGTACTTAATTGATCTTTTCATCACCAATTTAAATCTTATTCTCCTCACATTTTGATTTGAATCAATACTATACAATACATGTATAGCCTTTATATGAGGTTCATTCGAGGTTATATTGACCTAAGAGAAGCACATTAACTGAGGACAAATTCCGAGGTCAAAATACTTCTCTAGATAGATATAACATCGTATTGACCTCACCCAAAGGCTACAATTGTTATATTATTAATTAAAAAAAATATTACATGAAAAATATGAAATTAGGGATTTCTATAATGTATTTTTAATAACATGCTGTATGCCCTTTGCTATACGCTGTGTTTGACCTACGAAAAGCTAAACACAACAGTATTGGCATGCAAACTGAGTAAATACAAATGTACATGTGATCAAGTTTTAACCAATCACAAATCCTTAAAAATATTCGATTAATAATATTACTATATTGAAAATATAAATACATGTTTATCCGAACGTTAAATCATCATATCATATATGCATACATATTATTATTAGTTACACAGTGCGCTTGTGAAATAATACGATATATACCGGGTCAGTAAATTCCATATGGGTAAGAAGGTGTATATGTGGTAAGATAATATTATTGCTCGCGATCACTTTTTTTTCTTCTTTGAATGACAGATTGAAGGGCCAGATGACGATAGAACAGAACTGAATGCTATCGAAATTATCTGTGGAAGTAAAGGGGGTGTTCGTTGTGGTGACACAGCAAGTTCCGGTCAGCAGAACTATGGAGATTGGACAGAGGAAGTATTTTGTCCAGCTAAAACATTGCTGGTCGCATTCTCTCTACAAGTGCATCAGTACAATGTAAGTTGTTTATGTTTAAACTGTAATAAATATATATATATGCATTGGAAAATTATAGAAAATGATTCAAATCTTAAAAAAGTATTTTCCTCACCACCAGTCATGGCCTTCAGAAGACCTAAAAACATCCGTGACAAATTAGTGACATCTGTATTAGCAAAGCAGCCTACTCCATCTCCCTGTTGCTACAAACAATGTGGTCGAAGGAACTGCTTGTGTTGTAAAGCTTCTGAACAATGGAAGACACATTTTTAAAATCAGGATGGTAAGTGAGTACAAGGGGTGTTCTGTTAGCTGCTTTATTCTTATCTTTATACTCTAGAAGTTCTTGGCGACTAGTTTTGTTTGCTCTTTCGAAAGCGCTATCAATGATGTTGTTATTGTATCCTCGAACAACTAGATGTTTACGTAGTTGTCCTAGTCTAGCATTTTGCGTATTTTCAGTAGAGCATATTCTCTTGATTCGCAATGCCTGGCTGAATGGGATGCCACGGGAGCAGTGTTTAGGATGGCAACTTTTAGGAGAAAGGAATTGATGTTTGTCCGTTTGTTTGGTATGAAGGTCCGTTATAATGGTTCCGTTCTTGATGTAACTCGTAGTGTCGAGGAAGTTTATTTTCTCCATAGATGATTCATATGTAAATTTTATTGAATGGTGGAAAGAGTTACAGTGTCCTAGAAATTCATTAAGATGTTCTTGTGAATCTGTCCATTTGAAATCAATATCGTCAATGAATCGGAACCATGATAAGGGCTGGTATGGAGCACTAGCCAAGAGGCGTTTTTCAAGTTGGCCCATAAATATGTTGGCATATGACGGGCCCATTTTTGTGCCCATACTAGTACCGTCTATCTGGAGATAATGTTTTTCATTGAAAGAGAAGTTGTTGTTCTCTAGCACTAGTTTCAGAAGTGTAACAAGGCACTCAGTTGGAGGATTTTTTTCACTACGAGTGTTCCATACCTCTTCACACGCTGCTATTCCTTCGTCTTGTGGAATGTTGGTATATAAAGAAGACACGTCCATGGATGCAAGTATAGTATTGCTTGGTAGAGGATTGAGGCTTTCCATTTTCTTTAGATAATCAGTCGTATCTTGGATGTAAGAGGGTAGTTCTTTCACATGAGGTCTTAGATGATGGTCTACAAATTCTGATATCTTTTCAGTTGGATGACTATTTGCTGAAACAATTGGTCGACCTGGATTGCCCGTTTTATGTATTTTAGGCAACATATAGAATCTTCCGGCCTTTGCTTCGTTCTCAAGAGGTCGGAGATAATCAAAGGTGTCATTGTCTATATGCTTTTGGTCGAACATCTCTTGAAGGATGGTGTTGATCCTTCGAATAGTATTTAGTGTTGGATCTGTGGTTAATTGTTTATAAAAAATGGAGTTTGAAAGTTGGCGATTTCCCTCTGCTATGTAATCTGTTTTATTCATGACAACCACAGCGCCCCCTTTGTCGGCAGGTTTTATTACGATATCCTCTTGATCTTTTAACGCTTTCAAAGCAATGCTTTCTGACTTGGATAAATTATAATTTCTTGTATTTGTTATACAGGACTTTATATCAGACCTCACGTAGTTAATGAATGACTCCAGGTTATCATTTTTACTCTTAGGTGGTTTCCATGAACTTTTTTTCTTAAATTTTGGGATGGGCGTGACTTCTTCATTGGTGTCAGTATCTGAATCTGTTAATCCAGCTTCTTCAAGGTTTTTCTTGCCCCTATTGTAGAAAAAATCTTTCAAGCGTAAACGTCTAGCGAATTGGTCTAAGTCCTCGTCTAGCTGAAAGTTATTTACATTTGATGGGATAGGACAGAAGTTTAAACCTTTACTTAAAAGAGATTCTTCAGCACGTGTAAGTTCTTTAGATGACAAATTTACAACAATGCTTTCAGTTTTTTGTTTCCGTTTTTTGAATTTTCTTTTTCTGGGGACCTTATGGTTTGTTGTATTGATATACATATATATATATATATATATATATATATATATATATATATATATATATATATATATTCTGGACTGAAATTATCACGTGTCTAAATCTATTGTTTAGACTGTATAAATTACTAAACAATAAGCTATCAGTTTATATATATATATATATATATATATATATATATATATCAATGATACAAAAAGTGCCTTGTTAAAAGTAAAAACTCTCTAGTGGGTTTTTCATGCAACTTATTATTATAAGTTTTTCTTTAAAGTTTTGTGGTTTTTTTTCATATTCCTCCAGGAAATGTAATTAGATGACTATACTGAATATATCAAAGAATAAATAGTTTATAACATTCATTGCAATAAAATAAAAGGTTTCAAATCTTGCAATATTGTCTGTTTATCAACTAGAAAGTAAAATAAAAAAAAAATACCGAACTCCAAGGAAAATAGAAAACGGAAAGTCCCTTATTAAATGGCAAAATTAAAAGGTCAAATACATGAAATGAATTGAAAACAACTGTCATATTCCTGACTTGGTACAGGTATTCCCTTATGAAGAAAATGGTAGATTAAACCTGAATATAATTCTTTTTTTTTTTGATAATCATAAAAGGAAATCACTCATGTAATGAATCTTCTGATGATTTGGATATTCTGTCGATTTTGACATTCGGCGCATTTTTGTGAATTAAAGGTGTTCCATATTATTATAAGGTTTCAAGATACGCGACAATAATATGCATTTACCCATGTTAGGTTTTATTTAAACCATGTTGGTTGAAAGAACGGTTTGCCATGTTGGTTGATAGACCAGTTTATATTTTTTCAAAAACTAAGCGATATTCATGTCAAGTTAGGTTTAAATTATTCCAGCACTTTCAAAATGAAAAAAATTAAAAATCACTCACATTAACATTTGATTGACTTGATGGGATTTTCTTGTTTATCTTGCTTGATCATTATCAAAATTATATTCAATCTCAGTGTATTTATAATCGCTTTCAAGTTAATTGACAGAATCGTTGAAATTTGGGGGTAGGGACTCGTCATTAAAGAACAATGATTTCTATAAGAAGTCTGTTGATAATTTCAGTCATTTCATTTCCTTCAGGATAAGGAGATTAGAATTGTTTCCTGTTTGGTGATTCTGTAAATTTAGACACATTATTAACGTCAAGTCATAGATATAAAAGAAATATCATTGATACACGGCTTATAATTTTATATGCCAGACGCGCATTAGGGGATTAATTATGTTTACGTTTGCTTGCAGCATTTGATTACATTTGCGCGCATTCAATTTACAGGTAACACAAGTAAAATAAAGATTATTCATAATAAATATGAATATAGTTAATATGAATTTTGAACAGTTCTATTTTTTTTTTTATTATTTATTTAATTTTGTTAAAAACTGCTTCAATCTTAAATGGTCTCAAATTGGGTCCAAACAATTCCTTATGGGTATTAGAAGGGGAACAATGTACCATAACTTGGGGAATTATCTATATGAATTGAAGATGTAGTAGGATTCGATTCATTTGTAGGAAATTGAAAACAAACGATTTTTTCATTGAGTGCTCGGGTATTAACTTTTACAAAACAAATTTTTAGAGCTTACCTTTCGATAATAATGGTTTGCTGGATAAACTTATTGGCAATGACAAAAATATATAAAACAAATTATTAGTATTGCTTAATTACTAGTAAGTTAGTTGCACAAAGTTACACAAGATCTTTGGATTTTTTTTTAATGGAATCAATGGTGGTATTACACCACAATATTTAACAACTATAGGTCATCGTACGGCCTTCAATGATGAGCAAAACCCATATCACAAAGTAAGCTCTAAATGGTCCCTTTTCAACTGTGTACAACGACTGTGTATAACGTATTTGGTAACGGTACAGTTTTTTTAATTAATATTTCATTCCTTTTGAAAATAAGAAATAAAAGAACACAATGTCGAGTGCTATACCCCTTTTTTTTGACATTTTTACCCATTTTGTCTGTTGGTTTTGTTCACACATTGTTGTCAATATGATGGTAGTCCAAATGAAGCTAGCTATAAAACCAGATTTGATCCATTATTTTTTACATAAAGAAATGCCCGTACAAAGTCAGGAATATGACAGTTGTTTTCCATTCGTTTGATGTGTTTGAGCTTTTAATTTTGTCATTTGATAAGGGACTTTCCGTTTTGAATTTTCCGTAGAGTTCGGTATTTTTGTTATTTTACTTTCACTTATCAAATTGACTTTTAAATGTGGATGAAGCAGAAAACGCAAGGAAACATTATTTTTTCTACGCATTTTCTATTCGTTTAGCATGGGTTTCTTGCTCATCTGGCAAGATCCCAGGCTACAGTTCCTTTTGAATTTAAGGCATCCACAAGGTCTTGACAAATCGCATTATTGGACAGGACCGCAAATTATTTCGAGGCTTGTAGGCAGTTGCCTCCTATTGCGTGCCAACTAAAAAAAAATTATAACAAAGAGAGAGTGTAAAGAAACAAAAAGAACAAAATATTACACTTCATAGTTCTTGATTTGACACCGGACTTCGTAGTACATCTATCTTACCCGTGATTTCTACAAAAAATGTAGAATCGAAACCCTTTTCGGGACTTTTCAACAAGCCGTTCAGTATTAAGCGTTAATAGTATAGTAATGAAACTGTTATGAAAAGATAAGGAAAGGTCGGTTCCTGTCAACACCAGTCATCGGGAGATTTTGTCTTTCTAAATCATTAAGGTTTGAGTGATGCTTGAAAAAAATCATGAAAACCACAACGTAACACTTATTTCGTTTTTCAACGGTTTTGACACTTTACGTACCGAGACTACTTATTGATTTTAGCGAGAGTAACAGACAATTTTTGGAATTCTGAAGATCGAAGGAATTACTAAAAATGGATGACGTCAAAAGTGTGAAATTATCGGTTTTTATTTTACATTTACTGATCATGAAATCACGGCATTTCCTGTTTCCAATGTAATAAACCGACCGATCGGTCTCTTGTAATTGCTTATATCAACGTTATTTGAACTTTGGTGATGACTTGTCTCATTGACAATCATACCTCCTTATATATATATATATATATATATACATGTTTATTACTTTTGACATATTATTTTACTAACGTATTCATATGTTTTCTCTGTTAAGCAGCGTGAAATCAGAATTTTCTTTTTTTCCCCGATTTTTTTATAGAATGAAAGTGATAACACAGGTGCCAACTACGTCAAATTCAAATGCAGATATTTTAGAGATGACGTTGGTAACTTCGAACTGAGCTATCCTCCCGGGTATGGTGTGTACGGTTCTTATGGCGAATGGAGTGACGCTTGTCCAGTGAACAGTGCAATATGTGGTATACAAACCAAAATCCATGGAGGAAGTCCATATGGACAAGACGATACTGCACTCAATGATGTTAATTTTTTCTGTTGTGAATAAAAGTCTACTGTCACCATAGCAACATGTACAATAATACAATAACTAATCACTTTCAATCTTTTAGAGTTTCGTAATAAAAGAAATTCATAATATTTAAAGATTGCTATCTAGCTATGTTGTATTCGTGTGTTATGGTAAAGATAATTAATCACCCAGTTCATTAATTAGATTTTAGTTTGGGTCAACTAAATTTATACGATATATTTGGTTTACAGTTTGATTTAGAAGAAACACCGACATAGCTAGTATACTATTAATTATCTAATTACTACCACATTTTATATTAATTAGTATTGAAATTTTCATTGTTATCAATTAATGTTATAATATAAACCAAATCTTGAATGCTGTCCTAATTCTATCCTATTTTGGGGAAATTTCAGAAATTCAAATGTGACATCACGTTATTTGCGTTGATCTCTTTGGCTAACTCGGCTGTGAATTTCTATGTGCTGGTTTATGTTGTTTTATGTATCCGTTTTTATTCTATAGTTAGTCACCACTTCGGTGTTATCATGTATATCTATTATATAGTCATTTGTATAAATTTACTGTTTGCAAAAGTATGAATCATTCTAAATACTAAGGATTTTCTTATCCCAGACATATAACCTTAGTCGTATTAAGCACAACTTTTTGGAACTTTTGGTCCTTAATGCTCTTCGACTTTGTACTTGTTTTTGGCTTTCGAACTTTTTTGATTTAAGCGTCACTGGTTAGTCTTGTGTGGACGAAACGTGCGTCTTGCGTATTAAATTTAAACCTGGTACCTTTTGTTAGCTATTATTCGTATGTTTCTCTGTCCTATATGTTCTCCCATTTATTTGTATTGTAGTCCTGTCATGTAATCTTGTCATTTTAATGTTCTATTAAACATTGCCATAAAAGCGGGAGGTTTGGCTAGCCACAAAACGAAGTTAAACCCGACATTTTTTTCTTAAAATGTCCTGTACCAAGTCGGAAAAATGGCCATTGTAATATTATAGTGTCTGTGTGTGTTACATTTTAATGTTGTGTTTCTGTTGTGTTGTAGTTCTCCTCTTATATTTGATGTGTTTCCCTCAGTTTTAGTTTGTAACCCGCATTTGTTTTTTTTTCAATCGATTTATGAATTTCGAACAGCGGTATACTACTGTTAGAATTGAGAATGCCTTTATTTAGTGTCTTCTTTTGAGAGTCATTCTCTGTAGGTATCAAAATATGCTGGAAACGGACCTTCACAGATCTTAATAATATTTGGTACAAATATAGTGTACTAAGACCCTTTTATCATGTTACCATTAGAAAATAATTTTATTTATGTGTTTCCATAGTAACAGACCCCATATTTTCATTTATTTATATGAATTCCAGTAATCTTAATTATCACCAATAATTTGTTAACTGTTTGTTTAATTTACATGTCTTTTATGGAAAGTGTTCGTTTTTGCAATAAATCACATGAAGTTATTTCCTTATTTTATCATTCGGACTGCAACGCCCATAATAAAATTACAAAGTCATAAAAAAAGGCCCTGAAAGTGAAGAAAATGTAAAAAATGACCTGGTAAATTGTTTTGAAACGCAGCTATTGTTGGCAAAACTTGACAGCTTTACTTGTAAACCTGGGGCCAGTATCATGAAAACCTATCTTAAGTTTCATTTAAGAGAAAACTAACGAACGCTTTGCGAGAAAGTTACGATGGTGCAAAGAGATTATCTCCAATCCCCTCGTGGATTACTCTTAACAATTTTACAGCTATCTTAGCATTAACTTACGACTGCGAGTTAAGATATTTTCTTATCGCCTTTTTCGAAGTGACCGCCTTTGATTTTTGGAAGAGAATATTAGAATTCAATGCCAAATCGATAATAAAAGTCATCTGTGCGTTTAATAGAACGGTCGAAAAACATACTTATTACTTAATTAGTTACACCACTGTCCCAGGTTAGGGGAGGGCAGGCGCCTACAAACATATTTAACCCCGCCACATTCTATGTGATCCTATATGTGCCTGTCCGTTGCTCGGTCCAACGTCATTAGTTGATTATTGAGCATTGTGTGTTATTGAGTGGTTGTCGTTTTTTGCTCATATGGTTGTCGTTGGTACATGTCTGTCATATATGTTTTTCGTAAATTGTTTTGTTATAAATTAGGCCTTAGTCAGTTTTATCAATTGAACATATTCATATTTTTCTTGTCTATTCCTTTTATAGCCGACTTTACGGTATGGGGTTTTCACATTTTTGAAGACCCTTCGATTACCTTTTATTGCTTACATCTACTTCATTTGAACTTTGGTGGATAGTTGTCTCATTGGCAATCATACCATTCTCCTTATTTTTATATTAAAGAAATATTTTCAAACATAGAATAAAAAACAAAAATAGCAGAAGGAGGTCCTCCAAACGGTCCGAAAAAAACAAGGGACGATTTTTCTTTCCCTATTGTTAATTGTTATTTTAAGGTATATACAACTGACCTGTAAAGTAGTAATTAAGATTCCCAAAGATTCAGCAATCAATATAAAGCAATATATATATAGCAAGCCAATTTATAAACTCCAGAATTGTGAAATATAACTGGTCAGTAAAACAGTTGAAATAAGAATGTCTAGAACAATAGAAATTTCCCTCCAAAAAGAGCATGTGACCAAAATCACTATCCATATAGAAATATAGCCTTAATTAAGATTCTAAATATAGAAATCAAGGTAACATAGACAAACAGGTTAACTGGTCAGTATAACAGTATTCAGAATGAACAAATCAAATACCATTCAATTTGTAACTAATAATATCAATAGTATGAAAATCATTTTATTCCAATAAATTTAATCAATATATACAAATTCACAATTACCAAAAATATACTAAATTCCACTCTACCACACTTATCATGCCAGACCACGTGATATTTTCAGGGGTTTGTGTTGTTCAGTCTTATAATGCCGAACCATGTTATATTTTCTGGGGTTTGTGTTGTTCAGTGCTTATCATGCCGGACCACGTGATGTTTTCAGGGGTTCGTGTTGTTCAGTATGAGTAACACGACAGTTGGGTGCATAATAATTATGCTTATCCTGCCGGACCACGTTATATTTTCAGGGTTTCGTGTTGTTCAGTGCTTATCATGCCGGACAACCTGATATTTTTAAGGGTTCGTGTTGTTCAGAGCTTATCATGCCAAACCACGTGAAATTTTCAAGGGTTCGTGTTGTTCAGTCTTAAGGTTTCTACTTAATGGTTTGTTAAGTGATGTTTGTCTTTTTGTCTTTTTCATCAATGGTTTTGTTGGTCTGTCTTCGACTTATCAGTCAATTTTGTCGGTCTGTATTCGACTTATCAGTCAGTTTTGTCGGTCTGTCTTCGACTTATCAGCCAGTTTTGTCGGTCTGTCTTCGACTTATCAGTCAGTTTTGTCGGTCTGTCTTCGACTTATCAGTCAGGTTGTTTGGTCTGATTTCGACTTATCAGTCAGTTTTGTTGTACCTCAAGTATTTTCTGACTCTTTTTATTTTTCATTAAACCAAACATAGAAATGAAAGTGTGAAACCGGACATAGATCGATCTCATTACCAATTGAGACCAGTAGAAAACTGCCTTTTCGAATATTCTGATCTCACATTCAACAAATAAAGGCAACAGTAGTATACCGCTATTCGAAATTCATAAATCGATTGAGAAAAAAAAAACAAATCCGGGTTACAAACTAAAACTGAGGGAAACACATCAAATATACGAGGAGAACAACGACAGAACAGAAACTCAACACCAAAATGTAACACACACAGAAACGAACTATAATATAACAATGGCGATTTTCCTGACTTGGTACAGGACATTTTAAGAAAAAAATGGTGGTTGAACCTGGTTTTGTGGCTAGCTAAACCTCCCGCTTTTATGGCAATGTTAAATATAACATTAAAATGACAAGATTACATGACAGGACTACAATACAAATAAATGGGAGAACATACAGGACAGAGACACACACAAATAGTAGCTTTCAAAAGGTACCAGGCTTATAATTTAATACGCCAAACGCGCGCTTCGTCTACACAAGACCCATCAGTGACGCTTAGATCAAAAAAGTTCGAAAGCCAAAACATGTTCAAAGTGTGCATTGAGTACCAACAACATCATTCATATGAAGATATTTTAAAAGACATACATTCCTGATAGGGATTTCGAATGTGAATTAAATCTGTTAAGAAAACAGTATCATATATAATTGATGTATTCACCATCAACATGACTGTGCTGCTACTGGAAACTCTTAGTGCCCGAAGTACCGTAAGCCTTTCACTACAATTATTAATTACTCCATTTGGTCTCACTGGTGTATATTTATTGATTCAGTGTGATTTCATTTGCTAATGTCTCGCTCTCATTAATTAACTATGAGCTAAGTTATTACATGAACATTTTCAATTCTAAGTTGAGTTCAGTCGTGGAAAGATTTTTTTCTATAAGGTTTAATTAAAAACAAAATTATGAAAAAAATGTTTTAATTGAAATGCCTGTCATATGACTTCGTTAAATGCGCACACAATTGTTATTTTATAGATTCATTTTGACTACTGTAACAATAGAATACACTTCAGACGAATTGATTTCAGTTTATCGAATGAATCAAAATTAAATGAGTTTTCAGTATTTTTCGAAAATTTAAACCTTAACATTTATTATCAAAATAAATATTCATTTTTTTTCAGACAGTCATGAAAATATTTGAAATCGCTTTGAAATTGAGTTTCCTTTTTCAAAACGCGAAGTTTACTGTTGGAAAATATCAGACAACTAAGGAATTCTTCAGAGTAGATAAAAATAAGGAAATACGGTCAATGGATCTCGAAGTTATAGGTAGTTTGTCTGAAATTCAATGTGCAGCATTCTGTGTGGAAAACAGTGATATCTGCTGTGAGATAACTTATGTAACATTGAGTGGAGAGTGTAAACTGGGATCCTCTGGTTGCTGTCATACGGAATTGAACAACGTTTCTGGTTCAAACATTCTACACCCCGGTCGTAAATTTAGCGGTAAGTCAATCATGTGCTTTATAATCTTATGTAAACCGAGAAACTGAATGACAGAAGAATAGAACCCCTTTACTTACTGCCTTACATACATGCTTTCAATATGGATCAATATGGTAAATCCTTTAAGCTCTACACGTGAAGCTGTCATTATTTCCGCAGCTACATATCATACCAGCTTTAAACTTTACAACAAACTCTCGACATTTTGAGTACGTGACTGAATTAGTATGCTTATTTTTTAGCTTGGATTTTAAGTATTCGGATTGTCATCTGATGAAATCCATCAGTGAGTTAGGTGGACAGTTTTCTCTACATTCAATATCTTTCTGTCTGAACCCGTGCCGGTTTTTCACTTTGTTTTTTATTATCTAAACAGATAGATGGATTTCAGAGAACAACAGTAATTGCAAATCCATCTTTGAAATTATAATGTTTGTCTTGATTGGCACTTGCTATCTCCTAACTTTGCAAATAAAGTGTGGAGATATTATAATGGATATGTATGTCTCTTTGTCCATAATTGATAATTCTCTGTTCATTTTATTATATCTTAAGCAATTGTGGGGCTATATAGTAATCACTTTGTCCGTCCGTTGCCACCTAAATCTGCAACCCATCCTTGGCTTGCAAGAATTCATCGCTTTGAGCGTTCCTTATGAGGGTAAATCAAGAAAAGTGCTACGGACGCATACAATTTACAACGTGTTGTCTTAATTTTTTACAGCACTGGGTCGATCCCTCTGCTGGTGGACAACCAGTCCCAGAGGCTATCATCAGCCCAGTAGTCAGTACTTCAGTACTGATATGATTTGTAACAAACCTTTCTAAAATTATCCGTTAATAAAATTTGAAATTATTAGAAACTAAGGTTCTTAGTTTCAACTCCCTTAGGCAAAGTTGGCATTAGATGAATTTGGCTATTTTTTAGGTACTTTTCGGTCATACAGCTCTTCAACTGTTTCGGTCCTTATACATCCTTGGCTTTCAAATATTTGGCTTTGAGCTTTCCTGATGAAGGTTAATTCAGAAAAGCGCTTCGGACGCATGAAATTAATAACGAGTTGTTTTCATCTTTTACAGCACTGGGTCGATACCTCTACTAATGGACTATCAGTCCCTGAGGGTATCATCAGTCCAGTAGTCAGTACTTCGGTACTGATATGATTTATTACAAACCTTTCTAAAATTGTCCGTTAATAAAATTTGAAATTATTAGAAACTAAGGTTTCAACTCCCTCAGGCAAAGTTGGCTTTAGATGGAACAAATATTCGACTTTGAGCGTTCCTGGTAAAGGTAAATCCAGAAAAGCGTTTCGGACGCATGAAATTTATAACGTATTGTTTTCATTTTTTACCAGTTACCAGACCACTACAATCTCCCTTTTACATGCAACAGATTTGCGTTCGACAAATAATGTCTTTGGTTAAAGTAGTTTACCACGTTTAATTAAGTTGCATTTAGATGTGAATCTGCAGTCCTGTTTAGCGTTATAGGAAACAAATAATATTACATTTCCCATCTTTAGGTTGGCCTTTCGTGTACCCAAGGTAGGTGAACGAAGTCAACTTAGGAGTGCTGTGAATGAAAGGGTATAATATAGTTTTTATTAATTTATGAATAACTGCAGTATCTTTATTTATAACATAAATTTTGAAACACATTGAAATATTTTTTGAGAGTAATTTGAAAAGGCTTCAATTTGATGTAAAATGACGATACTATAAATAAGCTCCGTTCGAAGATAGTCATGATACCATGTGACGTAAATTTCTAAAACAGAATAATAAAGTACTAATATAACACATACCTGTTTTGTCCAGGTTTTTATTATAAAAAGTGGTAAATGTAGAAAATGTTAGTATTGTCGCCTATGGAAGAATAAATACTACCGTTATTTCCTATATAAGTTATATACATGTTACAACTGTAGGGTTGTTTGTAAAAATGTAAACCTACTCAAAAAGTAATTTTGTGTGTTCATGGAAAAACCTAAATCATTTTAGACACGCGTGTAAATTAAAAGTATGTACATCCATATAATTATATTTGTACATGCGCATTTGTAATGGCCGAGGCTCTATATACTGCATTTCAATTTTGATTCATTTATTGTGCATACGATTTTATTCGTTACCATTTTAAAGACATAGTTTGCTGCGTGTGTTCCAATGCTGGAGGGAGATACATGAAAAAAGAAGGAAGTAGTACGCCTAAAAAACCATCCCGATAGAATTTACGGAAAGGACACTCAGAAATCATTTTGTTTTCCGAACTTTCTCCCTAAAAACTCAAAGTGAATTATCATCAGGGGAGATAGCAAACTAAAGTTGTCATACTAAGTCTACCTTTAGGGTAGAGAGCCAAATGAAGTGGTACTAGGCGACTATATGTCTCTATTTCCTAATTATTTGGCCGATTATTTTCTATTTTGTATACCCTATCAACACACTCGTATACTAAGATATAAAAAGCCGCAATAGCAAAATGTAAAAAGTTCAAACGAAAAAAAACCAACGACGATTTATTATAAACAATAAACGAACAATAGAAACCAATAACCTCCATTGAATTACAGGCTTCTGACTTAGATGACTTAACAGGAATGATTGTGTGCCCTATATTTGTCAGTGTCCTCACGAGGCGATCGATAGTGGGCGAAATATAAGTAGTGGATTATTCGGATTAGCTTTTTACCTAAGACAGGTACGTGAAGCATGTGGCGGGGTTAAGCATATTTGCTAGCAATGAATTTCTGTGTGACTGTCCAAACTCAGAAATCTAGTACGTGTTCGACTTACACATGTTACAACTAATGGTTTTGCTATTTTAAAAAATACTGTCGATTGCAGAACATTGATAGTTTCTGTCTAATTGATACTATGTTTTTTTCTTTTTAAAGGGGGTGCTGGTGTTGCTTCAAATATTTTGTACACATACCTTTTTATTGTTGCATATACTGTATATTGAGTTTAAGAGGTCTTTAATTTGTGCTGCTGTTGGGTTTGCTGTAACGTAAAACGTTATTTATAAAAAAATTCACCTACATAACTTATGTTTTTCAGACTATATCTATACATTGTCTGTTACAAATGGTGGAGTTTTTGGGGATTGGACATACCAAGAATTTTGTACGAAAGGTCATTATGCCGTTGGTTACAAAATGAATGTATGTATACTTCCATGGTTACTATATTAAGCTAACGGTTTTTGATCGACGTCAATAGGAAGTACACACTTCATGGTGTGGTGGCGGGAGAGTTTCATTTTTATATATTTTTTAAAGTAGAGAAGTATCAAAAGCGAAACAAAAAAATATTTATCGTTCTTTTTTTTTTTGACAGGAGATCGTAAAGGGTTGATTAATGTAGTCGGTGGTTTCATTTAGTCTGTGGGCATTTTTCCGATACATATGTAGCTGCTTCAAATGCCAATTCCGATAAAACAGAGAAAAAACACTAACATCAAAAAGTTTATTTAAATCCATTTTTTATTCAAAAATTAATGCTTAGTAATTCTAAAAAGAGAAACCATGCAAAATACATAATGAAGTTAGTTGATAAAGGGTAGGGCGAGTAAGTTGTAGAACTAAAGCCTGGCTCACTTCTTTGTAAGGATGTTCGCTCGTCTGTTTCAAAGGGACAAGCTTTTTAAAAGACTATTATAAAGTGATAGTTTTTGAATAATAGAAATAAAAAAGCAAAAAAAAACGAAAGGTCCGTGTCCTTGTTTTTGAGATATATATTCAATTGAAATTTGGCGGGAAATAATTCTCTCTAGATTTTTCTTACATTTAACATTGGCTCCTTTTCTCTCTCAAAACCTATGAAAAAATAGCAAGGATTGTATTAAAAAATTGTTTTTAAAACTAAATGTAATTAAATTATGAATAGAAAAGTAGAGGTTAGCGTGCATAATTTGTATTGGCACTTCATGGATAAAACTATAGGAATCCGAATACCTGACAAAAAGACATAAACAAGAATAGCGAATATCCTTAAGAATATATTGATTGAGAGGGTAAATGCTTCCTGGTTTCGTCATGAATAAATTAAATACGGTTGCTCGCGTACTTAATTGATCTTTTCATCACCAATTTAAATCTTATTCTCCTCAAATTTTGATTTAAATCAATACTATACAATACATGTATAGCCTTTATATGAGGTTTATACGAGGTTATATCGACCTAAGAGAAGCACATTGATTGAGGACAAATTCCGAGGTCAATATACTTCTCTAGATAGATATAACGTCGTATTGACCTCACGCAAAGGCTACAACTGTTATATTATTAATTAAAAAACTATTACATGAACAATATGAAATTAGGGATTTCTATAATGAACTTTAATAACATGTTGTATGCACTTTGCAATACGCTGTTTTTGACCTACGAAAAGCTAAACACAACAGTATTGACATGCAAACTGAGTAAATACAAATGTACATGTGATCAAGTTTTAACCAATCACAAATCCTTAAAAATTTCGATTAATAATATTACTATATATTGCTTCCATCTGTCTTGGTATGCTCGAAAATTAGAATAAATAAGAAAATATGAATACATGTTTATCCGAACGTTAAATCATCATATCATATATGCATACATATTATTATTAGTTACACAGTGCACTTGTGAAACAATACGATATATACCGGGTCAGTTAATTCCATATGGGTTAGAAGGTGTATATGTGGTAAGATAATATTAATGCTCGCGATCATTTTTTTTCTCTTCTTTGAATGACAGATTGAAGGGCCAGATGACGATAGAACAGAACTGAATGCTATCGAGATTATCTGTGGAAGTAGAGGGGGTGTTCGTTGTGGTGACACAGCAAGTTCTGGCCAGCAGAACTATGGAGATTGGACAGAGGAGGTATTTTGTCCAGCTAAAACTTTGCTGGTCGCATTCTCTCTACAAGTGCATCAGTACAATGTAAGTTGTTTATGTTTAAACTGTAATAAATACATATATATATATATATATATATATATATATATATTCTGGACTGAAATTATCACGTATCTAAATCTATTGTTTAGACTGTATAAATTACGTAACAATAAGCTATCAGGTTATATAAATATATATATATATATCAATGATACAAAAAGTGCCTTGTTAAAAGTAAAAACTCTCTAGTGGGTTTTTCATGCAACTTATTATTATAAGTTTTTCTTTAAAGTTTTGTGTTTTTTTTTTCATATTCCTCCAGGAAATGTAATTAGATGACTATACTGAATATATCAAAGAATAAATAGTTTATAACATTCATTGCAATAAAATAAAAGGTTTCAAATCTTGCAATATTGTCTGTTTATCAACTAGAAAGTAAAGTAAAAAAAAAATACCGAACTCCAAGGAAAATTGAAAACGGAAAGTCCCTTATTAAATGGCAAAATTAAAAGGTCAAATACATCAAATGAATTGAAAACAACTGTCATATTCCTGAATTGGTACAGGTATTCCCTAATGAAGAAAATGGTAGATTAAACCTGAAAATAATTCTTTTTTTTTGATAATCATAAAAGGGAATCACTCATGTAATGAATCGTCTGATGATTTGGATATTCTGTCGATTTTGACATTCGGCGCATTTTTGTGAATTAAAGGTGTTCCATATTATTATAAGGTTTCAAGATACGCGACAATAATATCCATTTACCCATGTTAGGTTTTATTTAAGCCATGTTGGTTAAACGAACGGTTTGCCATGTTGGTTGATAGACCAGTTTATAATTTTTCAAAAACTAAGCGATATTCATCTCATGTTAGGTTTAAATTATTCCAGCACTTTCAACATGAAAAAAATTAGAAATCACTCACATTAACATTTGATTGACTTGATGGGATTTTCTTGTTTATCTTGCTTGATCATTATCAAAATTATATTCAATCTCTGTGTATTTATAATCGCTTTCAAGTTAATTGACAGAATCGTTGAAATTTGGGGGTAGGGACTCGTCATTAAAGAACAATGAATTCTATAAGAAGTCTGTTAATGATTTCAGTCATTTCATGTCCTTCAGGATAAGAAGATTAGAATTGTTTCCTGTTTGGTGATTCTGTAAATTTAGACACATTATTAACGTCAAGTCATAGATATAAAAAAAAATATCATTGATACACGGCTTATAATTTTGTATGCCAGACGCGTATTTTATCTACAAAAGACTCATCAGTGACGCTCAAATTGAAAAGTTAAAATGTTAAATCAAGTAAGAAGTTAAAGAGCATTGAGGAACCAAAATTGCGAGAGCTTTTGTCAAATTCTAAGAATTTTCTACCCCAAGTATAGATTTCTGTTGGGGGATAATTGTGACCATTTAATAACCAAATTGTTTCATTACTACAAAGACTTTTAACTCATTAGTAAACTTTATAAATAATTTACTAATAACTGGCAATAGTAAAATTGCAAATTCTCTATTATCACTCAGATTTTGTTTTTTAATGGGGTGATTAAATTATCCACATGAGGGTATTTGCATCGAGATAACCTTCATTTCGGTATGTTAAGCGATTTGCGTTGAAAATCTATTGCACCAGTAATTTAGTTTTTTTTGCTTTGTTTTTGGTTGTTTTTTTTTTTTGCGCATTTGGGATTAATTATTTTTACGTTTGCTTGCAGCATTTGATTACATTTGCGCGCATTCAATTTACAGGTAACACAAGTAAAATAAAGATAATTCATAATAAATATAAATATAGTTAATATGAATTTTGAACAGTTCTATTTTTTTATTATTATTTATTTAATTTTGTTAAAAACTGCTTCAATCTTAAATTGTCTCAAATTGGGTCCAAACAATTCCTCATGGGTATTAGAAGGGGAACAATGTACCATAACTTGGGGAATTATCTATATGAATTGAAGATGTAGTAGGATTCGATTCATTTGTAGGAAATTGAAAACAAACGATTTTTTCATTGAGTGCTCGGGTATTAACTTTTACAAAACAAATTTTTAGAGCTTACCTTTCGATAATAATGGTTTGCTGGATAAACTTATTGGCAATGACAAAAATATATAAAACACATTATTACTATTGCTTAATTACTAGTAAGTTAGTTGCACAAAGTTACACAAGATCTTTGGATTTTTTTTTAATGGAATTGAAAAGAGAAAAAGTGATATTATTGCCAAAGATACAAATCTCAATCAGAGACCAAAATGACACTAGGTGTAATACCATTAAATTATAGTACGTGACATCTGGTTGCATTCGAAAAAGGGTCGAAAAAAAATATTCCCTTAAATTTGACAGCTGTAGGAAATTAATCTTACATTTCATTGCAGTAAAAAATTTCTGAGTCATAAACATATATCTTGGGTATTTCAAAGCACCATTATTTTTTCATTTGGTGTTTCTAAAAATATTTTGGAAACTTGAGGGGTTAAATGGTTACTAACGCTTGTACACAGGAAAAAAGAGTGAACATGCATTTGATTGGTTAACTTCCAGTGATGGTTATTTTCGTATATGCAATGAAATGTTATGAGAAATTTTGTCTATAGTACTGGCCAGGATAAAACTTTACTCATGCAGAGTATTGCTTTATTTGAAACAAAGATAAATTCTGCACAATTTATTGAAAAGTGCAAATTTAACAAAGACTAATCAATGGTGGTATTACACCACAATATTTAACAACTATAGGTCATCGTACGGCCTTCAATGATGAGCAAAACCCATATCACAAAGTAAGCTCTAAATGGTCCTTTTTCAACTGTGTATAACGACTGTGTATAACGTATTTGGTAACGGTACAGTTTTTTTAATTAATATTTCATTCCTTTTGAAAAATAAGAAATAAAAGAACACAATGTTGAGTGCTGTACCCCTTTTTTTTTGACATTTTTACCCATTTTGTCTGTTTGTTTTGTTCACACATTGTTGTCAATATAATGGTAGTACAAATGAGGCTAGCTATAAAACCAGATTTAATCCATTATTTTTTACATAAAGAAATGCCTGTACCAAGTCAGGAATATGACAGTTGTTTTCCATTCGTTTGATGTGTTTGAGCTTTTAATTTTGTCATTTGACTTTCCGTTTTGAATTTTCCGTAGAGTTCGGTATTTTTGTTATTTTACTTTCACTTATCAAATTGACTTTTAAATGTGGATGAAGCAGAAAACGCAAGGAAACATTATTTTTTCTACGCATTTTCTATTCGTTTAGCGTGGGTTCCTTGCTCATCTGGCAAGATCCCAGGCTACAGTTCCTTTTGAATTTAAGGCATCCACAAGGTCTTGACAAATCGCATTATTGGACAGGACCGCAAATTATTTTGAGGCATGTAGGCAGTTGCCTCCTATTGCGTGCCAACTAAAAAAATTATAACAAAGAGAGAGTGTAAAGAAACAAAAAGAACAAAATATTACACTTGATAGTTCTTGATTTGACACCGGACTTCGTAGTATATCTATCTTACCCGTGATTCCTACAAAAAATGTAGAATCGAAACCCTTTTCGGGACTTTTCAACAAGCCGTTGAGTATTAAGCGTTAATAGTATAGTAATGAAACTGTTATGAAAAGATTAGGAAAGGTCGGTTCCTGTCAACACCAGTCATCGGGAGATTTTGTCTTCTAAATCATTAAGGTTTGAGTGATGCTTGAAAAAAATCATGAAAACCACAACGTAACACTTATTTCGTTTTTCAACGGTTTTGACACTTTATGTACCGAGACTACTTATTAATTTTAGCGAGAGTAACAGACAATTTTTGGAATTATGTGGATCGACGGAATTACTAAAAATGGATGACGTCAAAAGTGTGAAATTATCGGTTTTTATTTTACATTTACTGATCATGAAATCACGGCATTTCCTGTTTCCAATGTAATAAACCGACCGATCAGTCTCTTGTAATTGCTTATATCAACGTTATTTGAACTTTGGTGATGAGTTGTCTCATTGGCAATCATACCAGATCTCCTTATATATATATACATATTTATTACTTTTGACATATTATTTTACTAACATATTCATATGTTTTCTCTGTTAAGCAGCGTCAAATCAGAATTTTCTTTTTTTCCCCGATTTTTTTATAGAATGAAAGTGATAACACAGGTGCCAACTATGTCAAATTCAAATGCAGATATTTTAGAGATGACGTTGGTAACTTCGAACTGAGCTATCCTCCCGGGTATGGTGTGTACGGTTCTTATGGCGAATGGAGTGACGCTTGTCCAGTGAACAGTGCAATATGTGGTATACAAACCAAAATCCATGGAGGAAGTCCATATGGACAAGACGATACTGCACTCAATGATGTTAATTTTTTCTGTTGTGAATAAAAGTCTACTGTCACCATAGCAACATGTACAATAATACAATAACTAATCACTTTCAATCTTTTAGAGTTTCGTAATAAAAGAAATTCATAATATTTAAAGATTACTATCTAGCTATGTTGTATTCGTGTGTTATGGAAAAGATAATTAATCACCCAGTTCATTAATTAGATTTTAGTTTGGGTCAACTAAATTTATACGATATATTTGGTTTACAGTTTGATTTAGAAGAAACACCGACATAGCTAGTGTACTATTAATTATCTAATTACTACCACATTCTATATTAATTAGTATTGTAATTTTCATTGTTATCAATAAATGTTATATGAGTATTATAAACCAGATCTTGAATGCTATCCTAATTCTATCCTATTTTGGGGAAATTTCAGAAATTCAAATGTGACATCACGTTTTTTGCGTTGATCTCTTTGGCTAACTCGGCTGTGAATTTCTATGTGCTGGTTTATGTTGTTTTATGTATCCGTTTTTATTCTGTAGCTAGTCACCACTTCGGTGTTATCATGTATATCTATTATATAGTCATTTGTATAAATTTACTGTTTGCAAAAGTATGAATCATTCTAAATACTAAGGATTTTCTTATCCCAGACATATAACCTTAGTCGTATTTGGCACAACTTTTTGGAACTTTTGGTCCTTAATGCTCTCCGACTTTGTACTTGTTTTGGCTTTCGAACTGTTTTGATCTTAGTCTTGTGTGGACGAAACGCGCGTCTTGCGTATTAAATTTAAACCTGGTACCTTTTATTAGCTATTATTCGTATGTTTCTCTGTCCTATATGTTCTCCCATTTATTTGTATTGTAGTCCTGTCATGTAATGTTGTCATTTTAATGTTATATTAAACATTGCCATAAAAGCGGGAGGTTTGGCTAGCCACAAAACCAAGTTAAACCCGCCATTTTTTTCTTAAAATGTCCTGTACCAAGTCGGGGAAATGGCCATTGTAATATTATAGTGTCTGTGTGTGTTACATTTTAATGTTGTGTTTCTGTTGTGTCGTAGTTCTCCTCTTATATTTGATGTGTTTCCCTCAGTTTTAGTTTGTAACCCGCATTTGTTTTTTTTTCAATCGATTTATGAATTTCGAACAGCGGTATACTACTGTTAGAATTGAGAATGCCTTTATTTAGTGTCTTCTTTTGAGAGTCATTCTCTGTAGGTATCAAAATATGCTGGAAATGGACCTTCACAGATCTTAATAATATTTGGTACAAATATAGTGTACTAACCCCTTTTATCATGGTACCATTAAAAAATAATTTTATTGATGTGTTTCCATAGTAACAGACCCCATATGTTCATTTATTTATATGAATTCCAGTATTCTTAATTATCACCAATAATTTGTTAACTGTTTGGTTAATTTACATGTCTTTTATGGAAAGTGTTCGTTTTTGCAATAAATCACATTAAGTTATTTCCTTATTTTATCATTCGGACTGTAATGCCCATAATAAAATTACAAAGTCACAAAAAAGGCCCTGAAAGTGAAGAAAATGTGAAAAATGACCTGGTAAATTGTTTTAAAACGCAGCTATTGTTGGCAAAACTTGACAGCTTTACTTGTAAACCTGGGGCCAGTATCATGAAAACCTATCTTAAGTTTCATTTAAGAGAAAACTAACGTACGCTTTGCGAGAAAGTTACGATGGTGCAAAGAGCTTATCTTCAATCCCCTCGTGGATTACTCTCAACAATTTTACAGCTATCTTAGCATAAACTAAGACTGCGAGTTAAGATATTTTCTTATCGCCTTTTTCGAAGTGACCGCCTTTGATTTTTGGAAGAGAATATTAGAATTCAATGCCAAATCGATAATAAAAGTCATCTGTGCGTTTAATAGAACGGTCGAAAAACATACTTATTACTAAATTAGTTACACCACTGTCCCAGGTAAGGGGAGGACAGGCGCCTACAAACATATTTAACCCCGCCACATTCTATGTGATCCTATATGTGCCTGTCTGTTGCTCGGTCCAACGTCGTTAGTTGATTATTGAGCATTGAGTGTTATTGAGTGGTTGTCGTTTTTTGCTCATATGGTTGTCGTTGGTACATGTCTGTCATATATGTTTTTCGTAAATTGTTTTGTTATAAATTAGGCCTTAGTCAGTTTTATCAATTGAACATATTCATATTTTTCTTGTCTATTCCTTTTATAGCCGACTTTACGATATGGGGTTTTCACATTTTTGAAGACCCTTCGATTACCTATTATTGCTTACATCTACTTCATTTGAACTTTGGTGGATAGTTGTCTAATTGGCAATCATACCATTCTCCTTATTTTTATATTAAAGAAATATTTTCAAACATAGAATAAAAAACAAAAATAGCAGAAGGAGGTCCTCCAAACGTTCCGAAGAAAACAAGGGACGATTTTTCTTTCCCTATTGTTAATATTCCGTTTTTTGACGGTGATGTTTCTTTGGCACCGTCTTGCGGTGTTTATATTTCCAAACCCGTTCACTATATGTCCTTGTCTGTATTGACTAAGATTTCAATGAACAAAATCTATGTATTACTGGTAAGTTATTAAGTCAAGGATTTCTTTGCCACAAATTACTTAAAACCTTTACTAATTTTTTCCATAGATACACAGATTTGGTTTGCGAGTTTGGCTTTACCTGTAGAAAACTTATTTCAAACAAAATAGCACATCCTAATTTTTACGATGATGTTGTTTGAGGGTTGTGATGGGGGTACCTTCATGACGAATAATAATGGTTAAAAATCCTGCCAAATGACGTTAACGGTAATTTTAATGCATGACGATAAAATGTACATTTTCTTTCGGTAGCCGAAAATGACCATTTGACGTCTGACGGTAAAGGGCATTCCTACCGTCTTGTTAACAGAGCCTGAAAATCAAAATACGATCTGGGTAAACTTATAAGGACTTATCACTCCTTGAAATAAACTTATTCTAAAAAGGTTACCAATTCAACATTTAAATTATTATACCTTTGATATTGTTTTATTGGTATAAATATTGATTTTGTTATCAGTAAATTAAAATCATACTAAATATTATTTTTATACACATATGCACTTTCACGGTACTAGAATCTGTCAGTACATATTGTTTTGCATTGCAAAAGGTCATGTGTTTCTCTGGCTGTTAATGATGTCTTTACTTTTATCCATTGGATGTTGGATGTGTACTGACTGATATTTTAGTCTTAGATACATGATTTTTTTATTGCTTAAACCCCTGAGGGTTTACGCAGTATATATTGGACGATGTCCGTAGTCTTTCGGAACACCGGATGTTATTCGGAATACATCTGTTCTTTCTATGACCACCTTTCATATACATGCACAATAGCTTATTAATTGACCTGTTGAATAAGCATTAGCATCTTAAAGTTGCTATAGAGATATATTACATATGATGCGAAATTTATTATGTTGCAAGCTACTTTAATAAGCATTTGAATACTTCCTTCCACGCAATTACAAGCTGCTAATATTTACCTACATATATGCGTACTTATTTTAATTAGAGTCGAACGTTGAAACCAGCTGTGTTTAGATATGAGATAAGATTTCATGTAAACAATGCGAGTTATATTCGGAACGAGAATCGTTGAAATTAAAATCTATAAAAGTATTACTAGCATTTCATTTAAGATTTTGAGTCTAGGGAAGATGTACATGATGTACAAAGCAGGATAATTCATTTTTTTTATACTGAAATTTAAAAGAAGTCTTTCTTGCACTTTTTTAAAATTTTACGTCTAGAATAGACCAAGGACGTATTCAATACATTAAACGTCCTTGAATGGATGTAAAAAACGAGGATTTTTCGAAAAAAAATATCGTTTATTAAAAATAACGTTTAAATTAATTATGAAAGTACATTGCAAATTGAAATACAGTTATTTTCTTTGTTTAAATATTGCAACATTATTTCCTTTTTGAAAAATAAGGAGGTCATATAACCTCCTTGATTAAAATAACAAATCAGATTGTTATAAGTATATCTGGATCCTTTTTCGTTATTAGAATGCATATGTGAATAAATAGATAATGAATATGAAAAAAAAACTAAGACTGAAATCTAAATCTAAAATATATTTAAAAAAAATACATTTGCCCATGCAGATGAAAGAAATTAAACTTCCCGCAATAAAATAACGAATTAAATGTGCCGTTTTAATTACGATTGATAACCTTAATTAATCATGCATGCAATTTCAGCAGACTTAACAGGGTCAGCGATAAGATATCAAATGTCTATTTATAGACACCGAGTGATGACAGATGCAGGCAGAGATAGAAAAAATAATTTCTATTTATAGTTAGCTGGGCCAGGGAACAGATTATCTAACCTGTAGTAGTTAAGGCTCTTCAAAATGTTCGTCAAAATAAAAAAAAATTATTATTTCTTGAAAACGATCAGATGATGAATTTTCGTTTTTAATATATTAAATACGAAAATGTAAAATAGTGCAAGGTGATTTTGAAAGACGACAGGATAAGTGATACTTAGGTTTTATGCATGTACAATAGTTTTTAGGAAATTTTGAAGCCAGTTTCTTACTTAAACAGTTTCCCAATTAACTTCAAGTTTCAAAATCAAAATTTGTTCAAGCAATATCTTTGCATATAAATTGATACATTGTATGTGTCTGAATGTTTGAAAGAGATTCTTAATTTTGAAAAGTTATATGAAACTTTATTATTTTGTAGTGCCTGAGCTTTTGTATTTTCTCTAAAATGTTATTGCCATGTTTGTTTAAAATAAAATATTATTGGTATTAAATTGCTTTGTTGTTTGTATTTACGATTTCTTTCACTTAAACATAGAAGCAGCAAGAAACATGACATTGTATGACATTTATAATTGAGGAATTAGTTTCTTTAGTATCGACTAATTTGAGTTAAAACTAAAAATTAAATATTGGAAATCAATGATTTAAAATAATTTTAAATGTGGTAGGAATACCAATGGGACAACTCTCCATCAAGAAACAGTGTAGTCAAAGTAAGCAAGTATAGGTTATGATACAGCCTTCAACACAAAGGCTTGGCTCACATTGAACTGCATCCTACTAGGGGCCCCAAAACACTGTTATAAAACAATTCAAACAGGAAAAATATAATCTAATTTAACTTCAAACCAGAAACAAAAAGCAAATATGAACTGCACCAAAAGAAAACCCACTAAACAACATGCTTCTGACTTGGGACATGTGCTTATGAGTACACCTGTTTTTAAAGAATTTACATACATACCATAAGACGGTAGTGTAACTTTACCATGTAAAAGACACCCTTTAAAAGTTAATGAAAAAAGTGTTCAAATAATAAAAGGAACACCTTACAACAGTTCATAAATGTAGCCTTTAAACAAACTAATGTTTAGAAATGGTATTCAGTAATAATTTCAGGTTTGATTATGTTAGTTGTTTTGTTGTTTTCAATTTAGTTTGTTTATTTATAAGTACAAGGTGTAAGCTGTTTTGTCTAGGCTGTAAATAGCTTTCTTAATGAATTGGTTTTGGTCATCAAGGTGAAGAGAATACAGTGCAATTCAAATTATATATATTTACAATTAAACTTGCAGGCCTTTTTTCATGACCCACAATTTTAAATATAAGAAAACATCAAAATAAAAAAGGACTTTAAAAAAATATCTTCAAATCGAGTTAAAGGTTTTAAAAAGTTTTTGTTTTTAACAAAAGTGGTTTGTCATCTAAATCTTTTCAGAGCACAAAGCACACAACTTAAAATTGCCAATGCTTACTACCCTAAGCATCACAAAAACCTTGCAGAGCAGGTTTAAGGATCTTAATGGTGAACAATATCAAGCCATTGTTCAATTAACCATGAACATATCTCAAATTCCAATAAAAACAGCTATCAAGTAAGTTTCACGTATTGCATTTCTTTTTTTAAGCACAAATAATCATTAATTGATTAAATTTCTTCACATTTGTATTTGAACATAAGCCTAGAAACTAACTCTTATCTAAAAAAAAACAATTATCTAATATTTAATGCCAAACAAGCATTTGGGTTTACGATTGAATTTCTTTTTTTAAAGAAAGCAACTTGTTAGTTGTTATTGGCTTTGAACTAGCTGTCAGTAACTTCGAGTATCCTCAGATCTGTACTTTGTGTCTTTTTTGTTGTTAGGGATATAAAAATACCCTGCCACATCCGGTTAATGTATTTGTTAGCTGTATTCCTGCTTTGTATCGATCTGATGAGTTAAGCCTTTTTTAACTGATTTTCAGGGTTTGTTCTTATGTTGTACTGTAACTCCACTGTCTCAGGTTATGGTTGAACACTTTCAAACATTTTTAACCCCGCCAAATTCTTTATGTACCTGTCTCAAGTCAAGAGCCTGTAGTTCAGTGGTTCATGTCTGTCATATTTGTTTTTCGTAAATTGTTTTGTTATAGATTAGGCCGTTGGTTTTCTCAAATGAATTGTTTATATTTTTTCATGTCGGGGCCTTTGATGTGTTTTATCATTTGATTTTGCCATTTGATTAGGGACTTTCCGTTTTGAATTTTCCTCGGAGTGCAGTATTTTTGTGATTTTACTCTTTAATAGCCGACTATATGGTATCGGTTTTTGTCATTGCTGAAGGGCGTACGATTGCCTATAATTGCTTACAACCACTTCATTTGAACCTTGTAAGATCGTTTTCTCATCGGCAATCATATCACATCATATTATTATAAGAAAAGCCAACATTAATAAAGATGAATCGTAAACAATGCTGACAGTTATTCAGATGAAAAACAATTCTGTTACATGTACTCGGGACATTTTCCGATTTTGTAATCACGGACAATCCTACTGTCGTCTAGGAAATCCAATGGATGTGTTCGATCTCTGCACATCCTTATGAATATCCTATTTTGCTCTCTTGGACGCACAAGCAAGAACATTGCCAGCGCCATTTTTATCAACTAAGAGAGAGAGAGATAGGGGTGACCCTGACCACTCTTATACATTTCGGCTTTAAATGACTCAAAGGTTATTTTTTTCTTGCAATGTAAATTACGTGAATGTAGCTAAATGACAATTTGGCTTGACACAATATTTGGCTTGACACAATATTTAGCTTGACACAAGGTTTGGCTTGACACAATGTTTATAAGTGTTTATATATTTTGCAAGTCAATTGCTATTAATTATTAATCAATGAATAGATATGTTTGGAGAGTAAACATTAATGGGACAGCATTCAAACAAATCAAACAAAATAAAGTAAAAAAGAGTTTAACATCTTACAGATGTTTCAATTGGTTTAAAAAAAAACAAGATAGAGAAATTGTTCATCTTAATATTTTCAGCAGAAGATTAAACATGCATTATAGGTTCCTATCAACATTCCGATATGTTTTTATAGTAGTAATAACTTTACTGCAAATTGAACAACGTACGTGTTAGGCAAGACGTATCAAAAACACAGTACATTACTTACAACTACAGGTATGCACTACATATATGAATATATTCTAATGAAAGTGGTTTTCAATCTCATTTATAAGTTTTCGACTTAAGTTACTAATTTGTCAGTCAAGGGTGATGCTGATGATGTTGTATAACTGATTAACGTCTAGCGGCAAATTAATATGTTAATGTAATATGAATATTTACTCTGCTTTGTACTAGACCGCCACGCTAAGCCGGATTTATAACGTCCTATTTTTCATGTCGGGGCCTTTTATAGCCGACCATACGGTATGGGATTTTCTCTTTGTCGAAGGTCGTACGGTTGCCTATAATTACTTACATCCACTTCATTCGAACTTTGGTGGATAGTTGTCTAATTGGCAATCATACCACATCTCTATATTTTAATATTATATAGCTCAAAAGGTAACAGTCTGCAGGAAGACATGTCACCTTACCCGGACACATTATTTCGACTCCGAGCCAACCAGTCTTTGCTCTTACTCCTTAATGCCGTGTGCTGGCGGAGAAGCAGCAAATACCAATTTTAAAGTCTTTGGTTTGACCCGGCCGAGGTTCGAACCCACGACCTCCCGCACTCGAGGCGAACACGCTACCACGGAGCCAATGTCGGTTAAGGACAACGTGTTCCTAGGAGTCATCTTACTATTTTACAAACTTTACAATCTTTTATGTCTATATTCTCTTGGATTTTTTGTTAAACAAACAAAAGCTTTACCCTACTGGTATTAAACAAACAAAAGCGTCTTTTCTTTCCTCTAAACCTTTCTTCAAATATCTTCAAATACACAACAAACTTAACTGTTTTTTCATCAATGTACAACATGTGTTCATACACTTTGACCGTATATGTATACAGCTTTATACATATATGCTTTTGATAAATAGTTTATTTGGACCTATTTCGATTAAAAATATAAAAAATAAGAAGATGTGGTATGATTGCCAATGAGACAGCTCTCCACCAGAGACCAAATGACGTAGAAGTTAACAACTCAACTATAGGTCACCGTACGGGCTTAAAAAGGTGCATACCGGTTAGTAAGGCACAAAGGTCCCGAAATGACTAATGTAAAGCAATTCAAACGAGAAACCTAACGGTCTAATTTATGTACAAAGCAATTAAGGAAATAAGGAAAAGCAAATATGATATACAGCAACAAACGACAACCACTGAATTACAAGCTCCTGACTTCGGCACATTCAGAATGCGTTGAGGTTAAATATGTTTGCTGGCGCTAAATCCTCCTCCTAACCTGAGACAATGGTGTAACAGTACAACATAAGAAATAAAGAACTGCGCCATTAGTGCATGATATGCCGCCCGTCGCTTTTTCAAAGAATAAAATATGAACTGCAGCCATTTGTCCAATATAGAATTTAACCAAATGCCAGCTTCTTAGTCAACATCTATTGGTTTTAAAGTTATTTGTTCATCGAAATGTTATGTGTCGCTCGGGGTGTCAGATTTTGCGTTTCAAGGGGGTGAGGCATTTATAAAAACAAGGATAAATTTGCCTATAAATTCTATGATAGGAGTCAATTTCTATATAAATCATACGGCAAAAATCGCCAAAAGTAGTTTTTTTATCCTGAAACTTACATATGAAGTCTCAAAATCTTCAACACGGAAAACTAAGGAGAGGTAAAACGGAGCACTGGAAACGTCTGCTTCTGCTTGCTTGAAATAGATTATGGTTGGGTTTTTTCCGTGCAATACATTACTAGTATTTGGTACTAACAATTCTCAACAAAGACATTTTGATACTTTTACTTCCCTTGATTGTTTTTTTCTCCGCTTCAATACCGCCACCCCGTGTGAAACATAGCCAACAACCCGCAAGTGGCGTTCTACACGGTGATGATGTTTGACAATATTTCATCACGCCAATTTTGTAAATATTTATGGAAAGAAATCATATCTAGCTGAATCAATGGATACGTTACGCTGACACGGAATATAGTGTTAAACATGGACTGATAATTAAATTTAGAAGAAACAAATATATATTAGAAGTACCAGTTTTTGCTTTTACAATTTTTTTTTTGGGAGTCAGTCCACAATATTTTAACACATAATGTTGCTTGAATCTATAAATGATAAGAAATATGTAAACACAAGCAAATTCTTATATATATACATTTCCATAGAAAGTGTACAATTTTATGAATATAAACAAATGTATATGTAGTTTATGTTATATATCACAAATTGCTAGCAGTTACTTGCAACTCATATTTTGATGACTTATATTGACTGGTTCCAGTGTAGGCTTATTTTATTTATCATCGTAAGCACAAAATTATTTATACAAATAAAAAATAAATGAAAATTTCAACGTTGAATATCAATGGTTATATCATTAAGGGATTTAACAAATTTGAAGATGATATTTTTGTTGACAATCTTTTACAGCAAACATGTTTTGCTTGCAAGAAACCCACTGTGATCTGGATATTTGTTTAGAATTTTTAATTTTTTCAAAGACCGGTTCATCTTATAATATCTAGAACCAAACCTAGTGGGAAAAGACACGGAGGCTTATCAGTGTATATACTTTAAAATACAATAAGACCGGGTGTTAAATTTCTAGAACATGCCACAAATGATGTTATATGGTTACAGTTAGACAGAACATTCTTTGGAAGATTTATATATTAGTTTTGTATACAATCCAACTGAAAATTCGTCCTACTATAGAAAATTGGATTATAATATTCTTGAAATGAAACACTCAATATAAACTTGTGTCTTACATGTATTAGCTTATGTATCTCATAAACTTAACTGCGGTAAATATTATGTTACCATGTAAATTATATACTCTACATGAATTCAGCAACTAAGAAAAGTAAAGTAAGCAAAAATAAGCAAAATACTAACTAAATTATAAAACAACATAAAACAACTCTTTGCTTACTTCAAGTGCTAATTTGAAGGTCACAAGACTAACATCATAAGTGTTTGGCTACATCAAATAATAACCTGAAGATAAATATGAATTTATAACTAATGTGTTCCATGTCTACAATATGACTTCATAATATGAACACATACCAAAAATAAGAAAATCTGTTCCCTTAGATACTAAAACATAATAAAGGTTTAAAATGAATATTTAACTATTTATTTACTTCTTACTTATACACAAGAAAACTCTTTCTTTCTATCTAATATTATTTCACTCCAATGCTCCATTATAATCTATCATTTAAGATTATTTAATATTTTAATCATTTATCAATCTTTAATGATTTAAAGCATGTTATGGGTTGATTAATTGTATTTATCATTCATAAAGGTCAAATTTACACTACAGATTCATTTCTCCATTCAATCAATCAATCTAACCAAATCTTGCATACTCTGTTAAAAAACTCTAGACTATTAAAATAATGTGAGAAAAGTATATACAACTGACCTGTAAAGTAGTAATTAAGATTCCCAAAGATTCAGCAATCAATATAAAGCAATATATATATAGCAAGCCAATTTATAAACTCCAGAATTGTGAAATATAACTGGTCATTAAGACAGTTGAAATAAGAATGTCAAGAACAATAGAAATTTCCCTCCAAAAAGAGTATATGACCAAAATCACTATCCATATAGAAATATAGCCTTAATTAAGATTCTAAATATAGAAATCAAGGTAACATAGACAAACAGGTTAACTGGTCAGTATAACAGTATTCAGACTGAACAAATCAAATACCATTCAATTTGTAACTAATAATATCAATAGTATGAAAATCATTTTATTCCAATAAATTAAATCAATATATACAAATTTACAATTACCAAAAATATACTAAATTCCACTCTACCACACTTTTCATGCCAGACCACGTGATATTTTCTGGGGTTTGTGTTGTTCAGTCTTATAATGCCGAACCATGTTATATTTTCCGGGGTTTGTGTTGTTCAGTGCTTATCATGCCGGACCACGTGATATTGTCAGGGGTTCGTGTTGTTCAGTATGAGTAACACGACAGTTGGGTGCATAATAATTATGCTTATCATGCCGGACCACGTTATATTTTCAGGGTTTCGTGTTGTTCAGTGCTTATCATGCCGGACAACCTGATATTTTCAAGGGTTCGTGTTGTTCAGTGCTTATCATGCCAAACCACGTGAAATTTTCAAGGGTTCGTGTTGTTCAGTCTTAAGGTTTCTACTTAATGGTTTGTTAACTGATGTTTGTCTTTTTGTCTTTTTCATCAATGGTTTTGTTGGTCTGTCTTCGACTTAACAGTCAGTTTTGTCGGTCTGTATTCGACTTATCAGTCAATTTTGTCGGTCTGTATTCGACTTATCAGTCAGTTTTGTCGGTCTGTCTTCGACTTATCAGTCAGTGTTGTCGATCTGTCTTCGACTTATCAGTCAGTTTTGTCGGTCTGTCTCCGACTTATCAGTCAGTTTTGTCGGTCTGTTTTCGACTTATCAGCCAGTTTTGTCGGTCTGTCTTCGACTTATCAGTCAGTTTTGTCGGTCTGTCTTCGACTTATCAGTCAGTTTGTTTGGTCTGATTTCGACTTATCAGTCAGTTTTGTTGTACCTTAAGTATTTTCTGACTCTTTTTATTTTTCATTAAACCAAACATAGGATTGAAAGTGTGAAACCGGACATAGATCAATCTCATTACCAATTGAGACCAGTAAAAAACTGCCTTTTCAAATATTCTGATCTCACATTCAACAAATAAAGGCAATAGTAGTATACCGCTATTCGAAATTCATAAATCGATTGAGAAAGATAAAAAAAATCCAGGTTACAAACTAAAACTGAGGGAAACACATCAAATATCCGAGGAGAACAACGACAGAACAGAAACTCAACACTAAAATGCAAAACACACAGAAACGAACTATAATATAACAATGGCCATTTTCCTGATCATGACTTGGTACAGGACATTTTAAGAAAAAAATGGTGGTTGAACCTGGTTTTGTGGCTAGCTAAACCTCCCGCTTTTATGGCAATGTTAAATATAACATTAAAATGACAAGATTACATGACAGGACTACAATACAAATAAATGGGAGAACATACAGGACAGAGACACACACAAATAGTAGCTTTCAAAAGGTACCAGGCTTATAATTTAATACGCCAAACGCGCGCTTCGTTTACACAAGACCCATCAGTGACGCTTAGATAGAAAAAGTTCGAAAGCCAAAACATGTTCAAAGTGTGCAATGAGTACCAACAACATCATTCATATGACGATATTTTAAAAGACATACATTCCTGATAGGGATTTCGAATGTGAATTAAATCTGTTAAGAAAACAGTATCATATATAATTGATGTATTCACCATCAGCATAACTGTGCTGCTACTGGAAACTCTTATTGCCCGAAGTACCGTAAGCCTTCCACTACAATTATTAATTGCTCCATTTGGTCTCACTGGTGTAATTTTATTGATTCAGTGTGATTTCATTTGCTAATGTCTCGCTCTCATTAATTAACTATGAGCTAAGTTATTACATGAACCTTTTCAATTCTAAGTTGAGTTCAGTCGTGGAAAGATTTTTTTTATAAGGTTTAATTAAAAACAAAATTATGAAAAAAATGTTTTAATTTAAATGCCTGTCATATGACTTCGTTAAACGCGCACACAATTGTTATTTTATAGATTCATTTTGACTACTGTAACAATAGAATACACTTCAGACGAATTAATTGCAGTTTATCGAATGAATCAAAATTAAATGAGTTTTCAGTATTTTTCGAAAATTTAAACCTTAACATTTATTATCAAAATAAATATTCATTTTTTTTCAGACAGTCATGAAAATATTTGAAATCGCTTTGAAATTGAGTTTCCTTTTTCAAAACGCGAAGTTTACTGTTGGAAAATATCAGGCAACTAAGGAATTCTTCAGAGTAGATAAAAATAAGGAAATACGGTCAATGGATCTCGAAGTTATAGGTAGTTTGTCTGAAATTCAATGTGCAGCATTCTGTGTGGAAAACAGTAATATCTGCTGTGAGATTACTTATGTAACATTGAGTGGAGAGTGTAAACTGGGATCCTCTGGTTGCTGTCATACGGAATTGAACAAAGTTTCTGGTTCAAACATTCTACACCCCGGTCGTAAATTTAGCGGTAAGTCAATCATGTGCTTTATAATCTTATGTAAACCGAGAAACTGAATGACAGAAGAATAGAACCCCTTTACTTACTACCTTACATACATGCTTTCAATATGGATCAATATGGTAAATCCTTTAAGCTCTACACGTGAAGCTGTCATTATTTCCGCAGCTACAAATCATACCAGCTTAAAACTTTACAACAAACTCTCGACATTTTGAGTACGTGACTGAATTAGTATGCTTATTTTTTAGCTTGGATTTTAAGTATTCGGATTGTCATCTGATGAAATCCCTCGGTGAGTTAGGTGGACAGTTTTCTCTACATTCAATATCTTTCTGTCTGAACCCGTGCCGGTTTTTCACTTTGTTTTTTGTTATCTAAACAGATAGATAGATTTCAGAGAACAACAGTAATTGCAAATCCATCTTTGAAATTATTATGTTTGTCTTTATTGGCACTTGCTATCTCCTAACTTTGCAAATAAAGTGTGGAGATATTATAATGGATATGTCTGTCTTTTTGTCCATAATTGAGAATTATATGTTCATTTTATTATATCTTCAGTAATTGTGGGGCTATATAGTAATCACTTTGTCTGTCCGCTGCCAGCTAAATCTGCAACCCATCCTTAGCTTGAAAGAATTCTTCGCTTTGAGCGTTCCTAATGAAGGTAAATCAAGAAAAGCGCTTTGGACGCATGAAATTTATAACGTGTTGTTTTCATTTTTTCCCAGTTACCAGACCACTACAATCTCCCTTTTACATGCAACAGATTTGCGTTCGACAAATAATGTCTTTGCTTAAAGTAGTTTACCACGTTTAGTTAAGTTGCATTTAGATGTGAATCTGCAGTCCTGTTTAGCGTTATTGGAAAAACATAGTTTTACATTTCTCATCTTTAGGTTGGCCTTTCGTGGACCCAAGGCAGGTAAAGGAAGTCAACTTAGGAGTGCTGTGAATGAATATAATATTTTTTTTTTTTATTAATTTATGAATAACTGCAGTATGTTTATTGATAATATAAATTTTGAAACACATTGAAATATTTTGGAGAGTAGTTTGAAAAGGCTTCCAAATTTTCATAAATTTGATGTAAAATGGCGGTGGGCATGGATACCATAAATAAGCTCCGTTCGAAGAAAGTTGTGTTACCATTTGACGTATATTTCTAAAACAGAATAATAAAGTACTAATTTAACACATACACATGTACCTGTTTTGTCCAGGTTTTTATTATAAAAAGTGGTAAATGTAGAAAATGTTAGTATTGTCGCCTATGGAAGAATAAATACTGCCGTTATTTCCTATGTAAGTTACAAACAAGTTACAAGATTAGTTTATTGTAACTAACTGAGTTTACCCTCTTTAAATAAAGAATTTATTATTATATTATTACAACTGTAGCGTTGTTTGTAAAAATGTAAACCTACTCAAAAAGTGATTTTGTGTGTTCATGGATGAACCGAAATCTTCTTAGACACACGTTTAAATTAAAAGTATGTACATTCATATAATTATATTTGTACATGCGCATATGTTATGGCCGAGGCTCTATATACTGCATTTCAATTTTGATTCATTTATTGTGCATACGATTTTATTCGTTACCGTTTTAAAGACATAGTTTGCTGCGTGTGTTCCAATGCTGGAGGGAAATACATGACAAAAAGAAGGAAGTAGTACGCATTAAAATACGTCCCAATAGAATTTACGGAAAGGACACTCAGAAATATTTTGTTTTCCGAACTTTCGCCTTAAATAACAAACTAAAGATGTAATACTAAGTCTACCTTTAGGGTAGAGAGCCAAATGAAGTGGTACTAGGCAACTAAATATGTATATATATGTCTCTATTCCCTTATTGCTTGGCCAATTTTTCTCAATTTTGTAAACCCCATCAACACCCTCGTATACTAAGATATAAAAGGCCACGTCATAACAAAATGTAAAAAGTTCAAACGAGAAAAACCACCGAAGATTTATTATAAACAATAAACGAACAATAGAAACCAATGACCTCCATTGAATTACAGGGAAACAGAATGATTGTGTGCCCTATATGTGTGAGTGTCCTCACGATGCGATCGATAGTGGGCGAAATATAAAAAGTTGATTATTAGGATAAGCTTTTTACCAAGACAAATACGTAAAGCATGTGGCTTGGTGAAGCATATTTCCGATAGAATTTGATTTTCATACAAGTGAGAGGTTTAGCTAGCTATAAAACCAGGTTCATACCACCATTTTCTACATAAGAAAATGCCTGAACCAAGTCAGGAATATGACAGTTGTTATCCATTCGTTCGATGTGTTTGAGCTTTTGATTTTGCCATTTGATTGGGGACTTTCCTTTTTTAAATTTCCTCGGAGTTCAGTATATTTGTGATTTTACTTTTTCCTAGCAATGAATCACTGTAGCATTTGATTTGTGTGTTCCACGGAATATTTTCCGGGATACCCCTGATTTGACGTATGTTCAGCCAGAAGGTAATTACTATTTTAAAAATTCAGATACTTTTCATAAATTAAAGCCATGTTGCGTCAATATTTTCGACTGTTTAACGACACCTGCTACAAGTGAGTCAACACCTTTCATTTCTTCTTGTAAACATAAAAAAGGAAAAAGGAGAACATGTAAGACACGTGATATGTTAATCACGACTCCTGATTTTACCAGTAATTTTACATCTAAAACATATTTTACTAAATCTTTCGTGCCTCTGGACTGTTCCACGGACAATGTTGTGTACGGAATCGAATGTACTCTGTGTGGACTACTTTATGTTGGTGAAACTCGTCAAACTTTGCGTAAAAGAATGAATCAACACCGGTCTGATAATAAAGATCCGCAATTTAGGGTTCTTTATAACCATTTTAATCAACCGGACCATGATCCTTCTTTATCTATGAAAGTACGCATCATCGAGAAAATTTATCACCACACAAATAGCCCTGTACTAAGTACTCCTTTCCGTAAAGATAGAGAAAATTTCTGGATAAGGGAATTAGGGACTGTAATGCCATATGGTTGCAATGATAATGTCAAAGGAGTAGGAAATTTGTCAAGTCCTGCCTGCAGTGATGTTAATGTAATGAGTTTATTTAATACTACCTTACGACAACAACGTAGTCATGGGCAAAAACATTGCCATCGGCCTAATGTAAAAAAGTCTTCAAAATCTAGATCACCCTCTGGGAGCTTTGATGACCTTCTTTCACATCTTCATCATCCACTAGGGTTACATTACATTAGAACTATTCTTTTTTCACTGCCTGTTAATTTTCTCAAATGTTCGAGAGATTATGCACTTGACAAGGGATGCATAAATACATTTTCTCCAATATACAGACTTGTCAGTATTATATGTGATGTAGCTCTTTTCCGTCTTTTCAAACCAGTAAGATCGGAACCTTTACATGAGGAAAAGATGAAATTCTTTCCTGTTCACTTTACCAATAGAGGAATTGGTGCAATCAACATCTGCAACGTTCTACATCACAAGGAGGTAACATCTAAAATTCCTCTTTATTTTCAAAATCAGTCTGTTCCTATTGTATCCTACAGTTACACAAAAACCATTGCACCCAAAGTATTTAACTATAAACAAGCATTGCAGGACCTTGACTTAGAACAATACCTAAAAAACCCTCTGACATGTGACTGTTCCCACTCGCCTTATAATTACAGCCCCTCTGGCCATGTTATAACTGGGAATCTACACATAATTCAACATGAAAATCTCCTAAAGGTGATTTTTCATGGTCCTAAGTTTAGAGAACCCCAACACATCAATTGGAACCATAACTTCAAAATAATTATGAATTTCATTGAGGACTACGCCAGAGCATGGGCTAAACGAGAAGAAGTTGAACTGGACACTTTGTCAGAATGGGTAAAAACTGTCAGGTCTCTGATAAAACGTCGCATTCATAAGTTGAAAAACTGTGTGAATGATCGACCAAAATCCGTTTTCAGAGACAAAGAGGCCGTGAAATGTCTATCATCTCTTCATGATAAGTATGTTGTTGTTCCTGCGGACAAAGCTTCAAATAATATTGTCTTTGTATGTAAATCGTATTACTACGAATGTTTTATAAAAGAATTAGGAATAAATGAGCACTCAGGTAATCCCACATACAAAGACATATCATTTGACAAGGATGAGATTTTGGCAAATCATAAGTCCTTCATGGCGTCAATGAACATTACATTGAACAACAAATCGGAGGACTTACCTTGTTTGTATTGGATACCCAAGCTTCACAAAATTCCGTACAAACAACGGTACATTGCCGGCTCATCTGCATGTTCCACTAAAGAATTGTCCATTAGATTGACTAAAATTCTGTCCGCAGTGAAAGAGTGTCTTCAGAAATACTGTAAAACTGTTTACTCGCGTAGTGGTATTAACCATATGTGGATTCTTAAAAATTCTAAAGAACTTCTAGATAATTTTAAATCTCGGTCCCATTCTGAAATAAGTTCTATCAAAACTTTTGATTTTTCAACCCTGTATACCACCATTCCCCATATGAAATAGAAAATCGCCTGACAGAAATAATCTACAATGCCTTTCAACATAAAAATGGTAGCATACGCTATAAATTTATTACTTTGGGATATCATAAGGCATATTTTGTTAATAGTGAACAAAAGGGTAAAACATGCTACACAGAGGAACACGTGATCAGTATGCCGGAGTTTCTTATCGACAACATATTTGTTGAATTTGGAGGTAGACTTTTTCAACAAATTGTCGGCATTCCTATGGGAACGAACTGTGCGCCTCTCCTTGCCGACCTCTTCTTATTTTCATATGAATCGGAGTTCCTTCAGACACTTGTCAAAAACAAGAAGATCAAAGAAGCCAGATTATTTAATTTAACTTTCAGATATATTGATGATGTTCTTTCCATTAACAATCCGAACTTTTCTGATTGGGTTCCATTAATATACCCCCCAGAACTAGAAATTAAAGAAACAACAGACACGGCTTCCTCCGCCTCATTTTTAGACTTATATCTCGAATTTGACATACACAGTCATCTCAGTACCAGAATCTATGACAAACGAGACGATTTTAATTTTGAAATTATAAATTTCCCCCACCTTAGTAGCAATATACCTTCTTCACCTGCATATGGGATATACATTTCCCAACTTATTCGATATTCAAGAGCTTGCAGCTCCTACTCAGACTTTGTAAAACGTCACCAGAGTCTGAGCAGAAAGTTGATGAACCAGGGGTATGTCAAAGAACGTCTCGTCCTTTTTCTAAAACAGTTCATCGGAAGGTACCAAGACCTTGTTGATAAATATTCCGTATCAACTTCACAAATAATATATGATGGTTTTGATGTATAGATTCTGCGTACTGACGTTATTTATCATCTTAACAGCGTGTTATATTGTTCTTTTATTTGTCTTTGTTCAGTTATCGGAAGGTACCAAGACCTTGTTGATAAATATTCCGTATCAACTTCACAAATAATACATGATGGTCTTGATGTATAGATTCTGGGAACTGACGTTGTTTATCATCTTAACAACGTGTTATATTGTTCTTTTATTTGTCTTTGTTCAGTTATTAATATTACTTTTACTGTTTGGTCTGTTTTCTGTGATATCCATTTGACGGGGCTCGGTACTTATACATCCCGTCAATGTGTTTGTATTATCTTTCATTTTTGCTGGTGTGTATGTGCGACTTTTTGTGTTTCTTTTGTTCATATGACGTGACTCTGTACTTTTAAAGATCCCGTCATTATGTTATTGTTCTATTATATGTCATTTTGTTATTGTTCTATTATAAATTTGAAAATACTTTGAACGACAAACGACAAAATAATTTTTCTCGCGTAGTGGTATTAACCATATGTGGATTCTTAAAAATTCTAAAGAACTTCTGGATAATTTTAAATCTCTGTCTGTTTCTGAAATTAGTTCTAACACAACTTTTGATTTTTTAACCCTGTATACCACCATTCCCCATGTGAAATTATATATATTTTTTTTTTTTTTTTAAAATACTTTGAACGACAAAATTTCTTACTATGTGACGTTTACATTTTCTGACGTCAGACACGCGAAGCAATGAATGTGGTTTTTAAATTTTAAAGAGGCTTAACGATGTTGTTGTCCATTCGTTTGATGTGTTTTATCATTTGATTTTGCCGTTTGATTAGGGACTTTCCGTTTTGAATTTTCCTCGGAGTTCAGTAATTTTGTGATTTTACTTTTTTTGTGCTTTTTTGTTAAATATTTGCTTGTTTTGAGATTTTACACAGTGATGACTGCTGTACCCATATTGTGACTATTTTACCTATTATGTCTGTTTTGTTCACGCATCGTTGTAAATACAACGGAATTTGATGCGACTGTCATACAAGTGAGAGGGTTAGCGCTATAAAACCAGGTTCAATCCACCATTTTCTACATTTAAAAATGCCTGTACCAAGTCAGGAATATGACAGTTTTTCCTTCGTTTGATGTGTTTTATCATTTGATTTTGCCATTTGATTAGGGACTTTCCGTTTTGAATTTTCCTCGGATTTCAGTATTTTTGTGATTTTACTTTTTTCTGTGTGCCTGTCCCAACTCAGAAACCTAGTACGTGTTCGACTTACACCTAATGGTTTTGCTATTTAAAACAAATTGTGTCGATTGCAGGGCATTGCTAGTTTCTGTCTCATTGATACTATTTTTAAGGGGGGTGCTGGTGTTGCTTCAAATATATTGTTCACATACCTTTTTATTGTTGCATATACTGTGTATTGATTTTTAGAGGTCTTTGATTTGTGCTGTTGTGTTTCCTGTAGCGTTAATCGTATTTATAAAAGAATTCACCCACATAACTTATGTTTTTCAGACTATATCTATACATTGTCTGTTACAAATGGTGGCGTTTTTGGGGATTGGACATACCAAGAATTTTGTACGAAAGGTCATTATGCCGTTGGTTACAAAATGAATGTATGTATGTTAAATGGTTACTATATTAAGCTAACGGTTTTTGATCGACGTCAATAGGAAGTACACACTACATGGTGTGGTGGCGGGAGAGTTTCATTTCTATACATTTTTTTTACATAGAGAAGTATCAAAAGCGAAAAAAGAAATTATTTATCTTTCTTTTTATTTTGACAGGAGGTATTAAGGGTTGATTAATGTAGTCGGTGGTTTCGTTTAGTCTGTGGGCTTTTTTTTTCGATACATGTAGCTGCTTCAAATGCCAATTTCGATAAAACAGAGAAAAACACTAACATCAAAAAGTTTATTTAAATCCATTTTTATTCAAAAATTAATGCTTAGTAATTCTAAAAAGAGAAACCATGCAAAATACATAATGAAGTTAGTTGATAAAGGGTAGGAAGAGTAAGCTGTAGAACTAAAGCCTGGCTCACTTCTTTGTAAGGATGTTCGCTCGTCTGTTTCAAAGGGACAAGCTTTTTAAAAGACTATTATAAAGTGATAGTTTTTGAATAATAGAAATAAAAAAGCAGAAAAAAACGATGGTCCGTGTCCTTGTTTTTGAGATATATATTCAATTGAAATTTGGCGGGAAATAATTCTCTCTAGATTTTTCTTACATTTAACATTGGCTCCTTTTCTCTCTCAAAACCTATGAAAAAATAGCAAGGATTGTATTAAAAAATTGCTTTTAAAACTAAATGTAATTAAATTATGAATAGAAAAGTAGAGGTTAGCGTGCATAATTTTTATTGGCACTTCATGGATAAAACTATAGGATTCCGAATACCTGACAAAACGACATAAACAAGAATAGCGAATATCGTTAAGAATATACTGATTGAGAGGGTAAATGCTTCCTGGTTTCGTCATGAATAAATTAAATACGGTTGCTCGCGTACTTAATTGATCTTTTCATCACCAATTTAAATCTTATTCTCCTCAAATTTTGATTTTAATCAATACTATACAATACATGTATAGCCTTTATATGAGGTTTATACGAGGTTATATCGACCTAAGAGAAGCACATTGATTGAGAACAAATTCCGAGGTCAATATACTTCTCTAGATAGATATAACGTCGTATTGACCTCACGCAAAGGCTACAATTGTTATATTATTAATTAAAAAACTATTACATGAACAATATGAAATTAGGGATTTTTATATTGTACTTTAATAACATGTTGTATGCACTTTGCAATACGCTGTTTTTGACCTACGAAAAGCTAAACACAACAGTATTGGCATGCAAACTGAGTACATACAAATGTACATGTGATCAAGTTTTCACCAATCACAAATCCTTAAAAATTTCGATTAATAATATTACTATATATTGCTTCTATCTGTCTTGGTATGCTCGAAAATTAAAATAAATAAGAAAATATGAATACATGTTTTTCCGAACGTTAAATCATCATATCATATATGCATACATATTATTATTAGTTACACAGTGCACTTGTGAAACAATACGATATATACCGGGTCAGTAAATTCCATATGGGTTAGAAGGTGTATATGTGGGAAGATAATATTATTGCTCGCGATCTTTTTTTTCTCTTCTTTGAATGACAGATTGAAGGGCCAGATGACGATAGAACAGAACTGAATGCTATCGAAATTATCTGTGGAAGTAGAGGGGGTGTTCGTTGTGGTGACACAGCAAGTTCTGGTCAGCAGAACTATGGAGATTGGACAGAGGAAGTATTTTGTCCAGCTAAAACATTGCTGGTCGCATTCTCTCTACAAGTGCATCAGTACAATGTAAGTTGTTTATGTTTAAACTGTAATATATATATATATATTGTGGACTGAAATTATCACGTGTCTAAATCCATTGTTTAGACTGTATAAATTACTAAACAATAAGCTATCAGGTTATATAAATATATATATATATCAATGATACAAAAAATGCCTTGTTAAAAGTAAAAACTCTCTAGTGGGTTTTTCATGCAACTTATTATTATAAGTTTTTCTTTAAAGTTTTGTATTTTTTTCATATTCCTCCAGGAAATGCAATTAGATTACTATACTGAATATATCAAAGAATAAATAGTTTTATTACATTCATTGCAATAAAATAAAAGGTTTCAAATCTTGCAATATTGTCTGTTTATCAACTAGAAAGTAAAAAAAAAAATACCGAACTCCAAGGAAAATTGAAAACGGAAAGTCCCTTATTAAATGGCAAAATTAAAAGGTCAAATACATAAAATAAATGGAAAACAACTGTCATATTCCTGACTTGGTACAGGTATTCCCATATGAAGAAAATGGTGGATTAAACCTAAAAATAATTCTCTTTTTTTTTTATAATCATAAAAGGGAATCACTCATGTAATGAATCTTCTGATGATTTGGATATACTGTCGATTTTGACATTCGGCGCATTTTTGTGAATTAAAGGTGTTCCGTATCATTATAAGGTTTCAACATACTCGACAATAATATGCATAAACCCATGTTAGGTTTAATTTTAGCCATGTTGGTTGAAAGAACGGTTTGCCATGTTGGTTGATAGACCAGTTTATATTTTTTCAAAAACTAAGCGATATTCATGTCAAGTTAGGTTTAAATTATTCCAGCACTTTCAAAATGAAAAAAAAATAGAAATCACTCACATTAACATTTGATTGACTTGATGTGATTTTCTTGTTTATCTTGCTTGCTGATTATTAAAATTATGTTCAATCTCTGTGTATCTATAATCGCTTTCAAGTTAATTGACAGAATCGTTGAAATTTGGGGGGGGGGACTCGTCATTAAAGAACAATGATTTCTATAAGAAGTCTGTTGATGATTTCAGTCATTGCATTTCCTTCAGGATAAGAAGATTGGAATTGTTTCCTGTTTGGTGATTCTGTAAATTTAGACACATTATTAACGTCAAGTCATAGATATAAAAAAAAATATCATTGATACACGGCTTATAATTTTGTATGCCAGACACGTATTTTATCTACAAAAGACTCATCAGTGACGCTCAAATTGAAAAGTCAAAATGTTAAATCAAGTAAGAAGTTAAAGAGCATTGAGGAACCAAAATTTCGAGAGCTTTTGTCAAATTCTAAGAATTTTCTACTCAAAGTACAGATTTCTGTTGGGGGGAAATTGTGTCCATTTAATAACCAAATTGTTTCATTACTACAAAAACTTTTAATTCATGAGTAAACTTAATAAATAATTTACTAATAACTGGCAATAGTAAAATTGCAAATTCTCTATTATCACTCAGATTTTGTTTTTAAATGTGCTGATTAAATTATCCACATGAGAGTATTAGCATCGAGTTAACCTTCATTTCGGTATGTAAAGGGATTTGCGTTGAAAATCTATTGCACCAGTAACTTAGTTTTTTGCTTTGTTTTTGGTTGTTTTGGTTGTGCGCATTTGGGGATTAATTATTTTTACGTTTGCTTGCAGCTTTTGATTACATTTGCGCGCATTCAATTTACAGGTAACACAGTAAAATAAAGATAATTCATAATAAATATAAATATAGTTAATATTAATTTTGAACAGTTCTATTTTTTTTTTTTATTATTTATTTAATTTTGTTAAAAACTGCTTCAATCTTAAATGGTCTCAAATTGGGTCCAAACAATTCCTCATGGGTATTAGAAGGCGCCAATGTACCATAACTTAGGGAATCATCTATATGAATTGAAAATGTAGTAGGATTCGATTCATTTGTAGGAAATGGAAAACAAACGATTTTTTCATTGAGTGCTCGGGTATTAACTTTTACAAAACAGATTTTTAGAGCTTACCTTTCGATAATAATGGTTTGCTGGATAAACTTATTGGCAATGACAAAAATATATAAAAAACATTATAACTATTTCTTAATTACTAGTAAGTTAGTTGCACAAAGTTACACAAGATCTTTGGATTTTTTTTTAATGGAATTGAAAAGAGAAAAAGTGATATTATTGCCAATGATACAAATCTCAATCAGAGACCAAAATGACACTAGGTGTAATACCACCAAATTATAGTACGTGACATCTGGTTGCATACGAAAAAGGGTCGAAAAAAATATTCCCTTGAATTTGACAGTTGTAGGAAATTAATCTTACATTTCATTGCAGTAAAAAATTTCTCAGTCATAAACATATATCTTGGGTGTTTCAAAGCACCATTATTTTTTTATTTGGTGTTTCTAAAAAATATTGTGGAAACTTGAGGGGTTACATGGTTACTAAAGCTTGTACACAGGAAAAAAAGGGTGAACATTTGATTGGTTAGCTTAGAGTTAAGGTTATTTTCGTATATGCAATGAAATGTTATGTGAAATTTTGTCTATAGTACCGGACAGGATACAACTTTACTCATGCAAAATATTTCTTTATTTGAAACGAAGATAAATTCTGCACAATTTTTTGAAAAGTTCAAATTTAACAAAGACTAGTAGGGGAAAATCAATAGTGGTATTACATCACAAAAGTTAACAACTATAGATCATCGTACGGCCTTCAATTATGAGCAAAACCCATATAACATAGTTAGCTCTAAATGGTCCTTTTTCAACTGTGTATAACGTATTTGGTATCGGTACAGTTTTTAATTAATATTTCAATCCTTTTGACAAATAGACATAAAATAACACAATGTTGAGTGCTGTACCCTTCTTTTTTTTGGACATTTTTACCTATTTTGTCTGTTTGTTTTTTTCACACATTGTTGTCAATAAAATGGAAGTACAGGTGAGAGGTTTAGCTAGCTATAAAACCAGATTTAATCCACCATTTTTTACATAAAGAAATGCCTGTACCAAGTCAGGAATCTATTCGTTTGATGTGCTTGAGCTTTTAATTTTGCCATTTGATAAGGGACTTTCCGTTTTGAATTTTCCTTGGAGTTCGATATTTTTGTTATTTTACTTTCAATTATCAAATTGACTTTTAAATGTGGATAAAGCAGAAAACGCAAGGAAATATTATTTTTTCTGTGCATTTTCTATTCGTTTAGCATGGGTTCCTTGCTCATCTGGCAAGATCCCAGGCTACAATTCCTTTTGAATTTAAGGCATCCACAAGGTCTTGACAAATCGCATTGTTGGACAGGGCCGCAAATTATTTCGAGGCATGTAGGCAGTTGCCTCCTATTGCGTGCCAACAAAAAAAATTATAACAAAGAGAGAGAGTAAGGAAACAAAAAGAAAAAAAATATTACACTTGATAGTTCTTGATTTGACACCGGACTTCGTAGTACATCTATCTTACCCGTAATTTCTACAAAAAATACATAAAATCGAAACCCTTTTCGGGATTGTTTAACAAACCGTTGAGTATTAAGCGTTAGTAGTATAGTATGAAACTGTTATGAAAAGACTAGGAAAGGTCGGTTCCTGTCAACACCAGTCATCGGATAGATTTTGTCTTCTTAATCATTAAGGTTTGAGTGATGCTAGAAAAAAAATCAAGAAAACCACAAACGCTTATTTCGTTTTTTCAACGGTTTTGACACTTTACGTACCGAGACTACTTATTGATTTTTAGCGAGAGTAACAGACAATTTTTGGAATTCTGTGGATCGAAGGAATTACTAAAAATGGATGACGTCAAAAGTGTGAAATTATCGGTTTTTATTTTACATTTACTGATCATGAAATCACGGCATTTCCTGTTTCCAATGTAATAAACCGACCGATCGGTCTCTTGTTATTGCTTATATCAACGTTATTTGAACTTTGGTGATGACTTGTCTAATTGGCAATCATACCTCCTTATATATATATATATATATATATACATGTTTATTACTTTTGACATATTATTTTACTAACGTATTCATATGTTTTCTCTGTTAAGCAGCGTGAAATCAGAATTTTCTTTTTTTTTCGATTTTTTTATAGAATGAAAGTGATAACACAGGTGCCAACTACGTCAAATTCAAATGCAGATATTTTAGAGATGACGTTGGTAACTTCGAACTGAGCTATCCTCCCGGGTATGGTGTGTACGGTTCTTATGGCGAGTGGAGTGAAGCTTGTCCAGTGAACAGTGCAATATGTGGTATACAAACCAAAATCCATGGAGGAAGTCCGTATGGACAAGACGATACTGCACTCAATGATGTTAATTTTTTCTGTTGTGAATAAAGGTCTACTGTCACTATAGCAACATGTACAATAATACAATAACTAATCACTTTCAATCCTTTAGAGTTTCGTAATAAAAGAAATTCATAATATTTAAAGATTGCTATCTAGCTATGTTGTATTCGTGTGTTATGGTAAAGATAATTAATCACCCAGTTCATTAATTAGATTTTAGTTTGGGTCAACTAAATTTATACGATATATTTGGTTTACAGTTTGATTTAGAAGAAACACCGACATAGCTAGTATACTATTAATTATCTAATAACTACCACATTTTATATTAATTAGTATTGTAATTTTCATTGTTATTAATAAATGTTATATGAGTATTATAAACCAAATCTTGAATGCTATCCTAATTCTATCCTATTTTGGGGAAATTTCAGAAATTCAAATGTGACATCACGTTTTTTGCGTTGATCTCTTTGGCTAACTCGGCTGTGAATTTTTATGTGCTGGTTTATGTTGTTTTATGTAACCGTTTTTATTCTGTAGTTAGTCACCACTTCGGTGTTATCATGTATATCTATTATATAGTCATTTGTATAAATTTACTGTTTGCAAAAGTATGAATCATTCTAAATACTAAGGATTTTCTTATCCCAGACATATAACCTTTGTCGTATTTGGCACAACTTTTTGGAACTTTTGGTCCTTAATGCTCTTCGACTTTGTACTTGTTTTGGCTTTCGAACTTTTTTGATCTAAGCGTGTCATGTTATCACAACATACTTATTTTTGATAATTCAAATTTCCCGCATTTTTACACGTGCTTTTACTGTTTGAAACACGTGTTATTTCTTATCAGTTTCATTTAGATTCCCACATGGCATTGTGAAGAAAGATTGTGTTTCGCTTTCGATATTTTCGATTTTCGTGCAATCTTTGGTAAACTACAGTGTGAGTTAATTTTTATATTATTTTATTTTATAACTTTAAGTAAATATTTCATATTTTTGATAAGTTTAAGCAATTAATTAAATACGTTTTCTTTGTTTGAACTGCCGATTAACGTGCACACAGGTCATGTTTGTTTACATCAGCATTTTGTATGTTTTGCATTATGTACACCGTTTATTTTAGAATAATTAATTATTTTAGCGTTAAAGTTAAAATATTATTCTTGCAATTGTATTTTTCTTATTAAATTTAAGCTAATTAACTTTTTAGTAGTACAGAGTTGCTAGCGGGTAAAAATCTATGGAACGCCGTTAGTGCCATCTTTACACCTGTATTTCTATTTTTATAATTTTTTACTTTTTGGAATGCAATTAATGCCAAAGTTATTTTACGTTAATTTTGCTATTTACTTCATGTTTGTTTATGTTTTGAACTTATAATTATTCAAAGGAATTTTTAAACTTAAAAATAAATGTATGGAGGTCAATGAGTGTCATTTTGACAATGTTTATTTTCTTGTAATTTTTCGGTAAATTACGGCATTTGAGTTTATGATTTTTATTTTTCTCTTTGTAGCTTTTTACTATATGTATTATGTGATTATCTGCAACGATGAAGCATATTAATAAAGAATTTGAAACTAACGTAGTTTGAAGACTTTAAAAAGCGTCACTGGTTAGTCTTGTGTGGACGAAACGCGCGTCTTGCGTATTAAATTTAAACCTGGTACCTTTTGTTAGCTAGTATTCGTATGTTTCTCTGTCCTATATGTTCTCCCATTTATTTATATTGTAGTCCTGTCATGTAATGTTGTCATTTTAATGTTATATTTAACATTGCCATAAAAGCGGGAGGTTTGGCTAGCCACAAAACCAAGTTAAACCCGCCATTTTTTTCTTAAAATGTCCTGTACCAAGTCGGGAAAATGGCCATTGTAATATTATAGTGTCTGTGTGTGTTACATTTTAATGTTGTGTTTCTGTTGTGTCGTAGTTCTCCTCTTATATTTGATGTGTTTCCCTCAGTTTTAGTTTGTTACCCGCATTTGTTTTTTTTTTCAATTGATTTATGAATTTCGAACAGCAGTATACTACTGTTAGTATTGAGAATGCCTTTATTTAGACTAAAGTGTCTTCTTTTGAGAGTCATTCTCTGTAGGTATCAAAATATGCTGGAAATGGATCTTCACAGATCTTAATAATATTTGGTACAAATATAGTGTACTAAGACCCTTTTATCATGGTACCATTAAAAAATAATTTTATTTATGTGTTTCCATAGTAACAGGCCCCATATTTTCATTTATTTATATGAATTCCAGTAATCTCAATTATCACCAATAATTTGTTAACTGTTTGTTTAATTTACATGTCTTTTATGGAAAGTGTTTGTTTTTGCAATAAATCACATAAAGTTATTTCCTTATTTTATCATTCGGACTGCAACGCCCATAATAAAATTACAAAGTCATAAAAAAGGGCCCTGAAAGTGAAGAAAATGTGAAAAATGACCTGGTAAATTGTTTTGAAACGCAGCTATTGTTGGCAAACTTGGCAGCTTTACTTGTAAACCTGGGGCCAGTATCATGAAAACCTATCTTAAGTTTCATTTAAGAGAAAACTAACGAACGCTTTGCGAGAAAGTTACGATGGTGCTAAGAGCTTATCTCCAATCCCCTCGTGGATTACTCTTAACAATTTTACAGCTATCTTAGCATAAACTTACGACTGCGAGTTAAGATATTTTCTTATCGCCTTTTTCGAAGTGACCGCCTTTGATTTTTGAAGAGAATATTAGAATTCAATGCAAAATCGATAATAAAAGTCATCTGTGCGTTTAATAGAACGGTCGAAAAACATACTTATTACTAAATTAGTTACACCACTGTCCCAGGTTAGGGGAGGGCAGGCGCCTACAAACATATTTAACCCCGCCACATTCTATGTGATCCTATATGTGCCTGTCCGTTGCTCGGTCCAACGTCATTAGTTGATTATTGAGCTTTGGGTGTTATTGAGTGGTTGTCGTTTTTTGCTCATATGGTTGTCGTTGGTACATGTCTGTCATATATATTTTTCGTAAATTGTTTTGTTATAAATTAGGCCTTAGTCAGTTTTATCAATTGAACATATTCATATTTTTCTTGTCTATTCCTTTTATAGCCGACTTTACGGTATGGGGTTTTCACATTTTTGAAGACCCTACGATTACCTATTATTGCTTACATCTACTTCATTTGAACTTTGGTGGATAGTTGTCTCATTGGCAATCATACCATTTTCCTTATTTTTATATTAAAGAAATATTTTCAAACATAGAATAAAAAACAAAAATAGCAGAAGGAGGTGCTTCAAACGGTCCGAAGAAAACAAGGGACGATTTTTCTTTCCCTATTGTTAATTTTCCGTTTTTTGACGGTGATGTTTCTTTGGCACCGTCTTGCGGTGTTTATATTTCCAAACCCGTTCACTATATGTCCTTGTCTGTATTGACTAAGATTTCAATGAACGAAATCTATGTATTACTGGTAAGTTATTAAGTCAAGGATTTCTTTGCCACAAATTACTTAAAACCTTTACTATTTTTTTCCATAGATACACAGATTTGGTTTGCGAGTTTGGCTTTACCTGTAGAAAACTTATTTCAAACAAAATAGCACATCCTAATTTTTACGATGATGTTGTTTGAGGGTTGTGATGGGGGTACCTTCATGACGAATAATAAAGGTAAAAAGTCCTGCCAAATGACGTTAACGGTAATTTTAATGCATGACGATAAAATGTACATTTTCTTTCGGTAGCCGAAAATGACCATTTGACGTCTGACGTTAAAGGGCATTCCTACCGTCTTGTTAACCGAGCCTGAAAATCAAAATACGATCCGGGTAAACTTATAAGGACTTATCACTCCTTGAAATAAACTTATTCTAAAAAGGTTACCAATTCAACATTTAAATTATTATACCTTTGATATTGTTTTATTGGTATAAATATTGATTTTGTTATCAGTAAATTAAAATCATACTAAATACTATTGTTATACACATATGCACTTTCACGGTACTAGAATCTGTCAGTACATATTGTTTTGCATTGCAAAAGGTCATGTGTTTCTCTGGCTGTTAATGATGTCTTTACTCCAAATCCATTGGATGTTGGATGTGTACTGACTGATATTTTAGTCTTAGATACATGATTTTTTTATTAGTTGTTATTGGCTTTGAACTAGCTGTCAGTAACTTCGAGTATCCTCAGATCTGTACTTTGTGTCTTTTTTGTTGTTAGGGATATAAAAATACCCTGCCACATCCGGTTTATGTATTTGTTAGCTGTTTTTCTGCTTTGTATTGGTCTGATGAGTTAAGCCTTTTTTAACTGATTTTCAGGGTTTGTTCTTTTGTTGTGCTGTAACTCCACTGTCTCAGGTTATGGGAAGGTTGAACACTTTCAAACATGTTTAACCCCGCCAAATTCTTTATGTACCTGTCTCAAGTCAAGAGCCTGTAGTTCAGTGGTTCATATCTGTCATATATGTTTTTCGTAAATTGTTTTGTTATAGATTAGGCCGTTGGTTTTCTCAATTGAATTGTTTATATTTTTTCATGTCGGGGCCTTTGATGTGTTTTATCATTTGATTTTGCCATTTGATTAGGGACTTTCCGTTTTGAATTTTCCTCGGAGTTCAGTATTTTTGTGATTTTACCCTTTAATAGCCGACTATATGGTATCGGTTTTTGTCATTGCTGAAGGGCGTACGATTGCCTATAATTGCTTACAACCACTTCATTTGAACCTTGTAAGATCGTTTTCTCATCGGCAATCATATCACATCATATTATTATAAGAAAAGCCAACATTAATAAAGATGAATCGTAAACAATGCTGACAGTTATTCAGATGAAAAACAATTCTGTTACATGTACTCGGGACATTTTCCGATTTTGTAATCACGGACAATCCTACTGTCGTCTAGGAAATCCAATGGATGTGTTCGATCGCTGCACATCCTTATGAATATCCTATTTTGCTCTTTTGGACGCACAAGCAAGAACATTGCTAGCGCCATTTTTATCAACTAAGAGAGAGAGAGATAGGGGTGACCCTGACCACTCTTATACATTTCGGCTTTAAATGACTCAAAGGTTATTTTTTTCTTGCAATGTAAATTACGTGAATGTAGCTAAATGACAATTTGGCTTGACACAATGTTTGGCTTGACACAATGTTTGACTTGACACAATGTTTAGCTTGACACAAGGTTTGGCTTGACACAATGTTTATAAGTGTTTATATATTTTGCAAGTCAATTGCTATTAATTATGATTAATCAATGAATAGATATGTTTGGAGAGTAAACATTAATGGGACAGCATTGAAACAAATCAAACAAAATAAAGTAAAAAAGAGTTTAACATCTTAGAGATGTTTCAATTGGTTTAAAAAAAACAAGATAGAGAAATTGTTCATCTTAATATTTTCAGCAGAAGATTAAACATGCATTATAGGTTCCTATCAACATTCCGATATGTTTTTATAGTAGTAATAACTTTACTGCAAATTAAACAACGTACGTGTTAGGCAAGACGTATCAAAAACACAGTACATTACTTACAACTACAGGTATTCACTACATATATGAATATATTCTAATGAAAGTGGTTTTCAATCTCATTTATAAGTTTTCGACTTCAGTTACTAATTTGTCAGTTAAGGGTGATGCTGATGATGTTGTATAACTGATTAACGTCTAGCGGCAAATTAATATGTTAATGTAATATGAATATTTACTCTGCTTTGTACTAGACCGCCACGCTAAGCCGGATTTATAACGTCCTATTTTTCATGTCGGGGCCTTTTATAGCCGACCATACGGTATGGGATTTTCTCTTTGTCGAAGGTCGTACGGTTGCCTATAATTACTTACATCCACTTCATTCGAACTTTGGTGGATAGTTGTCTCATTGGCAATCATACCACATCTCTATATTTTAATATTATATAGCTCAAAAGGTAACAGTCTGCAGGAAGACATGTCACCTTACCCGGACACATTATTCCGACTCCGAGCCAACCAATCTTTGCTCTTACTCCTTAATGCCGTGTGCTGGCGGAGAAGCAGCAAATACCAATTTTAAAGTCTTTGGTTTGACCCGGCCGAGGTTCGAACCCACGACCTCCCGCACTCGAGGCGAACACGATACCACGGAGCCGATGTCGATTAAGGAAAACGTGTTCCTAGGAGTCATCTTACTATTTTACAAACTTTACAATCTTTTATGTCTATATTCTCTTGGAATTTTTGTTTACCCTACTGGTATTAAACAAACAAAAGCTTTACCCTACTGGTATTAAACAAACAAAAGCTTTACCCTACTGGTATTAAACAAACAAAAGCTTTACCCTACTGGTATTAAACAAACAAAAGCGTCTTTTCTTTCCTCTAAACCTTTCTTCAAATATCTCCAAATACACAACAAACTTAACTGTTTTTTCATCAATGTACAACATGTGTTCATACACTTTGACCGTATATGTATACAGCTTTATACATATATGCTTTTGATAAATAGTTTATTTGGACCTATTTCGATTAAAAATATAAAAATAAGAAGATGTGGTATGATTGCCAATGAGACAGCTCTCCACCAGAGACCAAATGACGTAGAAGTTAACAACTCAACTATAGGTCACCGTACGGGCTTTAAAAGGTGCATACCGGTTAGTAAGGCACAAAGGTCCCGAAATGACTAATGTAAAGCAATTCAAACGAGAAACCTAACGGTCTAACTTATGTACAAAGCAACTAAGGAAATAAGGAAAAGCAAACGACAACCACTGAATTACAAGCTCCTGACTTCGTCACATTCAGAATGCGTTGAGGTTAAATATGTTTGCTGGCGCTAAATCCTCCTCCTAACCTGAGACAATGGTGTAACAGTACAACATAAGAAATAAAGAACTGCGCCATTAGTGCATGATATGCCCGTCGCTTTTTCAAAAAATAAAATATGAACTGCAGCCATTTGTCCAATATAGAATTTAACCAAATGCCAGCTTCTTAGTCAACATCTTTTGGTTTTAAAGTTATTTGTTCATCGAAATGTTATGTGTCGCTCGGGGTGTCAGATTTTGCGTTTCAAGGGGGTGAGGCATTTATAAAAACAAGGATAAATTTGCCTATAAATTCTATTCTAGGAATCAATTTCTATATAAAGCATACGGCAAAAATCGCCAATAGTAGGTTTTTTATCCTGAAACTTACATATGAAGTCTCAAAATCTTCAACACGGAAAACTAAGGAGAGGTGTTTGAGAAAACGGAGCACTGGAAACGTCTGCTTCTGCTTGCTTGAAATAGATTATGGTTGAGTTTTTACCGTGCAATACATTACTATTATTTTGAACTAACAATTCTCAACAAAGACATTTTGATACTTTTACTTCCCTTGATTGTTTTTTCTCCGCTTCAATACCGCCACCCCGTGTGAAACATAGCCAACAACCCGCAAGTGGCGTTCTACACGGTGATGATATTTGACAATATTCCATCACGCCAATTTTGTAAATATTTATGGAAAGAAATAATATCTAGCTGAATCGATGGATACGTTACGTTGACACGGATTATGGTGTTAAACATGGACTGAGAACTTAATTTAGAAGAAAAAAATATATATATTAGAAGTACCAGTTTTTGTTTTTATAATTTTTTTTTTGGGAGTCTGTCCACAATATCTTAACATATAATGTTGCTTGAATCTATAAATGATAAGAAATATGTAAACACAAGCATATACTTATATATATATATACATTTCCAAAGAAAGTGTACAATTTTATGAATATAAACAAATGTATATGTAGTTTATTTTATACATCACAAATTACTATAGCACACTGTTACATGCAACTCATATTTTGATGACTTATCTTGACTGGTTCCAGTGTAGGCTTATTTTATTTATCATTGTAAGCACAAATTATTTATACAAAAAAAATGAAAATTTCAACGTGGAATATCAATGGTTATATCATTAAGGGATTTAACAAATTTGAAGATGATATTTTTGTTGACAATCTTTTACAGCAAACATGTTTTGCTTGCAAGAAACCCACTGTGATCTGGATATTTGTTTAGAACTTTTAATTTTTCAAAGACCGGTTCATCTTATAATATCTAGAACCAAACCTAGCGGGAAAAGACACGGTGGCTTATCAGTGTATATACTTTAAAATACAATAAGACAGGGTGTTAAATTTTTAGAACATGCCACAAATGATGTTATAGGGTTACAGTTAGACAAAACATTCTTTGGAAGATTTATATATTAATTTTGTATACAATCCAACTGAAAATTCGTTCTTCTATAGAAAATTGGATTATAATATTCTTGAAATGATTGAAAATGAGATTATTAGTTGCATGGTGTGTTAGTGACCTAATACGATATATGGGGTCAGTAAATTCCATTTGGGTTGAGAACGAAGCTCGAATCCCCATATGGAATTTACTGACCCCATATATATCGTATTAGGTCACTAGCACACCGTGTAGCGATTTTTTCTTACCGACTATCTTCACATGTGGTATTTAGACTAGCGGCATATCAAAGTGATTAAGTCTTCAATACTTAGTATTAAGAACCTACTTCCGTTTGTCTATACAAAAAACAAATGCCAACAATAACAACTTGTAAGCTTTAAATTTGTTTTATGAATTTATTTCAATCGTTCATTATCAATTTCTTTGTCTGTTGAAACCTTTCTGATTTCTTTTTTGTTTTGAAAGGGAAGTTATTCCTCACTAACCCCATATGGTAACTAACCCTATATGGTAACTCACCCCATATTTTTTAGGACACCCTATATCAAATATATGTAGTCACCACGTGTAGTCTTTTAACCAATCATATCACCATAAATCTATAGGAGGTAAGATAAAGTAAATTAAAAATATTCCACATCCGGAAAAATCATGATAGCAGCATGGGGATTAAAATGCAAGAACTGCTTGTGAAATTGGTCATATCCAAATGGATTCTGACAAACATATACCATTATTTGACAATTACAAATGTGATTCTAGCTTAATTTAAAGAAACAGTAAAGATGGCTCTATTAACACTATGGGCAGACAACTCCTATCTATATGAACAACTTCATCGTTGCGTATTCTTAAAGGCAGAACTATGTGTGATTTAATGGATGCATACACTTGCTTCCAACCTTTAGGAAGCAGTGTTGTCGATTATTTTTTAGCATCTGAAGAACTCGTACCAAATTTCAGATATTTTCACACTCATAATTTTTTACCTGATTTTTCAGATCATTGTCAGATCTCATGCATGTTAAAATGCAACACAAAAGTATATGATGAAAGAAACTCAAATCTAGCATTAATGCCAGAAAAATATATATGGGATGACAACTCAGTCTCAGCATTTCAAGATGCTATTAAATTCAAATGAAATCAAAAATTTTTTATTAGAGAGTATAAATATAAAATTTACGACCAAGATTCAATTAATAATGCAGCAGAAGATTTAAATAAGATTTTCCTAAAAGCTGCAGATATATCACTGAAGAAAATTATTAGAAAACAAAAGGAAAGCAAGAAGAACAAAATTAAAAAGAAAAGAAAATGGCAAGATTAAGATATAGTTAATTTAAAGCAAAACTTATATCGAAAAAACAGATAAATGCAAAATCACAACACAGATCCTTATATAAGAGGATCCTTTTTTAAATGCCTGAAATCGTATCGAAAGCAAAGAAGAGCAAAAATAAGAAAATTCAAACAAGACATCATGAATAAACTTGATAATTTATATGATCAAAATCCCAAGGCCTATTGGCAACTATTAGATAAAATTAAAAATATCTCAAATAATAGTCAAAACAACTCTGAGAATACTATCAACCCGTCTGAATGGTAAGAATACTTTCAAAAATTGAATAAGAATGAACAATAGAGTGGTGATTTGATTAAGACGAAACTTGAATCATTTCATAAAAATAATGTTTTTAATGAACTTGACTACTTGATAACACTCAAGGAAATAGAAAAGGCAATAAAAGGTCTTTTAAAGAATTCTAAATCAATTCTCGAATGAAATGATAAAAAATAGCCAAGCTGTTTGTATCCCTTAAATACAAAAACTCTTTAATTTAGTATTTTCAAGTAGTATTTACCCAAAACTATGGGGTCAAGTCTTTATCACCCCCATACACAAGTCTGGCTCTAAACATGATACAGCAAACTACAGGGCATAACCATTGCAGATATCATAGGCAAGTTATTTAATCTAATTCTAAATAACAGGTTGACAAAATTTTTGAAAACTAGAGATATAATTAGAAGTGAGCAAATTGGTTTCACTAAAGGATGTCGCACAACAGACCATATCTTTGTGTTAAATAACATCATTCAAAAATTTGTGAAAAATAATTTGAAGCCTCTGTATGCATGTTTTGTAGATTTTTAGCGTGCATTTGATTAAGTTTCACATCTCCACCTTTTTTTATAAACTTAAATGTATAGGTGTTGGAACAAAGTTTTATGACATTATAAAATGTATGTATGGCAACACAGAAACCTGTGTAAAAAATAGACCAACACAGGACAAACCTATTTAAATCAAATATAGGAGTAAGACAAGGGGATAATCTTAGTCCCTGCCTCTTAAACATGTATTTAAATGATTTACCAACCAATTTTGACCAAAAATGTGACCCAATCCTATTGAACACACACCCCTTAAATATTTTAATGTATGCTGATGATGAAGTTCTTTTATCATCATCTGAGCAAGGACTTCAAAATTGTGTTAATAAATTATTTGAATTTACAGTTGAATGTAAAATGACAGTTAACACCAAAAAGACCTAGGTTCTTGTATTCAACAAATCCAGATGACATAAAAATATTAAAATATCCTTAGGAAACCAGATTTTAGAATGTGTACTGAACTACACATACTAAGGAATAAATTTTTCAGCATCTGGGAGCTTCCAAAAGGCAAAGAAAGAACTTTATAATAAAGGAATGAAAGCTTATTTCAAATTAAGGAAGACCTTTTCAGTGGAAAGCGCAAAACCTAGTACTTTGTTATATATTTATAATCATACAATCCGACCCATCCTGTTGTATGGATCTGAAATGTGGGGTTATATACTAGATAAGAAACAAAAACATATGGATAACTTTATATCAAAAGAAACTGATTATCTTGTACTAGAGAAAATTCATACTAAGCTTTGTAAATTTTCCCTTGTTAATATAATAATAAAGTTAATATAAAAACATCAAATATGGCATGTAGAGGGGAACTAGGCTCACTCCCTACACTTTATTATGTAATTATCAATATGATAAAATATTGGATTCATCTTATAAAAGAAATTGAACCTTCAAATATTATCCTATGGGAGGCCATAAATCTATCCAATTCTATGAACAAACCTAACCAGGAATCTTGGATAGGAAACATTAAACATATATTTAAATTCCTAGATTTAGACTATCTATTTGTAAACCAGTCAAACTTTAAACAAACCATATATTTAAAAAGGAAAAAATTCTCTAACAATAAAAATTAAAGAAATTTGGGTAGCTAGTTTAGAAAGCAATTCTGGGAAGAGTACCAATATACAGTCTGGCAATAGATTAGGAACTTCCAGAAAATTTTTAAATATTTTTATGTTTGAACCACATTTAACAATTAATTCAAAGAAAGACAGGCAAATAGTTACAAGATTTAGAACTAGCTGTCATGACCTTGAAATTGATAGAGAGAGGTATATTGGTATAAAAGCTGAAGACAGAAAGTGTAAGCTATGTAAGAACGCAGTTGAAGATGAACTACATTTTCTTTTAAAATGTCCTGTTCTAAAAGATACAAGATCTCAATATCTGTCTGATTTAAATTCTAAATTCAAAAATTTTTCAAAGTTATGAAATGAAATTTGTTTTGATTTTTTCATCTGAAGATTTGTTTGTTACTTCAAACTTATCTAAATTATTGCACTCACTTTTTGAAGAACGAACGAAACTTCTAGAAAATATCAATGTAGTTTGAAAAAATAGAAAAATATAATACCGGTAAAATCGATCAGAGTTGTCTCCCATAGGCCTAGATCTATAAATTGATTAAGAAAGGTAATTTCTCCAGATCACAGTGGCTTCCAAAATGACTTAATGTTTTGTCAATGACATTGTTAATAATTATGTTACTTTATTTAAATGTGTATACATGATTTTGTTAAAATGTACTTTAAATCACTCTAATCATTCTAATCATTTACTGTGCTTTATTTTGTAATTCATTTGATTGTATAGATCAAATTTTGGGCACCACGATTGGTTAATACAATATCTTGTATCTTATATCTTGGTTATGGAGAAGAAAGACTAAAATAGACAATTTAGTTTGACGGTCAGAATTACAAATTCTTGTTCTCAAATCTCTAGCGGTCCGATGTCTATATATACCAGAACAGTCGATTGATCTATACTTTATCCTGTGTCATATAGATTCGCATGGCGGTTGATGTGTCAACAGCAGGCCATGTCCACCGACCCGACCACGATCCTGTAGGAGTTAGTTTGAATCCCTCAGATTTTATTTTTACCTTGATTTTGTTTTTGCTTTTAGAATCTCAACACCAGTAAACTATACTTTCGCCTCCAATTCACTTGTAAACTGAGCCTTTTATAACATTTTAGAATGTACTTTTTATTTTACAGTTCTTTGAATGTGCTCGCAGTGTTGGCACTCCACAATATTTGAAAGTAACGTTGCAAGTGAAAAAGTGTTTAATTTAGTTATTTTTGTGCTGAAAACTGATAAAATTCTAGTATCATTAGCTCTCCTTTGAACAATTTAAAAGATATTATGAAACTAAGGTTCCAACTCCCTCGAGCAAGTACTATTTTTTTTTATTTTCTAGGTGCATTCCTGAAATTTGAACATCGCTAGATGAGTATTGTCTAAAAATTACACTTTAATTTTGAAATATTTTGAAATATGAAATGAGACAATAATGTGAAACGCTTTACACAAAATATGACAACTTTTTATAATTAAGGACAAATGCTACACATCAAGGTTTATCCTCACTAGTAGATTGTCTGTTTCCTGCAGTAATGATTTATAACAATTCTTGAAATTGCAACTGTTAGCGGTGGAAAAGAACAAAAACATATTTAGCTACAATACCATATCAAGATGTTTGAACACTAATGGCATGGTAACATGATATTTAGGTACAAAAATATACCTAAATACAAATGGTACATCCTAACGATAGTTAAGGTACATATATGTACATGTTTTAACCGCTTTGATACAGAACTACTAGTATTTTACAAATAAATCAGTGTGCTGTGTAAAGATACTTTTGGTGGAATCTCTATTCATGATGTTTCTTAATTAGTGGCTTCCTAGAATCGACAACAATCAAAGCCTTAAACGCTATTTAAGGAAGGGGTCCCGGTAAAGTGAGAAACGGAACAGAAACGAAACAGAGCGAAACGAAACGAAACATGGCGAAGCGAAACGAAACGAAACACGACGAAACGAAACGAAACGAAACATGTAAATTGAGAAACGAAACACAACGAAACGAAACAAAATCTGTATTTTGAGGAACGACCTATAGAAAATCTTCCTGACATAGCCGAAGTTCAATGTGGGTTTAGAGGGCCCTTTTGATTGATATCATCTAATCGTTTGCTTAAAAGCGTCAAAAAACAACATTGGTGGTATGTTTATCTTTTTGGGACAATTATGCCTCCCCCTTTCCTTAAACTCTGGATCTGTCTTTGCTTTTTTTTATATATGTATACAAAAGATCTCGTTTATTCCAAAGAGAACGTTTGATTAACGGTTTATTCGAACACACATTACACACTGGGATTAACTTCACCGATTGCCGCACTAGAAAGTACGCATTACATACCAGTTCTATTGTGCTTTGTATTTTTCTATGCTTTATAGTCCCACACATTGTTATCATTAATAATATTATGATATATTAGTATGTAAAACTTTTCATTCGATCACGTCTGTTAATATCATTGTATATGCAATAATCTGCAATAGGTTTTTATCATTTATTGTTTATGAGTTTGTGCCAAGAAAGGTATTTGATTCATGAATGAAACACTTACATGTACGTATCCCAAGTGAAATAACCATAGACAAAATATGTAAATGGTATGGACACTTTGCCATACATAACTTTAGGAAGTAGGATCCAAATGTTCAAGTTGGATGCATTCACCCTATATGTGGCTACAACATTGTCAAGTCCGACCTGGGACGTCAAAGGGGGGATTGACCACGTTGCGACCTGACGTCTCTTTTGAAAGTACATGTGACCTTTAAAATGTTTAAACCGAGAATCAAATCAGTTTAGAACTGAATAGTTTGCTTAAAAGTGACCTGGTGACCCGAGGCAATTTTTAATCGTGACCTTGTGATCTAAAGTGGTACTGGAGCACAGTCACTTTTCTCCTTTTATTCATACAATATTGTATGTTCGACTCGTCATGTTCTACTTTCTTTTTTAAACTTACGGTACCGAATATTGTGTTTTGTTATTCGCCATTTATCTTGACAGACGCGTGTTACTAGGTATAGTATCTAACACATTTTCAAAAGATAAGCTACGAAGTACATACGGCATCTCCATACAGTTGAAGTCGATGGTACCTGTTGTAAGTAGTTTAAAAGGTTAATACGAATTGAACTTGTATTAAACGAGATTATGTCTTGCCTGATTTGCAACAAAATGAAAGAAGAAGAATGTCATCATGGTCATGGACTGCCATAATAAAAAATCTTTGAAACTTAAAAACAAAGAAGAAACGAATACAAACTAGAATATGTTATAGTGACGAATTAGAAATGGACATCTTGTGTAGACACCTATCTATTGTTGAAATTATACTATATGTTGCCTTCTAGATGTCCTTAGTTTGTTCTTGTCGTTTGGTTGCTGTCTTATTGACGTGTAACCTACATTTCATACAGTTTTAGTTCCGCTGAGTGTACTTTTGAATCGGTGCATGAAAAATCATAACTAAACTGGTTATTGTGTATAGATTAATTGGCTTTCTTTCCCTCAATAATTCTAGGAAGATGAACCAAAGAGAGATGTACACAGACACTTCTTTCTATCAATATATAATACATATGAATAGTCGACCTTCCCATGTGGAGATGTACCTAAATTAAAAATATTAATATGTGAACAGAAAATAATGTTACACTTTTCAATCTTTAACTTCCCCTCCCTCCATTTTTTTTACTGTATCAATTTTAAAGACATGTCGCTTCTAAACAAAATCTGATTGATCTGTAGCTTATCCATCAAACCTGCTTTGATACAAACTTGAATATGTTCCTCATTAAATTCGATCACAAAACTTAAAAGGCATACATATCTAAATAGTCGTAATTAATTCCATTGAGCACGAAACTATAATCCAAATCAGATTTTATTTATTTGGATATTTTGAAATACATTTCTTTTTCGACAGAAACTACAAAAAAAATTATTATTATCTGGTTTGACTGGGAAACACTGATTTCAGATGTACATTGTACACAAAATATTATAAAATATTTTATGTCCCACCCTTTGAGTGGAAAACATATCATGTTTTAGCATAAAATCGTCTATTTTGGAGTGAAAAAAATTGGATGATTTAAATAAATTAGATGTTTTTGATGGTCTTTTGGATTCTGTTGACAGTTTTGACTTTTCTACTCTAATTAAATGGTCGTTTGGTAGATCTGAATGCGAGTTTTCTACTCTTTACACTACACCTCCACACAATCTTATCAAACAAAAGTTTTCTTATTTAATTAAATTGTCGTTTGGTAAATCTGAATGCAAATATATTTGCTGTAATTCATGTAAAGCCTTCTTCTCTAATGTGAAAGGTAAATATGCTAGATATACTTACTGGAGGTGGGATGAGATGATTGAAGCTGTTAATTTCCCCTTGATAATATGTATGTACGTTTTGCCAACAAAGTTTATCGACAGGTTGTAGGTATTTCAATGGGCACTAATTGCGCCCCTTTAATAGCAGACTAGTTTTGTACTGTTATGAATCATAGTTTATGACCACACTAAGTAAAGACCCGTCAAAATTGGATTTAACTGATAAATTCAACAACACTTACCTTTATCTTGATGATATTTTTTCGTTAAAAAATCAAGAATTTTCTAAATATACTGCCGAAATTTACGACAAAAGGGACGATTTTTCGTTCCCGATTGTTATTTTTCCCTTTTTGGATGGTGATGTTCCAATGGCACCATCTTATGGTGTTTGAATTTCACAACTCGTTCGCTATGCCCGTGTCTGTTGTGACGTTTTTGATTTTAACGAACGTAATCTATGTATTACTGGAAAATTATTAAGCCAGGGATTTCGTTACCACAAATTACTTAAAACCTTTACTAAATTCTTCCATAGATATAAAGATTTGGTTTTGAAGTTCAAATGGGATAGCACATCCTAATTTTTATGGAAATGTTGTTAACCGTGCCCGGAAATTTAGAAACGATCCTGGTAAACTTGTCGATCCGTGAAATAAACTTATTCTAAAAGGTTACCAATTCAACACTGTAATTAGATCATTGAAAATTGTTTTATTGGTATCAATATTGATTTTGTTGTCAGTAAATTAAAATCAAACTAAATATTATTGTTATATAATTCATATACACATTCATGGATCTACAATCTGTCGATATCTGTATCTTGGCATTACACAAGGTCGTGCTCTTCCTCTGACTGTTTATGACGTCTGTACACTAAATCCATTGGATGTTGGATGCGTACAGATTGATAATTTAGTCTTAGATGCATGATTTTTTTATTACTTGTTAGTGGCTTTGAACTAGCTGTCAGTAACTTCGAGTACTCTCAGATCAGTACTTAGTGTCTTTTTGTTGCTGGGATATACTAGTACCCGGCCACGTCCATTCTGTGTTTTTGTTAGATGTATGTTATTTGTATCCATCTGATGATTTAAGCCTTTTTCAACTGATTTTTATAGTTCGTTCTTATGTTGTACTGTTACACCACTGTCCCAGGTTAAGGGGGTGGGATCCCGCTAACATGTTTAACCCCGCCACATTCTGTATGAATGTGCATGTCCCAAGTCATGCAGGAGCCTGTAATTCAGTGGTTGTCAATTGTTGAAGTGTTACATATTTGTTTTTCGTTCATTTTTTGTATATAAATTAGGCCGTTAGTTTTCTCGTTTGAATTGTTTTACATTTGTACGTCATTTCGGGGCCTTTTATAGCTGACTATGCGATATGGGCTTTGCTTATTGTTGAAGGCCGTACGGTGACCTATAGTTGTTAATTACTATGTCATTTGGTCACTTGTGGAGAGTTGCCTCATTGGCAATCATATCACATCTTCTTTTTTATATTCGCTACATGTACACTCGGTGATATTTTTTAAATTTTATATGGAATTACACTCCTTTCAAAATCGAGGGTCCGCCCCTAAAGGTAAGAGTACTTTTGAACTGTGCAGTATATCTGAGGTAGTAAATGCACACCTTTGCTGTGCATTATCCAGATTATAGCACAGTAAGAACAAAGAGATTTTACTCATGTCATGTGTTAAGTATCCATAGGACAGTATAACTCGCTTAAAATATCAAATTTTCATGTTCATTGAATCGCAAATTATGGTTCAAATTCCTAATTTGGCATACATTTCAAAAAGAACATGTCATAATGAACATGTGTATAGTTTCAAGTTGACATGAACACAACTCCGTTGTAATTTAATCTATCTTAACAGACAGAATAAACCTAGTATCGGACGGACGGATGGACTGACGGACGGCAGCACAGACCAGAAAAGATTATGCCCCACTACCGTAGGCGGTACATAAAAATCCTAGTCACAAAGGTAAGAATGGCCAATTTTGTTTGAGGCTGATATTCAGACGATCCCCATTAACAGCTATTCTAATTTCAATGTTCCCTCATTGTTGCACGTGACAAGAAGCCTTGATATTAGAACAGGCTCTGTAGCATAGCTGACGCACCTAAGCCTCACATTTTACAAAACAAGTTGACTAATTGCAACTAATGCACGAAGATACCAATGTAAATGACGAGTAATTTTTTCAAAGTTGAATGGAATATTCGGTGTCTTCGTCTATGCACATATCTCGTCAGGAAGATTTTCTATATGTCGTTCCTCAAAATACAGATTTTGTTTCGTTTCGTAGTGTTTCGTTTCTCAATTCACATGTTTCGTTTCGTTTCGTCGTGTTTCGTTTCGTTTCGCTGTGTTTCGTTTCGTTTCGCCATGTTTCGTTTCGTTTCGCTCTGTTTCGTTTCTGTTCCGTTTCTCACTTTATCGGGACCCAAAAGCGATTGCTGCCTAGTTAAATGTTTTTGTGACTTTTATTTTTCATCCACATGTTACAGAATTAAATCTTTACTCTGGAATCAGGTCATTTTGCTAAGTACCTTTCATACATTGTCACAGTTGTCAGATTTTGCTAACATAGAAGAGATTGATGTTGACAATTTGCTGAAAAGTTTGTACAACTGGAATATTTCAATATACTAAGTAACTGTATTTTGAATACCAGTATACCCTCTTTTAATACCTAAACCCCCAGAATGGATCAAACCAAATATTTGTACATTGGTAGTCGGCTAAGAGTCCAATAATGTGTAATGGGTCAGAAGGAAGACATATCACATCAACACAATACATTAATATCATAATTCTAAGCCATTGTCCTTAGAAATAGCCGAGCAGCAATAAATACCAGGGTTTGTGTTAAATGACTTGACCAGGAATCAAGCTTAAACCACCAATTAGGCAAATTTTGTATTAGAAGAAAAATTATCATTAGCACTCATATACTGTCCAACCTGTTTATGCTCGTTAACCTAATAAGATTATATTAATAAACAGAGTGAAATTTGCAAAGTAATGTCAAAAGATCATATGATTCGATGTCAATAGGTCATGCAGCTCTTAAGACAAGGTACAGTACAGTTTTAGATCAAAAGAAAAACAGGTTGTGAAATATTTTATTTACTCTTGTTGGAAATTAAAGATAAACCATACAATCTACCATTTTTAAAGACAAAAAAATAAATCTAACAGAAAGATGACATTTACTTAATATGACCGAATTGCAAACACACTTTCAGAAAGTATGAGTGAAATAATAATCACAAGGGGAGTTAACTGGCCATCAAATTATAATGTACAAATCAATATTCAGTTGTTTTATTCCTAATATTATGCCAGAAAAAATAAAAGTACATAAATTTGCCATTGCTCTCATATATTCTAAAATCTATCTGTCAATAACACAAAATAAGATAGTTTCGATAGAATTTAACACGTTTAATTTGAAGCTACTAATTTTGGTTAGGAATTTGCATTAGTTTTGTATACAGATAAAGAATGTTTTAGGCACCATCTTTGATCTCAGAAGTTTCTTGTAGATAGAATTAAAACATATCTATGAAGACCTATCCTCCATGTTAGATTTTTAGTCAAATCTTCCCATGTATTACAACCTTCGCTTGACCTGACCAGACATGGCTCATATGTATTCTATCAAAAATAACAGGTACAGAAAGAAAATAATTCATAGTTTACTTATGACTATTTTTTGTATAACAAGTCCCAACAGCTATATATTTACTATAAATTATACAATCAGATATACACACTGTGCATCTCTTAACATGAACCCACAGTAATCCTAGCTACAGACTTAGTAAATGAAAAATGAAAATGTCCATTTCTTTGTCTTTTAAATTCAAATGTATCACTCACTATAAAATGGTAGAACTTGAAAAATGAAGTTTAGAAATATTTCAATATATTTTTTTCGGTGAGGTAATTCAATATACTGGTTATGTATAAAAATAATTCGTTAAAGAGGAATTGGTACTTTTCTTTCAGAGGCTGATTTATGAGGGGCAGGGGTCCGGGGCCCCTTTTGTGGGAAAAATTTAGTTATTTAGGGAATCACTGAAGCATGACTGGAACAGGCAGTCAGTGGGCCTCCACGTATGAAAATTTCTGGACCCCCCCCACTGTCTTTTATAAGCAATTACTTCAGATGTAACCAATATAGTTACTCGTTATCCTGTTGGTTACTAGATACCCATTTATATTATTTATCTCGTTATAATCATAATAAAAGATGAAAATAATTGCTTTATCAAATACAGAAAATATTTACACTAACACAACTTTACAGTTTTTAATATTAAGAATGAAACACACTTCTTTTACACATGACTTAGGATTACTATAACATCTTATTAATAGTGTGATCTTCCATGTGGAAAGTAAAGGAACTTCGAACTGTTAGTCACTTTCAAACAAGCAAAAATGTTAATTACACTGTTTTCATGTATCTTTTTGTCCTCAATGTTAAACTAACAAAATGATAACAGCAAAAATCATGAAATTTAGACATGATCTTTTGATATTCCATACATAAATAGCCTGAATTCAGAAAAGGAAGCCAGTGACACCAAAACAACTAACTTAAATGTCATATATAAAATGGTCATGGAAAAATATTGTTATATGACATCTTTTCAAGTCATTTTATCACTTTTCTGATACTGTAGGGAGGACATTTTTTTTAGTCTATTTTGGCTTTTTTCAATTGAATATCTCCTCATGAAAATTTGATCTTAATAGAAGTTAAGATTCACCGGTAGGAAAAACGCAAAAGGTTTTGAATCAGAAATTATAAAATTTAAAATCCAAAAGAAAATAAAGCATCATACAGAAGTTTGTCCAATACAAACTAACATCTTTTGTATAAATAGACTGATTGAATTTAAGATACTATAGAAATCCTAAACAATGAATTAAATGAAAAACATGTAAAACATTTATGTAAACAGAGAACTTTGTAATGATATTTTTTAACAAATATCTGTACTGTAAAAAATTGTAATGCAAGAATAATTCAATTTTATTGTCAAAGTTTTTTTGTATATTGTCTTACGACTTAATTTTGCACGTTTCAAATGTCACATAACTTCTTAATCAAATTCTTTAACAAAGAAAATAAATTATATTTTTACAAATACCAGAAACTTTTCACAGAAATTATGGAGGATATTGATTTATTTGCTTCAACCTCCAAAAATATTTCTTGTTTGATTTGGAAAGCATCAGTATAAAGTGATCATTTTCTTTAACAAGATCTTTTCAAGTTACAAAGACAGTAGAATCTTTATACAAGTTATTTTCGATGTCTTATACATCAGGTGGAAATCGTTTGCCTTTTTTATATCCTAAAAGGTTCCCACTTTACAGAATTGTGATGAACAAAACCAATACCGTGTATATATAGAAAGACAAAGTACAAATATGATGCATATATGGTCCATTTATATTAAATTCTCAAGAAATTGCAATGTTGATGCAGAGGTTCACAATATTTTCTTTCATAGACCTTTTATTCTTATCATTCTTTTTAATGAAATGTCAATGATCAATTCAATATCGAACATTTCTAAGGGCATCTTGCAGGCCTAATTAATTCTTCACAAAACTGGGCCTCTTGTACTTCAACATTTACCAGCATGATAGATCCTTCAAAAATCCTGCAGGATAAGGATCTGTGGCTGACTTAAATTTGTAACAAAACGGAAAACAGTAAAACCGGTCTAAAGATAATGCCACTGTAAATCTCTGACCACTGAGCATAATTTTACTAACATGCAATTGTAACTGTACCATTGTAAAATTCCTCTTGGTGGAATCTATTTATCAAATTTCTTAGTGACTTCTTAAAAATCGACAACACAAAATGAAGAAGTTACTTAGAAGGTATTATAAGTCCTAAAAAGGACAACATCTTAGTCAAACTGAAAATTAAATAAAACGTAAACAGCAATCCATAAAACAGAAAACGCAAAAATGAGTAAAATTACCTACAAAAAACAGATGAACCGAGAAAATATAGAAGTCCCTGCTCTTATAATGGCACCCATCGTGATAATTGTTGCAGGTAAATACAAAACATAAGTTACAGTTAGTGGTGAAACAACTGTAGAAACGAGATCGATGTGATGGCTACAAAAGTGAAAAATTAAAAACCACAGCGTAGAACACTGAAAATAAAAGCAACTGCAATCCCCTTTGAAAAAAAACTATTGGTGATCTCATGTGCTCTGAAAGAAAAGGCAGATCCTGCTCTACATCTGACACCCGTTATTTTGCTGTTGCTTTCGAGTTAGGTTGTAATTTTAAGTCTCTTTCTGTTATATCATAATCGATGAAAAGAGAAAGGGATGATGGCTATAATTGGAACATATCCGTGGTCATCTGTGACACATATAGTCCATACCGGTCAACCAACGCGCATGATCGCTCCCGTTATAGATAAAAAAAATGCATGAAAATCTTTCAAGCTTGTAGTCTACTAAATCACAGTGCTGGAGACTGCCAATTCACGTGAACGACAGATGGATAACACATTACGGAATACAAAGCAACGAAGAAATGTGTATGTTGACATGCATGCCTTTTTTTAAAAACAACATAAAATAATCATATGGGTAAATTTATAGATATGCAAAAAGGTTTTAAAAAACAATAATAACTTATTTTACTCTCCTTGATTTCGCAAGACATGGATGTTAATCATAACCAACGGTAGATTATCGATCTTCAGATCTCGTAAATATATGTAGCACATACAAATAAATATAGAAAGCAAAGACTGAGGGAAACGCACAAACATCGGAGCTATACCAGGTGCGTCGGCAGGGTAAGCATCTCTTGATATACATTAACCACCAGCCATGTGAAATCCTTCCAAGTCAGAATGTCATAACAAGGAATATGACAGACTATATCAAGGAATGTTCATTCTGTTGTATGTGCCTTTAGTGTGGCGTCCATTTCGCTTAACTAGTATACATTATTGTTGAGTGGCTAGCTGAAGTCCACCTCCGGGTGCGGGATTTTCTCGCTACCTTGCAGACCCATTGGTGGCCTTTGGCTGTTTTCTGCTCTTTGGTCGGGTTGTTGTCTCTTTTATACATTCATCGTTTTCATGCTCTATTTTATTATATATTTTATATGTTGCCATGTGTGTCCTCCCGAAATAGTATAACAAAAGTTGTATAATAGTTTTTAAAATATTTTAAAATGTTTTATTTAGGGTTTATGAGTCACTCAAATCTGCGTGATTTGTGAAGATTTTGCGCGTAAACCAGACTAAAAACCCTGATATAATTCCAAACTGCTGAACTAAAATAAATGAAAACAATACGTGATTAATTTCGTGCGTCCGAAGCGCTCTCTGGATCTACCTTCATCAGGGACGCTAAAAGCCGAATATTTGAAAGCCGAGGATGTATAAGAACCTAAACAGTGGAAGGGCTAAATGACCAAAAAGTACCTAAAAAAAAATAGCCAAATCCATATAAGGTCAACTTTGCCTGAGGGAGTTGAAACCTTAGTTTCTTTATAATTTCAAAATTTATAAACGGACAATTTTAGAAAGTTTTTTTATAAATTATGTCAGTACCAAAGTACTGACTACTGAGCTGATGATACCCTCGGGGACTGATAGTCCACCAGCAGAGGTATCGACCCATTGCTGTAAAATAAATGAAAATTTCATGCGTCCGAAGCGCTTTTCTGGTCCATTTTTCACCAACCTCAAATTATAAAGAACTAATCTCGATAAGAAATTCTGTAAGGAATATGACGTTTTCCAAATTTCTTGCTTTTTGTTTATTTCTGCTATACATGAATTAATCCTGGTATTGAGTAAAGGTTTATGCGATAACCATTTAAACGCATAATAAAAAAAAACTTCTACCTTCAGAATGATCATGAAACGGACCGCTAATTAAGCTTCTTATAATAAAATACTTTTGTTTTGTTATATATTCATAAACTGGTAACACAGAGATATGTTTCGCCTTTTTGTAATTTTGATAATGCAAATGTTGAATTTAAAATAGAAATACTTTAACATGCAAGTTATGTAAATATTCAAAGTCAATGAACCATGACTGAAGGTACAGGGCTTAACAATTTCCATGGAAATGAGATCATAAGTCGTTCCCTTTAAACAAACCTAAACACAAACATTAATTTGTAAACTATGTAAAAGTTTCAAAGTCAATGAACCATGATTAGGGGGTGGGCTATATAATCTCCATGGAAAAAAGACTTGCAAATGCCAATAAATTTGCATACCAAATATCATTGACTTAACATTAGCGGTTCATCTTAAACTGATCTAATCACAAACTAATACATGTAAACTAAGCAAAAGTTTCAAAGTCAATAGACCATGACTGAGGGGGCGGGGCCAAATATTCTTCATGGAAATGAGATTTGCAAATGCTTATACAACTGCATACCAAATATCATTAACCTACCACTAATGGTTCCCCTTGAACTGACCTAATCACAAACTAATACATGTAAACTTAGCAAAAGTTTCAGAGTCAGTAGACCATGACTGAGAGGGCAGAGCCAAATAATCTCCATGGAAATGAGATATGCCAATGCTTATACAACTTCATACCAAATATCATTGACCTACCACTAGTGGTTCCCCATAAACTGACCTAATCACAAACTAATACATGTAAACTTAGCAAAAGTTTCAAAGTCAATAGACCATGACTGAGGGGACAGGGCCAAATAATCTCCATTGAAATGAGATGTGCCAATGCTAATACAACTGCATACCAAATATCATTGACCTACCACTAGTGGTTCACCATAAACTTGACCTAATCACACAAACTAATACATTGTTGACACCACCACCGGAAACAGCATACCTATGTCTCGCTTTTTGGCTGCATTTGAACATTAGTAACTACATTGATAATTTAAAAATCAATCTTCGCACTTGATTTGGCCTTTTTGATTCGTGTTTTACTGGGGTGTCTCTTGTAGACAAAACGTGCATCAGGCGTACACAATCATAAGCCTGATGTCTTTAGTGAGTTTTTTTTTCTTCCCCATGCATAGCTTGGATTCCTCCTACTTTTTGGACTTTTGGATTTTGGCTATACTTTTTGTTCCTTTTGGTTTTATCATCACTTCAACGTTACCATTAAGATTTGGAATTTCAAATATTTGGCATAGAGACATTAATTGTACAAACGCACACATTTGGTGTAGTACAATTGGTACCGTAAACATTATTGACGTTTACTGCTACTTCCAGAGAATATAACATAAGATTGATAGTAATAAGATACTTCACAATGAAAGGAAGTCAAGGATAACAAAAAGTCAAAAAGTACGATCATTTAGAATACACGTTGTATATAGACGTCATAATAATGGACTTAAAAAACATTACCTCTGAAATATAAAACTTTAAACAAATAGTTTCACGTTATTGCCACCTTTTGATAACAATCCTGTTCAACATTTTTTCTCTCTCTCGTAATGGAAAACAAGAGTGTCTCGCCTGCTTTGCCCATCATGTTTGAATTATATACCATTCATCAAATATGGTAAGCCTATTGCTCTTAGTATCTGAGAAACAGACCTAATTAGGAAAAATTAAACATTGACCAATGAACCATACAAATGAGGTTATGGTAAAAATAAAACCTGCCAGACAACATGATCCTGATGCAAGAATTCCATACTTGGAATATAGTTGACCTTTCGCTTATAGTTTCCGAGAAACAGACACAACCATGAAAACTCAACATGGACTAGTGAGCCATGAAAATGAGGTCAAGGTCAGATTAATCCTGACAGACAGAAATGTTTACCTAACAATCTATGCACACACAAAATATAGTTGGATCTATTGCTTATAGTTTCTGTGATACGTATAGCGAACTCAACCTTGATCAATGGTCCATGAAATGAGGTCGATGTCAGGTGAACCCCGTCTTGACAGACATGTAGACCTTTCAAGGATCCCATATACCAAGAATAGTTATCCTATTACTCAGGAGAGAGATTTTCACATGACAAAAAACTCTATGTGTTTCAAGCAGTTGCTGAACCATGAAAGGGTCAATGATAATGAACATATGACAGACGGAAACTTCGAACATAGAGCATCTAGATACAAGGTATGAAACATCCAGGTCTTCTATTTTGTGAAATATAAATCTTTATAAATATAATTTACGCCGTCACTGCTGCCTGATTATAATCCTGGTCTCGCATCCTCACAGGTGAGACAAATATGGTCAACTGTAAATTTATTCTAGAGTTTACTAGTTGAACAAAATAATGAAAATGTATAATGTGTATTGTTATTATCTTCCATCAAAAGAAAAACAGGTTGTGAAATATTTTATTTACTCTTGTTGGATATTAAAGATAAACCATACACTCTACCATTTTAAGACAAAAAAAAATCAAACAGAAAAGATAACATTTACTTTATATGACCGAATTGCATATACACTTTCTGAAAGTATGAGTGAAATAACAATCACATGGGGAGTTAACTGACCATCAAATTATAATGTACAAATTAATTTTCAAGTGTTTTACTCCTGATATTATGCCAGAAAATTTAAAGTACATAAAATTTGTCATTGCTCTCATATATCCTAATATTTATCTGTCAATAACACAAAATAAGATAGTTCCAATCAGAAGATGCACTCTATGCATTGGATTTGAACAGAATTCAACACGTTAAATTTCAAGATACAAATTTTGGTAAAGAAATGTCTGTAATTTGAATAACTGTTTTATATAAATAATGTTTTAGGAACTATCTATGATATCAGAACTCTCTTATAGATGGAATTAAAATTTGAAAAACAAATCTTAACTATCCTCCATGTTAGTCCTTTTTCTTCCCAAGTATTACAACCTTCACTTGACCTGACCAGACATGGTTTATATAGGTATAATATCAAAAATAAAAGGTACAGAAAGAAAGTTATAGTTTACTTATGAATATTTTTAGTGAAAATGTATTTTTCGACAAATTCAACCATCTTTTCATCATTATCAAACCATGAACTTGAAGGCAGCTACTAGTCAAAGTATTATGTAACAAGTCACAACAGCTATATATTTACTATAAATTATACAATCAGATATACATTTTGTGCATCTTTCAACATGAACCCACAGTAACCCTAGCTACAGACATAGCATAGAAAAGTGAAAATGTCCATTTTTTTGTTTATAAAATAATTAATATCAAATGTATCACTCACTTAAACAAAAAACATAAATGGTTGAACTTAATCTAGAATAATTCACATATAATTATTAGAGCCAGGGGGAGGTAATTCAATATACAGGTTATGTATGTAAAATATTTTACTTTAAAGAGGAATTGGTACATTATTTTTTAATGAGCAATCAATTCAGATGTTACCAATAGATACTCTTAATATATTTTATAATTTATATTGGTTACTAGATACCCATTTATATTATTTACCTAAGTATAGTTATGATAACATATGAATATAATTACTTTATTACAGCAAAAATAAACACTAACACAAAAGTTTTTAATATTAAGAATGAAGCACACTTCTTTTACACATGACTTAAGATTACTATAACATCTTATTGTACATCTCTTTGCCTACATCACCCTTCTCAGTGTTTTTAATTCTAATATCACAGCATTGAGGTGTAAGCAGAAGTTATCAGCAACGACATTGTGTTGTCGGAGAAGTTATCACTGTTGTTACAATGTGTGAGAAGTTATCAAGCTTAGTTTTGTCTAGCGTAAAATTGTCTAAGGAAGGAAAAAAAATACCAAAAAAACATGATAAACACCTATTGGGTTTTCTGCATATAGATATCGTAAAACATCAACCGCTAGACACAATATGAAACTTTTTTACTGATTCCCTTCACTTGCCAAAAAATGTTCTCATTGTAGCTGGCAGATGATATTTTACTACATCAGTGTGTAGAAAATCCAATATCTGTTTCTCCTGCTAATTCTGGTCTTTTTTCCTCCCAATGACACCAAAACAACTAACTTATATATAAAATGATCATGGAAATAAATTGTAATATGACATCTTTGCAAGTCATTTAGTTGTGGAAATTTTTGTGAGTGGTTTATTTTGGCTAATTTTGACATAATGTTAAAATTAATAAAATATCCCTTCTTGTTAATTTGATCTTAAAAGAAGATTAGAAATACAGGTAGGAAAAATGCATAAAGTTTTAAATCAGAAATAATGAAATTTAAAATCCAAAGGAAAATAAACCACCTAACAGTATTTTGTCGAATATGAACATGTATCCTTTGTATACATTGACAGATTGAATTCAAGATATTATAGTAATCCTAGACAACGAATTATATGAAAACATGTAAAACATTTATTGTAAAGTGAGAACTTTGTAATGATATTTTACATCAAATATCTGTACTGTAAAAAATGTAACACAAGAATCATTCAATTTTACTGCCAAAGTTTTTTTTTATATTCTCTTCAGATTGATCTTTGCACGTTTCAAATTTTACACAATTTCTTAATCAAACTCAATAACAATGAAAATTTTATTTCTACAAATACCAAAACTTTTGTCAGGAATTATGAAGTACATTAGTTTATTTGTTTCAGCCTCCAAAAATATTTAAGAAGTAATCGATCTAAAAATTTCTACAAAGCATAGAATAAAGAGTTCATTTTCTTAAACAGATCTTTTCACATTACAAAGACAGTAGATTCATCATACATGCTATCTTTAATGTCTTATACATCTTGTGGAAATCATTGGTCTTATTTTATATTACAAAAAAAGTTCTCACTTTACAGAATTGTGATGAACAAAACCAATACCAGGTATATATAGAAAGACAAATTACAAATATGATGCATATATATGGTCCATTATTTAATTCTCAAGATATTGCAATGTTTATGCAAAGGTTCACAATTGTCTCTTTCATAGACCTTTTATTCTTATCTTCTTATTTCTTAATGAAATGTCAATGGTCAATTCAATATCAATTTTTTTTATTTAAAGGTCATCTTACAGGTCAAATAATTCTGCAGAAAACTGGGCCTATTGTACTACAATGTATGACAGATCCTAAAAAAAGTCTGCAGGCTTAGGAAAACACTAAAATGGGTCTAAACATAATGCCATGGTTAATATCTGAACCCTGGGTTTATTTACTCTCTATTGAGCATAATTTTACTGGTTGTAAATGAACCATTGAAAACTACAAAAGCAACATACTTCTACTGTAATTATTTGTCATTTAATGAAATTGATGCTAAAGATTTTTCATGGTGAACTTGCCTCAATCAAGTCAAAGGTTTTCCAATTCAATACCACTTGGGTTCAAGCAGATTGGATTACTGTTGACACCAAACATATTCAACCAGCTTTGCAAGCAATAGCATAGATGTGATCAATTACAAGATATGAACAAAGTTAATCATATATATTCACAGTTTTCTTTGAAATCCATCAATTCCTCTTCATCTGAGTATACTAAAGAAATTTTCTATTACATGTTAACTACATGTAAATTTCACTTCTTATTAAAAAATTAAACTTCTTTTTTCTCAATTTTGAAGACATAAACGGAAATAGCTTGAAAAAAATTCTCCAGTCCGTTACACGGAAAGAAAATATGTCACAATGAGGTTATTATCAACTGCTGGCATTTTCCTTAGGAAAAAAAACATTAATCAGAAATATTCCTGACATTAAAAGATAAAAACAAACAGAACAAAAAAATCTTCTTTTATACCAATACATCAGGTCAATTACTAAGACATATACATAAATGTAAAACATTGCCAAGTAGAAAGACAAACGACAACAGGCTATGATGCGGTCAATGTGGGTTCATCCCATGTCAAAGTCATATACTGCAAAATTAAAATAATACATTATAAATGTGGTGTGAATGAAGCCCTTCTCTGGATCAACCTTCATCATGGAAACTCAATGTGAAAAATTAAAATTCAAAGAATGGAAAACTCATATGCTTGAAGAATTATATGACCGAAACAAACCGAAAAAAATAGCCAAATCCACTTCAGTTCAACTATGCTTGAGGGAGTTGGAACACCAGTTTTTAGAAAATTTCCTAACTTATCGCAAAGAATTTATGTAATAGTTACTATAAATCATTTCAGTGGATAACACTGATTACCATTCTCTTCACTTAACCAACTTACAAATCATATTAAAAGCAACAGGACAATCAACAAGTTTCTTTTATCATAAGATCTGACGTTATATAAGTCTTTCCACCTCTGCTGACTTGTAACAATATAAACTGAATGGGCTTAATCCTTGCAGTAGCCTTATCATTCTATCAAATAGTACATTCAACAAACAAATTCAGGAGCATTATCTTGTAAGCATCAATCAAATGTAAATAAAAAGTCTTGATGATAAATCACTAAAACAAATTGTATGGAATAATCACACATTGACTGCAACAAGTTGACAATTAATTCCTAGATTTCATTACTTTCCAGTAAATAAAATTTTGCAACAACCAAATTTTTACTCTCTAATGCAGTTCTAAGAGGGATCACAGCTGTTTTCTGCCAAAATTTAATATTGCATTGACTTAACCTGAATTATTCCCCTTCGTATTATAAGTGATAAATCAAAACCACTTATATTAATTAATTACATGATAACATGTTACATTGTGTGTATACATATATTTTACTTTGCAGTTGATTTTTTTTTTTATCACTGCTGTCTTTTGCCAAAATTTATTATTACATTCTTTGCTCAAGTTTAATTTAAATTTTTTTTCGAATCATACTAAATTATTCCCCCTTGTACATGTTGTATCATAGGAGATAAATCAAAACTATTTGTATTAATTAATTACAATAAATTACATGTTAAATTGTACATTATGGTGCTGAAAATTCAAAATCTAAATGGATATGTGTATGTCTTACTTAAGCTTTGAATTCTCAATCTCTTTATTCTGAAAATAATCCTTTAACTGAAAACTGTATCAATTACTATAAGAAATGCTTCTCCTAGAACATAAATTAATCTGAAAGCACTAAAAACCAAGGAATTAATTAATCACTGCCATGTCTATATATATTTATCACATTTAATCTGTTGGTCTTTTTTCGCTGTGCTTTTTAGTATAATCATCTGCATTTTTAAAAAATTTCTTCTTATCCCTAGTAAATTCTTCAGCTAAGTCCGGTCTGAGTGGGTGGCCAGGTTCAGGCTCATGAACTAAGGCTATTAGTGATTGTATAACTGAAAATAGAAAAGAAATTATTCACATGTGGTGTAGTAAAACACATTTGTAGGAGCTCAACCATCTCCCTAAACGTTTACTATTTTTGCCTTTATAGGTTCCGTCTCTACATAATTGTTAGCCAGATAATTACAGAATAACTAATCCAAGAATTCAGACATAGAAAAATATTCAACAAGTGACCGAACATCACATGAAATTCACATAATTCACACATGAGAGTAGCGTATGAGTTAATCAACAGTTTTGTTCGGTCATGAGTTGAATATTTTAGATATTTTAATTCTTGGATTAGTAAGTTATTTTTTTTTATTACATTGACCAAGGACTTTTTAATGAAAATAAAAGTAGAAAATGAAGGGAACCATATCTTTTTCTAAGCATTCTCATTTGATTAGATGCAACATCATTTACAACGTCTTGACAACACCTCGATGATGATTTGTACTATGTCATGTATGTACAGTTTCTGTTTATTCATAACAGTTACCCCATAATCTGCCTTGTAAAGTCCACACTGGTATATTGTCCGCACCCCCCTTTTCCCAACCGGGAATTCAGCAAAAAATCTTTTTTTTTCACTTGTTGAAATCATCTAGGGAACTTTGTTAATTTAAAAGCGTGTGCGATCGTTTGCGGTATTTTCATGGAAAACAGCTCATGGAAAAAGCTATTTCCATCATCAATTAGAAGTTGAAAATGATGGTAAATGATTCTGTTAAAATAAGCCAAAATCACAAGAAAAATAATTGTAAAAGTTGTATTTTCCATTAACCAGATATTGGAACAGAAAGTGTAAATCGCAAGCAAATACGGTGAGAGTGTGCTGAAAATCCATACTTAATAGTATAACTAAAGAATACAACTTTGAAACTAAGACACTTCCATTCTTTAGTGAATACTGTCAAATATATTCATCACATTAATGTTTGACAAACCTATAACTAAAATTAAACACATGCAGCAGTATGAAATACAAAAAAGAACGAATAACGGATTACTTTTGTAGTTTATACATCGTTATGTTTAGCTGGTTCCCGGCTGATTTCTGTACTTTTTTCAGAGTGTTGTTAACAACTGGATTTGAGTTTTAAGTTATGCAAATGCTATGAAATGAGAAATATGTGAAGAAGCATTTGTTTCTGATAAGTATCATTTAATATTTGAATTTTAAACAATAAACTGTTAACACAGAGATATGTCTCGTCTGTCGGCATAAAATTCAGAAAAAGACAATCTGATGGACAGCAACATGGTTTATTAATTCAGTCGCTGGAAAATTACCTAGTGGGCAGGGCCTCGAAATACAAAATATCATTGATCTATCACAAGTACATCCTATCAAACTAACTTAAGCAGAAAACTTAACATAGAAAATTGCTAATTAATTCAAAGTCACTGGACTATGACCTAGGGGGCATAGCCTCAAAATAGTCACCAAACTGATATGTTCAGATAGTAATGGGACTTCATACAAAATATCATTGATCTATCACAAGTAGAACCTATTATACTAACTTAAGCAGAAAACTTAACATTGAAAATCGCTAATTAATTCAAAGTCACTGGACCATGACATAGGGGGCAAGGGCCTCGAAATAGTCTTCAATCTGATATGTACTGATAGATATGCAACTTTATATTAAATATCAATGATCTATCACAAGTAGTTTCTATCAAACTTACCTATACAGAAAACTTAACAATTGTTGACGCCTTCGCCGGAAAAGCAATCCCTATGTCTCGCTTTCTGAGACTTTCATCGCAGTCAAGACAAAAATTGCAAATTCATATGGATAAGGTAAATTAATAGTTTTGAAAAGAAATGAGGGTGTCCTCTACATTTTCAATAACAAACCTGGCAGATGTAAACAAACATCACAGAATCAAGTTTTTCTCCTATTTCTTGCTTATAGTACTCTATAATCCGCACCCTTGCTTAGAAATCTGGATTTTAGAGAAAAAAACCTAGAAAATGCATGACTGAATTCAGTAGCATGATAATTTTTGAAAAAATCATTAAAGTTCATCAAAATAATCCTTTATTGAGGATGATGAATGATGATTGGCTGCTTCACGGTCATGTCCAGAAACAAATTAAATGCATTATATATTCAGGATAAGATATGTTAACGTAATATAAATATCAACCCTGCTTTGTACTAGACTGACACGCTGATGCAGATTTTTTGCATGCTAGTTTACAAGGTAACAGTCTGCAGGAAGACATGTCACCCTACCTGGACACATTATTCTGACTCAAACCAATCATTCCTTTGCTCTTACTCTTTAATGCCCCATGGTTAGGGGAGAAGCTGCCAACACCAATTTTAAAGTCTCTGGTTTGACCCAGCCTAGGTTTGAACCCACAACCTTCTGCACATGACGCAGTTTAATTGATAGATTGATTGTTTCTTGCATAACTTCTATCTATGCACACATTACCTTGATCTGTTTTTGTAGCTGGTTTCCAGTGCTCTGGGCTAATGATAGGTAGACACACCTGTCCTTTTTCATCAATATTAGGATGGTATATTTTTGTTTTGAACGTAACTTTTGGTGGTTTGAATGGATATTCTGCAGGAAAGTTAATCTCTACTTTAAACGCCCCTTTATTGAATGGAACCTGATCCTGAAATATCACAAAATAATACAATATTAACATATATGTAAATATGAATCAAAATTGCTTTTAAATACAATTTAAAAAGTTTTATGTAAAAAGTATTGTGCAACATTTTCAATCTGATCAATCAGCAGTATTGCCCAATAAAAGGGTCAAACAAATTTTCTTGTCACTGAATATATATACTAAAAGCTAGGCTATCTGACATGTTTGATGTGGGAAGATCAGGACTTTCAATAGAATTTGAAGTAGGAGGCTGAAACCAAAAAGTAGTCAACTTCCAATGCAGACGGCTGTGCCGTCCTCTGTGGGGAGCTGGCTTGCCGTTTTTTACGACTTGGAGTATGGGGTCGCTGAAGGCCCCCCTGAACCACTGGGGTTTTTTTAAAGCAAAATTCTGCATTCTGGCAGTCTCCTGGCACATAATTACAACTTTCAGATTGCAATTTTTTTGTGTGAAGTTTTCATTTTTTTAATGAATTTTGGTTTACATTACCTCATTAAAATTTTGAAGTATACCAAGTATACCAAGCTAATGTCTTTTGTTAATTAAATCATTTACTGCCTCTTGGAATCTTTGGTAAATTTAAAATTTTGGTAACAAAGCTTTTTAGAAATTTTCTATCATTACAAACCAAAAAAGATTTTTTTAAACAATTAAAGAAGAGTATACAAGCCATATGATACATGTACAGGGCATTAAAACTGGTATATTACATGTATTGATTGTTTTCTTCTTAACTGATCCTTATATATACATGTATGGTTATCATTTCAGTTTTAACATTCTACAGAAGAAAACAGCTCCTCCATTAAATATAGAGTACTACCCATAAGGTATATTGTTATAGGTTACTCATTGATGTGGCAATATTCTGTTTTCTTATCTTTGCTGTCATGACCCCTTTTCTTTGTGTATTTGTTTAGACAGCATGTAAGGGGCTGTCAGCAAAATTACGTAAAATTAGGGTCAGAAAATAGATCTACATTATGAGAAAGATATCTTTTCTTTTCCCAACAATCATTGTCATTCATTCAATCAGTTGTCATCCAGATTTTTTTTATTAGTCACCTTGTTTCCTTACTTTTTGTACCCAATGGGTATTCGCATTGTTTACGTTTTGCCATGATATGCTACAATAAGTGAACCAATCGTAGTCCAGTTAATTAAAAGACTTGTCGATCTGCAAATCAGTAATTGTCTTACGAACAATACTTGGAATGACATCAACTGGTAACTACTATTGTTGCATTACTCTAACGGAGAGACTTACAACGATCCTGTTCCCACATATATGAATACACAACAAAGAAGTTTAATATAAAACATGACAAGGTTAAAATAAAACTAATGTTAACATATCGAGCTCTCTCTAAAACATTTTTTTTGTGATTTTCAACAATATACTTTGAGGCAAAGTAGCCCGCTGATTTCTGTGCTATAGATGGAGAAAACTGCCGGATACCTGCTTCTATTGAAAGCCATAGAAGTTGTGACAACCAACATTTTATTTTGAAAGCAGACCAGGCAGGGGAATTAGGGGAAACAAACAATCATTTTAGCATGGCCTTAACACTTGTTGGAAGTAAAAATGTTAAATCATGCAAATATTGATGACACTTACTGGAACTATTAACCCTTCCCATTTCAGTATATTCGATTCATCTACAATAATATTTCTAAACGTTTTTAAATCTGCCTTTCTTAAGTCTCCCAATTCCTGTAAAAAGAGAAAAGTGTTCAATATTAATACAAATTTGTTAACATCGCATTCCATGTTTACATTTGTTATTACTCATTTTCTAGTGCCAAATTTTTTAAAGGCCAAATAAACTAGAAAAAATTGAAAATCTGTGAACAGATTTCACAATTTCCTACTCCTGTACTGCAATCAACAAGAAGTTAGTATTGGCTTAGCTGTGTAAAACACAGAAAAATATTTAAATAATGAGGAAGGTTGAGTGCTCACAAACATGTTAAACCCCATCACAATCTCTATGTATGTATGTGCCTGTCCTAAGTCAGGAGCTTATAGTTCAGTGGTTGTCATTGGTTCAAATTTAAATCTGCCATATTTGTTTTGTCATATATTGTATTGTATATATACGTACAAATTAGGCAGTTAGTTTTCTCATTTGATTTTTTCACATTTTTCATGTCTGGACACTTTACAGCTGAATATATGGTATGGGTTTTCTTCATTGTTGAAGGCCAACAGTTACCTATTATTGCTTTTATCTTCATCATTTAAACTCTGGTGGAAAGTTGTCTCATTGGCAATCATACCACATCTCCTTATTTCTATACAAGTTCTATTCTTTTTTAATGTTACAATGTAAACACATAAATACACATGATAACAAAATACCATGAGTAAGTCATGAATGAATTTTTTGGACTTAAAAAAAATAAAGTAAACTTGAATTTAAGATAAAACTATGATGATAGTAAATCAAAGAGCTTGTTTCAGTTTATGTTGAGTTTGAAATTCAGTTGTACTGAATTTCCAAGACTGCAGCTGTCTTCCAAATAATTTTCCCCTTCATGTTCTTAGTCGACCGAATGTCTGCAGCCACCTTTACCGGTGAAAAAATAGGTTATTGCTTTAGAAAGAGTCGCTGATATTTGTAGAACATTTCTACTCATTTTGTAGATACACAGTGACACTGTAGTAAATATTAAAAGAGGCGGTAAGAAAATTAAAAATAATACCCATAGTTGTATTGTTATAAATTAGGCAGTTAGTTTTCTAGCTTGATTTGTTTCACATTTTTTCCAGTCAAGGTCTATTAAAGCAGACTATATGTTATGGAGATTTCTCATTGTTGAATGCAATACATTGACCTATAACTGCTTTTAACCACCTCATTTTAACTCTGGTGGATACAAAATGTAGTTATCTCATTAATTTCATATGCATGTATTACATAACAATGTGCAATATATTGTTATAAACCAAAACTATTTTCAAAATAAGCTGGCATTAAAAAAATCTCTTCTGTATTATATTCAACCTCTTCAACATTCATTTTCACTTATCTTGGTAGACACTCTACATGAAGTCAATACATAATTGATAATCATAAAAAAATACATCAACCAGGAACCATATATAATCTGGAATTTCTAATTTTCATTTAATAAACAATAAAAGCTACTACTGTATACAGGAGTTTAACCCTTTATTAACAAAATTGTTCTTTCTCAAATACAATTTGTCTAATGAATGTACGAAAAACATATATCGATTGTCGTTTCTGAGTTATTTTTGCTGTTGCTGGGTTCGAGCGACCCACGTTCATAAATTCGTTTTCACGAAAAAATGTATGTTGAACATGGCTGGGTTTAAATGAAATGGAATAACCCATGCATCTAAGATATATAATATCACTTTATTGACTATTATACTTTCAAATAGAAAAGACCACAGCGTTTTTTCGATTGTTTACCTTCTGAAGCCGCCTGGTCGCTGCCATATTGAATTGATCACGTGACTTGAATAATCGTCATGAGGAGGTAATATTTCGCGCCATATTTCTCTCGAACAAATTAAGTTTATTTATTTTGATTAAAACATTCATAAAGAATAAAGAAAAAAATAATGCCCAAATAATAATGATGTGACTGCACTTGGGAAATATTAATTTTTGAGCCGACTTTTTAATTAAATGGTATCATATTATATATTTGTTCATTTTCTCTCAAACTTTGAATCTACTGTGGATACTCTACTCAGATAACTATTAATTGTTTAAAGAAATTTAGTATCTGCTGGTATACAATATGTGTAGCTTGCATTTTTATGTTATACCTTAATCATTTCATACGTCCATTAACAAATTTTTCCCGTAAAAAGGTGTGAAAATTATATGAAGATAAAATAATTAATAGAACTTGCTTTTTTTACTATTTTTATAAAGTTTTGATTTTTTTGTCGATTGATTGATTTCTCCTTTTAAACATATTCTAAAGTATAATTGCTTTGGACATTTTCTCTAAAACAAAGGACCATTAGATTCCAAATCAACACGAAAAAAAAAACAAAATCAAACTTTAAAAGAGAGGCGAAAGATACCGAAGGGATATTCAAAATCATCAGTTGAAAACAAAATGACAATGCCATGGCAAAAGACGAAAAACGACGAAAAGACCAATAACAGTGCACAAAAGAAAACATAGAAAACTAGACTAGGTAATACGAACCCAACCTAAAACCGGGGCTGATGATCTCATGTGCTCCAGAAAGGTAAGCACATCCTGTTCGACATATGGCACCCGTCATGTTGCTCATATGTAAGTAAAAACTCAGTGGTAAGTCTAATTCGGTAGGTCAAATTCGGGAATTGTGGTTACAACAATGGGTCATGTCCGTCGTCATCTGTTAAACAGTCAACCAACTCGTGATAGCTACCTTAAAATTTTCGAAAGGAAGCTTTCAACTTCACCACTTGGAACTCTTGGTTTAATAGCTTCCTTGCATGTAAGTAGCCACCTCACTCAAGGAAATCATGATGCGAATGCAAGTGCTGAAATATCGTATCAACTGGGAGATATATACTCCATATGCAGGTTCTACTTGAATGATGCTACATAGAAATGGAAAGTTTACAACTGGGAAGTTGCAATCATCTCTTATGTAGGAGTTTTGTTCTCAACCGACCAAGTATGTTGCTATTGATGAATTTTGAATGACAGAAATGGTATCATTTTCACGATAACACGTGAGCTTCCGGGGGTTTCGCCCCCTACCCGAAGGTCCTCTGTCCTGAGGCCGCTGGGGCCTTCAAACCACTGGCCGAGGTTCAGGCGTATACACTTTTGAAAGGCCTTGCTACGCCACTGAGCGCCTGTGAAATATATCTTTGAGAAAAAAAATCAATCACGTGCAGACAATACACATTAGGGTGGTCCAAAAAAATATGCCAATACATGTTCCAGCAAAATGAAAGTTTTATAAGAATATATAAGTAAATTTATTTAAAATGGGCACATATATCACATCTAACAAAACAAATAAACCGAAAAGAAAGCTCTTACGAAAAGACTGCATGCAGCCATATGTATATAAAAAAAACACCATCATCCGGCAATTTGCCGTTTCAGAATCTAATGAATTCTGGGCAATATTTTCAAAAGCGTACACCAAAATATGTAATTGGTTTAAAACGTCATGTAAACAATGAAAAATCAACCAATGAAGTAACGCTGTTTTCATTTTGTGTACGAACAATGAGATTACCCATAGTCCTTTAGATTCTAAAAAGGTCAAATAGTCCACTAAAATATGCAGATATATATAGGCAAACAAAAAATTACACACATAATCATCAAATGGACTAAGAATATAAAAAAAATCAAATAAAAATAGCACACAAATTAAAAGTACATTCAAATTGTTGCACAAGTATAACGACTATATATTATGATTTGAAAACAAAACATTTACCCAGAGATCGCAGTCAGGAATTTTAAAAATCCACATCATGCATATGAAAGCACTCTGATAACTTTGGCATATAGCCAGATATGCATGTATATAGCAAATAAGCAGGTAGCGAAAAGTTAAACATATATATATATAAAAAAAACAATAATTCACAGAAGAAAGGCACCGCAGAAACACTTTTGATTGTCCCAAGTCAGGATCCCGTTATTCAGTGCGGGTTGTTCATTGTTGCTATGCGTCATATTTTTTTTCGTTTATTGTTTTGTAATAACTCAGGCCGTTTGTTTTTTTCTCTTGAATTGTTACACATTTTGTCAAGTCGGGGCCTTTTATACTCTGACTATACGATATGTGGTTTGCATTGTTTAAATAAGGCCGTGAAATGGCTTTTATTTGCTTGTCACATTGGCTTGCATATCCACAGCTTCTGATTTTATATTGAGGGTATATTTACTGTCCTTTTAATAGTACAATATCATAATGATAAAAACATTTTCACTCATTGAACCTTTATTGACAAAACATAGCCATCATTTTCGCCATGCTTTGTATATAACGTGAGTGACGATCTTTGCACGTGATTGTCTGATTTTTTTTCTCAAAGATATTTCACAGGCGCTCAGTGGCGTAGCAAGGCCTTTCAAAAGTGTACGCCTGAACCTCGGCCAGTGGTTTGAAGTCCTTTTGGTGGCGTGCACGTGTGCTTTGTAGAGGAAACTGGAGAAAATTTTTTATGAAATTTATGTGTTGGTGGATTCGGGAAAATATTATACGGAGATCTGCTCTGTGATTTTGCTCCATGTTTTGGTGCATTAAGCCTTAGCCGTGACTTCTTCCTGACCATGATAGTAACTGAAAAGGAAAACAAATCATGTTCAGGTACAAAAAAAATGCTTTTAGGATTTTTCTCTATTTCTAACATTAAAATGCACATTACTTAAAAAACTAAAATATGGGCCAAATGAAATACCCCGTACCTCTACATGCTCTAGTTTGTAATGAGTCATCAACAGAGTAGGTGTGTTTGAATAGAAAACTATCAGATAAAGACCGATTTATAGGCAAATCTATCCGTGTTTTGATAAATTCCTCACCCCATTGAGACGCACAATCTGACACCCCGAGCGACACATTACATTTCGATGAAAAATTAACTTTAAAACCAATAAATTTTGACTAAGAAGCAGTCCACTTGGTTAAATTCTATGATAGGAATTCATTTCTTTATAAGTCATACGTGGAAAAATCGTCAAAAATTGTACTTGTATTTGAAGTCTCAAAATCTGCAACGCGGAAAACTGGGGAGAGGTGTTTGAGAAGACGGAGCACTGGGAATGTCTGCTTGCTGGAAATAGATTATGGTTCGGTTCCTTCTGTGCAATACATTATTTGGAGCTAACAATTCTCAAAAAAGAAATTTTGATACTTTTACTTACCTTGATCGCCTTTTCTCCGCTCCAACACCGCCACCCCGTGTCAAACATAGCCAACACCCCGCATGTGGCTTTCTACACGATGTATATATAGGCTTTTTTATGTCTACATTCAGACCGGACGTGTTTGGGTATTTATACATTCCACACGGTCAAACGGGCGCCACAGTGGACCAGTCGTGTTGATCAGCGGTCCATCATTTTCGACTTATGATTCACGTCAGTTTTTTTTATTTGTTAAGTATATACAAAATATCTTTTGTCATCTATAATCAATCGAAACTGACAGACTAAACTGAATGGAAAAAACTTAATGCCATGAATGCCGTTTTGCCGCGGTTGCCCAACAACACAAGAGTTTTAAAAATATCCTTTATTAATAGGGCCATCATACTGCATGCATGTTTATAATAATTCTGTAAGGATGAAAAAGAAAATTAAAATCAATGGACTGACCATATAATTTTAAAATACGAACTATACGGTAATACCTAAAATGAAATTTACAGATATAATAGAATTGTGCGATATTCTCTTATTCACATTAGCCCGAATTTATCAAAGACACAAAGATCATACACCTCAACCATGACTACTCATTTTCACTGTCTTGACTGAGCACGGAGTAGCTTCTGTAGTAACAGGTGTCGACTATGGACTAGTTTCTAGAGTAACCGGACTAGTTTCTAGAGTAACAGGTATCGACTCCACTTTATAGCGGATATCAAATCGACCATACTTCTGTCTTCTTAAGAAGTCACCTTTCCAAACTAATATGTTTTAAATGATACATTTTTGAATTTGTACTCATTTTGAATTTGACAATATCCGAAGAATAAAAAAATATAACAATAGAATCCGGTATATAATCTGTTTTAAAATGACAGGTTTTTTATATTTCGACCTTAACTTGGCTTTCTTTCCTTTTTATGTTTTTTTCACAGCTTTCACCTGTTGAAATATCATTATTTCATAAAAACATGCGTGTCTTCAACCGATTTAATCCACCAAAATAAAGGAGGGTCTTGATGGGGTATATAGAAAAGCGAATAACGGGCAAAAAGTGCAGAGTAAAGGGGGGAAATATAAAGAATAGAGAAAAATGGACCAAAACAAATAAAGAATAGATAATAATGGGGTGCTTAAATACAAAGAATTGAGAATAATGGGCCAAATATTTAAAGAATAGAGGAAAATGGGCTACAAATTAACGAATACAGAAATGAAGGACACCCTATCCACACACTCATAGTTCCGATTTAAGTATTTAAATGTCCACATGTCAGTTATTGTTGGAAAAAGGTTATAAAGTAAACAAAGGCTAAAGAAACGCGATCAACTATTTTTCTTCTAATTGGCGTATTGCAGTTGATCAAACACGAGGACAATTTCAATTCAAATAAGAAATAAATACCTACTATATGTCAACTGATAGAAAAATGGGGTAATAATATAGAAAGATTTATACTTAAGACATTTAAAGAATGTTCAATTGAAGTATCTTTGTTCTTTCGGATTAAATCCTGGACTCAAACGCTATAAATAATATCTACCTTGTTTAAAAAGTTGACCTTAATGTTAAAGCAACATGTTACTTTATCATATAAATACACCGAGAACTCATGGCTTAGGAGTTTATAATGGCGACAGAATCCCCCAAAAAGGAAGGTAAGGACCCCTTTGGGGCCTATTTAAAATCCAGATAAGTTAGATTATATGATAGATTAACGTTAGCTTTTAACCTAGAATTATACACAATCAAGAACAGTAAATGCTATAGAAATTAAAAGAAAAGCATACGATGCTCAGTCCAGCACATAAAAGGGGGAGGTATGCATCAATGAGACACTGAGCAACACAACGACAAAAAAAAACATCTAGTGGGCCAACATATACAGTCTTCGACAAAAGAAAGGTATCCATACAATAAGTCAAGCTCTTCGTCTAAATCGTTCAAACTTATAAAAGATGTGAATAATTTAAATCAATCAGAAATAATCAACATGATAAAAAAAACCTGCCATCAACATTAAATTCTTCATACCTGTATAAAAAAGAAATTGACGAGGTACTTGACTTAGGATGCATATTTGAGGGTCTGGAAGGGGTTTACAGAATAGAGAATAATGTACCAAGAGTACAGAAAAAGGACAAAAAAAGAAAAATTTAGAAAAATAGGTCAAAATAATAAAGAATAGAGAAAAATTGGGTACTCAAATATAAAGAACAGAGAATAGTTAACAAAACGAACAAAGAATATAGAGAAATGGCCTAAACAATGAAAGAATACAGAAATTAAGGATCCCAACCAAGACCCTCATATATATATATATATTAACAGTAGAACAGGGCTAATAATTATTCTCGATCCGGCTTATGTATTACAAAATACCAGTTGCGTATCAAGGTAAAATATGATCCGTTAGAAGAAATTTCACTTAACGTGCAGTTTCTATATATTCCAAAAATTGGATCAGTCTAAGAGTATGTCGCAAATCAACCCATGAAATGTAGATATAACAGTTTTCGCCGGTTTTATGTAAAGAGATTTTAAATTTAGTTTTTGGTCGATTTATTGATATTTGTATCACGTAGTCTATACTTTCATTGAACAAGTAAATAAGTTCTTTATAGTCTTATGACAAGCAGATTGATTGATTTTCCGTCTCTTTTATTTAAAGATAACATATGAATTTTCTGCTTTCGACGGTTATATCGTCCCCCAACCCCTTTTTCATCAAAATGGATAAATAGTAAATAAAATAAGTAAGAAAAAAAAATATGAGATGAAAATAAAAAAAAGGTTAAAAATCTGTCTCCTATCATGCAAGTAATGTATTTACACTGCTAAAATCAAAATTTTGGCATGATCTTCAATACATATTTGAAAAAGAAAAATGTGAAAGATGTGATAGAAAAATATCGAATAAACATGGAAATATGGCGTATTGTGTACAGTGTGAAATGCATTTTTTCTTAATGATGCATTTACATCAAGGATTAAATAAACCGTTTGCTGTTTGTAATCGTGTTTCTGTACCAAACTAAATATGTCTCTTCAGTTATGATCGAAGCCAAAATATTTGAAAACCCAAAACTTAATACAGATAAAACCAGAAAGAACAAAACGAAAAGTCAAACCCGGGCAATGAATCAGAGCTATGCATTTTTCTATTGAAAGTGACACATAAACACAGATCAATATCTTTCCGTTTTGAACAATGCTTGCGACCATATATTTTTATGCCCCACTTAGGGGCATTATGTTTTTCGGTCTGTGCGTCCGTCCGTCCGTCTGTCCCGTTCAGGTTAAAGTTTTTGGTCAAGGTAGTTTTTTTTCAATCAACTTGAAACTTGGTACACATGTTCCCTATGATATGACCTTTCTAATTTTAATGCCAAATTATAGTTTTGACCCCAATTGCACGGTCAACTAGCTGAACATAGAAAATGATAATGTGAGTGGGGCATCCGTGTACTATGGACACATTCTTGTTTCTCTCTAATTGGATTTCCCTGGACTAAACACATACCCTTTAATAGTTCATAAACAAAAAGATGTAAACAATCCTATGTACGTTCCAGTATATACATTTTTTTTTAAATTGCTCAAATAAAAGAAAAAAAAAACATGATGAAATGATTTCCTGTATATATACACGCGAATGCTTCTAGTATATAGAATTTAAACAGATTAGGGTATTTTTGTAAACTCAAAAGAAGATGATTTTGATATACTTCACGTGTATTGGATTGTGTCTTGTTTGTTTACTATTGATCATCATGATAGACATTATTTTTAAAATCCAACTCTGAAGATAACAACTGTATACCGTTTGTACATGTTGTTCCTATAAGTTCGCTCTATTGACTATTCTTTTGTCTTAAAAAGTGTCGGGTCATGCAAATTGTTTTGTCATCAAGAGACAAATCTGACGTTTTGTTTTTGGGACTCGGAGCGCATACAACAGTCCGTTCGTAATATATCGATACTATCTGCAATAAGTACCTATATGGCTTAAAGTCAATAGGTTGTATATTTGTTGAACAAATTTAAACAATTGAGATACAAATTTAGTATATATAAATACATCATACCGCACTGAACTCTTAAAATTCGTCTACAAACACCGTGTAAGTGTGGACATATTTCTTTGTGTGTTAGGTATATCTAACGGTAAGAAATTATTGAACGACTCTAACAAAAATATAGGCAAATTCTGCTGTATAAAGAGGGGCGATGTTGAAGAAGGGTTGGATTTTTTCATTATGATTATTAATAGTTAATGGCGTTTTAATTTTAAAAGGTTTTGTTTATAATTTCACTTAAATAAAGGAAGTATGGTTATATCTCCCCTTAATTTCTTTCATTCACACTTTCAAAATCTGCCAGTTGTTAAAACCTACTTGAAATTGGATAAAAAAGTGTAAATAACAAACACTTAAAATAATATGTCGATCTGACGAGTCGAGCCATTTCAAGCTGTTCTTATGTTGTTCTGCTACACCACTGTCCCCGGTTGACAGCTGAGCGTTCTAAAACATGTTTAACCCTACCAAAATTTCTGTAATTCAGTGGTTGTCGTATCATCTTGGTAGCTTAAATGTTTTTCGTTTGTTGTTTATAGCATAAATCTGGCCGTTGTTTTTCACTTTTGAATTGTTTTTACATTTGTCATTTTACCTTTTATAGCTTACTATATGTTTTGCTCATGGTTAAAGGTCTAACAGTGCCTTATAGTTGCTTCCATCCTTTGGTATCTAGTGGATTGTCGTCTTATTGGCAATCGTATCACATCTCCTTATTTTGATATTTAAGATTTTACTACAATTTTACACATAATTAGTCATAAGATCAAAATGTAATTCTGCTCTATATATTAGTTGTTTTGATAAAATATTACAAATTTAAGATGAATTTACAATTTTACATGAATTTTCAAATTTTACTTGAATTTACAAATTTTGCATGAATTAAATTTTACACGAATTTACAAATTTTACATGAATTTAATTTTACATGAATTTATGATATCATGAATTAACAAATTTTACATGAATTTACAAATTTTACATGAATTTACAAATTTTACATGAATTTACATATCATGAGAATTAACAAGTTTTACATGAATTTACATGAATTTACAAATTTTACACGAATTTACAAATTTTACGCTAAAGAACATATCCTAAACCAACACGAATCAAATGATATCTGAAGAACAAAACAATGGTTTCACTCCAAATATAATTTTGGTTTTGGTTAAGAATATCCTTATTCATTTTTGCGTTAATTTCTCAGAATAGATTTTTTTTATCGATGAGACAACTATCAACCAAAGACACAAGGGCATGTTTGTAAACAACAATATATGACATTGTCCGGTCTTCAAAAAAAGCAAAACCTATACTGTATAGTCAGCAAAAAAGCTACGACCGGCATGACAAAATGTGAAACAATCCACTGGAGAAAATAAATAACCTTATACTAAAACATCAAACGAATAACAAATAAGACACACAGCAACCAACGGCAATTATTGATTAACAGGCTCCCGGCTTTGTACGGGCACACGCATAGGCATAAAAAGAATACGGCAGGGTTAAACAGGTTTGTGAGTGTTAAACTCTCCCCCTAACCTGGGACACAAATGGCAATGACGTGGATACTCTATAGCATACGAATATACACACCAGCTCGGCCATGGCATTGTTCTGCAAGGAACCACGCTTCACCAGTATGTTCTCGACTCAATTTTTTCAATTTTGATAATTTCTTGAACTCTAAATATGTTTAAACGAAAAGACATTGTTTAAATCAGTAGTAAAAGAAAAGCATATGTATATAACATGTCTAAAAAGATCTTATATAATGTCAGTAAATTCTTGATGTTAGGATTTTATTGTCCAGGGCTGTGAGACTACATTGAGAACGTTAACGTATCGATATCGAAGACGATGCAATCTATAATACACTAAAGGTATCTCGTTCTAAGATGTTTTTTTAATCGATATCTAAGTAGACGGTTGTTCCTTAATAATTCATAGTCTTACTTTTTATTGAATGTACTGGCTCATATTTCAGCAACCATTTACGTCAATATATATATTTCTACGTCAATACATTTTTCTCAGTCATTCATAAGTTTTGTAAAACTTCTTTTATTTTAGAGACCATGTCGCCTCCGTATGACTGGCAGGCGACCAAATGCCTCGCGGAGTGCAACAAGCATATGTTGGCCAATCAAATTGCCTGTGATGTTGGGTTTCTAGTTGGCGACGAGCAAGAACTTGTAATGGCACACAAATATGTCATGATAAGCCGCAGTTGCGTATTTTATGCCATGCTTCACGGACTAATGGCTGAAAACGCAGATGAATACATATCTATCCCAGACATCGACAAGGAGACATTTAAACAAATGTTAGAGTAAGTCTGGTCACGTGTGATAAACAAATGTTAGAGTAAGTCCGGTTACGTGTGATAAAACAAATGGTAATGTCTTGATAAGGATATGTTATACAATTATTTACTTTGATGAAGTTGATACAATGATTTATCAACCCCAGAGATATGTTATTCACCGAGGCCAACGGCCGAGGGTGAATGTTATATCTCTGGGGTTGATAAATCATTGTATCAACTGAAATCAAAAGTCAACAATTGTTTTATTATATGACTTTTTATCCTTCTCCAATTTTATAGTATTTGCACAAGACACTTTTAAAATTGCTCCAATTTTTTATACTAAATATATCATCTGCGTTTGCAGTTGCTAATTTTCATAAGTTGAAATATTCAATAAAGTTTACTAAAAAAATACACCGAAAACAAGAAGAAATTTTTGATAAAAGATTATGGTTAGATGAAATGACTTGGTAAATATTAAACACGAAAAAGAAACTGAAATATTAAAGAGACATGTATCAATTCATCGTATAAGTTGTAAGTTTAGTTTTCTGTGTTGTATTTTGTATACTGTTGTTTGTCTTTTGGTCTTTTTCTCTTTTTTTTTGCTATGGCGTTGACACTTTATTTTCGACTTATGAATTTAAATGACCCTTTGGTATCTTTCACTTCTCTTGTAAAACATTCTTAAAAAACAATTTTCGTCCTAATACACAAACTGTTGTAACAGCATGGCACATTACAAATTAGAGGCAATTGTAGTTAAACGATGTTCAAATCTCATAAATCCATTAAGAAGATACAAATCAAGGTAAAATACAAAAACTGAGAGAATCGAATGAACTCCAAAAGGAGCGAGATTTGGTGCGTCGACAGGGTAAGCGTCTCCTGCTACATAAGCATCACCCGACATGTGAAACCATACTCAGTGCAAATATCATATATAGTACGGAAAAGGACATAATCTACAATTGACCAATCAGATCATTATCCTGGTATCTACAAATCTAAGACTGCGAAAACATGTCGCTAGTGAGTTGAGACACCGACACATTGTATAGGACAAACAATTCGTGAAAGTGACCGTAACAGTTATACGTAGTATTTCTAACAGACAGATTTGCACTAAACAATGAGGCCCATCATGGGGGTGTCCAAGTAATCACATAATCACATTTTTTTTGCCAATATAATCACATAATCATTAATTATTTTTATAAACAAGATAATCAAATAATCAAAAATACAGTCCTAGATTATCAAATAATCAAATAATCATGAAATATTTGGTCTGATAATCAAATAATCACTATAAAAACGGCCAAGTTATCACATAATCGAAAATCCCATTAGGAGGATCAACAATGTCTTGTTTTTTTCAGGTTCATATATAGCGATGATGTAAAGATCGACACAAAGACAGCGGCTTCACTTTTATATGCAGCAAGAAAGTACGGCTTGAATGGTTTAGAAGATAAGTGTACAAGAGCACTTGAACATGGTATCCTTGGTGACAATGTATGTTTTATTTTAGACCAAGCCTATAAATTTGACAACGACGAACTAAAAAAGAAATGCTTGGATTTCATTTTCCACCAACCAAAGATAGTCCTAAAATCATCAAGCTTCTGTGATCTTGCACATCAATGTGTGTTTGAAATCATTAGTTCGAACGAACTTGATGCTGAGGAAGATGCAATATTCGAGGCGGTAATGCGGTGGTCTGAAATCGAATGTTTACGTCAGGAAATGATGAATTCATCTAAAAACCAAAGGAAAGTTCTTGGAAGATTAATGTATCAAGTTCGATTCCCACTTATGAACGAAGCGTTTTTCAATAAAACAGTTATACAGTCTGACTTATTAACAAGAGATGAAATTATACATCTACGAAATTTTTTTACAGGAAAGGAAAAACATTCAAAACATTTCATGACCACAAAACGCGTGACGGGCGAAAACTTAGTTCTTCATTGGCGTTTTGGACCGGTCAGTTGCATACACAACGAAGAAACTGCAATATCATTTTCATCGTCCATAGAAATACTAGTTGAAGGTGTTCGAGTAGACTGCAGTATTTTTGAAGATGAATTTTACGACGCAGATCTTTCTTTATTTGACGTTAATAATAAAGAAATGGCAAGAACTAAAAGAAGAATTGATGTCCGCAATAAATCGTCTTTAGTAAACGTTACTTTTCACGCTGCTCCTAAAATTGACAAGGGCTACAAGCATACGATCATTTTGAAAGTTCAGGGGTCACATGGTTACTATGGAGCAAGCGGAAGGTCAAATTTGCAATTACATGGTTCCGTTCCTACGTGTGTCAATCCTGAAGGGGACTTTACAAAAGTAATTATGCGTAAAGATCAAGTGCCAGCAATTCTCGTGAGACCTGTCATACGCAGCTGAAGTGGCATAGCTTCCATTGAAACAGTGAGGCAACAATCTCGCCAATTGTATGGCCAATCAAAATTAGAGGAAGATAACGAGGGTTAAAATATACAACGTTCCATTGTATAGTGTGGAGATGCAAATGGGAGTCAACATTGCTCCTCTATTCGCCAAAAAAAGAGAAAGAACCTACCAACGAGACAACAAGAGCGAGAGATAGAGAGAGAAAAAACACAGCATTTAATATTTAAAAATGGAAATCATTATTCCAGCTACAAATATTGAAATTTATGTTAATGTCATAAACTCCTCTTGTAAATAAATAATTTTATACGACCTTTCATGATAATGAATACCTACTAAATTAATTTTTATCCTGCATAAAAACTGTTTAAAGTATAGACTGGGGTACAGAAATATGGTCAACTGGATTTATCCGTCTGGCAGTAAAACACATGCAAGAGGATTGCTTTCGTTTACCGACAGGACCGGTCAGAATGGAGACGATAAATCCAATGCAGGTGTAGACAGATTTACACTCTTTCTGCATGGATAGTATTTCTATATCTTTTCAATATACCTTCTTTTCAAGTGACAGTCCAACTTTTCCGTCCGACATTCCGGACGATCCGTTTTGCAGGACCTGTTTACTGTATTTATTATTGATTTGTTATTGTTCTGAAAAAACATCAATAGTTTTCCTGTGTATAGAAAATCATGGTCTTCCCTTCACTTCTCCCATTCGACCGTAAAAGCCATGCTTGAGATGGGTGTCCGTTTGGCTGTGCGTGATATATAATTAAACAGATACGCTGGTCGGAATGTAGATGTCAAACCTATGGCTTGTGTAGGGAGAGTGTCATACTCTCTGCACGTTAAATAACCTTTGCAACAAGTCTTTCGTTGGTCTGTTGTAACGCAAAATTTTGCGCGCTGTCTAACATGCTCTCCATTTCCAGTTGCAGTTACATTCCTTGCCCTTTATCTAAGTCGTTACACTCTGTAGTACCCATCCATTGATTTTTGTTTTCATCCTGAATATGCATAATATATTTGTAAAATGTTAATGAACTTTAAGCAATCAATTATGGCATGGTATTGGTTGCAAAAATTTGATATTTTTCATTTAAATGCAATATTTTTCATTTATATGCAATATTTTTTCATTTATATGCAATATTTTTTCATTTGTATGGTATATTTTTTCATTTAAATGGTATATTTTTTCATTTATATGCAATATTTTTTATTTTAATGGTATAATTTTTCATTTATATGGTATATTTTTTCATTTAAATGCAATATTTTTTATTCAAATGGTATAATTTTTCATTCAAATGGTATAATTTTCATTCAAATGCAATAGTTTTTATTCAATTGGTATAAAATGTCATTTGAATGCAATATTTTTTATTCAATTGGTATAGTAGTTTTTTATTTATATGCAATAATTGCATTATGGGAAATTCTTTGACGTCATAAGGTCAAATTTGCAACAACGTTTGTGATTGGTCGGAAATTGTATGGATGTCTCCCCTTTCTTTCTAAACATGGGTGACCAAGAATTAAAAAACGCGTCAGAATATCGCCCCTCTAACTAAATCTAACGTTCGTGCGAGTCCTGCACTGGCTGTTAATGCCAATAATGGCCAGGACGAGCAAAAATGCGAGTGACAAGTAATAATAATTAATTTGACACACAACTTGTTCATGGATAGCGCTGAAACAGATGCCTGCGTGCATGGCAAAAACACCTCCAATGAAAACCTTTTCTGAAGAAACTCTCCTACAGTCTACACATTGAAATAAAAAAAAAATACATAGCTAGCCCCCCTCCCCCTTCTAAGTCCAGATACATGTAATCATGACGTTCTTTAGTGCTATATCATTTTTTACTTTTCTTGATCCTCAGAGACGTTGCAGGAAGGCACATGAAAAAAGAATAAAAAGCATCCAGGACGTTACAATTATTTGGACTAAGCCCCCTCTTTTTTACTACATGTAGAAAAAAATCACCTAATTACGACAGCAGAACTAGAAACCCACAAGTAGAGACATAAGCTGTTATACTCCGGAACTAATTCTTTAATAAAGACAATTCAGGATAAATTGGAACCAGTTACTAACCCATGTTACAACAATAGTCCTATGACATAGGACTTCACTATATGAGGCGTGAACTTCATATTTAATACTATCTATGATATGTGCTCTCATGTCTTATGCTGCAAATCATTTTACATTTAGGATTCGTTGCTGAGCTTTTTTTTACTGTTCTCGCCTCCGAATCCCTTAAATAGATTTTTTTTCAAGCCCCACAGTAGTTCAATAATTACTATATGTCTTTGCATAAATAAGTATGCAGGGCATATTTCAAAACATATTTTATCTTCAGGACTTTTAAATGATTTACTTTTCAATACTGCATTGGGAAGGGGGTATACAAGTTTATTTTGTGACACATTATATAATATAATTAGGTATCCAACAAATTATATGATTGTACGTTTAGCTATTATCTAGACCCGTACACAATGTATATAATTAGACACATTTAACAGGGGCGGATCCAAAACCTCGGTGTCTAGAAAGGGGGGGGGAGTAGGTTCAAATTTAGATATTTGTATAGAGATGTATATATGCGAGTATTGGCAGTAATGGTTATGGTGTGTGTGTGAGGGTAGGGGGTTTCAGATCAAAGATCGTTTCTATAATTCTATATCTTTTAGTTTTTACCATTTCACTCTATTCTTTATCCTTTGATCTCTATTATATTTGTTCTAAACATGCGTGACATATTTGCCACTGGACATAAGGCAACCAAAAGTCAATCAACGTATTCTGTATATTTCATCATTTCTTTATTATGTTTTCTATAGGTTTGGTTCCGCCCCTTATCTATTTTTTTGCAAATTAGGGACGACATCAAAAGTTAAATGTAGGATAAAAAAAAAAAAATTCATATAGTTTTTTTCACTGACCCCCTACCCACCCACCCCCCCCCCCCCTCCCCCCATATCAGTGGGACGCGTTTTTTTTTTTGTTCTTCGGAAGTGAGCCAGAAGAAGTCCATTTCTGTTTTTTTTTTGCATTGGGAAGATCTTCTGGCTCTCTTCCACCTCTTCTTTTTTGATAGGTTGACGGCAGAGGCACATAACAAACATGGCGTCGTTTAGTCTAAATGAAATTAATAAATTTATGAATGCAGATATATTAGAATGTGAGCTGTTTTATAAACGTTTTATGGTATGACAGCCTTAGTAGGACATCCCTGTAGGACAATAAGCTGGATAAATATAAGAACTACACGGACAACAACAGTTAAGGGACGATTATTTGATATTCTAGGGAAGGGATTTTGATTGATTGGTGTTTTACGCTACTTTCAACACTATTATTCCGTGGTGCTCAGTTTAAATTTATAGATGAAGGATGGGGAAGGGGAGAGGGGGCATTATTATTCATTTCAATCTGTCGCTAATCATGCCTATTTTTCAGCTCTTACCAGGCAACCATATTCATATATGAAATCCTTCTGTCCCCCGACCCAACAAATAAATAAATATCAAATGGGTTTCCTCTAATTTAACACAAGTTTAAATTGATTGATTGTTTGTTGCTAATTTTAACGCCCAGTGAAAATTATTTCATGCTTGTTCAGGAAAACACGAGTTTAGAAGTCACGTATATAATATAAAAATGAAGAGATGGAATATGATTGCTAATAAGGCAACTTTCCACCGGAGTTCAAATATGAAGTGGATGTAAGCAATTATAGATAAGATAAGATAAGAAAAATTTATTTTAATTCGGTTTACATGAAATACTACAAACATGAGCTCTGTAGAGCTTTTTGCCGTCATGTAGACAAATGATTTTTGTAGACAATCGTAAGGCCTTCAACAATGACAAAAACCTGATACTGTAAAGTCGTCTATAAAAGGCCCTACATTAAAAGTGTGACTGACAATTCAAACGAAAAAACTAACAGCCTAATTATACATAACAAAACAATTTACAAAATATCAAATATGAGTCGAGACAGGAACCAACGACAACCATTAAACTACAGGCTCCATCCCTGGGACAGGCAAATAAAGAATATGGCAGGGTGGATATAAAAACGAAGATGTGGTATGATTGCATATGAGACAACTCTCCACAAGAGATCAAATGACACAGAAATCAACATCTATAAGTCACCGTACGGCCTTCGACAATAAGCAAAGCCTACACCGCATAGTCAGCTATAATAGACACCGAAATCAAAAATGTAAAACAATGCAATCGAGAAAACTAACGGCCGAATTAATGTACAAAAAAATGAACGAAACACAAATATGTATAACAAAGCAACAAACGGCAACCACTGAGTTACAGGCTCCTAACTTGGGACAAGCACATACATACAGAATGTGGCGGGGTTAAACATGTTAGCGGGATCCCAATCCTCCCCCTAATCTGGGACAGCGGTGTAACAGTATAACAACATGTTTGTGAGCAACCCATCCCGAAGCTGGGACAGTGGTGTAACGGTACAATAAAATAACAACCTGCACAAATCAGCAAATTACTCAAAAGATCGGTAGGAGACACACACAAAAACTAACATTAAGACAATAGACACAAAACACCGACATAAGAGTATTTGCAATTACTGGAAGTTTGCTCAAACCTAATTACAACTGGTACTGAAATAAATCTTGTTCTCCCAGACCGAGTTATCAATCAGTACACAACGCGCGGCAAAGGATTTATTAAAAAAAGAAAACAGTCTGAGAAACGTCTGGTTTACGTTGAATATACATATAAGAAGATGTGGTATGAGTGCCGATGAGACAACTCTCCATCAAAGTCATAATTTGTAAATCGGTAAACCATTAAAGGTCAACGTACGGTCTTCAACACGGAGCCTTGGCTCAAACCGAACAGCAAGCTATAAAGGGCCCCCAAAAATTAGTAGTGTAAAACCATTCAAACGGGAAAACCAACGGTGTCTAATCTATTTAAAAACCCGATATACTTGCATATAAATCCATATACAATGAAACGGTTTTTGAAAAGCGGACCGAACGTTTTGACCATCGAAATTTTGCAATAGAAATACTAGTTATGACCACAAGATTTTAACAGCCAGTGCAGGACTCGCACGAACGTTAGATTCAGTTAGAGGGGCGATATTCTGACGCGTTTTTTAATTCTTGGTCACCCATGTTTAGAAAGAAAGGGGAGAAATCCAAACAATTTCCGACCAATCACAAACGTTGTTGCAAATTTGACCTTATGACGTCAAAGAATTTCCCATAATGCAATTATTGCATATAAATAAAAAACTAATATACCAATTGAATAAAAAATATTGCATTCAAATGACATTTTATACCAATTGAATAAAAACTATTGCATTTGAATGAAAATTATACCATTTGAATGAAAAATTATACCATTTGAATGAAAAAATATACCATTTGAATAAAAAATATTGCATTTAAATGAAAAAATATACCATATAAATGAAAAATTATACCATTAAAATAAAAAATATTGCATATAAATGAAAAAATATACCATTTAAATGAAAAAATATACCATACAAATGAAAAAATATTGCATATAAATGAAAAAATATTGCATATAAATGAAAAAATATACCAATTAAATGAAAAATATTGCATTTAAATGAAAAATATCAAATTTTTGCAACCAATACCATGCCATACTTTTCAAAAACCGTTTCATTGTATATGGATTTATATGCAAGTATATCGGGTTTTTAAATAGATTAGACACCGTTGGTTTTCCCGTTTGAATGGTTTTACACTACTAATTTTTGGGGGCCCTTTATAGCTTGCTGTTCGGTTTGAGCCAAGGCTCCGTGTTGAAGACCGTACGTTGACCTTTAATGGTTTACCGATTTACAAATTATGACTTTGATGGAGAGTTGTCTCATCGGCACTCATACCACATCTTCTTATATGTATATTCAACGTAAACCAGACGTTTCTCAGACTGTTTTCTTTTTTTAATAAATCCTTTGCCGCGCGTTGTGTACTGATTGATAACTCGGTCTGGGAGAACAAGATTTATTTCAGTACCAGTTGTAATTAGGTTTGAGCAAACTTCCAGTAATTGCAAATACTCTTATGTCGGTGTTTTGTGTCTATTGTCTTAATGTTAGTTTTTGTGTGTGTCTCCTACCGATCTTTTGAGTAATTTGCTGATTTGTGCAGGTTGTTATTTTATTGTACCGTTACACCACTGTCCCAGCTTCGGGATGGGTTGCTCACAAACATGTTGTTATACTGTTACACCGCTGTCCCAGATTAGGGGGAGGATTGGGATCCCGCTAACATGTTTAACCCCGCCACATTCTGTATGTATGTGCTTGTCCCAAGTTAGGAGCCTGTAACTCAGTGGTTGCCGTTTGTTGCTTTGTTATACATATTTGTGTTTCGTTCATTTTTTTGTACATTAATTCGGCCGTTAGTTTTCTCGATTGCATTGTTTTACATTTTTGATTTCGGGGTCTATTATAGCTGACTATGCGGTGTAGGCTTTGCTTATTGTCGAAGGCCGTACGGTGACTTATAGATGTTGATTTCTGTGTCATTTGATCTCTTGTGGAGAGTTGTCTCATATGCAATCATACCACATCTTCGTTTTTATATCCACCCTGCCATATTCTTTATTTGCCTGTCCCAGGGATGGAGCCTGTAGTTTAATGGTTGTCGTTGGTTCCTGTCTCGACTCATATTTGATATTTTGTAAATTGTTTTGTTATGTATAATTAGGCTGTTAGTTTTTTCGTTTGAATTGTCAGTCACACTTTTAATGTAGGGCCTTTTATAGACGACTTTACAGTATCAGGTTTTTGTCATTGTTGAAGGCCTTACGATTGTCTACAAAAATCATTTGTCTACATGACGGCAAAAAGCTCTACAGAGCTCATGTTTGTAGTATTTCATGTAAACCGAATTAAAATAAATTTTTCTTATCTTATCTTATCTATAATTGCTTACATCCACTTCATATTTGAACTCCGGTGGAAAGTTGCCTTATTAGCAATCATATTCCATCTCTTCATTTTTATATTATATACGTGACTTCTAAACTCGTGGTTTCCTGAACAAGCATGAAATAATTTTCACTGGGCGTTAAAATTAGCAACAAACAATCAATCAATTTAAACTTGTGTTAAATTAGAGGAAACCCATTTGATATTTATTTATTTGTTGGGTCGGGGGACAGAAGGATTTCATATATGAATATGGTTGCCTGGTAAGAGCTGAAAAATAGGCATGATTAGCGACAGATTGAAATGAATAATAATGCCCCCTCTCCCCTTCCCCATCCTTCATCTATAAATTTAAACTGAGCACCACGGAATAATAGTGTTGAAAGTAGCGTAAAACACCAATCAATCAAAATCCCTTCCCTAGAATATCAAATAATCGTCCCTTAACTGTTGTTGTCCGTGTAGTTCTTATATTTATCCAGCTTATTGTCCTACAGGGATGTCCTACTAAGGCTGTCATACCATAAAACGTTTATAAAACAGCTCACATTCTAATATATCTGCATTCATAAATTTATTAATTTCATTTAGACTAAACGACGCCATGTTTGTTATGTGCCTCTGCCGTCAACCTATCAAAAAAGAAGAGGTGGAAGAGAGCCAGAAGATCTTCCCAATGCAAAAAAAAAAACAGAAATGGACTTCTTCTGGCTCACTTCCGAAGAACAAAAAAAAAAAACGCGTCCCACTGATATGGGGGGGGGGGGGGGGGGTGGGGGGGGTGGGTGGGTAGGGGGTCAGTGAAAAAAACTATATGAATTTTTTTTTTTTTATCCTACATTTAACTTTTGATGTCGTCCCTAATTTGCAAAAAAATAGATAAGGGGCGGAACCAAACCTATAGAAAACATAATAAAGAAATGATGAAATATACAGAATACGTTGATTGACTTTTGGTTGCCTTATGTCCAGTGGCAAATATGTCACGCATGTTTAGAACAAATATAATAGAGATCAAAGGATAAAGAATAGAGTGAAATGGTAAAAACTAAAAGATATAGAATTATAGAAACGATCTTTGATCTGAAACCCCCTACCCTCACACACACACCATAACCATTACTGCCAATACTCGCATATATACATCTCTATACAAATATCTAAATTTGAACCTACTCCCCCCCCCCCCCCCCCCCTTTTCTAGACACCGAGGTTTTGGATCCGCCCCTGTTAAATGTGTCTAATTATATACATTGTGTACGGGTCTAGATAATAGCTAAACGTACAATCATATAATTTGTTGGATACCTAATTATATTATATAATGTGTCACAAAATAAACTTGTATACCCCCTTCCCAATGCAGTATTGAAAAGTAAATCATTTAAAAGTCCTGAAGATAAAATATGTTTTGAAATATGCCCTGCATACTTATTTATGCAAAGACATATAGTAATTATTGAACTACTGTGGGGCTTGAAAAAAAATCTATTTAAGGGATTCGGAGGCGAGAACAGTAAAAAAAAGCTCAGCAACGAATCCTAAATGTAAAATGATTTGCAGCATAAGACATGAGAGCACATATCATAGATAGTATTAAATATGAAGTTCACGCCTCATATAGTGAAGTCCTCCTATGTCAAAGGACAATTGTTGTAACATGGGTTAGTAACTGGTTCCAATTTATCCTGAATTGTCTTTATTAAAGAATTAGTTCCGGAGTATAACAGCTTATGTCTCTACTTGTGGGTTTCTAGTTCTGCTGTCGTAATTAGGTGATTTTTTTTCTACATGTAGTAAAAAAGAGGGGGCTTAGTCCAAATAATTGTAACGTCCTGGATGCTTTTTATTCTTTTTTCATGTGCCTTCCTGCAACGTCTCTGAGGATCAAGAAAAGTAAAAAATGATATAGCACTAAAGAACGTCATGATTACATGTATCTGGACTTAGAAGGGGAGGGGGGCTAGCTATGTATTTTTTTTTTATTTCAATGTGTAGACTGTAGAAGAGTTTCTTCAGAAAAGGTTTTCATTGGAGGTGTTTTTGCCATGCACGCAAGCATCTGTTTCAGCGCTATCCATGAACAAGTTGTGTGTCAAATTAATTATTATTACTTGTCACTCGCATTTTTTGCTCGTCCTGGCCATTATTGGCATTAACAGGCAGTGCAGGACTCGCACGAACGTTAGATTTAGTTAGAGGGGCGATATTCTGACGCGTTTTTTAATTCTTGGTCACCCATGTTTAGAAAGAAAGGGGAGACATCCAAACAATTTCCGACCAATCACAAACGTTGTTGCAAATTTGACCTTATGACGTCAAAGAATTTCCCATAATGCAATTATTGCATATAAATAAAAAACTACTATACCAATTGAATAAAAAATATTGCATTCAAATGACATTTTATACCAATTGAATAAAAACTATTGCATTTGAATGAAAATTATACCATTTGAATGAAAAATTATACCATTTGAATGAAAAATTATACCATTTGAATGAAAAATTATACCATTTGAATAAAAAATATTGCATTTAAATGAAAAAAATATACCATATAAATGAAAAATTATACCATTAAAATAAAAAATATTGCATATAAATGAAAAAATATACCATTTAAATGAAAAAATATACCATACAAATGAAAAAATATTGCATATAAATGAAAAAATATTGCATATAAATGAAAAAATATACCAATTAAATGAAAAATATTGCATTTAAATGAAAAATATCAAATTTTTGCAACCAATACCATGCCATAGAAAAGTGGACCGAACGTTTTGACCATCGAAATTTTGCAATAGAAATACTACTAGTAGTTATGACCACAAGATTTTAACAGCCAGTGCAGGACTCGCACGAACGTTAGATTTAGTTAGAGGGGCGATATTCTGACGCGTTTTTTAATTCTTGGTCACCCATGTTTAGAAAGAAAGGGGAGAAATCCAAACAATTTCCGACCAATCACAAACGTTGTTGCAAATTTGACCTTATGACGTCAAAGAATTTCCCATAATGCAATTATTGCATATAAATAAAAAAACTACTATACCAATTGAATAAAAAATATTGCATTCAAATGACATTTTATACCAATTGAATAAAAACTATTGCATTTGAATGAAAATTATACCATTTGAATGAAAAATTATACCATTTGAATGAAAAATTATACCATTTGAATAAAAAATATTGCATTTAAATGAAAAAATATACCATATAAATGAAAAATTATACCATTAAAATAAAAAATATTGCATATAAATGAAAAAATATACCATTTAAATGAAAAAATATACCATACAAATGAAAAATATTGCATATAAATGAAAAAATATTGCATATAAATGAAAAAATATACCAATTAAATGAAAAATATTGCATTTAAATGAAAAATATCAAATTTTTGCAACCAATACCATGCCATAATCAATCAATCAATCAATCAAGCCTGTATAAAATTCTGACTTTTTTTAATGAAGAAAACTTGTTTGCGATGCCGGTTTCGCCCTTGAACCACCAGGAGCTTAAACCATCTACTACCAAGGCGCATTGCGGTCTTTGAACAACACCAGTAAGTCCTTGTCTCAAATCTTTGTATAAATAAAGACCAAGCTACGCCAATGTCAAACCAAAATACATGTTTTTGAACAATGAAAACTCGGTCAGTAGGTGAAACGATTGCATCATAGAAGTAAACGAGAGTAGCAAATATATATAGAAGATGATCTCACGTGGGTAATCTGTTGATTTGTGTATCATTAATTCGTAGCTTTTATTAGATGCTTGATTTCCAGTGGAAAATAATTTAAGAAGTGAACATCAGGTTTCTACAAAATATATAAATAGATTAATTAATTAAAAAATTATATATAATAGATAACAATATGAATTAGAAATGAATAAATAAAATGATGAATTAACTATAGGCTCTAAAGAGCTTGTGTCGCTCGCCAAGGTATATGTGAATCTTCAATAATGGACACTCTCCGACATTGTGGACTAGAATAGAATTCATGACAAAATTATCTTTTTTGTTGATCTTGTATTGCTGATCATTTTTCAGTTTACAGTTTCTTAGACCTTAGTTTTTGCCCAAAATACAAAAAAGGCAAAATAATCGTCATTTAAGGGAAATCACAACAATATTTCTACTAACGATCTCGGCAAAATTTTACTTATTTGTAGATCTTGTCTTGCTGGTCATTTTTGGTATTCAAAGAGTCTGATCTTTTATAGTTTTCAAGATAATAGGTAAAAACGCTAAATATTGGTAAAGATCTTGTCGTGATGATTATTTTTGCTTTTTAAGTTTCTCTCTATCTATTATAGCATTTAAGATATGACAAAAGAGGAAGAAAATTAATAAAAAAAACTCATTAAAGGGCAATAACTCCAGTAAGGAGTCGACTGACGATTTCGACCATTTGACTTATTTTTAGATCTTCTCTTGCTGATCATTTTTGTTTTTAAAGTTTCTAAAGTATTTAAGATATTAAGCAAAAACGCAAAAAAGTGATAAAAATCGTCATTAAAGGGAAATAACTCCAATAAAGAGTCGTCTGACGATTTCCACCATGTTACATCATTTGTAGATATCGTCTTGCTGATCAATTTTGCTTTTAAAGTTTCTTTCTATCTATCTAGTTTTAAAATAATAGGCAAATATGAAAAAATTGTAAAATTCGTAAGGTAGGGACAATAACTCCTATAAGCTTAAATGAACAATAGTTAGATCTCATCATTCTGAACATTATGCCCCTGTCAGATTTTTCTCTATTTATAGCGGTTTTCAAGATTATGGACAAAACTTGCATTTTACCCCTATGTATTATTTTTAGCCATTCGGCCACGTTGATTGGAAGGCGAACACATCTTTTAAAGTAGACACCCTACTGATGATTTTGACCAAGTTTGGTTGAATTTGGCTCAGTAGTTTCAGAGGAGAAGGTTTTTGTTAAAGTAAACGACTACGACAGACGACGGACGCCAAGTGATGAGAAAAGCTCAGTTGACCCTTTGGGTCAAGGGATCTAAAAATAAACTTTACAAATAAATGAATTCGGATCAATCAAGCCAGGACAGGACACTGACTTTTGACCGCCACTAGAAAGGTATGAAAACTAAGATAGCAGCGTATAATTTGCTGCTTACTTTCTTTTCAGAATCAACAGTTGGAATCTTGGACGCAAAAGATTGCTACATTTTCCTCCCTAACATAGAGAATAAATACTGTTAACACAATAAAAGTTTTGACTTGTTGCAGAAAGAACCAACATTGTATATCTTGCTATGCAGTATGGGTTTTGCTCATTATTGCAGGTCGTACGGTGACCTATAGTTCTATAGTTGCTAACTTTCACGTCATTTGGTCTCTGGTGGAAAGTTGTCTCATTGGCAATCATCCCACATCTTCTTATTTTTATATTTAGAAATACAGACATAGCACATCGATATATGCTAAGTGAATTGTATTCCCAATAGATAAGCAACTTGTAGAAGTTTATATGACCCCCCCCCCCCCCCCATTATTTTGCTTCCTATATCAGTGACAATTAAACTCTGCTAAACAATTCTTAGCGCTCGAGGGTACCATAAGCCCAGTAGTCAGTGTTTCGCCTCGGAGTTATAACTTAAATTTCTTAAATTTGATTTTCCGTTGAAATATCAATTAGAATTTAAAAATTATTTAGATATTAAGATGCCATCTGTTGTTTTAAGCTTTCTCTGGTAAAAGTAAATCCAAAAAAGCGCGTTTATAGGACGCACCAAATTTTGAAAGCGTTATTTTTATTTCCGAAATAAACAAATCTATTTACAAATGAAACCTAACACTAATTTAACTATAATAGGTAAAAAATAAAAATAAGTCTTCCATTTAACACATTTACAAAGGATATGGAAATACAATACGTTAGGTAAAATCTTTGTCAGAATAAAATGAAATTAATTTCACAATACACAGATCATTTTAAACTGAATTTCTATTGTTTTAATTAGAACTCGACGTCATGGTACCTTAAAATGGTCGACAAACAAATCGTCTTTATTTCAACTTTATTATAGCAAATATATAGTTTACATTTATATCAGGTAAGTAAAAATAATTAAAATTAAATGAAGTATTATGTTTTTTTTTATTTTGAATAAAAATTATTATGTATAATGAAACATAACACAATGCGCTACACAGAATATGTAAGAGCAAAATGAAATTCTAAATATTAAGGAAAGTTCATCTACATTCGCATAAATAACCAAATTTATGAATTTTTCATTTAAACATTCATATGTAAATGTTTAACCCTAACTGATATGTGGACTCCTGATCCAAATATCTACGGTCTCTTTCAATGCAAAGAGCGCCTGGTGGCATCGTTTTGTTTTCGATTTCTAGTAATGTAGGCTTATCTCAAGTTATTCCTTAACTTATACATTTATATGATGTATGCTCGTTCACTACTGAAAAACATTTTTGATAGCTTTTAAGGCTATTTCCTGTCAATATTTCAATTTTTATACATGCGCCAATTAGACAGAAGGCAAACAACAAAAGATACCAAAATAGACATCTATAATTAGTCACTATACGTTCTTTTCAATACCTGGGATATGCGTCAACAAGACAGCAATCCAACAACAATAAAATGCTCCGCAGGGCGCAGCTTGATACGACCGCAGAGGTCGAACCCTGAACAGTTGGGGCAAGTATGGACACAACATTCAAGCTTGATACAGCTCTGAATTTGGATTGTGATTAAATATTTGACACAGCATAGGTTTCGGACACAGAATGAATGTGGTCTAAGAACTTAAAAATTTTAAATTGGACATTCACCTATTATGGTCCAATATCCAAAATCTAAATACATGGTTAGATTCAGCATATCAAAGAACCCCAAGAATTCAATTTTTGATGAAATCAAACAAAGTTTAATTTTGGACCCTTTTGACCTCAATGTGGACAAAGTTGATAACGGGGCCCAAAAATCAAAAATCTAAATACATGTTTAGATTCAGCATATCAAAGAACCCTAAGAATTCAATTTTTGTTAAAATCAAACTAAATTTAATTTTGGACCCTTTGGACCTTAATGTAGACCAATTTGAAAACGGAACCAAAAATTAAGAATCTAAATACACGGTTAGATTCGGCATATCAAAGAACCCCAATAATTCAATTTTTGATGAAATCAAACAAAGTTTAATTTTGGACCCTTTGGACCTCAATGTGGACCAATTTAAAAACGGGGCCCAAAATCCAAAAACTTAATACACGGTTAGAATCAGCATATTAAAGAACCCCAAGAATTCAAGAATAAAAAACCCCATTGAAATTGGTCAAGAAATAAGCAATTTATACGAAGTATCTTCTTTTGCACAATACTGTGCAATTGAATATTTCTTGCTATTGCGCAATACTATACAATTGACAATTTCTTGCTATTGCGCAATATTGTGCTATTGGATATTTCTTGCTATTGCACAATACTGTGCAATTGAAGATTTCTTGCTATTGCGCAATACTGTGCAATTGAAGATTTCTTGCTATTGTGCAATACTGTGCAATTGAAAATTTCTTGCTATTGCACAATACTTATTATATAATAATTTACACATCCTGTTTGGTGTGTATCTCCTACCATATCATTATTATTTGCTTTTAAATATAAAACAAATAACCAACTTAAAATGGAAAATTTTAAAAGAAAAATAAAAGGAAACCCCCCCCCCCCCCCAATTTTTTGAACCCCTTATGATTCATCACCCCCAAACTCAATCCCAGCCTTCCCTTTGTGGTATGATACCTTGCAGTACAATTTCAGAGAGATCCATACACTTGAACACAAGTTATTGTCTGGAAACTAGAAAAATGCTTATTTTTGGCCCCTTTTTGGCCCCTTATTCCTAAACGTTTTGGGCAATTACCCCCAAACTCAATTCCAGCTTTTCCTTTGTGATATGGAACCTTGTAGTACAATTTCAGAAAGATCCATACACTTACACACAAGTTATTATCATGAAACTAGAAAAATGCTTGTTTTTTGCCCCTTTTTTGGCCCCTAATTCCTAATATTTTGAGGCAATTACCCTCAAAATCAATCCCAGCATTCCCTGTGTGATATGGAACCTTGTGGTACAATTTCAGAGAGATCCATACACTTGAACAAAAGTTATTGTCATGAAACTAGAAAAATGCTTATTTTTGGCCCCTTATTCCTAAACGTTTCGGGCAATTACCCCAAACTCAATTCCAGCTTTTCCTTTGTGATATGGAACCTTGTAGTACAATTTCAGAAAGATCCATACACTTACACACAAGTTATTGTCATGAAACTAGAAAAATGCTTGTTTTTTGCCCCTTTTTTGGCCCCTAATTCCTAATATTTTGAGGCAATTACCCCCAAAATCAACCCCAGCATTCCCTGTGTGATATGGAACCTTGTGGTACAATGTCAGATAGATCCATACACTAACACACAAGTTATGTCTGGAAGTTACAAAAATGCTTATTTTTGGCCCCTTTTTTGGCCCTTAATTCCTTAACTGTTGGTACCATAACCCCCAAAATCAATCCCAACCTTCCTTTTGTGGTATTGAACCTTATGGTAAAATTTCATAGAGTTCCATTCACTTAAACTAAAGTTAGAGTGCGAAAACCAATGTGTCTTCGGACGACGCCGGACGACGACGACAACGACAACGACGACGCCTACGTCATACCAATATACGACCGCAAAAATTGTTTGCGGTCGTATAAAAATAACTTAAAACTTTTAAAGGGCAACTTCGAGTCTTCGACAAGAGAAAGGGGTCTTTGCAATGCATGTGTCAAGCTCTAATTTCTTAATATATTCAAAGATACTCCAAATAACGAGATAATAAAGAAAGAAAAAAGAAATACTAAACCAGGGTGGGTATTCAACGGTTCAAATTACTATAATCTCGATAAGTAAACGAACCAAATCAATGCGCATTTCACATTTTAACGTTTGTATATATGTAGGTGCGGATCAATAGTTTCTGGTGTTCTTCTTAGAAAACTGCCAGTCTCGTTTTGGTCGCTTTTTGTATGAATTTAAAGAAATTTTCGAAAAAAGAGTCTTATCCTACTTTAGATACAACAATGATGCGAATGACGCAACAAACAAAACTGGGGGTTTGGGTTGATATTGTAGTCTCTTTCATTTTATATATCTTATGGCAATTAAAAAAAATTATCAGACACTTTATCATAAGTCGCATGATAATAAATAGATTTTTATTTTTCAGATAATGTCTTCGATTGCTGCTGATGTTATCGACCCAGATGTGGCAGATACCTTTTTGACATGTTCAGTCTGTGAAGAACCGTTTAAGAATCCCGTTGGACTTCCATGTCTTCATTCCTTTTGCAAAGAATGCCTGACTAAACATATATTGTCAACAACGAAAGCCCAGAAGAATCCGAAAGCCTTTACTTGTCCGAAATGCAAACGACATGTAGATTCACCAGATCCGCATCAGCCGCCGCATTCATGGGCCGATTTGTTTCCACCAAACCATTTTGTACTAAGTTTAATGGAAGGTGTAAAAATAAGAAGTGATTCTCAAAAATGCGATCCATGTTCAAGGAGAAATGAGAAAGTCATTGCTATAAGGTGGTGCAAAGAATGTGGTGAGGCATTATGTCAGCAATGCGAAGGGTTCCATAGGTCAATGAAATATTCACAGCACCACCATTTGGTTAGTATGGAGGAATTAAAAACTCAACCGATCAAAAACACCGTATCTAGACCACCATGTCCAGATCACGAGGGAACTCTACTTGGTTTCTTTTGTGAAGATCATAACCAGGTCGTATGTTCGTCATGCGTAACTATAGATCATAGAAAATGCAAACACGTTACGACGACTGCAGAAGCAGCCGAAAAGCAATACGTAGATGCAGAATCTTTGTCAGAAAAATTGAAGCTTCAGCGTGATTGGTCACGTCGTATTGCTGAAAACAGAAGACACAGCGCACGTGTTCTCGAGGATTCAACCAATCAAATTCGGCACCAGATAACAAGCATACGACAACAAATAAATGACCTACTTGTCCAAAAAGAAGTAAAAATACTAGAGGAACTGAAAACTGTCCACGCTGACGAAAAAGAACAATACGACAAAGTTATCGAAACATGTGATGGGCTGGTGAGTACGACAGAAAACGCGATAGCTTTAATTCAAAATTCAATGCGCCATGGTTCCGATACAGATGTCATTCTTGCCATAGATAATGTAAAGAATGAATCTCAGTCTTGCGAGAGCAAGTTAGCAGACTTAACAACCAGATTAAAAGATCTTTTCATCAATTTCAGTGCAGATAGCACCTTACAAGCAGTCGTTAACGGATTAGATGATCTAGGTAGGCTGACCACAACTCAAGCAAACGTCAATCTCACCGCACCATACAACGTAGAACCAATGACTTATCGCAGCGATCACACACATCGGGATCATATTCACCACGAACACACACATCGGGATCATATTCACCACGAACACACACACCGGGAACACGACCACCATGACCGCACACATCGTGACCATTCACATCACGAAACTCGGCATACCCATACACACCGTGATGATAAACGCAGAGAAATAGAGATCGAATCTGTTCGGAGCCTTCCATTGTCTCCAATCAGTACAGGAAGAAAATCACCTGTTGCTATGCCACCAGCAGCAACCCAAAGAAAGGCATTAACGCCTCCTTATGGACTTACAAGTTCACCGGTAGTAACACCCCGTAAACTCAGGAAACGAAGTCCAAGCCCACTGCCGCCATTAATGCTTCCGAAATCGATTTCACCTTTTCCTTACAATCGGATAATACCAAGGCCAGCAACATTAGAAACCTTTTTCAAGGGTAGAACCAGCAATGACCGGGAAAACTGTTGTTTCACGGGAGCGGAAATAATTCAAGACGGCAGAATTATTCTATGTGACCAAACCCACAGAAAAGTGAAAGTTTTTAATCACAACTACCAGTGGTGTGGAGAAAAGGTGTTGCCTGCTAAACCGTACGATGTTTGTTGTATCGGAGGTTCTGACATTGCCGTTACGCTTCCAACCGAGAAGAAAATACAACTGTACACTGTACGAGATAGCGACTTCATATGCATTGCAAATATCCAGACTGGTGCAAAGTGCTGGGGAATTGCATATGCCCAAAAAAAATTCGCAGTATGCTGTTTCTCAGCACCGCCCTCTGTTAAAATAATGTCTAGGGATGGGCGTGAGTTAAAATCCATCGCACGAGATATGGCCGGAAATGACTATTTCAATTTTCCAGATTATGTAGCCATGGACAAAAATACAAGGAACATCTACGTGACAGACAGGTATAGAAAAAGTATTTCTTGTATTACTGCACTAGGCGAAAAACGTTGGGAGATTCGTTATGACAACTTGAAAGTACCACGTGGTATTGCCGTGTACGGAAGTAAAGTATTTGTAGCCGGATGTCGATCTCATACCGTCGTCCAGCTCAATATAGATGGCGATATTCTTGGAGACATCATTTCAGAAGGCATTAGCTATCCAACTAAAATAGTAGTTCATCCGAACGGAGAAAATATCCTCGTAACACAACACCAAGCCACCCTGATAGACGTAGAGAAGAATATGATTAAAATCTTTAGCTTGAATAATCAGTGACATTATTGAACTTAAAGTTAAGTCTGGTAATGATTTTTAGGTATGCGCTACGTCGAATTGGTCTGACGGTCATGTATTCAAAAACAACAGAATTAGCATGAAAAAAAAAAAAAAAACAATTTCATATGTTGTTTCCGCCTTTCTTATAGCTGACCATCTTTGACATTTAAATAACCGACTATTCATGGAACTTCTGCAGAATTCAAATAAGATGTACGTGTTGTTCATTTTGTAGTACTATTTGGGACTAGGATCATAAAGTACAAATACATGCAAATGACAAATTCCATTCTAAAACTTTTAAAATAATATAATCAATATAATCAATTAATAAACTCCGGCCATGATTCACAAAAAAAAAATGCTCATATTAAACAAGAAATACATGCCATGTTTACTTTAAAGAGTATGTATTGGTAGTTCAAGGCTGATTTGTATATAAAGTTTCCTGTTTTTGTGTGATAATAATGTACGTTTGCTGTGATATAAAACATGAGTTTATAATTAAATATTTTGATTAGTATTCTCAACTTTATTATGTATAGGAACATGATTATATTAATTGGACCACCATAACGTTTTAGCCAACAACTAAAAAGAGCTGAGCGAGGCGGTATGTAGGAGACTCGGATATTTTTCTTGGAATAAGTTATTGTTTGCATTTTGTCCGGCGACAAATATTTCATGCATTCTTAGGATAAGAAAAAAATAATCAATAATAATGCCGACTTTGGACAGGCACATATAGAATGTGGCGGGGTTAAACATGAGCGCTCAACCCTCCCCTAATCTTGGACAGTGGTATAATAGCACAACATAAGAACAAACAGTAACAATCAGTTGGAAATGGCTTGACTCATCAGATCGAAACGATGCAGTAGAAAAACCAACTAACATAAAGACCAAAGACACAAAGTACCGATCTAAGAGTGCTCATAGCTACTGAAGGCTTGTTCAAAATCAATAACAACTAATAAATAAATCGTGTTCTCCAAGGCTTATGTATTTTTTTAAATAAATACTTAAATTTTTCCAAAATTTCGGTTTTAGTCCATCTTATGGCATTTATAAATATTTGACTGTTTAGAAATAAACACTAATATTGTAAGATACTCTGAATTTATTAAAGTGAAGTTTGAGACACTTTAAAAATGAACTAACGGCTTGCTATCCCCAGTTGGAAAAGCCATTTTTCACATGAATTCATTGGAAACCACAGATATTTAGCACTATTAATTTTTTTTTTATACTCTCCACACGGAGCAAGAATTATCACTTCCAAAAAAGCAACATGTATGGATTGATTGGTTGATTGTTTGACGCATTGTGGCAAATTGTTCGTGAATATTTAGAACGAGAACGAATCAACGTTGTCAATGAGAATTATGTCCGCCGGAATAAAGGATGGGAAATATGTATTGACACCGGAAATGAGGGTATGTTCGATAGGTGCAGTGGCGGATCCAGAACTTTTCATAAGGGGGGGGGGCCTTGGATCCGCCTATGAGGTGCAGAAATCTTGATGTGTTACATGCCACCTACGTACTACAACAAGAGTTGTTGTAAGAGGTCATTTTCGTACAGGGAGGCGTAGGACATCAGATTTAACGTACCTATTCCGACCAGACGTGGTTAGGTATTTATACATCCTGCATAGCCAAAAGGCCGCTGAACTTTGGCAATTGGGATATACTGCCAGACGGGAGAAGTCAAGGGACGACAATTTCTATGCCCAATGGCTCGATAACATGTGGACCAAAAATAACTATTTATTTCCAGATTTCTAATGAATTGCTAAGCATCAAAAACATGCATCTACTATAACCCCAGTTCATTCTTTCATAACTCGGACTCGTTAGTTAATTGTACCAATAAGTTCAGTTTCCCCACGTTTTTTTCAGTTTTGGATTTTCAAATATTTTGGCCTTCATTATCATTGAAAAGACATTAGTAATATTGAAACGTTCATAATGCTATAATTTACATGATTATTTCAATCCTGTCTTCGGTATTGTCCGGCAGTCTCATTTGACATTTTTACTGGTTTATATTTTTAAAGATTGCTGCATCACATCTGTATTATATGGAACACGACATGTAATTTCAGACGCAATGTTCTTTTTGAAATCAAAATTTGACTTAATGGACGAATTGGTGATTACTGTCCAGTGGAAAATATTACATGTAAATTTAGACAAGAACATGTCTATGTGATACGAATATGAAAACTGCTTTATTCTAGACCAATATTGGTAAACTGAGGTGGATTTTTAATTTAATATATAACAAGGTAATAGTCTGTACTTTGACAAACTATTCCTACTATGAGCCGACCAGTTCTGAAGGCCACATGCTTGAAAAAGAATCAGGACATGTTAGTTTACCCAGCCATGGATTGAACACACAACCTTCTCAATTCAAGAAAAAAGAAAACGGAAATTATTGTAAGCTATAAGAGGATGACAATTTGATTTTCGAGGGGGGTATTCATTTACAGTTTTTTGCTTGACTACTTTTTCCCAGTTCTTTCAAAGCCAGACATTTCATTTTTTAAAATACACATGAAAGCCCCCCACCCTCCCCCTCGAATATGAAATGTTTGTGCAGTTACACCACTGTCCCAGGTTAGGGGAGGGTTGGGGCTCCTTCAAACTAGTTTAACTCCTACACATTCTATATGAGCCTGTTCCAAGACAGGAGCCTTGTTGGGTCATGTCTGTTTTATTTGATATTTGATATTTGTTTTTCGTAAATTGTTTTGTTATAAATTAGGCTGTTAGTTTTCTCAATTGAATTGAGTCATATCTTTTTAAGTCGTGGCCTATTATAGCAACTATACGGTAAGGGGTTTTCTCATTGTTTAAGGCTGTATGGTTGCCTATAATTGCTTACATCCACTTCATTTGAACTTTGGTGGATAGTAGTCTCATTGGCAATCATACCACATCTCCTTATTTTTATATCTAGAGGTCAACATGAATGAGGTCAATGCATTTTGTCAAGTTCTAAAGTGAAGTTTTGGTCACCACTTTTTGACATAATATGGGTATGGAAGATCAAAATGTTGATGATCTATAAATGAAAGTTCATGGTTAAATCACATCTAGTTCCAATATCACTACCTTAAACTTTTTTACATAGTATTCCTTCATTTCCTTGAAGAATCTTCATGAGGATACTACATATACGAGGGTAGGAATGGGGTACCCCACATGACGAATGATGGTAAAATATTTGTTAGAATAACATTAACGATAAATATTTTACTCGATTTGATGCTAACTGTAGCCCAAAAAATGAGATTTGATGAATGACGATAAAAAGTTATGAAGGCTTATTTGACGCTAATGGTAGCGAAAAACGGATTTTTGACGCTTGATGATAAAAGGCATTCCTATCCTCATATACATCTATTACCAAAATCTGAATAAAGATAGGCAATGGATGCATGTATATACTAATACACTATTTGACCTTGTATAGCATATCAATCATATTTATACACCAATAAAATGCATACAATCATGACTGTAATTTTCCCAAAAGTTTAATGGAATAGTAGGAATATGTTGTATTAATTCTCAACCCAAGATCCTAACACACACACACAACAAAATCTGAAACAAAAGGTCATTCCTTTTATAGCTGTTCTTTAATCTCAGTCATACTGAGATCTTCAATATCAAGCAATAGCAAACATGGCTTAGCAATTTCGAGACAGCCCAAAGCAACCATTTGAAAGGGATTCTTTTGAACTCTATCAGAAACAGAATGATGTTAGGAGAATATGATTATAAACAATATAGAGTTGTAAATTTATGATACACATCTTGAAACCGAGATTACAAATATGAACTGCATTCTATTTGAAATTTCGAAAACTCTTAATAAAACTTTCAAAATGTTGGTTGTACTGTTTCAGAACTGAATAACATTAGTAATATCATTTAGACTTTAAAGAAATGTGTATTATTCAGATAATGTTGACTACTTCTACCTGTAAAGACTAGTTGTAACTTGTATTGTCTGCATTGTTTCACTTTCAGGAATTCAGGAGATTTTTTTTAATATCTAACCATACAGTATGGGACTTGCACTTCATTGAAGGTTGTGTGGTAACATGTAGTTGTAAATATTCTTAATTTAGTTTTATACAAGCTTCATTTTGAGATATTTGAGTCAATATTTGGGAGACAGGCGAATGTTTTCTTTTTTCCATTGAAGAAGCATAAAATTGAGAAGATATATCAATGTGGGAAATAAAATTCCATTATTTAAGGAATGACTGTAATATTTTTTCTGTCTATTCGAAATAACATAAAAAATGTGGTGCACACTGAATAACGAGCGTAGCCGGTTATTTAAGAGTGTGCACCACATTTTTTATGTTATTTCGAATATACAGAAAAAATATTACAATCATTCCTTATAATTTAATTCTAAATTCGATTTTAAAGGAGTAAATCATGAAAAAAATGTTGATGACTTCACGGTCACATGACAAAATTATGTCTATGAGCTGATAAACAAAATTCTCTCAGCCAATCAGGAGACATGTTACATCCAAAAACAAATTATTAAAAAAAAAACTAAACAAAAAAAACTGACAACAAATCAATATAGAAAATTATAGATTAAGCAGCACAAACCCTACTGAAACCCAGGAGTGGACTCAAGTGCTCAAGAAGGGTGGCAGTTCCTCTTGTGTTACTATACTAATTGCAAGTGAAATTTTGATGAATTAAATCTGATAATATCATTATCAAGGAAAAGTGAACAAGAAAGTGTCTACAATAATTGGAACATGTCTGTGGCAAAGAAATTACATAGCAGGCTTATATACCTTTAAAGTAGTCCAAACACATAATTTAATAATAGGCACAAGTTGTTATAACTATACTGACAGAATTTCCTATTTGTTTACTTTACTGTAAATCAGAAACAAGAATGTGTCCATAGTACACGGATGCCCCACTCAAACTATCATTTTCTATGTTCAGTGGACCGTGAAATTGGGGTCAAAACTCTAATTTGGCATAAAAATTAGAAAGATCATATCATAGGGAACATGTGTACTAAGTTTCAAGTTGATTGGACTTCAACTTCATCAAAAACTACCTTGAACAAAAACATTAACCTGACACGGGACAGACAGAGGAACAGATGGATGAATGAAAGTACGAATGGATGGACGGACAAACGAACGGACGCACAGACCAGAAAACATAATGCCCCTACTACTTTGTAGGCGGTACATAAAAATACTGAAAATTCAGAAATAATTGTGAGGTTTTTATTAATGTGAAAAATGTGAGTGGGTGAATATCGCAATAATAAGAACGTACATTCTGATATATAAAACATATAAATGTATCTAGATTTTTTCTGAAATCGCAATAATTAATCAACCATTTCTGTCCATTCTTCAATAAAATGCTCCACTGGGCGCAGCTTGATACAACCGCTAAGGTCGAACCCTGTACAGTTGGGGCAAGTATGGACACAACATTCAAGCTTGATACAGCTCATAATTTGGATTGTGATTAAATATTTAGATTCAGCATATCAAAGAACCCCAAGAATTCAATTTTTGTTAAAATCAAACTAAGTTTAATTTTGGACCCTTTGGACCTTAATGTAGACCAATTTGAAAACGGGACCAAAAATTAAGAATCTAAATACACGGTTAGATTCAGCATATAAAGAACTCCAATATTTCAATTTTAGATTAAATCAAAAATAACCAACTTAAAATGGAAAATTTTAAAGAAAAAAAAAAAGGAAAAAAAAGAAAAAAAAAAATCCCCCCCCAATTTTTTGAACCCCCTTATGATTCATCACCCCCAAACTCAATCCCAGCCTTCCCTTTGTGGTATGGTACCTTGCAGTACAATTTCAGAGAGATCCATACACTTGAACACAAGTTATTGTCTGGAAACTGTAAAAATGCTTGTTTTTTGGCCCCAAATTGCTAAATGTTTAGGGCAATTACCCCCAAACTCAAACCCAGCTTTCCCTTTGTGATATGGAACCTTGTAGTACAATTTCGTAAAGATCCATACACTTACACACAAGTTATTGTCCTGAAACTAGAAAATTGCTTGTTTTTTGCCCCTTTTTTGGCCCCTAATTCCTAAAATTTTGAGGCAATTACCCACAAACTCAAACCCAGCCTTCCCTGTGTGGTATGGTACCTTGCAGTACAATTTCAGAGAGATCCATACACTTGAACACAAGTTATTGTCTGGAAACTAGAAAAATCTTATTTTTGGCCCCTTATTCCTAAACATTTTGGGCAATTACCCCCAAACTCAATTCCAGCTTTCCCTTTGTGATATGGAACCTTGTAGTACAATTTAAGAAAGATCCATACACTTACACACAAGTTATTGTAATGAAACTAGAAAAATGCTTGTTTTTTGCCCCTTTTTTGGCCCCTAATTCCTACAATTTTGAGGCAATTACCACCAAAATCAATCAAAACATTCCCTTTGTGATATGGATCCTTGTGGTACAATGTCAGAGAGATCCATACACTAACACACAAGTTATTGTCTGGAAGTTACAACATGATTATTTTTGGCCCCTAATTCCTTAACTGTTGGTGCCATAACCCCCAAAATCAATCCCAACCTTCCTTTTGTAGTATTGAACATTATGGTAAAATTTCATAGAGATCCATTCACTTAAACTAAAGTTATTGTCTGGAAACTGAATGTGTCTTCGGACGCAGACGACGACATGATAGCATTATACGACGCAAAAAATTTTTGCAGTCGTATAAAAATCACAACAATAAATGCACGCAATAATTTCTGAATTTACAGTATCTATCTTTTCTTGATTAAACTACCACTTTATTCTCTTCCATAATTATCCATTTGATGTGTCATATTCTAACCTACCTCTTTTCCCAGCGATGATTATACATTATAGATGTTACCAGTTTAAAGAAAATTAAAATAACACATTGTCCTTGGGCATGAACTTTTATTCCTTCATAACTATAAAAATTTACATATCATTAACATAAATTCATATATTTATCATTCTTTGATATTAATAATGCAAGTATAAAATTTGTCCTTACTAGATATTTAAGACATTCAACCAAAGCACAGTATCTGCTAAAACTCATTTACCAAATCTATTCATTTGAAGAAAAATAATTCTTTCATATAAATTTTTTAAAGGTCTCCTTCTGAGTAATTTAAAGTTGTGAACCAATCAACTCAAATCTGCTAATCATGTGATGTGATACTTTTTCTTGTACGTAATGTCATACCTGAAAGAAAGAAAACTTCAATTACTATTTTCAGCTTCAATCTAAAAAGTGTTTGTTGTTTCTACAATTTGAAAAGTAAAATTGAACATTCACCACAATATTTAACTTGCATTGTTAAATACTTGCCACATGGTATTTAATCCTAATACTTACGAAATGTAGCCATACTAATGTAGCCTTACTACAATCTTATCATTGACTTTAACTACCAAAATCAGAATGTCTTGATGAGCAAATAAATCTCACTAAACCCATTTTTTATTGTGTTTATAGGGTATCATGTTAGAATTGGTTTCTACTATATTGACATCTAACTACAGTCAAACCTGTATTACACATTCAATCATAGGAAGTATTTAAAATAACTGCTCAAGAGAGGTGCCCTTTTAAAAGAGGTTCCGAAAAATTCTGATTCAGACATCGCTAGTGGCCCTGATCGCAGCAAATTGTTCAAGTGTTTTCAATCGGTAAAATTATCATTCTTGCAAGCAGTGAAATAAAAAATGACAGATTCCAGAAAGAAAACACTCCAAACATGCCAAATATTTTAATATTCATTGACAAATAAATTGATAATACAGTTTTCAAAGGAAACTGAAAGGAGTAGAACAGGAGGAATTCACAAATTAGCCTACTACTGCAATTGCAGTATCTCGGTTGCAAACAGGTATGCTTCTCATTTTGATTTTGATACTGATAAAATTGAGAATGGAAATGGGGAATGTGTCAAAGAGACAACAACCCAACCACAGAGCAGACAACAGCCGAAGGCCACCAATGGGTCTTCAATGCAGCGAGAAACTCCCGCACCCGAAGGCGTCCTTCAGCTGGCCCCTAAACAAATATGTATACTAGTTCAGTGATAATGGACGTCATACTAAACTCCAAATTATAACACATATATTTTCGTCATATTTATTATTTCGTAGTTAAAAACATTAAAATGACCTTTGTTAAAAGTTTCGTGTGAAATAAGGTGACTGCTGAAAAGAGTTAAATGATATAGAGAAAAGGTTTTGGAGGGTCTGAAGAGACAATTGACCATTAAAGCAGGTCTAACTGTATGTTGACCTTATTTTTCATGTTTTTTTAAGGAAGGAATGGGTTTTATTCAAAATATTGTATACATTTTAATTTCCTTTGATGTCCCTACTGTGAAAAATCTGTCAATGACCAGTAGATCTACCAAAAGAGCCCATCCCAAAAGGAGGACCAGTAGATGTACCAAAAGAGCCCATCCCAAAAGTAGGGCTAGTAGATGTACCAAAAGAGCCCATCCCAAAAGGAGGGCTAGTAGATCTACCAAAAGAGTCCATCCCAAAAGGAGGACCAGTAGATGTACCAAAAGAGCCCATCCCAAAAGGAGGGCCAGTAGATCAGTCAAGGGTCTAACTTAAATAAATTAGAGAAAAATAACATACATTTGTTATTGAGGGCTAAAAAATCAAAAATCTGTGATAAAATATGTATGTTACATGTTTCAAAGGGGCATTATACATTCTTAATTTTGTTAAATTGTGTACAATTTCTATTGATATTATAATTGTCTTTATGTATATCAAACTTTAGAAAGATATAACAGCCCATAGTTTGCCAATCATGCATAACACACCCATGTTATTACAGAAAAAATATGCCTGTAATAACTAAAGGGTGTTATTACAGCTTCTCTTCATCTCTTCAAAGGCTTTTCTCCTAAATATATCACAATGTATTTTAATTTATTGTAATAAATAATGATAAGAGCATGTAATGAGGTTCTGCGCAAGCTTCCTAGTCATTCCCAAGTGTCTCATGTAATACTGTGGATTCATTTATTTTCGTGGGTATCAATTTTCGTGGATAGAGAAAAAAAGACGTTTCGTGGTATACGTAAATTCGTGGATCGCAGATTACAAAAAAAAAAAATCAGATTCGTAATTCGGTGATTTCTTTTTGATTTAGGAGATCATATAACCTCCTTAGTTTGATCAATAATAAAACAAGCAAAAAAGAAGGAATTCATTGAAAAAATTTTGAATTGTCAAAATCCTCGCTTTGTCATTCTAGGTTAAAGTGTTCATTGAAAACTTCTATTACAATAATGGACAGAGACAACTAATTATTTGTTTGTTTTACAATTTATAAATTCTTGTCGGAATTTTATAAGGCATTCAAAACTCTTTGATTGAAAGCTCATTTCCCTAATCACGATATAATAAACAGTCATATAAGTAAAAGGTGTGAAAATAAATGTTCCTGTCATAAACAATATTACCTACGGGCAATATCCCTGTACTTAATCCTATTGATTTTTAATCACCAGTAAACCAAACTATGACACGGTAATTAACAACTTGCAGTTATTTTCCATGAACAGTTTTAATCAATTTTAAAAAGTAAATTATCACTGATATTCGATATATTTATTACTGATTTAATCAAAATACTTGTATCTTCTTTTAATAAAAACACGTATTATGTTACAATGTTTATCACTAGTCAACACTATACTAGAACTGCATAACATAACCGGAAATAAACATCCGACTCCATACACATTTCTCGGGATTATTCTTCGTTGAATTCTTTAATTCATGGTTCGCTGTGACCCACGAAACCCACAAAAATTGGTATACCACGAATAAAAATGAATCCACAGTAAGTTAAATGCCTGTAATAACTAAGCCTTGTTATTACAGCTAAGTTATCACTTAAAAGCCTTGTCTCATTGATTTACCATGGTTGATCAAAAATGTATTAATTGAATTGGAAAATTAGTTTTCAAGGTTATGTATTAAGTTACTGCGCAAGTTTCAAGAATTCCCAAGTGCCCACTGAAAATAAAAAGAATTATGGTACATTTAACTGATAACAAACATATGTTACTACAGATTAAGAGAAAGTATCCGTAATAACATATGTATGTTATTTTTCTCTAATAACTTATTCAAGTTACACCCTTGACTGTAGATCTACCAAAAGAGCCCATCCCAAAAGGAGGACCAGTAGATGTACCAAAAGAGCCCATCCCAAAAGGAGGGCCAGAAGTTCTACCAAAAGAGCCCATCCCAAAAGGAGGACCAGTAGATGTACCAAAAGAGCCCATCCCAAAAGGAGGGCCAGTAGATCTACCAAAAGAGCCCATCCCAAAAGGAGGACCAGCACAGTAGATCTACCAAAAGAGCCCATCCCAAAAGGAGGGCAAGTAGATCTACCAAAAGAGCCCATCCCAAAAGGAGGGCCAACCTATTGGTTGAATATGTGATGTGGGCAAAACTCTTAATGTTACACAACTTTCATAAATTTCTTCCCTTTTTCTATCCAGTATTTTAATCATTTTTTATTTCAAGTTCATTTTATATTATCCATTGAATTTGTTTTGCCTTGATACATCCTTGCTGTGCTTCTGTGGCATTTAACACCAATTGCAACTATCAATCAATTAGAGGTACAAATGTACCTTAAAAGCATGAGAAATAGTACCCATAATTTTTAAAGTTACTTCATTACATAATATCCTATTAAAATCCTTACAAAAAATTTAATTTTTTTTGTCAAAAGCAGCACTTTAATAATGTTCACTTTTATAAGCTCTTGATCTTGTGGTAAGTTCTGAGCCTTTCAATTCATCAAAGAAGAATGTAAAAAAAAACTCTTAAAATGAAGAACAGCAATTAAATGTCTTTTCCTTTGATTCATTGTTTAACTAAACATCCACCATATCTGAACTTTTAACTCAGCTATGATGTGAAGGCAAATATGCTTATTGAATGCAGCCAAAATCTTCCATCTTTATAAAATTCACATGTAAAATAAAATGAAATCTACTGTAAACCAACTAATTTTTGTGAGCGATTTATTTTGGCGAGTAGAAAAATAACGCAAATAAAAATAGTTGCGAATATGTAAAACTTGGATTTTCCTTTTTCTAACTGCATCAAAAAAATTTTTAAATGGCGTAAATTAAATCGTCGCGTAATGGACTAGAAAGACCTAAATGCGAAATAATGTATCCGCGAAAATAAGTTGGTTTACAGTATTTGGATTTAATCGTACCTTTCTTTAAACTGTATGCTTCACTTTTTCGTCTTGTTTTGTTTGGTGTATCTATCTTACTCACAGGCTCTGACTGTCTAAAAACAATTATAATTTTAATTGTTCAATTAGGAAAATAACAGCCTAGTTTAACACAAAACACTATACAAAAAACAAATATGACAGACATGAACCAACGACAACCACTGAACTACAGGCTCCTGACTTGGGACAGGCACATAAGGAATTTGGCGTGGTTAAACATGTTTGAAGACAACAACCCTCCCCTTAACCTGGGCCAAATCTCCGCCTAACCTGGGCCAGTGGTGAATAGTCTGTTGGGTACATATAGATTCTACCACACCATCAACAGAGTAAAGTGGCAGAATCTGTTCCTCTACCAATTTAATGGAAAATGCCGACTTAATGTTCTGAATGAATATGGCAGGAATTTATACAAGACAAACTTAACCACTTGTGGTTTATCAAAAGGAGTAGGGCCATGAATTAGTTAAAATTTAAATTTTCATCATAAAACAAAAAGTGCACATTACTGATAATTTATCACGTATATAAAAGTTGCGTCATCTTTCCATTTTGCAACAGATTGAATGCAATTTTGAATGGTTGAGTAATTTTAAAGAACAAATAATGGTTTTGCTTAATTCATTATGGAATTTATTTTTCTTGCATTATCATATAAATGAGTTTAGGGCTGTTCCATAAAAACATACATGGTACCCAGGGAAGGCACTTTAAAAATGGGGAAAAACACATTAGAGGCAAATTAAAATTTCACATACATTTCCACTATGCAAAAACATAGATGACACCCACCTATAGTTGAGATTTGGGAGTGCCTTCCCTGGGTCCCATGTATACTTTTATGGAACAGCCCTTACATCCATACACACAAAGCACAAAAAGGGAGACGGATTTTATATATGAGCACTGGTCTTGTTTCCTAATCCCAATTAATGAATTAATTGTATATTTCGTAGTTATTTACTCTTGTAGCTATATATAGAAATAAGAAGATGTGGTATGAGTGCCAATGAGAAAACTCTCCATCCAAGTCACAATGTATAAAAAGTTAACAATTAAAGGTTAAAGTACGGCCTTCAACACGGAGCCTTGGCTCACACCGAACAGCAAGCTATAAAGGGCCCCAAAATGACTAGTGTAAAACAATTAAAACAGGAAAACCAACCGTATAATCTATATAAAAAACGAGATATGAATTCTTTAATAAAATGTGTTTACACAAAAGCACAAAAAGGGAGTGGTATAATAATCCACATGGCTCTCTTTGTAAATGAAAACGGATGGATTTCAAAATAAAACGAAAATATTACATTTGCCCAGAAAATTAATTACACTTGACCTACCTCCTCTTTGATTTCTTTGAATTCTCTATTTTCTCACTTGATTCCTGTTAAAATAAATGATATATATCATAATAAACATTAAATTTTGTGTACCAAGGATTGTGTCTATAAACAGGCAATTATTTTTTTACATAGAATGTTAAGCTTATGTTCCATTTGGAAAATGTTTATGTTCTTGTTTAGATTATCTCCAAAATATACTGAAAACCTCCCTAGAAAGTATAACACCTGTCCTGATTACACAGTGACTTCACTTTCAATAAAGACTCTTAACAAAAGTATAAAGCATGCTTAGGATGGACATGCATATTGCTCTTTTTAATGCTATGGTTAGAACCATCTGTAGCATTCAGTGGAATTAATCTGTTTCAGAAAACTGTTGATGTTCCAAGATGGAACTTTAACATGTTTAAATTATTCATAATTATATCGATTTTAGTTTTGTATAATTGATCTTTCATGTGATTTTTTGTCAGAAGAATCTGTGCCCTGAAACATAGATATGTTAAAGAAAATAAAACTGTTGGTGTTGACCTATAATTTGACTCCAATCTTAGATATCTAGGGTTTGGTACAGTAAAAATTTATATTTTTTCCCCCAAGTAATATGTAATTAGTTACGCTGTTAGAAATTTTCATAAAAAACAATTCAGTGCTCCAAAAGCAGTCAGGGATGGAACTGTAAACAGTTATATTTTTAATAACTAGTTTAATGTATATATATCTAAAGAGCCTCCATTTGAAAATTACTAATAAGCACAATTAAGGTTACATTTGACAACTTTTCTAAATAGCCAATCTATGATTTCAAATTTCATATTTTGTCCTTCATAAACCAATGTCCCCATGTAGACTAACACTTCCCCTCTTGGAATTTATAATAATTTTCAATGCACATTGCAGGTTTTGAATGCTTGAAGTCTCTTTATACATGTTATAACAACATTCTTGGGATATTTAATTTCAGACACATCTTCAACAGCAATTGATTCCCATTTTTATCTTAAAGATCTACATATCAAATGATATACAAATATATCTGTAGATGAGATACTCATGAAAAAAGAAATTAACATTAAATGTGCTTTAAGAATTTTGAATAAAATTAAAACTATTCTTAAGATTTCTTGAGAGTTATTTCCCTTGAAAGGCCAAATTGATAAGTGCATTTGGTTACTTTTATGATAACCTTTTCCAGTTATGTCACACAATGTGATAAAACAAATAACCAGTTGAAGTTATTTTTAGAAATAACCGTTTTCAGTTGCACCCCTGTCTGAAAACCTACTGATTCTTCATGGTGACTCTCACTGCTTGGTTCAGACATCACAATGAATTCTTCTGTTTCTATGATCCTTGGAAGATTCTTTTTCGTGGAATCATTCATCTCTAAACACTCCACTGACTCAGATTCTTCTGAAATCTTCTGATTACTGATCCTATTCGGTGTTGACGATTCAGAAGACCTTTTTCTCTTCCTAAGTGATCTAGGTGTTCCAAGTTCATTTTCCCTTTTCATGCCACCATTAATTACCTCCCCTGGTAAATTTGATTCTGTATCATTTTTTGCCATAAATTGTGTTATATTAGGTAAAACTGGGGAATCTTCAAATTCTTCATCATGAGAATCAGGCACAACAAGATCTTCTGCATTTTTCGTATCTTTCCTTCTTTTTTTCTGTCTTTCTCTCTTATTTGATGAACTTGAATCGTAGTCATCCGCAGCAGTCACATCTAGACTTTGAAGAGAATCATCCAAAGACGTTTCTGTTGTACTAGCTATAGAACTGTGTTTTCCTGGACTAATTCGGGAACTAATTCTTCTGCCTGATCTTGTTTTCCTTACTCCTGGTGATAATTCCTTTCTCTGCAATTACAAATGTTTAAAATCCAGAATAGGTTTCCAGAAGGGGATTCAGGCAGGGGTTGTCGAAGGCATACCCCTTAAATGGAAATAGAATCATTTTATTTTGCATAAAATGGTTAATAATATTTGTGTCATTTTTAACATTACAGACATTAAGCTCTCCCCCTTTTTTCCAACCCTTCATCTGCCACTGCCTCTGGTTAACTGAGAGTTAGAGGTTCTTACACAATAATTGACAATTAATTTAATTTAATCTACAACTTTTTGGATCCCCTTCCCTAACTGTTTATGGTACTCAATCATTCTGCTTAGAACAAATACATGACATATATATGTCAATATTGATTCAACACCTAATGCCACACTGCTTGTCATTCGATATCATGTGAATATAATTATGGAAATTAAGACTATTTAAAAATAAGGAGATGTGTCAATGAGAGAACTATCCACAAAGTCCAAATGATGTGGAGTTAAGCAATTAAAGGTCACCATACAGCCTCTGGTTCATTGATAGGTCACCAAAACCGCCTCTGGTTCATCAAACAAAATAAGTCGTAATAGTTTGAAACTTTCCCCTCTTTCTACTTCACTGCAACTTAAACCCCCAAATTAAGCAAAAAGAACCATGAAGGAAAAGTATTTCAGAGTCTCTCACATTTTTGTGTTGGGTTTGTTTCAACAAAAGTGAATAAAATACCTTATTAGTTTCACCAGCCTGAAACTCCTCACCACCAAATTTATCCTGCCAACTTTTAATCTTGCTTCTTGGAACCATAAAGTTTTCAATTTGTGTTTGTTTCTTTTGACTGTCTTTTAATTTACTGTTATCATTGACTGATTCAGATTTTCCATCATTTAGATCAGAGCAAATAGAACATTCTGATGAACGTGTGGACCGTCTAGTATTCGGAGACTGACCGATGGTTTTCACCTGTTCTATAGTTTGTTTTCCTTTAGTGCTTAAATCAGATGCCACTGAACTCTCTGACAAACGTTTATTCCTTCTTAATTTATCTGGATTTTCCACAATTTCCTCATTTTTGTCTTCTATATTTTCAATTCCAGAATCTTCCTCGCCAATTTGAGCCCTTATCTTCAAAAGATTAACATTTCCTCTTTCACTCTCATCTGAACGTTTTACTGTGCCTTGATATTCTATTACAAGTGAATAATCCATGTTATCACCATGATTTCCTGTATTATCTGACAAAGATTTCTTGCTCTTTTGTTTGTAGCTTTCTTGTTTCACATCTGAATATTCTTTCTCGTTTGATGTCAAAGAAGTTTTCCTTTCTCTTTTCTTATTATTTTCAATACAATTTCCGTCATAAACTTCTACAGAACCTAATTTCTTAGAATTCTTTTTTGCAGATTTGTTATGCAAGTCTTTGTCCACAACTTCTGACAAGTCCTCAACATCGGAACTTACAGATTTTCTAGGACTTTTTCTCAAATACATTACTTTATTAACTCTATCAATTTGTAAATGAGACTTTTTGCTTGAATTTATTCCCAATTTTGTACAATTTTTTTCTGAATCAGTCAGGTTACCAAGGGATGTTAAACTTTTTCTTGACCTTTTGCTGTTTTTTTTAATTTCTCTTTCAACGGGTGCATCTGTAACAAGACTTTTTCTATCATGTTTATTTGGACTTTGATTATTGTCATCAAACATACTGACATTGTTTACCTCAAGACTGTCGTGTTTATCAGCTTCCAATGTTTGTTCATCGCAAGTAATTATTTCCGTCTGGTTTTCTTCCAAATGTTTGTTTTCATCTTTTTTCAATGTCCGAGTAAAAGAGGTATCAATGTGAAATATTGCCATGTCCATCTTGTCAACATTATCATTATGATCTGTATCCATGGCAACATCAGCCTCATTTTCATCCTCTGATTGGTCCTTCCTGTCTTCTGTTTTATTCTGTCCTAAAGCTAATCCTCCCTTATCGATGTAGAATAAATCTTTACTGGCAGCTGATTCCTATAAAAATAAACCTTAATTTTAAAATTTCTTGTTTGAGAAAGATGATAAATAATCTAAGCATGCCATCTTTAAAGAAGAAATGAAGGTTCTTAAAATTGACCATACATGTAAAGTATAGATGTATTGACACTATTGGGTATAAGTTGAATTTGCTCCAAATTACCCTAAATCTGTCTTTGAATAACCTTCAGGCATCATGCAACAGTCACTTTTTAATAAAGACATCAAATGTTTTATGTGACTCAAAATTTTACAGGAATTAGTTTGACTTTAAGTAATGGCGGACAATTTGCATACAACACATGTGTAAATACTTCTATTGTACAAACTCAATATTTTTATGCAGTTGAAGTTTATTTTTCAATTGTCACTGAAGATTTTAAAAGTAAAATTTATAATGATTTTCATAGCAACCAGACACAAGTAAAACTTTTTCCATTTAATTTTACACTTATATATATATATTTGACAGATTCATGTATACTTGACATAAGTTATTCAGTTGAGGAGACAAAAAAAAAAGGATATTATGTGTGTTAAATGCAAAAAATGGTTTGCATAAAATAATGTCAACATTTCTATATATATATTGCATAAATTAGTTGAACATGAAATAAAATTTTGTAATTCTTGCTAATTTGTGGGTTGCAACATTTTCTGGAACTCTTTGATATTGATAAGCACACAAAGTGTACTTTTCTACATCACACATGTCATTCCTGTTTTTATGTTTCCTTAATGTCAGGATTGGATGAAGATTTTCATAATTATCAAAGCATGCAAGACCATGATGATCATCTAAGGGTTGTTCAATTTTAACATACATGGTACTCAGGAAAGGATCTTTCAAAATGGGTCAATCACCCATAGAGGCAAAGAAGTAAGTACGGTATGGGACATATTTGGCCCAGATCATTTAGTTCAATGTTTGACGATACAAAATGTTTTTAGTCGACGAAAAGACATATGAGAAAGTTAAATAGAACTATTTTTGTCATAGAACTATTTTTGTCAAAGTTTGATTCTAAAGCATTTATTTATACATCCCAAATAGGTAAAAAAAAATTGAGATTTTTTGCTAAATTTGAAAAATTGTCTGGATTTCAACCAAATTAGGGCATAGGAAACATAGAGTGCAGCCATCGACTAACTAAATATTCAAGTCAGATATGTAAAATGTCATAACAAACATTATATCAAAAGATCTTTTTTGTCGATCCATGTGCTCTATGTTTTCTGTCCAAAAAAACAATGAAAATTTATCCATTTTCATTGAATTTTTTGTGGAAAATCAAAATGAGTGCTATTTGTGACTAAATGAATAGAACGCAAGTTCGTAAATTTTTAACAAAAAGACATATTTCTATAACTGTCATTATTTTAGCTATGAATCATTGTGATATTGGTCAATAAATCCTAATTTAAGATTTTAGCTAAAAATATGAGGCAATTTAGGGCCTTATTGAAACTACTATAGAATTTAACTTACATTTTCAGTTTATTTGATAGCCCACCCATAGTTGAGATTTCAAAGTGCATTCCCTGGGTCCTGTGTATTTTTAATGGAACAGCCCTAAATTTAAAATCCATTCTGCATCAAAATATTTCTCAGGTGTTTGCCTTTACTGGCAACTTCTACAATCCAAACATTCTTCCAAAGTTAAGATTCAAATAACTGATATCTGTGATGCTGACTCAGTGACAGAATCACAACTTAACTTCATCCAACTAATATTCTGGTTCAAAGTCATAAGCCACTAAACCCATACTATCCAATTCTCTGTCCATGAAAATCCTGTGAAGGCAGTGCCTTCTAATATATAGAAAATGAACAATTAATAAAATCCTACCAACTTGTCCTGTTTCACTCCAGTATCAATAAAAAAATTCAGCTGTTCTAAATCTTCTCCTTTCTGTTTAGTAGATGGTGTTTCATCAGATGGAGGTTCATCCGTTGGTGATTGCTCTTCATCCTCTGCTTCATTATAAGAAAATATCTGAAAAATATAAAACACACATAATTTAGCAAGACCTACATTTTATTACAAACCTCAGTACTGTGGATTCATTTAATTTCATGAATTGAGGAAAAATGGTGTCTTCCTGAAAATATTATTTCATGGTTTTAACAAGCTCTGCTTAAAATTCTGCAGGAAATATTAATATCGTTAAATTTAAGTCATGGATCACCTATGTACATGAAATCCGTGAAATTAGTATATATCTAAAATTATAATGAATTTACAGTAATACAATTTAAAATTCTGCAGGAAATATTAATATCGTTAAATTTTTAAAGTCGTGGATAATCTATGTACGTGAATTCCACAAAATTAGTATATCTAAAATTATAATGAATTTACAGTAATACAATTTAAAATTCTGCAGGAAATATTTATATCGTTAAATTTTTAAAGTTGTGGATCATCTATGTACATGAAATCCACGAAATTAGTATATCTAAAATTATAATGAAATTACAGTAATACAATTTAAAATTCTGCAGGAAATATTTATATCGTTAGATTTTTAAAGTCGTGGATCATCTATGTACATGAAATTAACGAAAATAAGTATCTCTAAAATTATAATGAATTTACAATTTTTTTTCACTAAATCATGTCTTATGGTCTTTTGTCCAACAGTAAAGGACAGAAGTCAGTGATGTGTTAACCTGTAATAAGGTGAGCATGACATTTAGACATTATGGTATTTATCATATTCAAATGCATCATAGAACATTAAAATAACTGGAGATTGTGTCCATGGGACACAGATGATACCCCCACTTGCATAGAACATGTTTTTGTGGTTATAAGCATGGTGTACAAGTTTCATAACATATGGTTGAGGCAAACTAAAGTTAGAGAACGGAAACTAATTTTGGGACAGATGGCCAGACAAAAGTAACACTTAATGCCCTTTCCGCTGCAGCGGGGGCAAAAAAACTATGTTTATTGGCTGAGAGATCAGAGATCAGACTTTTATAATTTATAAAGTTGGTCACATACTTCTTTAAAGCTTAATGCACTTCTTTTTTTTTATTTGCAACTTCCTTCAATAAAAACAGCAAGTTTTACTGCCAAAGACCAATTTAAGCATGTTAAGGGAATATACATTAAAAGTAGTCACCCCTAAACAATTTCCACGTTCTAATGTATAAAAAGAGTTATGATAAACAATAAATAAAGACATCTATGTTTTCTGAGCTGAAAATGATGAAACTGACCACATATACTGATTCCTTGACAGACCCATTTATCTTTCATAATCTATGTTCCATTTTATTACAACTAGTCTAGACTAGGAGCAATCAAAGGATTGATTAATTGTTGGTGTTTTGTGCCAATTTCAGCATTCTTTTACGATGACCTATAATTGTTTACATCCACTTCATTTTAACTTTGGTGGATAGTTGTCTCATTGTAATCATACCACATCTCCTATTTTGATATTGTCATTATCATTGGAGAAAGCAGTAGTGCCTGGAGAAATACTGTGGATTCATTAATATTCGTTGGATACCAATTTTCGTTGATTTCGTGGGTACAGGGGAACCACGAATTTAAATGTTCAACGAATTACAAATTTTCTAAAGGAATGTATGCAGACTTTGCCAAAACCATGAATTTACATATCCACGAATATGCAAGTTTTCCTCAATCCACGAAAATTGGTACCCACGAAAATAAATGAATCCACAGTACACCAACCTTTAACAGGAAGACTGGCTATCCTAGTCAATTAAGTCTAGATATTGACCTATGGTATGAATACTTAAATCTTAAAATGTTTTTTTTTTTATTTGTGTATTGTTGAGTTGCTGCCTCATTGACATATACCCTACATATCTTTTTATTTCCTATGCAGGTGGTGACTAACTTATATTCTTACATCTGTTAGTCTTTCAATCTGTTCTTCTGTAGCGTCCTCCAACAAAAACTTTGTCACAATGGTCCCCTTAAATTTTTTATCATTAGGAAGTTCTTCAAAAAGTTCAGCATCTTGCTTTTGTAACCATGACAGCAGTTTTCTTGGCGCTGACACTGACTTCATTGTCTGAAAAAGTATAAATGCAATGATTATTATCTAAGATTACTGAATTTTATTTCATTTATCTTCATTAAACTACCTCTGAATTATGAAGATATGATTTCATAAAAAAATAAAATATGTCAGATATTCATGTTGATCAGTTCTTAGTTTTCTATGTTGTGTTTTGTGTACTGTTGTTTGTTTTTTTTCATTGATTTTCGTTTTTTACAATGTCATTGTCAAATTGTTTTCAACTTATGAGTTTGAATGTCCCTTTGGTATCTTTCGCCTCACTTTTATATTCAAATTTCATGGAACAAAATACCACTACAGCCTACCTAAAACAAAGGTTTGAGTGATTGATTGTTTACATTAATACCAGTGCACTGGTGAATAAACAGAAGGTGTCAAAATCCAGAAATCAGAAAAAATCAAAATGATTGTAAAGGAATATACATATGGGCTTTAAATTGCAAAAATCTTGAAATCCTGCAAATTCCTAAATCTTAAAAGCATGCCAGTGACAAGTATTTCATGCATATCTACAATGAAACAATATAATAAGCTCACCAAGAAACATATATCTATACTGGAAAAGGTATGATTTGGAGATGAACTGACTGTAAAAACCTGTTTTTACAAAATTTGCAAATTTAAATAGAGAAATTATGTGCCTCAATTGGACAATATTGTATTTGTTTAATCCGAATCCATTTACAGATTATTAAGCCATGAAACAACAGTTTGGTATTAAAGGCTACATAGTATATTCAAATAGTTAAATGAATCAAAGCAGAAAAACTTGATCCTATATGGGTTATTTTGATTCTTGGGATTATTTTTCCTATAGGATACTTTTTTTTTGTACATTTCAGGATAGATATGCACTACAAATAAACAATCCAGAAGCTGTGCCTCGACCAAGTCAGGCTATATAGACTTTGTCATTTTTTCCCTTTGTTTGTCCATCTGTTTTGTGTTGGTAATTGATGTGGTCTGTAGTATTGTTCAGAATTTTTTATGATTCCTGTTATCCTTTCTATGTCATGTTTATTTTTTTGACAGATGACAAAATGGACCATTACAGAAATTCAACTTCCAATTTCACCATCCTCATTAATATTATATACACCAATCAAAATGTACAAAGCAGCTCCCCCATAATGCAACACCTTTTCTGAATTGGTCCATGTGGTGTCCTATTGTCTTTTTTGAAACATAACAAGAATGTCAATGGCGTGTCAAAAACACAATTTTATTGCTATTATCTTAAATTCTATGATTTTTCTTTTTTGGTAACTTTTCATTTCAAGCTTCTAGACTGAAATGGGTTTTCTCAATCAAATAGACTGTAAATGCGATGAACTCATAAGCCAAACATCATTGATGTTGCCTAGGTAAATAGTGATTAACAGAATATCTATGGTCTTTCAAACGAGAGCAAGTTTCTCTCATAGCTATTGTAGCTAAGAAGCTCCTTCCGATTTTCAGTACCATAGATATTCTACTGTGGATTAATTGTTGTTCGTTGGATATCCGTTTTCCTGGATATCATGGGTAGAGGAAACACAAATTTAAATGTTCAACAAATTACAAATTTTCTATTTATATGTATGCAGACATTGTAAAAATCACCAAATAAAATATCCACACAAATGCAAATTTTCCTCAATCCACAGAAATTGGTACCCAAGAAAATAAATGAATCCACATCATAATGATTTTACAATCAATCAAAATCTTTGAGTTTAATTTAAGAGCTATTCCAGAATTAAATGCATGGGGGCAACCACCCATAAAATAAAAAATTTCATTTTATAATTCTTACAAAATTCTAAGGAAAATATGACCACCTATATTTAATTAATTTGAGTTCCTCCCATCACCCTACTTGATAAACTTTGGAACAGCCCTAAATTACTTTAACTGTACCTCATTGATGCTGTCTACTGCATCCCCTATTTTACTATGGAGGGACCTTACAGCCAGAACCTGTCTAAGATAAATCTTTTCCTCTGGATACTCTTCTGTCTTCTTCAATATAGCTCTGACAAATACAGGATTCAATAATTTAATTTGACTTTTATTCATTATTCAACAGATATAGGACCAGATTCTATAGCAAAGTTCTCTTTAGAAATAACCTAACAATATATTAATTTTAAGTGAAAAATTAGTTTTGTTCATCTGCTTACATTGTCATCTCGTACAATTTCAAATAATAAAACAAACAAATGAGTTAAGCAATTTGCAACTGATTTTTACAGTTTGTTCCTATATTGTGCTGTAACAGTTACTCCATTGTTCCAGGTTAGAGGAGGGTTGATAGCTAACAACCATGTTTAGCCCGCCATATTACTTACGTGTCTGTCCCAAGTCAGGAGCCTGTAGTTAATGGGTTGTCGTTGGTTCATGTCTGTCATATGTGTTTTTAGTATATTGAATTGTTATAAACTAGGCCAGTAGATTACTTGTTTGAATTGTTTCACATTTTTTTGTAGGGGCCTTTTATAGCTGACTATCTACAGTATGGGTATTTCTCATTGTTGAAGGCCATACAGTAACCTATAATTGCTTACAGCGAAGTAATTTAAAATCTGGTGGATAGCTGTCTCATTGGCAATCATAATACATCTCCTTATTTTCATACATATCAAGTGCTGGTATGGATTAATCTCCCTTTCCAATATTGGTACTGAATGGAAAATATATAATGCTCTCTAAGACTGCATAAGGACAAAAGTTTAGGAATGCAACTTAATTTGAATATTAAAGTATATATTTACCTAAATATTAACATTAGAGAAATAAATTTTGTTATGACAGATTAATGTTGCACTGCAGTTTGAAAATTATGCAGTATATTAATAAACTGTTATCACAGAGATATGTCTCGCCTTTTTGTAATTTTGATAATGCAAATGTTGAAATTAAAATAGCAATACTTTAACATGTAAGTTATGCAAATATTCAAAGTCAATGAACCATGACTGAAGGTACATGGCTAAACAATCTCCATTGAATTAGATGTGCCAATGCCAAAACAACTGCATACCAAATACCATTGACTTATTATAAGTCGTTACCTTTAAACAAACCTAAACACAAACATTAACTTGTAAACTATGTAAAAGTTTCAAAGTCAATGAACCATGATCAGGGGTGGGCTATATAATCTCCATGGAAACGATACCAAATATCATTGACTTCACATTAGCAGTTCATCTTAAACTGATCTAATCACAAACTAATACATGTAAACTAAGCAAAAGTTTCAAAGTAAATAGACCATGACTGAGGGGGCAGGGCCAAATAGTCTCCATGGAAATGAGATGTGCTAATGCTTATACAACTAAACACCAACTAACATTGGCCTACCACTAATGGTTCCCCTTGAACTGACATAATCACAAACTAATACATGTTAACGTAGCAAAATTTTTAAAGTCTATAGACCATGACTAAGGGAGCGGAGCCAAATAATCTCCATGGAAATGAGATATGCCAATGCTTATACAACTGCATACCTAATATCATTGACCTACCACTAGTGGTTCCCCATAAATTGACCTAATCACAAACTAATACATGTAAACTATGAAAAGTTTCAAAGTCAACAGACCTTGACTGAGGGGGCGGGGCCAAATAATCTCCATGGTAATGAGATGTGCCAATGCTAATACAACTGCATACCAAATATCATTGACCTACCACTAGTGGTTCAGCATGAACTAGACCTAATCACAAACTAATACATTGTTGACGCCGCCGCCGGAAACAGCATATCTATGTCTCGCTTTTTGACTCTGTCAAGGCGAGACAAAAATTGAAATTCAGATTGAGTGCAGCAACAAAATACATTGTTACATATATTTGAATACCAGTTTTATAATATGCTTTGCTATTTTCTTGTTAAGTCTCAAATTGTTCTTTATCATTTCTTTGTTCTTGTTTAAATTTGAAATTTTCCTTTATCCATTCATTTCGTTGTTTCCTTTATTTACACATGATTAAACTTTAGTTACACATGATAAATTTATTTACGCATGACTGAACTTAAATTACACATGATTGAACTTTTATTTACACATGATTGAACTTTATTTACACCAGCTGATTTACACATAATTGAACTTTAATTTGCACATTACTGAACCATGGTTAATACCCATTCTAATGAATTCATTAAGTACCTTGCCAGAGGGAGAATAACTATTGCATCTTCTTCTGTGACTGATGACAATTGTAAAAGTAAGTCTAGCTGATGTTGCTGCCATGGTAACAAGTACTTTACAAAGCCACAGAGTTGTCTCCCTGTCTTGTTTTTGTTATTTCCTGATCTTTGTTATGAAATAGTACAACAATTTAATATATATACTTAGAATATACAAATTACTAAGGATAATGCAAGAAAAATTGTAGGTTTTTGGATAAGAACATATTCAAATTTAACACTTTATGGATGGCTGGGGTTTGAATTAATATTCAGAAAGCAAATCATCAGGTTCATTTACAAAATTATGATGGCTATGGGAAAAAATGTCTCTCTCCTTTTCCCTTTTTCTGGAATACCAAGACTAAAATTGATATAACCTAGCTAACAAGTGCTAATATTGATGCTGGTCAGTTATATGGAACTGGTTCACTGTACTTAATATACATGTATACATGTCTGTACCATTAAGATTTTATTGCTGTTTAAATCATTTTATACTGTAGTACTGTAAATTCAGAAATTATTGCATGCATTTATTATTGGGATTTTGTCATTTTAGACTTTAATGCGATTTTAATTTTTACGATTTTGAGAAAAATCCTGTTTAATTCATATAAAATATTTCATAGTGCGAGTTTAAATTATTGCGTTTACAACTCTGTCGCATTTTTCGCAATAATAAAAACCTCGCAATAATTTCTGAATTTACAGTATAATTACTTTGTTTATTTACATGTTGTTTGATTATCATGATATAAACAGATTTATTGCATCTAAATTTGATGGTATCATTCAGCTCAGTTTTTGGGTGCTGTGATTAGAGATATATATTATTCTTTTCTTTTCTGAGAATCATCAAAGTTTCAATACTTACTTATTAGACTGCAAGAACAATTCCACATATAGTGATAAAAGTGATGTCAAAATATCTTCATATGATGGCTTTTTCTCATCTCCACACTAGGAAATAAAATACAATTAAAAAAAATAAATGCAAAAAATGAACATTGAAAATATGGACACTTTAGAATTTCAACTATTGTAATATTGCCAAAATTGCCACTGGAAAGGTTTTGCCAATATAAAAACTGTTACTATAAGTTTCGATAGCAACATTTGGATACAGCAATTCTTGAAATCTCACATTGTTTCAAGGGTTCAACCACACCAATAAATATGCCACAGACCTTTTATAATTTACTGTGAACTAAATTTTTTTGTTATAAATTAGGCTGTTAGTTTTCTCAGTTAAATTGTTCATGTTAGGGCCTTTTATAGCCGACTATACGGTATGGGTTTTTCTCATTGTTGAAGGCTGTATGGTTGCCTATAATTTCTTACATCCACTTTATTTGAACTTTGGTGGATAGTTGTCTCATTGGCAATCTTACCTCATCTCCTTATTTTTATAACCATGGACGAAGTACTGAATAACAAAATATAAAATAAAACTACTGTAATTATTTTTGAAATAAACACTTTATGTTTGTATGTTTGTATGTTTAATATAAAGGGTCAAACAGAGAACTTAAGAATGCAAAAGCTATAATTGAGAAATATCAGGAGATATAAAATGAAATGACCTGCTGTCACACCAACATAGTTCACTGTGGATTCATTATTATTTATAATGTTTATGGGGTACTTTTTTTCATGGATTTTGACGGTAAGGTGAAAAAATTCAATTTTCCAGTAAATACAACATACCTTATGTCTGGTGTCGGTTTCACAAAAATACTTATGTTGCTAAGATCAATCGTAAGTCATGAACAATTCAGTATACTTACGACCAATCTTAAGTCATAAGTTTGTTTGTGAAACCAACACCTGGTTTGCAGATTTTGTCAAAACCCCTAGATTAATTTTTGCTTGTGTTGTTTTGTTTATAGTGCTAGCTACTCTACAAAATACAAAATACTCAATTTTACAATGTCATATTAAAAATATATTCACAATGGTGCTTTATGTTCATGCCATCATTAAAAAGGTCACTGAGACTTAATTCTAGATAACAACTATAAATACAAACCTGATCACAGTGTTGTTTTCTCAGATGACATACACTAACAAAATTTCTTATTTCTTTTGCCATCTCAGAGCATCTACAAAATACAGAAAATTTCCAAAGTATTGAAATATGAATCTATTAACAATATATATTAGATCCCTCATACAATCTTGTATTAAATAATCTAAACAACAGATAAATAAACTAAACAACAGATAAATCAAAAAATTCGTAAGGGTTCCACGGAACCCAGTGTCTCGCCTACTTTTGCTGTTAGTCGCAGGCTCAACAAAAATGGGGAAAAAATTATTAAAAATTTTCCTCTAGATACTATCTTTTGATTGTAAGAAGTTCTGTTCAAGTTTGGTAAAAATTCAAGAAGGTTTATGCATCTAATAAATGTTTTAAAAACTTTAACTGCAGACTGTACGTAATGTTAACTGGAATAAAACTAAGTCCATTTATAAGTAATATACGGAAAAACAGGAAATAAATTTTTACAAAATTTCCTTCTAGATACTAGCTTTTGATCATAAACAAGCTTCTGTCCAAGTGTGGTACAAATCCAGGATAGTTTAAGAAAGTTATTAAGATTTGAAAAACTTTAACCACAGAGTGAATGTTATGTTAACTGGCAGAAAAACTAAGTCCATATATGAGTAAAATACGGATAAACAGGATTTTTTTTTTTACAAAATTTTCTTCTGGATACTATCTTATGATCATAAACAAGCTTCTGTCCAAGTCTGGTTGAAATGCAGGATAGTTTAAGAAAGTTATTAAAATTTCAAAAACTTTAACAACAGAGTGAATATTTGTGGACGCTGACGCCGCCGCCGAATTGATAAAGAAATTGATATTGAAAAATTCAAAGTATCGACAAACAGGGACGGACGGACAACTGGTATTTATATGACCCCCCACAACGCATTGTGCGGGGGACAAAAACTATAATTGTAGCCATTTTAGCTACAGTATAAAATCAATATTAAGTCAATGTCAGAAAAATATTAACTCTTTTCTTGGTAAACCACTCCCTTCCCAAGTTTCTAAGCCTCATACAAAAAAGTTGATATTTTTCTGACATTAACCTTATACTGTACATATATCTGTCTAACCTGTCTGTTTCCTGTTCAGTCACTAAATCCTCTGCTTGAGTCTGTACAACTCTGAAATCAAAGAAACAACACTGTATCTCACCAGCTGCCATACAGGATGTATTTATTATAACAGATTATTAGTTACTGTGTTTACGCAAGATACTTTGGGTTTACAGAAAAGATATACTCAGTGTGGATTCATTATTCATGGGATACCAATTTTCATTGATTTCTTTGTTAGTGGAAAATCAGAAATTTAAAAGTTAAACGAAGTATAAATTTTCTATAGACTTATATACAAGCATTTGCAAAACCACAAAATCAAGAATCCAGGAAAATACAATTTTTCTGCAATCCACGAAAATAACAAAAATAATAAGCTTAAATCCACAGTATTAAATTTAAACTGAAACTTGTTTGTTTAGTAAGTAGGTTTTCCGTTTCTTGCAAGGCAACTCTTTTTGCATAAACATAATAACACAAGAATTATAGCTGAGTTTCTAACTTTCTGAATTCTAACTTTTTTCTGTTCAGTTTTATAGACTTTATTAGTTGTGAAATATAAAACAGTCTTTGTAAATTTTCCATTTAGCCTAATTTTGATTATATCGTAAAATGCACTTACCTGAAATATTTTAGCATTATTTGTCGTAATGTCTCTGCATGCTTTGATCCTGAAGTCAACTTAAGCAACTTGTGACAACTGGATAATTGTGGAAAATTTTCATCCTTTGGTGGGAAATCCTACAAATATATTTCATGCATTGAAAGCTTTGCTGATAAAACATGTACATGTACCTTATAGAAAGCCCCTGTCTTACAACATTTGTACAACAAAATGTTGACAGAAAAATAATTTATTTGCGTGAAAGCAACAATTGTTGTTGGGTACCAATTTCACTAATATTGTGCATTCTCTCTAACATTGTAAACTGGTAACAATGTGTTGATATACATGATGAGTTGAAAACTCCAGATCTTTGATGGTAAGTCTCTGTTAAATTTAATGTCTTTTGGTTATTTGTTTGGTGTCTTTTGGTAATTTGTTTGGTATCTTTTGGTTATTTGTTTGGTGTCTTTTGGTTATTTGTTTGATGTCTTTTGGTTATTTGTTTGGTGTCTTTTGGTTATTTGTTTGATGTCTTTTGGTTATTGGTTTGATGTCTTTTGGTTATTTGTTTGATGTATTTTGGTTATTTGTATGATGTCTTTTGGTTATTTGTTTGATGTCTTTTGGTTATTTGTTTGATGTCTTTTGGTTATTTGTTAACATGTCTTTTGGATATGTGTATGATGTCTTTTGGTTATTTGTTTGGTGTCTTTTGGTTATTTGTTAGATGTCTTTTGGTTATTTGTATGATGTATTTTGGTTATTTGTTTGGTGTCTTTTGGTTATTTGTATGGTGTCTTTTGGATATTTGTATGATGTCTTTTGGTTATTTGTTAGATGTCTTTTGGTTATTTGTTTGGTGTTTTTGGTTATTTGTATGATGTATTTTGGTTATTTGTTTGGTGACTTTTGGTTATTTGTTAGATGTCTTTTGGTTATTTGTTTGATGTCTTTTGGTTATTTGTATGATGTCTTTTGGATATTTGTATGATGTCTTATGGTTATTTGTTTGATGTCTTTTGGTTATTTGTTAGATGTCTTTTGGTTATTTGTTTGGTGTCTTTTGGTTATTTTTATGATGTAGTTTAGTTATTTGTTTGATGTCTTTTGGTTATTTGTTTGATGTCTTTTGGTTATTGGTTTGATGTCTTTTGGTTATTTGTTTGATGTATTTTGGTTATTTGTATGATGTCTTTTGGTTATTTGTTTGATGTCTTTTGGTTATTTGTTTGATGTCTTTTGGTTATTTGTTAACATGTCTTTTGGATATGTGTATGATGTCTTTTGGTTATTTGCTTGGTGTCTTTTGGTTATTTGTTAAGATGTCTTTTGGTTATTTGTATGATGTATTTTGATTATTTGTTTGGGGTCTTTTGGTTATTTGTATGGTGTCTTTTGGATATTTGTATGATGTCTTTTGGTTATTTGTTAGATGTCTTTTGGTTATTTGTTTGGTGTTTTTGGTTATTTGTATGATGTATTTTGGTTATTTGTTTGGTGACTTTTGGTTATTTGTTAGATGTCTTTTGGTTATTTGTATGATGTCTTTTGGATATTTGTATGATGTCTTATGGTTATTTGTTTGATGTCTTTTGGTTATTTGTTAGATGTCTTTTGGTTATTTGTTTGGTGTCTTTTGGTTATTTGTTAGATGTCCTTTGGTTATTTGTTTAGGGTCTTTAGGTTATTTGTTTGATGCTTTTGGTTATTTGTTAGATGTCCTTTGGTTATTTGTTTGGTGTCTTTTGGTTATTTGTATGATGTATTTTGGTTATTTGTTTGGTGACTTTTGGTTATTTGTTTGATGTCTTTTGGTTATTTGTTAGATGTCCTTTGGTTATTTGTTTGGTGTCTTTTGGTTATTTGTATGATGTCTGTTGGTTATTTGTTTGATGTCTTTTGGTTATTTGTTAGATGTCTTTTGGTTATTTGTTTGATGTCTTTTGGTTATTTGTATGTTTTTTGGTTATTTGCTTGGTGTCTTTTGGTTATTTGTTTGGTGTTTTTTGGTTATTTGTATGATGTCTTTTGGTTATTTGTTTTGTGTCTTTTGGTTATTTGTTTGGTGTCTTTTGGTTATTTGTATGATGTCTTTTGGTTATTTGTTTGGTGTCTTTTGGTTATTTGTATGATGTCTTTTGGTTATTTGTTTGATGTCTTTTGGTTATTTGTTAGATGTCTTTTGGTTATTAGTTTGTTGTCTTTAGTTTATTTGTTTGATGTCTTGAGGTTATTTGTAACATTTCTAAGCCTAGGCCTGTTATAAATAAATTTGAGACTGATTGTTGCCGTCAGTGATGTCTTTAGTTATATCTTAATGTTTTGTGTGCCGTCATTATAAACAGAACTTACATCTAACAAATTTAACACCTCTGGGTCCTTGTGAATTCTTTCAGCTATAATTTGGTTCACTAAAATAGACAACACAAATTAAATAGGTCTATATGTTATAACACATAAAATCAACTGCTTTTTCATTTACACATAGAAGAGGGTATGGATGGGGTCCTTCATTTCCGTATTCTTTACTTTTTAAGACCATTTTTCTCTTTTCTTTATTATTTTGAGTCCATTACTCTTTATTCTTCATATTTTATCTCTCAATTATTCTCTATTCTTGATTTGTTTGTCCCTTTATTCTGTATATTTTTTACATTATTCTCTATTCTGTAAACCCCATCCAGTCCCTCATAGAAATTGCTTTAGACTGGACACTGATTAGACTTAAATATCTTTTTATCAATTCAATCATATTTTTTTTTCATTTGGTCTATATTGTACAATTACAAAATATCAACTTAAAGTTATTTTTCTGTGTTCTTCTGTTGTGTTGTTAGGTTGCAGTCAAACCCAACATAATCTTTTATTCACATTAGTACATGTAGTATATTTATATATACGTATATACTGGGTAAAAAAAAATTACCAACAAATATCTTTATTTTTTATTTCATTTTTTAAAAATACTTCTAGACAAAACAATCAATGAAATATTTTATCAGAGAAAATTAAACACAGTGCAAATTTTACTCCATGTACTCTTGATTATAAAGATTTAAACTTACGATTTTTTTAATTAAAAGTTTTTTAATTTAAACATATGTTGCTAAACTTCTTTTACTCAGTATATTTCAAACTGTTTAATACATGTGAAAACATCTGGATTTTCAGATTCTAGCAGTTAAAAATTTAAATTACAGCATTTAAGAACTGTGTAGACAAAGAAGAAAAGACATATTTAAAATTTAGATTCTTTTACTATGATACCCATTTAACAAGATTTAGCATTTGTAACCTTACCCAATATTTCTCTTTCTTTTTCTGTTTTACTCTCTGTGTTTTGAAGTTGATGTCCATCTTGCTGATATAAATTATATACAAATTCTGGCAAATCTTCCTCCTCTCTAACATGCTGCCTGGTTTGAGATTTCCTAAGAAATCTACAATAAAACATGTATATGAAAAATAAATATATGTTTAACCGTTCACCTTACGTGAACTGTATAACCAATGTGATAATCATATGCCTTTTCTACTGATTGCTGAGGAAATCTAGTTGTCTGACAAATTTCGTACATAAATCCTGGTATTTTTTAATATTCACACGGTCAAAAGTCAAATTTCCAATCACTAATTTTAGTTTTTTTATTTTTATTAAAAGGGAGATAACATGTATGTATAACTGTATCCCTGTCTATACAACATGTACAAAGCATGTGGATTGAGCATGATGTACTGTGCTAGAAAAGTAATTTTTCTTTGTAAGTGAATTATACATGTTACACATGCATGGCAAGTTTAGGATTGCTAAATAGGTACCCAATGAAAATTCATAAAAGCTGAAGTACATAAAAAATGCTTTTTCCATAAGGTTTGTCAAGGCATGGAAAATGTTCATCCTACCTAGGTGTTATTTTTCTTTGCAGAAAATTCTAAAATTGAAAACAAATTCGGCAACTGGAAAATAATCTAGACTATGGCACAGCTTCTTCAAGAACAAGCAATTAATAAAAAAAATCAAAAATGAAAGGACATACTGTTACTAATATACATGTAGATAGGGTTTCATCACGATACAACATAAATTATAAATGACCATCCAAATTGAACTCTTGACAACACACTTTGAACCAACAGTATTTCTAAAATCTAAATCCATTACCTAGTGGAACCCTGCCCCTTGATCAACTTTTTTTTATGTAAGTATAACCTTATACTTACTTATCTAACTTTTTAACATATTTGTCAACATTTTGTAGAATTTCAGTCTTTATATCTTTCTTTGATATACTCTTTACTGCCTCTATAAATGTTCTCTTCAATTCCTCTTTGTCATAATCATCTCTCAGACTGTATGAATCTAAAATGAAAATAGTCTTACTATAAACTTGTTTAAATTATAGTTCAAGCTTGCAACTTGTAAGAAGGAAAAATCTTTTCAGAAGACACGACTGAGAGGCTCTATGATTGTCTATTTGACAATTTTATTTTAATGGCAGTCTCAAGAGTTTTTCACAGCTTTTTTAACATGTTTAATGACAGACTGATTTTAAAAAATAGAGCCTCGTGCACAATTTTTTTTGTTAATTTTTTTACCAAAAGACCACTTCCTAGTTCGTAGCATTTCAGTCAAAAACTTTGGTTTTAGTGAACATCATTCTTGCACTTAGGGGCATTGTCACTTCCTTTCCCTGTTGAGTGAGCAGTTGTAAAAATATGATGCTCTATTGCACGAATTATTCGGCAAATTACATTCTTATAATTGATAATCAGCACTGCTGTCATTAGGTAATTGTGATTAAGTATAGATCTACAGAACAACAACTATTTAAAGTTTATCCTATATAATGATGATCCCGAAGATGCTTGATGAACTTAAATAGTGCACGAATACAGGCTGTCACCTCTATCTGGTAAATGATGTCATAAAGGTGTGCATAATTGATGAACTTTGAAGGTCAGATTTGACCATGTTATAGCCACATGATGGGTGTCCACTGATCTGCAGGCTCCTGACTTGGGACAGGTATATGAAGAATGTGACAGGGTTAAACATGTTTGAAGGCGCCTATATAAAAATAAGGAAATGTGGTATGATTGCCAATGAGACAACTATCCACCAAAGTTCAATGAAGTGGATGTAAGCATTATAGGCAACCGTCATGATCACCGTATGCCAATTTTTCAATCTATCAACATGATCATGTGTCTATCAAGAACCATAACTTCTGTACTTTTCAAGTGAAAATCTTCACTATTATACTTGACCTCCATTTAATCATCTGTAACAACAAAATTTGAAAAACACTGGTTCAACAGTTCATAAGTTATTGCAGGGAAATAACAGAAATTGGCATTTTCCAACCTTTCAAGGACCATAACTCTCTAATGGAAAAAGTAAAGATCTTCAATATTGCAGTTGACATCAATTTTGTCATCAGTAACAAATTGAAAGTTTAAGAGCAATGCTTGAATGGTTCATTACTTATTGCATGGAAACTGTTGACAGCATATTTTCAGAATTTAGGTTCATGCGTAAAAAAATTGCACAGCCAAAAAGTATTTAATTTTCTATGTCATAATATACAGTTATGCCTTTAAACTATTCCAGATGCACAGGTTTATCTGTACTCAGAGTAAATTTTGAGGTGTAAACACTTTTACATGTTTTGGCCAAAAAATCTGCAAAACTGAATTTAAATGATCCTTTACTTCTATTCACACATAAGCATTACACATTTGATATTAAAAATATTAGTAGTCGCCGTGCGTGTTTAACCAATACATGTATATATGTTAGCATACAAACATACATGTATCAAATTCGAACTGAGTAAGACCAACATGACAAGTGAAGTGGGAGAGATGAGAGGCAGAGGTAAAATTGACTACAAATTTGATGTGATCTGATTGTTCATGAAACGATTACTTGATGTGTTGAAATTATAAGTTCACCTTTCAATTGAATAGCCGTTTGTTTGGTAAACTTTAAGGCTTTTTTACTGATGTTCATTTTTATCTTTATATACTAAGGAATACTACACGTGCACTTTTCACATTAATAAGCCAAGTGAAGATGTAAACTCAATTTTGATTGGACAAAAGACAAACGGGGTATTCCGATATATACCAATCAGATAAAAACGCCTTAGCTTTGAGGGATTCTCCTAAAAATCAAAGCAAATACGTAAACCTTTCCAGCTTATTTAGTAAATTCGTGTATAATTGGATGACATACAAATAAAAATATCTTTTAAACATAATTTCCTAGCCTAATATTTATACGAAAATATCACGATTTCCAGATTTTACAACTCTGCCTTTCGGTGCAATGAATTGTGGGATAGAAAGGAATCTTTGATGCTTGTGTTTTAAGAATGAGCAAATTATTTCACTTAAATACGTTTACAAACGATACTTTTGTTTGTAGATGTGTTTTTATGTATCCTATTTAACCCAAGAATCCGTACAGAAGCCCAGGGGTAGCCAGAATTGTCAATCAACTTGAAAAGACATGGATTTCGACAGAATGGAAAGCTCCAGTGAGGATATACAATGTTTACATTTGAAAATTTTATCAAATTTCAATGAAAAGACAATTCTGTCATTTATAATTTAGTTACCAAAACATATTTTGAGTCATGGCAAATTAATGCATTTAATTTCTATTTTCAGGCTTAAATGGGATGAAAGCAGGGATGGATGGAGACAAGAAACTGAGAAGAAATTACAAACTGCTTGTAGATCCCATGATAAGAGGAGGCTCCCAGAAAATCTACAGATTTGATGGAATAGATCCAACGGTAACATGTTATGACTAAGAATGAGAAGACTGTCAATTATGACAGTTGGATAACTTTCTTTTTATGTTGATACATGCAGTTTCAACAGGAAATATATACTTACTTCATGCATGTTTAGGATTATTAGAAAATGAAAGGATATGGAGAAAATGTACATGGGACAAAATCGCACACAATACATAGAAAACATTGAAAATTATCAATGAACAGGGCTTTTATTCCTGTTCTTCATCTTGACAGTTGATGTAGGGTCTTGTTTACATGTATATGTACAATGTACAATGTACCATAATTTCAGATTCTTGGATATACTTTACATGTTGTAATTTAAGTGCAAATTGTAAAAATTAAAGCATACAGCTGGTAATAGATTGTTTTGTTTTCTTTCTGTAGCTTCAACTTGTATGCAAAACACATTAAAAATGTAATAGTGTTATAAAAATTAAATTTTATTTAAATCATATAGCATGTATATGGATGATGTTAATTATTTTAGATGATACATGTACAAGGGATGTAAACATTTAATTCATTTCATAGGTTTAAAAAATATTATATTTTTCTTTTTCATATTTGTAGCACAAAACAATCTTGCCAACGGTGAATTGTAGGTAGAAAATATACATTATCTGAGAAAAATATATGATACGTTCTAGTTGACATGTTTTAGTGTATGTACAGATACAGAAAAGATTTTGATAATTCTGAATAGCATGTGTATTAAAATCTATTAGAATGGTTATGTCATTTAAGCTTCCCTTTTATAGGACAGTCATCAAATCCACACTAGAGATCCAAGATCAAGGTTAACTCGAATGTGGACAAGAAGAATTCCTGCAGATTTACCTGTTCCAAGATTTACGGTAAAACTAATATAGTTTGTCTCAAAGTTGTATAATGAGTCATTGCCTGAACTATTTTATTTTTACTATTTATATGCTATTACTGAAATGTATAAGATCTTGTGTCTGTTTCATTATGACCTATACAACCAGCCAAAGGTTTTTCTTCTTTCCAATATGAAATTAAGAAGATGTGGTATGATTGCCAATGAGACAACTCTCCACCAGAGACCAAAGGACATAGAAGTTGGCAAGGCCTTCAACAATGAGCAAAACCCATACCGCATAGCAAGCTATAAAGGCCCGACATGACAAATGTAAAACAATTTCACAGAGAAAACTAACCGCCTGATTAATGTTAAAAAAAATGAAAGGAAAACAGAGACTGTCACAGAAACCATTTGTGCTTTAAGGAACAACTGAGATTTGTTAGATTTATGTGATTTGAAGGTTAAAATGACTGTTCTGTATATTTCACTTTCCCTAGGATGTTTATACATGATTTTTTGCAGAACACATGTATAGTTTTTTTTTTTATACTTACCACATTTTAAAAAAATTATAAGTATTTATATTAATACCATACCTGAAAACTAACAAGTTAAAGGATGGACATGTAGTAGATATGAAAAATCTAACAAGAGCGTAAATTATCAGAAAGTCAAGATCTTTTGTAAATCTATCAAAAGTATCACAGGATTCCTTATACGATTTATTGCCCTTCAATGATGATATTTTGTTGTTTTTGAGATATTATCTGATTATCTTGAAAATATTAATAAATAGTGAGAAACTGGAACAACATATTTGATAAATGATAAACAAGCAAATTGAGATCCACATAAAATTTCATTGATCATGTTGATAGTTCTAATATAATCCAGGAAAAAAACTTTGATTAGATTATTGCAATGAAATGACTCCATACCACTTTACAATCACTTACCTTCAATGTCAAAATCAATGGGCAATTCTTCGACGAATTGGAAAATAATAGACTAATGTTTGAAATGTCCCCAAAAACAGTCATTTACAGGTAAATTTGTTGGGACTAGGTTATAGAAAAATAATATTAAGTTTCCTTTCCCTTTAGACAAAAATTGTTTGACGTTGCCTACCTACCTGAAAAATTTGATGATTTTATGACAAATCCTTTAAAAAAATTTCAGAGATTTTCTATCTGCTCTAATGCATTTTCTTATGTAAAACATGTAACTTATGTTGTTGGCCCAAAAAAAGTTAAGTCCCTACCTACCTACCCAACCCTACAAGGAATGGATAGGCACATCAGACAAATAATTTGTTAAGGGTGGCCTTATATATTATTATATATTGGTACACAGGGGGTTGGGGTTCTTAAAATTAAATTAGCAATTCACAATTTAGTTTAGAAGGCCCAGCTTGTCTTGTACAAAATGTATGCTGTTTATGAAACAAAATGAACACTTCAATTCGTATGAAAAAAGGCACCAAATTGTGAAATTCACTTTTTAAATCCAAGTCAGGAGCATGTTGATATTTATTTACAATTTTATATATTGTTATGCCGCACCATTAGGTGAAAGGGGCATTAAGTTTACCCTTTTCTGTTTAAACGTACATCCAAAAATTGGTCTCTGTTTTCTTAACTTTGCCTCAACCAAATGTTATGAAACTTATACACAATGCTTATTACCATCAAACACAGATCAAGTTAGAGTTAGGGTGGTGTCACTTTCAGTGCTCTTGAGTAATGTTCCTTTATAAATGGAAAAATAGTTGAACTTGCAGTATATTTACAAGGGGGCATCTGTGTCCCATGGACACATTCTTCTTTTATTTTTTATAACTGTGTGTTTATTGTTCAATTTGTTCTATTTTCAGTATGACCACTACTATGTTGGACCACCTCCTACCAATGAAGTGACATTACCAACTGTGTGTTTATTGTTCAATTTGTTCTATTTTCAGTATGACCACTACTATGTTGGACCACCTCCTACCAATGAAGTGACATTTACCAACCTGAATGACAATATTGACAAAAAGTTTTTAGAAAATATGTTAAAAACATTTGGACAGTTGGAAGAAGTGAACATTTTTTACAACCCAAAGAATAAAAAACATCTTGGTATTGGGAAGGTATGAGATAAGAAAAAATTATTTATGAAAATGAGGCAAAAGAAAAATATATATCTATGTAGACTTTAATTGGTTTCAGAAATTAAGGAAAGTAGGTGGGAAAAAAGGATTTATTTATCAACTGTATTTCAAAGACTTCAGAAGGAAGCCACATTAAAATTAACATAATCATTTGCTGAAAATTGGGGTAAAGCGGGATAGGTTAGGCACTAGAATAACTTATGATTGTGAAACCTTAAACATGACTTTTAAACCCAAGCTCTGAAGGAGAGGAGTATCCTGGTTTACCTCTGTGAGTGCTATGAAATTTACGGCATATATTTTAGCTCACCTAGCCAAAAGGCCAAGAGAGATTTTCTCATCACTTGGCCACCACTACGGTTAACCAGGATACTCCTCTCCTCTCTGTTAACTTTTACAAAAAACTTCTTCTCTGAAACTACTGGGCCTAATTTAACCAAACTTGGCCACAATCATTATTAGGGTATCTAGTTTAAAAACTGTGTCTGATGACCTCGCCTGTCAACCAAGATGGCTGACATAGCTATAAATAGAACATAAGGGAAAAATGTAAGTTTTCCTTATTATTTCGAAAACTGCTATTAATAGAGAAAATCTGACAGGGACAAAAATGCCTACTATCTCGAAAATTATGATAGACACTTTAAAAAGAAAAATGATCAGCAAGACGAGATCTACAAATAAGTCAAATAACATAAGAAATAAAACATTTTATTTCACTAAAGCCCCACATTGGGTATGTTAGTACAACATTTTAATAAACAATAAAAGTGTGAACATATTTACATGAGAACAACATGGTAAACAAAGGTACAATAATAGTATATATAATGAATACTGATATGTGATAGGAAGTACAAATTATAGTAACATGATTAAGCACATGTATTAAAAAAGTATTTAAAACACTTTTGCAAAATTTTGCTATTCCAGTAAGTGTAAATAAATCAGATGTATTCATCAGTTCTTTAAACTTTAAAACATTTGGGTTATTACATATATTTTAAAGGTAAAAATTTAGCTCTTACATTGTTGAAAAAGGGACATTTGAATAAGTAATGAAACTCATTACCAAGTTCATTAGCATTACAGAGATTACAATGTCTTTCAGTTCTATCAATAATAATCTACCAGTTTCAATGGGCAATTTGTTACTAAGGCAACGGAATTTACATAAATACATTCTTGGATCAGATGGTAACACTGATAAATATTTCTCAAAACAAAAATCAGATAATGTTATTACTCCAGTTTAGCATAAATTTATTGCTCAAACATTTCTTAACATTCTTACTAATATTATCAGATTAGCAATTATTTGATCATCCCATATCAAATTAAATCCACATTCATAGAAAGTGTTTTTAATTTCTAACCCCTTTTACTAAGCTGATACAATATAGAATACAGTGTATCTGAATTTTTTTTCTCTTTTGCCGCACATGATACATTGTCAGAAACCAACGATTCTAGCTTTAATAAGAATATGTAATGGTATTCTTCCCAATTCTCCATAAATCAAGCAATGAGCAGTAAATTTTTTAGCCTTCAAAACTGTATTACAAAATTGTATATATGGAACCAGAATGGTCAGAGGACTCCTTATAAGAGTTATTGCCCTTTAATGACAATTTTTTTTGCTTTATTGTCTAATATTAGATAAATAGAATATTTTAAAAGCAAAAATGATCACTACAACAGGATCTACAAATAATTCAAAATAGCCGAAATCTTCTGTCGAGTACTTATTAGAGTTATTGCCCTTTAATGAAAAGTTTTACCAGTTTTTCCCGTTTTTGCCTAAAATCTTGAAAGCTGTTATAGATAGACAGAAACTTTAAAAGCTAAAATGATCGGATAAGATCTACAAATTAGTCAACATAACCGAAATTGTTAATCAACTACTTATTGCCCTATAATGAGAATTTTCCCTTTTTTTCCTATTAGCTTGAAAACTGTAATAGATAGATAGAAACTTTAAATAGAACAAATGATCAACAAGACAATTTCTACTAGTACAAATAAGCCATAATGGCCGAAATCTTCAGTTGACCCTTTTTTTGAGTTATTGGCCTTAACTGATAATTTTTAACATTTTTATGCATTTTTTGCTTATTATCTTGAAAACTATAATAGATAAATAGCAACTTTAAAAAGGAAAAAAATTATCAGCAGGATAAGATCTACAAATATGTCAACATGACTAATATTGTCAGTTAACTCTTAATGCAGTTATTCCCCTTTAATGATTATTTTTACTAAAAAGTGGCTATTGTTGAAGATGCAGTTGGGCGACACAGGCTCTTTAGAGTCTCTAGCTTAGGCTTCCTGAAATTTGATTCATGTGAGCATGATATACAGTGTGATGCAATTTCACATACATCACTCATCAACTTCCTGCTACTGCGGATTCAGTTTATTTTAGTGAGATACCAAATTTTGTGGAATTCATGGGTACAGGTGAACCAAGACTTTCAATGATTGACAATGTATAAAATTTCTTTAGGCTTGTATCATATGATGCAGATTTTTGCAAAACCAAAAAATACAATATCCATGAAAATACAATTTTTCCTAAATCCACGAAAAACATCTGAATCCACAGTAACTGAATTTTTATCTTTTTTCATACATCATGAAAATCTGCTTAATATTTCAATTGAGAAAACAGATTTGATTAACAAAAAATAAACACAAAATTATAAAGATATTTCAGACATATTTTATTGTTAAAAAAAATGACAGAAGTTTTGAGCTTAGGAGGTCTTCTCATAATATTAGATAATATAAGACATAGTCATGATCATGATGATACATGTAGTACACTTAACATAGAAATTAATGTATATGAAATTTAAACATGTTAAAGAGAAAAGGAAACTACATACATGCATGCAAAATAATACCAGATTTTTATAGACTAGTACTTGTATTAATTACGAAAATGTATTGACAAAAAACATAGGTTTGAACAAGGGTCTGTAATTTTTATGAGATTTTGTATTCTTCTTACTGATGATTACCCAACGGCAGTAAATCTACATATACATTTATACTAAAAGACTTGCAAAAAGTTTTCTTTGGTGCAAATGAATAAAGAAAAAAGTTTTAAACTGAAATTGTCTATAAGGATAACCTTTGCTGAAAATTTATAAATAATAATAAAGTAAATAATCTGCCCTTGATTGTAATATTCTGCTGTTGGTTGTCACCGCATGTAACAGTGATAAGGGATCATTTACATGATATTCTTATGGGCATTAAACTACGAAAGAGGCCTTGTGGACTATTAATACAATATCAAGTGGCAGCGTTATTACCGGTAAACATGGTAAAGCATTACAATTAGGTTAAATAATTGAAAACCTGAAAATGCAATTTTGTACAAAAAAGAGGGTAGAAAATGTCTGATCATGACAAATTTTCAAATTCAAAATGACTGAAATGAAGAATTTAATTTCAGTTTTTATACGACCGCAAATACAGTCGTATATTGGTATGACGTTGTCGTCGTCCTCGTCCGAAGACACATTGGTTTTCGCACTATAACTTTAGTTTAAGTGAATGGATCTCTATGAAATTTTACCATAAGGTTAAATACCACAAAAGGAAGGTTGGGATTGATTTTGGGGGTCACGGTACCAACAGTTAAGGAATTAGGGGCCAAAAATAAGCATTTTCTAGTTTCCAGACAATAACTTGTGGAACGGTGTATGGATCTCTCTGAAATTATACACCACAAGTTTCCATACCACAAAGGGATGGTTAGGATTTGCTTTGGGGGGTTATGGCTCAAACTGTTTAGGAATTAGTGGCAAAAAAGGGGGAAAAACAAGGTTGTCCTGGTTAATGGACAAATACTTTAGTATAAAACATAATTTAAAGCAGTGTAAGGGAGATAAATCAAATACATCATTTGAATTACCTCCCTTACACTGCTTTTAAATTGTGTATAAAGTAATGGTTAATGAACAATTAAGACAATGTAAAACAGTGTAAGGGAGGTTATCCAGATACAACGTTTTGGTTACTTCCCTTACACTGCTTTTAAATTATATTTATAAAGGAAGACTAGTAAAAATATCTGCAAATGTATCTTTTTTTTTTTTACAAAAAAATCCATATGAAAGATTTGACACCATATTTTAAATTCTATTATAAAATATATTAAGTAAGCACTATGGTAAATTTAAATGGGTAATTATGATTGCAAATTCCATTGGAAATTTGAATTGAGATTATGACCATATCTTGAGGGAAAGAATTTTTTTGGGGGAAAAGGGGGGGGGGGGGTAAAAAGAAATTGTGGGGGGTCAATTTTTTCTCATTTCAGATTTCAGAAATTAAAAAGAATTATTCTTCAAATATTATTTATTTTTCAAATTTCAAATATTGAAAAATTTCAAGAAGTAATCCTTTATTGCACAGTATGGCGCATTAGATTTGTAAATCTTTGACCACATTTCTTTATTTGTTATGCCGAATCTGACCGTGTATTTAGATTTTTAATTTTGGGTCCAGTTTTCAAATTGGTCTACATAAAGGTTCAAAGGGTCCAAAATTAAACTTAGTTTGATTTTAACAAAAATTGAATATATGGGGTTCTTTGATATGCTGAATCTAAACATGTATTTAGATTTTTGATTTTGGGCCCAGTTTTCAAGTTGGTCCAAATTGGGGTCCAAAATTAAACTTTGTTTGATTTCAACAAAAATTGAATATATGGGGTTCTTTGATATGCTGAATCTTACCATGTATTTAGATTTTTTATTTGTGGGCCCCACTATCAAATTGGTTCATATTGAGGTCAAAAGGGTCCAAAATTAAACTTTGTTTTATTTCATCAAAAATTGAATTATTGGGGTTCTTTGATATTCCAAATCTAACCGTGTATTTAGATTTTTAATTTTGGGTCCCGTTTTTTAAATTGGTCTACATTAAGGTCCAAAGGGTCCAAAATTAAACTTAGTTTGATTTTAACAAAAATTAAATTCTTAGGGTTCTTTGATATGCTGAATCTAAACATGTGTTTAGATTATTGATTATGGGCCCAGTTTTCAAGTTGGTCCAAGTTGGGGTCCAAAATTAAACTTTGTTTGATTTCAACAAAATTGAATATATGGGGTTCTTTGATATGCTGAATCTAACCATGTATTTTGATTTTTGGGCCCCGTTATCAAATTGGTCCACATTGAGGTCAAAAGGGTCCAAAATTAAACTTTGTTTGATTTCATCAAAAATTGAATTCTTTGGATTCTTTGATATGCTGAATCTAACCATGTATTTAGATTTTTGATATTGGACCATAATAGGTAAATTAAAAAATTTAAGTTCTTAGACCACATTCAATCTGTGTCAGAAACCTATGCTGTGTCAAATATTTAATCACAATCCAAATTCAGAGCTGTATCAAACTTGAATGTTGTGTCCATACTTGCCCCAACTGTTCAGGGTTCGACTTCTGCGGTCGTATCAAGCTGCGCCCAGCAGAGCATTTTATTGAGTTCTAAATAAGTCAACTAGTCTGGCAAACATGACAGTTTCTGGACTCATTTGAATGAAATCTGGATCAAGAAAATAATAAAATAATAAATATTGTTTTAATTCTTTTTCAGGCTGTGTTTGTTTCATCAAAGTCAGCAAAGATATGTGCAGAGAAACTAAATCAGACTTCTAAAATGGGGAACATTATGACGGTTTATGTTGATCCTGGAGGTAAGCTGGAAATACTATCCAGGGTTCTCACTAAAGATTTTTATAGGGGATTCCAGGGACTTGAGAAAATTTTTGTCATGGTGAGCAGAGTTAATCAGAAAATAATATTGGCATTGGTATAATATACTATTGACAAAAAGAGCAAGGAAAATACATCAAATCTAGTTTAATTATTAAACTTTTTCTACAAAATAATGATACATATGTTCCAAAGAAGAGGGGGGGTAGGACCTTTATTGGGACTCCGGGATCAGGTGTTTTTAAGGTCGGGATTTCGGGATTGATCCTTTCGGGACCCGGGAATTCTTTTTTCGAATTCGGGATGTCGGGATTTAAATTTTTTTAAATTTGGGACCTCAGGATTCCATGTTTTTAAGCCCGGGATTTCAGGATCAGGACCTCTCCTACCTTCCCTCAAAGAAGGAGGTATGAAAATTGCCATTATGTGGCCCTTGAAAATGCTAAATAGTAAAATTATTCCAGCTTTTCAAATAATGTTAACTTTATTGATAAATGAGCAGGTTAATATAATCTGGATATTTTAGTACAGAAAGGTCACTGTGATGTCATAAAAATGTTAAAATTGGCATATATTTTGAACTACAATTGTCATTTTACACATAGTTTTTCTACAAATTATATAGGATATACGAGTATGGTCTTACGAAAAACATGTTTTGCACACATTGACATCTTTAGTAAGTTTTATACATCTTGAGGAAAAATAACTTTTTGGATAAAACCTTGGCTAATGTGTAATCAGGTAGTTTTTTTTCCTGAAGTTTGAAGCTCTAATGCAAATATGTAAGACAAATTTCAAAACAACAAAATTAAAATCATGTTTGACTAATGTCTAAGTGTCTTAAATTTTCTTATGAACATCTGAAGGATGTAATTATGTAGATTATGATATTTTATTGGAAATCAAGGGGTGAAAAAATGATTTTATACCTTCTCGTTAAAATTGCCAACCTAAATGCATAGAAAGCAATCGTTGCGATATTTCCGTAATTGTTACAAATTTTAGCCCAGAATTACAGTGTTAAGGTTAACAGTCTCATTTTTACAGATTATCTGTCATTACCCATCCGGAACTGTTCCCTGTTTAGATATCATTTTGATCACTGTGATTTAGTAATCCAGATTATTAAATTCTTTCGTGTTTCTCTGGAGTATCATACAAGAAAGCAATCTATTCATTTCTGGTTAAATTCATAAATTCCGATTAATTAATGATACGGCAAGTGCTATGTGTGGTGACACAATTGAGTTTCTGCAGGAAAGAAAACTAGGACAGCGAAATCGGAGACTGGAACATTATGTCTTTTGCTTATATTGTGAACAAGACTTCAATTCAGCATTATGTTGGTGTTCTTCTCTTGCTCATCAACTTAGAATCGTAGTTGTCATAAATAAAGGAAGTCGTGTATTTGTCACAATGTGCCTAGTTGTTAGTATGAATTTTTATAAAAAAAAAATTATTACTGAAAATAATCACAAACTACGGGCATCTTTATACATTTTTACTGATTGCAACAAAGGGAGTCAGCATCTATGTAAACGATACAATATTCAAGAAAGTAAGTCATACATGTATATAGAAAATAAGAAGATGTGGAATGAGGACCAATAAGACAACTATCCACTAGAGACCAAATGACGTAAAAGTTAGAAACTATAGGTCACCATACAGCATATGCTAATTTTTTATTTAATTGTATATGTGTTTTATTCACTTTTTGACTTTTGCATGTACTTTTTCAGGTAAAGAAAGAACAAAGTTAGTTGATGACGTTTTATCTGATAAGCCGAAAAAAATTCCAGGTGAACCTACTACACCATCAGACCCAAGACGCAATAGATCATCAAGTTTTAACACTAGTTTTAAGTCAGATTCTAGCTTTGAGGAAAACACTTTTGATGCTTTTGGGGCACAAACACCTATGCCAACCTTCAATGATACAGGATTCTTAAATAATATTAGTGATCCTAGAAATTCAGCATTTGATATCCAATATTCTGGCATGACACCTGGAATGACACCAGCAATGACTCCAAATGTACATGGAGGAAATTTTCCAAATCAGTTCGGTTTGACTCCATCTCCTCATGGTTCATCTCAAGGAAATATGACGAATTTTGCATTCCCAAATACGCCAAATATGTCTACACCTATGTCACAATCATCGTTCGGTTCAATGAGCACACCATCTTCATTTGGAGGAAATAATCATGCATTTAATAAGATGGATGGTCAAAAACCTTTAATATTAGAACCACCACCACTACAACCACCACATCAGCCACCACTACAGCCACCTGAACCACCATTCATTGATCATACACAGCCACCTCCTAATTCAATCATTGACAAACCACCCCCATTGATGCCACCACAAAATAATGAACCGCCACGATCTCAGTTTGACAATAACTACCGCAACAGCAGAAATCACAGGGATAGAAACAATAGTTTTGACAGAAGTGACGGTCGTAACTTTGACCGAGGGGATAATAGACCTTTTAATAGGGAGGAGGATAGAAATTTCAATCGGGGGTGACGACAGAAGTTATGGTAGAAACGATGATCGTGGTTTTAGTAGAAATGATGACCGTAATTTCCGTAGAAATGATAGGAACAACAGAAATGGTGACAGAGGTTATGGGAGAAACAGATATGATCGTGATAGAAATGATCGTAATCGTGATTGGCGCAGAGACGGCAGAGGTGATAGAAACGATAGAGATTATTCACATAGGGACCGTGATAGATATGGAAGTAGGGATAGGGATCGCTATAGTTATGATAGGGATAGAGACAGAGACAAAGGGAGGGATTGGGAAAGGGATTCAAGAGAGAGATTTGATTCTCAAGGTGAAGAAGGTCAACCACCTTCAATGCAGCAAGATCACATGATGATGCAACCTCCACCCCCTTCAATAATTCCTTCCCAAATGATCCCACCCCCTGTCATTCAGCAGCCACCAACCCAGCAGGCTCCACCTCAAAAACCAAGAACTCCAGATCCTGAACCATCGGAAGATGAACCTAGGGTGATGAGTTTAGATTCTAGAATTCAGAGCTTGCTCCAGAGTTCGGGAATGGTGGACACTTTTGGAAGTCCTTCATCAGATTCAGCTGGTGAAACTCGTAAAAAGGAACTTTCACCGTCACATACAGCAAATGTTCCAAATAATGACATCAGTATTAGTGCTTCCCAAACTCCATTCAACAATTTTCATTCCACACCTACAGACAGTTTTAGTGCTCAAAGGAATCCTAAGCAAACTGAAATAGACTTCAGAGAAAATCATTTTGTTCAGACCCCATACATGCAAACACCGGTGGACACGCCTTATATGTCAACACCTGTGGCCAATCAGACAGAAGCAGAGGACGACAAAATGAGCATTTCATCGGGAGAAAGTGGTAATCAGAATATTGAAATAAATCCAAGCATGTTAGCTGCCAATAATTCACAGTCTAGTGCTAATTTTATGACAAATCCTAATTTCAGTGCAGAATACTCTCAGTATGGTAGCTATATGGGTTATCCAAATCAAGCCGTTGGAGAAATGTACAACCAAAATTATTTTAATCAATATCAAAATATTATGAATGACCAAAACTCACTTCAAAATAAAGTAGATGATGAACAATTAGATAAAACTTTTTCTTCTGTTCTGGACAAATTTGTGAAAGAATTAAAGGAGATTATGCAGAAAGACATGTGTAAGAAAATGGTGGAGAGTTCTGCATTTAAATCGTTTGACAGCTGGTGGACCACAAATGAAACAAGAACAAAGGTATAGTATACTCAGATAATATAGTACAATAAAAGAGAGAAATTTCAAATCTAAGAATGAGTCAGTTGTAACCATGATATGTCAGCCACAAGTTTTAATCCTAAAAAATATTACCATAGATGCCATCAAAAGATTTATATTTAACAGGATAATATTTTGTGACATTAATTTTCCTTGCACTCAGTATCTCGCAATACTTCCATTAATTCTCATGTTATTTTAAGAAAAAAATGGATTTATCAACAAATGATCAACACAAATAATATTTTATATCATGAACATGATGTAGGTATATATCTCAATCATAATAAATATCAGTGACTTTCTACTTACATTTTTGTTGAGCTCAGTCTGTGTCAAAATTTTTCATACCTACTAGCCCAAAAGCTCATTTTAAGAAAAGACTTCTACATGTATATCAAATGTTTTTTTTTTTGTTTTTTTTTCACTTGCCCCAACCAGTTGTGACTAATCAGAGGGCTTTGATAGGGCTAGTGGTTTTTGACACAGAATTTTTGCATGGTTAGCTGGTGTGTTTGAATGCTTTACACATTTATGACAATGTACAGAGAAATGTACTTTACATTTTAACCATATAACACAGTTAAAAAGATACATTATATAAAGATATTTGTTATTTCATACATGTCATGTATGGCAGTACACACAGTGAAACTCAGTTAAAAAAAATCTATCTGGCTGTAGTTGAATGATTCACTGTGAAAATGGTGATTGCGAATGATGAATGTTTCAGTGGAAAACATGGTGATTTTACTGTAAAAACAGGGTGATTTGTGAATGATTTACTGTGAAAACACGGTGATTGTGAATGATTCACTGTGAAAACATGGTGATTGCGAATGATGAATGTTTCAGTGGAAAACATGGTGATTTTACTGTAAAAACAGGGTGATTTGTGAATGATTTACTGTGAAAACACGGTGATTGTGAATGATTCACTGTGAAAACATGGTGATTGCGAGTGATTTAAACTGATTACTATTGATTTATGACTGTCATAATTAAGAGGTGGAAGATACCACTTTGAACTTTGAGAGAAACTGCCAATGCCATGGCAAAAACGAACAATGATGGAAAGACAAGCCAATAACAGTCATATAAAACCTATATAGCTATATACCACCAAAATAAAATTGTTGTTAACATGTTTGTACTTAAATTTGATGGATTAGTAAGTGTTATAGTATTGTATTAAAACAATATACCTCAAAATGATTACAAAAGTTACTTGTATTATTTGCTTGTTCTAGAGGTCAATGTACATACTGTTTTCAAATACACACACATACAATCTTCCACATAAAAATAATTTAAATACTCAGCAGTCAGGGGTACTACTTATACAAGTGATTTCAGAATCACATCTTTAAGTGATTTTGGCTTTGAAAAATTGAAAATTTTCACAAAAATAGACACAGACTTTTTAAAATCACTGAAACAAGTAATTTGAGAAGTAAAATTGTAATCACTTCAATAAGTGTTTATAACATTTTTATTTTTGATATTTTTCCCACAAGCTAGATTTTTTTATTGGTTAAAAGACAAGGATTCCATTTAAAAAACAACTACATACATGCAGAAATTATCTTTTGCTTGATGAGCCTGTTAGTTTTTACAGTTTATTTAAAATATGCATAAACTGGAATAATTTGTAGATCAGGACATAAACTTGAAGAAGATCATTCTAACTTTTAAGAAGACCAATCAGGTTACTTAAAATTGTTGACCTTTGACTGATTGTAAGAGTAGTTAATGAATATTTGATTACAGAAAAATTCCCAAGGGTACTTTTAAAAGCTTTAGCGCACTAACTTACTGTCCAAGCGCACTGGTGAAATTAATATACAAGAGAAAGAGATAATTGATCTATGTAGGAAAATTAAAGAAAAATTTGTCAAAATATTTATGGAAGAGTTAATGAAATTAGCATTTGAAGATCAAAGAAACACCAAAATCACTTAAATAGGTGATAACTGAATATATCAAATCACTGAAATAGGTGATAATGAAATCACTTATACTTGTATAAGAAGTACCCCCTGACTGCTCAGCAACTGCCACAAAGTAAAAAAAATGGAAACAAAATAAAAGCATTCCAAGCAAAATGTATGACTGGTCAGAGAAAATGTTTGAATTTAAGACAGCTTCTTTTATGGATCTAGATAATGAAATAGTTTTTAAATGAACGATTGATTTTTTTCTCTTTTTTAGTCCATGCCTCAAAGGTTATTGCCAACAAAACCAACCGAATCAAAAAAGCCTTCTACAGTGACAGTTGGTAAAAGTGAGGTCATGTCAACGTTGGCAACACTGTTTGAACCACAACATCCATGGTCCAAAGAAGGAGAGGTTAACCTTGGTGGATTTGGAGGTGGTGGTGGATTTCTTGGAATCCGTGGTGGAATGCCAAGGTTGCCATCTTTCAAGGTAAGTTGCAGATTTTTTTCTTGATTAAAAGCAAGAAGTAAACTGTACTTGTGTACACAGGCAAATAAATTCATGTGAATTAAGCATGAATGTCAAGTGAAAATAGAATTTTTTAAGTAAGTTAAAATTTCCAAAAGAAGATATGAGACACTTATTAAAAGGTATAAGTTTTTAGCAAAAGTTTAAGTTTTGGTTTAATTTTTTATGCCCCCGCCGTAGCAGTGGGGGCATTAAGTTTTACCCTTTGTTCATCTGTACGTACGTACGTACATACGTACGTCTCAAAATTGGTTTCCATTCTCTAACTTGAGTTTGCCTTAACCAAATGTTATGAAACTTATACACAATGCTTATTACCACAAAACACAGATCAAGGTTGAAATATGGTGGCGTCACTTTAACCGTTCTATAGTTGTGCCCCTTTATAAATGGAAAAATTGCAAAATTTTTTTTTTCTTCTAAATATCAAGTAATTTTTAAAATTGGAGATATCTTCCTTTGTCCATGATTATAGTTGAATCAACTACAATCAATGCTTTATACAATGCAATGTTTAATTTTGACTTCCACTGATAAAACACAGATTGAGTTGAATTTGGGTAGTGTCACTTTAACCATTATTGAGTTATGCCCCTTTATAAATCGAAAGATTGCAAAATTTTTAGTTTCCATTCTGTCACTTAAGTTTGCCCCAACCAAACATTATGAAACCTATACACAATATTTATTACCACAAAACTAAGATCAAGTACAAATTTTTTGTTTCCGTTTTCTAACTTTAGTTTGCCTCAACCAAATGTTATGAAACTTATACACAATGGTTATTACTACATAATACAGATTAAGTACGAAATTTGGTGGTGACACTTTTACCATTCTTGAGTTATGTCCCTTTGAATTTTTCGTTTCTGTTCTCTAACTTTAGTTTGTCTCAACCAAATGTTATAAAACTTATACACAACCGTTCTAGAGTTATGAGTGTTTACAAATAGAAAAATTGCTGAATTTTTAGTTTCTGTTCTCTACTTAAGTTAGCCTCAACCAAATGTTATGAGACTTACACACAATGCTTATTACCACAAAACTCAGATCAAGTTCAAATTTGGGTAGCGTCACTTTTACCGTTCTTCAGTTATGTTCCTTTATAACTATATGATATGCAAGCGGGGGCATCATCTGTGTCCACATGTGGACACTATCCACATTTATTTCAAATTGGACTCCATTAATCTAATTTTCTAATGTAAAATTCAAATGATTTGAGAATTCATGTGAACATAATTTGACTATAATTGTCTTATTGAAAATATGTATGATAAGATAAGATGGTTGGAGTCTAAAAAATGTCTAATCAAAAGTTTGGCTTAACCAATTATAACCGATCATCAGTTACAATTTTTGACCGATTGAACAACAGTACCAGAATATTGATCTACAGTAGTATCATCCTGTTATGACCTTAACCAAACTGGTTTGCATTCAGAAACTTTTATTGGTACAAACTTTTTACAGTCTGTTTAATAAAGCTGTTAAGTATTCATGCAGTATTAACTTTCTCGATCTAGATACATATATTTCTTTTTTGCAGCGAAAAACATTTCACAAACCTCCACCTCCACAGTTTGACGTACAGCAACAGGAGGAGAAATCAAAGTCTAAAGATCTTAATGAAGAGGATGAGGAAGGTGAAATTTCTGGTAAGAAAACTAAAAGCTACAGACTGGTCATTACATTACTGTATTCGGCCGTATTTACTCTGCCTTTGTGTATATTCCACACCTCCTCTTCATCCCCAAATCTTGTGATTTCACACCTATACTTTAAATTATACAATAATGAAGACAAAAACATCTCCAGAGCCTACAGGTCTCATGGTATGGTATAATATGCAGCCCTCTACTGATTATATGTCTTCAGTTAAAAAGTGTGTATAATACATTCTCTAATTCTGCATAATTTTGTTGCTGGGTTACTTAAAGTTTTTGTGGATTCTTGAGATTTACCACCTGTTTAGATCTCATATACAAACTGACCTGTAATCACATAAATCAGGATGTATATTAGGGATGAGCTTGGCCTACAATCATACTACTCACCTCAATTCTTCATCGCTTGAGTTTAACATCAAAGATTATTTTTTTAGATTCATGAATTTGTGGTAAATTTTCCTTTCCACTTTAAATCATTTTTGTCTCGCCTTGACGGAGTCAAAAAGCAAGACATAGGTATGCTGTTTCCGGCGATGGCGATGGCGTCAACAATGTATTAGTTTGTGATTAGGTCTAGTTCATGGTGAACCACTAGTGGTAGGTCAATGATATTTGGTATGCAGTTTTATTAGCATTGGCACATTTCATTATCATGGAGATTATTTGGCCCCGCCCCCTCAGTCAACGTTTATTGACTTTGAAACTTTGCTTCGTTTACATGTATTAGTTTGTGATTAGGTCAGTTTATGGCGAACCACTAGTGGTAGGCCAATGATAATTGGTATGCAGTTGTATAAGCATTAGCACATCTCATTTCCATGGAGAATATTTGGTCCCGCCCCCTCAGTCACTAGTGGTAGGCCAATGATATTTGGTATGCAAATGTATTGGCATTTGCAAGTCTCGTTTCCATGGATTATATATAGCTCCTAACCCTCATCATGGTTCATTGACTTTGAAACTTTTACATAGTTTACAAGTCAACGTTTATCATGTTTGTGTTTAGGTTTGTAGAAAGGGAACGACTTATAATAAGTCTATGGTTTTTTATATGCAGTTGTATAAGCATTGGCACATCTCATTTCCATGGAGATTGTTTTGCCATGTACCTTCAGTCATGGCTCATTGACTTTGAATATTTGCATAACTTAAATGTTAAGTATTGCTATTTTAATTTCAACATTTGCATTATCAAAAGTACAAAAAGGCGAGACATATCTCTGTGGTAACAGTTTATTAAATTTAAAAGCTGTTGTTATTAATGTAGTTTATTGAGTCAATAATTGGATTCAGTAATCATAAAAGAATTTTTTTTAGAAATCTGTGATGTTTTTACAATTGTATTTATCTTAAAAAAATTTTGTAGATAAGGAATCCCCAAGGAGACCTCGTAGGAAGCCAGTGGTTAGTGAAAGTGAAGAGGAAGATGGAGATGAAGAAAGTGAAGATGAAGAAGGAGATGATGATGATGAGTCAGAAGGTAAGATGAGTTGAAGTGGGGTGTAAAGGGTTATTTTTGACAACATGTTTGCAATTTTTATTTCACATGTTCATGCTTGCAGTTCATTATGCACTGTGTTTCATGCAAACTTGTGTAAAAGCAACATGTAAGCTATTTGTTCATTTTTTGTTTAATCATGAAACTTCCATTATATTTCCCATTAGTATGAGCACATACCCCCCTTTATGACCCTCTTCAGATGTTACATTAAAAAGATCTTACACAAGGTGTTATTTTAAATCACAGACTTTCAGTGAGAATGACAAATTCTGTCTTTACTAAATAAAGGACAGCTAAATCAGTGCAAAGGAAGTTAAATCTCTCCTCCATACAAAAACAGGAAAATATCTTATGGTTTAATCACATAATTTCTCCTTCAGATGAAGAAGCAGCAAGTGCAGAAAGCAGTGATGAAGAAGGGGAGGAAGAAGACTCCAGTGACGAGGAGGAGTCAAGTGATGATGAGGAGGAGTCTTCAGAGGAAGAGGCGGAGACTGAGAAAGAGAAGGTGGAGTCAAAAGTAGAAGAAAAATTACAAACAGAACCAGAAGAAACTGCTGAATCAGCATTATCTGAAGAGGAGAAGTACGATTGTAGTTTCTTTTATTTGTTGGTCAATTGTCATTTTACATCGCCAAACCTTTTACTTGGAAATCTGATCCTGAATTTCTTAAATGGATCTAGTAACACTATGTTTGTCTTTCTGTTCTGATAGTTATTACATCAACCAATGAAATTTCTCCCCTAAAATTTTTAAAAGTGTTTATTATCATAACGACAAAACCACTGATCCTTAAGAGGTCTTCAACACAGAAAGTAGAACAGAAGCTTATCTGATACTTGAAAGTGAAGTGTGGAAACAGGATCTAAATTTTAATCAGATAGAGAAGAAAATTTATCAGCAGAAACATCACTGTAAAGTTGGTGGTAAAACCTTGCATCCAACTGTTCACTGAAAGAAAGAGGCTGAGGATACCAACAAAAACTATGACAAAAAATAAAAAAAAAAAAGCAGCATTCTACAAAAAACTAAATGGAAAACAAAAAACTGAGCAACGCAAACCCCACCAAATACCGGGGGGGAAAGAGTAGAATTAGTTAGATTGTAATTTTGTTCCTTTTAAGAATGACACATTTCAAATTTCCAAAAGAAGGAAAATTAGCATCACTTCAACCAAATTGACAATAGTGTTAACTTGTTTTCTAGCAACTCTTTGAATTTGAACAATTTGAATTTAACATCATGTTTTGAAGCCATTAAAACGTTAATTACATCATGTACATATTGAGATCTCCTTGCTTCTGGGTATTTTAACTTGGATTTACCTCAGATTTCAGTTTAGCAATATTTGCTTGGAACACCACATATTTTTTTCAATAGATATCTATAAAATTGCTATTGAATTGATCATTTGCTAGAAAATTTAAAACTGAGAAAGATTTCAGTTATAATATACATATGAAAGAAAAATTGCTTTAATCTTATCAAACTAATCAGATTGAAATTAAAATTACTCTCTGAATTCTGGTTTAAACTTTCATGTTGACAAACGGGTTCTGTTCAGTTTTATTTGCTAGTTTGTATATTTTTATACTCTTTGAACTTTGGGGGTTACTGTCTTATTGGCCATTATGGTATAATTCCCCCCGCCCCCTTACATAAAATCTTCTTTTATTATGTGCATAGTTCAAACGTATTTTATGATTATTTTAAAGGGAGGAAGAAAGTATGACAGCAGATGCTCAAGAAGAAGAGGGCAAAGTTGAAGCAAAAAGGTTGATGAGTAACCATAGAAACATAAATTCAATATTAGTTTTAGATTCCATGACAGTATGGTGTAATATCATGTGACTTATACACCAAAAAAAAGAAAACAAATCCTTTAAATTTAATATAGAAGAAAGAATGCTTGTTAGAATTTTAAAAAATCAAAAATGCAATGTCAGCTTGTTTTTAAGTTAAATGAATACGCATGTTTACTAAAATTCTTAAAATTAAAACAATAATGTCATATAAACAGATGGAGATGAGGTATGATGATACTGTATTAAATGCTGCCAATTAATATAAAAAATCTGTAAGAAGTAAATAAATGTCATCAATTACTTGACTAATGGCTACTACTGCATGTATGAGTGATTACTAACCATAGTATAGTAATTTCTTCTGCTCTGTAAGTCCTAATGTTCAAATAATGTTCAAATAAGAATAAGGAGATGTGGTATGATTGGCAATGTTCAGATGTTGTGGAAATAAGCAACTATAAGTAAATGTACTGCTTTCAACAATGAGGAAAACCCATACGTCAAAGCAAGCTATAATATGCCCCAAAATGACAAACGTAAAACAAGAAAACCAACAGCCTGATTTATGTACGATACCACAAATGAAAAACAAACAAAAAAATAATTGCATGTTTGAATAAAAGAAATTATGAGTTTAACCATAAAGAGACAGTAACCTTGCAATACAATAAAACCAAATGAGATATCTAGATGTCAAAAACTTTTTTTTTAGTATATATCAAAATAAGAAGATGTATATTTGCCAATGAGATAGCTATCTATCTTGGACAAAATGGTGTGGATATAAGCCAACTATTGGTCACTGTATGGCCTTCAACAATGAGCAGAACCCATAGCGTAAAGTTAGCTTTAAAAAGGCATCAGCATGTTCCTTTTTTACAAACATATTACTAATGTATGTTAAATAAGTTGTCTTTTATACACTATATAAGAAATGAATCAATCTCATTGAGTAAGATTATATATGTAAAGAGATAGATAACTTGTTTTAAATTAAATTTTGTATTTTAATGTTTCCCTTGAATTGTTTCAGAAAAGAGACTCCCAAGCAAAGAGGGAGAAAGAAATCTCCAGGAAAGCTATCGCCTGTCAGAGAATTAAGTGAAGTAACAGAAGATTCCGATAGTAAACAAACTGAAAGTGAGGCTGAAGAAAAGTCAAGTGCTATTCAGTCTTCTTCTACAGACAGTTCTGTTAAATCTGGATTTCAGACTTTACTCGAGGCTTCAGAAATTCTTAGCTTACGTGATAGTGAGCAAAAACCACCAGTTTTAACACCAGTGAAAGAAACTCCATTAAAAGCACCTGAAAGGGAAGAACGGCCAAGCTTTTTGGCGGAACATGACTATTTTGCAGCTCCTCTTGTAAGACCGCCAGAAAAAGAAAGATTGGATGACGTTGATCTTGATTCAGACGGCACAGATTCGGCGGACGAGGATGGCAATACAACTCCTATGGAAGTGTTTATTGACCATAATTATTGCTTACCTCCTAAACCGTCGATAAAAGATATTCTGGAGGAGAAAAAACCTTTAAAACCAAAGAATTTAGAACCAATTGTGAATTTAGAAAATATAGAAAATTTATTAAAACCAGAAGACAAAAAGAAAAAAGAGCCTCCAAAGAGAGGCAAAAGAAAACAAAAAGACATGCATTTAGTGGATATTACGGACGTACTGAATAAGTCTAAAGGCAGCAGAGAGTTAATCAATCTTCTTCCACCTCCAAAAGAGGTGAAAAAATTCACTCCAAGGAAATTGGAAGAGGAACGTCAAATTTTCTTTGATCTCTATAATCAGGGCATAGACAATGAAGATGTCAATTATTTGAAACGGACTTACGACCATTTATTACAGTCGGAAGAACCTATGTGTTATTGGATAAATGATATATTATGGGTCGACCATCCGTTCACAAATATTCCCAACCCAGTGCCATCAAAAAGACGGAAAAAGGACCATGAGCACAAAACAGGTATATGTCAGTTATTGGTATTCAGATGGTTCTGGTGTTGGCTATTAAGATTATGTGTGTTCAAATTGGAAAGTGAAGCATATGAGTTGGTTGTTTCATACAAGGTTTTGAGTCTGAATATTTCTATCAATTTTTTTTTATTTCAGGAATTGCATGTTTTAAAAAAAAACATGTTGCTAGGGTTATATATCTAATCGTTTAAAAAGGTTCAATTTTTGTTAATATAAGTTAGCAGCATTTTATATCTTGTCATGCTTGTATTCATGGTAATGTTATACAAATGTATATTGTAAAAATTCTGATTATAGAATTTATTGTAATTTTTCTATGGTACATTTATTATTTTGTAAAACAGTGATAATGGATGTATAAAACAAAACTTTGTTATGACTATAAATAACTTAGTTTACTATATAGAGGCTGATCATGGGGATCACATCTGGTTAACTTTTTTCTTTTTGAATTCATACGTTTATATATGTCATGAACATGACAGAGCCTGACTCATCCCTTGAATAAGCCTTAAGAAAAAGGATATATGCTATAGGTGGTAAAATCATCTTGTATTGAAATTAATTCCCTTAAGGTCAAGTTACAGTTAGGACTATATATATGTCATCGATTTTTGTGAAATTTTGCATACAACTTTGGCTTGTTGAACTAACTGAAAATCAAAATAATAATGCATTTATCTTTTTTCATTTCTGAATATAACTGATTAAATTCTTTCAAAATAGGGGAACATTTGTATAGTTAGCACTTAAAATCAGGTGAAAAATGTTCTTTAATTTGTCTTGAAATCCTCAAATCTCCAATTTCAAATCGATAGATGTTTGAAGTTTCTTTAAAAATTACATATATTGTTGATACATTAATTTGCATTTAATGATGTAAAATAATAATAGAGTCCTTATTAATGGTTTACAGCTTTGTTTTAAAAATAATTTGCCAATTTTTGAGAACTTATTTTCTGTTCAATTATTTTTGTGTAAAGTCAATATTTATAAATAACTTGACCATGTTGACATTCTTGCATTTATCTTGGAAAAGTAGAAAGTACCCCAATGTCAGTTAATTTTGTAGTTGATCTGCTTTAATAAAGTATGAGTTATCTCCCATACAACATGATTGATGTCAAATAAAACATTTCTATAGGATACAGTTTGATGTACAGATAAACAGTTAAAAACAATTTCATTGTAATGCACATATGTTTATCAGGAATGGGAGTCATATTTCTTTAAAATCTTAACCATTAAAAAGTTAGTTCCTGGAAATTTATAGATATTTTATCATATTGTTCATATAAACTAAATACACCAACATGTATTTCTTTTGTAAAGTTTCCCTTTTGGAATACACTGTCATTTTATGTTGTATGTATTTATAAAACTATGTTTTAAGTCCAGATGATACTTTGATCTTGAATTTTTATTTACTTTTTGACAAGAAGTTGACCATATTTTATACTTCTTAATATAACATCATGGTTAATATACATTATGTTTATTTCAGGAAATTTAAATAAATTTTTGCATCATAAACATGATAAATTAATATTTTTCTTCAAAATATTCAACAAAGTTTTGGAACTATCTCTGTATTCCTTCACGTCAACAGCCATTTCTAAGAAATTGAGAATCATACAGTATGTAATATCTGTTCAGATGACATGAGTCGTAAAGTAAATGTATATAACTTTTCATTTTTCTTATTTTTATACGACCGCAAAAAAATTTTGTGGTCGTATATTGGTATGACGTTGGCGTCGTCCGACGTCGTCTTCGTCGTCGTCGTCCGAAGACACATTGGTTTTTGCACTCTAACTTTAGTTTAAGTGAATGGATCTCAATGAAATTTTACCATAAGGTTCAATACCACAAAAGGAAGGTTGGGATTGATTTTGGGGGTTATGGTACCAACAGTTAAGGAATTAAGGGCCAAAAAGTGGCCAAAAATAAGCATTTTTGTAACTTCCAGACATAACTTGTGTGTTAGTGTATGGATCTCTCTGACATTGTACCACAAGGTTCCATATTACAAAGGGCATGCTTGGATTGATTTTGGGGGTAATTGCCTCAAACTTTTAGGAATTAGGGGCCAAAAAAGGGGAAAAAACAAGCATTTTTCTAGTTTCTTGCCAATACATGTAACTTGTGTGTAAGTCTATGGATCTTTCTGAAATTCTACTACAAGGTTCCATATCACAAAGGGAAAGCTGGAATTGAGTTAGGGGGTAATTGCCCAAAACGTTTAGGAATAAGGGGCCAAAAAGGGGCCAAAAATAAGCATTTTTCTAGTTTCCAGACAATAACTTGTGTTCAAGTGTATGGATCTCTCTGAAATTGTACTGCAAGGTTCCATATCACAAAGGGAATGCTTGGATTGATTTTGGGGGTACTTGCCTCAAACTTTTAGGAATTAGGAACCAAAAAAGGGGCAGAAAACAAGCATTTTTTTAGTTTCATGACAATAACTTGTGTGTAAGTCTATGGATCTTTCTGAAATTGTACTAAAAGGTTCCATATCACAAAGGGAAAGCTGGAATTGAGTTAGGGGGTAATTGCCCAAAACGTTCAGGAATAAGGGGCCAAAAATAAGCATTTTTCTAGTTTCCAGACAATAATTTGTGTTCAAGTGTATGGATCTCTCTGAAATTGTACTGCAAGGTACCATACCACAAAGGGAAGTTTGGGATTGATTTTGGGGGTAATTTCCTCAAAATTTTAGGAATTAGGGACCAAAAAGGGGCAAAAAACATGCATTTTTCTAGTTTCAGGACAATAACTTGTGTGTAAGTATATGGATCTTTATGAAATTGTACTACAAGGTTCCATATCACAAAGGGAAAGCTGGGTTTGAGTTTGGGGGTAATTGCCCTAAATGTGTAGGAATTTGGGGCCAAAAAGGGGCAAAAAAACAAGCATTTTTCTAGTTTCCAGACAACAACTTGTGTTCAAGTGTATGGATCTCTCTGAAATTGTACTGCAAGGTACATTGTACCATACCTCAAAGGGAAGGCTGGGATTGAGTTTGGGGTGATGAATCATAAGGGGGTTCAAAAAATTGGGGGGGGGATTTTTTTTCCCCTTTTTTTTTTTAAGATTTTCCATTTTAAATTGGTTATTTCTGATTTATATATAAAAGCAAATAATAATGATATGGTTTGAATAGGTAAATTAAATTTGTTTAAGTTCTTAGACCACATTCATTCTGTGTCAGAAACCTATGCTGTGTCAAATATTTTGACCACAATCCAAATTCAAGCTTGAATGTTGTGTCCATACTTTCCCCAACTGTTCAGGGTTCGACCTCTGCGGTCGTATCAAGCTGCGCCCATCGGAGCATTTTTTTTACTGTATGGAAGAGAAATGACATTACCAATTGACACTGCACTATAATACCAAAAGATTGTGGATTGAGAAAAATTTGCTTTTTCGTGGATATTTGATTTCATGGTTATGCCAAAGTGTGCACACAAGCCTATAGAACATTTTTAATTCGTTGAACATTTGAATTCTTCGATCACCTGTAGGTACGGACTCCTCGAAAATTGTTATCAAACGAATAACAATGAATCCACAGTACTTCAAAATTTTAAAACTTCAAGAAAAATAGCTGCTTAGAACCTGTAGAACATTGAGCAAGCTCAAAAACTGTATAAACAACATGATAAAAAAAATAAATGAGTTGTTAAGAAAAAATATATAAGCCATTAGATGAAGGTAATATAAACTAAACCTCATTAAATTCTTTCTGAATTTAGTTCTCAGATATTAAGTGACTGACAATGATATAACTTAATGTCAAGATACATCTAACATTTCTAAGGGAGTATTGCAGTCTTTCATTAAAATTTGATCATTGTGCTCTGAATTTGTTGCTACATTCTTTTAATAAAGTTTTAATGATTGAAATTCAGATAATCTAAGGGTGACTAGGGTATAGATGTAAGGTCGCCTTGGTCTTCTTCTGACTCAGTTAAACCTATGCCAAAGTGGGGTGTCAGTTTAAGCTATGCAGGATTTATAGATTCACAGCCAAATCCATTCAGAATGGGGATCCAATGCCACTTGTAGAGAGAATACGAAGCCTTCTGCAAGTTATAACCTTTGCAGCAACTTGTTTTCCAGTGGCAGTCCAATTTCCCCTCCCTCATCCATGGTTTACCACTTAGCAGAACCAACATTGTACCTATCTATTTTTATTAGATTCTCAACTTGCATATACACGAAATATATGCCACTGGACATTGCACAAGCATAAATCAATCAATCAGATCTCAATACCAAATAAGTTCATGTGAGGTTGCATATTTGGCAACATATCAGCCTCCAACAACACAAGACTCATTCTGATCTTATATTTTATGCTTCATTGACATTGATCAAGTTTTATTCAAGCTTTGTTGTATCATTATTTGTATGCAGGTTTTCCTGAAATTATTATAAATCATCTCAAATTTTGTTTATTCTCAATAGACTTACTTTGAGTTCTTTTTTATGAATGAGTTATTCTGGTTGACTCTAGCTATATAGGTCAATGGATGTAAATGATGTAGTTGAACAATCTACTCTTACTGTATTGTAATAAAAAACTAGACAATGATGCCCCCACACTCCACTCTGAAGTAACTGTATTATAACAAAGTCAATGTAGGACTTTCTTTGAGATATTATTGTATTATTGATGCCCCCCCTGATGCAAAGTGTTATTTTAAAATAACTATAACATTTAATGGCTTATACCCCAAAAATGACAAAGTTCAACTATCTCCCAAAAGAGCAAATATTAATAAAAATCAAAACCCTGACCACATGCACACTTTCAATATATGCATGATATGTACAAACAGCCAGCAAAGTGAACACTTCCTAGCATTCAAACTGTAGGAGGAGTTATCTGGAAACGCTCCTCTTATGCAAGTAAATCCTCCAAAAAATGACAAATTTCAACTATCTCCCAAAAGAGCCAATATGAATAAAAATCAAAACCCTGACCACATGCACACCTTCAATATATGTACAAACAGACAGCAAAGTGAAAACTTCCTACGATTCAAACTGTAGGAGGAGTTATGCGGAAAAACTATATACCCATAATGGGACGGACGGAAGGATGGACAGAGGGATGGACAGGGGTAAAACAATATGCCCCCAACTTTTAGTTGCGGGGGGCATAAAAAGCATTGCAGGAAAAGGCACAAATGTGAAAGTCATCTATAATAAATGCACTCAAACATTTTGAATTTGTAGTATTCTATTCTATATTGCTTTCAGCTACGTTTTACATCTTAGTTCATATCTCAGATACTAAGTGGCAAACAGATGTATAACTTGGTTTTAAAATGCGTCTTTGGGAATATTGAAGCCGACCAATATTTTATTGCTCTGCTGAGCTTATAATAGTTAATTTACAAATGTCTGCAAACAAATTATTCTTTCAAAATTTTAGATAGTTTTCGTCTCATCAGCTAGACGAAGGAGTTACTTTTTCCAGCAACGGCTGCGGCAGTGGCTTCAACAATTGTTAAGTTTTTTGCTTAAGTTAGTTTGATAGAACTACTTGTGATAGATCATTGATATTTAATATGAAGTTGCATTTCTATCAGTACATATCAGTTTGACCACTATTTTGAGGCCCTGACCCCTAGGACATGGTCCAGTGGCTTTGAATTAATAAGCAATTTTCGAAGTTAAGTTTTCTGTTTAAGTTAGTTTGATAGGATCTACTTGTGATTGATCATTGATATTTTGTATGAAGTTGCATTACTATCTGTACATATCAGTTTGACCACTATTTTGAGGCCTTGCCCCTAGGTCATGGTCCAGTGACTTTGAATTAATTAGCAATTTTCAATGTTAAGTTTTCTGTTTAAGCCAGTTAATAAGAACTGCTTGTGACAGATCAATGATATTTTGTATTAAGTTGCATTACTATCAGTACATCTCAGTTTGTCGACCATTTCTAGGCCTTGCCCACAAGATCATGGTCCAGCAATTTTTAATTAATAAGCAATGTTGCTGTCCATCGGATTGTCTTTTTCTGAATTTTATGCTTATCTCTGTGTCAACAGTTTATTATTTTTATGAAGCCATATCCATTGCAATTAACATAATAAATAAAAACATAGATAAAATTTCTCAATATACAGTATTAATTTTTCCTCAAACATTTACTATTTATGAACAACTGGATGTTTGTATGTCATGCTAGATTGGAAGCAATCTAATTTTATTTCCAATCAGATTTATTTGTATTATTTATATAACATGATATAATTGAAAATATTATTATGGCCCCGCCACAAAGTTGTCGGGGCCATATAGTTTTACCCTTGTCCGTCAGTCCTTCATACCGTCATTCTGTTATTCCGTCATTCTGTCATTCCACAACAAACCATTATACGCAATTTTTTTCTAAACGCTTCAGAAATTGGGCTGCTTTGGTATGTGAGTTAACCATGATAAGTTACAGATCAGGTTTAAGTTTCATTCCTCTCTGCTAATTTTGGCGAAATTACAAGCTTTGGACTTTGATAAATTGTTGAAAATCACAGTTAACCTGACTTTTTCTTAACGCCTTCAGATATTGGGCTAATTTTTGGTATGTGAGTTTCCCATTGTGTGTTACAGATCAAGTTTAAGTTTCGTTCCGCTCTGCTGATTTTTGCCGAAATTTTGGGTTTTGGACTTTGAAAATCACAGTTATAATGACTTTTTTTCTATACGCCTTCAGATTTTGTTCTGATTTTTGATATGTGAGTCTGCCATGATGAGTTACAGATCAGGTTTATGTTTCGTTCTGCTATGCTGATTTTCATGTCGTTTCAACACATCTTGTTAGATCTGCAGTACATCCACTTCATCTTTGCTGATAGTTTGAAATTTAACTACTCATTGATCAAGGAAATTTTTCATCAAACTAGTATTGGTCTTGAGAGCTGGATACTATCAATGCATGTTTGTGTCCACATGTGTTGTTGAAAATGCAGATTTTTTAACTTTTTGAGACTGGGTCATTCGTGTCGTTCCGACACATTTAGTTTTTATACAACCGCAAAAAATTTTGCGGTCGTATATTGGTATCACGTCAGCGTCGTCCGAAGACATTTGGTTTCCGGATAATAACTTTAGTAAATGTAAATAGAAATCTATGAAATTTTAACACAAGGTTAATAACCACAAAAGGAAGGTTGGGATTGATTTTGGGGGTTATAGTCCTAGCAGTTAAGGAATTAGGGGGTCCAAATAAGCATTTTTCTAGTTTCCAGACAATAACTTCTGGAAAGGTGTATGGATCTCTCTGAAATTATACCACAAGTTTCCATACCACAAAGGGATGGTTAGGATTAGCTTTGGGGGGTTATGGCTCAAACCGTTTAGGAATTAGGGGCAAAAAAGGGGGAAAAACAAGGGTTTCCTGGTTAATGGACAATTAAAAAAAGTACAATGTTATGTTTTGATTACCTTCCTTACACTGCTTTTGAATTATGTATAAATAAATGTTGTATTGTCTTGAGGTGATTAGCTGTCAATTTATTTTTAGAAGTTACTATTTAAAAATGCTGATTAAGAAATATTAATTTTAGCCATGATTATGTATGTCATTTTCTATTTTAAGACTTTTATGATGTATTTAAATGGGTAATTATGGTTGCAAACTCCATTGGAAATTTGAATTGAGATTAAGACCATATCTTGAGGAAAAGAATTTTTTTTTTGAAAAAGGGGGGGGGGGGGGGGGTAATAAAGAAATTGTGAGGGGGGACAATTTTTTCTCATTTCAGATTTCAGAAATTAAAAAGAAAATTTCTTCAAATATTTTTTTTTGCAAAAAAAAGGGGGAGGGGGTAAAACAATTTTTATTTTTTTTTGGGGGGGGGCAATTCACAACAGCATAGGGTATTGAAAAAAAATATAAATTCAAATCATATAACCAATTCTAAGTTCTTTGACAACAGTTATTCTGTGTCAGAAACCTGTTATGTGTCAAATATTTAATTTCAATCCAAATTCAGACCTGTATCAAGCGCGAATATTGTGTCCATTTTTGCCCCAACTGTTCAGGGTTGGACCTCTGAGGTTGTATCCAGCTGCGCTCCGCGAAGCAATATATTATCTATTGTTTATCCATTGTATTTATTGATGCTTCACCATGTATATTAGTTTTATTTGTATTAATTGTTTATTCATTGTGATGTTTTACCATGTATTTTTAATAGTTTTATTTGTATGTTTATAATTTGATGAAAGATGTAAAATGCTGCTACAGTTACATGCTTAAAGACCAGTGGTTCTTTTCACAACAAATGATATGATATAAACTGAACTTACACAAGTTGTGCCTTGGAAATATTTATGACTTACAAAGTATTTTTCTTGCAAGATTTTTAAGCTCACTATAATGTGAGGATACAATTTTTTTTTAGAAAAAGGGAATGCTTTAATGGAAACAGACTCAATCTAAAACTAAATAGTAGGCTAGGTAAACACATTAAAAAAATCCATTAAATTTGTTAAACAACCAGGATTGTTAAGTAGGGAAAAAAGTAAATCCAAAAGAAAGGGCCTTCATATCATATGCAAAAACTGTTGCAGTTTTAGTTAGTGCTCCTTATGTTTTGATGTTTTATTCTGTCATTCATCAGGTGTCTGTGGTCTCATTGTCATGAATCAGTGACTACAAATTATGTTTAGATGTTTAGAGATGGTCAATTTCTAAAAAGGTTTTGTTGGTAAGACATTGTATTAGTCATATTAGTCATAACAATATAACCTGTCTGTACTAACCTTGCGTAGAAAGGAATCTCTGTTTACTGAACTCTTGTATCATGACATTAAGAATATTATAGTAATTGAAGGCCAAGGAATAGTAAACTTTGGCTCATGAACTGTAACTGAAAATCGAAAAAAATAAATGCATTTATCTCTTATATTCTCTGAAATATTACTGATTGAAATCTTTTAAAAATATGTGAACATTTGTTTAGAAAGCACATAAATTGTCCAAAAAACAAAAACATGAAAAACGTTGTTAAATTTGTCTTAAAAAAAATTCCAATCCACAGATTTTACATAAAAAAGAATTTGTTGTTGATACATAAATTTTTGAGAATAAAAAGGATAAAGGAATTATTTTTTCAATTTTCAGTTTTAGTTCAACAAGCCAAAGTTGTATGCAAAAATTTACCAAAATCTGTGACATAGCACATTCACTGTAACTTGACCTTTACCTGTGTAAAACAAACACCTGCGTCTTAATCCAAATAAAACTTTTTTCAACTCTAGCTCTGTTTTGAACTGTCTTAGTCCAAACAAAACAAAAGTATTTCTATTTGGACAGGTTTCGTTTATACTTTCCTTACACTTGTGGTATTATCAATTGTAAATAACTTTATACCTTTTAATATCCTTCTCTCACTACGATAAACTAAGATTTGGTATGGAATTACTTTAATTTTGTCTTGCCTGCAACACAAAGGTTTGCCTATCCACCAGCAAAGGTGTAACTATTTGTATAAAGCTTTATATTTAAGAAATGGTAGACCTGAATACTTCATATTTTGTATACAGATGCCTCATGTTTTAAAGTTTCCATCTGGCATATATGGAAGTTTTCCGTTGTCTTTGACCTCATTCAAGTTTTATGAAACTTGTACAAAGTTCTAAAAACCAATACTCGCAGACAGAGCTTGAATTTGTGTAGTGAGTCACTTACCGTTATGCCCCTCTGTTACTAGGAAAATTGCAAATTTTTTTGTTTCCACGCTCTACCTTAAGTTTGCCTCATGCAAATTTTATGAAACTCATACACAATGCTAAGACATAAGAATAGAACACTATGTTTCTTTAAAAACTAGCAGTGACATCAAATGCTCTCAAAAAGGATTTTCATATATAATAAGCAAGCTTGATCAGGGGCATTTGTGTCCTCGGACACATTCTTCTTTTATTTTTACATGTAATGTTCTAACTTATTATGAGTAATAGAATATCTATGTGGTAAATGGAGATTATACCACATAGATATTCTATTTTTTTCGCCATAAATATAGAATCAACAATTATTCAAAAAAAAAAAAAATGTGCAATCATTTACAGATCTAAATATCTGTCAGACAGGGTTCATCTAAGTGTCAGACAGGGTTCACATGACATTGATCTCATATCATGGATCAGTGTTAAATTTTAGGAGAAATAAATAAATGTTTTTTTTAAATATAACATTTTATCAATGACCTTTCAACCGATTGTTAATTCTTATGACACCCCCATGGATGACTTGGGAATAGTGTTAAATTTGAAGTGTTCAATGTTAGGTCCATTTCTCAGACACTTGAAGAAATGGCTCAACTATATTTGGCGTATAGAATAGTTGAGAAAGGTGTTAATGTCTATCGTACAGTGTTCATTAGACCTTGACCTCAATTTCAATAATATACAGAAACAAGAAGTTGTATTTATCCCCCACCCTAATTTTCAATGGAAACAAACAATTTTTCTCACTTCTCTTAATTTGTTTTCTCCATAAATTTAGAATCTAAACAATTATTTAAAACAAATCAATGCTCTCTATTCTAACTACCATCCCAGTAGCTAAAAAGTATAAAATTTAGACATGGTTTCATATGTTGTATTACAGGTTGTGCGAGAACGGAGGGCTTCTACAAATTATCCAGGGAAGATAAGATGGGCAAAGTTCATCAGGCAGCATTTTGTGCATTAGAGGAGACAAATAAAACTCAGGTTAGTATTCAAACATTTGTCATTCTTATACTGTAAGTTAAGAAATTTCTGCATGCATTTATTATAATGAAAAATTGACAAAAATGTAAGATTAGTTTTAAGATTTCGGGAAATGCTGCATGCAAATATTATATATCATGTATATATATAAATGCTATCAAAATTTGAAACAAAAGTTAAATTTTTTGGTGAAACATATTCCGTTGCATCATGTGTAATTCTCACAAACAAAAAACGTCACTAAAAGTGTTGATTTCATGGTACTTAATAATATGTTTTTTATTGATTTTGCTTCTACCAATTTTACTGCTATAGATGCAATTTTCTACAATAGATGTCTTTTCTTTTCAATGATGCTCAGGCTAATTTTTTGAAAATCCAAATCCTAATACAAAGAGCTGATAAAACCAAAAAGGACCTTAGGAATCAGAAAGGTGAAAATAAATATCAAAATGAGATAGTTTTACCAAGTGAGGGATTCAGTCTCTTAGTTGCCTCTGATTGATATTTTTTTTGTTTTTAACATTTGTATATACTGGTAGGCTTTTCTTCTGAATATGAAGATTTGTATATATTATTTAACATGTTTTTCTAGGACAAGAAAGTGACAGCATACTCAACCTCCAGAGAAGCTCGACATGAAAACCGAAGGTTACAGACCACGTTTGCTGATCTGGATATAGGAGATCTTCTCAAATTCAATCAACTTAAAGTAAGTTATGGAGGCAGATATTGTGTTTATAGATTATCTATGATTTTGAAAAGGAGAAAGTTCCTCATGTTTGAAATAATCTGTTGATAATCTGTTTATTGCTATTTTCTTAAGCAACTTCAATGATGTTTGCTTATGACGTCATTTCATTCTCACTTGACTGAGAAATTCCAGTTCAATCTAGCAGCTTGAGATGGAAAATTTTCACACATAAAAAAAAAAAGAAAATGAAGAAAAATAGCAACAATCAATATGACTAATCTGCTATAATTGTCGTAAGATTACCTTTAAAATCATGGTATATCCATAAACTGGTAATATTGGACTTCACACACATTGAGGACTAATTTCTTCGTACAAATATTAAACACAATAACTAATATTGTTCATAATAGTTTTATTATTGGACACATGTTGGATGGTTTGTTAATTTTAGTTCTAAGATTAGAATAATGAATTCACTTTTTTAAAACAAATGGTTGTTCAAAGAGAAACAATGCTGCGATTTAATGAAAATTGGTACAGTTAACAATTAACTTGGTAAATTAATGCATATGAAATAATTTTAAATATAATGAATTGCTAATGCAAAACTTAGACAACAAGAAACAAATCGGTGCTATATTATAACACTGGACTACAGGCCCATATCATATTCCTTGAGCATAAATTCCTAAGTGCCTTGGTCTTAATTCTTCATCAATGGTGTTTCCTGTTTAATCAGAATTTATTCTTTGTCATTGAAATTGTGTTTTTTCTCAATTTTAGTTTTGTTTGCTTAATCCTTCCACTTTTATAGTCATATATATTTTGTAATGCTATGTAAATTTTCCTGTCAACAGTTTAGAAAGAAGAACATGAAATTTGCTCGCAGTGGTATCCATGCGTGGGGACTGTTTGCATTAGAACCTATTGCAGCAGATGAGATGGTTATCGAGTATGTAGGTGCCGGTATTCGTCAGTCCGTGGCTGACATGCGGGAGAAGAAATATGAGAAATCAGGAATCGGCAGTAGTTATCTATTCAGGGTGGATAGTGATACAATTATTGATGCAACGAAGTGTGGAAATCTGGCCAGGTTTATTAATCATAGTTGTAATGTAAGTATTTTAATAGATTTATCGTACCTTACTTACTGTTACATATACATGTATACAAAACAGTACCCAAGTGTTATAGGTAAAACTAAATGCCAAACCTGGTCACTCAGTCATGAAATTTAACTCAGTACTCTTAGTACAAAATTTGTGCTGGAAGCACCAAATCCAGTATTTTGTCTCATGAGAGTCTCATTACATCAATTATACTCAAAATGTTTATGACCACAAGGCCTGGTGCTTATAGAAGTGAATCAGAAAATAGAATACAAAGCAAGGTAGTTGTCTGTACAAACAAGGCAAGGTATATAACTAATTGCTAAATATTTTGGCAGTACAAAATCTCATGAAAACCTGGTTTTCAAAACCATAAATGGTATTTTGTGATCTTTAAAAGTATGATTCTGCTTAGCATGTGATGTCATTACTCAAATATGATAATGGATCCAATATGAAGTTTGATAATAAATCAATTACTAAACAATTTGAACATGTTGAAGTTCTTTTATAAAGTTAGTCCATGATCATTTGTGACACATATGTATCCTCATGGCAAAGTATGTTTGTTTGATCTAAACGGAGTAGCATTGCCAGATTTGTTGCCTAAGGTAAGTGGTTCTCTCCTTGCACTCCAGCTTCCTCTGCCAATAAAAACTGGCTGCCCTGGTGGAGCCAAGTGTGGTGAAAGTGGCATTAAACATCAACAATCAATCAATCATTTGTGACAGATAACAATGGACCAACCGAAGATCCTTTCAGTGATTTTTCAGTTTTTGCAGTAGGACGGAAGACCTTTGATTAATAAAAGCATTGAAATGAAAAATGTTGAACTTTTTCTCTTAAACAGAGGTCTAAAAATTTGGTATATTTGGAAAAAAAAAAATTTTGTTTTTAGATTTTTTATGCAACAAGATCCACATTTTATTTACCAAGAATGCAAGGTAGTTGAATAAAAAGTAAAATAACAGAAATAGCGAACTCCAAGGGAAATTCAAAACTGAAAGTCCTTTATAAAATGGCAAAATCTAAAAGTCAAACACATCAAACGAAAGGAAAATAACTGTCATATTCCTGACTTGGTTCAGGCATTTCCCAATGTAGAAAATGGTGGATTAAACCTGGTTTTATGTATCTTATGTATCCGTTTCAATATCTTTCATAGAAAAAAGTAAACTGTAAATCTAAATTATTATTATAATTATTTGTTTTCTTTCTTTCAGCCAAACTGTTATGCCAAAATTATTAATGTAGATAACCAGAAGAAAATTGTGATATATTCCAAACGTGAGATTGACGTTAATGAAGAAATTACCTACGATTATAAATTTCCTTTGGAGGACGAAAAAATTCCATGTCTTTGTGGAGATGCAGCTTGTCGGGGAACACTCAATTAGTTATTTTATTTATTTTTTTTATCAGTCTGCTGTTTTGTTAGTAAAAATTTTTTTGTTTATCTTCAGTTTCAAATCAAGTACACTTTGTTTTGGGTTTTAGCAAAACAGAAAAAACATATGAAAAATTTATTTATTAGAGGAATCTATATGGAATATGATACTTAAGTGCTCACTACATTACTTGAATATTCAAGATCGTCTGCTTTGAAATGAAACAAGATGGTAAAACATAATATTCAAAATATTGATATTTTTTTTTTAAAATCCACCTCATTTGGATATTCTGTTTGCATGGGCTTTAAATGTTTCAATCTTGAATTTACATTTGTATTATAGTGAAAAATTTACAAAAACATAAATTTAGCAGTCTTATTGGTATTTCTGTAAACTGATGAATGTATTTTTGTTAGCAGATATCACCTAATTTAAAGCATTCTGACAAATAATTAAGTAATACAGAGCATTCTGAAAATTCAAACATGTTTTAATTCTGGTACCAGATTTTCACCCCCTTCCTGCTGTTAAAAAGGTTTTTTAGTTGACATTTTTGATATTCAAAAATCAATCTTTTCCATTCAAAAAGCAAGTGATTTTTGTACTAGGAACAGTATAAAAGACATAATGAATTGTTTGCATGTCCATCAATTTTTAGTACAATTAGATCAAAATTAAAACTGTTTATTATTATTATTATAGCCTTACAATGTATTACATTTTTAAATTTCCTTTGTGCAATATATCGTTATGAAGTAGTTTTCATTGGAAAAAAGATAAGTTTGAATTTATAGGATCATATCATATATTTGAGTTTTACATCTATTTACTAAAAATATACCAACACAGAAACTGGTATGAAATGCTATAAGGTTCAGTTTTTAAATTTTTTGCCTCTACACCTGTTTCTTTTCTAAATAATTCTACCTGGGCTGCACATATTTTTTCTGTGAAAAAAACAGAAAAAGTACTATGTATGGATGTTTTTGAAAAAAAGCTTACTGGATGGTCACCACTGACAATGTTGACAGTGATATATGTAACTGACCTTTTTAAGTAGCAATGCATTAAAATGTCTTGCAAATCAATCTAGTATTTTTTTTTACTTAAAATCATGCAGTCATACCTGTTTTAAGGTAACGTACATGATATAGTTATGTAAGCAAACAATTATCCTTTTTATATTCTGATAAATCTAAATGTTTAATCATGCTGTTTTAAATCAAAAATAAAAAGTACTAATTTGTTCATCAATTAAACCACCTTTGTAAGAAAAATGATATTTTATTCCAATTTAGAAATTTATTAAATGACCTATGGGTCAGGTTTTGTTGTACATCTCAAATTCACTAAGGTAACACTTTTCAAAGGGATTACAAGGATACTGTATATTTATATTCTTATGGGTATAATCATGAAATAAAGTTCAATGATTGCTAAAGCTAAATTTTGAGCAATGCTACTTCTTTTGTGTTGGACAGGTATGTATCATGTTATGATTTTATCAATGGTTTATATATGAAAGTTTGTTGTGTTATGGTCTTGATAAATGTGTGCTCTTTAAATTAAACATAGGACTGACAATTTTAACTGATTGTTCAGAAAAAAAGAAATGAATTAAAATGATGGAAGATAATGAATTTACTCTTTTAAAGTATAACTATAACTGGTAAGTGCTATTCCATTGAAATGGACATTGAGGGTAGGTAGGGATATTTCATTTTTGGACTTGTGGGTCATTTCTAGGAAATTTTACAATTATCATTTCTATAAGTCATTTAGGGCTATTCCATTAATAAAAATGAATCTGGGAGGGTAGGAAGGGACATTTTATTTTTAGACATGGGTTAATGGTCATCTCTATGAAATTTTACAATTACCATATCTATGAGACATTTAGGGCTATTCCATTTAAAGAATCTGAGAGGGTAGAAAAGGACGTTTTATTTTGAACTTGGGGTAGTTAGTAATGGTTATTTGACCGTTTGATGTAAGCAAAATGACTCCATTAAAGTGTTTTGTTTTTGGGGTGTTCTGAAAGTCCTTTCCTATCCTCCCACACCCATTATAATAGACTAACCCTTAGGAGCAAATAGAAGTTTATCTTTTTTCAGATTGGAGGAAATACAAAACAGCTTTGTTAATGTTAAAGTTTTAAAAGTTTTTATGAAAAGTTACTTTGTTAATATTTGTATATTATGGAAACATTGTTTATGTCTCGCTGTGTATAATATACATATCATATCATTTTGTACATAGTGTTCATAGGAGGTATGATCAGTACTCTATAAGTGCGTTTTATAATTGTACTAGTGATATGTGTACAGTGTACAGTTTTGTATATATTAGTGTACAGTTAAATGTATTAGTGCTACAACTATTAGTGTTGCTTATTGAATTGGTAAATGTTCATGTCCTTTGTACAAACAAAAAATGAAATTTATCAATAAAAAAATTGAAGAATTATTTGTCTATATTTTTTTGGAAATGAAACACGTTCTGCAAATAAGACCCACAAACTGTACAAGAATCTTAAGCTTGCAATGATAAAAAAAATAATAAACCACTAAGCCTCAGTTTCCTCTTGGTAGCAGTGCTTTGAATGCAGAAGGTCATGGGTTATATACGGTTTGAGATTGATTTTAATACTTTACTTCAAAGCATAGATTAAGAAATAGACAGGGATAACGTCTTTTCCTGGTTCATTAACTAAGTTTTTGTGCTTTGGTCATTTTGTCCGGCACAATAAGTTATACACTAATCAAATTTTTTCATTAGAATCTTTTAAAAATTTGCATACCTGTCTGGGTTCACTTAAGCCTGACCTCATTTAAATGGATCAATGCTCAACAGAAGTTTTCCTGCTTACCTGGTATATCAATTTCTCAGTTGCAGTATATTTATGGTCAAATATATTTGAACGTTAGAATAATTTCTGTCCATTAAGATCTAATTGTTATATTACCAAGCCTGTATATTTGGCAACATGTTATACACATTTCTCTAATTCTTATCCGATTTATACTTTTCCTAATGGGTTGATTATTTTTTATAATCATCGTGTGGTTCATTTGATGTCAGTTCTTCATTGGTCAAAATTCAATGATGATGTCAAGTTTTCTTGCTTTCCTCTGATTTCCCATAATAATGTCACACAAAAACCTGACCATGTCTGATAACATCACATATAAAAAACAGATGTTTTTGCCTGATCAGTGAAAAAGTTCGTCTTTATGTAATTTAAGAATTATTAAAGAAAACAAGATTCATCCACCGAATCTCGTGTAATACACAATTTCTCCACTGTCTACAGTTAAATTTTCAATATTTAAAAAGTTAACTGTCTTGAGTAGAGATATATCATATCAGACTTGATGAAGTGGTAAAATCTTTATATAACCAGAGGCTCTAAAGAGCCTGTGTCGCTCACTTTGGTCTATGTGCATATTCAACAAAGGACAACCTCCAATATTGTAGACGAGAATAGAATTCATGACAAAAATCTCTGTTCTGTTGATCTTGTAGTGCTGATCATTTCGTCTGTTTAGTTTCTCTATATTTTTAGTTTTCGCTCAAAGCACAAAAAATGGTAAAAAAATCCTCATTTAAGGGCAATCACTCTTATAAAGAGTGAGTATACTATGTATATCGGCAAAATTTGACTTGTTAGTAGATTTTGCCTTGTTGATCATTTTTGTGATTTAAAGTGTCTATTTATCTATTATAATTTTTATACGACCGCAAAAAAATTTTGTCGTCGTATATTGGTATGATGTTGGCGTTGTAGTCGTCCGAAGACACATTTAGTTTTCGCACTCTAACTTTAGTTTAAGTGAATGGATCTCTATGAAATTTTACCATAAGGTTCAATACCACAAAAGGAAAGTTGGGATTGATTTTGGGGGTTATGGTACCAACAGTTAAGGAATTAGGGGCCAAAAAGGGGCCAAAAATAAGCATTTTTGTAACCCAGACATAACTTGTGTGTTAAGTGTATGGATCTCTCTGACATTGTAACACAAGGTTCCATATCACAAAGGGAATGCTGGGATTGATTTTGGGGGTAATTGCCTCAAAATTTTAGGAATTAGGGGCCAAAATAGGGGCAAAAAACAAGCATTTATCTAGTTTCATGACAATTACTTGTGTGTAAGGTATGGATCTTTTTGAAATTGTACTACAAGGTTCCATATCACAAAGGGAAAGCTGGAATTGAGTTTTGGGGTAATTGCCCAAAACGTTTAGGAATAAGGGGCCAAAAATAAGCATTTTTCTAGTTTCCAGTCAATAACTTGTGTTCAAGTGTATGGATCTCTCTGAAATTGTACTGCAAGGTACCATACCACAAAGGGAAGGCTGGGATTGATTTTGGGGGTAATTGCCTCAAAATTTTAGGAATTAGGGGCCAAAAAGGGGCAAAAAACAAGCATTTTTCTAGTTTCAGGACAATTACTTGTGTGTAAGTGTATGGATCTTTATGAAATTGTACTACAAGGTTCCATATCACAAAGGGAAAGCTGGGTTTGAGTTTGGGGGTAATTGCCCTAAACGTTTAGGAATTTGGAGCCAAAAAACAAGCATTTTTTCTAGTTTCCAGACAATAACTTGTGTTCAAGTGTATGGATCTCTCTGAAATTGTACTGCAAGGTACCATACCACAAAGGGAAGGCTGGGATTGAGTTTGGGGGTGATGAATCATAAGGGGGTTCAAAAAATTTGGGGGGGATGTTTTTTTCCTTTTTTTCCTTTTTTCTTTCTTTGAAATTTTTCCACTTTAAATTGGTTATTTCTGATTTATATATAAAAGCAAATAATAATGATATGGTTTGAATATGTTAATTAAAAATTTTTAAGTTCTTAGACCACATTCATTCTGTGTCAGAAACCTATGCTGTGTCAATATTTAATCACAACCCAAACAGAGCTGTATCAAGCTTGAATGTTGTGTCCATACTTGCCCCAACTGTTCAGGGTTCGACCTCTGCGGTCGTATCAAGCTGTGCCCAGCGGAGCATTTTATATCATATAAGACAAAACACAAAAAAATTGGTAAAAATCGTCATTAAAGGGCAATAACTCCAATAAGGAGTCGTCATACGATTTCCTCCATATTTGTCTTAATTCTAGGTCTTGTCTTGCTGATCATTTTTGCTTATTTCAGTTTCTATGCATCTATTATAATTTTTAAGACAGAAGGCAAAAAGGCAAAAAATCTGTAAAAATTGTAATCAAAAGCCAATAACTCTAATAAGAAGTCGACTGACGATTTAGACCATGCAGACTTATTTGAAGAATTTGTCTTGCTGATCATTTTTGATCGACTGACAGTTATGACGTATATGGACAATTGGTAGAGCTCAACATTCTAAACATTTCTGCTCCTGTCAGATTTTTCCTATCTATAACGGTTTTCAAAATAATAGACAAAACTTGCATTTTACCCCTATGTTTTATTTTTAGCCATGTCGGCCATCTTGGTTGCATACGGGGTCATCGGACATTTTTTTAAACTAGATACCCAATGATGATTGTGGCCAAGTTTGGTTAAATTTGGTCCAGTAGTTTCAGAGGAGAAGATTTTTGTAAAAGTTAATGGATGACGACGGACGCCAGTAGTATGAAATGGGGTCAGTCCCCCACAATTCCCCCACAGGAAGCCACGTCACAGCTTATCCTCTTAACTATGACGTAGTATCCGGTCTATAATCTCTTAATCCTCTTAACTGCTACTTAACATCCGGGTTATAATCCTCTTAACTGAAGTGGATTAATCTCGTAATCCTCTTAACTGCTACTTAACATCCTGGTTATAATCCTCTTAACTGAAGTAAATTAATCTCTTAATCCTCTTAACTGGTACTTAACATCCTGGTTATAATCCTCTTAACTGAAGTGAATTAATCTCGTAATCCTCTTAACAGCTACTTATCATCCTGGTTAAAATCCGGTGGTGGACAAGTAACGGAAGTTGTTTTAATCCCCTACCCTCCTACGTATGATCTTGTAAACGTGGCATACACGTTGACCTATCCACGTTTACATCCTGAAGTATAATCTGAATGCAATCAGTTTATAAACTAAGAAAAACGTTTACTATATATCATACATCAACAGTATTTCCATAAGAACAAACAATATGAATCTCCAAAATTTTAATATGTATACACTTTTAAGAGAAAGAAAATTGACAGGAAAGATCAGACGATCGCGAAGAGGTCCAAAAAAGACTGCAAATTTGATAAGGAACAGGGTTGATAAACTTCGTCATGAAGAACTATCTCGGTGTCCAGTAGAAACATGGCTTCTAAAAAACGGTTACATTGTTTGTATTCTATACAACTTTGAACACCACCCAGAGTTTATTGAAGATCTTTATTTTTGTGGTTGTTACTTTCATGCAGTGTTAGCAGACTACAAGTTTATGGATCCTGTCAACTACCAATATAAAAAATCCATTTATATCATTTACATGCGTACAACGGTCCTTTTTAGGACAACAAATCATTCAAAAAGAGTCTTTTATTGTTGTACATGATCAGTTCGATTTTCTTCTCAAACGATTATGAAATATCTACAAAAGGTTCACAACTCGTTTATTTTCGAAGAAAAGAAAACTAGATTATATATTTTATTACTTTCGATTGATAAACACACATTATTTCAACTAAAACAGCATTATGATAACAAAATTTTTCATATTGAAAATTGGAAATTACACCTTCTTAATGAAATTCTCCTATAAAATATAGATATATATTTTTGTGTATATGAAAAAAAAAATCATTTAAGTTGAAATGTTAGAGAGAATGAGCACAGAAAACCCTCAAACAAAGTGGTGTTTTTTCGGGCAGAATGTACCAAAAGCAGAGATCGTGTATTTTTGTCAGATGATAATAGTTTTCATAATTGTTATTGCAGCAGTTGTTAATTTGTCAACACAAAATGGAAGTATAGAACTATGGGTTAGTTTGTTAAGTGGTTGTACTGGTTACATTTTACCAAACCCCTCTATAAATAAAATATAAATGATATTCATATTAAAAGAAAGGAGGAAAAAAGTGACCCTCCTCCCCCTCACGTGACTGAAACGTTTACTATACGTTTCGTTAATCTTTTTATGAATCATCATGAACAATTTAATCCGCGACCACAACTATAAAAGTACACAATTATATCAATGGCACAGGCACAGGTTGATTTATCTAAGGAGGTGTACGGTTGTGACTTTGAACATTTGCATACTGATTTATTCAAGAAACAGATTGAATGTTTAATTGATGAAACGATAAAAGTGGTGGTGAAGAAAAGAGGAAAACATACCCGATTACAGCTTGTTATAAAAGGAAAAAAGATTTTGACCAGTAAAGAAAATTGGACAAAACTGTGTAATCTAAAGGAAAGCATCTTATTTCTGTATTCATTTATAGACGAACACTGATAATATAATGGTGGACATTAAAGACGGTATGGGAAAAAGGCTACTTTCAACTATATTATTGTTTTCTTTTGCTGAATTATTAGAAGAAATGGTGCAACAATTATCAAAGAAGTTTTGCCAGGGATGCAAAGTTGAACATGGATCACAACATAGACACGATTGTTTGATGGATAGTGAACTAGATAAACTTGAAAAACATTTTGAACAGGCGTATTGTGAATTTAAATACAGTCACATACTAGGAAAATACAGAGAAAATGTGAGAACATTGAACTTGGAAAATAGTGTCGTTTTAAACTTTTTCATTCTTCATGTGTTGTTCCTGGATACACTTCGATCACAAAAAATGAAAGAGACTGTTTATAATTTAATGGAAAGGAAAGTAAAACTTGAAGGACGTTTCACACAATAAGATTGTATTATATATAAATACATGTATATTTCATTGAATAAATTTGTATACCGATATGAAATTTTTTCGTTGTGTATTTATTTTTTAATGAAAGAATTATTATTCTGGTAAAGATTAGAAATGACTTCATGTTCGTTTATATCATTTCGACTGTTTTCGTAATCATTCGTTTATTTTCGTATGTATATTTATTTCCGGTAGTAGTCGGAAACATTCGTTTATTTCCGAATGTAAAGTCATTTATAATTCTTTATTACAAAATGCAAAGAATGAATTTGAGAAATGTTTATATAAGCTGTTGAATAATTCAATTTTTGGTCGGACCCTCCTCAATACACGCAAGCATAAAGATGTGAAACTTTGTCACACGGAAGAGAAACTTAATAAAGAAACAGCTAAACCATCCTACGCATCTTGCAAAATATTTAACGAAAATTTGGTAGCAGTGGAGAAAAAACGTGTGAATGTTTTAATGAAACAACCAATATACGTAGGTTTTTGCATTTGAGACTTATCCAAGTTTTTGATGTATGATTTTCATTATAACCATATGAAATCTCTGTATGGTGATAAAATTCGTGTGTGTTTTTCCGATACTGATAGCTTTTTACATCACGTTGAAACGGAAGATGTGTATGAAGATATGCATCAATATCAAGATATTTACGATACGAGTGATTATCCTCCAGAACATTTTTTACATGACACCGAAAATAAAAAAGTAATAGGCAAATTCAAGGATGAAACAAGTGGAATCCCAATAAGTGAATTTGTTGGACTGAGATCGAAGATGTATTCATTTTCTTTTGAAGGCGGAGAAAAGCATACTGCAAAAGGAGTAACAAAAACTGCATCCAGAAAACTTAAACATGAAATGTACAAAAATTGCCTTTTCGATAAAACTGTTACACGTTCTGAAATGAATATAATAAGAAGCGAAAGCCATGTTTTATATACTAAAACTATTAATAAAAAATCATTAGTTCCTTTTGATGATAAAAGATGGATTTTAAATGATGGTGTGACAACGAGAGCCTTTGGACATAAAGACAACATATAAACAAATGACATTTTTTTTTTATCATGTAAAACGTTCAAGTCTTATGTGTTATTTTCTATTTGTTTTAACTATTTCGTATTTTTATTATTATTTTGTTCATTTTTTTTTCTATATCAAAATTTTGGGTGATTGAAATAATATTTAAACATTTAGCGAGGGAAACTATTATTTGTTCATTTGAGGGTTATTGTGTATATGTATTTTATTATATATTCAAATATGCATTGGTTATTTTTTGTTTGTTTGTTTTCTTTTTGTCAAATGTGTATTAATAACAAGAGCAAAGTGGGATTTTTTTTGTATATCAAAAATTTGTGGTGATTTAAATACGATTGTTACATATAGTGAGGGAGAATGTAGATGCATCATATTTTTATTATAATTTATTGTATATTGTATTCGATAGTATTTATTCAGATTATTATTTTGTGTATGACAAAATTTGTTTGTGGGTAATTTAGTTACTTTTTTCTTGTAATTTACTTTTACATCTATGTTTTATTTATTCCTGTTTTTTTTCGCATCCTACCTGATTGAAATAAAACATAAAATATCAATGAATCCAGTTGTTTGTTTTCGTTTATTTGAATATATTGTAGTAAAACACACATTATAAAAAAAGATAGATGTACACAATAAACAAACAGTCATAGTCGATCATGATTTTACAATTTACATGGAAATGTTAGTGTTCAATCTTTATTTGTCGATTCTCGGTTATTTCAAAGTATCCATAGTTTTCAACTAAAATCAGTAAGGCAGCTGTTTCTGGTAATGGAGTACCGAACTGACATTCCAATCGCATTTTTCCCTGCTTCAGTAGTGAAAGATATTTGGTATCCGAAAAGAATGGTTCTAAGTTGAAGCATAGAAGCGTATATCCATTGTTGAATTCAGGCCTTGTTATTTCATTCCCCGTATCCAACATCCACTTTCCTCGTGTTTCGAACATTTTTACATAAGGAGAAACGTTCGATGCACCACTATTCTCGTTGAAATCAAGTTTGAGTGGTATGCCATCAACTGGTATTCCGTCACAAAACAGAGTCACCTGTTTTAAATCATAATTCATAAAGTTGAATGGGTGTTTTGTATATGCTCCAGACATAGCAGTTGAAGAAACCAATCCAAGCACAATACTTTTTGGTTTCACATCTTGGAAAACATTTTCTACGATTAACGAGGTGCTTCCTTGCATGATTGTAAAATTTTTCATCATAGTTTTTGTTTAAGGATACTTAGCATTTGTTGTCTTTAAAGCTTCTGAATGAGCGACAATTATAGCTGGGTTAGGTCTGATCTTGCAAAGCTTGATCACGACATCTTCCAAAGAAATATGATAGTTGGTATCAATTTTTCCAGACATCAAACAAAAACTGGCATCGTTGCGGTATAGTTTTAGTTTAAGGGATAACATATTTAGCAGGTATCTATCCATCTCAAAGATATCGGAAAAAATTGGTCCCTCCATTTCTAATGTTTTCGAATTAGAATTAAATTTTCTGCGTTCATACAGTCCAGTGTTAGTCGATATTTCATCCATGTGACCATATCTATCTTTTAAGTATAGACTAGAAGATAATTGTGTACTCTTTGCGTCCTGGCCATACTGCAGTAATGTTTTCATCATACATTTATACGGGTAATACGTATTACTAAACGTTACCATTTGTCCTTTTATATAAACATCCAATTGCGACCAAAGCGACTGTAAAAATAAGTTCACAGGTCCTACCGTATCGCCATCTTGTAAATCTTCACCATTTCCTTTTTTTACTTTAAATTTCACGTATAGTTTCGATCTTTTAAGATCTATATAATCCATACCATTGTTTGCACATAGGTCGAATTCTATAGGATTGTAAGCAGTAATTTGACTAACAGGTCTGCATTCCTCGTATGTTATACTTTCAACACCTACTTGATATGGAGGTATCTCAAAAATATGTAACTCTGACGGTTGTGCTTCAATAAAATTCTCTTTTGTTAACAAGGACATTATGTTGAAAATATATCCTTTTTATGTTTTTTAACAGTTTTATCTTTTTTCGATTTTTTCGTCTTCTTTTCACCTCCTCTGCTTTGTGGCGAATGATGATATTTTCTCTTTCTGTCCGTTTTATTTATACTCTCATCGTCAATTTTTATCTCTTCTTTTGCTTGATTTACAATTTGTTCACTAGGTGACACTAAACGCACTACAAAATTGTTTTCTTTTTCTGCGCGAATTGGATAAGATTTATTCGAAATTGGAATCATAAATGATCCCGATTGCGATCCTTTGTTATATCCAGATTTCATATGAGTTACGTAAGCATTTGATTGACCACTAACTAGATTCTGATAATATCTTGTCCATTGATTAACATTAGGAATGTACATTTTATCAGTATTTGTCATATCTGCGCTAAAATAAGCTTGGTATAAATTGTAGTGTAAAAGACAAATTATTTTTCAAAAATGAAGCGTTTTCTCCGTGTTCATCTTTTATAAGAAATTCTAATTTCGTTTTTCTTTACTGATAAATAAATTGGATAGGAAAAAATATAATTCCATGTACTCATATCCGTGGGAAATATTCTTCTTAAAAGTGAATATTGTATATTGGGGAAAACGTTCACTCCACTACATACATCACAAAACAAGTATAATTGATGATTGTTCTTTTTTGTAACTTTTTGATCTATGTAAAAATCTAATATTCCCAGTTTCCATTCACCTTGTAATTGTAAAACTTCATTTAAACACACTTTGAACTTGAACGGTGAATTATTAGGGTAATATGCATCAGATTGATCACTTCGAATGAAAATTATATGTTCCATTATGATAAAGATTGAATCTGTTCTTCTGGTATGTATTCGTCATACGAAGGAGGCCACCCTTGAAAACGAACTAAATATTCAGTTTTTCCTCGTCTTTTTCGCTTCTTTAAAATTTTTTCAATTAACCATAAACTATTTTCGTCTTTGTCCACCTTTTGAAGTTCACTATCATAAAAGGTCCCCCTTATAAATTCATCTCCTTTTATATTTGAAAGCCTGTAAAGATCAATATTTTGTTGTCTGAATCTTTGCACCACTTTGAATATCTCTTCCGTCCATCTTTGGCTATAGGATCGATCAAAAATATGAGCAATATTTGACAGTCGAACTAAAGAACCGATTTTGCATTTGAATTGTTTTTTTCCTCCTTTTCTTTTTGTTTGTTTGTACTTTGATTTCTTTTGGTTTCTTCTCTGTTTTACTTAAATACATTTCCCCCAGATATCACTTTCGTTGACAGAATTAACATCTTTAGGTGCAATGTTTTGTAAACTTCTATGTAGAGTACCATTATAGCTCTTTGCAAAATTTTGCAAGTTGTTTATATATCTGTGAGTTCTATTCTTTGTGAAAAAGCGAAAAATTTTATTCTTTATAGTTTGTAGGACCCTTTCAGCATAATTTGCATGAAGTTCATTTTGAGCCGAAAAATGTCGGACACCGTTACTTTTAAATAACGACTGTGTCTTTTTTGCTAGAAATTCTTGTCCCTTATCTGTTCGAATTTTTTCTGGTTTTACCTCAGTAAAAATCTTTTTAAATGCAGAGGTGACTTCGTCTCCTGTTTTATTTTTCAATGGTTGTAACCAAAGATAGCGTGAAAAACAATCAACAACAACTAACACGTATTTGAAATTTTCATTTTCTTTGGAAAATTGTTTAGGTCCATTAAATCAGCATCCCACAAATTATTCATCCCCGTAGTTTTAACTCTTATTCTTTTAAAAGAACGACGAGGTGTTTTTTGTAAACTGTAATTATCTTGTGGATTTAACCACCGTCTTATTTTATATCTTTCAACTTTTTTGCCCTCTGCATTTACAATGTGATACAGTTTTTCGGCAGAAGCATATGAAGCTGGTCCTCCAACGTCATAATAGTATTTACTCAGGAGAGAATCTAGTTCCTCATTCATACTCAGGTTATTTTGATATGATGTTACTTCTAACAACTACAAGAATCTTATTAAAAGTAAGAATAGTTTTTATTATGTTTTTTTTTATCAAATTAAAGTATATAACTCACATAAATTTTGAGGTTGTACCTGGAAATGAAAAAAAAAAAATATTGATTTTTTTTTTTGTACATTGAAAGTATTTTTGTTGGTTTTTTTTGTTGTTATTTTTTTATTTTGTAAAGTGAAAGCATCTTTGTTGTTGTTTTTTCTGCTGTTTTTTAAATTTTTTTTTTACATTTAAGTATATGGAACAACTCAAGTTAGTTTTTAGATTGTAGCATGGAAATGAAATTAAAAAAAAACGAAACACTTTTTTATTCATCTTTATTTTGACATAGAAAATAACATATATTATCAATTGTTCATTAGAAATGATGCTATAGTTTGAATCTTTTCCATTTCAGTTTCGGTTTTTCTTCAAGTCGTCTCGAGAGTTCCCTCCTAACAAAAAGTTTATTAATCTTCCTCTTCTTATTTTTCTCTGGTTCACTTTCAGCTAATTGTTCATTTTCCTCTGTTGTTTGTATATTAGATTGAACCAGTTGTTTTCTCATTCTATTTGAAATTAGTCCCATAGGTATGTGAATATTTTTAAGAAAATCATAAACAATTTCATGTCCACTCGGTAGTTGTTTGCATCCATAAGGAATGACAACATCCCGCAATAAGTCAACAATATGAGAGTTTGGTTCAGTTTCGTTGTTGATCCTAACTTGTCCATGTTTGTTCCAACTTATTGTAGGCTGCCTCTGAAGAAATTTCAATAGTTTTTTTGCCTTTTCTCTGTATTTCACTGGTATGGTTAGCTCGATCAAAGTGTTCAAATCATGATCTGAATTATCTTTTTCTGTTTTAATATCCTCCTTGGGTGAAATTTCTTCCTTAGAGTCATTTATTTTACTCGTTTCATTGTTTTCTGTTGTTTGTAAAATACTTTCATATCTTTGTTTAGGAAGAAGAATCATTTCTCTTGTCATCATTTAACTGTGTAACAATTGGTTTTACAATAATAGGAATAATGTAACGATATTTCAGAAATAACTGTTTTCTCTGATTACGTGATGTCTCTCTATCTGTTATTTTCCGAATGATACTTTTATATTTCACGAGTTTCTTTTTAACTAAATGACTTACGTGAAATATCCCGCATAACACATTAAAAAAACACTCAACCAAAAGTTGAAATTGTTTGTCATTCATGGTTTTTAACAATGCAATTTTCTGTTCATCATCACAAGTAATTAAAAGCGACAAAAAATGTACATGGGCTAAAACTTGTTTACTCATTTCGGAACAAAAATTACTGGATCTTCTCCTTTGAAATTTTTTGTTCTCAATAAATATGTTTTATCTGTATGCGTTGACAAATCGATTATCAAATAACCAAACCTACTAGAAACTGCCTTTTCATAAGCTGACATGAAATAATTTAATTGACCTGGGAGAATCTGTCTTCCTAAAACTGATAACTGGTGTTTGTCACGTTGGTTCTTAAGACAAATTATGTATGTTGCGTTTAACGAAATAGTACGTATGCATTTTCCAGGAGGGAAAAGATTTTTTTTAGAAACAAAACTGTTATATTGCAATGATGAGATTTGACCGTGAAAAGATTTAATACATCACTAGAAGTTGAAGCTTGACATAATAAATCATCAAGACAAAGAATCATATGTTCTTTATTTTCTGACCATTTATCAATTTCCTCACTGGTTGGTAAACCTTCGTGAAAAGTTATGTTTCTAACTTTTTTTTCCATCTCTGAAAACAAATCCTGATATGCAGAGTAACAATAAATGGTTTTCTTTGGTGTTTTGGTAAACAGGTATTCAGATTGAGCCAGGATTTTATATGTAAGCATGGTTTTTCCTGACTGAGTAGGTCCAACTATTTGTATACAACACGGTGATTGAAACGGCAAAAGCACTTTCTCCGGGTCTTCACACATTTTTGTTTGTTTGTTGTCTAAACCTTAATTGTCTTATGGATTGTGTTTCATTTTTCAAGGTATTTGTTTGTTTTATATACTGTTATTTCTAACTTGTTTTAGTTTTTTTATTTGAGAAAGAAAATACACCACCAGAAAGAAAAAAAAGAATCAAAATACATCACCAGAAAAAAAAAGAATCAAAATACTACAACTGAAAAAAAAAGAAAGAACCAAGTACACAATAAAGTGCAACAAAAGAAGTAAATACGGATGCATCCTAATGATTCCGGAATAAAAAGCGGATATTAAGGAACAATTCCGGAAATGATCGGAAATGACTTTACATTCGGAAATAAACGAATGTTTCCGACTACTACCGGAAATAAATATACATACGGAAATAAACGAATGAATACGAAAACAATCGAAATGATATAAACGAACATGAAGTCATTTCTAATCTTTACCAGAATTATAATTTTTTCATTAAAAAATAAATACACAACGAAAAAAATTCATATCAGTATACAAATTTATTTAATGAAATATACATGTATTTATATATAATACAATCTTATTGTGTGAAACGTCCTTCAAGTTTTACTTTCCTTTCCATTAAATTATAAACAGTCTCTTTCATTTTTAGTGATCGAAGTGTATCCAGGAACAACACATGAAGAATGAAAAAGTTTAAAACGACACTATTTTCCAAGTTCAATGTTCTCACATTTTCTCTGTATTTTCCTAGTATGTGACTGTATTTAAATTCACAATACGCCTGTTCAAAATGTTTTTCAAGTTTATCCAGTTCACTATCCATCAAACAATCGTGTCTATGTTGTGATCCATGTTCAACTTTGCATCCCTGGCAAAACTTCTTTGATAATTGTTGCACCATTTCTTCTAATAATTCAGCAAAAGAAAACAATAATATAGTTGAAAGTAGCCTTTTTCCCATACCGTCTTTAATGTCCACCATTATATTATCAGTGTTCGTCTATAAATGAATAAAGAAATAAGATGCTTTCCTTTAGATTACACAGTTTTGTCCAATTTTCTTTACTGATCAGCGACTCTTTTCACAAAAAATCTTACGATTAAAATTGATCGTAAGTTATACTGAAATGTGTATGACTTACGAGTATTTTTACTCTTAAGATTTTTTGTGAAAAGAGCCGCTGCGAAGCTGTCAAAACGGTGAAAACGAACAGCATCCAAAAATAGGATCTAGTTTTTCTAAATTTTTCTATGTATTGTGTGCGATTTTGTCCCATGTACATTTACTCCATATCCTTTCATTTTCTATGGTTAAGATCATAATTATAGATTTGTGTATATGATATACAGAGTACAGTTATAGAGCCAAATTAATACCTTCGTGAATAAAAATAGATGTTGTATGATTGCCAAAGTAAGACATAAGCACCTGCATGACAACGTAAAGCACATTAAACGAGAAAACCAACAGCCTGATTAGGCTAAAACAACATACGAAACACACATATGGCAGACAACAACCAACAAATATTACTGAATTACTGGCACCCATGCAAAGAATGTGACAGGTTTAAACAGGCTTTTGTGAGCGAACTATCTGTAAAAATCAGTTGGGAAGGGCTTAACTCTGATTTAATTGACACAAAACACAACAAAATAATAAAAAGACAAAAGACACAAAGTACATTCTTAGATTAATCACAATTACTGAAAGCTAGTTCAAAGACAGTTATAACCAATAAATCATGTTTTCCAGACTAGAATATTAATCATTACATAACTAATTAAGTGTACAGATGTCAAAAACGAGGAATACATCTCATTTAGTCAAAGCTTCGGTCTTTGCAGTATGTTTAGATGCTCATATGAAATAAACGAGGTTCCCAATTTAGACAATGTCGGACTATTCAAAATACATTGGGAAAGGATCGATTAAATTTGAAGTTTTATCGCAATGATTAATATAGTCAATCAAAATGCATTTTAAGATTACTCTAATACAATGTCATAGTTTTTTTTTTGTAGGGAATAAATTGAGAAGACTTATTACTATAATAATAATACAAATAAATCTGACAAAGACGTCCAGAAAAAAGATATAGCTTATTATCATCTCTCTATCTCACTTCTCTGCTGACATAAAATTTCACTGATACTTCATTTTCTGTAAATTCACAGTTCATAGAATGTTAAAATCTTCCAAAATATTTTTAAAGTTATTTCTATCACCAGCCATAGATAGCCTAGCTAGATTTGGCACAAAGGTTTATAATGTTGAGTATTCTATTCTCCTAAAATTTGTCATTCATTTTCCATTACAACTGTTACGATTTGAGCTCACTGATGAGTCTTATGTAAACAAAACGCACTACCGGTGTACTAATTTACAAGTCTGCCCATCACGCACATCAACGGTGCAACACTGTCGCATCCTGATATTAAGGTAGATTCATGGTATACTGCCATCTTGGATTGTACAATCGCAGTACACAATCGGTCTAGATCTTTGCCCAAATCTGCAAATTTGGAGACAGATAGGCAATTTATAGGTTAGACTGTTTATTTAATGAAAGAAAACTTGGTGATTTATTGCATTATTCAAAATGTTTAAATAAATACCAAATAATTGTGTTTTTAGAATCATTTTTTCAACTTGGCCGTTTAAGGAGGGATGACTCTTTTAGTAAAAAATTTATACTGGACTGATAGGGAAATTTTAATTTTTTACTTGTAGCAAGAAAACAAGTTCGGTGACACCATTTTTTCTTTTTGTTTTCTTAAATCATATTATAAAACCTATCTTCTCATATTTTATTTCAAAATTCTATCTCATAGATTTTTTTTTATGCACAAAAATGTGTTTTTTCATGAACAATCTAAGCAAATTTGTGGAATCCGTAGCTTGAAAAATAGCACGGTGACCCATACTTTTTATTATATTTTTGGAAATAGCATAGAAAAATCTTTATTTTGGCAAAGTATAAAAAAAATCTATCTGAGGAAATTTATACCTATGATCTACCTTAAATCCCCGTTGAATGATACGTTGGATTTCAAATGTCAGTTCAACATTGTAATGCAGCATTGAATCAACGTTGAATAAACAACGTAAATACAATGTTGCGAACACATCATTAAGGATGAAATTAAAAAAATCTAGAATTTAAAATTGATACAATAAGTCAGAAGAGCATTAGTTAAAGAACAAAATAAGCTAAAAATTATTGATAGGTTATGGAGCTCCTTTTCGAGATATTTCATTTTTTTTAAAAATGGCAGGAAATGGCTGACTCGGACTTTTACCTTATATTTGCATTGGTATTATTTGGGTCTCAAATCGAAAGAAAAGAAATCTAGAATCTGCTTATATTTTGGTAAAGGACCTTTTATGAGTATCAGGGGCGGATCCAGCCATTTATAAAACAGAGAGGATGTTCAGTTTATGCTCTACCACATATTCTTACTATTCCTGTAGTTTCATTTGTTTTAATATTAAACTTTGCAAAAATGTTGTACAGAAGGACAAGCAAACCAGAACTTAATCTGCTCCCATTGTAAATGTTGCATAAAATACATCCTCTCATTTTCCCCTTTAACACTGCATCTCCTTGTAGTAAGTATATAACCTATTGAAAGATGCAAATTTGCATTCAATGTAATATGAGAAAAAACATGTTTTATATATAAATCAAAACAATAACAAAAAACAAAACAAAGAAAAACATTTTACAAAATTCATTCCTAAGGTAAACACTGCTTATGACAATTCCTGTGATTGTCTTTCTTTCTTACTGGATATTCCACACGAAAAGACATGCAGATCAACACGAACCTTTTGGTGACATTCTCACGTTGATTAAACTACATCAATTTCAAATAACACTAGATGACTGCAGTCATGTGGATGAATCATTCCGGAATCATAATATTTTAACATGGTGATTAACCAACTATTGACTTTAAATATTTTCATTCATTTTAGAATTCTTAAAATCAAGAATTAATGAGACCGTGCAAAATAAATAACTATTGTAGTAGATGGGACTGTACAAAATATGAAAACAATACAATAATTTCATGCGTTTGAAGGGCTTTTCTGGATTAACAATAATTTCTGAATGATTTATAAATTTCATAATGATTTATAAATTCCATAATGATTTATAAATTTCATAAACGGACAATTTAAGAAAGGTTTGTTATAAATCATGTCCTTACCGAAGTACCACTGAGATGAACATACCTTCGAGACTGATAGTCCACTAGCAGCGGTATCGACCCAGTGCTGCAAAAAAAACAAACAAAAACAACACCACTTTATAAATTTCATGCGTTCCAAGGGCTTTTCTTGATTAATTCTCATCCGAAACGCTCAGAGCCCGATATTTGAAAGCCAATAATGTATAAGGACCGAAAAGTTGAAGAGTAATATGAACAAAAAGGCCAAATCCATCGAAGGTCAACTTTGCTTAACGGTTTTTAAACCTTAGTTATAATCAGAACAATATTATCAAAAGAAAGTTCACCTTTGTCAAGTGTTACGAGGGTCGTTTACTTGTAGATTTAAAAAAAAACACCACAGTGATTGAATGGTATCCACTGAAGGTTGACGGGAGAAATATGAACAACCACAACTGAAAATCAAAGGACAATGTATCATTGGTTAACGTTGAACATTGTTTTATGTTTATTGGTTAGCGTTGAACATTGTTTTATGTTTATTGGTTAACGTAGAACGTTGTTTTATGTTTATTGGTTAACGTTGAACGTTGTTTTATGTTTATTGGTTAACGTAGAACGTTGTTTTATGTTTATTGGTTAACGTTGAACGTTGTTTTATGTTTATTGGTTAACGTAGAACGTTGTTTTATGTTTATTGGTTAACGTAGAACGTTGTTTTATGTTTATTGGTTAGCGTAGAACGTTGTTTTATGTTTATTGGTTAGCGTAGAACGTGGTTTTATGTTTATTGGTTAGCGTAGAACGTTGTTTTATGTTTATTGGTTAGCGTAGAACGTTGTTTTATGTTTATTGGTTAACGTAGAACATTGTTTTATGTTTATTGGTTAACGTAGAACATTGTTTTATGTTTATTGGTTTCTAAATGGTTTGTTTAACTTCTATATTTGTTGTTTTATATATTTCTGTAATTAAAATTCTAAGATTTGGTAAACTTTTCCGGTACGACCAATCACAAAAAATGTGCAAATGGATATTAATGTTTGTCACCGCCTCAAAAGCTAACACGTCAAGTATCAAAGTATCATTAGTTACTTAATACATCTAAAATTATGAGAACAAAATGTTGTATAATAGACTCATAAGAATAAAAATAGATATAAAACTATGTTTAAGAAACACACATATTTAATCTGATTACCTCTGGTCACCTTACACAGATATCAAATTTGGTTACCTCTAGTCACCTTACACTGATATTGACTTTGCTTACACCAAATATATTGGCTTCGGTTATTTCATGTCACCTAATACAGATGTTGACTGGTAACCAGCAGCGCCTGCATACGGAGTATATATCTCCCAATTGATACGATATTCCCGGGCTTGTATTTCCTATCATGATTTCCTTGATAGAGGATTGCTGCTCACAAGGAAGTTATTAAACCAAGAGTTCCAAATGGTGAAGTTGAAATCATCCCTTCGTAAATTTTACAGACGCCATCACGAGTTGGTTGACCGTTATGGAATAACTGTTTCACAGATGATATCGGATATGTTCCTTATGTCGTAACTACAATACCCTTCCCTTTTCACGAATGTGACCTACCGAATTAGACCAATTACCGGATTTGTAATAACATAAGCAACACGACGGGTGCCACATGTGGAGCAGGATCTGCTTACGCTTCAGGAGCACCTGAGATCACCCCCAGTTTTTGGTGGGGTTCGTGTTGCTCTGTTCTATTATTTGTCTATTTGTCTTTTTATTTTTGGCCATGGCGTTGTCAGTTTGTTTTCGATCTATGAGTTTGACTGTCCCTCTGGTATCTTTCGTCCCTCTCTGGTAACCATGCACATATATTGACTTTTGTTACCTATGGCCACCTTACATATACTAGTATATTTACTGAGGAAACAATTGGTCACCTGACACATTTACTGACTTTGGTTAATTTTGGTTAGCTTTGGTTATCTTAATTACACGGATGTTGACTTTGGTTACCTCTAGGCACCTTACACGGATATTAACTTGGGTAAACTATGGTCAGCATACACATGCAGATATTTATTTTGGTTTCCTCTGGTCACCTTTAGTTACACATATATTTACTTTGGAAACCTCTGGTCACCGAACACAGATATTAACGTTTACCTCTGGTCACCTTACATAGATATTAACTTTTGGTAACTGTGGTCACATAACACATGCATATATTGACTTTAATTACCTCTGGTCACCTAACACTACTCATATATTTACTTTGGTAACCTCTGGTCACCTTTCACATATATTAACTTTGCCTGTGGTAACCTAACACAGAGATTAAAATTGGTTACCTCTGGTCACCTTACACAGGTATTAACTTTTGGTCATCATTAACATGCAGATATTGACTTTTTAGAGTTGTCTCATTGGCACTCATACCACATCTTCTTATATCTATTTGGTTACCACCTCTGGTCACCTCACACATACATTGAAAATGGATACTTGTGGTCACCAAACACAGCTATTGACTTCCAATGGTTACCTCTGGTCACTTAACACAGATTTTTACTTTGTTACCTCTGATAAACTTACAAAGATATTTACTTTGGTTAGTAATACCCTACTCATCCTTTTTATATTAACTTTGGTTACCTCTAGTCACCTTACACTGATATTGACTTTGCTTACACCAAATATTGGCTTCGGTTATTTCATGTCACCTAATACAGATGTTGACTTTGGTCACCATACACATTCAGATATTAACTTTGGTGTCCTGTGGTTGCCTTACACAGATATTGACTTTGCTTTCACCAAATATTGGCTTCGGTTATTTCATGTCACCTAATACAGATGTTGACATCTGGTCACCATACACATTCAGATATTAACTTTGGTGTCCTGTGGTTGCCTTACACTGATATTGACTTTGCTTACACCAAATATTGGCTTCGGTTATTTCATGTCACCTAATACAGATGTTGACATCTGGTCACCATACACATTCAGATATTAACTTTGGTGTCCTGTGGTTGCCTTACACAGATATTGACTTTGCTTTCACCAAATATTGGCTTCGGTTATTTCATGTCACCTAATACAGATGTTGACATCTGGTCACCATACACATTCAGATATTAACTTTGGTGTCCTGTGGTTGCCTTACACTGATATTGACTTTGTTTACACCAAATATTGGCTTCGGTTATTTCATGTCACCTAATACAGATGTTGACTTTGGTCACCATACACATTCAGATATTAACTTTGGTGTCCTGTGGTTGCCTTACACAGATATCTACTTTGGTGTCCTGTGGTTGCCTTACACAGATATCTACTTTGGTGTCCTGTGGTTGCCTTACACAGATATCTACTTTGGTGTCCTGTGGTTGCCTTACACAGATATCTACTTTGGTGTCCTGTGGTTGCCTTACACAGATATCTACTTTGGTTACCTCTTTTCTCGTGACACATATGTTTTCTTTGGTTACACAAGCATTGACGATTGGTACCCCTTGTTTCATAAGAGAAAAAAAAACATTTCAACAGCACGTACCGGCATATGGTAAATATACATCTCTTTGCAGCAGGAATACCCAAGAGCATCTGTTTTATATAGGAATATTGTTTCAAAGGAAGTTGATGACGGAAGAGTTGAAATGTACTCTTTGAAATCATTATTTGGAAATTAAGTGATTTGTTGTGCGTAACGACATTCGGTACTACTTCTATTTTTTGAACTGTGCTATCGTGACAAAAGACTGATTAAACAAAAAAGCTTACTGTTTCAGTTTATGCGTGTTTGTTTATCTTTTTATTGCAGGAAAATAAATCATCGTTAGGATTCTAATCTCGAGAAATTACTTTCTTACATTTGCTTTAATTGATTACATTTAACTCCTATGGCTTGACAAACGTGACAAAGTGTCATGATCAATAACAATTATACTAATAAGTTTTCAACACGTTTTTTCCTGGGCTTGTCCTTTTTCATTTTGTAAAGGAAAATGGTGGAAGATCGAAATCGACTTCATTGATTCTGAATTGATTTGTTAATCATTTTATTCACCCGCCGTGCTCAGCATGCAAATGTATACGTACTCTTTTGAAAGACTATTTGTTAGCCTGTGCCACAGGCACTTGTCTCTGAAAATAAATCCTTAATCATCATATAACTCGAGTTAAGTACCTTGTGTTATATTAAGGTATATAGGTTTTTTTCAGAGACAAGTGCCTGTTAGTCACTGCTGGAATATTGCTACAAAAAATTGAAAGTTCATAATTTGGAAGCTGAAATCATTTTTTACACTGGGTTGATACCACAGGCACTTTTCACTGAAAAAAAATCCTATATACCTTAATATAATATATATATATTTTGTTTTACAGAGACAAGTGCCTGTGCAGTTATTGCATTTGGAATATATATATATCCCGATTGATACGATATTCCACATCTTTCAATTCCTATAATGATTTCCTTCATTGAGGGTTGCTTCTTACAAGGAAGCTTTTGATACAAGAGTTCCAAGTAGTGAAGTTGAAATCATCTTTTTGAAAATTGTACGGACGCCCTCACGAGTTGGTTGACCGTTATGGATCATCTATGTCACAGATGACGACGGCTATGTTCCAATTGTCGTAATCACAATCCCGTCATCTTTCCACGAATGTGACCTACCGAATTAGAATCACCGGGATTGTATTTACATGAGACACGAAGGGTGCCACATCTGAAGAAGGATCTTTTTGCTCTTCCAGAGCACATGAGTTCATGTTGCTCAGTCTTTAGTTTTATATATTACTAGTATGTTTTGTATACGGTTCCTTGCCTTTTCATCGTTTTTTGTTTTGTTTTTTTTTTCCATGGCATTGTCAGTTTGGTTTCGACTTATGAGTTTGAATATCACTTAGTAATATTTCGCCTCCTTTTCTTTTGTCTTAGAGTTTTGTTCTCAATCGACCATATTGCCAATTTCTAGATGTAAGTTAAGATATGAGGCAAACTTAACTGTATCTGTTGCATCCTTATATTTCAAGTTCGATGAGATAAATACGTTCAAAAGAGTCACCAGAGTTGGGCGGATCTCATCTATATAGCCGAACGTGAAGTTGTGTCAGAGAATTTTTGTTTGAATCAGAGTGATGTTTTACAAAGTACGCGTTGTCCCTCCCTAAGACAAGATAATTGTATCTACGTTGGCCATTCTTTTTTATGAAAAAAGCAGGACCAATTCTTTCAACTTGTCTTTTAGTTTGGAACGGATATACTTGTATCACGGGTAGATAAGTCAAATGTTTTAATTCTATTACAAGAGGAAATATACTTAGATTGTATTTACTCTTACACATTTTTGGAATTTTTTTAGTATCCACATCTGTTTCACGCCGCCCCATTAGTAGGTAGTTTCCCATATTTTGAAGCCAGGCTTTGTTTGTTGATAAAATTGATGTTTATAACTTTGAAAGAGGTTTTATGGAGCACTAATACCTAGCAATATAACGTTTTTTTTGTAAGGACACTTATGCATGTAATTTAGGTGTTCAATACAGTGAAGGATGATCCAGTTCTGCATCTTTTATTTATAGGTCATCCCATTGCCTGTCAAGGACTGAATCCATCATTAAATGATGTTTTTCACAATATAACTAACTAAACAAAACGAAAAAACATGTTTTTCATCATTTTTCACTTGTCAACGGAATCTAGTTCAACTGTATTCTCTGACCAATTGTCCATTAAAATATTGAGCCACACTGTATTTTTTACCTATTGGGACGAGTGTAAGAAACATTATCCCTATAACAAAAATTATAGCAACAGTAGTTTATCGGTGTATAAATAAGCCTTTAAATTTACAAGTGTCTAAACAGATTAATTTTATTTTATCCTTCTCTATACATTTTAATGTCAAATTGTCATGTTGCTGACTATCAGACATTATATAACTTGTATTCAAACTACAAACCCAAAGAAAGCGACATTAATCTTACATTGTGTTTTCCCATTGTACTTAAAATTTGTAGTTACATCAATTTAATACCGTATTAACTAATTTGAATAACCAAACACCATTTAAAACGATTTACGTAATACTAGGAGGTAGTTTTATTTATTCATGATTCAGATCCATTGTATGTCTGTCGTTTTTTACAGTTCTGTTCGTACAAGGAATGGTACTTTATTCTTTGAAATTAAAATCAAAGCAGCTCTGTTTCTAGAATAACAGTATACCCCATTTCTATGATTTTCTTTTTTTTTTTTTTTTTTTAATCTTTATTGAAGATAACTTCATACCTACAACATATCAGAATATTGGTAACCATCAAACCAAAATTTTCTTTTGATATACGGATACATGATTCATGTTTTTTCCACTATCATTTTGGCATTTCCTGTCAAACTGATCTCCATCATGTTAAGTTCTTGCTCGTTGTTTCCTTTTCATTACAATACAGCTGAAATTTATCACTCTTATCTCAATTTTCATTTGTAGTTTGCTTTTTTCCTCTTCATAAAAGTACATTAAAAAAATTATGTCATTATTTCTCTTTACTCGTTTGTCAGATTTTGTACAAAAAGAAATGGCTTATTATCTTTTCTAGATTGACATTTGAGATATTATAATTGTTTGTCATTAACTTGTTCGACATCATGCCATTTGGTTTTCTTTACACAAATTATTGCTAAAAAAAAATCTTATTCGCCATGAAGAAAATTTTCTGGTTCAACTACAAACTACCCGGCAGTTCCAGCTCCGATCCGCATACTACTCTACAGGCACGAGGATAAAAGCTTATGTGAAGGGTTACTGCCAGTCACCTAACGTTAAAACCGTAGCACTGCGAAAAGTGTATACGCAAGTTAATGTAGTCCAACCCAAAAAGATAGATCTAAATATCTAAAAGGAAACATAATTGAGCATGTATGTGCGGTAAAATAGTTTGCAATAAATTCATAGCATTGAGTGCAAGGTTTTTAGATTATCAATAGAATAGCCTGTGATTTACAAGTAAGAATAATTCCGGCAAAAAAATGAGATTAAAATCGACGATGTTATTATATGCCACGTGACTCAGTTAGTGCTTATATAGTCTCTTATAATATGCATTTTTTGTACTTTAATTTTAACCTCAGGTTTCAGATATTCCGTTTTTATCTTTTGATTATCCTCTTTGTATTACGTTGAAAATTACTGTTTATTGGAAATATTTAAAATACCATTAACAGTCATAGCAGGCAAAATGATAGTTGACTGCAGGTCACATTTACATAGCACCAACTTTTAAAATGTTGTAGATCTGTTCACGTAGGGTATCATGGATTTGCAATTATTTATATGAGGGACAAGGGGGAAATTGATAGGCAAGAATGAATCAGACATATCTTAAGATGGTTAAAGGACATGTCATAGTCATAAGATATGTATTCGAAAGGGTCTCAAGTCATGATATTCATAACTTTTATCATACACCCAAGACACCTTGCGACATGACTTATGATGTTCTTATGATTGTCATAAATGTTACGACATCACGCATTTTCTTAAATGCTCATGCAACATGCAGATCCAGGATTTTGAAAAAAGGCCCAAACTAGGCAACGTTTGGAGTGGCATATGCTCAAAGTCTATACATAAACCATATATGTAGCTCCATAGGGGGCGAGGTCCTGCCCCTCCTACAAAATCCGTTCCTGCATGCAGTCTCTCTTGCTCTCTTATTCGCACTGTTTGTTGTGTCGTTTAATCTGCTAAATAGTAAAGATTTATTTCTTCTCCACTTCGTCATTTAAAATTTGAATCTCCTGCGATGTACAATTTGGAATCCTTTTCTTTGTAATGATTATTTTTAATAAAAATTTATAATATTTCTTTCTTTATATAGTAGTTCATTAACGTATTTGCAAGGGCATTTCTTTAAGCTGGTACTCCATGTACCAAATCTTAAAAGTATTCCCAATTGGGTAACTTCATTATAATAATACAAGTTGTAACTATATCAACTCAGAATTTAACTCCTCTTCATATATAATTTCAAGTTCATCGTGTTCATTATAATGAAAAAAATATATAAAATATTCGTATAAGATAAGAATAGTAATAGTTATTATTTTCATAGTTATATGTATGAGTATCTTATTACAGCTATGATTTACATTCTATGAAATATCATGATAATGTTAGTCATAAGATGGTCATTAAATTTTGGAATCCAGAAAAAATCTACAGGGGCACATTTAGGAAGTTAACTGAATCAACAGGTGAACTTCGTCTTAGTTCAAATGTTGTTTTAGTGGAGTCTAGTTTCTTCCATTTCCTTCCTTGAGTGTTGTAGTGTTTTTCCCTTATTTTTTGGTAATTCATGATGTCAAAGAGTGGTGTCGTGTTAATTAAATTTTTTTCTCCACATAGAAGATCTATTTCAAACCCGCAGTAGCTTCATTTTAAAGGGGGACATGTATGTGTTCACGTGTGGAATTTTTTGGTGGCATCAATATTGTTTCAGGTAGATAAGTAGTCATGCCAAGAAATTTCTTTCGTTGAAATTTTGAAAACATCCCATGGAGAAAATTACACGGATGCAACTTAGACTTTGTTAAACGTCACCAGTGTTTGAGCAGAAAGTTGATACTCGGTAGTTATACATCCCGTCATTGTGTTATTGTGCTATGGTAAATTTTTGTATTTTTATCTTCCGTTTTTGCTAATGTGCTTTGTCAATATGCCTTTTTGTTTTGCTTTGTTGACATATTTGTTTGTTTTTGTAGTGATTAAGATTATAACACAATGTTGACTGCTGTATCCCTATTTGTACATTTTTACTTATTATGTCTGTTTTTTTTTGTTCACACATCGTTGTCAATACAAGTGAGAGGTTTAGCTAGCTATAAACAGGTTTTATCCACAATTTTCGACATAAGAAATGCCTGTATCAAGTCAGGATTATAACAGTTGTTATCCATTCGTTTGATGTGTTTGAGCTTTTTATTTTGCCATTTGCTTAGGGACTTTCCGTTTAGAATTTTCCTCAGAGTTCGGTATTTTTGCTATTTTACTTTTTGGTATATGGCAGGGGTCCAAGCGATACGTACATGCTAGTCATAAATTTATTTGTTGAATATTGAATTGCTAATGGGTGTTGTAGGAGATCCACCAAGATTTCGTGGCATGACTTGTACGGGGGGATGTCAGATCTATTATTTTTTTAAATGATAATTATAATTAGATTTTGGTTTTCTGCCAATCTAATTTTCTATAATTTTACATCTATATGTTTTGAACTACATTTGCATTTGTACAATAACATTATATCAAGGCTCTTGTATAGCCCGATCCAATCAACCTTTCTGTTCTGTGCGGTATACTGGTAAACATGTCAGGTCAACATGTTCCATCAGGGTTACTTCCAGGCACATTGATGAAGCAACCAAAAAACAACATCACATTACCTGCAACTTCATAAATGTGGAACATGTTTAATTTTGTAACATCGGCCCAGGCATAATGCAGTTGACACTAGATACTAGAATTAGTTTGTTCATTGCATAAGTCGCACTAAAAATACAGATGTCTTTCTGCTCATCAAATGACCGTTTCCTGGTTATCGATCTGTACCATAATTTTCTGAAGGGCCTGTAGGTCACCTTGCTATTGATCTGTACCATAATTATCTTAGGTGCCTTTAGGTCACCCTGTTATTGATATGTCCCATAATTATCCGAGCTGTCTGTAGGTCACCCTGCTATTGATCTGTACCATTATCATCTGAGGTGCCTGTAGGTCACCCTGTTATTGATCTCTGAGGTACCTGTAGGTCACCCTGCTATTGATCTGTACCATATCATATCAAAGGTGCAAGAGTCACATTGATATTAATCTGTATCATACCCTTTCAAAAGTGCATATAGGTCACCTTTTTGTTGTTAATCTGTACCGTATCCTATCAAAGGTGTTTGTAGCTCATTTGCTATTAGTCTCTACCATATCCTATCAAAGTTGCTGAAGATTATATTCCTGTTTATATTTACCATATCCTATATAATTATCAATGGTGCCTGAAGGTCACCCTGTTGTTTACCATGTCATATTATAGATGCACGTAGGTCCTCTTGTTATTTGCCATATCACATTATAGGTGCCTGTAATAAACTTGCAGGCACTATGACAGGATACGGTACATAAAAAGAAGCGGTGTGGCCTAAAGGCACCTATGATAAACCTGCAGGCACCTATGTTGGAATATGGTAAATAAAAAAAAATCTGTGTGACCTACTGGCACCCATGATAGGCTATGGTATAAATAAATAGCAGTGTGACCTGCAGGCTCATATGAAAGGCTTAGGTACAGACATGGCGATGTGACCTGTAGGCACCTATGATAGTCTACGGTAGAGATAGAATTTGTATGGCCTGCAGGCACCTATGAAAGGCTTTGGTGCAGATCTATGGTGATGTGACCTGCAGGCACCCATGATAGACTATGGTACAGATATATTGTAATGTGAACTGCAGTCACCTAAGATGAACTATAGAACAGATAAATATCAGTGTGACCTGCAGGCACCTTAGATAGACCCATTATAGACTATGGTATAAATCTATGGTGATGTGACCTGTAGCACATATTCTAGGCTATTGTACAGAAAAATGGTATATGACCTACAGGCACCTATAAAAGGCTATTTTGCAGATCTATGGTGATGTGACACGAAGGCACCTATGATAGACTATAGAACAGATAAATATCAGTGCGACCTGCAAGCACCTATGTTAGGCGATGGTACAGATAAAAAGTTGTATGACCTGCAGTCACCTATAGACTATGGTACAGGTGAAACGATGTGGGACCTGCAGGCCCCTATGGTAGGCTTTGGTGTAGACATATGGTGATGTGACAAGCAGGCACCTATAATATGCTATGGAAAAGACAAATATCAATGTGACCTACATGCACCTATGATAGGCTATGGTGCATATAAAAAGTTGTATGACCTACAGGCACCTATGATAGGCAATAGAGCAGACCTGTACTGAAGTGACCGACAGGTATATATGATAAACTATGATGCAGATCTATGGTGATGTGACCAGCAGGCAGGCACCTATAAAAGGCTAAGGTACAGATAAATAGTAGTGTGACCTGCAGGCACCCATGATAGGCTATAGTGCAGATCTATGGTGATGTGACCTGCAGGCACCTATCATAGTCTATGGTACAGATATATAAGCAATGTGACCTGCAGGCACCCATGATAGGCTATAGTGCAGATATATGGTGATGTGACCTGCAAGCACCTATGATGGACTATTGTACAGATAGATAAAAAGCTGTGAGACCGGCAGGCATCCATGACAGGTTATGGTGCAGATCATTAGTGAAATGACCTACAGGCACATATGATAACTGCGAGTACTCTCAGATCTGTACTTAGTGTTTTTTTGTTATTCGTATGTACAAGTGTACAAGTATCAATCCTCGTCCACTTTATGTTTTGTTAGATGTATTTTTATTTGTATCCATCTGATGAGTTAAGCCTTTTTCAACTGATTTTAATAGTTTGTTCTTATGTTGTACTGTTACACCACTGTCCCAGGTTAGGGAAGGGTTGGCGCCTTCAAACTAGTTTAGGGAGTTTTGAGTAAAAAAAAAAAAGGCAGGATGAGCAACTTAGAAAAAAAAGGCAGAATGACAAAGTCAGGATACCCCCCCCCCCCCCCCCCCCCTTCCCATTAAAATCAAATAGTAGCTCCCTTTACCCTGCCACATTCTGTACTACTATGTAGATATAAGAAGAATTGATATGAGTGCCAAAAGACAACTCTCCATTTAAGTCACAATTTGTAAAAGAAAAACCATTGATATGACGGTCTTCAACACGGAGTCTTAGCTCACATCGAACAGTAAGCTATAAAGGGCCCCAAAAATGACTAGTGTACAACCATTCAAACGGGAAAACCAACGGTCTAATCTATATAAAAAACGAGAAACGAGAAACACTTGTGAACCACATCAACAAACGACAACTACTGAACATCAGGTTCCTCACTTAGGACAGGTGCAAACAAATGCAGCGGGTTTAAACGTTTTAATAGGTACCAACTTTCACCCTTACCCGAAACAATAGTGTAACATCACAAAATAGAAAGACACACTATAAAATATTAATTGAAATGGCTTAACTCAATCAACATATAAACACAAGTGAACATATCTATGACACAATGTAAATACAAAGTCAATAAAATAAGGGGCGAATAAATAAAGGCATCAGTAGTATACCGCTGTGAGATGTTAAATAATTACAGAAAGTCAACCATAACCTTGAACAAATAACCTTGACGCCAAATAGAATAATGTACACAGGTAAAAGAAAATAATTTTGTTGTAAGGTATAGAGTATAAATGGAGAACGGAAATATTTTTTACAAAATAAATAATTTTGTTGTTCATAGTACGAGAAACAGAAGTGAACATTTATAGTTATACTAAACACTTATCAAAGCTGGTATATATTAACAATAGAAAGACGAGATATAACCCTAAATAAACATTTAATAACAAAAAACATTACAATTGTATTAACAGGTCCAATTAACACTAAAGTACGATTTGAGAGTACTCGCAGTTACGGAAAGCTAGTTGAAAGCCAAAATCAATTATTAATAAAATAAAATGCTCCTCTGGGCGCAGCTTGATACGACCGCAGAGGTCGAACCATGAACAGTTGGGGCAAGTATGGAAACAACATTCAAGCTTGATACAGCTCTGAATTCGGATTGTGATTAAATATTTGACACAGTATAGGTTTCTGACACAGAATGAATGTGGTCTAAGAACTTAAAATTTTTCAATTTACCGATTATGGTCCAATATCCAAAATCTAAATACATGGTTAGATTTAGCATATCAAAGAATCCAAAGAATTCAATTTTTGATGAAATCAAACAAAGTTTAATTTTGGACCTTTTTGACCTCAATGTGGAAAAAATTTATACCGGGCCCAAAAATCTAAAATCTAAATGCATGGTTAGATTCAGCATATCAAAGGACCCCAAGAATTCAATTTTTGTTAAAATTAAACTAAGTTAAATTTTGGACCCTTTGGACCTTAATGTAGACTAATCTAAAAAACGGGACCCAATATTAAAAATCTAAATACACGGTTAGATTTGGCATATCAAAGAACCCCAATAATTCAATGTTTGATGAAATCGAACAAAGTTTAATTTTGGACCCTTTTGACCTCATTATGAACCAAATTGATAGCGTGGCCCACAAATAAAAATCTAAAAACATGGTTAGATTCAACATATCAAAGAATCCCATATATTCAATTTTTGTTGAAATCAAACAAAGTTTAATTTTGGACCCAAATATAGTACAACTTGAAAACTGGTCCCAAAATCAAAAATCTATATACATGTTTAGATTCAGCATATCAAAAACCCCAAGAATTCATTTTTTGTTAAAATCAAACTAAGTTTAATTTTGGACCGAAAAAAAATCCCCCCTACTTTTTTGAACCCCCTTATGATTCATCACCCCAAACCCAATCCCAGCCTTCCCTTTGTGGTATGGTACCTTGCAGTACAATTTCAGAGAGATCCATACACTTGAACACAAGTTATCGTCTGGAAACTAGAAAAATGCTTATTTTTGGCCCCTTTTTGGCCCCAAATTCCTAAACATTTAGGGCAATTACCCCCAAACTCAAACCCAGCTTTCTCTTTGTGATATGGTACCTTGTAGTACAATTTCATAAAGATCCATACACTTACACACAAGTTATTGTCCTGAAACTAGAAAAATGCTTGTTTTTTGCCCCTTTTTGGCCTCTAATTCCTAAAATTTTGAGGCAATTACCCCCAAAATCATTCCCAGCCTTCCCTTTGTGGTATGATACCTTGCAGTACAATTTCAGAGAGATTCAAACACTTGAACACAAGTTATTGTCTGGAAACTAGAAAAATGCTTATTTTTGGCCCCTTTTTGGCCCCTTATTCCTAAATGTTTGGGCAATTACCCCCAAACTCAAACCCAGCTTTCCCTTTGTGATATGAAACCTTGTAGTACAATTTTAGAAAGATCCATACACTTACACACACTGACACTGGACCTTAATGTAGACTAATCTAAAAAACGGGACCCAATATTAAAAATCTAAATACACGGTTAGATTTGGCATATCAAAGAACCCACAAACTCAAGGGGCTATAAAGGGCCTCAAAAAGGGGACCTAGAAAAATGCTTGTTTTATGCCCCTTTTTTGGCCTCTAATTCCTAAAATTTTGAGGCAATTACCCCCAAAATCAATCCCAGCCTTCCCTTTGTGATATGGAGCCTTGTGGTACAATGTCAGAGAGATCCATACACTAACACACAAGTTATTGTCTGGAAGTTACAAAAATGCTTATTTTTTGCCCCTTTTTGGCCCCTAATTCCTTAACTGTTGGTACCATAACCTCCGAAAATCAATCCCAACCTTTCTTTTGTAGTATAGAACCTTATGGTTAAATTTCATAGAGATCCATTCACTTGAACTAAAGTTATTGTGCGAAAACCTATGTGTCTTCGGACGACGACGACGATGACGACGACGACGACGCCAACGTCATACCAATATACGACCGCAAAAATTTTTTGCGGTCGTATAAAAAATCATGCATCAGAAACTAATATGTGCCTGTAGGTAACATGTATGATACTGTGCCTGTCTCAAGTCAGGAACCGGTAATTCAGTGGTTGTCATTTGTTGCTGTGTTACATATTTATTTTCCGTTTATTATTTTGTACATAAATTATCTAGGCCGTTAATTTTCTCGCTTGAATTATTTTACATTTGTCATTTCAGGGCCATTTATAGCTGACTATGCGGTAAGGGCTTTGATAATTGTTAAAGACTGTAAGGGGACCTATAGTTGTTAGTTTTTGTGTCATTGGGTCTATTGTGAAGAGTTGTCTCAATGGCGATTATACCACGTCTTCCTTTTATATACTGGGTGCAAATCTATAGTGATGTGCCCTGCAGGCACCTACCATGCAGATATATAAATGAAAGTGTGACCTGCAGGCACCTTTACTAGCATATGGTGCAGATCTATGGAGCTGTGACCTACAGGCACATATAACTATGCTATGGTACAGATTATTAGCAGTGAGACCTGCAGACTCAAATGATAGGCCATGTTACAGATCTTAAGTGAGATGTGATCTGCAGGTATATATGGTACAGATAAATTTTGGTGAGACCTGCAGGCACATTTGATACAGATACATTTTGGTGTGACCTGCAGGCACCTATAGTATTGTTTATGATAATATATACGCGTAGGTATATGCAGCACTACTTTTTTATAAGTGGTGACTGGCAGTAACCCTTCACATAAGCTTTTATCCTCGTGCGCCTACACTAATGATGGAGTAAAGGAAAATAGTTTCGGAACGGAAACGATCACTGTACGGAGTTTGGTTCAACTACAGACCCTCAACAAGTAATAGCTTTTCTAAAAAGCTTTCCGTATTTTAGCTGATTATATTGAGATCGGTGGTTTGTGGGTATAGGTTTTTTATTTGGCACTCCAAGCAATATGAATATATAGTGTGTTTTTTCTCCTGGTTTTTTATTTTAGTTGTAGTATTGGTGGATCAGGGTTATGATGGAAGGTGGCTTCATAGTCGCATATGTGACTATATATATAAATATATAATAGGTAGAGTAGCAATACAAACACTTTTTTCTTTGTTTTGTGGAATATGATTGTTTACTGGTTATGACAATGCAAGTAGTTTTAAAATGCATACTGTGTCTTGACAGTTATGTAATAGTTTGTGAGGTTGTAATCAACTTGATAAGAAAAAGGTATTATTTACTTTTGAGGATTACTGCTTGACATAAACTGTTAACACAGAGATATGTCTCGCCTATTTGTTATTTTGATAATGCAAATGTTGAAATTAAAATAGCAATACTTTAACATGTAAGTTATGCAAATATTCAAAGTCAATGAACCATGACTGAAGGTACAGGGCTAAACAATCTCCATGGAAATAAGATGTGCCAATGCTAATATAACTGCAAACCAAATATCATTGACTTTTCATAAGTCGTTCCCTTTAAACAAACATAAACACAAACATTAACTTGTAAACTATGTAAAAGTTTCAAAGTCAATGAACCATAATTAGGGGGTGGGGTTATATAATCTCCATGGAAATGAAACTTGCAAATGCCAATACATTTGCATACCGAATATCATTGACTTAACATTAGTGGCTCATCTTGAACTGACCTAATCACAAACCAATACATGAAAACTAAGCAAAAGTTACATAGTCAATAGACCATGAATGAGGGGGCAGGGCCAAATATCTCCATGGAAATGAGATATGCCAATGCTTATACAACTGCATACCAAATATCATTGACCTACCACTAGTGGTTCACCATGAACTAGACTTAATCACAAACTAATACATTGTTGACGCCGCCGCCGACGCCGGAAACAGCATACCTATGTCTCGCTTTTTGACTTCGTCAAGGCGAGACAAAAATGGACTACTACAGTAGGCCCTTCAAATATGAGAATATCACATCTTGTATGTATAGAAAGTCCCTGATAGAAGTGATGCATATCTTATCTGGTTTTTGTCTTAGAAGAAGCAATTAGTTTTGATGGTACAGGTTAAGTGTTGTTATTACTTATTTCCAGATGTAGTCATAATGTAAGAAGATGTTTAATGGTAATGGATTTGGAATGAAATATTAGTTGCAAATAATCATCTAGAACATGTTGTCAGCTGGCTTCTTATATTTTTTAATATATTACGTTGTGGTTTGTAATCTTGACAATTTTTTGTAAGTTTTATAGATGAGAGCTTCATATTGGTACTAGCATTTCGTGCTTTATATTTGGTTGCATGTGTAAGCATATGCTTTTGTTAGTTGGAATATTTATATTTTCATTTCTGATGGCAACCAGTTCATGTAATACATATGGTTAGGATTATTAGTAAGCGATAGTTGTTAGTTTTATTTGTTTATGTTTATTGTCCAGATAATATACAGTCAGCCTACAGACTTGTTGCCTCCTGAAATGTCTGCTTACACAGTGCTTTCCTAAAATGATTTGAAATCAATGTGATCGTTTTAATGATTAACGCTAAGCGTAAAAGTATAATGACAAGATAAATGTTATGTTATCCACCCAATTGTGTAAAATATATAACTTCTCGTTGAACTTCTAAGACATCATTCTATGCTGATGCCATGTGAAAAATTAAGAAGTTTGACTTACTGGTATGCTTCCATTATATTCGTCATTGTTATTCAGTGATGTCCAAAGCAGAACTACATTGTAATTATACACATGTAATAATTTATTTTCAATAGATGCATTTGAAAAATTTATTTTCTGCACTAGTTATAAAAGGACATCTTTCTGAAAATACAACATATACTATGTTCATGATGTCATGTTATCTATATATAACAATATTCCATTGATTTCTTAGAGAGTGCTTCGAATACACCGTATCAGCTCGTTCAGATTTGAAAATGTAAGCAAAATAGCAGTACCATCTGAAAATGGAAAACCTTGATTATATCGAGCATGTAAATTAAACAAATAGTAATTATCATGACGACCAAATATACTTATTGTAAGACCTGATAATGTAAAAATACAAATTAGAATCGGATATATCAAATGCAGTTCTCAGATTGATTGATTGATTGTTGTTTGCTTTACGCCGCATTAGCACAAAAAGGCTATATCGCAGCGAGAGCTATTTCAAATATTTTTACAATTTAAAGTAAATTTTTAAAATCAGACAAAAGGTCTGCATGCAGTTCTCAGTGCTGTTGATATATCAATTGTCAATGACTACTGATCGCCACTGTGTTCAACAACTCCAAAGAATAAATAATCATGTACGAGTACATTAAACTGTCTACCCCACATGCTAACATCATTTTGGGACCTCGCTGTGTTGCGTGGCCCCAGCTTGTCTGACAAAACAGCCGTCGGACGTCAGAGTAATCTCGGACTACACGAAATAAGATGGATCATATAAATTGCTGCCTTCAATAATAATTTTATCTAAAGTCGTAGACGTCCAGCTAGAGGGGTCTTTAAACTGAACATTGTGAAAATCTAATATAGCAACAGCTGCCACTATAGTATAGTGCACTGAAACCCTAACTGAACATTGTAAAAATCTAATATAGCAGCAGCTGCCACTATAGTGGACTGAAACCCTTGCCCATAAAAGAGGGACGAAAGATACCAGAGGGACAGTCAAACTCATAGATCGAAAACAAACTGACAACGCCATGGCCAAAAATAAAAAGACATAACTATACTGTGATGCTTGGTGTATGCTTCCTTGCACACACGAAACCATATTGCTCATCTTGTTTTTTGTTGTTTTTTCTTCTAATCAGCTGTTTATCAATCGTCTGTTTTGTTTACACCAGAAATCAATATTTTTTTTGGAGGTGAAGGTTGTGCATAGTGGCGGTTGTGTTATTTGTTGAAGGAGAAACTTTTACAGTTTTTACAGATTTTACAGACTTACTAGTGTTTTAATGTGAATATCTATCTCCTGAGTACCTAACGAGAACCCAGAATGATTTTTTAGCAGAGTGAAAATCCAAATATTGCCATTTTTCGAAAATGAGATACACGAGACAAAGAACAAAAGCTAACTCATAGTCGCTATCTTGATTTTACGAAAAAAAATTTTACTTACTACAACCAGCAAAAAGTTGTGTTATACAGTCTAAATCACGTCACCATGAGAAAGTAAATGCAAATGTTTGGAATTTAGGTAATTCGACTCTTTCAACTTCTAAGAAAGCAACACATATAGGAATTTGTCGTACAGACGATGATTCATGTAAAGCAACAATATAGATGAGAATTTATAAAGAAAGCAAGAAGGACACTTTATAGTTTAATGGGGGTTGGACTTTATGGAGAAATGGATTAGATCCATAAACCTCAATGTCAATTATGAATACTTATTTAATACCAATAATGTTATTTGGATTGGAAATAGTAATCCCAAGAGGAAGATGTTTAGAAACTTTAAATATCCAGTTTAAAAAAATTTTGAAACAATTGTTATCTTTACCAAAAACAGTAGCTGATCCTGCTATATATATAATTTCTGGGATGTTACCTGTAGAAGCTCAAATATATGTTAAAATTTTAACTTTTTATGGAAATATTACTAGACAAGAGAAAAGTTCTATTGAATGGCAACTAGCGGAAAGGCAATTAAATGTAAAATCTATTAATAGTAATAGTTGGTTTAGTTTACTGCGAAAAATATTTTTGAAATATGAACTGAATGATCCTGTACAATATTTAGTCAATCCAATTTCTAAATACCAATGGAAAAGTAAAATAACTTCCAAAGTTCAAAAATTCTGGACTGAGAAGATACTGAATCAAGCAAAACTTTATACCAGTTTAAAATATTTATCATTGATATATACACCAGGACGTCTCCTATTGCTAATACAAACTCTATGAATTCAAGGGAAATTATTAGAATTCCTACAAAATTCAAAATTGCTACTGGAAGTTACATTCTACAAGCAGTTAGAGCTAAGTATATAAATAATTCAGAACTGTCTATATGTAAAATGTGTAATGAAACAGAAGAAACTTTGCCACATTTTTAGCTCACCTGGCCCGAAGGGCCAAGTGAGCTTTTCTCATCACTTGGCGTCCGTCGTCCGTCGTCATCGTCGTCGTCCGTCGTCGTCCGTCGTCGTCGTTAACTTATTACATTTTGAACTTCTTCTAGAGAACCACTGAATGGAATGAAACCAAACATGGCATGAATGTTCCTTATGAGGTGCTACCAAGTGTTGTTACTTTGAAGCCGATCCATCATCCAAGATGGCCGCCAGCCGGGGACTTAGTTTAACATAGGACCCTATGGGAAATACATACAAATGTCTTCTTTTAGAGAACCACTAAATGGAATGAAACCAAACATGGCATGAATGTTCCTTATGAGGTTCTGACCAAGTGTTGCAAATTGAAGCCGATCCATCATCCAAGATGGCCGCCAGTGGGGGGACTTAGTTTAACATAGGACCCTATGGGAAATACATACAAATGTCTTCTTTAAGAGAACCACTGAATGGAATGAAACAAAACATGGCATGCATGTTCCTTATGAGGTGCTGACCAAGTGTTGTTACTTTGAAGCCTATCCATAATCCAAGATGGCCGCCTTTGGGGGACTTAGTTTAACATAGGACCCTATGGGAAATATTTACAAATGTCTTCTTTTAGAGAACCACTGAATGGATTGAAACCAAACATGGCATGCATGTTCCTTATGAGGTGCTGACCAAGTGTTGTTACTTTGAAGCCGATCCATAATCCAAGATGGCCGCCTGGGGGGGGGGGGGGGGGGGGGGGGGCACTTAGTTTAACATAGGACCCTATAATGGGAAAGATTTACAAATGTCTTCTTTTAGAGAACCACTGAATGGAATGAAACCAAACATGGCATGAATGTTCCTTATGAAGTGCTGACCAAGTGTTGTTACTTTGAAGCTGATCCATCATCCAAGATGGCCACCAGCTGGGGGACAGTGTTTAACAAAGGGCCCAATGGACAATACATACAAATGTCTTCTTTTAGAGAACCACTGAATGGATTGAAACCAAACATGGCATGAATGTTCCTTATGAGGTGCTGTTGTTACTTTGAAGCCGATCCATCATCCAAGATGGCCGCCAGTGGGGGACTTAGTTTAACATAGGACCCTATGGGAAATACATACAAATGTCTTCTTTAAGAGATCCACTGAATGGAATGAAACCAAACATGGCATAAATGTTTCTCATGAGGTGCTGATGAAGTGTTGCTACTTTGTTGCTGATTTACTGTTCAAGATGGCCACCAGGATTTTTTATTAAATTACAGGGCCAATATTAAACCAAATTTGGCCTCACTCATTATTAGGGTATCTGTTATGATTTTAATCTATTTTAACATGATTTCCAAAACCAAAGAAGAATCAGGTGAGCGACACAGGCTCTTGAGAGCCTCTAGTTTTATTAACGTGTAAAAGTCTAGAAGATATAAGAAAACCGATTTTGGAAGATTTAATTAATTCTTGTAGTGAAGAGTAAGCTATTTTTAATATGAGAGATGAACACTTTGCCATTTTACAACTGATTATAGATCCATTTGCTTACTTGACAATGTTAAGAAATGAAAAAGCTTTTAAAGTGATACAGAAACTTAAAGATCCAAAATGTAGACGATTATGTTACAATCTCCATTGTGAAAGGTATAGACTGTTGCAATTAGATGATATAAAGAAAAAGAAGAAAAAGTAGATAATAACTTTATATAAACCCTTAAGTGATTAATGGTTGTCTACTCTTAAACAGTGATATCTTAAAGTATTTAAAGTGTTGATGCAGTCTAAATTGACATTAAGCCCAATTTTATCGTCAATAATGTAAATAATGTACTGTGATATTGGTGGAAGATATTGGTGGAAGATATTTTTATTCATGTTGTTAAATACACTACTCGGAAGAGGTGTGCCTACATTGGCAGAAGTTATATAACCGATACAGATACAGAATGAAGCGGTGAAAGCGCGGGAAACGAAAGGACATCTTCGTACCAATACGGTAAATTCCGTGATTTAAATATTTTCTAATCAATATGTCCAAGCTATAAAAAAATGAGGATGATATTTTAAATCATATAGCACACGATTTGTGTATTTACTATTTAAAACTATAGTTTATGAAGAAATATAACAAAATAATATGTTTCAATACACCTTATCGCTATTTGCCCGCCATTACTGGACATCACACAGGTTCCCGTAAAATTTTGACGTCATAATACAAAATATCTGACGCCACAATGGAAAAGTGATTGTTGTATGACGTCAATAGTTCAAGCGGGACAGATTCTCGGGTCAGCCGGGAATAGCGATAAGGTGTATATGCACTATAAAGTGTAGATTATATGTATTATTGTTTTTTTTAAAGAACATCAATAATACATAGATATACATCTCGTACCAAAATTGCAACAGAATTTCAAGATAACATAAATTTCATTATCACAGAATGATATTATTCGCTCAAATTGACAGAGCTTCTTGAACTAACATTGGCTTTTTATGATAGCAATTGAACACTTCATTGTAATTTGTACCGATGACCTACTATCATGATTTTTATACGACCCCACTTACGGACGCGTTGACATATAATGCATACAACTCCTTTATACCCAATCAGACGTTAAGATATCCTTCATTTCCCCAAGAAGCAACCGGAAGCAGCTGAGAAGCAGTCATTAATGTTGTTTATAACCAATGAGATACGTTAACAGATTTACCACATTCCAGACGTCCAGCCTTTGACTAATCAGATTAAATAAATTACTTTCCGATGTTTAATCTGATGTGTAACTTAGTTTAAGCTCCAACTTTCCGATGTTTAATCTGATGTGTAACTTAGTTTAAGCTCCAACTTTCCGATGTTTAATCTGATGTGTAACTTAGATTAAGCTCCAACATTCCGATGTTTAATCTGATGTGTAACTTAGTTTATATAAGCTCCAACTTTCCGATGTTTAATCTGATGTGTAACTTAGTTTAAGCTCCAACTTTCCGATGTTTAATTTGATGTGTAACTTAGTTTAAGCTCCAACATTCCAATGTTTAATCTGATGTGTAACTTAGTTTGAGCTCCAACATTTGTCATATTTATTCTTTATATTAAAAAGCTTCCAGTAACTGCAAATACTCTTATTTCGGTGATTTGTGTCTATTGTCTTAATGCTTGTTGTTTTTTGTGTCTCGTACTGATCTTTTGAGTTAATCCAATTGCAACTGTTTTTTACAGTTTGTTCTTATGTTGTACTGTTACACCACTGTCCCAGTGTAGGTGGAGGTTGAACGCTCACAAGCATGTCTAACTATGCCATATTCTTTATGCGCCTGTGCCAAGTCAGGATCCTGTAGTTCAGTGGTTCTCGTTTGTTCATGTCTGTCGACTCATATTTGATTATTTGTAAAAAAATTTGTTATGTTTATATAATTAGGCCGTTAGTGTTTTCGTTTGAATTGTTTCACATTTTTCTTTTATAGCCGACTATACGGTATGGGTTTTTGTCATTGTTGAAGACTGTACGATTGCCTATAATTGCTTACATCCACTTCATTTGAATTCCGGTCGATAGTTGCCTTATTGGTAATCATACTACATCTTCTTATTTTTATATTATATACCTGACTTTTAAACTCGTGTTTTCCCGAACATGCATGAAATATTTGTCACTGGACATTAAAAATAACCAACCAACAATCAATCAATTTAAACTCGTGTTAAATAAGGGGAAAGCCATTTGATTTTTGTTTCTGTTTTTTTTTTTTTTTTGGAGGGGGGGGGGGGGGACAGGTGGATTTTGAATATGAATATGGTGGCCTGGTAAGAGCTGAAAAAAACAGACATGCTTAGCGACAGATTAAATTGAATAATAAATCCGCAAAAAAAAAACTCCTGCCCCCGCCCTCCCAAGAATATCAAACAGTCGTCTCCTTACTGTTATTGTCCGTGTAGTTTTTATAGCTTATCGGCCCTACAGGGATGTCCTACTACGGCTGCCATACCATAAAAACGATTATCACACAGCTCACATTCTATTATATCTGCATTCATAAATTTATTAATGTTATTTAGCCTAAACGACGTTATCTTTGTTATGTGCCTCTGCCGTTTAATCTACCTATTTAAAAGGAAGAGGTAGAAGAGAGACAGAAGATCTTCCCAATGCAAAAAAAAAAAAACCAAAGCCAAAAAATACGCCCTAGATGTTTTCTGTCAGTTCAGGTTATTCCGAAGACATCTGACATCATGCAATGCGCTCCAAAAAGTAAATTTCAACCAATCAGCGGAATTTTCATTTTGATCATACCTATTTTTGATGCAGATATTCGAAGGAAATTTTAATAAAAAGAATAATTTTAGTAGATATGAAACAGGGAAAAATGAGTTCTTTTAGCAAACGAAGGATTGGGTCGGGGTTCTGTGTATTTACATGATTTGTATTTCTTTCCCTACTCTTGAAACATGTGGCGGTATTTTCCAACCCAAATGGTTCACCACAAACTTTATTGTTATATATAGTATAGTAATAAAATTTAAGGTACAAATGTTAGTGCTAATAACATTATAGTACCAATTTTTAATGCACCAGTTGCGCATGTCGACAATAAATATCTCTTCAGTGATGCTCGAGGCCAAACATTTGAAAAACTAAAACTTCCACAAAAGTTGAAGGGCTGATAAAACTAACTAGAGGCTTTAAAGAGCCTGTGTCGCTCACCTTGGTCTATGTGCATATCAAACAAAGGACACTCTCCAACATTGTAGACAAGAATAGACTTCATGACAAAAATCTCTATTTTGTTGATCTTGTATTACTGATCCTTTTAGTCTGTTTAGATTCTCTCTATCTTCTTTAGTTTTTGATCAAAACACAAAAGAGGATAAAAAAAAATCCTCTTTTAAGGGCAATCACTCCTGTGAAGAGTGACAGTCTACTAACTATATCGGCAAAATTTGACTTTTTAATAGATCTTGCCTTGCTGATTATTTTTGTGATTTAAAATGTTTATTTATCTATTATAATTTAAATCACATAAGGCATAACGGAAAAAAAAAACGTTTCTCTCTAAATATCATAGTCTTCATGATAATAGGCAAACATGAAAAAAGAAATGGTAAAAATTGTCATTTATGGGCAATAACTCCTATAAGAATTTGTCTAACAGTTTAGACGAATATGGACAATTGGTAGTCTAAGAACTCATTATTCTGAACATTTTTGCTCCTTTCAGATTTTCTCTATTTATAACGTTTACAAAATTAATAGACAAAACTTGCATTTTACTCCTATGTTCTATTTTTAGCCATGTCGGCCATGTTGGCTGGTAGGCGGGGTCATTGGAAACATTTTTAAACTAGATCCCTAATGATGATTGTGGCCAAGTTTGGTTAAATTTGTCTCCGTAGTTTCAGAGAAGATTTTTGTTAAAGATAACAAAAATTTACAAAAAATTGACTATAAAGGGCAATTACTCCTTCAAGGGATCAATTGACCATGTTGGTCATTTGACTTATTTGTAGATCTTACTTTGCTGAACATTATTGCTGTTAATAGTTTATCTCTATCTATAATAATATGCAAGATAATAACCAAAAACTGCAAAATTTTCTTAAAATTACTAATTTAGGTGCAGCAACCCAACAACCGGTTGTCTGATTTGTCTGAAAATTTCAGGGCAGATAGATCTAAACCTGATGAACATTTTTACACTGTCGTATTTGCTTTAATTGCTTTAGTTTCAAAGATATAAGCCAAACACTGCATTTTACCCCTATGTTCTATTTTTAGCCATGTCGGCCATGTTTGTTAGCAAGCTGAGTCATCGGACATATTTTTTTAACTAAATACCCTAATGATGATTGTGGCCAAGTTTAGTTGAATTTGTCTATGTAGTTCAGAGGAGAAGATTTTTGTAAAAGATTACAAAAATTTACGAAAAATTGTTAAAAATTTACTATAAAGAGCAATAACTCCTTAAGGGATCAATTGACCATGTTGATCATGTTGACTTATTTGTAGATCTTACTTTGCTGAACATAATTGCTGCTTACAGTTTATCTCTATCTATAATAATATTCAAGATAATAACCAAAAACTGCAAAATTTCCTTAAAATTACAAATTCAGGGGCAGCAACCCAACAACGGGTTGTCTGATTCGTCTGAAAATTTCGGACGACGGACGCCAAGTGATGAGAAATGCTCACTTGGCCTTTCAGGCCAGGTGAGCTAAAAAGGATTACATCGTATAGAAGTACAAAAGCAGGAATCACAAAAAGCCCTATTTGACACTCACATTTTTATGCCCCACCTACGATAGTAGAGGGGCATTATGTTTTTCGGTCTATGCGTCCGTTCGTCCGTCTGTTCGTCCGTCTGTCCCGCTTTAGGTTAAAGTTGTTTGTCAAGGTAGTTTTTGATGAAGTTGAAGTCCAATCAACTCGAAACTTAGTACACATGTTCCCTATGATATGATCTTTCTAATTTTAATGCCAAATTAGAGTTTTGACCCCAATTTCGCGGTCCACTGAACATAGAAAATGATAGTGCGCGTGGGGCATCCGTGTACTATGGACACATTCTTGTTCTAAAATAAAGTAAGATATTTTTTTATTATTACAGATGTTTCAGGTGGATATCTAGTTGAAATTAAACCATAGAAATGGAACTCTTTATTATCCAAATAAAAAAACTGAACATTTCAGGTTCTTCGTGAAATACTCTTTAGATTTGTTTTTACAAAACTCGCCCTGGCAACAAGTCACATACCAATTTTAAGTAGTAAAAAGGTATAACAATATATCAAATTGTTCTAATTCGTAAGAAGCCATTGATATTTTTGAGAGGCAAGGACAAGAATTAAATGTATAGAATTTCCTAATGACAGGAATTACGTTGACCTGACCTTTTCTTATTATGCAATTTCTGTGGATCTGTCTTACATAATTCAGCTATAAATACAATACGTCTCGCGTAATTTATGTTACCACCGTCGTCGTAAATTGGAGAACTCAAGGATAATCAATCGTATTTGATGATATTTTACTTATTCAGATATCAAACAAATATACATGTTTTGCGGTTAAGGATAAAATTTGTATTACTAGTATAATATTTGGATGTCGAATTCATCTCACATCTTCACAGATTCGTTTATGTTGCTTCCATATTATTGAATTTCAATTGAAAATTATTGCTTTGAAATCGACTTTATCTATTTAGTCTTAGATGCATGATTTTTTTATTAGTTGTTAGTGGCTTTGAACTAGCTGTCAGTAACTGCGAGTACTCTCAGATCTGTACTTAGTGTCTTTTTGTTGTTTGGACGTACAAGTACCCAGCCACGTCCACTTGTATGTGTAGTATTTGTATTGTTATCCATCTGATGAGTTAAGCCTCTTTCAACTGATTTTTATAGTTCGTTCTTATGTTGTACTGTTCCACCACTGTCCCAGGTTAGGGGGAGGGTTGGGATCCCGCTAACATGTTTAACCCCGCCACATTCTGTATGTATGTGCCTGTCCCAAGTCAGGAGCCTGTAATTCAGTGGTTGTCGTTTGTTTATGTGTTACATATTTGTTATTCGTTCATTTTTTGTACATAAATTAGGCCGTTAGTTTTCTCGTTTGAATTGTTTTACATTGCCATTTCGGGGCCTTTTATAGCTGACTGTGCGGTATAAGCTTTGCTCATTGTTGAAGGCCGTACGGTGACCTATAGTTGTTAATTTCTGTGTCATTTGGTCACTTGTGGAGAGTTGTCTCATTGGCAATCATACCACATCTTCTTATTTATATTTCATCAATCTGATTAAAATCCAGATGTATTTCAACTTGCGTGCTTGTTTATATAAGAGGATAACGAAATTACAGATCATTTTTTTAATTAGGTTGGACTTATATTTCCATATTCACTTCGTGTCTCTTTACAAAATTATTTTCTTTAAAGTTGTTTTTCTTTACAAACTTAAATTGTTTGTCTGATTTGAGATAAATGTAAATTGGTTATAATTATCTTTCTCATTGTTATTCCTTCATAAAACGCATACTTGTCTCCTGGTTTTGATTGATTTTTGAAATAAAGACTTCGGCAAACTTTGTCATATAATATTTCAGGTAGGGTGAAGGTTGGCGCCTATTTAAACGTTTAAACCCGCTGCATGTGTTTGCACCTGTCCTAAGTCAGGAACCTGATGTTCAGTGGTTGTCGTTTGTTGATGTTCATAAGTGTTTCTCGATTTATATATAGATTAGACCGTTGGTTTTCCGTTTGAATGGTTTTACACTAGTAATTTTTGGGTCCCTTCATAGCTTGCTGTTCGGTATGAGCCAAGGCTCCGTGTTGAAGACCGTACTTTGACCTATAATGGTTTACTTTTATAAATGTTGACTTGGATGGAGAGTTGTCTCATTGGCACTCATACCACATCTTCTTATATCTATGATATCACATATTTATTTCGGGTTGGTACGATAATGTTATTCTTGTTTCGGATATATACTTTTGGACCTTTTCGTTTTATTAGATCTTCAATGTTTGTATTAGATTTCAGATTAACATACACATCATACTTATTAAAAATAATATTTTCAAATGACGGTTTTTTGACAAAGAAACTGAACATAACGTAAGACGCATAACACACAGTCTATCTTGACACTTCTGAGTTTTAAAATGATTTGATGTCTTGCTGTTAGATTCTATCTTATAGAAACGCTGCACCTGATACTGTGCAATGAAAATCGTAATCAGGCCATATGAATGTTGTAGGCAGGAATATTGATAGACAATTTCGCGTCTGGAATTTCCCTTTAAGTTCTTATAACAATTGTACAGACAGACGGAATTTGTAAATGACCACCCATGACCAGGTTAACCTATAGTGACAACGCCTAACATCAATAAAATTTCATTACGTAACGCCATTTGCGAGACGAATTTACTACTGTAACGTCAAGTGTTAATTAACCAAGTCGTCGGATGTCTTGCAGACAAATGAGTAGGCCCGGTAAGACCCTTTTTTGGCCCCAAAATATAGCATTTTTACAATTTGTTTAAAATGTAAACTTTTAACTATATTTGGGAAAGTAGAATATTTAAGTTTCATAAATATGGGCTGTTTTTGACAATACAATACATATGCATCAAGTACTAGCATCATAAATTCATGCAAAATTACTAAAATCTTCACAATTTTAGCATTTGGGCTAATTTTTAGATGGTTTTTGTCTAAAATGGAAGTGGCCGCACTTGTGTTCAGTCTTAATATTTCAATACATGTTGTATTTGATGATTATGCATAACATATATAAAGGTTTAGAATGAACACGAATGCGGCCACTTACATTTTAGACAAAAACCATCTGAAAAGTGACGTTTTATGGCATATTTGATAGATTTTTTTTTTATTGAAGCTTGAATTTGAGCGTCGTTAATGACCAAATCAGTTCAAATCTTGTATGTAATCTAATTGAATCGAATGAAGTAAACACTTTAGTATTTGAAAAATGTCAAAAATCTTTCATCAGATGTATTTCAAATTTTAGGCCAAAATTAGCCGTTACCGGACCTTCTCCTTTGTAAAAATAAAAAAAAAATTTAGTGTTGCGTCAGTATACATCTTCTTTTGCTCGATCAAATCCATATAATTAATACAATTGCTTTTCCTCAGATGGAGATTTGAAACGGGAAAGAGTTCCATATGGTACCCCCACGGAATAAACTGTAATACATTATTGTGTTCTTTTAGTATGGTGGGGGTGCCATATGGAACTTTTACCATCAAGTACACACCAGGGTTTATATTATTATCATATTAACATAATAACATGTAGACAAACATAACTTTTGGACATTGAGATATGCAGACATTAAATATAAATTCGAAAATAATAATTATGGTTAAACACCAATGAATCAACCTTAGAGAAAACTCCTCAAAGATACCAGGCTTAAAATTGTGTGCGCCAGACGAGCATTTCTCTTACATAAGACTCATCAGTGGTGCTCGAAACAGTTGGAGGTCCAAATCATATACGAAATTGTAGAGCTTGAAAAACCGAAAATTCCGAAATGATGTGTCAAATCCGACTATTTTTGTTTTTATATATAAATTAGACCGTTGGTTTTCCTGTTTGAATTGTTTTACACTAGTCTATTTGGGGCCCTTTATAGCTTGCTGTTTGGTGTGAGCCAAAGCTCCGTGTTAAAGGCCGTACTTTGACCATGATTGTTTACTTTTTACACAGTGTGACTTGAATGGATAGTTGTGTCATTAGCACTCGTACCACAACTGATTTATAAGGCAATTTATACCTGGGCGTAAAAACATTTTATCAATAGAGAAAAATATTCGTTTTATTTTTTAAACGCTGCATTAAATCATTCAAGAAATAATTGGCTATTTGACCAACAATATTATACATGACTGTCAATAAGAGAGAAAAAAATGTTACGCCTGAACATTTAGTCATCAATAAAATAAAAGTTGTGTAGGACAAACAAGAATGCTGGTGATGATAGACTTAACAAAAACAAAACTTGATTTATCAATAATGAAATGTTATGACGTTGCATTGACTGCGCCTTGATTTCACTTTCTATAGACATAAAGTGAGTGTTTTGGCACATTTTAATCATTTATCGAAAGATATTTCGAATGTTCAACATATAGATATAATGCAAATGTTCTTATAATGGCATTTTTTCAAGACGCTGAAAGTTTTGAAACATTTGTTCAATTAAATAACATTACTAAATCAGAGATAAGAATTATACAACAATATTATAAACAAAATCAACATTATGAATGTTCAGCTGAAGTTGTCGCTTTATTCGCCGTTTTATATGGAATGGTTTCAATCATCGCCATTGTTGGCAATTCGATGGTTTTGTTTGTAGTCAAGTCGAGGAAACGAATGCAATCTGTCACCAATATATTTATTGCAAACCTTGCTTTTTCCGATGTACTTCTTGGAATGTTTTCGACGCCGTTTCATTTTCAATCAGCTCTTCTCCAGCGTTGGTTTGTTGCCGATTTCATGTGTAAAGTTGCGCCATTTGTGAAAAGTGTGTCCGTTAACGTAAGTGTATTTTCATTGACATTAATTGCTATTGATAGATGCGTGGCTGTTTTGTTGCCATTAAAAGCTAGGTTTGCAAAGAAGGTTGCTATTTTGATTTTAATTGTCTTGTGGCTAATTTCAATTGGATCTGCGTTGCCCGAGGCAATTTATTATGAGATCGAAAACCGGTTTATGCTTCAAGAACTAACAGACGGTAAGGTTTGCTTGCCAGTTTGGCCTACACATAAATTCAACGTATCCTACTCACTGGTACAGGTTTTGATGCAGTATGTTATTCCTTTATCCATCATATCATATTCGTACATTCGTATAACACAGCGCTTATGGGAAAGCGCATTTCCAGGAAATAACTCTGGGATTCATAGGGATAACAGAAGGCGCAAAAATATGAAGAAGGTAAGTTATTTTTCACACCTCACTTTTTTCATTGAATTGATAACAAGATGTTTATTTACTTTTTATTAGTAGAATATTATAGGATAAGACAAATGGAAGGTGCGTTTTAGTAAGAGTTTAAGGCAATACACCTAAAAATCTACTACAAACAACTGCATATCGAAACAACTGAGAAATGCACATTCCATACAAAAAGATCTAATGGTATTTCATAATCAAGAAAAGGAAAATTAACAATGAAAAAGGAAAAATAATTGCATTTAGCATATATATATTGTCGTACACTCTTACTAAAAACGCCCCTCCCATGTGTCTTCTTCTCCAATATATAATTTACTTAGAACTTTAACAGCAGTTGTAGATCTATAAACCGTTAAAACATTTTACTTTTATCACAAATATACAGATTTGTTTATGAAGTATGATTCCTCCTGCAGGAATAAAAAAAAACGGAGTTTGGACGCAATTGCGGTTATATTTTTATTTATAATACGTGTTTCTCATGGGTGGAATTGACAAAAATACTGTGATATATATACGAATATTATTGGAGATTGTAAGTAAAGCATTCGTTCTTTAATTCTATTACTCTCTCACCTAGCATTTACGACTTTCAAGGCATTATCAAAAATTGTCGCGCATAATAAAGCACTCAAATGATTCACGTCTCCATAAAAGGTTTAAAACAGTATAAAGTTTTGCCAAATACACGGGCGTTTATAAAATACAAACGAAATTTGTCGGATATATAAACGAAATACATGAAAACACACTAGCTATCAACTAAACAAATAAATCAAGTGTACTTATAAATATCGAGTAATTAACTTAGATATATTGATTAATTGATTAATTAAAGTGATATTGTTGTTTTATTTTTTCCGTCGAAATTTAGGATAGGTTTTTATTAACATTCCACAAGATCGATCATTCCTGTACCGTTTAAGACGTTTTTTTTGTAAAAAAAAAAGTGTGATGTAAAGCCATCGATATCAGGATGCGATTTCATATCTGCGCGTTAAGGACTTTGGGTTTGTTCCCATTTAATCATTTATACCATACGATGATTTTAGTTTTTAAAAATGGACTACTTTTAATCATTATTGTATGTTCTTTTATGACTGATGAGTTTGAATATCCCTATGATATCTTTCGCCTCTCCTTTATTCACGTTGTGTTAGTCTGAGATAAAATGGCTAAGGATTGAGTTCTAAAAGTGTTGAAACTCGCAAACTTCCAATGTCGGGATTCTCGTTTTTTGTAGTATATTGTCATAACTAAATGTGCTTTGTTACCAATTTTCATGATGGAAAATAGTCTCGGATGAATTTTATCACCACTTTTCTAGACTGGGTGCGATTGTGTACACCTATCTATCATCGAAACCGTTTGCAGACCTTTGGATGACTTTGATAAAATAAAACTAAAACAACTATAAATTGTATGTGTCTGAAGTGCTTTTGTAAATGTATCATCAGGAAGAACGCTCAAAGGCCAAAATTTGAAAGTTGATATAGAAATAAAAAGTTGTGGTGTGATTGCCAATGAGACAACTCTCCATAAGATACCAAATGACACAGAAATTAACACAATAGGTCACCGTACGGCCTTCAACAATGAGTAAAACCCACACCGCATAGTCAGCTATTAATGGCACCAATATAACAAATGTAGAACAATCCAAACGAGAAAACTAACGGCCTGATTTATGTACAAAATAAGTATGAATTAGACCAGAATCAAGTGAATAACTATATGATCAAAAGGGACATAAACATCACAGTTTTATAATGTTTTTTTTCTCTCTTTTACTAGCTGCTTGTGGACTTTTAGTCCACCAGTGTATCATCAGCTCAGTAGTCAGTGTTTCGGTAGTTGCATGACTTATAGCAATCTTTTCTTAAATTCTCAACTTAGAAATTGAGGTTCCAACTCCCTCAGGCAAAGATGACCTTAAATAAATTTAAGATACTTTTTAGAGCCCTCTTGGTTATATTGCTCCTCCTGTTTGTAGGTAATTATACATCCTTGGCTTTCAATTGGTTTTGTTTGAGGGTTCCTGGTGAAGCACAACATTAATAAAAAAAAAATTTCCATATAAATTGATTCATTGCTGTCGGCATAACTTAATTATAGAGTAATTTATTAACGCGAATTTCAAGAATTTCGAGAAGAAAAACAAAGCAAATATAACATGTATAAATCGACACGAATTAACCAGACACGAATCGTCTCTTATTTGAAGGCATCAACAAAGTTTTAAAAACCGCGGATATAAATGTTTACGAAGTCCGCTACAAGATCAAAACGTGAAATAAAGTTTCAGGGTAAAAAGAGGATAAACAGTATTTAATTTTACTATGCAACGGATAATGTAAAAACATAACATTTAAAACATGACGCAGCACCTGCATAAGGATTATATATCTCCTAGTTGATACGATATTCCAGAGCATGAATTTCCTAACTTGATTTCATTGATAGAGGGTTGCTGCTTACAAGGAAGCTATTGAACCAATAATTCCAAGTGGTGAAGTTGAAAACATCCCTTCGAAAATTTTATGGACGCCATCACGAGTTGGTTAAGCGTTATGGATAACTGTTTCACCGATGACCACATGGTGTGTTTCAATTATCGTAATCACAATCCAGTCCTCTTTTCCTCGAAGAAAGGCGACCTACCGAAATAGACTTATCACCGGTTTTGTTCTTCAATGAACAAAACAACGGTTGTCACATGTGTAGCAGGATCCGTTTAACCTTCCAGAGCACTTGAGATTAAACCCGCTTTTTGATTGGATTCGTGTTGCTCACTCTTTAGTTTTTATGCTGTGTGTATGTGTAATGTTGTTTGTCTTGTCGATGTTTTAAGTTTTACGCAATCGCATTATCATTTTATTTTCGACTTATGAGTTTGAATATTCCTTCGGTATCTTTCGCCTCTCTTTTAAGAAAAGAAGTAAACATATCAAACAATACAAATTACCCATAAGGATGTTCGCTCCTCTTGTTTTTGAATTTTGCCAGGTATTCGGAATCCTTTGGTTTTATCCATGTAGTGCCATTGAAAATGTTTGCCCACTAACCCCTACTTTTCTTTTCGTAATTTGATTAAATATAGTTTAAAATGCCATCTTTGAAAATCTTATTAAATCCTTGTTATTTTTTCATACTTTTAGACAGAAAAAAAGGTGCCAATGTTAAATGTATGAAAAATCTAGAGAGAATCATTTCCCGCCAAATTTTCAATGGCTTATATCTCGAAAACAAGCACACGGACCCTTCATTTATATCTACTTTTTTAGTTCCTTTATTTATATACTATCAATTTATAACAGTCTTTTAAAAAGCTTATTATTTTGAAACAGAGTAGCGAACATCCTTAACATCATTGTGAGGGTGTAAAATAAATTCAGGGATGTTTACTCTTCTTCTTTGTTTTTATTTATTTTCCACACCCCAGTAAGCTATTCTCGTACGCAAATGACATTTTACAGCTGAATAAGTAACTATGCATCAAATTTAAAATATCCTATCATTTTTTTAATTTTTTTTTGCATTCAATAATAATTTCCTTCTTAAATCTTTTAAAATCTGAAATGAAATTTAAGTTGCTTTTCTGTTTCAGGTTGTGAAGATGTTGATTATCGTTGTTAGTCTTTTTGCGTTCTGTTGGTTGCCTTTACAGACCTACAACATTATGTACGTGTTCTGGGCTGATAAAATGAATCTGTACGTAATATATCTATATCTACCCCTTTATATAAATATAATACGAGAGTTTACATAAATGTTTCACGGTTGATAAAACACAATTAGAGTTAGTACCTTAAATGGATAGAAAATGAAAGGATATGGAGTAAATGTACATGGGACAAAATCGCACACAATACATTGAAAACATAGAAAATTATCAATGAACAGGGCTTTTATTCCTGTTCTTCATCTTGACAGTTGATGTAGGGTCTTCAACAATGAACGAATCATTCATACCCTGTAACAAGGTCAAAACGGCCCCTAGCGTCGACTTAAGCGGTACTATTGATAAAAATAAACCACAGTTCACCTTCTTGCTCCCCACCCGCCTCGGAGTGCCAACTTGTGACTCATTTATTCACGTGTTCGTTGGTTGTGATTCGTATCTCATGTTACAGATAAACTACCGAGACGTAATTAAATGAAATAAATGGAAATTTTAGAAGACAGATTTATTTCAATTGTATAATATCATTGTTATAAACACATTACGGTTTTTATTTGGTGAATACAAAATAAAATTATATGTTTATATTCTGTTTTTATTGTATCTTTAGTCGATGATTTTGCTTCAAATATGTTTTTTTTTCCGGTTTCCTAAATGTACATCCGTCTTTATTTTAACCTTTTAAAAAATCATCATAAATTTTGTATATGTTAATGTAATGTGATATATTGAAATTAAACTATTCATTTCCTTTTCTAGATTCAAGTATATAAACATTACTTGGCTATGCTCCTATTGGTTGGCTATGAGCAGTGCATGCTATAATCCGTTTATATATGGACTTTTGAATGTGAGTACATGTGTTCGTCGTTTTGTTTATAGTGGTTATAGTCTTATGCAGGTTCTTTCTTAGAACAATGCTCATTTAAAATCTCAAGATATTTATTTATTTATTTATTCAATGCAATTTCATAAACACTTGAATATATCTGTGCTTTGCATCTAAGTATACAGTATGAATGTTTACGTCATCATAGAATATCCTACTGCTGAGATAATTCAGCATTCAAAACAAAGATAAATTCGTTTGATGTGTTTGAGCTTTTGATTTTGCCATTTGATAAGGGACTTTCCTTTTGGAATTTTCCTCGGAGTTCAGTATTTTTGTGATTTTACTTTTTTATAGGTCCATTAAGTGTAAAATATTGACCGTGTTGACAAGTTGTGAAATATGGGTTTTTAGTTCAAGCTCTGTTTCTTTAATATTTGTTGTTAGATAGCATACCGATTCGTTATTATTCGTAGGTTACTAATGTTTGTAAGTATAGGGTAACCATAAGTTCAAATGTGCAACAAAATACAAAAGTCCTATAGGGGTGTATGCTGAATTTATCGACATCACGAAATCAAGTATGCGAAAAAATGTCATCTCCGAAAATAAATGAACTCACAGTAAATAAACTACGATTAATTCATCTATGCTCTCTTTAATGCATATAACTAAAATGCAACTATTTGATACTTGGTTTATATATTTCACTATTCCAAGGACATAAATGGCGAAAGAATTACAAACGCTGCAAAGATGGTGCTCTTAAAAGACTTTGATTTTTTCGACCCAAATAAGGAATTTATAAAGTGTCTTCTTTGATAAAACAGAAACATCGCTCCTTTTTTTATATAAATAATACGGGCACTGGGGAGTTGATAAAACATATATGTTGTCATTACTTATTTGTTTTCATAAGAATATTTTGACATTCACTTCGAAATTTTAAAAATGTTCAAGTTCCTTCCGCTCATTATCACGTCTGTCTACTACATTGAATATATTCTTCTGTATTTGATAAAAAACCTTTTGGAATTTTAAGTCCGCAATGCTCTCCAACTTCGTTCTTTATATTGACCTTTAACTTTTTTATTTGAGCATCACTGGTGAATTTATTTTAGATGAAACGCGCGTCTGGTGTACAAAACTATAAGTCTTGTATCTTTAATGAGGTTTTTCTTTCATTGAATTATTGATTTCAGTGAATTTAGACTTGATAAATACTTCCTCATTAGCTCTCACTCCGTCTGTGTGCAATCTGTACGCATTTATTTGTTTTTTCAACAACGCTCGGGTGAAAAAATTAGGCTGCCAATTTATGTGCGTTGGGGTTTACTGTTTTTTTTTTTTTTTTTTTTTTTTATTATTTTGGTATTTAGACTTTTATATATAGTGGTTGTACATGATATTTTTCGTCCATGTTAAAGTTGTTTTTAGTTGATAATAACATTATATGATTTAGAAATAAATGATTGTTTAGTGCACTATAGCATACTTTGATTTATATACGTTTAAAGGAGACCGGTAGATATTGTCCTTTGAAACGTAACGAAATATACGTGATTTTATATATATTGATTGCAAAATATGTTTGACGTAGCCGTGCATCGCTCGGTCAATTAACAGATAACGATTCTTTGTTATGGTCACCGATTGTCTAACTTTCCGTTTTGTCCCCTCCTGTATCTTTTGTTCAGTCCATAATATTGAGGTGAATAAAGGAATGCAGAAGTAAAGGTCAATGTGACATCAACCAACCCTACATCAGACGCACGAAACAGCCAAACCTAGAGGCACAATCTACAAAAATGAAAATAATATCCGCAGCTCTTATTCGCTTCAGTCCAGATAAGTATTGAACTACCAAAGAATATCAAAAATCTATCCCAACCTTCACAATAACCCAAGATGACAACACTACGTTAACATACGACTTTGGAATTACTAACGAGGTTCAGTATATCAGTATATGGGTCAAGCACATGAATGTCACAGGCTGAAACTATCTTTCCTTCCGCCTTATCTAAGCAGGTTTCCAGAAGTTTTCTTCGCATCGCACGGATGTCTGTTCGAAATTTTTTAAGAAAGCAATGATATGTACGTAACAAACATTTGATAGAAAGATATACACATCAAGGGAAAACAAATCTAAGGAATCACATGAACTCCATAAGGAAACGGAGCACTTGAGATCATCCCCAAGTTTTGATTGAATTCGTGGTGCTGAGTCTTTTCTTTCTGAGTTTTCGAAGTACTGTAAACCAACTTATTTTCGCGGATACTTTATTTCGCGTTTAACACTTTCTAGTCCACTTCGCGGCTATTTAATTTCGCGATTTTCTAATTAAATTGATGTAATTCAATAAGGAAAGATCCAAATTTTACATTTTCGCGCCGATTCATATTCGCGTTTTTTTCTACTCGCGAAAGTCGCGAAAATAAATCGCTCGCGAAAATTAGTTGGTTAACAGTATTGTTTTGTAAAATATGTCTTTGTATTTGTCTTTTCGTCGTCTTTCGTTTTCGCCTTGTCGTTGGCGTTGTCCTTGTCGTTGTCGTTGTCCTTGTCCTTGACCTTGTCCTTGTCCGTGTCCTTGTCCTTGTCCGTGTCGTTGTCGTTGTCGTTGTCCTTGTCCTTGTCCTTGTCGTTGTCGTTGTCCTTGTCCTTGTCCGTGTCCGTGTCGTTGTCGTTGTCCTTGTCCTTGTCCGTGTCCTTGTCGTTGTCCTTGTCCTTGTCGTTGTCGTTGTCCGTGTCCTTGTCCTTGTCGTTGTCGTTGTCCTTGTCCTTGTCCTTGTCCTTGTCGTTGTCCTTGTCCGTGTCCTTGTCCGTGTCCGTGTCGTTGTCGTTGTCGTTGTCCTTGTCGTTGTCCTTGTCGTTGTCCTTGTCCGTGTCGTTGTCGTTGTCCTTGTCCTTGTCCGTGTCCTTGTCGTTGTCGTTGTCCTTGTCCTTGTCCTTGTCCTTGTCCTTGTCCTTGTCGTTGTCCTTGTCCTTGTCCGTGTCCTTGTCGTTGTCCTTGTCCGTGTCCTTGTCCGTGTCCGTGTCGTTGTCGTTGTCGTTGTCCTTGTCCTTGTCCTTGTCGTTGTCGTTGTCGTTGTCCTTGTCCTTGTCCGTGTCCGTGTCGTTGTCGTTGTCCTTGTCCTTGTCCGTGTCCTTGTCGTTGTCCTTGTCCTTGTCGTTGTCGTTGTCCTTGTCCTTGTCCGTGTCCTTGTCGTTGTCCTTGTCCGTGTCCTTGTCCGTGTCCGTGTCGTTGATGTTGTCGTTGTCCTTGTCCGTGTCGTTTTCCTTGTCCGTGTCCTTGTCGTTGTCCTTGTCCTTGTCCTTGTCCTTGTCCGTGTCGTTGTCCTTGTCCTTGTCCGTGTCCTTGTCCTTGTCCTTGTCCTTGTCCTTGTCCTTGTCGTTGTCCTTGTCTTTGTCCGTGTCCGTGTCGTTGATGTTGTCGTTGTCCTTGTCCGTGTCGTTGTCCTTGTCCGTGTCCTTGTCGTTGTCCTTGTCCGTGTCGTTGTCCTTGTCCTTGTCCTTGTCCGTGTCCGTGTCGTTGATGTTGTCGTTGTCCTTGTCCTTGTCGTTGTCGTTGTCGTTGTCCTTGTCCTTGTCCGTGTCCGTGTCGTTGATGTTGTCGTTGTCCTTGTCCTTGTCCTTGTCCGTGTCGTTGATGTTGTCGTTGTCGTTGTCCTTGTCCTTGTCCTTGTCGTTGTCCTTGTCCTTGTCCGTGTCCGTGTCGTTGATGTTGTCGTTGTCCTTGTCCTTGTCCTTGTCGTTGTCGTTGTCCTTGTCCTTGTCCTAGTCGTTGTCCTTGTCCTTGTCCTTGTCGTTGTTGTTGTTGTTTTCGTTGTCCTTTTCCGTGTCCGTGTCCTTGTCCTTGTCGTTGTCCTTGTCGTTGTTGTCCTTGTCCTTGTCCGTGTCCTTGTCCTTGTCCTTGTCGTTGTTGTCCTTGTCCTTGTCCTTTCCTTGTCCTTGTCTTTGTCCTTGTCCTTGTCCTTGTCCGTGTCCTAGTCGTTGTCGTTGTCGTTGTCGTTGTCCTTGTCCTTGTCCTTGTCCTTGTCCGTGTCCGTGTCCTTGTCCTTGTCCTAGTCGTTGTCCTTGTCCTTGTCCTTGTCCGTGCCCTTGTCGTTGTCGTTGTCCTTGTCCTAGTCGTTGTCGTTGTCCTAGTCGTTGTCCTTGTCCTTGTCCTTGTCCTAGTCGTTGTCGTTGTCCTTGTCCTAGTCGTTGTCCTTGTCCTAGTCGTTGTCGTTGTCCTTGTCCTAGTCGTTGTCGTTGTCCTTGTCCTTGTCCTAGTCGTTGTCGTTGTCCTTGTCCTAGTCGTTGTCGTTGTCCTTGTCCTTGTCCGTGTCCGTGTCGTTGTCGTTGTCCTCGTCCTTGTCCTTGTCCTAGTCGTTGTCGTTGTCCTTGTCCTAGTCGTTGTCGTTGTCCTTGTCCTAGTCGTTGTCGTTGTCCTTGTCCTAGTCGTTGTCGTTGTCCTTGTCCTTGTCCGTGTCCGTGTCGTTGATGTTGTCGTTGTCCTTGTCCTTGTCCGTGTCGTTGATGTTGTCGTTGTCGTTGTCCTTGTCCTTGTCGTTGTCGTTGTCCTTGTCCTTGTCCGTGTCCGTGTCGTTGATGTTGTCGTTGTCCTTGTCCTTGTCCTTGTCCTTGTCGTTGTCCTTGTCTTTGTCCTAGTCGTTGTCCTTGTCCTTGTCCTTGTCGTTGTTGTTGTTGTTGTCGTTGTCCTTTTCCGTGTCCGTGTCCTTGTCCTTGTCGTTGTCCTTGTCGTTGTTGTCCTTGTCCTTGTCCGTGTCCTTGTCCTTGTCCTTGTCGTTGTTGTCCTTGTCCTTTCCTTGTCCTTGGCTTTGTCCTTGTCCTTGTCCTTGTCCGTATCCTAGTCGTTGTCGTTGTCGTTGTCCTTGTCCTTGTCCTTGTCCTTGTCCTTGTCCGTGTCCGTGTCCTTGTCCTTGTCCTAGTCGTTGTCCTTGTCCTAGTCGTTGTCGTTGTCCTAGTCGTTGTCGTTGTCCTTGTCATAGTCGTTGTCGTTGTCCTTGTCATAGTCGTTGTCCTTGTCCTTGTCCTAGTCGTTGTCCTTGTCCTTGTCCTTGTCCTTGTCATTGTCCTTTTCGTTGTCCTTGTCCGTGTCTTTGTCTTTGTCGTTTTCCTTGTCCCTGTCCTTGTCCTTGTCCTTGTCCTTGTCCTTGTCCTTTTCGTTGTTCTTGTCCGTGTCCTTGTCCTTGTCGTTGTCCTTGTCGTTGTCCTTTTCGTTGTTCTTGTCCGTGTCCTTGTCCTTGTCGTTTTCCTTGTCCTTGTCCTTGTCCTTGTCCTTGTCCTTTTCGTTGTCCTTGTCCTTGTCCTTGTCCTTGTCCTTGTCCTTGTCCTTGTCAGTTTCTATTTAAAACACGAGTTTTAATTAAAATCATCATAAATACCAGGATTGAAATTTTGTACTTGCGCCAGACGCTCGTTTCGTCTACAAAAGACTCATCAGTGACGCTCGAATAAAAAAAGTTAAAAAGGCCAAAAAGTCCCCTTAATACACCACCCCCTTTTTTCAAGCAGTGGTTGAAATGTTTTTCAATTTATTGCATCAGTATTACAAAGGCAAAATATCAAAAAATGTTGGTCATTAATGTCAAAATTGTCTTTAAGTTAGAACAGTACCTAAATTCAAATAATTATAACACATTTGGTCTCGTAGACAGCTATATTGATTTCTTAATGACGCAGAATCTTTCCAGGTGATCACACTACATAAGATTTATTCTTAACTTATCAAATTGTGATGAAAACCGGCAAATATGCCAACAGGAACTTTAGCTGTAAAAGATTTTTCAAAATTTAATACGAGTTCGTCTACAACAATAATTGTATGTCCTTGAGGTTTTTTTTATGTTTTTCAAAGATATCTTATTTATCATTAAAAAACAGATGTAGCTTTTATTAAGTTGTATCATCGGTTTTATTTCTTAGTTAGTAGTTTTTCTCATATTTTTTAGGAAAATTTCAAGAATGAATACAAGGTTATCATGACATCATGCTGTAGATGGACAAAGAAATCCGACATGGTAGATGTGAGAACACATACACGGTTTACTCGAAGTACCAATACGTATAAGTCAGTCAAGCAGACTAGCATGAAATGATTAAATTACTACAAATATAGAATTCGAATAGAAGAAAAGAAATTGTTAATTTTGGAAGTTCCTAATTCTGTTGTTTTGCTGCAACACGGATACAAATCTAAAAGAATTAAAGAGACATAGGATATAGAATCCAATTGGCCCTTATACCAAATATATTTTTATGTCTGTTTGTTTTATTCACGCATCGTTGTCAATATAATGGAATTTGATGCAACTGTCATACAAGTGAGAGGGTTAACGCTATAAAACCAGGTTCAATCCACCATTTTCTACATAAGAAAATGCCTGTACCAAGTCAGGAATATGACAGTTGTTGTCCATTCGTTTGATGTGTTTGTGCTTTTGATTTTGCCATTTGATTAGGGACTTTCCGTTTTGTATTTTCCTCTGGGTTCAGTATTTTTGTGATTTAACTTTTTACTATATTTGAATTTTTAGAACCAATGTTAAAGCATCGTTTTAAATGATAATCCGCAGTTTTCATTTAGAAAATTTCCTGTTCATGAATTAAATGGCCATGAAATGAAAGACCGTTTCTACATTTTCGTAATAATGCCGAAGCTGAAACAAAAAATATATAAAGACATCAATACAGGAGTTGTGTTTCTATATTCTCTGACAGAAATGTATGGAGGCGACGTATGTTCCTTTATGATGTATGGAGGCGACGTATGTTCCTTTATGCAAAATGATTTTAAATTTGTCTATTTTTGCCAAAAGAAAGACGAATATACATAAGGGGATCATTTTAATGATAACAAAGTGAAGTTTTCTCACCAGGAATAAGCAAACATTTAAGAAATAAGGGAGCTACCTTTTGATTTTTATGGGGGGGGGGGGGGGGGGTTCTAGGATGAAAAATTTTGTCCTTCCTTTTTATTTTTCCCTCTATTCGGTCCTGCCTTTTTATTTTTCACTCTATTCGGTCCTGCCTTTTATATTAGTTTATCCTAACTTTTTTTTTTACATCAATTGTCATCCTGCCTTTTTTTTGGCAAATCATCTCATCCTGCCTTTTTTTTTACTCAAAACTCCTGTCCTGCCTATTTTTTTTCAAATTTCATCAAAATCTGCATGACTGAGATGGACCTATAAAACAGGTAGAAATTCAATCTTTTTGATTTAATGAACCATAAAAGTATTAACAAAAATAATGAACTAACAGGTAAATTAAGAAAAAGTTCATAAAACCTGACAAAACCAAATGCTCGACTATATCACCCATCGCAACGAATGGAAACAGCTTCTTATTCCTGTCACATAACGTTCTAGAAAACAAAACACACCTAATGTTTCATTAGAAATACCTCTTAAGAGAAGAGCGTCATATAAGAACTTTATTCCTAAACGCTTCCTTTCTAAATTTCAAATTACTGATTCATTCAGTAGCATGCATTCATTGGACCACTTTGCGGTACAAAATCAATCCCAGTATGCTTTTATCATTTCCAGTCACGTACAGCATTTTAGCAATCATGCAGATTTTGATTTAAAAAAAAGAAAGTACTTTGAGGTAGGAAAATCGTTCAAAGTGATCGGTCTATGTGTTGTAAATAGATTCAAAACAATTAACATTTCGTGATTTGTTTGTGATCTTGTCATTAGGGTAGTTCTAAATGCTACCATTTCACGATCTTGTACTTTGTATTCAAATTGACAGTGAAATGCTACGTAGGGTAAGTGTTCGGTAAAATGCCTATTACTTGCTTGGTAGAATTTGTCTTTTTGGCAAACATTTCACGATATATTGTTTGAATAAACCACTCCGGTTATCGATATCAAAGACAATGATGAACAGTTCTAAGAAAAAGGTGTAGAGAATGATATTTTTTCAGAACATTGATGTTACCACAGTTTACTTGCTTGTATATGTGTATATACTACTCATGTAGTATATACTAGTGTTAGAAGTTAATCTATAATTCTTCGTTAATTGATGGGTATCGCATAAAACACTTTGAACTTCGTATTTGAAGTTAATGACAAGACATTGTTTGAAACTTTATTTTCTACTATATAAAAATAAGGAGATGTCGTATTATTGCCAATGAGACAAATATCCACCTAAGTTCAAATGAAGTAGATGTAAGCAATTATAGGCAACCGTACGGCCTTCACCAATGAGAAAAACCCATATAGTATAGTCGGCTATAAAAGGCCCCTACATGAAAAATATAAAACAATTCAGGTTAAGTGTCTCTTGCTCTGCATGCATCCCCCGCCATGCGAATCAACACTTAGTCGTATGTCACTTCATGTGTCTCATTTGAAGCAAGATCTGCTAACCATTCTATAACACCACCGATTTCTGATGGAGTCCTTGTTGCTCAGTCATTATTTTTCTATAGTTTATAGTTTATTGTTAACATCCGACTAAGTGTTGATTCGCATGGCGGGGGATGCATGCAGAGCAAGAGACACTTAACTTGTTCACGCACCCTGTCTTGCTCCTTTTGGTGTTCATATAGTTTCCTCAGGTTTTCTTCGTAAACATTGATCTGTATGTCCTGAAAGAGATTTAAAAGGTTTAGACGTCCATCAGTAAACTACTGTTTGCCTCTATTTTGATAAGGATTAGTTACATTTTTCTGATGTCGTCTTTGGTTGACAGTTAAAGACTGTTTCTGTTATAGTAGATCATAAGTATCATCCATTTGTCATTGCCACAATTTCGCGTTTTTTCTTTCTTCATTCATGACATGACCGCATGCGACTAACCGCACGGGCTCAACTGAAATTTTCATTCTTTGTGTACTTTTAAGGACCGGTGTAACGAGTGAATTGCTTACCCTTCCGGGAAACATGATTTCCTCACTAGTTTGGTGGAGTTAGTAATGCTCCATCTTTTTCTATGTTGCCTTTTTGTATTTTTTTTTCTCTTGGCCGGGAAGTTGTCTGTCTTTTGGTTTTTATCTCTTAGTCGTGATGTTGTCAGCGCTTTTTTAACGTAGGCCATACATATATACAGTGCAGGCGATTTGGTGTCACGATATCTCAGTAGCATGAGTTCAAATCCCGGCGAGGGAAGAACAAAAAATTTGCGAAAGCAAATTAACAGATCTAACATTGTTGGGCTGATGTTTAGACGAGTTGTATATATATATCGGTATTTGTTTTATTGTACATTGAAAATTAAAATGATATTTTAATATATACTTTTTTCTCTTTTTAATCTGGTTTTTCTTATTTACTATGTATCTCTTTCTATTACGAATTCCGGCCAAGTTGATCTTCAGCAGCACTCAGGAATTGTGATCTTAGTTAGCTTTTGCTCTCATGGTTTTCGAAATTGTCTAATTAATCATGTTAGTTGGATCAAAACATAATAACATAGAATAGTTGCTGTGGATAGAAAGAAACTAGCTTGGTTTATTTAAAACAACATCGAATATATAGAGTTATTTATATAGCTACAGTCTGTTAATTTTTGATTAATTTCGATATCAACATTTTATTGTTACAAAAAAAAAAAAAAAAGAACACACACACGAAGAAAAAAGATAAAAAAAAAGAACAAATATCTTTAAAGATAGATGAATTTCAAATGCCTTTGTCGATGCTCGACGAATAATATCATTGAATTTAACTGGGATTTTGCTCAAGATTAGATGGAGTCGGCTAACATTTGTAGTTCAAATCGGCTATTCAAGAATATTTCAAAGTCACTGCTGCTGTTAAATTGGTATTATATATTTCATCCACAACTTGTTTAGAATCGGTGATTTTTTATATACAGTCTGGGCGCTTCTTTATTTATCAGTTATGACAATGTGATGCTATCTGATATAAGCGGGAGGTTTGGCTAGCCATAAAACCAGGTTCAACCCACCATTTTTTCTTAAAATGTCCTGTACCAAGTCAGGAATATGGCAGTTATTATAAAATAGTCCGTTTCTATGTATGTTGGCGTTTGTTTTTGTAGCCGTGTTTCTGTTGTTCCGTTGTTTTTCTCTTATAGTTGATGTGTTTCCCTCGGTTTTGGTTTGTGACCCGGATTATTTTTTGCTTAATCGATTTGTGACTACTGAACAGCAGTATACTACTGTTTCCTTTATTTAACATGTTTAATATGCGTTGGTATATTTAGAAACTTACTCCAAATCGCCTTAAAATATTAATTTCTGACAAGTATGTACTAAATGTTTAACTTTATCCCGTTACTGTATTTGATCAACGGCATTTTATTTATTCCTTCTTAAGAAATATTAAAATGAACTAATACTAGCATTCATCCTTCAAAAACTTAACTATTCTTAAATGAAAAGACATGACAAATGAAAACACTTTATGCCCTTTGTAGACAAATTTTCCGAGTTGTAATTTTAGTGTCATAACCATATGCAATGGACATACATAGTATTTAGTCAATATTTTAAAACGTGTTTAGATTCGTGCACTTATACTGCTAAGCTACGATTATACAATACGCCATTGTTAAATTATAAGCCCCTGTGGGAACCATCAGTTCAGTAGCTAATGCTTGATTTACCGTTATAAAAAGTAAAAATTCTCAAAAAGAGGCGTAAGATACAAATGGAACATTCACAACGAAGAGAAGCCGACAACGTCATGGCAAAAAACGAACAAATAAGTCTACAAACAATTACACAGAAAGCTAAAGACTACGCAACACGGACCCCGCCAAACCCCTAGATGATCTTAGGTATTCTGGAATGGTAAACAGATCCTTCCCAAAATGCAGCACCCGTCATGTTGATATATTTCATTAGATAATGTCCCGATCGAGGAAAAGAGGACGGGATTGTCGTTTCAAGAATTGCTACATGAATGCAATCATATGTGACACAAATATTTTATAATGGTCAACCAGCTCGTGAAGGCGTCCTTAAACTTTCGGAAGAATTTTTATAAATGATTACTTGAAAGGGACAAAAAACAATTGAGCGCCCAAAATGGAAAATCGGATCATAATAAAAATATGGTTTTCTTGTATGAGTTTGTACAAACAAACAAAATTGTCTACGACTTTCAGTCACTACTTCTCTCATACTTACTTACTTACTGCCCTTGTACGCCATTGTACGTTTTTCATAGTTTTACAATAATTGTATCGTATTTAACCCTTAATTTGGTGACTAGCTTAAATAGGCTAAAAAATGAGAAACAATTATACAAAAACTAGACGAAAATATCTCTTTTCCGTTGAAATTGTTTCGTGAGATAAGTATTGAAACATAAAATGTGTTTGGCTTCTACATCAAACACTCCAAATTATCGAACAAATCCAATACGTAATTGAAAAGCATTTAAAATCAATAGGAGGCAGTATAATGAATGTAAAATATACTGAAACATAAATTGCCGGCCATTCAAGAGGGGGCATTATCCACCATGCTCCATAAAGATCACCATAATCAAGCACTAAAATCAGTATTATATTTTTATAAGACAGACTGAAATAATTAATATAACTTTGTTTTATAAGAAAAAGAATGACCCACGTAAATATAAATATCTTGTTTTTGATCAATCATAAAAAACCAGCCTGATTCAAACAATTTTTTTCTGAAACTGACATCAAGAATTTTTTCATTGACGACAAATTATTTGCGTTTGGGAATGAAGTGTTTTTCAACTGACAATCAGCAGTCCTATGGGAACCAAATGTTCTCTTAAATTTGCCGACTTTTTCCTTATTGTTGCTCAGTTTTTAGTTTTTTTCTCTGTAGTGTGTTATTGACTGTTGATTGTCTAATCGTCATTTGTTTTTGCTATGGTTTTGTAGTCCTTTCTTAGATTTATGAGTTTTTTATCTCCCTTTGGTATCTTCCGCCTCATATTTTATATTCCATAACAAATATTATACGTGAGTATGTGTTGCTTAGGTTTTGATAATAATTGTTCAATAACATGAATAACATTTATTTCTTGGAAAAAGACGTGTATGCGATATGGCTGTCAAAATTCTAACATTGAAGATATTCTAATGCTATATGCTCAGTACATGTGAATTTTGGATAAACTGCAAAGGAACAATAGAAAACAACAACGATGACCAATGTTTTATTAAGGTAATTGAGCTACAGGGAAAAGTAAGAGTGTTTTAAGTAGAGTAAGAATTTTGGCATTATGATTTATTGACTATTATTGACAAGCCTAGTACTCAGCACTTCTTTGTTTACATGAATAATCATTGATATGGTCATAATTATAAATCAACAGTTTACAAAACTTTGATTTTTTCGAAATACTAAAGATTTTCTAGACCAGGAATTAGATTACTTTAGCTTTATTTGGCAAAACCTGCCTGATTTGTTTTTTGGTCCTCAATACTCTTAAACTTTATTTGATCATTCAATCCTTTCTATGCAAGTTAGCATCATCGAAAAAATATACCCTATGACTAACAATCCAAACCTTGCAACAACTTCGTAGACAAACGGAAGACTACTGGATTCAAAAATTGGGATCTGCGACACCATATGATTGCAATGACAACATTGATAGTATAGGTATTCTATCTAGTCCTTCCTGTAGCTCGGTCAACTTCATTACACATCACATACTCTCCATGATGTCTCCACAATTAATGACTTGCTGCATTTATACAAAAGCCTTTGGGTTTCATCACTACCCCTTTCAAAACTTCATTATCTGTACAACGCATTTTTAGAAACCACTGTAACAAACCCCCATTCAAACTAATACAAACTTATAGCTATCATCTCGGATATTGCCAGTAACAGACCTTTTCGCATGGGAAAAGTTGAAAAAGAGAAAAGATCATTTCAAAAATCTTTGCTTTGCCAACAAAGTTCTCGATGCCATTAACTTGGCCAACATCATTCATGATAAATCAGTTCACTCGAAAATACCTTCCTTTTTTAAAGATTAGTCAGTACTTATCATTTCTTATACCTATACCAATTCAATTGCATTTAAAATTTTCAAATACAAATACATGTTTGAGGATCTCAATATTGACTTCCTTCAAGTGTAAACCTTCTGATTGCACATGTTGAACCTGTGCTAGCTCACCATACATATATAATCTGGCTAGCCACGTTATTACTGATGACATGAACATTGTCAATAACACTTCTCTACGAAATGTAAGATCAAAGGACCCGAAATATCGTGAGTCTAAATCCATCAAATGGAAACACAACTTCAAAAAACTGATGGATTCAGTCGATGAATATGTCAGGCAAATGGCTAAACGCGAAAAAGAAGACGTTGATACTCTTTGCCCTTTGAATGGGTTATAGCTGTGAGGTCGTTGATACAAATTAGATTTAAAAACTTAATAGGTCTTTGAATAAACATGCTTTCAAGACCCAATTATTGCAAAGCGCCTGACCTACCTCCATGACATATATGTTGTTGCCCCCGCAGATAAAAACACAGACAGCATTGTTTTTGTGTGTAAATCAAAATTATATAAACTACTCATAAATGATTTAGGTATTGCCAATTCACTTAGAAACTCAACATATACCTTCACAATGACCATGAATCCTGAATGATCATAGGTCTGTCCAATGTACCTTTGGAATTTCACCCAAAGCTGACGAACTTGATCTTCCTTAACTGTATTGGATACTAGTACCGAAATTATTAAATGCCCTTACACTTTATATTACTGGGTATACCAGGTGATCTACGACACCTATTTCTAAATTATCAACATCAATTTTATCAGTAATAAAAGCCGGCCTTTAAAGTTATATGGGAAACTACCTACTCTAGGATCGGCATGAGAGAACATACAATCTAAGTCTCTTTCCTCTTGCAATAGTATTGAAACATTTGACTTTTCTGCACTTTACACAAGTATTCCCCATTCCAAACTAAAAGAAAATATGAAAGAATTGGTTATGCTTTGTTTCATAAAAAAGAATGACTAACGTTGATACAAGTACCTTGTTTTAAGGAGGGATAAATCGTGCTTTGTAAAAAAAAAAAACACTGATTAAAACAAAATCTTTGAAACTGACATTATCAAGATACTTGATTTTTAAATTGACAACATATTTACTACGTTTGGAGGAAGTGTTTTTCAATAAACAATCGGCATTTCATCAAACAGTGCTGCTCTTCTTGCCGGCCTTTTCTTTTATTCACATGAGGCTGACTTCATACAGGAACTTCTTAGGAAGAATGAAAAGAATCTTGCATTATCCTTTATTTTCACTTTTTGCTAAATGGATGATGCCCCTCACTAAATAATTCAAAGTTTAGTGACTATGTTGAACACATCTATCCTATCGAACTTGAAATAAAGGAAACAACAGATTAACTTAAGTCTACCTCATATTGACTTACATCTAGCAATTGACAATGAGGGTTTGTTGAGAACAAAAAAAAACGACAAAAAAGATGATTTCAGTTTCCAAATTTTAAATTTTCTATTTCTATGTTGAAACATTCCAGCAGCACCAGCACATAGAGTGTATATATCCCAGTAGAAACGATATTCCACAGCTCGCATTTCCTATCATGATGATTTCCTTTTTATAGAGAGCTGCTGCTCACAAGAAAGCTATTAAACCAAAAGTTCCAAGTCGTAAAGTTGAAATCATCTCTTTGATCATTTTACAGACGCCATCACAAGTTGGTTGACCATTATGGAATATCTGTTTCGCAGATGACTACGGATATGATCCCTTTGTCGTATCCACAATCCCGTTGTCTTTTCGCCGAATGTGACCTACCGAATTGAATTTATCACCGGGCTTGTATTAAATGAGCAACATGACAGATGCCACATGTCGAGCAGGATCTACTTACCCTTCCGGAGAATCCGAGATCAACTCCGGTTCACGATGAGGTTCGTGTGTTCAGTCTTATGTTTTCTATATTGTGTTTTTATAGTGTTTTTTGTCTTTTGGTCGTTTTTCGTTTTTTATCATAGCGTCGTCAGTTTGTTTTCAACTTATGAGTTAATAAAAAAGTAATAACAAGCAATTAATAACGTACACATCATATATGCATTACAAATATTGATAGTACCAGACACATCACTCACAACAGAGATTATTCCGAATCGGTAGAAAAACACCTTATTCAAATCAATTATATAACAAAAAGTACTAAAGTTCAAATTTTTTCAACTATTTCTATTAGTCCAAACAGGGTTCAAATAAGTCGCTTATGTTAGGAGTGTGATCTGCCATTATTCCTCATAGCTTACACGAGGTTATAATGCAAGTTACGCAACTCTATTCATGATTTTTCTAGGTCGTTAACTTTCAGTGAACACAAGTCGAGACACTAAAGTTGTGTACACTTTATGATTGTGATCTGTTTAATCACAAAATAATGATTTGATAATTTGAATGATATTCAGCTGACTCCTCCAAAAAGATTCAAACAAAGACAGGCAACGACGAATATTTCATGGTCCAGATAGCCAGACTAGGTAGGGCACATAATCTCGTGGTATTTATCCACTTTTACATGTCGTACGCAGAAACCTTCAACTATCCCTATATATATAAACAGATAGAGATGTGGGAAGATTGTCATTTAGACGAGTATCCACCAAATGACGTGGGTGTTATCAACTGTAGGTCATCGTTCGGCTTTCAACATTGAGCAAAACCAAACCGTAAAGTGAGCTTCAAAAGACCCCGATATGACAAAAATGTAAAACCATTTAACCGAGAAAAGCAATGGTGTGATTTACGTTTTAACAATCAGCGAAAAACAATTATGACAGACAGCAACCAACAACAACATATAACATACAGGCTCATGACTAGGGACAGGCACATAAAGAATGTGGCGGGGTTCATCATGTTTGTGAGTCCTCAACATCCCCCTAACCTGGGACAATGGTGTAACAGCAATCATAATAACAAACTGTAAAAATCAGTTGGATATGGCTTGGCTTATCAGATCGGCATAAGCACAAAAACAACAAAAAATTCTAATAAAAGATATCAGGCTTTTAATTTCTGTACGTCAGACGCGCGTTTCGTCTACATAAGACTCACCAGTGACGCTCGAATCAAAAACGTTAACAGGTCAAATAAAGTACGAAGTTAAAGTTGCCAAGCTATTAATTTAATACGCTTGATGAGAGTTTATTTTATATGTAAGACCAATAGGTGGTGCTCGAATCAAAACAGATGGAAAACCAAAGAGATAAAGAAGTTGACGAGCAACGAAAACCAAAAATTCCAAAAGGTTGTAATAAATCTTGCTAAGGCCTTATATTCTCTTTGGGGGGACCCTTATTTTACTAATGATTTTAAAATATTAGTATGCAGTTAATTTAGATAAATAATATTATATGTCAGTACAAAAAAGCTGACTAGTTGGCAAGTGCAACTATCGGGGACAGAACTTAAATTAACAAATTTATTTATTTTTCATATTTTACACATTCCATGTGATAGGATATAGTATACTAGAACACACCCGAAACATCGCAGGTCTGTGACTGAATTAAAGTACCTACACCTCATTTTAGCCTGTTTTTAGTATTCGTATTGTTATCTGATAAATTCATGCTGATTTAAATGTGCATAGTTTTCTCTGATATCAAAATGTTTCTGTTTGAACCCGTCCTGGTTTTCTTACTACAGAATAAATTTCTGTCATTTCTGTTGGTAAGACCCGTCAAGGTCAGGCTTGGAAACTGGGTAGGCAAATTCTAACTTTTTAAACCTGTACCGATACAGTGTGTTAAATGTACTCCTTTACACCATAACCCATGGTGGTGCTCCAATTTAAGGAGGAAGATACAGAACATACATACATGAATACAAAAAGGAAACTATATGTGACATACTAATTGTATCGATCGGTATCGGATTCGACCCGGAACTTGTTATTTATTGGTTATATTAAATTATGTGGAAAACACAAGGGCCTGGAATGGTGTAATTTTTAATCTACACCATTGTCTTATATTAGTAATATATAAAATTGAATTCTTTGAATCGTCGTGTTTACGTCATGCCGGCTAACAAATTGAACCTCGTTATTTTAGTATTATAGATGCCTACAATAGCACCCCTATTTTTCTAAAATGTAATACACTTTAAAAGAGAGACAAAAGATACCAAAGGGACATTCAACTCATAAGTCGAAAATAAACTGACAAAGCCATGGCTAAAAAAGAAAAAGAAATAGACAAGCAGACAAACAATAGTACACAAAACACAACATAGAAAACTAAAGACTGAGCATCACGAACCCCACCACAACTGGGGGTGATCCGTCGTGTTGCTCGTTTTAGTACAAACCCGGTAATAAGTCTAATTCGGTAGGTCACATTCGGGGAAATAGTTAAGTGATGTTATAATTTTCTTTTAAAGTAGGTTAACACTAAAATACACAAATCAAATTCCTTAAAAAAAGGCTGAATATTCAATACTCGTATGTCGAAAATAAATAGACAACACCATGGCAACAAAACGTAAGACGACGAAAAATTGATATTCTAACAATATCTCTTTATGATTTAATTTTGGATGTAAGACGTCTTCTGATTGGGCTGAAAGTGTTTTGTCTATCAGCTCATACACATAATTTTGTCATGTGACCGTGACGTCATCAACGTTTTTGTCATGATTTACTCCTTAAAAATGGAATATAGAATTAAATTATAAGGACTGACTGTAATATTTTTTAAATAACTCACTACGCGGGTTATTCAGTGTGCACCACATTTTTTAGTGAATCAGATGTGGATACTAAAAAATTCCAAAGATCTTTTAGAGTACATACAATCTAAGACTCTCTCATCTTGCAATAGTATTAAAACATTTGACTTTTCTACACTTTACACAAGTATTCCCCATTCCAAACTAAAAGACAAATTGAAAGAGTTGGTATTACTTTGTTTCATTAAAGAGAATGGCGAACGTAGATACAAAGTATCTTGTCTTGGGGAGGGATAAATCCTACTTTGTAAAGAATCATTCTGATTCAAACAAAAAATTCTCTGAAACTGACATTTTCAAGATGCTTGATTTCTTGATTGACAACATATTTGTTACGTTTGGAGGACGTGTTTTTCAACAGACTGTCGGAATTCCAATGGGAACCAATTGTGCCCTCTTCTTGCCGACTTGTTTCTTTATTATTATGAGGCTGACTTCATACAGGAACTTCTTAGGAAGAAAGATAAGAAGTTAGCAATATCCTTTAACTCTACGTTCCGCTATATAAATGATGTTCTCTCACTAAATAATACAAAATTTGGTGACTATGTTGAACGAATCTTTCTCATCGAACTAGAGATAAAGGATACTACAGATACAGTTAAGTCTGCCTCATATCTTGACTTACATCTAGAAATTGACAATGAGGGTCGGTTGAAAACAAAACTTTACGACAAAAGAGATGATTTCAGCTTCCTAATTGTGAACTTTCCATTTCTATGTAGCAACATTCCAGCAGCTCCTGCATACGGAGTATATATCTCCCAATTGATACGATATTCCCGGGCTTGTGTTTCCTATCATGATTTCCTTGATAGAGGATTGCTGCTCACAAGGAAGCTATTAAACCAAGAGTTCCAAATGGTGAGGTTGAAGTCATCCCTTCGTAAATTTTACGGACGCCATCACGAGTTGGTTGACCGTTATGGAATAACCGTTTCACAGATGATATCGAATATGTTCCTTATGTCGTAACTACAATACCCTCCCTTTTCACGAATGTGACTTACCGAATTAGACTATTTACCGGATTTGTGATAACATAAGCAACACGACGGGTGCCACATGTGGAGCAGGATCTGCTTACCCTTCCGGAGCACCTGAGACCACCCCCAGTTTTTGGTGGGGTTCGTGTTGCTTAGTCTTTGGTTTTCTATGTTGTGTCATCTGTACTATTATTTGTCTGTTTGTCTTTTTTATTTTTTGCTATTGCGTTGTCAGTTTGTTTTCGATCTATGAGTTTGACTGTCCCTCTGGTATCTTTCGTCCCTCTTTTAGGTTATTTCTTCATAGACAGAAAAAATATTACAGTCATTCCTTAAGTAAAATCAAACTTAAGCATAATTTTAAGAAGCCTGGAAATATTTTCGATATTTAATGTAATCAATATATAATACAATGGATTTTATTTTATTTCATTTTCTATTTACAATGCATGCTTGATGGATCCTATTTGTTTGTCCTTTAGAATCTTAAATTGCACGATTTAATTTACTGAATAGAATATTGTTTAAACTAAACTAGTTAATGTTCATTTATTTCATTTACTATGTCAAGATAATGTCTGGCAGCGATTAATTTGCTTGCATTTTCTTTCACAATTGATTTCTTTAACCGATAATGTGTTTAGTTAACATAAGAAACTCTACAAACAAATTTACGACGAGCAACGAAAACCAATTTTAAGAAGCCTGGAAATATTTTCGATATCTAATGTAATCAATATATAATACAATGGATTTCATTTTATTTCATTTACTATTTACAATGCATGCTTGATGGATCCTATTTGTTTGTCTTGTACAATCTAAAATTGCACGATTTAGTTTACTGAATAGAATATTTTTTAAACTAAACAAATTAATGTTCATTTATTTCATTTTCTATGTTAAGATAATTTCTGGTAGTGATTAATTTTATTGCATTTTCTTTCCCAATTGATTTCTTCAACCGATAATGTGTTTATTTCACATGCTCCTTTGGTGTTTATATATCCCAACTCAATCGCTATGCTCCTGTCTGTAGTGACGTTTTGGATTTCAGTGAGTGTTAACTTTGTATTCTTGTAAAATATTGAGGCTGGGCTTTTGTTACCACAAATTGCTGAAACCTTTACTAAATTCTTCCATAGATACATTGATTTGGTTTGCAAACTTGGCTATACCGGTAGAAAACTTATTTCAAACGGAATAGCACATCCTAATATTTACGGTGATGTTGTTTACCGAGCCCTGAAAATTTAGATACGATCCGGGTAAACTTATCAATCCTTTAAATAATCTTATATTAAAAGGTTACCAATTCAACTCTGTAATTAGATCTTTGAATATTGTTTTATTGGTATAAGTATGATTTTGTTATCAGTAAATTAAAACAATACTAGATATTATTGCAATACACATATGCACATTCACGGTACTACAGTCTGTCGATACCTATACTTTGGCATTGCACAAGGTCATGTTTTTTTCTGATTGTAAATGACGTCTTTACACTAAATCCATTGAATGTTGGATGTGTACTGATTGGCTTTGAAGTAGCTGTCAGTAATTGCAAGTACTCTCAGATCTTTACTTTGTGTCTTTTTTTAGGGATGTATAAATACCCTGCCACATCCGGTCTGTGTTTTCTGCTTTGTATCGATCTGATGAGTTTAGCCCTTTTCAACTGATATTTATAGTTTTCTTTTGTTGTACTCTTACACGACTGTCCTAGTTTAGGGGGGTGTTGGCGCCTTCAAACATGTTTAACCCCGCCACATTTTTTATTTTCCTGTCCCAAATAAGGAGCCTGTAGTTCAGTGGTTGTCGTTGGTTTGATTCATATTTGTTTTTTATATATTTGTTTTTTTATTTTTTGAATTGGGCCGTTAGTTTTCTCAATTTAATTATTTCATATTTTATAGCCGACTATACTGTATGGGTTTTTCTCATTGTTGAAGGCCGTACGGTTGCCTATAATTACATTATCCACTTCATTTGAACTTTGGTGGATAGTTGTCACATTGGCAATCATACCACATCTCCTTATTTTCATATTATGTGACAATCAAAACTTTATATGTGGGACAAAAAGGGGGGACAACCGGCAGACAACCTTTGAGGTTTCATGCGAAAAATTTAGTAAAAATATTTCATTGACATCGATGAAAACTTATTCGTGTTGCTTAGTCTTTGGTTTTCTATGTTGTGTCATCTGTACTATTATTTGTCTGTTTGTCTTTTTATTTTTGGCCATGGCGTTGTCAGTTTGTTTTCGATCTATGAGTTTGACTGTCCCTCTGGTATCTTGTGTCCCTCGTTTATTTTGTCAATCAAATCAAAGCCTGCTTTGTTTCTAGAAATTACTTGAAGCTTTAATATTTCATTAATTAAAGTCATCTTTGCAACAATCAAAACAATCATGCAGCCTTTCGGACCATTCACATGGCCCTGTTTACAAATGCAATCACGGTAGATTCGCACTAAATTCCTACGATTTATCTCCAATCCTGTAGTATACATGACAAGTGCTTTCAAAATTATTTTCTAAAAAGTTAAAAAACAAAAATACCGAACTAAAGGAAAATTCAAAACGGAAAGTTGGCTAAAACATATTTTAAATCAATAATTGTTCTATCTTATTATTAATATTTATTAGAAACGTAATGTACCAACCAGTGGTGGATCACCTATCTTCAGTATTGTCCAGAACGCTCTCCCCCAATTAAGATTTCCTTGATTACGTATATCGTTTACTGAATTAAACCCTATACAATGGTATACTTCTTTATATATGTCCGGCATTAAGTTTAGAATTGTATCCTTCAGTTATCTTTTTTACAATCATATGATTGTGTACTCTCATATGTTTGTGTACAATCATATGTTCGTGTACTCTCATATGTTTGTGTACTCTCTTGTCCAACATTGAAAGTTATATTTTCCATCCTTAAGGATGTTCGCTACTCTGTTTCAAAATAACAAGTATCTTAAAAATAAATTTGTTATAAATTGATAGTATATAAATGAAGGAACTAAAAAAAAAAAGAAAAAAATAAAGGGTCCGTGTGCTTGTTTTCGAGATATAAGCCATTGAAAATTTGGCGAGAAATGATTCTCTCTAGATTTTTCATACATTTATCATTGGCACCTTTTTCTTTAAAAAACAGTGAAAAAATAACAAGGATTTTATAAGATTTTCAAATATAGCTTTTTAAACTATATGTAATAAAATTATGAAAAGAAAAGTAGGGATTAGCGAGCAAAATATTTATTAGCACTACATGGATAAAACCAGAGGATTCCGAATATCTGACAAAAATTCAAAAACCAGAGTAGCGAATATCCTTCAATCACATCTATATATCTTTGATAATTATATACAACAACAACAACAACAAATACTTTATTAGAGTCTCATCTCTTTAAAACATTTGATATAAAACACAATATAATAACAACAGATCAATTTTTAAAAGAGCCACTCTAAAAAGAGTTATGAGAGACTGTAACACACACATTAAAAATACATTTATATTACATATATAGCATATATCAATATATCTTAGCATAAAACACTATATATATTTTTGGACTCTATTGTCCACCATTGTTGTTCGTATGGTATCCTTTATAGATATAACTATATATCGTTGCTAATCCTTTGTTTCGGGGTTGCTGATTTATTGATGTCAACCTCAACTCATTTATTTTCAAAACTGTGACAATGACAACATGGGATAGGTTCTTTTCTTTTAAAAGACCTACTAATTTCATTTTACAGGGACTTGAATCTCGGTTTTAAGAAAAATCATTTCCAAATACCATCTTACTAGTGTGTTGTCAAAATCACCCCCGGTTTTAGTGGGGTTTGTGTTGCTAAGTTTTTCGTTTTCTGTGTTGTGTTTTGTGTTCTGTTATTTGTCTTTTGTTCTATTTCTTTTTATGCCATGGTGTTGTCAGTTTATTTTCAATTTAAAAGTTTGAATGTCCCTTTGGTATCTTTCGCCTCTCTTTTTAAGTATTTCAAACTTCAGATGTTCAAGTTTTTGAGGGGTTGTTAAATCAAGTCGACAGTAGTAACGAGTTTCAAATCTCGTAAAGCTATTAAGAAGAGACAAATAAAGGTAACAAACAAAATCTGAGGGACTCGCATGATCTCGAAAAGGAGAAAGACCGGGGGCGTCGATAGGTTAGCGTCTCCTGCTATCCATGCATCATCCGCCACACGCATTCACACTGAGTCAGCATGTCACTATCGGGAAAATAAAGATTCGGTAAAGTTACCGCTCAGACGACTATACTAATCTCTAAAGATTTAAGACTGCAAAAACATGTCACTAATGAGTTGAGACACCGACACATCGTATTGGTCAACCTGTTCGTGATGGTGACCGTAAAACTTATGTAGCGTCTAATTAAACTATCTTCCTCATAATCTTGGAGCAGTTTTATGTAAGGAGCGCCCACCTGTTAATGAAGTCTGTATGGGACGTCAACTGCGAGATCTATATAATAGGAATATGTTATTACTCTCATACAAGTGGGATCTATATAAATACAAACAATTGTTTTAAGATTATTACTATAGCATGTATAGTTTATATTCTTTTTTATGTCCCTTTTTCATTATAATAAACATAAATAAATAAATAGTTAGATGTTTGACAATTTTTTTAATTGTAATTTCCTTTGTGTGTCTTGGCAAATGACATAAAATTACCAAGCAATTATATAGTTATGATAAAACAAATGTCATGTTCATTATTAATTCATTACAATCATTTAAACGTGGTGATGCAATTGAAGGTATCATTGTTAAGGGGGAAATGATGATGTATTTCATACAAATATAATGATTTGTATGAAATGGCAATAGAAATAGAAATGAGTAGTTACAGTTCGACAAGTATCATAGCTGGTTTTCACTTCTTTGTGAATGCTCTTTAGACTTTATGCTGCAGACTTTTATTGTGACCTACTAATAATTGTAAGGATTTAAGATTGGATGATTCTGAGGCATAGAATACAGGTCTTAAATCATCAGATATACCTGGCATAAAGTTTGTTACACCAGACGCGTGTTTCGTCTAATCCAGACACATCAGCAGCGCTCTGAAGAAACGGTTGAAAGGCTTAATCGAACAACGATGTTGAAGAATATCAACCCAAAAAATCCGAGAGATTGTGAGAAATGCGACTAGGGCCATCTATAAATAAGTCAAATAGAATATCACACAAAAGGATCTACTAGTAAATAAAAATTCTTATATACTTATATATTATTGCGTGAATTTATTATTGCGATTTTGTCATTTTAGACCAAATTGCAATTATTATTTTTGCGATCCTGAAAAAATCCCGCTTCATTCATATAAAAAAAAATCCAAAATGCGAGTTTATATTTCATGCAATTACGACCCTGTTGCATATTTTCGAATTTACAGTAAGAAGATGTGGGATGGTTGCCAATAAGACAATTATCCACCAAAGTTCAAATGAAGTAGATGTAAGCAATAATAGGCAACCGTACGGCCTTCAAAAATGAGAAAAAAAAAACACACTTTATGGTCGGCTATAAAAGGCCCTGACATGAAAAATATGAAACAATTCAATTGAGAAAACTAGCGGCCTAATGTATAACATGTATAACAAAACACTTTACGAAAAATAAATATGACAGACATGAACAATCGACATTCACTGAACTACTGGCTCCTGACTCGGGACAGGCACATAAAGAATGTGGCGGGGTTAAAGACGTTTTAAGGCGTCAACCCTCCCCTGACCTTGGACTGTGGTGTAACAGTACTACGTAAGAACAAACTATAAAATTCAGTTGAAAAGGACTTAACTGATGATGCATATTTTAAAAGGGTAATTTAGGTAGCATGATATCAAAAATGGGAGCTTCTCTCAAAAGGTTTATTGTACATAATTTTCCCTGGCATGAATTTAATTCTTATGAACAATCAGTGTGAAGGACAAGTAAAGCCCTAAAATAAACCTCGCGAATACGCTTGGTCCTAGAATAAGTGCCATTTTAACTTTATAGTGTTATTAAGTCTGGTATTTAAGCATGCATTGTATTATCTAAACGTAATTACTAAACATCTATCTTTTGTTTATTTATGAATTTATTGTGACTTAAATATTAACTAGATCTTACATAAATATGTAAGACTCGGAGTTGCGATGGGAACCCTGAAGTGCGATGGTCATTATGAAGTAAGATGGTAACTATGAAGTGCGATGGTCTGCGCCGAAGTGCGATGGTTCTTTCGCTGATGTGCGATGGTCTTTAAGACGTGTGATGGCTAGTTAAAAATCAACAGATGTCTAATTAATATGAGAGTTTGAATTTTTTATTAGTTTGTATATAAATACCAAACATTCAATATTTTGTCCATTTGCAGTAAAAACCATCTTGCTCCTTGATCTCATTTACAGCAGCTGTTTATTTTTTTCGCGTATTTTGTTCCGTTCTGACAATGAGAAAATCCCATACCGTATAGTCGGCTATAAAAGTTACTGACATAAAAAATATGAAACAATTTAATTGAGAAAACTAACGGCCTAATGTATAACAACACAATTTACGAAAAACAAATATGACAGACATGAACAATCGACATTCACTGAACTACAGGCTCCTGACTTTAGTTTTCTATGTTGTGTCATCTGTACTATTATTTGTCTGTTTGTCTTTTTATTTTTGGCCATGGCGTTGTCAGTTTGTTTTCGATCTATGAGTTTGACTGTCCCTCTGGTATCTATCGTCCCTCTTTTGTGATACAAACAAATACCACGTTTTTCAGTCATTGTTATTAGAACTGATTATGTAAGAAAATGATCTTTTATCTAGTGTCTATAGTGGTCAATATCTTGACGATTGTATGAACTACTGCTTTTTTTGTCTTCAGCTATTTACAAAGTACACACTACAACGTTACAGTTACGACTGGAAATCATTTAATGCAATGACTATTTATCATCACTGTTTTTATTTAAACGGATTATACTCTCGATGCTTTACTTTAAAAACAAACGTAAAAGTACTTCGAACAAACAAACTGACTTCTACATTGACATGTGGACATGAAAACGTTGAACTTAAGAGTTTATGTAATCCATCGCACATCAGCATAGCTATCAACAGATTGCGTCACATTCCCACTATCGCAATTCAGTGTGATCAAAAACGCACTTTGGCGTCAAACCATCGCACATCAGCGTGACCATCGTTGTTCGGAGTACCATCGCGGTTCAAAATCCTACACATATATTTCTAGTTTTGTGTTACAACACATGGCGTGAAATGTTTTCTTATTCTAAATAAAGTTAATACATTTTAGTTTAACAAATTTGATGGGTTTTTTTGGTTTATGACATTTGTTATTAGATTCCTCTTATAAGAGAATGAATATCAAACTAATTGCATCTATTGATATTGGAAAATGATTCTTGCTACTGTTTTTTTTTTAAACTGCGAGTGCATTGATAATCAGGATGGACGTAGAAATGTTAAGAGACTAACATTTAATTTTAGTCTATAAAAATCTAAATGGTTAAATCATTATTTCCAGATTTAGTGAATTCAGAATTGTGATGTTGAATTTGTGTGATCGGATGAAATTCACAATAACTTATTATACCGGTGCCAATTCCCCTAAGGATAGCTTTAGCTTTTCCCAATTTGTTTTTGTTGGGAATTAAAAAATTTGGTGTCGATATGAGAGTTTGTTTTACTCCTTCAAACCGATTCATTATTAAACAAGACCGTGTGTGATTACCTGCATTCAATTAATTAACATCTTTACTTATATTCATATGTGACTGTTGATAGAAGACCGAAATATGAGACCACTAGCCACTACGAACCAAAATTTAAAAAAACAACACACAGGACTGAAAAAGGCGAGAGGTTTCTGACTTGGGACAGGCGTAAAAATGCGGCGGGATTAAACATGTTTTGTAAGATACCAAACCCCTCCCTCCTATACTCGGAATAAACAACACACAGCAATACGCACAGTAAAACTCAGTTAAAAAGAAGTCCGAGTCCGATGTTAGAATATGTATAGGTAACAGAAGAAACTAAGCAAAATGACAATGATCAATATAAATTAACAGAGGACTCCTTCGTTAGTGATTTAGTATCATACCATCATAAATCATACGAAGAAAACATAGATACGATGGATACGATCCGGGTAAACTTATCGATCTTTTAAATAAACTTAGTCTAAAAGGTTACCAATTCAACACTTTAATTAGATCTTTGGATATTGTTTTATTGGTATTAATATTGATTTTGTTATCAGTAAATTAAAATCAAACTACATATTATTTTTATATACATATGCACATTCATGTCTCTACAATCTGTCGATACCTGTATCTTGGCATTGCACAAGGTCATGTTTTTCTCTTACTGTTAATGACGTCTTTACACTAAATCCATAGGATGTTGGATGTGTACTGATTGTCTAAGATGCAATTTTGTTTAGTTGTTATTGGCTTTGAACTAGCTGTCAGTTACTGCGAGTACTCTCAGAGCTGTACTTAGTGTCTTTGTTGTGGGGATGTATAAGTACCCTGCCACGCCCACTCTAAGTTTTTTGTTAGATGTATTTCTGCTTTGTATCGATCTCATGAGTTAAGCCCTTTTCAACTGATTTTTATAGTTTGTTCTTATGTTGTACTATTACACCACTGTCCCAGGCTAGGGGGAGGGTTGATGCAATCAAATTAGTTTAACCCCTCTACATTACGTATGTGCCTCTCCCAAATCAGGAGCCTATAATTCAGTGGTTGTCGTTTGTTGCATTATATCATGTTTGTTTTTCGTTATTTATTTTTTACATAAATCAGGCCGTTAGTTTTATCGTTTGATTTGTTTTACATTTGTCATTCCGGGGTTCTATATAGCTGACTATGCGGTATGGGTTTTACTTATAGTTGAACTATACGGTGACCTATAGTTGTTAATTTCTGTGTCATTTGGTCTCTTGTGGAGAGTTGTCTCATTGGCAATCATACTTCTTATTTTTATAATAACCCGTATAATGCCAACACCTGGTAATAGAATAAATGTGTTTATTTCCGATGCAAAGATCCTATGAGTAAATCAATATGAATTCCAAAAAATGCCGTCTTAATGACTTAACAACAGTATCGTAATTATATCCCTCGTAGATGAGTCTGTTTAAAGTTTTTGTTAGCGTTTCAGGTAAATGACGATATATTTGTGCTTTGTATAGAATATTACCATAAAAGATGGGATGTGAAATAACTGAATGTATAAGATGTGTGCACGTTGCTTTATATTTAAGAATGATGTCCTTGTACCGATGATAAAATTAAGAAAAAGTTTTGATATCGAAAACCCTTGTGTAATACTTTTTTTAGTTATACAGAGATTTCGTTAAAATCAAATACGTTGTTACATACACAAGCGAATCGAACAAGTTGGAATATAGAAACATCATTTGATAGTGCCAAGGGAAATCAAATATTTGTTTGTAATTATCCTCTAACATGTCTAAAATGAACTACTACACCAATAGAGAAACAATTAATTGCATCAGTAGTACTTAATCATATTGATAAGTCTCTGCATCTTTTCTAGAAACAGACAACAAAAATGAGTTCCTGGGGAAACAATACAAATTCGGTTATAATCCATGAATAATTTCCCCAGGAAGCAGAGAACAAAAATGTTTCCATGGGAAACAATGCGTATGCAATTGTTATCCATATATAATGTAGCTTAGATGCGGAGATTTACCAACATGAAATATTATTAAATATTAAAAGTACTTCCATCGTTCCTCAGGCTGGACATTAGTGTTGTCCGACACATCTGGTTTAATATTTTTTAACACATAATGAAAGATAATTAAAGGTAAACAATTCAACCATACTAAAACAAATAGATGAGGGTCTGGAAAGGGGTCATTCATATCTTAATTCTTTAATTTTGTATATCATTTTTTCTCTATTCCATATTTATTTTGCCCATTATTCTCTATTCTGTATATTTCAGCACCCCATTATTTTCTATTCTTTATTTTTTTCTATTTCTCTCTATTCTTTATTGTTTTAGCCATTTGTTCTGCATTTTTTATCCTTTATTCTCTATTCCGTGTACCCCATCAAGACCCTCAGATGCATAGAAAAGTGTGTAATTTCGTTTTTTCTACTTTTACCTAACATATTTCAGTGCAGTGAATTTTAATCTGACTTTATAGTTCTAACTGAAGAAGTTTAAAATTGAGAATGGAAATGGGGAATGTGTCAAAGAGACAACAACCCGACCACAGAGCAGACAACAGCCGAAGGCCACCAATGGGTCCTCAATGCAGCGAGAAACTCCCGCACCCGGAGGCGTCCCTCAGCTGGCCCCAAACAAATATGTATACTAGTTCAGTGATAATGGACGTCATACTAAATTTGTTTACATTGAATGTGTATCTTTCTCTTTAATATGTTAAAATAAGAAAGCATAATTTTATATGATAATAACGAATAGTAAAAGACATTTAGTTTGATAAATGAATAGGTGTTCAAAGAACCGTAACTCTGGCATTATAAATATTGCTACTGTGATAGTTGTTACGTTTCAAACCCAACCAAAAACCAGGGGTAATCTCAGGTGCTCTGGAACTGTAAACAAATCCTAGTCCACATGTGAACCCGATGATCAGTCTTCTATGGTAGGTCACAATCGGGGGAAAGGAGGACGGGATTGTGGTAACGAATTTATATCAAATTTCATAAACCACTAAGCACTGCTCACATGTTCTTATTGTCTACCAGTCATCAGCGTGCATTTGTTAACAACCTAATTATCACTAAAACTAATTAACTATACAAGATATGAATACTAATTTCTCCTCTGTGGTTCATGAGTATTAAAAAGTAACAAACAATGCTAAAACTGACATTTTGATAAAATTTTATTGTTTTTGCATTGTGCTACCTCAAACAGAAATTATGTTTCAACCACAATATGATTGACCATTATATATTAGTTTGTCACTAAAATAAATGAAGAAACATATGTTAATGTTCATATTGTGTGATGGTGTGTCAACCGGATTTGACATATATGCGTAGAATACTATACAGATCTGTTGTTCAGTTGTTGTCCTGTGTTGGTGTGGTATATAAGTGTTTCTCGTTTCTCGTTTTTTATATAGATTAGACCGTTGGTTTTCCTTTTTGAATTGTTTAACACTAGTCATTTTGGGGACCTTTATAGCTTGCTGTTCGGTGTGAACGAAGGCTTCGTGTTGAAGGACGTACTTTGACCTATAATTGTTTACTTTTTTTTACATTGTGACTTGGATGGAGAGTTGTCTCATTGGCACTCATACCATATCTTCTTATTTATATTTACAGGTTTTGGCTACCATAAAATACAATGATTTCACATTAAAAGCAATGTACGCATTCTTCTGGAAAGCTGGTTTTTACTCTTGGGTTTTTTGTTGGTATCTTGGTACCATCGTAAAATTTACGGACGCCATCACGAGTTGGTTGACCGTTATGGAATAACCGTTTCACAGATGATATCGGATATGTTCCTTATGTCGTAACTATAATATCCTTCCCTTTTCACGAATGTGACCTACCAAATTAGACTATTTACCGGATTTGTAATAACATAAGCAACACGACGGGTGCCACATGTGGAGCAGGATCTGCTTACCCTTCCGGAGCACCTGAGTCATTCCCAGTTTTTGGTGGGGTTCGTGTTGCTTAGTCTTTAGTTTTCTATGTTGTGTCATCTGTACTGTTATTTGTCCGTTTGTCTTTTTATTTTTGGCCATGGCGTTGTCAGTTTGTTTTCGATCTATAAGTTTGACTGTCCCTCTGGTATCTTTCGTCCCTCTTTTATATTGTCCAAATTCAAGGATGCATTTCGTTTACAATTGAAATCTGCAGATATTAAAAAATATAGTTGAAATCTGTTCCGTGATCTATATATTATGCTTGATGTTAAGAAGTTATCTAAACATGGTTCCAAGAAATGGCTTACGGATATCAATCGTCTACTAGCAGTTCTATTGACAACTTGGTAGAAGATCGAAGAAAAAATCACCTAAGATACCAGGATTACAATTTTATACGTCTACATTAGACCCACCAGTGATAGTGGAATCAAAAAAGTTATTGGCCAACTGAATTACAAAGTTTAAAAGGACTGAAACGTACAATATTTACTGCGTTTTATTTTTATGTTGTGTAATGGTTGTAGGTAACACTCAGTACTTTGTCTCTGTAGTTTTGACTCAAGTCAAGTTTTATCAAGTGTATTTTCACATGTTGGTTACCCAGTCGATTTGGCAGATTTTTATTATCAACAGATAGAAAAGAGGCGAAAGATATCAATAAGAGAATCAAATCAAAAATCATACATGTTGTCATAAGTCAAAGAAAAACTGATAAAAATATGTCAAAAAACGAAACAACAGTCGAACAACAGTCGACAGGACATTACATAAAAAAACGAAAGACTGAGGAAATCGAACCCCATCAAAGACCGGAATTTATTTCAGGTACTCTGGAAGGGTAATCAGATCCTGCTTCTATTATTTCAACAAAATTAACAATAACAACACAGTTTTATTCAACTACATTTATTGTTTTCCATTTTCCACTTTGTTGTTCTACCAATTAGTCATTTACATATTTTCGACAATCGAATCCAATATAAGTGACATATTGAACTGTTCATCTTTGACCGTCTGTAACCCTGTTAACCACGTGCTTGTCGTAGTATCATAGAACATGTAAAGAACATTCAAAGACGATTCTGTTTTAAGTGCATTAACAAAATATTTGCAAAAATAATCAGCTCCGAATATGTCAACAAAGACAAACACAAAGGCATATAGACAAAGCACATTAGCAAAAACGAAAGACAAGCATACAAAAATTTACCATAGCACATTGAAACATTCCAGCAGCACCAGCATAAAGAGTGTATATATCCCAGTAGCAACGATATCCCACAGCTCGCATTTCCTATCATGATTTCCTTGATAGAGAGCTGCTGCTCACAAGAAAGCTATTAAACCAAATGTTCCAAGTCGTGAAGTTGCAATCATCCCTTCGATCATTTTACAGACGCCATCACAAGTTGGTTGACCATTATGGAATATCTGTTTCGCAGATGACGACAGATATGATCCCTTTGTCGTATCCACAATCCCGTTGTCTATTCATCGAATGTGACCTACCGAATTAAATTTATCACCGGGCTTGTAATAAATGAGCATCACGACATATACCACATGTTGAGCAGGATCTGCTTACCCTTCCGGAGCACCCGAGATCAAATCCGGTTTACGACGAGGTTCGTGTGTTCAGTCTGATATTTCTATATTGTGTTTTTATAGTGTTTTTTGTCTTTTGGTCGTTTTTCGTTTTTTATCATAGCGTCATCAGTTTGTTTTCAACTTAAGAGTTCGAATGCTCCTTTAGGATCTTTCGCCTAATTGTGTTTAATATTTTCTATATGCACACTGAGTTGTATGAGACATCAAGCCGGGAATTTAAGTTCACAGAAGATAAACATCTAAATATATTTATACAGTCTAAAAGGTCAAATTTATTCGTTCATTGTGTGTTAATTTACGTTTTTTGATTGAGTTAAGCCTTCCAATTAATATTTTATAGTGTGTTTTTCTATGTTGTGATGTTATACTATTTTTTCAGAAAAGGGAGAAGGTTTGGTACCATTAAAACGTTTAATCCCGCTGCAAATGTTTGCAGCTGTCCTAAGTCAGGAATCTGATTACAGTAGTTGTCGTCTGTTTATGTAGTTCATACGTGTTTCTCGTTTCTCGTTTTTATATAGATTAGACCGTTGGTTTTTCCGTTTGAATGGTTTTACACTAGTAATTTTTTGGGGCCCTTTATAGCTTGCTGTTCGGTGTGATCCAATGCTCCGTGTTGAAGGCCGTACCTTGACCTATTATGGTGTACTTTTATAAATTGTAACTTGGATGGAGAGTTGTCTCATTGGCACTCAAACCACATCTTCCTATATCTATAAATTATTGAAAAATTGCACATATCGTATTGTAATCTCTTAATCGTCCCTAGTCTTGGCAAATTGTTGATAAATATTAAACAGGTACTACCGAAAAATTAAACAATCAATTACTTTGTAGACAGTACAAAAAGTGACAACTCAGAACGGACTCCCTGACAGACACATCATCATGTGGAAAGATTTAGCTTACTTTGTGAAATAGCATAGAACATGTAGAAGGGATGTTGGTGGATTTATAATTTATAATATTTGTTTTTCACGTAGAAAGACAGTAGAATGTCTTGAACGATTAGCTTAAATATAATACGCTTCAGAAAGATAACGTCGGTACTAACTTTGAGATAAACGGATCGCGTCAATAAATAAGATATCAGGATTGAAAATGTGTATGCCAGACTTGTGTTGCGTCTTCAAAATACTCATCAGTGACGTTTGAATCAAAATTATGAAATAGGCCAAATAAACCTTGTATCAGTAATTGGATTTTCAAACATTTTAGCCTCAAGCATCACTGTAGAGACAATAGTTGTCGAAATGCGCATCTGGTGCAGTAAAGTTGGGTCCGTTAATTATATCTAAGTTTGAATATACATGTATACATGTACACCAGAAATACCCGTTTATAGGAAAATTTGCTTGACACGAGGAAATAAACATTTTGTGTATGTTTATTGTGTGTGATAAAGAAAACCAATACAAAAGTTTATACCATGTGGTGTTTAGTTGACGATTTGAGTTGCATTGTTGTGTGCACATGTTCATCTGATATTTAGCTCTCTGTAGAAGTAATTGAATTGAACAAATTTGATCAGCCCATTGGTTGGTTCTATCAAATAATTTCTTTATGCACAAAAACTTTGATGACAGGAACAAAGACAAACAAACAAACAAAAGATTGATTTTAATTTTAGCTACACTGACTCGAGGTATTTTGAAATGTTTGAAAGATTATTAACACATTTAATTGTTTTAATTAAAGAAAACAGTATCCGTGTAAAATTTCGGGAAAATTAACAAAAATGCAGGGTATTTATATTTAACATGCCACTGACAAATCATAAAGGAATAATAAAGTAATAACAAGCAATTGATAACAGACACATCATATATGCATTACAAATATTAATAGGACCAGACACATCACTCACAACACAGATTATTACGAATCGGTAGAAAAACAATTTTCAACTATTTCTGTTAGTTTAAACAGGGTCCAAATAAGTCGCTTATGTTAGGAGTTTGATCAGCCATTATTCCTCATAGCTAACACGAGGTTTAAATGCAAGTTAAGCAACTCTATTCATGATTTATCTAGGTTGTTAGCTTTCAGTGAATCCTATGACGAGACACTATAGTTATGTACATTTTATGATTGTGATCTGTTTAATCACGAAATAATGATTTGATAGTTTAAATGCTATTCAGTTAACTCCTCCATAAAAAATTGACGTTCATACAAAGACAGGCAACGACGAATATTTCAGGGTCCAGATAGCCAGACTAGGTAGGGCACACAATCTCGTGGTATTTATCCAATTTTACATGTCGTAGGCAGAAACCTCCAACTACCCCTATATATATATATATATATATATATAAACAGATAGAGATATGGGAAGATTGCCATTTAGACAAGTATCTACCACGTGACGTGGGTGTAATCAACTGTAGGTCACAGTTCGGCTTTCAACATTGAGCAAAACCATACCGTAAAGTGAGCTTCAAAAGACCCCGATATGACAAAAAATATAAAATCCATTTAACCGAGAAAACCAATAGTGTGATTTACGTTTTAACAATCAGCGGAAAACAAATATGACAGACAGCAACCAAAAACAACATCTAACATACAGGTTCATGAGTAGGGACATGCACATAAAGAATGTGGCGGGGTTCATCATGTTTATGAGTCCTCAACCTCCCCCTAACCTGGGACAATGGTGTAAAAGCAATCATAATAACAAACTGTAAAAATCAGTTGGATATGGCTTGGCTTATCAGATCGGCATAAGGCACAAAAACAACAAAAAAATCTAATAAAAGATATCAGGCTTTTAATTTCTGTACGTCAGACGCGCGTTTCGTCTACATAAGACTAATCAGTGACGCTCGAATCAAAAACGTTAACCGGCCAAATAAAGTACAAAGTTAAAGATGCCAGGCTATTAATTTGATACGCTTGATGAGAGTTTTATTTTAACGAAAACCAAACATTCCAAAAGGTTGTGCTAAATCTTGCGAAGGCCTTATATTCTCTTTGGTAAGAAAACACTTATTGTTGCATATGATTTTAAAATATTAGTATACAGTTAATTTTCATAAATGATATTATATGTCAGTACAAAAAAGCTGACTAATTGGCAAGTGAAACTGTCGGGGACAGAACTTGAATTAACGAGTATGTTTATTTTTCATATTTTACACATTCCATGTGATAGGATATAGTATACTAGAACACACCCGCGACATCGCGGGTCCGTGACTGATTTAATTAAAAGAACCTACGCCTTATTTTAGCCTGGTTTTAGTGTTCGTATTGTCATCTGATAAATTCATGCTGATTTAAATGTGCATAGTTTTCTCTGATATCAAAATGTTTCTGTTTGTACCCATCTTGGTTTTTCTTACTACAGAATAAACTGTTTTTGGGGAAGTTTAACTTAAATTTCTGTTATTTCTGTTGGTAAGACCCGTCAAGGTCAGGCTTGGAAACTGGGTAGGCAAATGCTCACTTTTCAAATCTGTACCGATATAGTGTGTTAAATGTACTCCTTTACACCATAACCCATGGTGGTGCTCCAGTTTAAGGAGGAAGATACAGAATATACATACATAAATACAACATGAAACTATATGTGACATACTAATGGTATCGATCGGTATCGGATTCGACCCGGAACTTGTTATTTATTGGTAATATTTATTATGTGGCAAACAAAAGGGCCTGGAATGGTGTAATTTTTAATCCACGCCATTGTCTTATATTAGTTATATATATATATAAAGTTGAATTCTTTGAATCGTCGTGTTTACGTCATGCAGGCTAAAAAATTGATTGGACCTCGTTATTTTAGTATTATAGATGCCTACGATAGCACCCCCTATTTTTCTAATATGTAATATACTTTAAAAGAGAGACGAAAGATACCAAAGGGACGTTCAAACTCATAAGTCGAAAATAAACTGACAACGCCATGGCTAAAAAAGAAAAAGAAAAACTCACAAGTCGAAAATAAACTGACAACGCCATGGCTATAAAAGAAAAAGACAAACAATAATACACAAAACACAACATAGAAAACTAAAGACTGAGCATCACGAACCCCTACAAAAGCTGGGGGTGATCTCAGGTGCTCCGGAAGGGTAAGCAGATCCTGCTCCACACGTGCACCCGTCGTTTTGCTCGTTTTAGTACAAACCCGATAGTAATTAAGTCTAATTCGGTAGGTCACATTCGGGGAAAAACTTAAGTGATGTTATAATTTTTTTTTAAAGTAGGTTAACACTAACATACACAAACCAGATTCCTTAAAAAAGGCTGAAGATACAAAGGGGATATTCAAAAAACGTATGTCGAAAATAAATAGACAACACCATAGCAAGAAAACGTAAGACGACGAAAAATTAATATTCTAACAATATCTCTTTATAATTTAATTTTGGATGTAAGACGTCTTCTGATTGGCTGAAGTGTTTTGTCTATCAGCTCATAGACATAATTTTGTCATGTGACCGTGACGTTATTAACGTTTTTTCATGATTTACTCCTTAAAAATGGAATTTAGAATTAAATAATAAGGAATGACTGTAATATTTTTTCTGTTTATTCGAAATAACCTCAAAAATTTGGTGCACACTTTTAAATAACCTGCTACGCGGGTTATTCAGTGTGCACCACATTTTTTAGGTTATTTCTTCATAGACAGAACAAGTATTACAGTCATTCCTTAAGTAAAATCAAACTTAAGCATAGTTTTAAGAAGCCTAGAAATATTTTCGATATTTAATGTAATTAATATATAATACAATGGATTTTATTTTATTTCATTTTCTATTTACAATGCATGCTTGATGGATCCTATTTATTTGTCCTGTACAATCTTAAATTGCACGATTTAATGTACTGAATAGAATATTGTTTAAACTAAACTAGCTAATGTTCATTTATTTCATTTTCTATGTTAAGATAATTTCTGGTAGTGATTAATTTTATTGCATTTTCTTTCCCAATTGATTTCTTCAACCGATAATGCGTTTATTTTACATGCGAAACTCTACACAAAAATTTACGACAAAAGGAACGATTTTTCTTTCCCTATTGTTAATTTTTCTTTTTTGGCCGGTGATGTTCCTATGGCACCTTATTACGGTGTTTATATATCCCAACTCGATCGCTATGCCCCTGTCTGTAGTGACGTTTTGGATTTCAGTGAGTGTAATCTATGTAATACTTGCGAAATATTGAGGCAGGGATTTCGTTACCCCAAAGTACTGAAAGCCTTTACTAAATTCTTCCATAGATACATAGATTTGGTTTGCAAACTTGGCTATACCTGTAGAAAACTTATTTCAAACGGAATAGCACATCCTAATATTTACGGTAATATTGTTTACCGAGCCCTGAAAATTTAGATACGATCCGGGTAAACTTATCAATCCATCAAATAAATTTATATTAAAAGGTTACCAATTCAACTCTGTAATCAGATCTTTGAATATTGTTTTATTGGTATAAGTATTGATTTTGTTATCAGTAAATTAAAACAATACTAAATATTATTGCAATACACATACACATATGCACATTAACGGTACTACAATCTGTCGATACCTATATTTTGGCATTGCACAAGGTCATGTTTTTCTCTGATTGTTAATGACGTCTTTACACTAAATCCATTGGATGTTGGATGTGTACTGATTGATATTAAAGTCTAAAATACATGATTTTTTTTATAAGTTGCTATTGGCTTTGAAGTAGCTGTCAGTAATTGCAAGTACTCTCAGATCTTTTCTTTGTGTCTTTTTTAGGGATGTATAAATACCCTGCCACGTCCGATTTGTGTTTTCTGCTTTGTATCGATCTGATGAGTTTAGCCCTTTTCAACTGATATTTATAGTTTTCTTCTGTTGTACTCATACACGACTGTCCTATTTTAGGGTAGTACTGGCGCCTTCAAACATGTGTTACCCCGCCACATTCTTTATTTTCCTGTCCCGAATCAGGAGCCTGTAGTTCAGTGGTTGTCGTTGGTTTGGTTCATATTTGTTTTTTTTTAAATTTGTGTTGTTTTTTTTTTAAATAAGGCAGTTAGTTTTCTCAATTGAATTGTTTCATATTTTATAGCCGACTATACTATATCGATTTTTCTCATTGTTGAAGGACGTATGGTTGCCTATAATTGCATAATCCACTTCATTTGTACTTTGGTGGATAGTTGTCACATTGGCAATGATACCACATCTCCTTATTTTCATATTATGAGACAATAAAAACTTTTATTTGTGGGAAAAAAGGGGGGACAACCGGAAGACAACTTTTGGGGTTTCCTGCGAAAAAATGTGTAACAATATGTTCTTGACATCGATGAAAACTTATTTTGTCAATCAAATCAAAGCCTGCTTTGTTTCTAGAAATTACTTGAAGCTTTAATATTTCATTAATTAAAGTCATCTTTGCAACAATCAAAACAATCATGCAGCCTTTCGGACCATTCACATAGCCCTGTTTACAAATGCAATCACTGTAGATTTGCACTAAATTCCTACGATTATCCCCAGTCCTGTAGTATACATGACAAGTGCTTACAAAATTATTTTCTAAAAAGTGAAAAAACAAAAATATCGAACTTAAGGGAAATTCAAAACGGAAATATGGCCAAAACATATTTCAAATCAATAATTGTTCTATCTTATTATTAATATTTATTGGAAACGTAATGTACCAACCAGTGGAGGAACACCTAACTTCAGTATTGTCCAGAACGCTCTCCCTCAATTGAGATTTTCTTGATTACGTATATCGTTTACTGAATTAAACCCTATAAAATGGCATACTTCTATATATATGTCCGGCACTCAATTTAGAATTGTATCCTTCAGTTATCTTTTTTACAATCATATGTTTGTGTACTCTCATATGTTTGTGTACTTTCTTGTCCAACATTGAAAAAAAAATAACAAAAAATACCGAACTCCGAGGAAAATTCTAAACGAAAAATCCCTAATTAAACGGGAAAATCAAAAGCTCAAACACATCAATCGAAAGGATAACAACTGTCATATAGCTGACTTAGTACAGGCATTTTCTGATGTAGAAAATGGTGGATTAAACCTGGTTTTATACCTAGCTAAACCTCTCACTTGTATGACAGTCGCATAAAATTCCATTATATCGACAACAATGTGTGAACAAAACAAACAGACATAATTGGTAAAAATGTTAAGTTATATTTTGCATTCTTTGGTCATATCTATATATCTTTGATAATTATATATTTTTGGACTCTACTGTCCACCATTGTTGTTCGTATGATATCCTTTAAAGATATAACTATATATCGTTGCTAATCCTTTGTTTCGGGGCTGCTGATTTATTGATGTCGACCTCAAATCATTTATTTTCTAAACTGGGACAATGACAACATGGTATAGGTTCTTTTCTTCTAAAAGACCTACTAATTTCATTTTACAGGGACTTGAATATCGGTTTTGAGAAAAATCATTTGCAAATACCATCTTACTAGTGTGTTGTCAAAATCACCTCCGGTTTTAGTGGGGTTTGTGTTGCTAAGTTTTTCGTTTTCTGTGTTGTGTTTTGTGTTCAGTTATTTGTCTTTTGTTCTATTTCTTTTTATGCCATGGTGTTGTCAGTTAATTTTCAACTTAAAAGTTTGAATGTCCCTTTGGTATCTTTCACCTCTCTTTTTTAAGCATTTCAGACTTCAGATTTTAAAGCTTTTTGAGGGCTTGTTAAATTAAGTCGACAGTAGTAACGAGTTTTCAAATCTCGTAAATCTATTAGGAAGAGACAAATTAAGGTAACAAACAAAATCTGAGGGACTCGCATGATCTCGAAAAGGAGAAAGACCGAGGGCGTCGATAGGTAAGCGTCTCCTGCTATCCATGCATCACCCGCCACAAGCATTCACACTGAGTCAGCATGTCACTATCGGGAAAATAAAGATTCGGTTAAGTTACCGCTCAGACGACTATACTAATCTCTGAAGATTTAAGACGGCAAAAACATGTCACTAATGAGTTGAGACACCGACACATCGTATTGGTCAACCAGTTCGTGATGGTGACCGTAAAACTTATGTAGCGTGTATTTAAACTATCTTCCTCATAATCTTGGAGCAGTTTTATGTACGGAGCACACACCTGTTAATGAAGTCTGTATGGGACATTGACTGCGAGATGTATATAATAGAATTATTTTATTACTCTCATACTAGTGGGATCTATATAAATACAAACAATTGTTTTACGATTATTACTATCGTTTATATTCCTTTTTATGTCCCTTTTTCATTATAACAAACATAAATAAATAAACAGTTAGATGTTTGACAATTTTTCTAATTGCAATTTCCTTTGTGTGTCTTGGCAAATGACATAAAATCACCAAGCAATTGTATAATTATGATAACACAAATGTCATGTTCATTATTAATTCATAACAATCATTTAAACGTAGTGATGCAATTGAATGTATCATTGTTATGGGAACAATGATGATCTATTTCATTCAAATATAATGATTTGAATGGAATGGCAATACAAATAGAAATGAGTTAGTTCCAGTTCGACAATTATCACAGCTGGTTTTCTCTTCATTGTTGATGCTCTTTAGATTTTATGCCGCAGACTTTTATTGTGACCTTCTAATATTTGTAAGGATTTAAAATTGGATGATTCTGAGGCATAGAATTCTGGTCTTAAATAATCAGATATATCTAGCATAAAGTTTGTTACACCATACGCGTGTTTCGTCTAAGCCAGACACATCAGCGGCGCTCTGAAGAAACAGTTGAAAGGCTTAATCGAACAAGGATGTTGAAGAATATCAAGCCAAGAAATCCGAGAGATTGTGAGAAATGCAACTAGGGCCATCTATAAATAAGTCTTAAATAGAATATCACACAAAAGGTACTACTAGTATATAAAAATACTGTAAATTCAAAAATTATTGCGTGAATTTATTATTGCGATTTTGTCATCTTAGACAAAAATGCAATTATTATTTTTGCGATCCTGATGAAATCCCCCTTCATTCATATAAAAAAAATCAAAAATGCGAGTTTAAATTACTGCGATTACGACCTTGTCGCATTTTTTGCAATAATAAAAATATATCACAAATATTTTCGAATTTACAGGAAGTAGATGTGGCATGCATATGGTTTCCAATAAGACAATTATCCACCAAAGTTCAAAGGAAGTGGATGTAAGCAATTATAGGCAACCGTACGGCCTTCAAAACTGTGAAAAATACCATACCGTATAGTCGGCTATAAAAGGCATGCATGAAAAATATGAAACAATTCAATTGAGAAAACTAACGGCCTTATGTATAACATGTATAGCCGAACAATTTACGAAAACCAAATATGACAGACATGAACAATCGACATTCACTGAACTACAGGCTCCTGACGTGGGACAGGCACATAAAGAATGTGGCAGGGTTAAAGATGTTTTAAGGCGTCAACCCTCCCCTAACCTTGGACTGTGGTGTAACAGTACTACGTAAGAACAAACTATAAATTCAGTTGAAAAGGACTTAACTGATGATGCATGTTTTACAAAGGTAATTTAGGTAGCATGATATCAAAAATGGGAACTTCTCTCAAAAGGTGTATTGTCCATAATTTTCCCTAGCATGAATTCAATTTTTATGGAAGATCAGTGTAAAGGACAAGAAAAGCCCTAAAATAAACCTCGCAAATACGCTTGGTCCTAGAATAAGTGCCATTTCAACTTTAAGTGTTATTAAGTCTGGTATTTGAGCATGCATTGTATTATCTAAATGTAATTACTAAACATCTATCTTTTGTTTATATATGAGTATATTGTGACTTAAATATGAACTAGATCTTACATAAATATGTAGGACTCGGAGTTGCGATGGGGACCCTGAAGTGCGATGGTCACGATGAAGTACGATGATCTACGCCGAAGTGCGATGGTCTATAGGACGCGTGATTGCTATTTAAAAATCTACAGATGTCTAACTAATATGAGAGTTTGATATTTTATTAGTTAGTATATAAATACTAAACATTCAATATTTTGTCCAGTTGCAGTAAAAAACATCTTGTTCCTTGATCTCATTTACAGCAGCTGTTTACTTTTTTTGCGTATTTTGTTCCGTTCTGACAATGAGAAAATCCCATACCGTATAGTCGGCTATAAAAGTCCATGACATGAAAAATATGAAACAATTCAATTGAAAAAACTAACGGCCTAATGTATAACAACACAATTTACGAAAAACAAATATGACAGACATGAACAATCGACATTCACTGAACTACAGGCTCATGACTTGGGATAGAAACAAATACCACGTTTTTCAGTCATATTTATTAGAACTGATTATGTAAAAAATTATGATCTTTTATCTAGCGTCTATAGTAGTCAATATCTTGACGATTGTATGAACTACTGCTTTTTTTGTCTTAAACTACTTACAAAGTACACTACAACGTTACAGTTGCGACTGGAAATGCAATGACTATTTATCATCACTGTTTTCAATTAAACGGATTATACTCTCGATGCTTTACTTTAAGAAAAACTAACTTAAAAAGTACTTCAAACATACAAACTGACTTCTACATTGACATGTGAACAGGAAAACCTTGAACTTAAGAGTTTGTGTAATCCATCGCACATCAGCATAGCTATCAACAAGATTGCGTCCCATTCCCACCATCGCATTTCAGAGTGATCAAAAACGCACTTCGCCGCGTCAAACCATCGCACATCAGCGTGACCATCGTTGTTCGGAGTACCATCGCGGTTCAAAGTCATACATATATATTTCTAGTTTTGTGTTACAACATATGGCGTGAAATATTTTCTTATTTTAAATAAAGTTAATACATTTTAGTTAAACAAATTTGTTGTTTTTGTTTTGTTTATGACATTTGTTATTAGATTCCTCCAATAGGAGAATGAATATCAAACTAATTGCATCTATTGATTTTGGAAAATGATTCTTGCTACTGTTTTTTTTTAAAACTGCGAGTGCATTGATAATCAGGATGGACGTAGAAACGTTAAGAAACTAACATGTCTAAATGGTTAAATCATTATTTCCAGATTTAGTGAACTCATAATTATGATGTTGAATTTGTGTGATCGGATGAAATTTACAATAACGCATTATACCTGTGCCAATTCCCTAAGGATAGCTTTTGTTTTTCCCAAAAATTTTTTTGTTGTGAATTGAAAAATTTGGTGTCGATATGAGCGTTTGGTTTACTCCTTCAAACTGATTCATTATTAAACAAGACCGTGTGTGATTACCTGCATTTAAATGTGAAAATTATTATAATTCTTATGACTTAATTAACATCTTTACTTATATTCATATGTGACTGTTGATAGAAGACCGAAATATGAGACCACTAGCCACTACGAACCAAAATTCAAAAACAACATACAGGACTAAAAAAGGCTAGAGGTTTCTGACTTGGGACAGGCGTAAAAATGTGGCGGGATTTAACATGTTTCGTAAGATCTCAACCCCCTCCCCCTATACTCGGAATAAACAACACACACCAATACGCACAGTAAAACTTAGTTAAAAAGAAGTCCGAGTCCGATGTAAGAATATCTATAGGTAACAGAAGAAACTAAGCAAAATGACAATGATCAATATAAATTAACAGAGGACTCCTCCGTTAGGGATTTAGTATCATACCATCATAAATTATACGAAGAAAACATAGATACGATGGATACGATCCGGGGGTAAACTTATCGATCCTTTAAATAAACTTCTTCTAAAAGGTTACCAATTCAACACTATAATTAGATCTTTGGATATTGTTTTATTGGTATTAATATTGATTTTGTGTTATCAGTAAATTAAAATCAAACTACATATTATTTTATATACATATGCACATTCATGTCTCTACAATCTGTCGATACCTGTATCTTGGCATTGCACAAGGTCATGTTTTTCTCTTACTGTTAATGACGTCTTTACACTAAATCCATTGGATGTTGGATGTGTACTGATTGTCTAAGATGCAATTTTGTTTAGTTGTTATTGGCTTTGAACTAGCTGTCGGTAACTGCGAGTTCTCTCAGAGCTGTACTTAGTGTCTTTGTTGTGGGGATGTATAAGTACCCTGCCACGCCCACTTTTTTTTGTTAGATGTATTTCTGCTTTGTATCAATCTCATGAGTTAAGCCCTTTTCAACTGATTTTTATAGTTTGTTCTTATGTTGTATTATTACACCACTGTCCGAGGCTAGGGGAGGGTTGACGCAATCAAATTAGTTTAACCCCGCTAAATTACGTATGTGCCTCTCCCAAATCAGAAGCCTATAATTCAGTGGTTGTCGTTTGTTGCATTATCTCATGTTTGTTTTTCGTTATTTTTTTTTACATAAATCAGGCCGTTAGTTTTATCGTTTGATTTGTTTTACATTTGTCATTCCGGGGTTCTTTATAGCTGACTATGCGGTATGGGTTTTACTTATAGTTGAACCATACGGTGACCTATAGTTGTTAATTTCTGTGTCATTTGGTCTCTTGTGGAGAGTTGTCTCATTGGCAATCATACTTCTTATTTTTATAATAACCCGTATAATGCCAACACCTGCTAATAGAATAAATGTGTTTATTTCCGATGTAAAGATCCTATGAGTAAATCAATATGAATTCCAAAAAGTGCCATCTTAATGACTTAACAAAAGTATCGTAACTATATCCCTTGTAGATGAGTCTGTTTAAAGTTTTTGTTAGCGTTTCAGGTAAATGACGATATATTTGTGCTTTGTATAGAATACTACCATAAAAGATGGGATGTGAAATAACTGAATGTATAAGATGTGTGCACGTTGCTTTATATTTACGAATGATGTCCTTGTACCGATGATAAAATTAAGAAAATGTTTTGATAAGTTTATGATATCGAAATCCCTTGTGTAATACTTTTTTAGTTATACAGAGATTTCGTTAAAATCAAATACGTTGTTACATACACGAGCGAATCGAACAAGTTGGAATATAGAAACATCATTTGATAGTGCCAAGGGAAATCAAATATTTGCTTGTAATTATCCTCTAAAATGAAATACTAGACCACCAGAGAAAAAAAATAGTTGCATTTGTAGTACTTAATCATATTAAAAGTCTCTGCATCTTTTCTGGAAACAGACAACAAAAATGAGTTCCTGGGGAAACAATACAAATTCGATTATAATCCATGAATAATTTCCCCAGGAAGCAGAGAACAAAAATGTTTCCATGGGAAACAATACGTATGCAATTGTTATCCGTATATAATGTAGCATAGATGCGGAGATTTACCAACATGAAATATTATTAAATATTAAAAGTACTTCCATCGTTCCTCAGGCTGGACATTAGTGTTGTCCGACACATCTGGGTTTAATGTTTTTTTAACACATAATGAAAGATAATTAAAGGTAAACAATTCAACCATACTAAAACAAATAGATGAGGGTCTGGAAAGGGATCCTTCATATCTTTATTCTTTAATTTTGTATATCATTTTTTCTCTATTCCATATTTATTTTGCCCATTATTCTCTATTCTGTATATTTCAGCACCCCATTATTTTCTATTCTTTATTTTTTTTTATATCTCTCTATTCTTTATTGTTTTAGTCATTTGTTCTGCATTTTTTATCCTTTATTCTCTATTCCGTATACCCCATCAAGACCCTCAGATGCATAGAAAAGTGTGTATTTTCTTTTTTTCTACTTTTACCTTACACATTTCAGTGCATTGAATTTTAATCTGGTTTATAGTTCTAACTGAAGAAGTTTGTTTACATTGATTGTGTATCTTTCTCTTAAATATGTTAAAATAAGAAAACAGGTTTTTGTTAAAACAATTTAATATGATAATAACGAATATTAAAAAGACATTTTGTTTGATAAATGAATAGGTGTTCAAAAAACCGTAACTCTGGCAATATGAATGAAGCTACAGTGATAATTGTTATGTTTCAAACCCAACCAAAAACACGGGGTGATCTCAGGTGCTCTGGAATTGTAAACAAATCCTACTCCACATGTGACACCCGTCGCGTTGCTCATGTAAGTACAAACCCAAAAAGTCTTCTATGGTAGGTCTCAATCGGAGGAAAGAAGGACGGGCTTGTGGTAACGAATTTATATCGAATTTCATAAACCACTAAGCACTGCTCACATGTTCTTATTGTCTACCAGTCAGCAGCGTGCATTTGTTATCAACCTAATAATCACTAAAACTAATTAACTGTACAAGATATGAATATTAATTTTTCTTCTGTGGTTCATGAGTATTAAAAAGTAACAAACAATGCTAAAAATGAAATTTTGATAAAATTTTATTGTTTTTGCATTGTGCTACCTCAAACAGAAATTATGTTTCTACCACAATATGATTGACCATTATATATTAGTTTGTCACTAAAATAAATGAAGAAACATATGTCAAGGTTCATATTGTGTGAAATTGTGTCAACCGGATTTGACATATCTGCGTAGATTACTATACAGACCTGTTGTTCAGTGGTTGTCGTTTGTTTGTGTGGTATATAAGTGTTTCTCGTTTCTCGTTTTTTTTTGTACAGATTAGACCGTTGTTTTTCCATTTTGAATTGTTTTACACTAGTCATTTTGGGCTCTTTATAGCTTGCTGTTCGTTGTGAGCCAAGGCTCCGTGTTGAAGGCCGTACTTTGACCTATAAATGTTTACTTTTTATACATTGTGACTTGGATTGACAGTTGTCTCATAGGCACTCATATCACATCTTCTTATTTATATATTTACAGGTATTGGCTACCATAAAATACAATGATTTCACATTAATAGCAATGTTTGCATTCTTCTGGAAAGCTTGCTTTTACTCTTGAGTTTTTTGTTGGTAGGATGCATTTCGTTTACAATTGACATCTGCAAATATTAACAAAATATAGTTGAAATCTGTTCAGTGATCTAAATGCTTGAAATTTATAAAATTGTACCAGGGTGATGTTAGGAAGTTATATAAACATGGTTACAAGAAATGGCTTTCGGATATCAACCGTCTACTAGCAGTTGTATTGACTACTTGGTAGAAGATCGAAGAAAAAATCACCAAAGATGCAGGGATTATAATTTTATACGTCTACATTAGACCCACCAGTGATATTTGAATCAAAACAGATTTAGGCCAACTCAATTACAAAGTTTATAAGGACTGAAACGTACAATACTTACTGCGTTTTATTGTTATGCCGTGTTATTGTTGTATGTAACATTCAGAACTTTGTCTATGTAGTTTAGTATCTGTTTTATCAAGTGTATTTCCACATCTTGGTTATCTATCCAGTCGATATGGCAGATTTTTATTATCAACAGATAGAAGAGAGGCGAAAGATACCAACAAGAGAATCAAAACTCATACATGTGGTCTTAGGTCGAAGAAAAACTTATAAAATGATGGCAAAAAAAACGAAACACCACGAAAGGATAAACAACAGTCGACAAGACATTAAATAAAAAACCAAAGACTGAGGCAAACGAGCCCAATCAAAGACCGGGATTTATTTCAGGTACACTGGAAGGGTAATCAGATCCCGCTTCTGTCATTTTAATAAAATTAACAATAACAACACAGTTTAAAACAACTACATTTATTGTTTTCCATTTTCCACTTTGTTGTTGTACCAATTAGTCATTTATATAATTTCGACAATCGCATCCACTATAAGTGACATATTAAACTGTTGATCTCTGACCGTCTGTAGCCCTGTTAACCACGTGCTTTTCGTAGTATCATAGAACAGATCGAGTGCATTCAAGGACCAGGGAATCGATTCCGTTTTAAGTGCATTAACAAAATATTTGCAAAAATCAATCACTTCCGTCTGGTTTAAGGTTCCACTTTTATTGTCTACCGCCGACCAAGCTCCCCAGTAGACCTGAAGCCCAGAAGTTGTTTTATTATTGGTCGCATCTTCTATATTTTCATCTACAATAGTTTTGCCTATTTTGATGCCATCATCTTCCCAACATCTAGGTGGAGAGCCAGAACACTTTCCGTCTTCATACTGATTTTGTGGTCCTGCAGCATAGGTGGGGGCTTCCACCATCATATATTCATTATCTCTCTTGGGAGATGCAAGCATAATAACTCGGTTCTTATTGTTTCCACCAGAATTACGAATTATATTCACTGCAGCTTCAGTCCAATCGGCAAATAAGCTAAAAGAGAGTCGATAGTCCTTGTCCTTCAATTGTGTTGCAACATCTTTCCACCATTGCAAATAGTCCTGTTGATTTGCTGTCGTGGCATTTCCTTCCGCTTCTTCTTTGATCCAAGAAACGACAGGTGTGACACCAACGTAAAGACAATTGTCCACAACTGTCTCAAGATTAGTTAAAAATTCTGTCATGTTGAAACCATCAAGATCTGACCTGCATGGTATTCTTAAATTCCTGAATCCTTTAGCGTAAACATCCTTAACATTTTGCATATCGTAGACACTATCAAAATTTAGAGCATTGAAATAATTGGTGGAAAATCCTTGTTTCAGCACTTTAACATACGCCGATGGTGTTATTGGAGTGGTTGCAGCTAATGTAACTTCAAAAATACAGACGCAAACGAGTAGTACGGAAAACATTACCATCTTTGTAGATTTGCTTATTTGTTATACCATTCTGAAAAAAGTATACGTACCATTGTAAAAACATTGCAAAATGTTAAAATGAAAACATGTGAAATAAAAGTAAAATGAATATACTGAACTCCAAGATAAATTCAAAAAGGGGGGAATTCCATTATAACTAACAAGATCAAACGTTAGAATTTATCAGACGGAACGAATAGAAAACAACTGTAATATTCCTGACTTGGTACAGGCAATTTCTGAAGAGAATGGTAAGTTAAACTGTATCCAAGAAATGTTAAGATGAAATAAAGCACTTATAGTTACAAAAAAGGGCTGGCAAAGGCAATTTTAAATGTGTTAAACATTTATTTTGGGCAATTAAAAAGTCAAATTCAATTGAACAACAAAAATATTAGGAAAACACCATACAATAATGGAAAAGAAAAATTTAAAACATCAATTTAGTTGAGCACGAAATTTTTGTTTTTGAAATATGCTCCACTAATATTCTAAAAAAAAACACTTGAGAGGTCAAGCATATTACCAATATTCATTTGAAAGTAACTCTCGGATTCAGTTGAAGGAATAATACGAATTATTCTAACATTTACATGATTTTAGCGCAAGATTTCACACATAAACATTCAAAACCTGAAGCAGGTGATTTTGCCCATACAAATCACATACTTTAATTTAACAATGCTGATAAACAAGCAGTCGATTTATAAGCAGTTTTGTCCTTTAATTAGTTATCACCCTCGGAATTGCTATTAAAGAAAAGGAGCAGGGAATACCAAGGGGACTACCAACACCTCTTACTGGAAGAATAAGAGACAATACCGTGGCCTAGATAAAAACGAAAAAAAAACCCAAACAAACAAACAAAAAACAGTATACAAAACCTACATAATCGTTTTGCAAAACATTTAAACTCTCTTCAATTAAAGAATTAAAAAATTCTTATTTTCATCATTTCAAAATTTGTCATACACCTTCTCTCTTTTGTAGAAATATATTCTATTATCTTACCTCCTATACATTTCTAGGAATATGATTGGTTAAAAGCAACCGCGTAGAGACCGTGTATATTCAATATTGGGTTAATAGGTGGGGCTTATTTCAATACACGGTTAGTAGTGGTGTTATGTCCTTTTATAAAAACAACACGGTGTTGATTAAAAATCTTAAAGGTTTCAACAGACGAAGAAATTAATGATGAACGATTGAAACAAATTCATAAAACACATTTAAAGCTAACAAGTTGTTATTGTTGGCAGTTGTTTTTGTATAAACCAATGGAAGTAGGTTCTTAGTACTAACGGTATTGAAGACTTGATCACTTTGATCCACTAGGCCACTAGTCTAAATACCACATGTTAAGATAGTCGGTAAGATAAATTCATTACATAGTTTGGTAGTGACCTAATACGATATATATGGGGTCAGTAAATTCCATATGGGGATTCGAATTTCGCTCTCACCCCATATAGAATTTACTGACCCAATATATATCGTATTAGGTCACTAGCACACTATGTAACTAATTATATTACCTGTAGTATTCATACAATGAGAGGATAATTCAATTAATGGGAAAAATATTAATTATTTTTATTTCAATAGCAATAGAGTTGAGATTTCTTAAATATTAAACCAAGTCAAGCTATTTGCATAATACTTGTACGTAAATCATATAAATCATGTCAAATACAGTGATTTCAATTTAAAACGTTAAAAACTAGAAAATGATGGTAATTTGTATAAGGAAATTAAAAAAATCAACTAATGCTAAGCATTGAATAAGTCAAATTCTGGTAGATAAAGGAAAATGATTTCAGTAGGTCAAGAATAGTTACAGTTGAAAAATATAAAGTTTGTGTTCACTTGTAACTTACCGTTATTTTGTAACTGCTACTAGTACCCTTTTATGCAACAAGCAGGAATATATAATATACTGCGGCTCTTTATATATATCACATAGATATGACATGTAACCCACAATTTACCTTTGATATATACAGTATAAGAATTATTCTTAATGCGACTATAACAGATGATTAACATTAAAAAGGTCAACGATGAAACAAAGAACACAGAAATGCTTATTTAATTCTATGAATGTCTATTTGAAGAAGGGAATGCATCACTTATTAGAGGGCGTGTGGGGTTTCGTTAAGGTTGATATCAAGCCTTGAATTAAGAATACACAATTTTGTTCAAGATATATAATGATTTGTTGGTTTCAATTAAATAAGGCAATTAACAATGAAAAAGAAGTGTGTTTTATTTCGGTTTCTGTGTTCATTATCGATAGGACTTATTTCTACATTAAAAGGAAATTAAACGCTAGAAATTGACATTCATTCATAAATTATTGCAATTTTTTTATTATTGTGAAAAATTCGATTAAATCGGAATCGATTTAATGAGACTTCGCATTTTGATTTCCAATCGCATCATTCAGATGATGTTTTTTTTATTCTTAAATCGCATTACTTAATATCAGATGTTTTGTCCGTTGCATAATTAATTGATTGCCATATTTTTTATACAGTATTTACATTTAAATTGATATTTAAATTACTAGCTTTAACCTTATATTCTGTTGGTAGACTCTCGGATATGGTTGCCGCATTATTCTATACAGTATTACAATTTGAATTGTATTTTTATTACTAACTTTAAGATGATGTTCTGCTGGTAGACTCTCGGGTGTATAACAATTGATATTGGATCGTGCGATTGTTTTTCTATTGGCAAGTAAGATACATTAAGTTTTAGTAAAAGATATCCTGCTGGTTTACTGTCTCCTCGGATGTATAACTCTCATGGAATAGAAGTTCCTCTATTTCATTAGATCCAAAGGGAAGAATTATTCTGTATTATTATAACTGAAAGATATATAACAGTTTTTTATTCCTGCAGTAATAAAGGGTGTAGAATATTCATCCCAACAAGAACAGATATTAAAGCATCTTTATAAAGAAGTTTTAAGAGGAACTTTTGTGAGGAAGAATAAATAAAATTTGTCATAGCAATTGATACTAGAGGTTACATTAATCTCTATTTCGGCAAATTAAACACATTGCACCTATTTCCAATAACTAGAACACCTTTCTACTGTATTATTTATTATTCATTTTTATATGACGACCTATATATCGTCAATCATTATAATCACAGTATATCTACTTTTAGCGCATACGCATTAATACACAAAAGCGGCTGTTCTGCGTTACGCACACCTTATTTAAACAACCAGATATACTGAAGAAAAAAAAACACGTTTTACGTAGACTAAGCTTCAAATACAATACGGCCATCTCTATCCTAAAGCACAATTAACAAATCACTCCATTTTAGTTATAATTTCGGTGTAAAATTTCATGAAAAAGAAAAATCGGCGAATTGCCATATTTGGCAAATAAAAAAGGTGACGTCATAAGTATGCTTCCAGCGTCAAATGTAAACAACGGGCGTTTTCAGATTTCTTGTACACCTCAGAATGTAATAAAATACCAATTAAAGAACATTTTAACGTGAAAAATGTGAGTCTTTTTCATTTTTTATTGAATAATATAATGTTATTTATATTATTATATTGGGAGTAAAAACAGAACATCCAAAACAGTATCGTGTGTATAGGGCTTTCACAGATGACTTACCCTTGCTATCGCTCAGGATAAAATAATCGAATATGAATGCCCAACCCATTGTTAAATGAAAACAAATCTACGGCTGCCATGAATAAATCTTATTTTATTTTACTTGCATCTGCCTTGTAATCTGTAAAGCCATGATTGTAGAATAAAGCGCCTTTTCTGACCTATTTGATTTGAAGATCGTATCTTTACCTTCGGTTATTCACTCGACGGGTTAAAAAGAATTGATTGGAAACATTAGAATGAATTAACCTACAAAGCGTTAATGTGTCTCTCTTAAGTCAGTCTGTTTTGATTCCCTTTATGCATTCTAAATTGTAATTCATGACAGCATACATAGTTTAGCATCGGCGATTGGGTCACAAGTGATACCAAAGGGATATTCAAACAATGCCATGGCAAAAACGAAAAACTACCAAACGACAAACAACAGTACAAAAGACTGAGCAACACGAACCCCACCAAATTCCGTGAGTGGTCTAAGGTGCCCCGAAAGGGTAAGTAGATTCTGCTCCACATGTGACACCCATCGTGTTACTCATATAAAATACGTTGATAAGTTATATTAAGTGGCAAGGCAGAACACCATGTAAATTATGAAACATGAATTGATGATCGAATTGCTCTTTATATGGTGCATTCATTGAAAATCATGCATTTGCTTTCTAAACATTCGTGTTATTTGATGACGTGTGTCCAAAGTACGTTTCATGTGGATTAGAACAATATTGTACGTTATGGTATTATTATTGATTTGCTTAAAAAAGAGTAGGTAGGGAACATAAAAATGAATAAACCTACAAAGTGGTTACGTATCTGTCTCAAGACAGGCTGTTCTGCTTCCCTAGATTCGACCTAGATTATAATCTAAGACAGAATACATAGTTTAGCATCCGAGATTGAGGCTGTAAAATATATAAAGAAATGAAACGAAGATCAAATTAATCTATATGTGGTACATACACATACCACGATCATACATTTGGTTTCAAAACTTCCATTTGGATTTGATTATGTTATTTCAAAATTCGTGCCGTGAGAATGATTACTATATTCATTCTTACACCATTTACATGTTAATTTTTGTTACTTACTAAAAATATATATTTACATTATATGATATGAATATATGAGTTACTTGGTATAAGAGCCGTAACTGCGGAGAAACTTTGTATGTGTCATAAGTGCCTCATTGTACTCAGATATATAATATTATTAACCTCAGTCTCAAAAGCATAAAATTAAACTCATCCCGGTTAAGTAACTCTGGTGAAACGTGGTAAAACTCAACGTGTGTGAATATATGTCAACTGCAATTTGAAAATAGAACATGATTTTAACTTTTTTTTCAGAAGCCAACAATCATAGATTATCGATGGTGTATTTCAGCTACAATCCCATCGAATGGCCACAGCCCTGAGATGCGATGTGTCCGAGAGACATCATCGAGTTTGAAAGGCCACTGATAATCTGTTTATCGCTATTTTGACGTTGTTGATGGTTACAGTGACAACGTCAGGTGTGTCCTTAGTTTCTGACGATAATTTTCTATCCCAATCGAGTAGCGTGATTTACAAAATCATTACAAAAAAGATCAAAGGAAAAATACACAAAATAGCGATAAAGCATCATATCCACAAAACTATGAGGATGCTAGATGAATTCGTAAAATTGATACCATTATTGTTATTACACTAACAATAATAACACAAAACACTATGGTTGTCCTAGTATCATCAATCAGTATCTTTGCATTGGTGTTTGATGGTCAAGTTGACGCTAAAATATTACTAAAGTCAGTTTCATATAAGATATAGAAAAACTCATCAAAGATATATGTTAAACAAATCGGGTTTCAAATAATCTACGCACTGAATTATTTGTTTTGAGCATGTAGATGTCGTGTTTGTGGAAACAAAGCAAGTCCAAAAAATATAGATAAGGTAAACTCACAAGGAGACTGTTGCTTAAACAAACCAAAGATCTTTGCTTCTTTCGAGTTATACATGAACAATGAACAACTGTTTTAATATCAAATGTAGTCACACATTTTACTGCTTAAATTTCGTACAAAGTCATTTTCTGTGCAACTCAGGTAATTTAGTTTCAACCTTTTTCATTCTTCAGTAAAAATTCAACATAGACAGTACGTTTCAGAGTAGATTAGAAATACTTATAAGTGTATGATAAAATGATAATACCTTTGAAAAGACCTATCAATAACTAGTGACTCATATAAGTAATCAATACAAACGCTCAACTATATCAACCAATGGAACAACTGGAAAGTAAATGTCATAAACCTGACTTTGTACAGACATTTTTTGAAGAAAAACGGTGAGTGAAACCCGGTGTAATAGCTAGCTAAACTTCTCAAATGAATGAAATTTGTATATAGTTCTGTTATATCATTGATACGGTCATAATTATAAATCGACTGTTTACAAAACTTTGAATATTTTGAAATAGTAAGGATTTTCTACCTCAGAAATAGATTACCTTAGCTTATTTGGCAAAACCATTTGGAATTTTGAGTCCTCAATGCTCTTCAACTTCGTACTTTATTTACTTTTTTGATTCGAGCGTCATAATTAATTTACATAGATGGACAGGTGTAGTATAAAGATTCGTAAAGAGCACTGGAATTTCTGATGTCAGTGTAAAAATGTAACATTAACTGTAAACAGTGGATCCATTTATCAGTCAAATACAGGATTTAGGAAAATCAAGGATGAGTCTTTTGTAGACGAAACACGCGTCTAGAGACAAAATTGAATTTCAAGATAAAAATTTACTCTTAATTATAAATCTAAATATATTAAGGATACTACTGATACTAGAAGAACTGCTTAATACCTTGATCTTTTCCTCAATATTGACACAGATGGACGACTTCACACGAAAATCTATGATAAACGGGACGATTTCAACTTCCTAATTATCAATTTCCCATTTCTCAGCAGTAACATACCCGCTGCCCCTTCGTATGGTGTTTACATATCTCAGTTGATACGTTATGCTCGTGCATGTTCACACTATACGGACTTCATATACAGGAGTGTGCTCCTAACGCAGAAACTGCTCCAACAAAGTTATGAGGAGGACAGATTAAAAATGAAACTCCGTAAATTTTACGGACACCATCACGAATTGGTCGATCCATATGATGTGTCTATGTCCAAACTAACAAAGGACATTTTTTCCACGTGTTAGATTGTGGTCTGACATTACGTCGTCTGATCTTTTAATTACCGAACGTGACTTATTCCCGATTGTGACTGTTTTGCTGAGTGTGAATTTGCATTGCTATAAGACGTGTCACGGTACATTTCTATCCAATATTCATGTATTTAGTTTTGATGTTTTATTTGTTATTCTCATCGGATTTTGTCAAATGTCTTATCGTTTGTAGTTGTAAATCTTATTTTTTTCTGTTGTATTCGTGTGTTATGGTAAAGATAATTAATCACCCAGTTCATTAATTAGATTTTAGTTTGGGTCAACTAAATTTATACGATATATTTGGTTTACAGTTTGATTTAGAAGAAACACCGACATAGCTAGATAATACTATTAATTATCTAATTACTCATTTTATATTAATTAGTATTGCAATTTTCATTGTTATTAATAAATGTTATATGAGTATTTTAAACCAAATCTTGAATTCTATCATAATTCTATCCTATTTTGGGGAAATTTCAGAAATTCAAATGTGACGTCACCTTTTTTTTGCGTTGATCTCTTTGGCTAACTCAGCTGTGAATTTTTATGTGCTGGTTTATGTTGTTTTATGTATCCGTTTTTATTCTGTAGTTAGTCACCACTTCGGTGTTTTCATGTATATCTATTATATAGTCATTTTTTTTTTATAAATTTACTGTTTGCAAAAGTATGAATTATTCTAAATACTAAGGATTTTCTTATCCCAGACATATAACCTTAGCCGTATTTGGCACAACTTTTTGGAACGTTTGGTCCTCAATGCTCTTCAACTTTGTACTTGTTTTGGCTTTCGAACTTTTTTGATGTGAGCGTCACTGGTTAGTCTTGTGTGGACGAAACGCGCGTCTTGCGTATTAAATTTTAAACCTGGTACCTTTTGTTAGCTATTATTCGTATGTTTCTCTGTCCTATATGTTCTCCCATTTATTTGTATTGTAGTCCTGTCATGTAATGTTGTCATTTTAATGTTATATTTAACATTGCCATAAAAGCGGGAGGTTTGGCTAGCCACAAAATCAGGTTAAACCCACCATTTTTTTCTTTAAATGTCCTGTACCAAGTCAGGAAAATGGCCATTGTTATATTATAGTTCGTTTCTGTGTGTGTTCGATTTTAATGTTGTGTTTCTGTTGTGTCGTAGTTCTCCTCTTATATTTAATGTGTTTCCCTCAGTTTTAGTTTGTAACCCGGATTTGTTTTTTTCTCAATTGATTTATGAAATTCGAACAGCGGTATACTACTGTTGCCTTTATTGATTAGTTTTAAAAGACCTGGGGCTACTTTCTATATAGTGGACAGAAAGAAGGTTTAAAGATGAAGGGTGGTCGACATTTAATGACTATTATTCATATGACAATTAATAGAGAGGAACGTCCAAAACTGTATGTTAGAAAATTCAAATAATAACACCATTACAAGCACTATTCAATTCTAATTTTGTTGTCATGGTTAAAAAAATACATAAAATAACACTAGTACAAACTCAATCCCAATTTCATATTCTTGTACTGTCTATAATAATACAAATCTATTTTATCTTTAGAAATTTACCTGTGATAATATAAACGTCAAAAAATTACGTCACTTTTTGTGGCATTGATACATTCGTGTGACGCGCAGTTTATACTTCGTTTGTGGTATCCTGGTGTACTGTAAATTCATGGGAGATGTCCGTTGTTATTCTGCGGTTTACATGTTGTAATGTACTATTATATTATTTATTTAATATGTATTTCTCTGTCCTGAGTGTTTTCACGTTTATTTGTGTTGTATTCCTGTCACGTAAAGTTGTCATTTTAGCGGTATATATAACATTGCCATATAAGCGGGAGGTTTGGCTAGCCATAATACCATGTTCAACCCACCATTTTTTCTAAACTCTTTAAAGTTTTCAAGTAAGAATATATTACTAACATTTTATTCTTAAATGCATACAAGAAGCAGAAAAAAATTAAAAAATTCCCTTTATGATAAACAAAGTAATCATGACAACAACTATCTGCGAGCACCTGACAAAAAAAAAGACAACTCTACAATGTGCACTAAAATATTAAGAGTCTAAAAGAGACATCAAAGGAATAAATTTATACAAACGTGTCATCCGTTATTTGCGTATCTTAATCTAAATACAAATTTGACATACAAATGTGTATTTCGTTCTCGATCAGTTAAGACGGTTACTGGCAAGAAAGCCAGTAAATCTGCTGAAATCTTATATCTGGTATATCGATCTTGATACGGGGATTTTCCTTGTGAAATATTTCTTGTCAAACATACGAAGGTTTCACATAAAAATAAACAGCAGTGTCTTGAGATGTTCTATGACAATTTTGTTCCTTAATTAATAACGTTTCCCCTGGAAAAGATTGAATAATTGGTGTTTAACGCCACTGTCAGTTTTGTTGTGCTATTTCTTGGTGTTCAGTTTCATTGGTGGAGGACGCCGGAGTGCCCGAACAGAACCACCGAACTTCGGTAGGAAAACTGACAATCCTAGTCAATCAATATTGGAGTCGAGCGCACCTGCCACGTGCGGGATTTGAACTCACATCTCCCCGAAAAAGAGAGGCGAAAGATACCAAAGGGATATTCAAACTCAAAAGTCGAAAACAAACTGACAACGCCATGGCAAAAAACGAATAAAGACCAAACCACAGACAACAGTATACAAAACACAAAACAGAAAACTAAAGACTGAGCAAAACGATCCCCACCAAAACAGGGGGTGCTTCTGTGTGTTCAGGAAGGGTAAGCCAATCCTGTGCCACATGTAAATCTATATTACAGTATCCTCTAATATGATATTTCTCCGACCTTTAAAAGCTATACGTATGACTAATACTAGTCTTGTGCATTTACTTGAAACAATGGAAATAATGGGATTAGCTGATATTAAGCTGCATGTAGAATGTTAAGGTAGGAAACCAAAAGAAACATATTGTTATATTGGTTTTTAATTATGTACATACAAAGTAAGGCGATAGTAGTTTACCGATGTTCAAACACCATATAAGCTGCTTATTATTTCGGTTTTTATAAGTTATGCATGTAAATAATAGGATTGCCTGATGTACAAAACTGTATATACATTGTTTTACGTAGAACAGTATATTGTTATCTTGCTATCCAAGTTAAATGTATTTATATACAGAAATTCATCAATATATATGGTGAAGAAATCCATCAATATATATGGTGAAGAAATCCATGAAACTTCGAAAAATTCCAAATTTTGTAAACAGTTAATTTATAAGTATGACCATATTAATGATAATTCATGTCAACACAGAAGTAATAAATGTGAAAAATATTAGTTCTGATTAATTTGCCATAATGCATTTTAGACACAACAACTTTGAGTTAAACAAGTGTCGTTATGGTTATCCTGAAGAATAACATGACCATAAGATATGTACAATCTGAAGATTCCTTATTTTTACTGTACAAAAAAAATGAAAACAACTCCGTCAACATTCGGCTCTATACTGACAAAATTGCAGATAAACATGATTGTGATGATAACGTTGAATTGATTTATAAAGGTAACCTTAGAATTGACAAGAGCCCTTTTCCACGAAACAATTAAATCTGAAAACTCACTTAACACATAGCCTGGAAGATCTAGATGTTGTCGCCAAAAAATTATGTAGTTTTGGTTAATGTCTGTCAAAAAGAGCATGCATAACCCTGTTCTTAATATAAGTTAAACATATCTCTATAACCACTTCAAATAACTCGTCTATTTGCTTGTTTTATATTAACCTCATTCGTAGAAAAAATCACCCGAAACATTACTTCAGATCGGCAAAAAAAAAAGAGCACGTCTGGAAAAGGGAGTTGGGAAAATCTTATACTAAAGAATGCAATAGCTCAATGTTAGTATAGTGATATTGTACAGTCTTGGGTGGTGGGTTCTAAATATATTTGAATTGTTTAATACTTCTGTAAGTCACGATCTTTGCAGAAAGTAAAATAACAAAAATAACGAACTCCAAGGGACATTCAAAACGGAAAGCCCTTTCTCAAATAGCAAAATCAAAAGCTCAAACTCATCAAACGAATTGAAAACAACTGTCATATTCCTGACTTGGTACATACATTTCCTTATATAGAAAATGGTGGATTAAACCTGGTTTTATAGCTAGCTTAACCTCTCACTTGTATGAAAGTCGCATAGAATTTCATTATATTGACAACAATGTGTGGGCAAAACAAACAGACATAATAGGTAAAAATTTCAAAATTTGGATACAGTAGTCAACATTGTTATATAATCTTAATCACAATACAAATACACACCTCTTATGTTCACAAAGTGTCTAAGAATGCACAGTTAATTTCATTCAGAACTTTCTACGCTTTCATCACATGCGTACCAATATTTTTTATATGCAATTATATAACATCAATGTACTATTCAAATAGACACAGAAAGGTCCAGTATTATATCTCATTGCTCAAGTAGGTTTTTAATAACCATTGACTGCTACTATTTGCAGTATTATAAAGCGTATTTTTCTTCAAAAGACAACTTTATTAACAACATTTGTACTTCTATCAATATTAAGATTGTGAATGGAATTGGGGAATGTGTCAAAGAGACAACAACCCGACCATATTGTCTATATGTTCCAAGAAGAATATGTCAAGAGAGAAAAAAATCAATTGTTCTTCAAAGATTAATATATAACAGCCATTTCAGTCTATTTTACAATCTCGAACCTTGCGGAACTTAAATCTAAACATTCTGAATGCTCTTTTCTATCGTAAAATTTGAAATAAAGTCTGTTGTAGCATGTTGTCGAATGTGACCTTAATTTTGTCACCAATATAATATTCGTTAATTCTTTTTAGGATTTCGCCCAAAATTCAAACTGTTTTTGACCCTGATATTTTGCATGTTCTGAATATGCTGTGTGATAAATATGGTGTTGTTCGGGTTGATAAAGCCTCCAGCAATATTGCTTTACAATGCACGAATCACTATTTTGAAAGAAGACCTTTTCACAATACTATATTATTAGATCATATTCTGAAACCATACAAAAACATTTCATATAAATATGAAAACGTGGTATGATTGTTATTGATATAACTATCATATAGAGACCAAATGATGCAAATGCTAACTTTTATATATCAACTTAAGGAATACAACAATGAGCAAACCCATACCGCATATCTAGCTATAAAAGACCCAGACATAACAAAATGTAAAATAATTAAAACGAGAAAACCAATGGTCTGACTTGTGTACAAAAAAGGAAAACAAATTAATATACACCAACAAACGACAATCACTGAATAACAGGAAAGACTTTCAGATGCTTTACTTAATCTCTTTCCAAGATTCTTACAACTATTCGCAGTACAAAAAGGCATGTAAAATTATTGCGTGAAGAGGTGTACTCTAGTTATTAGGGTGTAAAGCAGATATCGGTTCAAAATTTTACTATAGTCCCTTCTTTTCCCTTCCAATTACAGACGTTTTAAACTTGAAGCGACGTTTGTACACCTTTATCTCTCTCTGTTCATATATGTTCGAGTTAAACCTTTGTTAAGCCTAAAATCTGTGTCCTTTTAATTGTAATTAACACAGTCATTTATTATCAAAGGTTTGTTTGCTTATAAAGAGAGGTCAATATTGGGTAAACTTCCACGGGAAACCAGAAGTCCAACAATGACAACATGCAAAACTTAGACATTGTATCTATGTATTACATGGTATAGTACTAATACCATTAAGTACGATGTAAATGGCACGAGGAAAGGTAATAAAACCAAAACATACCACTATAGACTAATTTGTAAGCTTTCAGCTCTGTCCCTACGCTTTTGTTATTCTCTTGTAAGTTACGAAGCCTTGATGACCATTTGGTCAAAAACAGTCTGTGAAACAAAAAGTCACTTATTAGAGTACAGTAATTCAAACTAAAAATCTACATGTAATAGAAAAACAAAGGATATGGGGGTATCCATCAATGACACAAAATCAGTACATGCACAGCCAAAAACAAACAAAAAGCAAAGGAAAAGCGCTTTTATTGCAGTTCATAATCTCAAAGTCACAGTGAGGCCTTCAACATGGAGCAAAAAAAACTCACCTCACAGCAACTTTAAGACGGCCCCTATCACCGGTTTGAGCGGACTTCTTGCAAAATTATTCGGATAGATTTTGTTAAATGTATCACCACCAAATCGTGCCCGGTCAAAAATGAACATACTTGAAAGCAGTACATATTCAAAAGAAAATAGTTCCTTCGCATAGGTGTAAATATAAAACTATGTAGAATATAATTTAGTTATTAAGATATGAAATGAAAGATAAAGGACTGGTGATCCTTGTAGAACAAACATTGACTGATAATTTTGAATAATACAAAAATGTATGAATGAGTTCTAAAATCTATGGCATTTAATGCCTTTTTCTCAGATATGAAGTACCTGGTTTGGTGTATTCAAAGTTCCGGTAACCAGTCTATAAAGAACATATATTTGTCTAAAAGAGGACACATATTAGTAATTCCTGATGTCACTGACAACGATTTTAGGAAATGACACTGACATAAGGCTTCGCATAGACTTGACTCTGAAATTAACTTCCGAAATAAGATTATGTGTTGCGCCCCAAAAGACTACGAAGAGCTACATAAAAGTTTTCTATTTTATATAGAACCACATAACTAACATGGCAACTCTGTTCATTTAGAACGGTCTATGGTAATATTTGCTGAAAAATTTGTGTTAATTGATATTAAACATTGTCGAAAGGATAGAATAAAAAATAGAACGCAGATCTTTGCTACTTCATATTGATGAAGATTGTATGTTGCCCTCTGAATTGTTTTCATAATTTTGATTATGGGGAAAACTGTTTTCTTTTACGTCGACAATCATTCCATGATATTGTTATCATGCAATCTGTTAATGTGTTAAGAGGGGGAAAGAGGCGGAAGATAACAATGGGGACATTAAAAATGGATAAGTCAAGAGTGACTGATAACGCCATAGCAAAAATCGAAAAAAGAAATGTTCAAGAAAACTTATTTAAATGTAAAGTGTAAAATGCATTCCAATGAAAATTGTGTTAATTTTGCGTACCGTATATTAAGTTAAAGTATTCATTTGTAAGATGAGAGAAAATTGTATATGTATGAATGCATTGTAATGATGGATTGTTAAATCCACCGTTTTACATATTAAATGTTAAAAAATATTTGTAACATTTTTGTAGTGTCAAACATTGATAAACTGCTTACAAAACAGATGATATGTGTAACTTGTTTAGTGTATAAACACTGTAAACGACGTTAAATAGTTGTTTGATATAGAAAATATGCTAGAGTACCTAGATAGCCTTTTTCATAGATATCTTAAAAAAATATTACAAAATACCGAGCCCGAAGGCAAATTCAAAAAGTGAAAGACCATTAAAACTGACAAACCCGAACGTTAGACTCTATCAACCAACGGAACGAATGGAAAACAACTGTCATGTGCCTGTCTTGGTACAGGCATTTTTCAAAAAAAATGGTGTAAAATTGTATGTATAATCGGATGTAAAATTAATAGTTAAAGGATTGAAATTGCAGCCGGTAAGTATTGTTAATTTAGAAAAATGGGTGTTATGGTCAATATGTTGCAATTGTTCATTGGCAAAAAGATTACTACTGTTTGATTTCTTATATCTTGACTTAAATAACGTGTTGTTTAGTCAGAACTTCTTGTGAAACGAAACAGGTTGATTTGATTATAATGGCATTCTTCGGATTAAACTGCAATGCTATGGCAAAAAACGACCACAAGACAAACAAGAGTCGACAAAACACAACATAGAAAACAAAACATGTAATTTATTTCGAAAAAAAAATGGAAAAGTGTTTGTACATAGTATACCACAGTAGAAAAAAAAAATTCCGCACGAAAAACTCCTGATCGAGGATTTACATTTATCAGTTGCAATCGAGACCAACAGTTGGAAAGTCCAAAAATATCAACGTATGAGAAAGAACCAAAGGTAAACTTTTACCATTGTTTAAGTATATCAACCAGAAATGTAATTGATAAAAGGTCTCCTATATCATACTGAACTACTGGCTACTGAGCGGTTGATACCATGTGATTGTCCTACAGCAAAGGTACTGATCCAGTTTTAGGAAGACACGTATGATAGGAATCTCACGTGCTTCCGTAATATTCTTTAAATACAGTTTACAGGCATAGACACTATCATATTTCAGCGATTTCAAACATTATGATATATTCGCTAATCGACTATTTGATAATTATCACAAATTGAGTGTTGAAAGTCGTGCAGTTATCTACAATTGCGTAAATCAACGTTATTTGGATAGCTGTCCATTAGCAATTCTTCCGCACCGCATCATTACATACAGAATTCAAAACAAGAAGAGAACGTAAAGCATTGATCCTTAAAATAGTTAATGCACGATAAGCTATAAATCGTGAAAAAAATATTTCCACTTCCGTTGAAAGCTATTTGGACAATGTTAGATGTTTTGCGTATTGATCTGATTGTTCTTAATATATTTTTGGGAAGACACTTATCCTAATGGCCCTCCAGGACATGCTCCTTTTTTAGTGCATCGATTTTCTCGATTTTTTTTATTTTCAAATGGATTGAAGAAAATTGACAATCAGTATATTACTGTTGTCTTTAATAAAAAAAACTATTTCGGAATTCCTTTATTAAGTTTCGAGCAACATTGTTCGCAATTGGCACACTTCGACAGATTCCGCTTCCATTGTTAGATTTTCCGAGGAGCGATGAATGCTATATATAGTTCAAACAACATTCGCATATGGTGCAAACATTTAATTAAGTATCTTATTATGTTGAATAACTACCATTAGGTGGATGCCATTACTAGTTTATTGCAAATAACTGAGCGTATGACTAACTCTGTACCCGCTACTATTGTTCTGGCATGATATTGTTTTGATATTGATCCTCGAGACATTTGAAGTTGACAAATAGATAATTAAGGTTTGCATCCCGATGTAAGTAATCTTTTAACTAGCTTGTGACGTCACTTTAGGTGTTACTTTTGGTTTGTTTCAATTTTACATTCGATAAATTCAGATTACCAATATTTGGTTTCCAACATCACTGAATGAATTGTTTTTTGTTTTTGTTTTAGGAAATTCTAAACTAATTTCGAAATCTTGTACTTTCGTACCGCGGTGGACATCATACTTTCTAGTGAACGTTAACCAGTCCTCTAACTGTTTTTTGTATGTTAATATCCTCATGTACAGGTGACCTCCTGATTTTAGGGGGTGAATTTGGGGCGATATTTTGGGTTTATCTAAGGGTTGTATTTTTGATTTTTTAATGATTGTATTTTTAATGTTTTTATGGTTTTCATGTTTCTGTTGTTAATGCATGTTGTTACGTTGCTAGAAATATTAAAGAAAATAACCTTGTTAATTCCAAAATGTTTTTTTTTTTTATTTCATGTTGTATGAGTATTTTGTAAAGATGAATTTTTAATGTTTTAATTTTTTACTTCTACCATACTTCGAAACTAAACTCAAATAAAGAGCTTTGTGTAATTACAAGCATACCGCTGACAATTGTTTAAGTGGCTCTTTCCTTATTAAAAACAAGAAAGAAATGTCTGTTGTAGGTCAATGAATTTTTCTTTTAAAGTTTGATTAACAATACATATGTTTGTTACACCTCCCGCTTACTATGGTTGTGGTATATATTGATTGTCTTGTTTTTTCGCGTGGTTTGTGCGTTCGTGTCCTCCGTTCGTGTCCTCCTTCTTTCGTTTGTCTGTTCCTTAGTACTTTTGTTTATCTGCACTTTGTGCCCAAAATTCCATCTAGCTTGAGTCCAAATATTAATTAGATTTGGACATATATTTTTATTGTTTAATATAAATAATTAATTTTTATTTCCCCTAGCAAAAAATGGACTTTGCATGATCTATAGCAGTGGAAGGTCAAACTGTAGTCTCCGAAAACACTGATTTCATTTCAATTAAACCTTCAAGGATTTTTTTTATATATCTAAATAGTCATATCTATTAAAACGAGTCAAAAAAAGGCGGAGGTTAAGGTCTGGGGTATGAATTTTGATATATTTGTTCGGTCAGACGGATATTTTAGTGATAGAATTGAGAATGGAAACGGGGAATGTGTCAAAGAGACAACAACCCCACCAAAGAGCAGAAAACAGCCAAAGGCCACCAATGGATCCTCAATACAGCAAGAAAATTACACTCCCGGAGTCGGGCTTCAGCTGGCCCCTAAACAATAATGTATACTAATTCAGCGAAAATGAACGTCATACTAAACTCCGAAACATATAAATGAGCCAAAATAAAAAAAAAACATACAAGACTAACAAGGGCTAGAGGTTTCTGACTTGGGACAGGCCCAAAAAAGCGGCGGGGTTAAACATGTTTTATGAGATCGATCTCAACCCTCCCCTATACCTCTAGCCAATGTGGAATAAACCAACACACAGCAATACGCACAGTAAAACTCAGTTCAAAAGAAGCCCGAGTTCGATGTTAGAAATAGGAAACAGAAGAAACTAAACAAAATGACAATGACCAACATAAATAAACAAAGGACTACTAGCAGTTACTGACATGCAAGCTCCAGACCTTAATTAAACTGATTGAAAGATTATGTCTTCATCCTATGAAAATCAAGCACAATCCCTTAGGGGTTTAGTATCATACCATCATAAAATATACGAGGAGAATATAACCCGTATCATGCCAACAACTGTTTTAGAATACATGTGTTTATTTCCGATGCAAAGACCCTATGAGTGAATCAATATTAATTCCAAAAAATGCCATCTTTCATGACCTGACAACAGTATCGTAACTATATCCCTTCTTCATAAGTCTGTTTATAGGTTTGGTTAGCTTTTGAGGTGAATGACGACATTTTTATACTTTGTATAGAATATAACCATAAAAGAATGGATGTGAAATACCCGAACGTTTAAGATGTCTGCACGTTGCTTAATTTTTTTTACGAATAACTTCCTTGTACCGATGATAAAATTTAGTAAATGTTTTGACAAGTTTGTGATATCGATAAAATGTTCAAATTTGTTTTTATTTCACAAACAAGAGATAAATCTGTATAGAGTCAACTTCATACTGTTAGAAATAACTTTATAGAAATCATTCTACCCATGTTATAGTTTGATTAAGACATATGATTCATAGTCATATTATTTTTACTAAATAGAGAAGTATCTGATGATACTTCAGAAATTTATTTATTGATTGATTGCATTTTTTGCATTGCGTCATTGCGTCATGTTGCGAATATTAAATGCACATTTAGGACAAGAAAAACATTAAGATTTATTGGTAAAATCTCAACATGGTTGCTGTGGTTACTGGTGGAAGGGGCGGATAAGATAGACATTTAACTGGAGTTATATGCATATTTCTAAAAATGCTAACAACCAAGTGTGTGCCAATATCAAGTGCTGTTATTTGTTGGGTGTCATTGTTTATACGTCTGATCTTTGTCCCCAGTCCGAAGTTAATTCGATTTAAACTTATTTTATTCACATAATAACTTAATGGATTATATGGCAAGTTAAAACTCTCTAATACCAAGTAACAAGCAAAATAACAAATGCATGTGTACAAAGACAATCTGCATTCTAAGGGAAATAATTCAAGTTACTCAACATCAATGTTGGGTATTGGTGATTGATTTGATTTGTTGTACTGTCCAGTATTTGTTTTGTTGATTCCTGTTGTCATTGTATATGTATCAACATCTAGCTCTTGAATTTGACATATTGATGTATGCAAAAATAAATACATAATTAAATATAAAAAGAAGACTTCAAGAGAATCTTAACCAGAAAACAGAACTTGGGTCAGATAAACTTCCATAACATCTGACTCTGTTCATGATGTTTTGTGTGAGTTCGTATCGCCCTCGTGTTAGCTTTCACCTCTCATTTGTATATGCAAATGTCTGATGTCAATTGTGTGCTAGTCTTGAACCATTTTGATATTGTCTTGGTTTTATTTTTGGTTTACTCGATCGCTTTTGTAAGAATAAACGGAGATTTATGGTATACGTAAATAAAACAACAAAGCAATATAAAACCAATAGTCTTTCAGCCATATTTATCAATATTTATTCACAGGCGTACAACAACTTGCATGTTTTCATTTCGCAATGTTTTACCTGTTGAATTAAATCAAATTACATATTTTCAACAATTGCGTCTAATACGAGTGTTGTATTAAACTGCTGCTCTTTGATGGTTGACAGCTCTGTTTTCCACTGGCTTGCCATGACATCATAGAATTTGTCAAGGTCATTCACAGACCAAGGGATCGATGCATTTTTAAGACTTTGAACAAAATACGTACTAAAATCAATAACTTCTGTTTGGTTTAATCCTCCTGACGTATTGTCAAACGGCATCCATGCCCCCCAGACGATCTCAATGCCATTGTCTTTTGTGAACTTTGTTGCAAATTCAATGTTCTGGTCCACAAGACTTTTACCGATAGTTTCGCCATCCCCTATCCAGCATCTTGGAGGGGAACTCTTACATGAACCGTTCTCGAATATGTTTTGTGGTCCTGCTGCATATGTGTGTGCTTCTATCATCAAATAGGTATCATTCTGGTAAATGGTTGGGTCTATTTTTTGCAAACCTTCTGCACTTATCTCAGGAGACGCAAGAATAAGAATACGCTTCTCGTTATTTCCACCTGTATCACGGATGACTTTTATGACAGAACGAGTCCAGTCATTGTAGCCTGATGAGTTTGTACGTAGGCTGCTATCTGTGTCAAGCTCGGTAAATAAGTTAAATGAAAGTCTGTAATCTTTGTCCTTCAATTGTATTGCAACAGCTTTCCACCAATCCAAATAACCTTGTCGATATTCCTCAGTGGCATCGGCTTCCGCTGCATGATTTATCCAAGAAATGTAAGGTGTAACATTAAGACTTAAGCAATCATCTACAACCGTCTCTAAATTAGCTAAAAATGCTGTCATATTAAACCCGTCAAGATCTTCTCTGCATCGTAACCTTAAGTTTGTGAATCCTCTCTCAGAAACATCTACAACGTCCTTTTTATCGTAGACTTGGTCAAAATTTAATTGTTCAAAATATGTGGTTGCAAATCCTTGATTTAGAACATTTTTGTAAGCCTGTGGTGAAATTGGATTGTCTGAAGCAACTACTTCTTCTAAACTGCAGAAGTACAGTACCACTAGCATAAGCAAAACCATCTTTGTAAGGTTTCTATCTGTACTGCTATCCCTGCTATAACTTCAAATCGAAAACTAAATATAAAAAAAAACTTTATTGTTGAATAGCAGAATGTATTCCATTGAAATACATCTAAAATCATTACAGTTTTTGAATGTACATAATTAATGGTTACTGGGCGTCTGTTATCTGCCAAGTATTCGATCACTCCCATTTAACCTTAAGCAGAATCATGTATTAGTCGTCGATGTACGTTCTCTCCTAATGATATATTTTAAAAATTAAATTAAGATCGAACATGATTTTGTTGTCATTTAGTTCTGGTAAATTTGATTTAGACTATCGATTAGATAAAATCCTCCCCTTCCTTCCCTTCCACCCTATATCTCAATTCAATTAATGATCGGGGTTTCTCGGTCTTTTTCAGAGATAAAAACTAATAGGCAATTAAAAAACTTTATTTTAAGGAACACTAAGTTATAGCAAGTAAAATTATTTGGAGCAACAGATTTGCTTGATGGTTGTTTTTTTTTTTACCTTTAACAACTGGTTCAAACCTTTATACTTTCAAATGCGTTCACCAAATTGGGTTATGACATTCATTAATATTACTTAAATTGCTATTTTTCAAGGTTGGAGGATTTTGATAGCATTGTTGTCCAACAGCTTTAAGGTTTTGCAAAAAAAGGTGTGCATTTTGATTACCTGAATCATTAAGAAAAAATGAAGATAGAAGAATCACAATCATGTAACTTCATTCAAAAATGTGCCATGAATGAACGCATGTACTGTACAACACTGTAATTAGATCTTTGAATATCATTTTTATTGGTATAAATATTGATTTTGCTATCAGTAAATCAAAAACATATTATTGTTTTACACATATGCACTTTCACGGTACTACAATCCGTCGATACCTTTATTTTGGCATTGAAAAAGGTCGTATTTTTCTCTGACTGTTAATGAGGTCCTTACGCTGAATCCTTTGGGTGTTGGATGTGCACTGATTGATATTTTAGTCTTAGAAACATGATTTTTTATTAGTTGTTATTGGCTATGAATTAGCTTTCAGTAACTGCGAGTACTCTCAGAACTGTACCGTGTGCCCCTTTTTTTGTTAGGAAAGAATAAATACCCTGCCACGTCCGGTCTGTGTTTTTGTTAGATGTTTTTTTCTGCTTTGTATCGATCTAATGAAATAATCTCTTTTCAACTGATTTTTATAGTTTGTACTTATGTTGTACTGTTATACCACTGTCCCAGGTTAGGGGGAGCGTTGAGCGCTCAAAAACATATTTAACCCCGCCACATTCTGTATGTGCCTATCCCAAAGTGTAGAGCCTGTAGTTCAGTGGTTGTCGTTGGTTCAATTCAATTTAGAAAATTAATGGCCTAGTCTATAACAAAACAATTTACGAAAATCAAATATGACAGACATGAACCAAATGTCTGTCATATTTGATTTTCGTAAATTGTTTTGTTAAAGATTAGGACTTTAATTTTCAAAATTGAATTGCTTCATATTTTTCATATCGGGGCCTTTTATAGACGATTATATGGTATGGGTTTTTCTCATTGCTGAAGGCCGTACGGTTGCCCATAATTGCTTACATCCACTTCATTTGAATTTTAGTGGATATTTTTCTCATTGGCAATCATACCTCATCTCTCTAAATTTTTTTTTACATAATACAGGATAAAAGCTGGTTATCTTCCGGAATTGACATGACGCGTTAGTTTGATACAGATATGTGCACGTAGAAATATTTTATCATTTTAATGTTAAAAAAATTACCTTTAACAAACCCATTACGGCAGGTAATATAAATAAATCCATTAATGAATTGTCAAAATAAGAATGAAATCGTACTTCTTCGATAGTCAAAAGATCGAACTTACCGTTGTTTTGAGTCTACAACTTTAAGTGTCCTGCATAATAAGCGTACACGTTTGCACTTATCTTGTGACTAAATCTCTTTAAATATCATATAAATCCCTTATTGCAATAAAAATAACATTTAAATCAATATATATTTATATTCGTTGTTCCGTATGATTTTGTTTATGTGCATGTTAAATTAGACATAAAGGAAAAAAGTAATAGAATGACGCATAATACAGAAATGCACATTTCATATCATGCAATTCCACTTTTAATAGACATAAATCAAAATGCGCATCTGGTGCAGTAAAGTTAGTCGCGTTTATTGAAAACAAAACAAAAATTTGGTCAAACATGAAAAAGCGTTATTTTATTTTAAGAGGAATAATAACATTTAAGTAATGTTTTATAGTTCTAAAAATTTATACTGAACCAAAACATTCTGACAGATAATAAAAAAAAATCTTTTAATGCAAAGTTGCAAATAGAAAAATAAAATTGTCCTTTTCGAATGTTAGAAGACCCCACTTACCGTTGTTTTAATTCACAACTGTTAGTGTCCTGAAAAATCAGCGTACACGTTTGTACTTATCTTATGACCAAATCTCCTTTTATATCATATAAATCCAACATAAAAATAAACGTTACATTTGATTAATATATATAATGCATTGTTCCGTATGATTTTGTTAACGTGCATGTTGAATTGGACATTAAGAAAAATTGAGAAGAAAAAAACACAATACAGCAATGAACATTTTATTCATGGCATTTTTAGTTTGAATGGACATTATTTGTCGAAATGCGCATCTGGTGCAGTAAAATGGGTACCGTTAAATGAAACTGAAACGAAATTTTTGGTCAAGCCTTAAATAGGCGTTTAATGTTTCATGATTTTATATTTCTAAAAAGATGACTAATAACATTATAGGCACAAGTTTCAATGCGCAGGATGGCAATTTCGACAATTAAATTATCTTTAGTGCTTTCGAGGTAATATATTTGAAGTCTAAAAATAATAAAAACGTCATAAATTTATATGAAATAAATGGACTATAATGAATAGTCAGATCGGGAAAAGGAATAAGAGCTTTGAACGAAGGAGATGCATTCCTTAATTTAAAAGTTTTTTTTACGTTTGCATTGCATATGTACCGGGAGTAGTAGTCTATGAGTAACACATAAACTCATCATAGATACCAGGATTAAAATTGTATACGCCAGACGTGCGTTTCGTCTACAAAAGACTCATCAGTGACACTAGAAACAAAAACGTTAAAAGGGCCAAATAAAGTACGAAGTTGAAGAGCATTGGAGACAAAAAGTCCCGAAAGGTTTTGCAAAATACAGCTACGATAGTCTATTCCTGAGGTAGAAAATCCCTAGTATTTCGCTTTAAAAAATCATAGTTTTGTAAATAGTTATATTTTGTTTTGGTTGTAATTTGTTTATATAACCATATCAATGATAATTCGTGTCAACATAGAAGTGCTGACTACTCATGATATCCATTCCCCTAAGGTTTAAAAAACAATTTTGTTTATAAACTTTCGTTTTATAAATTATGTTATTTTACTTAGTTTAGAGTTGCAATAACCTCCTACAGCCTACTCAATGGTACGGGTTGGGTGTAGATGTACCTGATAAATGTGATTCTAGCAGCACTGATATCGGTATCATACATATATATATATCGGTATATGCCATTTTGTTTTTCTTTGTTGAAATAATTATTTGTTTTATTGTGATTAAGATGATAACACAATATTGTCTGCTGTACCCCAATTTTTGACATTTGTACCTATTTTGTGTATTTGTTTTGTTCACACAGTTTTGTCAATATAATGGAATTCTAAGCGACTGTCATACAAGTAAGAGGTTTAGCTAGCTATAATACTAAGTCAGAAATATGACAGTTGATTTCCATTCGTTTGATGTGTTTGAGCTTTTGATTTTGCCATTTGAGAAGGGACTTTCCGTTTTGAATTTTCCTTGGAGTTCGGTATTTTTATTATTTTACTTTTTTATACATAGTATTGTGAAAATGGTTGTCATTTTGCAAATATTATATTTTGGTATTCAATTATTATTCCAATTAATGCGACACTAGTTTACTAATGTTTAAATCTCGTTAATCGATTTAAAAGAGACATAACACGGTAATAAAAACAAATTGAGGAAATCGAATGAACTCCAAAAGGAGCAAGCACTGGTGTGTCGACGGGATAAGCGTCTCAAAACCATAACAATGCACATATATTGTCGAGGCATATTGACAGAAAATTTTAATACTTTTACAGGTAAATTGGATTGATTGATTTTTTGGAGTTTTATCGCGACTTAAGCACTCTTTGTAATATCATGGCGGTCACATTTTATTGGTCGAGGACGACGGAGTGACCGGAGAAAAATACATACCTTCAGCAGGAAGACTGACAATCCTAGTCAAGTAAGAACGGAGTCGAACACACCTGCGAATTGTGTTGTTCGTACTGGCAACCTCAGTGTTGACAGGAAGGCCCCTTTGGTAAGTAAAATAGATGCTGCTTAGATAAGGGATTAACAGTTGCAGTTATACATGTTGATTTTGACAGTTATATGATGCTTGCTTAATGTTTCAAACGTGGATTTGTTAACATTCTAAAGATGGATTCTACATGATGGTCTTGGAGTAAAGATTCTAGGTACTGACGTTGTGTATCATCTTTATTACGTGTTAAAGTGTTATTTTTTTTGTCTTTGTAAATTATTAACCTTTACTGTTTAGTACATTTTTGGTAATCCTTTTGGCGTGGCTCGGTACTTATGTGTCCTGCCAATGTGTTTTTTGTGCTGTGGTCATTTTTTGTATTCTTGTCTTTCATTGTTGCTTATGTGCTATGTCTATATGCCATTTTGTTTTTGTTTGTTGACATATTTGTTTGTTTTATAGTGATTAAGTTACACACAATGTTGACTGCTATTCCCCTATTTTTGACATTTTTACCTATTATGTCTGTTTGTTTTGTTCACACATTGTTGTCAATATAATGGAATTTTAAGCGACTGTCATACAAGTGGGGGGTTTAGCTAGCTTTCAAACCAGGTTTAATCCACCATTTTCTACATAAGGAACTGCATGTACCAAGTCAGAAATATGACAGTTGTTTTCCATTCGTTTGATGTGTTTGAGCTTTTGATTTTGCCATTTCAAAAGGGACTTTCCGATTTGAATTTTCCTTTGAGTTCGTTATTTTTGTCATTTTCCTTTTAATACGCTCTTATCTCTTATTCCCTGTGCTCAATTGAAAAATAGCTACATCTTCTTATTAAAGAGTGCTCTCTACAAAAAGGATATTTATAGTTACAAATTCATTGTTTTAGGTCATGAAAAGGGTGCTAGAAAACTCGACCCGAAGACAACACGGACCGTCTAAAAAAGACAACTCGGACCGTCTAAATAGTCAACTCGGACTGTCTACATCGGCAACTTAGACAAAGAGTTCAAGAAAATGCGCGAGTACATAAAAAATTTAATGAGTTTCTAAAAGACAACTCGGACCGTGTATGAAGATTAGATCATTTTTGTGAAGACATGCATCTGTCTATTGTTGAAGATTGAAAAATTAAATTTACTATGATTTTTTATTTAATCTAATTTGATTATGACTTAAGCATTTTTTTGTTAAGGTAAAAACTCGATTTTACATTAAACACATTACTTTGGGCACGGCACTTCAATTTCAGTACAGCAAGGTATGGATGATATTTTTCTGTGAAATATAACATTTAATCATTTAAATAGCACAAACTCTGTTTATACTTTGTCTTAATTGTCATTGTAGACGGTCCGAGTTGACTTTGTAGACGGTCTAAGGTGACGTATTGACGGACTTAAAAATACAAAAAAAATATGCAATAAGATTAAAGTATATAAAAGAATATAATAAATAACGAATTCAACAACAAAAAATAAAAAATATTCAGCAACAACTTCATTTTTTTAATGTATGCATTAAGTTTTGTAATAAATAAAAACAAAAAAGACATAGTAGAAATTCAGATTCACATTGAACAAACTATATTGATAATTCATTGAAAATTCAGCAACAATTAAAGAATATGTTTAATGTGAAAAATTACTTTTAATCATTTATAATAATTAAATAGAACAAACTTTCTTTTAATACTTTGTCTGGATTTACATAATAGACGGTCAAAGTTGATTTTATAGACGGTCCGAGTTGACTTATTAGTCGGTCCATGTTGACTTGGTCCGAATTGTCTCCGGACCGAGTTGTCCCATATCCATTGAAGAATCTAACATTGTGAAGAAGCACACCGATTCCAAAAAACCAATACAGCAAATATGACATCATCAAAAATGCTAGACGTTTTGATCGACAGCAAACCAATTCTTTGTATCTATGAAAGAATATAGTAAAAGTATTGAAAATGAAAAAAAAATTATAAATTGTATGCGTCCAAAGCCCTTATTTGGATTAATCGTCATCAGGAATCCCCAAAGCCAAATAATGAAGCCAAGGATTATTAGAACCGATACAGGTAAATGGTGACCAAAAGGGAATCTTGAAATAATAATCAAATCCATCTAAGATGGTCAACTTTGCCTGAGGGAGTTACAATCTTATTTTCTTGATAATTTCTTAATTTATTGACGGACTATTTGAGAAAGGTATGTAATAAATCATGTCAGTACCGAATTACTGAGTACTGAACTGATGAGTCCAGCAGCGGTATCGACCCAGTGCCGGTTAAAATGAATATACCTATCAGATTTAAGAAGTCCAAAGACCTTTTCTGAAAATGTCATCAGGAACGCTTAAATCCGAATGTTTTCCATCTTGGTAATTACTTCACATTTCGATAAAGAACTCCCCCAAGAGCACAATGGAAACAGATATTACTGTAGATCGATATTATGAATGCCAATACATACCGAAGTTTCAATAAATTACATTAACAAATAATGCAGGCCTCTCACATTTCAAATAAGGCAATTTTAGAAAGAACCAATCGTATACTTAATATCATTCACGTGCCTTCTTAAAACCACAAAAAAAAGTTATATACATCGTCCATTTTATCGATATTATACTATATTGCTGTTTGTCTTTTGGTTCTTTCTCTTTTTTTGCCATGACGTTGTCAGTTTATTTTTGACTTATGAGTTTGAATGTCCATTTTGGTATCTTTCGCCTTTCTTTTTAAAGGTATTTATTCACTACATCACGGCTAATTTGGCGTCATTTAAAAGCCCAAAATAAAGACTAAATATTGATCGGTATAAGCAGTATTTGCTACATTTGCATGATATAGAAACTGTTATAGTTGACAGTATCGACAGTAACACTACAAAACAGTTTCACAAATCGTATTTTTTTCTTTTTCAAACAAGCATTGGGCGTAGTGTTCATTTGATTTTGTCATCATTATTAATTACTATTTTTTGGGTGAATAAAAATATAAAAACCTACTCTGGACCAAGTTGTCCCATGTTCCATGAAAAACCTAACATTGTGACGAAGCACAGCGATTACAACAATAAATACACCAAATATGACATCCTCAGTTATAAATTCCTTACTTGTAAAAATGTTGAAATAAGAAATTTGATGAGGACATTAAGGAGTCTAGGTAACAGTACGTTAACTGGCTATTATTTTGATTATGGATGACATTGTTTCAAATGTTAAACTATATAACGACGAAACAATAAATTTACACTTCCGAGTAAATCACGCCATAACTACCTAACACAGAACGAAAAGATGACAAAACCAAATTCAATATTTGGTATTTAAAAAACGTATTTTTTTTGTTGTTCTTTGTTCTGTGTTTTTTTTTCTCTGCTTTTTTGTTATCGTCTCTCCCTTGGGATAGTCCCGTTTTAGTTTTTTTTTATAATCTTATATGATCAAACATAAATCATGAAAACATGAAAAACCCGATTTAGAAAAAAACATGATTTACCTATTTTCTTTATAACCACTAGATTAATTAAAAACAAACCTTTTACACAATTATTAAGTATTACTTCAACTGTTTTCATCATCAAACGATAATGTAAAAGCACGTGAGGTACATAATGTACTTTGTGCGGTCCTTCACTAATTCAGATTTTATTTTGCTATTTCAGAATCATTACTGAACTAAGTGTGTGTTCCAGACAAAAACTGCAATCGACTAGACAGAATTATCGGTAACCATCACGATGTTTTTTTATCGATATGATGTATGTGTTTCTCACTAACTAACGGCATGTTTTTGCGGTGTAATATTTTTAGATGCTACATGTGCCGATTGTATACTATTACCAGTTGTTACATAATGGCTATGATGAATTCGCATGGCGCGTGATAAATGCAAAGCAGGAGACGCTTACCCTGTCAACGCTCGCTCTCGCTCCTTTTAAGGATCCTGCGTAACATTGAATTTTGTGTGTTTTTTTTTTAAATTGCCATGAATGTTTTAAATAGAAAAGGGAGCTTTTGCTATCGATACACTACTATTGCCTTGCCTCTGAATCTTTATTATATATAAAAATAAGGAGATGTGGTATGATTGCCAATTAGACAACTCTCCACCAAAGACCAAATGATATAGAACATGTAGAAGTTAACAACTGTTAGTCACCGTACGGCCTTCAACAATGAGCAACACCGCGTAGTCAACTATAAAAGGCCCCGAAATGACAAATGTAAATCAAATCAAACGAGAAAACCAACGGCCTGACTTATGTACAAAACAATGAAAGAAAAACAAATATGAAATACAGCAACAAACGACAACCAATGAATTACAGGCTCTTGACTTGGGACAAGCACATACAGAGTGTGGCGGGAGCCCCCTTTTTACCTGGGACAGTGGTGTAACAGTACAACATATGAACAAACTATATATATCAGTTGAAAAGGGCTTAACTCATTAGATCGATACAAAGCAGAAAAACAAGCACGTCTTATACGTTCTTATACGTTCAGGTATTTCACATCCAATATTTTATGGTAATATTCTTTACAAAGCACAAAAATATCGGCATTCACCTCAATAGCTAACCAAACCTTTAAACAGACTTATTCGGAAGGGATAAAGTTACGATACTGTTGTCAGATCATTAAGGATTGCATATTTTGGTATTTATATTGATTCACTCATAGGGTCTTTGCATCGGAAATAAACACATATATTCTAAAACCAGTTGTTGGCATGATACGGGTTATGTTCTTCTCATATATTTTATGATGGTATGATACTAAACCCCTAACTGGAGGGATTGTACCTGATTTTCATATGATGAAGACATAATTTTTCAATCAGTTTAATTGAGGTCTGGAGCTGGCATGTCAGTAACTGCTAGCAGTCCTTTGTTAATTTATGTATCATTGTCATTTTGCTTAGTTTCTTTTATTACCTATTCTGACATCGGACTCGGACTTCTTTTAAACTGAGTTTTACTGTGCGTATTGCTATGTGTTTCTTTATTCTACATTGGCTAGAGGTATAGGGGGAGGATTGAGATCTCACAAAGCATGTTTAACCCCGCCGCATTTTTGCGCTTGTCCCAAGTCAGGAGCCTCTGGCCTTTGTTAGTCTTGTATGTTTTTTTAATTTTAGTTCCTTTATATGTTTTGGAGTTTAGTGTGACGTCTATTTTCACTGAACCAGTACACAATTTTATTTAGGGGCCAGCTGAGGACCACCTCCGGATGGGGGATTTTCTCGCTGCGTTGAAGACCCATTGGTGGCCTTCGGCTGTTATCTGCTCTTTGGTCGGGTTGTTGTCTCTTTGACATATTCCCTATTTCCATTCTCAATTTTACAGATACAGAACAGGATATTTTTACATCCCCATAACAAAAAAGACACTAAGTACAGATCTGAGAGTATTTGCAGTTACTGACAGCTAGTTCAAAGCCAATAGTAACTAATATGACATCATCATATTAACTAATAAAAAAATCATGTCTCAAAGACTAAGATATCAATCAGTAAATATCCAGCATCCAATGGATTTAGAACCGTGAATGTGCATATGTATAACAATAATATTAGTTTGGTTTTAATTTACTGATAACAAAATGAATATGTATACCAATGAAAACAATATTCAAAGATATAATTACAGTGTTAAATTGGTAACAATTTAGAATAAGCTCAATTAAAGGATCGATAAGTTTACACGGATCGTATCTAAATTTCTGGTCTCGGTAAATAACATCTACGTCAAAATTAAGATGAGCTATCCCGTTTGAAATAAATTTTCTACGGCTACAGCCGAATTTCCAAAACAATTTTTTGTATCTATGGAAGAATTTAGTAAAAGTTTTAAGTAATGTGTGGTAACGAAATTCCTGAATGAATAATTTACCAGTAATACATAGATTACGTTCATTAAAATCAAAAACGTCACTACAGACACAGGCATAGCGAACGAGTTGTGATATATAAACACCGTAAGACTGTGCGAAAGGAACATCACCATTCAAAAAAGGAAAATTAACAATAAGGAATGAAAAATCGTCCGTTTGACGTAAATTTTTATTCAGAGTTTCCCGTGTAAAACTTAAATATCTAAATCTAGGAAAGGAAAGTTATAACCGTTTATATTTGATTTGTTTAAAATGAGATCCTTTGGGTAAATTTCGGTAGTATATTTAGAAAATATGTTTATCCTTATCATAAATTTGTCAGGAGTATCTAGTTTTGATTTATCTGGCTCGGGCTGAATCCATTTTCTGGAACTCTATCCAACAGTAGCCTGAATTTCTTCTTCCAGTTAAAGGACTTTCGAATTGAGTAATTTGACTAGGTCTACTGTTTTTGGACACGTGTTTTCTAATTTAACACGAGAAAAACTAGTACCATAAAACACTTTGAAGCATAGTAAAGAAACTTTGTAAAGGGTCCCGCAGAACCCTGTTTCTCGCCTGAAATTGTTGTTATCAGTGTTGAATCAGTGTAAAAGTGATATGTTGACTGTAAAAAGTAAATTCATTTATCAGTAAAAATACAGAATATTGTTTTTAAAATCAAATTGTATTCATTAACTTTATCTTGAGAATAAGCTTCTGTCCTAGTTTCATCACAATCCATAAAAATTTCTCGTGTCAAACTAATTTAATCCAAGACTGTCTGTAAATGTTAACTGCAAATTAAAAAAAATAAGTCCATGCATCAGTTAATTAGTACTGAAAATGGAAAAAATAGATTTTCAAACTTTTGCTTCATAAAGAATATTTCTTAAAATTATATGAAGGTTTGACAACGTTGTGCATGTCTAACAAACGTTAACCCCTGACTGTATCTACTTGTAAACTGGCAATAAAACTGTCGTTTGATCACAGAAAAGCTTTAATCCAATTTACGTATAATTCCATGAAGGTCTGACAAAGTTAGTGGTGACTGAAAAACTTAAAACTTAGACTGCATCTTAATGTTAACTGTAAACAAATAAGTCACTTTATCAGTGAAACATGGGGAAACAAAAATAAAACATCTTCAATTTTTTGCTCAGGTCAGAAAAAAGCTGCTGTCCAAACTTCCATAAAACTCCATGAAGGTTTGACAAAGTAGGCGTTGTCTGAAAAAAATTCAAGTACAAACTGAAACTAAATGGTGACGACGACGACGCCAACGGAATATAGACTCGCGATGTCTCGCTTCCGAGACATAAATGTCGCAGGCCCGACAAAAAGAACTAATGCCATTATCGACACCATCGAGATCAACATCCTACAAGAGTTAAATGCGTGTAATTCTAAATAATGAAGAAAAAGAATTATTTGAGTGAAAAAACACGTTTTGTAATTTAACTGAAAAAATGAAACAGATTGCTTTATTCGTTATATTGGTTTTCAATTAATTCATACACAGATTTTCATAAGCAATTATTTACGTTTCAGTTGATATTACAACGTACATTAGATAATAATAGAGAAAAGATGTGCCACTCCACCATTTACATGTTGTTGTTAGTTCTTCGTATTAAATGTGAATTTAGTATCAATTTCGAGCCATTAACAGTTTTTGTAATTTTCACATGTGTTGTGCGTACTTCAGCATGTATTTGTGCGTTTTAAGGCAACACAAGTTGTAGGCAAAATATTTAGAAGTCTAGAAGGCGAACTTTTATGTTGCAATTTATTTTTAAATCGTGTCATAATACGTAAATCTAGTCAACAGTTGTTGGTCGATGCTCAAAGTAACATGCAATAACTGAGGGAATCACATCCACTCTAAAGGAACAAGACCGGGTAAGCGTCTCCTTCTATGCATTCATCAACAGCCACGTGAATCCTCACTCGGTCAATATGCCACAATCGGGAATAGGACACAATGGGTAAAATTACAGATCAGACGACTTGCAGTTTGTTTTCGATCTACGAGTTTGACTATCCCTCTGGTATCTTTCGTCCCTCTTTTGCAATTATCAAGACGGCGAAAACATCTTATCAGTCAACCAATTTGTGATATGACCATAAAACTTATGTAGTTTAATTATTTCATCATAGCTCTATTGGATCAATTTTGAGCAAGAAGTACAATCCTGTTAATGAAGTCCTATAATGTGAACATGCAAGAGCCTAACGTATTAATTGAGATATGCAAATGCAATACAATTGGGCATATGGTATGTAACTGCTGGGAAATAAATGAAAAGTTGACAAATGAAGGGTTGAAATAATCACTTTTGGCATACGTTCTAGTATAAAACCTTTAATAAATTTCAATGTCGAGGAACATGTCAAGATATGAAGATATTTAAGTTTTGTAGTAATCTCAAGTTCAATTTGATATATTCGATGCAAGCACTTACTTTAAGCGGATTATCGAGTTACAGGGCATCATCAATACATCTAAAAGAGATATTGAAGAAATTTCCAAAATGCTTTTTCTTTTTGTCTTTGATAAGGTTCTGTTTACATTCTGTATCATATGAGTAAAAGAACAAGCTCACCAGTAGGGTGCACAATTAGTACCATTGCTTTAACCCACTATTTTCTTCTGAAAATGCCTGTGACAAGTCAGACATATGACAGGTGTGTTTTAGTCGAAGTTCAAATGGTTACGATGGTTGATAAAGTCAGGCGTTGAGTGTTTTTCATGTTTTATTGACTTCTCCCTTTTTAATTTTCATGGAGTTCGGTATTTTTGTTAATTCATTTTTGACTGTTGTGGAAATATCCATTTCACAGATGACGACGGATATGCTCAAATTGTCGTAACCATAATCCTGTCCTCTTTTTCGAATGTGACCAACCAAATTAGACTTTAAGCGGTTGTGTGCTTACAGGAGCAACACGACAGGTGCACATGTGGAGTAGGATCTGCTTACCCTTCCGGAGCACCCCCGTTTTCTGCTGGATTTCATGTTGTTCTGTCTTTGTTTTCTATGTGGTGTTGTATGTACTAATGTTTGTCTTTTCGTCGTTTTTCGTTATATACAGTTACATTAAATGACATCGAAGTATACTGTGGATTCATTTATTTTCGTGGGTACCGATTTTCGTGGATTGAGGAAAACTTGCATTTTCGTGGATATTTGATTTCGTGCTTTTGCCAAAGTCTGCATATAACCTTAAAGACAATTTGTAATTCGTTGAACACTTAATTTCGTGGTTCACCTGTACCCACGAGATCCACGAAAATTGGTATCTAACGAATAATAATGAATCCATAGTATATACAAATAAAAGAGGTGGGAGATACAACTAATGAATTATTATACACGTATGTAAAGAGCATGAAATGTAAAAGGAAATTACTTATAGTATGTATTCTTAAAGACTTTTAACACAATGATTTCGTTTATCAATGATAACTCCATTGGGACCGGCACATACAGAATGGGGAGGGGTTTGCGAAAGTCTTATTATAATGTATGCAATATAAATTGATAAAAACTACAAATATTTTATAAGTTATACCAAGAATACATATTGCATTGATTCCAACGATTTTCTGGGATTATGTGATGTTCACAAAAAGGCACACTTATCAATTTAACAATTTTCATCTCGACAGAATTCGAAACAAAAGGTGGAAAAACAAAAGCGGTAATCAACAATTTCAGTCCAAGAAGCACAGAAAACGTAGAAAATAAGAAAACAGGTACAAAAAATAAACAACAGTCGACAAAACACAACCACGAAAGATGATCATCGAGCCATATAATATAATTTCATAATATAAACCGGAAATTAACTATGTGTTATTAAAACTTAAGCATTTACAGTTCCTGTGTATGCACATGTCTACTGTGTTGCTTATGACAAACAAAAATATCTTTATTAGTCGGACTTCAACGAATAGCTGAGTGGAAAAGGATAGATAACTGTGTAAACAAAATGTGAAAAATGTATACAGAATCAATAAAAAAGGACTAAAATATATTCTTCTAATATATAACGCTAACATCTGATAAAGCTTACTGTTTATAATACAAGCTTATAGCAACTAATTCGAAAATTATTTCCTGTTAATACTTTGCTGTTGATAAAACAATTTCATAGATGAAGTAATTTATTTTATATTAATATATCATAAAAACTTGTTTCATTTTTATCTATTATAACATTTGTTTCAAGTCAAATATTGAATAATAAAGATAAAAAAAATGTCAAATATTGATTCAAATGTACTGTATGGTACTTGAAAAGTATAATAGCAGTAGCGGATAAAGGGGGTTTAGAGAGCGTATAAACCACCCCTTTTGATCGTAAAAAACAATCTCATGTTTCCAAATACATGTATATATTTTTTTAGTACGAAATCATCAAAAAAGATGTTCACATCGCTCCGCTCGCTGTTATATATCCAATTATCAGGAATTTCTCCCCTTTCAAAAATCCTGGATCGGCCGCTGAATAGTATAATTTTATCGTATAAAACAAACGGTAAAAGTTATAATTGAAAGACTACTTACATCAAAATAATAATTGCTTTGTGGCATGACGTTTTGCTTTGCCTGGTTTGAACCAAGTGTTGTGAAAAGATTGAACAATAAGTCCTTAAAGAATAATCCGGTTGATTAAAACAAAATTCTGCTGGTGGAGGTTTCCTCCCCGATGGTATCAACACTCAATTAACAGAACCAATGGTACTGCATCAGATGAGCATTTCGACATATAATGTCTCTTCAGTGGTACTCGAAGCCAAAACATAATACAAATGTTGAAGAGCTGGCAAAACCCAAAAAGACCCAAAAACAGAAAGCAAAACCTGGACAAGGAATCAGCGCCGCTTTGCATGCGGGTGATACATTATTGAACTTGAAATTATTTCTAAATTTTAAAACAGCAAATTTAAATAAAACAATATTCGTATTTTCATGCCAATCCCGAAGTTCTGGCTAATGGGCTGGGGATACCCTTAGGTATTAACAGTTCACCAAAAGATGTTTCGGCCCAGGGGTGGTAATAGCATTATCGGTACCTATTTTACTGGACCAGATGCGCATTTCGACATTTAATGTCACTTCAGTGATGCTCGAAGCCAATAAATTTGAACGGTCAAAACATAATACAAACGAGGAAGAGTTGTTAACACTCATGTTCCAACATCCTTTGTTTACATATACTTTCGCATGCACAAGGCCATACTTTTCTCAGACTGCTTATGGCATCTATACAGTTAATCAGGTGAAATAGTACTGATTGATTTTTAGTCTTTGAGAATATAGTTTATTTATTGGTTGAAATTGGGCTTTGGAATAGCTTTCAGTAACTCCAAGAACTCTAAGACAATGTAAGACCGGTACTGTGTGTATAAAATACCTGTGTTAGTTGTTTTTATGCTCAATACCGTTCTGATTACTCAAGTCCGTTCCAAATAATTTTTACTGGTTTCACTGTTGGGAATGTTGTTCCAGGTTAGGGGAATTGATCACTAGTATGTCTGTTACTGACTTAAGCCAGGAGCTTATATTTATTATCCAGTGGTTGTCGTTGGTTAATGGGTCCTAATTGTTTTAAGGCACTGGCTACGGTTACATGGAAATGTAATAATAATAAAAATATTATTGTTACATTGGAGACTAAATGCCGGAATGCATGGTTGGGTAAGGACCTGATTAATTACGAATGTAACAATAATTATTGAGGTTACGGTTACATTGCGTTATTGTTACATGAAAAACAGCAATGTACGATGGGACTAGTAATATGTACTAAATAATAAAAGTTAAAGACATTTATTTTATATTTACAATACATACAATTATTACATACAATTTCTTTAATTTTTTATTTACAATGACATTTTCTACATATCCAGTAAGTGGTTTTTGGAGCATGTTTAAGTCCGACACATTTCTGATGAAACCACTCCAAGCAGCCATCACACATCAGTGATGCCGCATTGTGAACGTCCGTATCGCATACCGTGCAGTCCATTCTGCGATATCCCTTTTAGAGCAAAAAGGCAACCTTTAATGTTTGCCATGCTTCTGGTGAGAAATACTTTTTCACTCTAGCAATGTTGATATTCTCATCCAATATTTTGGTTGGAAGCATGTGGTGTAGTTTCATGTCGTCTTTCAATATGATCGCACTGCCGTCCATTACGGATTTTATGTTTACCTCACATTTCAGTATCCAAATTAGCACAGCTAAAAAAACCAATAAATCATAAAAATGCAAATCAATTGTCGAAAGTTCATCAAGTACTAATAATTAGTGCCGTTGAATTATTTTCCATTTTTCAAACTGACAACGCCATGGCTAAAAAGTAAAAAGACAAACAGACAAATAACAGTACACACGACATAACATAGAAAACTAAAGACTAAGCAACACGAACCCCATCAAAACTGAGGGGGGGATATTCACTGTCCCAATTTTTTTTAAAAGTTATTTACTTTCTTCTTTTTCCTTTGGTCGTCTTTTAAGAAACGGCATGACTCTCTTCGTTCTTCTGGGCAATCCAACGACGGTCGTTTCTGCACCTTTCGGTCTTCCTCGGCGTATCATTTTAGGGGGAGCTTATAGGAAGGTTTCTCAGCCCGAGTTCTCAACAACAAACCATTGAACTATATTTTTCGCCTTTGGCACTACTAATCTGAAGAAGTATCTTTAAGAACATCAAAACCAGTAATACGTAAAACTATTTAAACACCATTTGTTGAATAATAATATTTATTATTTATCATTATTACAAGTATTATTTAGTACATATGAAAGAATTAAGCAACAAAACTATAGAAGATTTAAGTTTAATAAATCTAGCTTACATTGCTGTTTTTCATGTAACAATAACGCAATGTAACCGTAGCCTCAATAATTATTGTTACATTCGTAATTAATCAGGTCCTTACCCAACCATGCATTCCGGCATTTAGTCTCCAATGTAACAATAATATTTTTATTATTGTTACATTTCCATGTAACCGTAGCCAGTGCCTTGTTTTAAAGCCCTTTGGTAATCACTTTTAGATTAGTTCACAGTGTCATACCGTGGCCTTTTATAGCTTAAAATATGGTATGAGTTTGCCTACTTTTAAACGTTCAAAAGTGAAATGTTTTTTCGCATTATTTTGCTTGGTCTGATCAATAGTTACCTCTTTTGCAATCATACGAGATTTTCTTATTTTTATATCTGGATAAAAATATATGAAGTGTGAATATAGGTCAATGAAATAAAAAAAGCGGATATATTCCAATAAAGGCATCCTTAAACCAAGTTATATATGGGCATGTATCATAGGATCTGACATATGGTTATTGAACAAAAATATGTGATAGGTGATCAGTGTCAGTGACTTATTGTAGGATACTGCTAGGTGATATCATTATATGTACCTTAAGATCTTAGATTAGAACTAGGACACAGACCTAAAGATAAGATGGTGAATAAAACCTTAAATGCACGTCAGTGTATACTAATCTCGTTTATGTGAAATGCTTCCCAATGTATCCTTGCATCACTACCTGTTGATGCAGACAACGTGTGTTCAACAAAAGCCATGTCATTATTAAACGGGTACGACAGAGGATTCTTTCAGTAACTAATGGGTTTCCCAAACCTATACAGAACCCATGAGGATAATAATATACAAAAACAATGATTTCATTTAATTAATGATCACATTCCGTAAACACGTCACAATGTACAGTTGTGTACTTTATTTTCCTGTAGATAATTTTAAATGTAAACTAACAAAAAGTCAACAAATCAATAGGACAAAAAGCCCAATTTCAAAATTAATATGAGGCAGGTGCTACCTGTGAAAGGGGACGAAGTCGGCAAACCTTTAGAATACTTTTCGATACCCTGTTAACAGCAGATTTATATATATAACCATTTTTTGGTAAAAAAAAATCCCAGCATAATTTCTGGGTAAAAAGTAACTGAATTAAGGAAATGTATCCCATGTTGGTCCTAGTGTTAGAAATTTCATATTATGACGTCATTTTCAGAAAATGCTTTTTTTGTTCGTTTTAAAGTATAGTTTAATTAAAAACATAATAATTTATACCTAAAAACAACAAATATACAAAAACAGCTTATAACCGATCTTTCTACAGATACAAAATTCTGCCTGATTGATCTGATGTGAGTTTCCCCAGAGAACTCATTTTGTTTGTTATAAAGTCGAATGTTGAATAAGCTCAACCTCTGGACTCATTTTATTACGTACACAAACAGAATAAATTCAAAATATTTGTCCTCGTTATTCTTTTTGGTAATCAGTTCTACATATTTGAGTGAAATCGTATGACTTACAACATGGCAGCGTCAGTCAATAGAACAGGAACAGGGTAATGCGTAAGCGCAGCTGTTAGAAAAAAGTTTTTAAAAAAGTTGACAACTTTTGAGTTTATTATTATATTGAAATTTCGTTTAATTGATTTTCTGACTGTTATTTGGGACTTTTTCCCCATACCATTAATTTACAATTATTAAAAAAATACAAGAGAAAGAATTAAAGAAATATTTTTTTCGTTACATTTAATCTGACTGATTCATTTTACAGCTTAGAAAGCTACTCATTAGCATTGTTAGAGGAAGATTTCATTGATTTTTTGGCACCATACCTCCATTTAAATAACAACTTTAGACAAGCCCCATAGACAGATTGATTTCTTATGAATTGTTTTAATATTACTTTATGTTTTTGCTTGCAAAGTTATTTAATATATTTGAATGATAATAATTAAAAGAAAATACAAACAAAAAAATACAAACATTATGTCTTTTGTAAATCACAGAATAAATTATCTCAAAACTAATTAAGCTTTTTACTGTGAAAAATAGAATAAAAAAAATACCGAACTCCAAGGAAAATTCAAAATGGAAAGTCCCTTATCAAATGGCAAAATCAAAAGCTCAAACACATCAAAGGAATGGGAAACAATTGTCGTATTCTCGAGTTGACTTTTTGTCGGGTGAATTGTTGTCTTACTTGAACAAAAATGTCACAAACCTTGCTGTCTATGTAATTAGCATTATAAAGAAGATTTAAACAAATAGGCTACAATATATGCTTGACACTGCCTGAATATGGGAATTAATTTGCATCAAAAAACAGAACGATGGTTTTATTATCACATACACTGATACTTGAAGTTATTTTTGAACACTTTGAAAATTTAATAAATAAAACACTACTTTTATCAATGAACACATGCACATTATTGAAATGGAATAAGAACAGTTTACTTGTACAGGTAAAGTTCTGATGCAGGATATCATTTACAAACCTGAATGGTCAGCAGTTAAATCACTGTATCTCTCCAGAATGTAGCAGATAATTAGATTGACCACCAGCCTATGCTTTATGACCCAATAAACTTCCATTATTCCATGATTTATGACCCCTAATAAATTAGGTGATAATAGAAATAACAGACGGTGGACATTTATCAGAGCATGTCGAAGGCTGTACTGGAGGCTTCTGACCGAAATTTGATCTTGCAGTGTACTGCGAGGGTGACAAAAGGTCAAGGAGCATTTCGATTAACATGTTTAGTTTGATTGCCCATTTTCTTTTTATCTAAAGCAGGGTTCGACATTAATTTTTTATACAAATTTCCCATTGGGCAAGTAGCCATGATATATAATTTGCCCGAAAGAGAACACCACTTGTCTAAATTTTTTCTTGCTTATGAAGTTTTAAACTGCCATAAATAGATATAAAATCAGGTACATGTAAGTATAATGCAAAAAGGAATGAAATGTAGCTGATTACTGAAAGTGTTGAACTTAGCCACTTGAACCACACCACTTCACCAGTGACCTAAGAGCAACCCAAAAAGAAGAATATTTGGTTAACGTCATAACATAATATTTTTGTTTGCAGTTTTCTGTGTTTAATGTTTGTTGTCTAATTTGCCAGGACTAATTTGTCTGTCCTTTAAAGTATTTGAAAATAATCCAATCTATCTGCAATTCCCTCCAAGTCCTTTTTCCAAGATTCATTAAATCTCCTATTCCTCTTTACTTGTTTTTGTTTCATCCTTTTCTGCTTTCCACTTTTCTGGTATTCAGATGAAATTATAAAGTTAGAAAGGAAAAATACTGATACTAAAAATATGTAAATTTGTCGATATTGTCAGGGCTGGTTGATATGATGATTTATATTAATGAGGACTATATTCAGTATTTTTCAACTTTTTATTTTAATAATTTTTACTTGCCAATCGGACAAGTACACTGCAGCTTTTACCTGCACGATGACGACTTTCACTTTTCCCGGGCAATCAGACAGCCATTAATGTCAAACCCTGTAAAGTGTTTTCAGTTTTACTGATCATTATTCTCCATGTATGAAAAAAGTATTTATAAGCAGTAGACTCCAGCAAATCGGATACACAAAATGTCAGCAAAAAATATCCCATTACCCGATATATTCAATTAGACGATAAATGTATATTCATTGAATATTCTGCAAAAACTTAATCCTGAAATGTTACTAGCCCTGACCACTTCATTTTGAAGCCAAATATTAATTCATTCATCATGATATCAAACATTTACTTTATTGGTCTTTTGCTAGGAGGTGCATAACCATTACATAAAACAAAATCAAAAGAACTTCCAACATTGTCTTACAACAAGAACTCTTTCAATCATAGAGTTTAAGTATACAGAACATGACAAGTAAATATTCCAATGAATTTTGTTTTAAATTAATCTATTGTTTAATTGTTTGAAATATAGTTCAAGTATAGCATCCCTATATCACTTCCTTAGTGTTCAACATGTTCAATAGTGAAATGCTTTGGATTACCAAAGTTTTCCAGAATTCCATTCCAATTCACATGTTTTGTACAAACTTCATCTTCGTAATCAGCAATAAAATGCAGTTGAATCAATAATTATAGTAGTAAAGGAAAGACACGTACACAAAAAATTCTGCAAGCAACTTCTTTTGTTTACAGTCTTGTTTTTCACCACAATTCCTTGGAAAAAGCAGCAAGACAATACCAGTTACAACTGCATGCAACACACAGCTTGTTACAAAAGAGAATCTTTTCATGTTTAAAGCCACTGCAATTTATTTTACAGGCAATACACAGCTTTTTACAAGACAATATCTTTTCATGTTCCAAACTCCTGTTATATCTTTTACAGTACTGTAATGTTGATGATGAAATCTAATAATTTTTGTAGAGTGTGGCCTGGTTTAGTATGACTGGAATGAGCTCATGTCTACCACCCTTTACTGATAACTAATCATTTTTGAAGAGTGTGGCCATGCTTAACATCACTGGAATGAGTTCATGTCTACCACGTTTTAATAAAATGTTACACTGTTTACTATATTTAACTGTTCCACCATTTCTTTTAACTGTTGCTGTAGAATCTTTGCTGTCAAAGAAATCATCACCGACTTTCAACGAAGATAACGTGACCTGAAATTATAAAATTCAGACTGATTGTACTTCACTTGTAAGATACCATGCAAACTTCGTTTTATAAGTTATAAATATGCAGTAAAAGTGTGCTATTTCAGTAAAAAAAGTAAGCTAAAACATATGTACAAAACATATAATTAGTTGAAACCATGTTTGGAAATACTACACAATAGAGTTGTAACAATAAAATAGAGACAAAACTAGAGGCTCAAAAAAGCCTGTGTCCCATGACTAAGTCTATGTGCATCTTCATTAATGGACAATCTTTCTTCACATTTTAGACTAGGATATTATTAAAGACTAAAAGTGTTAAAATTGTCATTTAAAGGCATTAACTTCTATAAGAAGACAACTGACAATTTCATCTACATGTAATAAAGCTGACCTTTTGGCAGATCTTGTCTTACTGATTATTTTTGCTTTTTTTAGTTTCTATCTATCTATTATAGTTATCAATATAATGGGCAAAATGAAAATAAAATGCTAAAAAAAATCTTCTTTTGAGGGCCATAACTCCTATAGGGACTCAACTGACGATTTCCACATTTGCCATAGTTGTACATCTTGTCTTACTGATCATTTTTGCTTCTTAAATTTCTATGTCTCTATTATAGTTTTCGAGATAATAGTCAAAAACGCCAAAAAATGGTATACATGGTCATTAAAGGGCAATTACTCCAATAAGGTTTTCAGCCATGTTGACTTAACTGAAGATCTTGTCTTGTTGATCATTTTTGCTACATAAAATTTATGTTCATCAATTATTATTTTCAAGATAAGCAAAAATGAAAAAAATGGTAAAATTTGTAATTTAAGGGCAACAACTCTTATAGGAAGTTGTCTGACAGTTTTGATGTTGAAACACAGAAGGTAAACCATATCATTCTGAAAATGTTAGCCCTATCAGATTTTCTCTATCTATAGTGGTTTTCAAGTTATAGACAAAACTTGCATTTCACCCCTATGTTCTGTATAATTAGCCATGTCAGTCATGTTGTTTTGCAGGCAAGGTCTTCAGACAATTTTTTTGAACTAGAAACCCAATGCTGATTGAAGCCAAGTTTGGTTAAATTTGGCCCTGTAGTTTCAGAAGAGATGATCTTTGTAAAATTTAAAGGACGATGACAAATGACAGACGATGGACACCAAGTGGTGGCAAAAGCTTTGGGCCAGGTGAGCTGAAAAAAACATCTAAAAGACAAAATTCTACTTCATATTTATGTGTAGGAAAAAAATAAAGCAACTTTAAAACAAATTGAAGTTGTTTGATTAAAAAATAAATACAGAATTTGTACATCAGGACTTTATCTAATAGAGTGAGAGATTGGAGTGGGGGATATCATGGAGATGTCACTTTTTCCCCTGTCCTCTCTCTTGGTGAACCCATTACCTTTGTTCCTTGAACAATAAAACCAAACACTCCATTGTTTCCCAATGCTGATGATGACTGTGTCATTGCCAACATTTCTCCCATGTGTTGACCTTTGACATTACTATCAATATGATCAGCAACTGGTTCTAAATTTATTGATGCTTGTCTCAAATTAAAGGTTGTGTCCTTCTTTTTTCCTTTACAGTATTCTTTTACCTTGATAAAAAAAAAATATTTGAGGTTTACTTCATTAATGAAAACTTTATGGGATAAAATCAAATATTAACACCATGACCTAAAATAGTATATTAGATTGACTGATTGCTGGTGTTTAACACCACTTTCAGCACACTTGACTATATTATCATGGCAGTCAGTTCTTATTGGTGGAGAAAGCCTTAATATCTGGGGAGAAACAACAATGTTTTTTTTTTATTTTCTTACATTGTCTCAAGCATTAAAAAAAAATTGTGCATTCAGAGTCCAATTTAAGTATGAAACAAACACTGCAGCTCACAAGGATTTTGCATTTTCTACCTGCCCACCGTGGGAAGCCCAAACATATCCACTCAAATTTAACAAGAAAGCAAAGATAAATGTCTTTGACATCTAGCAAAGAATTTAACTAAAACAAGTGCTAGGGGCCATCTAGAAATTACAGAGAGTTAAAACTTTTTGCTAAATGATTCCTGACTGACCCAATGAAATAAAAAGTCGCAATAAACTATTAAAAGTGTAGTTCCTTTGAGTTTTTTTCCCTGTGTGTAATGATTTTGTTATGATTTGACACACCATATCCTTTCTATTTCCTTTGAATACTTACTTTGGCAACAACAAATGCAGATGATTCTAATCTGGCAGCATCACAAGACTCAGACTCTGTAAACTTATATATTATTGCATCAGGTTCTGAAATAAACTCTCTCTCTCCTATGGTAAAATAGTGTTCCGTTTTTGTAGTATCACTGAAAAGAAAGGTATTTTACTTTAAACAAAATTGGTAGAGGATAGTCTTTTTTTCTCATAAAATGTCACCCTACATGTATAAACAAGAAGGGCATAATACATTATTATCTTTTCACATAATACACAGATAATGCAGGTTTGCACGATGAGACTTTATGAAACTTGTTTCCAGTGATATTTTTGATTTTTTTAATTTTCTTTAGCAACATTATCAACCAGTTGTAAATACTCCCTGTAGTAGCAAGTACATTTCCAAATTATGTGTCATTCTTTTTAATACCTTGTTAAAGATAGAGGTCATCTTGTTGGTAGCTCACTATCAGTTTTTAAGAAAGCAGTGTTTACGAATCAGAAAATTAATTTCAAAATGCCTCATACAATGCTGTTTATGGCATTGAAGCATTATTTTTTTGATTTTCAGTTATAGCTCAAGGAGCCAAAGTTTTAAGCAAAAATTTTACTAAAATTTATGACAATGTATCTATACAATATTTCATTAATTTTATTTACATGTACATGAAAAGTACATTTTATGTAAGTACTTACTAAATCTTTAAATGAAAAATTCTGACAAAAGCTGTAAATAAATCTAAAAACATCTTTTCTGACACTGGATTATCATTATGGCTGTGGTTCATCATAAAGAGCAACTGGTCATAAAATAATTTCAGTCCATAAAAAATGCTGAAAAAGACAATATATATTAACTTGCACGGTTGCTGACGTGTGCATATGACATAACTAACATCTGGAAATATCAAATACAAATTTTTCAAATTGTTTCTCTGTGTTTGGTTGAGAGTTTTTTTTTATGAATGATTTATATAAACAGGATTTTCAGATCAACATATGCATACTGTTATAAATGGGAATTGTTATCTACATATATATATATATATACATTAAGATATTATAAAATGCCTAGAAAATCAACCTAAGTCTTTTATAGCCGACTATACGGTATGGGTTTTTCTCATGTTGACATGGTTGAAGGTGGTACGGTTGCCTATTATTGCTTACATCCACTTCATTTGAACTTTGGTGGATAGTTGTCTCAATGGCAATTATATCACATCTCCTTATTTTTGTACTAAAATGTTAGAGCAGATCTGATTGTTTACTTCCTCCCCGACGGGGGACGGAACCTGTACTTTTTACTTCTCGTTTCTTCAGCAACACTGCCTAGCATTGTGCAGATGCATTATCCTCGCCTCTAACTATATATATATATTTATATATCATGTATATTGTATACCAACATTTATGTGATTTTTCATATGTAGTGAAGAGGCCTCAGTATTGAATAAATTTGTATACAAAAAAAGAAAGAGCATATACAAGGTACACTTGAAATACAAGCATGACAAGGGGCAATTAGGGGGCAAATTAATGCAAACTCTCAGATATATTAACAATGGTTAACATGGTTTAGATCCATAACATATTATATATATATACAAGTCTAAATTGAAAACAACGTTCAAACCTTTGATTGCCTTGGATAAAAACCGAAATTTTTATACGTGTGCATGCAAAACAAATTTCTTGGTCGAGGGGTCTGAATACAGCACAAACAACATTTTCCAAAAGACCAAAAAAGGTGAAAAAGTATATTTTAACAAAACGCATTTGACTAGCAGGTCGAACAACGGAAGTTCTTAAACCCTGCTGACTGCCATTGGCGATTGCCAAATAAATGGATCACCAGATGTACGTAACAAAATGGATCTTAACTATTAATTTAATACCAAACAGAAAACAATAAACTAGCTGAAAAGATGGTATACCACAAACAAAAGGTGCAAAAATTAGTACACCATATCCGGATTTCGACAATTAATGTCTCTTCAGTGATGTTAGGAATCGAAACGGTATTTGGGAGACCATATGATTTACCTCAATTCAGGATAGACTCTTGAATTTTGAAGAGTCGAAATAGGATGAACGGATCATATATATATTTACAAAAACAAAAAGTGAGAATAGTAGAAAAATTATAGGAAAACTGAGATAAAATAATCTGTTATCTTGCACATGCATATATATATACATGTACCCATGAAATTAAGACAGTAATTCCCTGTCATACACTTACAGATGACATGTTTCCAGTACAATAACCTTTTTCTCTTCACTTTTTCTATTAAACCATTCACATAAATATAATGATGACCTCTCAAATTGTCTATCAAGTTCTTGAACCATTTTCAACGCATGGCCAACATTAATTTGATTGATATATTCACAATCTAAGTCATCCCAACAATTCAGAACAAACTCAAAGCATTCCATCCTCAATTTGAAAGCATGGTCAATTGTTTCAAGTGTATTTTCAACTTTTTGCTTTTGTTGCTTATTAATGTTGCTTGTGTTTATCTCATCTTGACCAATAATGTCAACAATGAATGTTGGTGCCACGGTTGGGACAAGATCTTTGACAAGGTTGGGGAATTGTTCCAAAATACAATTACAGAATTTTGAATCCTGTTTTATTGTTATATATTCTTTGATGAAGTGAGAATACGGATCTGAATATTCTCTATAAGTGATTTGCAGACGATTACAGATTAGTTCTGCATTCCAATCGTTTGTTTTTGACGGAATATCACCATCACTAACTACACTGGTGTTACTATTTGATGTTGAGGACAGTAATTCAGACTCTTCATTCGATGCAGAACGCTTCCTTTTACCAAGAACAGACTTTTTTTGTGTTTCTTTCGAGAAGACAGATGAGCTAGAAGATGGATCGTCACTGTTTTGAGACATTTTTATGTTTATTTTTAGGAAAAATAAAAGCTGGGGGAAAGAAACTTATGTAATTGAGTTAAGTAGGATTAACTAAATCCGTCCCTAACAATCTCGTCCCACGGTCACAGAATCTTCGTTATTGTGTAGACGTGCATTCAGTTTCATTCATATTATCTGGGACTATTATAATAGTCCCAGATATTAGGAAAAGAAGGATATTTTGTTTTTACACGACCTTCTATCAGCTTGTGACATCTCCATCATTATTTTTAAACTATTGGTCTAAATTATCTGTAAGGCTTCATTTATAGATTGGTCCCTAAAAATCACCATAGGGCCATTTATGTGCTGGTCAATGAGGTCATTTCTGTTTATTTAAGGGTACTCAATTGAATATCTTCTTTCAATTTGCTTCTGTATCTGTATCGTTACGTAGAAGGTAAAATTCTGCATTTAACTCGAGGCACTGGCTACGAATACGTTGAAACGTAACAATTATAACAAACAAGTTATTGTTACGTTGGACACTCATTGCCGGAATGCTAGGCCAACGGTTGGGTTAGGAACCAATTAATTACGTACGTAACAATAATCATTTGTGTCTACAGTTACGTTGAGTTATAGGATTTATTTAACTTTTAACCGTCTTTAAATTTAGTTTTGTTGCTGAATTATTATTATTATTATTGATTATAATATTAAGCATAATGCGAAGAATATAGTTCAACGGTTCGACTTTTAGAAGAAAAGTGTTCACTTCTATGTATTTAACTGCACACTTACCCTTATTATACTGTCATAATACTTTGAACAATGAACAACATCATATATGTTTCCAACAAAAGTTTTGAACATTTTAGTATAATAGTAATATATTTTAGTAGGATAAACAAACTTAATTCACATAGTTTTTTCACTGACCCCAACCCCCTCTTAACTTAATTTGGGAAAAATCAAGTTGATTGACCAATACAGATATATGTAAAATCGATGTCAAATAAACAAAACTTGCAGCACTTTTTACCCCACCCCCAAATATTTGAATTAAGTTTTTTTTTACATTGATCTTTTGATGTCGTCCCTAAATCAAAGCTCATTTCTACGATTCATAGTTTGTCTTTGATAAATAAATCGCCTTTAAAAAAAGCATTTTACATTGTTCATGAACAATAGATTATAAAAACTTTGGAACAATTTTTCTTGTTTGAGATTTTTTTTCCACACAGCAAGAAAGAACGAAAACTTACGCCGGAAGATGGACAGACGGACGCCGGACATTTGTATACCATAATACGTCCCGTCAAAATTTTGACGGGCGTATAAAAAGAAGATGTGGTATGATTGCCAATGAGACAACTCTCCACAAGAGATGACACAGAAAATCAAACAGCTATAGGTCACCGTAAGGCCTTCAACAATGAGCAAAGCCCATACTGCATAGTCAGCTATGAAAGGTCCCGAAATGACAAATGTTAAAACAATTCAAACGAGAAAACTAAAGGCCTAATTTATGTACAAAAAAAAATTGAACGAAAAACAAATATGTAACACACCAACAAGCGACAACCATTGAATTACAGGCTCCTGACTTTGGACAGGCATATACATACAGAATGTGGCTGGGTTAAACATGTTAACGAGATCCCAACCCTACCCTAACCTGGAACAGTGGTGTAACAGAACAACATAAGAACGAACTATAAAAATCAGTTGAAAAAGGTTTAGCTCATCAGATGGATACAAATAAAAATACATCTAACAAAAGCACAGGGTGGAAGTGGCCGTACTTGTATATTCCAACAACATAAGGAAACTAAGTACAGATCTTAGAGTACTCGCAGTTACTGACAGGAAGTTAAAAGCCACTAACAACCTATTAAAACAAGAGTGCACACGCTGAAATGTCTCGCCTTCTTTACTAATCATTGATATTATGTTGATAGTCCTAAATATAAAGCTTTATTACAACTGTCACATAAACTTAACATTAACCAAGAAAACTAAAAATTGACTAATGAACCATTAAAATGAGGTCAAGGTCAGATGAACCATGACAGGCAGACATGTACAGCTAACAATTCTTCCATACAACAGATATATTGCTTATAGTTTAAGAAAAACAGACCAAAACACAAAAACTTAACACTGAGCAATGAACCATGAAAATGAGGTCAAGGTCAAACTAAATCTGAGCGACTGACATATAGATCATAAAATATTTCCATACACCAAATATAGTTGACTTATTGCATATAGTATTAGATAAAAAGACCAAAATTCAAAAACTTAACTTTGACCACTGAACCATGAAAATGAGGTCAAGGTCAGATGACACCTACAAGCTAGACATGTACACCTTACAATCATTCCATACACCAAATATAGTAGACTTATTGCATATATACTGTAAATGAAAAACAGACAAAAACACAAAAACTTAACTATAACCACTGAACCATGAAAATGAGGTCAAGGTTAGATGACACCTGCCATTTGGACATGTACACCTTACAGTCCTTCCATACACCAAATATAATAGACCTATTGCTTATAGTGTCTAAGATATGGACTTGACCACCAAAACTTAACCTTGTTCACTGATCCATGAAATAAGGTCGTCAAGTGAAAACTGTCTGACGGGCATGAGGACCTTGCAACGTACGTACATACCAAATATAGTTATCCTATTACTTATAATAAGAGAGAATTTAACATTACAAAAAATCTTAACTTTTTTTTCAAGTAGTCACTGAACCATGAAAATGAGGTCAAGGACATTGGACATGTGACTGACAGAAACTTCGTAACACGAGGCATCTATATACTAAGTATGAAGCATCCAGGTCTTCCACCTTCTAAAATATAAAGCTTTTAAAAAGTTAGCTAACGCCGCCGTCGCCGCCATCGCCGGATCACTATCCCTATGTCGAGCTTTCTGCGACAAAAGTTGCAGGCTCGACAAAAATCATGCATCTAAGACTAAATTATCAATCAGTACACATCCAACAGCCAATGGATTTAGTGTAAAATGTCATAAACAGTCAGAGAAAAACAAGACCTAGTGCAGTGCAGGTATCGACAGATTGAAAATCCATGACTGTGTATATGTATATAACAATAATATTTAGTTTGCTTTTAATTTACTGAGAACAAAATCAATATTAATACCAATTAAAACAATATTCAATGATCTAATTACAGTGTTGAATTGGTAACCTTTTAGAATAAGTTTATATAAAGGATCGACTAGTACTTAGAAGCAAACGATTATCTCTTTATGACTGAGGAAGAAAAGTGGAGGGCAGTGCCAAATAATCTCTATGGAACGAGATTTGGTAATGTTAATTCAATTGCATACCAAATTTCACTTAACTGAAAATAATTTATTATTGACTTACCGTTAGTGGTAGTCCCTTTAAAGTTTTTCAATGACTTAATCTTGGGGAAGATTTATGCTAAAAGTCATCAATGAAAATGAGGTCAAATACAAATGACTTATACCAGATGGACACCCCAGAGCACTGAACAAATAAACAAGAACCTGAATCGTTCACCTGGTAAAAATGTTTCATTATAATTGATAGATCGTGGTAACTAAACGTTAAGTGGCATATATTTCATGCATGTTCAAGACCAGTTAATTTTTAGATTTATTTTAAATCTATTGGGATCCGTTATGTTGGCTTTTTTTAACTTCTTATTTTGCAGCATTTTAGTAGATTTCCTATTAGTGATAGTGAATTCTGTTTCTACCTATGTTTTAACGTTTTTTTTTTTTATTGTTTTCAAGATAGTTGATAAAATCATACTTCCTAAAAGGAACCTGACGATTTCAACCATATCGTCTTTCTTGTAGATTTCACTATGCTGAATATTTTTGCTCTATAAAGTTTCTCTCTATCTACTTTATATTTTTTTCAAATGCTCCAAAATGTGTTAAAATTGCAATATAAATATGTAAATAGTTTGTTGACAATTTAGGCCAGTCAGTCTTATTTGAAGATCTTACTGTGCTGAAAACTCTCTCATTCTATTTTGGTTTCCACATGAATACAAAAATTGGTTAAAATCTTCTTACGAGAGCAAAAACCTCTCTACAGGGTCAATTAATGATTTCGGTCATGTTGACTTATTTATACACCATATTAAAGTAAACAAATGTTATTGTAGACAGAACTTGTCCTGCTTATCCTTTTCAGCAAGTCAGATATGCTGAAACTGTACCTTTCTTGGTCCCATACTGTGCATGCATATTCAACTGAAGGTCTTACTATTGTTGAATATGCTGCTGCTTTAACTGGTTTAGTGCAACCTTTTAGTTTCATTTTCTTCGTATGAAGCCTAGTGTTTGGTTGCCTTTACCCACTATCTTGTCAATATATCTGTCCAAGGTTAGTCTCAACCTTTATATATGTTATGTATTATCACCCAAATACAACATATATTTGAATATTAAGAATGAACACGAATGTGGCCACTTCCATGTTAGCAAAAAACGTCTTAAAATTAGCACAAATGGTCAAATTGTGAAGATTTCAGTAATATTGCATGAATTTATGATGCTTTTACCTAATGCATGAGCATTGTTTTGTAAAAAATTCGTAAGGGTTCCGCGGAACCCAGTGTCTCGCCTACTTTTGCTGTTAATCGAAGGCTCAACAAAAATGAGGAAAAAAATTAATAAAAATATTCCTCTCTATACTATCTTTTGATTGTAAGTAGCTTCTGTCCAAGTTTGGTAAAAATCCAGGATAGTTTATGAATCTAATAAATGTTTTAAAAACTTAAACTGCAGACTGCATGTAATGTTAACTGGAAGAAAAACTAAGTCCATTTATAAGTAAAATACGGAAAAATGGAACAAAATTTTAACAAAATTTCCATGTAGATACTAGCTTTTAATCATAAACAAGCTTCTTTCCAAGTTTGGTAGAAATCCAGGATAGTTTGAGAAAGTTATTAAAATTTCAAAAACTTTAACCACAGAGTGAATGTAATGTTAACTGGCAGAAAAACTAAGTTCATTTATAAGTAAAATACGGGAAAAAAAGAATTTTTATTTTACAAAATTTCCTTCTGGATACTATCTTATGATCATAAACAAGCTTCTTTCCAAGTTTGGTAGAAATCCAGGATAGTTTAAGAAAGTTATTAAAATTTCAAAAACTTTAACCACAGAGTGAATGTAATGTTTCCTAGCAGAAAAACTAAGTCCATTTATAAGTAAAATACGGAAAAAATGGATTTTTTTTTTTGCAAAATTTACTTCTGGATACTATCTTATGATCATAAACAAGCTTCTTTCCAAGTTTGGTAGAAATCCAGTATAGTTTAAGAAAGTTATTAAAATTTCAAAAACTTTAACCACAGAGTGAATGTAATGTTAACTGGCAGAAAAACTAAGTCCATTTATAAGTAAAATACGGAAAAAATGGATTTTTTTTTTTACAAAATTTACTTTTGAATATTATTTTATGATCATAAACAAGCTTCTGTCCAAGTTTGGTAGAAATCCAGGATAGTTTAAGAAAGTTATTAAAATTTCAAAAACTTTAACCACAGAGTGAATATTTGTGGACGCCGCCGACGACAACGACGACGACGACGACGACGACGACGCCGACGGAATGTAGGATCGCTATGTCTCGCCTTTTCGACAAAAGTCGAAGGCTCGACAAAAACAGCCCATATTTATGGATCACAAGTATTCTAATTTCCATTAAATAGCTAAAAATAACATTTTGACAAATTTGTAAAAATGCTATATTTTGGGGCCAAAAACGGGTCTTACCGGGCCTACTCCTTTGCAACCATTCTAACCTCATGAATACTCATTCAGAAAATATCAACCCACCCACACCCTCTCCCCACATAGATGCCTTATTCTTATTTTGAAGAAATTAATATTTTGAAAATTTAGTCTTAGACTTGAGAAAATGGTGACTGCAAAAAACTGAGTCCAATTTTTAGTAAAATACTGTAAGATGGAGAAAAAAAAAAGCATTGCATTTTTTTGTATTTGATTGAGATGCTTTTTTTTAACTTAAGCAGTGCTTTAATATATTCATATACCATTTTCAAGTTTTCGTCCTGAATATGCATTTAATTTCCTACTGCTTATTGAATAGTCATTCCTCCAGTCAGCCAATTCTTAATCTTATTTATTACTCATCACCCGGCAAAGATTGCCACTGAAATTAAAATTACACAGAAACACACACTGGTAGATAAACGTTTTATATTCAAAATAATCATGTTACATGAAAACTTTTTGTCCTATAATATATTATTGGTGACAAGAAAAGAGAAAATGTTTTCTCAGATATGTATGAATACCTTTAGGTCAGTACAAATGTAGCTATTACAAATAGTAGTACAAGAATACAGTAATGCAATGAAGTAACTGGACAGTCAATTTCCAACCTGCAATGCATTGAATATTCCACACTTTAGCTTAAGAAAGAACTTTGTGCTGCCATGGTACCTGACCTATATTTGTGAAATATTCTTTGTATTCTTCCCGAATATCACGAGCCTTAGATGAGCTGTGGTATCCCCCCCTTGCCATTGGTGGCATTAAATTGTTAATTTCAATATTTTCAGTTTCTTGTAATCTCAGGAAACTTTCAGGTCTTAAATAATTGTGCAAAGCACAACATGCCATGACCACATGTGTTACTTTTTCAGGTGATAATAAAATAGGGGCAAGCATTACCCTGAAACGGTTGCAAAGAATACCGAATGCGTTTTCCACAATGCGTCGAGCTCTGGACAAACGATAATTAAAAATTCTCCGCGAATCATCAAGTCCTCCTCGTTGGGGATAAGGCCTCATGATATTTTCTTTTAATGGGAATGCCTCATCAGCAACAAAAACATATGGTGTTGGTTTATTTCGGCTTGGTAATGGTGTGGGTTCAGGAATGTTCAAGTCATTGCACTCTAAAGGCTAGTTCAATGAACAATTTTGGAAAGTAACCCCATCACTGGTTCTGCCATTGGTTCCAACATCAACGTAAATAAACCTGTAGCTTGCGTCAACAGCTGCCATAAGTACTACACTGTGTGTATTCTTATAGTTGTAGAAGTACGACCCACTATTATTTGGGGCTTGGATAACCACATGTTTTCCATCAACCGCACCCAAGCAGTTAGGAAAATTCCATTTCTCATTGAAATCTTTTGCAATAGTTAACCATTCATGTGCATGCAGATGATGGAACCTATAAAACAAAACAAAAACAAGTCTTTACCATGTGGAGAGTGGTCTCATTGGCAGTCGTAACACATTTTTTTATATATATAAATGACATTTATCCTAACCCCTGGAATACAAAAATGGTACAAAACATATGACGTCAAGTGACTTTTTTCCCATAAATCTGTAATTTTGTATATAAATTAATTATTTCATGAAACAGTAAAATCCGGTAGTTAACAGGTATTTCTACTGAAGGGAATGTATTAGCGCCACGCATTATATATTTTTTTCTATGTTTGCTTTACATCGCAACAGTTTGCGTTAATGCAAACATATTAGGAAGAAATACCAAAAACTTGAATTAATGTGTGTAGCTAATACGCTTTAGTATTTATCATTTAGATTGATATTAATTTTTAGTCAGGTTTCGTCAACTGTCTGAGAGTTAACTACAAATGTAGTTAACTATATCCCCTTAATTTAGTTTATAAGATATATCTTATTTCGTTTATTAGATATCTTATTTAGTTTAAAAGGTATCTCTATTAAATTAAACGATATCTTATCAATACAAGAGTGCACACGCTGAAATGTCTCGACTTCTTTACTAATCATTGATATTATGTTGATAGTCCTAAATATAAAGCTTTATTATAACTGTCACATAAACTTAACATTAACCAAGAAAACTAAACATTGACCAATGAGCCATGAAAATGAGGTCAAGGTCAGACGAACCATGCCAGGCAGACATGTACAGCTAACAATTCTTCCATACAACAAATATAGTTGACCTATTGCTTATAGTTTAAGAAAAACAAACCAAAACACAAAAACTTAACACTGAGCAATGAACCGTGAAAATGATGTCAAGGTCAAATAAAACCTGCGCGACTGACATATAGATCATAAAATATTTCCATACACCAAATATAGTTGACTTATTGCATTTAGTATTAGAAAAACAGACCAAAACTTAAAAACTTAACTTTGACCACTGAACCATGAAAATGAGGTCAAGGTCAGATGACACCTGCCAGCTAGACATGAGCACCTTACAATCATTCCATGCACCAACTATAGTAGACCTATTGCATACGGTACAAGAAAAACAGACCAAAACACAAAAACTTAACTATAACCACTGAACCATGAAAATGAGGTCAAGGTCAGATGACACCTGCCAGTTGGACATGTACACCTTACAGTCCTTCCATACACCGAATATACTAGACCTATTGCTTATAGTATCTGAGATATGGACTTGACCACCAAAACTTAACCTTGTTCACTGATCCATGAAATGAGGTCGAGGTCAAGTGAAAACTGTCTGACGGGTATTAGGACCTTGCAACGTACGCACATACCAAATATAGTTATCCTATTACTTATAATAAGAGAGAATTTAACATTACAAAAAATATTAACTTTTTTTTCAAGTAGTCACTGAACCATGAAAATGAGATCAAGGACATTGGACATGTGACTGACGAAAACTTCGTAACATAAGGCATCTATATACAAAGTATGAAGCATCCAGGTCTTCCACCTTCTAAAATATAAAGCTTTTAAGAAGTAAGCTAACGCCGCCGCCGCCGCCGCCGCCGGATCACTATCCCTATGTCGAGCTTTCTGCGACAAAAGTCGCAGGCTCGACAATAAAATTAAGAAGATATGGTTTGTATAGGTATAATTAACTTTGATATTTCTTTTACTTTATAATATATCTATTTAATATTTTTAAATATTTTAAAAGTTGAACGAATATAACAACAACTTACTAGTACCATAACTATTTTATTTACAATTAACTTTTCCATATTTCAGAACTTAACATTATTGAACGAGAATACAGAAGTGTTGGATGATTCAGACGTAAGCCCGTCACCCAAAAAAGGCCAAAACAAACAACTTCCGATGGGAACAAGATTAAAGTTAAGCTTGAAGATCAATTGATGTTTCATTCAAACTGATTTGACTTATAAACGAGTTCATGGACCCCTATTTTTTACAATGACATTCGGTTTGATTACGTATGAAGATTAATTATAATATACCAAATTTCATGAAAAAGTCAATGATGCAATTTTTTAAAAATTTGATAAATATACAGCAAAAATGACGTTTTTTTCTACATTCATGAACATTTGATAAATTTTAGTTATTTCTAAACAAAATATTTCATAAATTTATAGGATACTTATATAAAAGAGAACTTATAAATAATTTAACAAGAAACAGCTTGTGTTTATCTTTTTAAACAAAAAAGTTATGCATTTCTGTCGGGAGGAAAAATACGTCCACAAATCCGAATTTTGAGCAAATATCTGAAATTTCGACCTCATTTTACTCAAAAAGTAGCACATGAAGGTATATTTTTTATTACATATTTCATTTAAGCAGGTATAAAAACAAGCCTATGTATCTTAAAGGGAAAATTTCTCACCGTCAGAAATAAACTGTTGGATATGCCCTTAAGTTCTACTGGAGAAGAAGAGACAGCGGACTATTGTTTCGGAAAGTAGGTGGGGAAATCACTCTCGACAATGCCTAACAAGAGGACAAAGATGATGTTAAAACATAAGATACAAAATCTGATGTATGAGACACAGTTAATGTGTATGACTGCAGAGGTGCCAAACAACCAACTGTATCCAAACCAATCGTCCTTCAGTTTCAATCCTTACCAGTCATATGTTAATGAAGCACCTTTGCCAACTTTAATCAACAAAACACCATTTAAAACACAACCACAGTATTAGGCACTTGCCAATCAAACCCCTCCTGGAAGTCTTTATAACCCACAGCAGTACCAACGACAGTACCAATCTTCCAGTTGCTCCATGAGTGGTGAACCGAATGACACCAGTGGACCAAACGTATATACGGAACTTTAAATATTTGCTTATGAAATTCATGTTTTTTGTCTTTTTTGTTTTCTTAAATTTTGCCTTTTGTTGAAATATCAAGACTTTAGTCTTCGAAATGAACATGAAGTTTAGTAAAAGGTGTGAAATTATTGCATGGTTAAGGATTAGCTGTCAAGATATATTTTTCTTGTAAATGATCATTTCCAATATTGTATTAAGTAGTACTAGTAGTATAAAAAAATTGTAAGACCAAAACTGACCATAAAATTAAAATTGTTCTTATTTTAAAATATAGAAAATTACAAAATATTAGTACAAATCTATTATACATAAAACCAAAACCAAATCAACCTAATTGCAGACCTGGGAATAAAAGTGTAATAAAATATTTCGGTGCAGTTTTTAAATATCTTTATTACGGAAGCAATTATAGTCCGCAATATAAAAGAAAGGATATCCAAACATACATTTGACAAAAACCAAGGAACAAGAATTGATTGTAGTTCTTCATCTCAAAAGCTAATGATGTCTTCATGATAGAGCTAAGAATCTTGTCTTCTAGTCAGTGTAAGTGATCATTTTACATTTCAAACTGTTATTATGAAAAGTGGGGAAAACAAACTGTCCCAAGTCAGGAGCCTCTTATTCAGTGGTTGTCGTTTGTTGATGTATTTCATCTTTTAGTACTGTGAATTTTTTATGTTATAAAGTCAACCTGTAGTCTTGATATAGCAAGATGATGTATCAAATACTCTTGTTTTATACGTTTTCAAGACAAAATATTTAACTCAAACACGCCCTAACATAAAAAGGTGCACTCTATTTTCTCTGTTCGATACACCTTGTTACCAATTTTTTGGAATTTTTTCTTGAGTCACATAATGGAAGGGCAGACACGAAAATTACTGAACGAATAGATTGATATTTTCTCCGTCCGTGGTAATTTTTTTTTTAAATCGGAGGTTATGCATTTTCTACATCCAACTTGATAGATACCCATGTCGTCGACTTGATATCTAATTGTTCTGCTTAACTATGTAATAGACAAATTGAAAACTTATGCAAATGGTGTTTTTAAAATAAAATACTTCGTAATTGAGCAGAAAATTGTCATTTTATTTGTTTCTATTAACTTTTAAAAATTTTGTTACTATTGTAAACATTACAGTAAGCATTTATCGCCTTCTCTAACAAAGAGCTTCGATTCTTTTGTTCTATTTCAAACGGGTTTCCGCCTGCTTAATCGGGCCGTTACTTTTCTCGTTTGAAATTTTTTACATTCGTCATTTATAGGGGCCTTTAGTAGCTGACAATGCGGTATGTGTTTAGGCTATTGTTGAAGGCTGTGTGGTGATCTTTATTTGTTAAATTGTATGTCATTTTGGTCTGTGGTGGAGAGTTGTCTCTTTTGCCATCATACCACATCTTCTTTTTTTAATCTAAAAGCAAATATCAATACAATTGGTACCATGTTAATGCTCTAACTATTGCATGGTATTGGTTGCAACAATTTGATATTTTTCATTTAAATGCAATATTTTTTATTTAATTGGTATATTTCTTCATTTAAATGCAATATTTTTTTTATTTAAATGGTATATTTCTTCATTTAAATGCAATATTTTTTATTCAAATGGTATATTTTTTCATTTAAATGGTATAATTTTTCATTTAAATGGTATATTTTTTCATTTAAAATGCAATATTTTTTATTCAAATGGTTTAATTTGTCATTCAAATGCAATATTTTTTATTCAATTGGTATAACTTGTCATTTTAATGCAACCTAATTGCATTAAAACAATATTTTTATTCAATTGGTATAGTAGTTTTTTTTTATTTATATGCAATAATTGCATTATGGGAAATTCTTTGACGTCACAAGGACAAATTTGCAACAACGTTTGTGATTGGTCGGTAATTGTTTGAATTTCTTCCCTTTCTTTCTAAACGACCAAGAATTAAAAAACCGCGTTGGAACATCACCCCTCTAACTAAATCTTGCGTTCGTGCGAGTTCGTGCACTGGCTGTTAATGCCAATAATGGCCAGGTCGAGCAAAAAATGCTAGTGACAAGTAATAATAATTAATTTGACACACAACCTGTTCATGGATAGAAACAGATACCTGCGTGCATGGCAAAAACGCCTCCAATGAAAACCCTTTCTGAAGAAACTCTCCTATTTACAGTCTACACATTGAAATAAAAAAAAATACATAGCTATAGCCCCCTCCCCCCATAAAAAATAAAAAGTCTTCCAGGACGTTATAATTATTTGGACTAAGTCCCCTCTTTTTTGCTACATGTAGAAAAAAAATCACCTAATTACGACAGAAGAACCAGATCACAGAGACCCACAAGAAGAGACCTGAGCTGTGATACACCGGAACTAATTCTTTGATAAAGATAATTCGGGATAAATTGGAACCAGTTATTAACCCATGTTACAACAATAGTCCTATGACATAGGACGTACACTGTATATGAAGGCGTGAACTTCATATTTTGGACTATCTATAATATGTGCTCTCAGGTCTTATACCGCATATCATTTTACATTTAGGATTCGTTGCTGAGCTTTTTTTACTGTTCCCATATCCGAATCCCTTAAATAGAATTTTTTTTTCAAGCCCCACAGTAGTTCAATAACTACTATATGTCTTTGAATAAATAAGTATGCAGGGCATATTTCAAAACATATTTTTCTTCAGGACTTTTAATTGATTTACTTTTCAATACTGCATTGGGAAGGGGGGGGGGGGGGGGGGGTATACAAGTAACTTTATTTTGTGACACAGTATATAATATAATTAGATACAAATCTCTAATGATTTGTATCCAACAAATTGAAGGATTGTACGTTTAGCTATTATCTAGACCCGTACAAAATGTATATAATAAGATACATTTAACAGGGGCGGATCCAGAACCTCGGTGTCTAGGGGGGAGGGGGTTCAGATTTAGATATTTGTATAGAGATGTATATATGCGAGTATTGGCAGTAATGGTTATGGTGTGTGTGTGAGGGGAGGGGGAGGGGGTTCAGATCAAAGATCGTTTCTATAATTCTGAATCTTTTAGTTTTTACCATTTCACTCTTTTCTTTATCCTTTGATCTCTATTATATTTGTCCTTAACATGCGTGAAATATTTGCCACTGGACATAAGGCAACCAAAAAACAATCAACGTATTCTTTATATTTCATCATTTCTTTATTATGTTATCTATAGGTTTGGTCCCGCCCCTTATCTATTTTTTGCACATTATTCTCTCTATGTAAACCCAATTCCTGCCCTGATAAATGGTGACTCATGCATAGCATCATATGTGGTTATTAAAACAAGAAACATATTCATATTATAATAATTTACTGTATGCTTGGACTTATAGATAGATGTCATTAGTCCCAGATCATGTAATAAAGAAGGTCTTATAAAAATACAATAGCACTGTAATGATGATTATATATATGTATATATATTTAACAATGCCAATTTTTGGGGAAAAAGGGTAGGGACAAGGCGTTTTTAAAACATATTAATGGGGCGCGTTTTTTTGTTCTTCGGTAGTGAGCCAGAAGAAGTCCATTTCTGTTTTTTTTTTTTTTTTGCATTGGGAAGATCTTCTGGCTCTCTTCCACCTATTCTTTTTTGATAGGTTGTTTAGACGGCAGAGGCACATAACAAACATATGGCGTCGTTTAGTCTAAATGACTAATAAATTTATGAATGCAGATATATTAGAATGTGAGCTGTGTTATAAACGTTTTTATGGTATGACAGCCTTAGTAGGACATCCCTGTAGGACGATAAGCTGGATAAATATAAGAACTACACCGTCGGACAATAACAGTTAAGGGACGATTATTTGATATTCTAGGGAAGGGATTTTGATTGATTGGTGTTTAACGCTACTTTGAACACTATTGGGCTATTCCGTGGTGGTCAGTTTAAATTTATGGATAAAGGATGGGGAAGGGAAGAGAGGGTATTATTATTCATTTTAACTGTCGCTAATCATGCCTATTTTTCAGCTCTTACCAGGCAACCATATTCATATATGAAATCCTTCTGTCCTCCACCCCAACAAATAGATAAATATCAAATGGTTTTCTACTTATTTAACACAATTTTAAATTGATTGATTGTTTGTTGCTAATTTTTAACGCCCAGTGACAAATATTTCATGCTTGTTCAGGAAAACACGAATTTAGAAGTCAGGTATATAATATAAAAACGAAGAGATGGGATGGGATATGATTGCTAATAAGGCAACTATCCACCGGAGTTCAAATATGAAGTGGATGTAAGCAATTATAGACAATCGTAAGGCCTTCAACAATGACAAAAACCTGATACTGTAAAGTCGTCTATAAAAGACCCGATATGAAAAGTGTGAACAATTCAAACGAAAAAACTAATGGCCTAATTATACATAACAAAACAATTTACAAAATATCAAATATGAGTAGAGACATGAACCAACGACAACCACTAAATAACAGGCTCCTGACCTGGGACAGGCAAATAAAGAATATGGTAGGGTTGATATAAAAACGAAGATGTGGTATGATTGCAAATGAGACAACTCTCCACAAGAGACCATATTACACAGAAATCAACAGCTATAAGTCACCGTACGTACGGCCTTCGACAATAAGCAAAGCCTACACCGCATAGTCAGCTACAAAAGGCCCCGAAATCACAAATGTAAAACAATTCAAACGAGAAAACTTACGGCCGAATTAATGTACAAAAAAATGAACGAAACACAAATATGTATAACACAGCAACAAACGGCAACTACTGAATTGAATAAAAAATATTGCATTTAAATGAAAAAATATACCATTTAAATGAAAAAATATACCATTCAAATAAAAAAATACTCTTGTTTATTGGGAGTAAATAGATATTTTTCAATTGCATACAAAAGTCGGTACCTCATGTAAACGATAACTTTCTCATTTTCGCATCCACTGCGTGAACAGATATAGCAGCGACAGCCTTACATCATTATGTCTACGTCTCAATTTATCTAAAACACAATCTATAATGAATAAAATGCAGGCAACTTGACATATATTGTACAGACAAATTTCAATTGTTGAAACCCAGTCTATGGAAGAATTAGGCGAATCGATATGGAAGAATTAAGCGAATCGATAAAAACGTTTCTTATATTAAATAGCGATATTGTCTAATATGAATTGTAAATATGCAGACATTCCATGCGGAAAAAGTAGTTTTTGGCAACGAAAAATTAAGAAAATACGAATTTTAAAACAAATTGTTATAGGATTTTAAACGCCTTTTTAAAGGAATTTATTGGTGTATAAACTCGACCAATTCACTCACAAACAAATAAAATATGTTTTGTGAGTGACTTGGTCCAGTTTATACACCAATAAATTCCTTTAAAAAGGCGTTTAATTTTTATAATTCTTTAAAATTGGAGATAAGGAATATATTTTTCGACACTCGTAACCTCTATCATACGTAAATTGTATATTTGTGTCATTGAATAGGCCTGGCGCACGAATCGATTTGTTGGTTATTGCAAAAATATGTACTCAATGAAATTTGCAATCTGATAAAGAATAAACTACAAAAACTCTTATTATCATTCAAACGAATGTTTTTGTGTTGATTATTTAATTTAACGCGATCAACGTGCAATGAAAATAAATTTTGTTAACGTCGGTGTTTTTATCGCCGCCATCTTGTTTACATTGGTTACGAAAAGAAGTTCGGTCAACGTCGTCTATCGAAAAATAAACAACGTCAAGATCAACTACCGGAAGTCGTCTCGACCAATCATATCATCGTATTCCCTAATATGCAAATCATATAAGAATTATTCAAATATAAACAGCAATTAAGTCTAAATATACATTCAGAAGTTAGTTAAAAGCAAAGGTTTATGTCCGTGTAAAATTTGAAGTGCTATTTTTCTTATGTACATAAATAAACTATAAATTCTAATATCAATGCGATACTTTTAAAATATGGTAGCAGTGTTTTTCTTATGTCAATATTAGCAGTATCGTATGTTAATAAGCAGTTTTAATGCCATTGCTTAATTCAAATTGTTTTTGGTAACATCTTTCAAGTTTCTTAATTGGTTTTGGAAGCAAAAGTAATCAATAAGGGTTTCATAAACAATGTCGTTATTAAATAGCTAAGTATCAAAATAATTGTTCACATATATAACATCTATTAAATTTCTTAATGAACGCATCGAAACAATATATATTCGATATTCTCCCAACACACGCATGGAAGACTTCCTTTATTGGTAACAATGAAACTAACTTGTGCCAAAGATGAATCATACTGTACTCGTTCAGAATGATTCGACAAAATCTGACCTGTACTTTTGAATCTCGTTTTTTATACAAATTAGACCGTTGGCTTTCCTGTTTGAATGGTTTAACACTAGTATTTTGAGGGGTTCTATATAGCGTGTTGTTCGGTGTGAGCCAAGGCTCCGTGTTTAAGGCCGTACTTTGATCTTTAATGGTTTACTTTTAACAAATTGTTACTTTGATTGAAAGTTGTCTCATTCGAACTCATAGCCCATCTTCTTATATCTATAAATCTTTAAAATTTCCCATTAAATAACTGCTTTCCAGTCCTCCAAAACCGTCTGACTACTCCAGTGTTTCGCATTGCACATCAATTTTCAGTAGTGAACCTGCAGGTAACTACATCAAGAAATAACTGATAAGATATGTTGTTAAAAGGAAGAAGTTTATCGGCAAGGCTTCTGAAAATTGAAGTACTGAAGTACTGAACACCGGATGACCGCAAGTTCTTGTGGATGGTCACAAGCACTTGTCTCAGAAAAAAATCATACCGCTATACCTGAAAGTGAGGTTCATGTACCGAGATATATTTTTTTCTGAGACAAGTTCGAGCGTAAATGGTGAATAAATGACAAGCAATTCAACCTCGCCGTAATAACTATTATATTGTAGTGATGCAAATCAGTATACTCTGGTTTGTTGTTATATATTCATTTATATTAATATTCGTATATAGCAGTTACATGTATATATAATTTTCATCCATTTGTATATCATTCTATTCTACTATTTTAATAATAGTGCAGTGCAAGTGCATGGTGGACACTTTTCTGTAATATTTCGATTTATCTAATCGATTGGATTTTAGTAGGCACTCATATTTTCCCGCAAAACGTTATTGAGATGTTCTTCCGTGTGTGTTAACATAATTTTTCTGTACGTGTGTATAGATATTAATGATTTTTTTTCATTACATACATATATATATATATATATATATACAAGTCTAAATTGAAAACAACGTTCAAACCTATGATTGCGTTGGATAAAAACCGCAATTTTTATACGTGTGCATGCAAAACAAATTTCTTGTTAGAGGGGTCTAAATACAGCACAAACAACATTTTCCAAAAGACCAAAAAAGTGAAAAAGTATATTTTAACAAAACGCATTTGACTAACAGGTCGTACAACAAATGTTCTTAAACCCTGCTGACTGCCATTGGCGATTGCCAAATAAACGGATCACAAGATGTAATAAAATAGATCTTATTATTAAATTATTACCAAACAGAAAACAATAAACTTGCGGAAAAGATGGTATACCGCAAACATGAGGTGCAAAAATTTGTACACCATATCCGGATTTCGACAATTAATGTCTCTTCAGTGATGTTAGGAATCGAAACGGTATTTGGAAGGCCATATAATTTACCTCAATTTAGGATAGACTCTTGAATTTTGAAAGAGTCAAAATAGGATGAACGGATCATATAAACCCAAAGGCAAATATAATACAAGCCCAAACGAAAAAATATAAACAAGTCTAAATTGAAAACAACGTTCAAACCTATGATTGCGTTGGATAAAAACCGCAACTTTTATACGTGTGCATGCAAAACAAATTTCTTGGTAGAGGGGTCTAAATACAGCACAAACAACATTTTCCAAAAGACCAAAATGAGTGAAAAAGTATATTTTAACAAAACGCATTTGCCTAGATATATATATATATATTTCTAACGTCAAAACATTTACATATTATTAATTTGTGTTCTAAAAAATGTTTTTATGAGTATTCATTGAAGAAATGAATTTATAACAAGCGATAAGAATTGTTATTTTGCACTAAAAAATGTCCGCACATTTCTACGATCGGTTACCAGTCAAAAACGAAAGTCAAATCTCTGTAGCAACAATGCATTGGATGCCCTCACGGTCATCGCGATGTAAAAGAGCGTCCAAGCGGCGAGCTGATTATGTGCATAGAGATATCGAATTGCGAATGGGAAAAGTCTTTGATATCCAACAAGAACTGTTTTCCTTCTCAATATTTTTTTTCTATGTTAATAATAAATACATCTTCTGTTTGACAAGATTTTTCATTCGTGGTATCTGAAGTTGTTCAATTTATAGTCTAAGGCTGCTCAACTGGTATCTTCAAAGTTCGGGACATCATTATGTGTACAATTTTCTTTGTTTGGAATATCTATTTTGCCATTTGAATATTCATTACTATCATGTGTAATTGGGAACCGTATTGAATTGGATTGTTTGAATGAATGTTTTGTTCTTCTTTTAAGTAATGATATTTTTTTGTCTATTTCGATATTAACCATGTGAATAGGCTATAGCAGTGTGACCTATATATTAGAATCTAATAGGTCGGTAGACTATTTACAGTAAGTAGCCGCATTTAAATTCCGCCATTGCATGATCAATTCAAATAGAATTAGTCGGTAAACCATATGATCGAAAACAATGGACTAAACTGGTTTTTACACTGTCAACTATCAATAGGGTCAAGCAACATTTTCGAAATGATTAATTCATGTAAGCTTTAATTAAACATTAAACCGGTCATGAACTTTGTTTGTGAATTATGTCTGCGGTTTTCTTGACATGCATTGTGACGTGTTATTGTATTCATTTTATATGAGAAAACTATCGCAGTTATATTAGAAAAACATTGCATTCATAAATTTTTGATATTAAAATGACAACGCTATTATATAAGACAAATATCGCATTGATATAATAAAATATAGCAGTATCTTTGACTTATAGGTGATTTTGGCTTAGCAAACAATTGAATTCATCTCAATTACATTCCACTGGATTTGCTACATGATATTTATTGAATGTGTACATCTACAAATGATAAATCGTGCATTTATGTTTCATTTAATCAACAATTCAATTTTCTCGTATTAATACACCTTGCTTTTATTATATTACACAATTCATGGAAACTATACAGCAGACGTATGTTGTGGTAAATGTCGACCTGTTTTAAGAAAATATTCATTACTTTATACCGAGAAATCTTCCGTTTTTCATACAAATGTTAACATTCGTCTGATATTTCCCACAATGCAACTCGTTGATATAAGACAATATCGCTATTTATTATAAGAAACATTTTTATCGATTCGCTTCTTCCATAGACTGAAACCTGTATGTTGGCCTTTATACACATATTTTTCATTTAGGTTGTATGGGCATTTTGCCGTTAATAAATTCCTGTTGAATTAAATATAAACTTTTATTATACTATTACAGTAATAATTCTTCCATTGGAAATAATTCCTATTTAGGCTTATAAATTTCTTTTTCGGATATATTTGTCGTCAGGTTGTTGTCTTGTAAAGTATACGGTCATATCTCCTTTTATTCATTATATTTCAAAGCTTTAGTGTTATTTGATAAGTTAGAAGAGACATCAGTGCGAGTGACGTGACATATTTTGTAAGACGAAAGCATTAATTTATTATATTGCTTACAACTCCTAGTTAAAATACATCAGCACTTTGTCAAAACATAAAAAAAAAAATTGATCAGAAAAGAATGCGCCACGTTATTAGGATCAGATATGGAAAGTAAATATATATATATATATATATATGTAGGACTCGGAGGTGCGATGGGGACGCTGAAGTGCGATGGTCACGCTGAAGTGCGATGGTCCGCGCCGAAGTACGATGTTCCTTTCGCTGAAGTGCGATGGTTTGGCATGACGTTTGTATTATATTGTGACGTTTTCATATACAACGTTACATCAAATACAACATAGATTCGCAGGCAGGAGAATAAGATTTTGTAGATAAAAGTTTCATGCGAACAAAAGAAATGAAAAAAAGTAACGAAGGATTCAAGTCCAGAACAAGTTTGAGCAGTGCTGGCGGATATTATAAAAATATTTAAAGCTATGTCAAAGCGACAAAAATATGAACTTGGTTTGCAGATGAGCTAACCAGTGTTTGGAAGAATGCCGCAAACCTTTTGTTCGCCTGACAAATAAAATGTCTTGATCTAAATAATAATTTTGACTTCTCTTCAAGTATGCTTTACACGATTTTGTGTGAACAATTCAATGATGAAATTACTTACTAGCATTAGCAATGTTTTTGCTATATTAAGTTGATTAGTAAGAACACCGTCAATGTAGCCTTATTTTATTGTGGTTACAGTGTTTAATTAACCTGACTGGTCCATAGGTGTACTTCCCTATATATTTTATTCTCCTCAACGGGGAATCAGCTAATTTCAGTTTTTGGTGGAAAACGTGACAAGTACTATTATATAGACCTACACGCCGTGACTACCAATATTTCTGACACCATACTACTGCGTACTTGTTTAAGAATTGTCAAATTCAAAATTAGATTAAAACAAATGAAGATTTTAAAGTTTTTGGTTTTAAACTAAACAGAAATTAAAAGGATCTTTCAAATGCGAGGCTAGCAGCTACTTTGGTCAAATCTGAATAATGTTATTTCATTTAAACATCTCGTGTACATATTGCTTTTTACTCTATATCACAGGCAGACCATCGCACTTCAGAGTAACCACCATCGCACTTCAGCGTAACCACCATCGCTCTTCAGCGTAGTTATCAACAAGTTAGCGTCATAATGTCACCATCGCACTTCAGCGTGTTAACCAACGCACTTCAGCGTGACCATCGAGGTTCGGAGTACCATCGCGGTCCTGAGTCCTGTATATGTATATACATACAAGATAAAATATTCAAGTTGTATGTTAATTGTTTTGAAGGACAGTGGGGATTTAGGGTTATATAGATTTTTTCTTGGTACACCATAGAGGTCTAAAAATACAGAACGGTTTTCGTAACTGTTTCAAGCTTCCATAAATATCGCCAAAAAACATGCAATTGACGGTCTTCCACGAAACAAAACGTCACAATGTCGAAAGAATAATTAATAAATAAACGAAGGAAAATGTTTTATCCAGGAAACTTATTCCGTTTTTAGTTTTATGATACTCGACGTGATATTTGTTCAATTATCAAGCAAAAGCACTTGTTCGAAAATCGGATGGAAAAACGTATCGTGTGAACAGGACGCTGTACGATTTACCTGAGCGTTGGTATAAAATCGGATTGAAAATCGGATGGAAAATCGTACCGTGTAAACACACCTTAAGCCTAATAAGGGGAGATAAGTCAATTAAACTTACTTACTTACCACTTTTGTTAAATATACATCATGTGTAGCAAGTAATCAAATCCCATGACTTTGATTTTCTCACATTTTAAGCAAATTTTTAGAATTATCTTCACATATTTCGTTTTAAAAATGGGGGGGGGGGGGGGCTATGGATTTTTTTTCCAGACAAACTTTGGCGAAACACAATCTATTTTTTTGGCGACAAGTCGAAAACAATTTTTTTCTTTCAATTTTAGCATTACATATAGTAACAGCTGAGGGTGAAACAAACAATTTTTTTTCTCAGGGTCATAAACAAGTTATTTTTTTCTCCAAAAACTGGAAACAAACTTTTTTTTCCAAAAAAAATCAATGATCAGGAATGCTCACAGGGAAATGTCTTGCCCGTGTAACTGATGATGGATGGGCATTGGCTGCTTACGTTCAGCTGCAAATTAATATGCATATTAAGAATGAGAACATGTGAATCTTATATGAATATTAACCCTGCTTTGTACTAAACAGACAGGCTGAAAACTGATGAAAATTGAATTCTATGTTGAAAGACCAAAAATGCAGGTTTTAATCTAGGTATAACAGAACATTTACATTATCATTGACCCATGAATATAAGGTCAATTTCAGATAAACCCTGTCAGAAGCAAATATAAACCATACTACACCTTACAATCATTCTATACACTCACTATAGTTCCGACCTAATCATAATAAAATGCACTGCAGGGCACAGTTTGTTACAACCACTGAGGTTGAACCATGATAATTGGGGCAAGTATGAACACAATATTCAAGCTTGATACAGCTCTTAATTTGGATTGTGATAAAATATTTGACACAGCATAGATTTCAGACTCCAAATGAATGTGGTCTAAGAATTCAAAAATACATTTACCTATACTCTAATATCCAAAATCTAAAATAAGTTAGAATCAGCATTTCAAAGAACTCAAAAAATTCAATTTTTTATTTTTTGATTTTGGACCCTTTGGACCTCAATTTGAACTAGTTTGTTAACAGGGCTAAAAATCCAAAATCTAAATACAGATCACAGTTACCAGTAGATTCAGCATATCAAAGAACCACAAGAATTAAAATTTTGGTTTAAATCAAACAAAGTTTAATTTTGGACCATTTGGACCTCAATGTGAACCAATTTGATAATGGGCCCAATATCTAAATACACAGTTTGATTATATGAAAATAAACAAAGAATTCAATTTTGGGTTTAAATCAAACTTAGATTAATTTTGGACCCTTTGGACCTGAATGTGGACCAATTCGAAAACAGAAATACACAAACATGGTAACAGATTCAGCATATTAAAGAACCCAAAGAATACATGATTCTCATCGAATTGAAATTATTCAAGAAACAAATAATGTATACAAAGTATTGGTGTTTGTTTGGTTCCTAATTCATAAACAATTTGGGCCTTAATCACCAAAATCAATTCCAACTTTCCCTTTTTGGTTTGAAATCTTGTATAATAATTTCATAGAAATCCATGGATTTATTCTCAAGTTATGGTCTGGAATCCCTGGAAAATCTTTTTTTTTAACCTTTATTCCTAAACTGTTAGGACAATAACCCCAAATTCAATTCATACCTTCCTTTTGTGGTATGGGACCTTGTGGTTTTATTTCTTTGAGATCTATACACTTATACTCGTTATTGCCTGGAAAATATATGTCAACAGACCTCAATGACGACATATCCACACCATTATAAAATTAAATGGCAAAAGTTTTGCAGTCTATAAAAACTTAATGTTGTTCACACTTCCAAAAAAAGGCCAAGGTCAGATGTATCTCATCAGACAATCATATTCACATGACAATCATTCTGTACACCATACATTGTTGACCTAGAGAATCTGACCGAGAACAGACCAAATCATGGAACCTAAATGATGACCAAATGGTGCAGGATAAGCCACTCAAATTAACAAATTTTTCGTAAACCTTTTTCTTATCCCAATCCATGCAATGTGATACAAAATGTCTCTCTTCATGTGAGAAATAGATCACAGGCAATAACCATAAGAAAATTAAATGTCCTTATTACACATAAAAACTGTCAAATTAATTTGAAAACAAATAATGTACACATACCCTTAAAATGGAATCAAGATAATGTTCATATGCCAGATTAAACCAGACCATAAGGCAACTGCATACAAGATATGGATTAACTCATTCTTCTTCAGTCTGGATTATGAAGTTTTATATCAGGAGCATCCACTGCTAGATCTGTATCCCTGTGTTTTGTATCTGATGAGCCTTTATATAAACTAGATCATTTTAGAATTCTAGATCTATTTAAAGACTTGGCAGCCAATCAGGTTATCAGCAAGTCCAATGAACATTTCTGTCATGTAATTCCTAAGTATCATTTGTGTCGTCTTGTTTAAACTAGCAAAGAAGTTTCTGTGACATTTAAAACTCAAAACATGATGTTGAAAGATACCAAGAGATGGAAATATAAACTGTTGACACAGAGATATGTCTTGCGTTTTTTGGTGGTATAATGCAAATGTTGAAATTAAATTCAATATTTAAACTTATCTATGCAATGAACCATGACTGACGGTTCAGGGCAAAATAAAAACACCATGGAAATGCTACTGCTTATAAAACTGCATACCCAACACCATTGACTTATCAATTGGTTCCTTGTTAAACTGTGAAAGTTTCAAAGTCCATGAACTATGATAAGGAAGTGGGACCAAATAATCTCTATGAAAATGAGACTTGCAAATGCCAATACAACTGCATACCAAATATCAGATATTAGTCACTCATCTTAAACTGATCTAATCACAAATCACATGTAAATAATGCAAAACATTCAGTCAATAAACCATGACTGAGGCTGGACCTGAACAATCTCTATGGAACTGAGATTTGTCAATGCTTATACATCTGTATACCAAATATCATTGACATACCACTTATAGTTCCCTTTCAATTGACCTAATCACAAACTTATACATGTAAACTAATTAAAAGTTTTAAGTCGACTATGACTGAGGGAGAGAAGCAAAATAATCTCCATAGAAGTAAGATGTTTCAAAGCTTATATAACTGCATACCAAATATCATTGACCTACCACTAGTTGTTTTCTTTAACTTGAACTTATCACAATCAAATACATTGTTGAAGCTGCTGCTTATGGAAAAAGCATGCCCAAGTCTCGCTTTTTGAACTTCATCCATACCATACAATAAATCAGCTGTGTGTTACCCTTGACCACAGAAACCTCTTCCCCCTTTATTTGTCATTCAGACTCAAATAAACTATAAGATAGGTTTTCTCAATTAAATTTTTATTTACCTATTTATTTATATCATTATCATGCATCATAATATAAAATACCCAAATGAAACCAGACCCATTCTGCTCCATCAAGTGTGTACAAATACCAAAGAAATTGTAATAATAATAAGTTTTTAGTCCCTTTATATGTAAAAGGAGGAAAAGGATCTGCATCATGGGTAAGGTATCATTGGTTAAATATTACAATTATACAAAATAACTGACAGAGCTGAGGATTCTTTTTAGTTTCTTGATACCAGTTCCCAGACTAGCTGTTTTAAATAGAATTGAGAAAATCAATTCTGTTCTGAGATACATTGTCTTAAATTTTAATATCCTTAGGTCTTAAAGGAATATTTTTTTTGCTCAATATTAAACTTGGTGCTTTCCAATACTTTTAAATAACAAACTTAAAAAAAATTTATATAATTCCATAAAATATATGAATCCTCAGTTTGTCACATACGAAGAGGCATTTACAAATATAACAAGACCCGAATACAATGGTAAATACTAAGATAAAAAATGCATAAAAATACATGAATCAAATTCATTTATGAGGTGTACTCAATTTATTTACTGGGTTATTTAAATAAACTAATATCGTGATCTGTGCAAAAATTATTAGATCACCAAGGAAATAGTTAACTGCATTTCATTAAACATTTATAACCCCAAGCTCTTATATTGTATATAAAGTTTCTTTATAATTCCTCCCAATTTCTAACCAAAGTCAATTCTTTATATCAAAGTAGGATAGTTATTTAACAAAACATGTATGCTATAAGTATTTTTTTAATTATTTTCTTGGAACCAGAACTTTTTGCCCAGGAAGAAATAAGTAATTATTTCATATAAAGTAAAAAGAGGAGATATGATTGCCAAAGAGACAACTCTCCACCAGAGACCAAATGACATAGAATTTAACAACTATCAGTCACCTACAGCCTTCAACCATGAGCAAAACCCATACCCATAGTCCATATCCTTTAGGAAATGTGCCATAGTGAGCAAGTATATCATCTGTTTGCTCATCCGTCTACAACTTCCAACCACATTAAAGGATTGAATTTTTTTTGCCTAAACTTTCAAATAATCTTCAGTATCTGTTGGCATTGTGTATATTTTTTTCACATCCAAAGGTTCCCCAATCGAAGAATGGACTTTTCCATTTATAAAATTTTATTACTCATATTGAATGATAGGTTGGTTCAGCTGATAAGAACACAGCTTTAGTAAGAGCAAGATTCTGCATTTATAAATCTTGTAATTTGGTCAATCTTCAACGACCACTTCAATATTTATGTTCATTCATTTTTCTATTTTATCGACTTAGAAGAGTTAAAAGCATAATAAATGTCTGATCTCATTATGTAAATTTATATTTTGAATTGCATGTATAATCAAAATATATAAACTCAATCATACTAAGGCTTGGTATAACAAGATTTGACAGTAAAAACAAATAAAATCACATAAAAACCACTAAAATCAGATAAAACCAGATAAAACACAAATCTTGTTATAGCAAAGCCTTATAAAATTTACATTAAAGCTACAGTGGTAATATATATCAGTGTGAACGCCAAATTTATTTTGAATTTAAGTCATTAAAATTTTGTCATAAGGAGATCCAACTACCAAAAATATTATTAAAAACAAATATATTTGAACCAACCTATCCTTCACATGATAAAATGGTGAAATGAGAAGCTTCTTTCCCTTTTTTTTCAAATATTTAGGAGGTCCATTCATTACAATTAAGAACCCCAAAATTTCATTATAATAAAATAAAATACACACAGCCATTAGATACAGAAGGTAATCTGAAAGTTTAAATGAAAACCTTCCAATAGTTTATAAGCTGTGGATGAGAGATGATGATGGACAAACAGACAGACAAATCTTCTTTAATAACCTTTTTATGCTCAACATGAGTGCAGATGGGCATTTGATTTGGTCCTGCCCTGGGTCATATCAAAGAATTGAAAATTGGTATTTGATGCTCCCCTGCTAAGCATTCAGCAATTAGGAGTAGGAGCAAAGACTGGTCAGCTGGAAGTCAGAATAATGTGTTCAGGTAGGGTTAGATGTCTTGTGCAGACTTTTACATTATGAACTAGCATATTAAAAAAATCTTGCATTTTTAATTATCCATCCATCCTTCAAAATCAAAACTTCTTTTACAGGATCCTTGTTATACATGTGGAGGGGGGAGGTAATTGTTTAGAAGCCGAGTACAAGCCTCAAAAATCAAACATTAAAATATAAATAATCATAAATGAGAAAAAATATAGAAATCAATCACACAAAAATGAGAAAATATGACAAACTGCAAAAACTATGTAATTATATATATAATAATTTTCATTTGAGTGGTCTCAGATGCTGAATAATGCATTTATAATATATAAACAAAACCAATGAATAAAACTGACAGCCATTAATTTGTATGAATGTAAAGAATGCAGAGTCAAAACACCATCCAACTAAACATCTTTATTTCTAGTTCATATTGCACCAAAAACTCAGTACTTAAATTGTTTAATAGGGGATTTGTTTTATTCCCTTTTAGTGTTTGGCCATCAAAGTCCTACTTAATAGGTTTCTAACCAGAAAAAATCATTTCACAAAGGACTTATAATTCTTAACCAGTGTACATAACTTAAAAAATATATGTAAACGGAAGCAAGTCTTATGGGTATCTTGTGAAACCATACATCATACCTTTGGGACCTCTCAAATAAGAATAATTTCACAGTTTTTTTTTATATTTCTTCAATCACAAAACAATAAATGAATGCAAGAAAAAATAATGAAATAAATATTTATAATTTGAATAATAAAGCATTAAAAATTAATTGCATTTATAATTCATTCTGCTTATGAGACAAATATCTGCTGATTTTTTTACAAAAGATAGCAACAGTTCATCCAATGGTTTGCAGGATTATAGTCTGAGGATTTTACCATACAAGGAAGGCAGCAACAACAACTCTTTCAACTGAAAAAGAAACAAAGTTAAATTTCAATTGTTGATTCTTAATTTTAAAATAATCTAACAGGAATAAAGAAACAGACATCAGTGCAAGGCTTCCAAAACAGTCATATATTCCGGACATTTGTATACTGTCCGGTAAAAGTCCGGCTGGGCAAAGCATGAAATGGACATCTACTTTTTAGTTTTCAAGGCTTTCTTAAGCTGTTAAGAGACGGTCATTTTAACATAATTCGCGATCTTTTTGACCCAACCTTTTGCCTTTAACAGCCACACATTTCCGGTCATAAAAGTGACATGATCATTAAGTACTATCAAAACAACCCCTACTTTAATACCTTCTCATTTTAATCAAGGCTAATTAGTTGTCGAACAGCTAAAATTTACCTGTTCAGGTGACAGGTAAACTATTTTGAACCGGACATTGATCGGTCTATTCAAAGTTATTTTCTTACATTTCAGCGGTTTGCATCTAATTAATGTAGTCAAAAAGATTTAAATTATCAGAAATACGTTTACAAATATGATTTGATGAAAAAATTAAAAAGGTGAAATGGAAAAATCGTCATAACCACGTTGTTTGAACCAGAGACATGTTTGAACTAGTACACGTGTGCGCATGTGCGCAGGTGTGAAATTTAATTATGCAGCCTAATTTCTTCAATAAACAGCTGCGCCATGAGCGCATGATACGCCCTTCGTCTTGTGTGTGAATTTTTATGCAATAAGCATAAATAGTTTCTGACATACGGCGTGACATGCGAAAACCCCCTTTTTTTTTACAAAAAACTCAATATCTCTAAAATAAAATTTTGAATCATCACCAAAAAGTATACAGATCTTTAGATTAATATAACTAAGAAGTGTGTAAAATTCTAAGCAATAATCATAAATCGTTTTTTGAGATACGGCGCGACATGTGAAAAACCCCTCCCCCTTTTTTTACAAAATACTCAAAAACTCAAAAATAAAATTTTGAATCATCACCAAAAAGTATACAGATCTTAAGGTTAATATAACTAAGAAGTGTGTAAAGTTTTAAGCAATAATCATAAATTGTTTTTGAGATACGGCGCGACATGTGAAAAAAAACCACACACCTGTTTTAGTTACTAAGTCCCGTAACTCAAAAAGTTTTAATCTTATTTTCACCAAAAAGTATACAGATCTTTGACCATCATAAGAAACAACTATGTTAAGTTTCATGAAATTTGGATAAGTCATTCTCAAGTTACGGTGCGACATGTTTAAGCTGGACGGACAGACAGACGGACGGACGCCGGGCATTTGTATACCATAATACGTCCCGTCAAAAATTTGATGGGCGTATAAAAAATGCTTAAGTTGTCATTGATTAACCTTTATCTCACGTTTATTTCGAATATTTTCTTGAAGAAATAACGTAGAAAGAGCTACTTACACTCATTCATGCTTTGCAAACGTACACGGAATTTACATTTCCGTCTCTGGTCCATGTTTTACCATTGTCAAGATAACATCCGGTTTAAAAACGAAAGTAAAGTTGACAAAGTTATTTTGCACAAATAAAGAGTCTAAGGCAGATATAAGTACGCTGATGTTGCACACTTCGAATGATGCACTGCCAATTTAACAGTTTACGTCAGAACTTCGAATTTGAATCAAAGAAAGTTTAATATCGGTTTTTTTTAATGTCAATCATTGGGATGTCCAACTCGGCAACTGATTACCATAATTGACTTTTGTTTATTTAGTCTCAAGGGATTAAAATCGGGATAATATATAAAATGTCCGGCTGGCTAAAAATAATTTTGGAAGCCCTGCGTCAGTGTATGTTAAACAATTTGTTTATTACTTATATTGATTACTCAAAAATATAATAGTATCAAAAATATCCGATTTTATTGTTATCTCCCCTTCATATATCTTCTTCAGATCTAATCTCTGCTTTAAAGGGTACATTATTTTAAAATGAAAAGATTGAATACTGATTTTTTTTAATTGTAAATTAAAAAAAAATATATATATTGAAATATATTTAGTGACATTCATCACACTATAACATAAACACATTAAAGTTGTATGTTGATGAATAAGTTCTCACCTTATAACAGCTTTATCCCAGCAAGTAACCCAATGGAAACCTGATGCTAACCTGGAATAGAAAAGTAGTCAGTTATACTAAACTTTCCTAAAAAAAATTATTCACATGTACTAAATTTAAAATTGCACTAGGATAACAAAAAATCATGGGAAAAATATTTGGTATTCTTAATTATAAACTGAGTTTTATATTTACCAAAAAAATTCAACCGGTACCTCATCAGTGTAAAATTATTTTTTTGGTACTAAAGAACCTTATGAAATTGATTTCAAATATTATATTACTAAAAAGATGCTTGATTACCTACCAACATGTTAACAATATCAGACATCCAAGTCTTACTCCCAACACCATGAAAACATCATCATTATAACAACCTAAAAATAAAAAAAATAAAAAAATTATTACCGGGTACTTGTTTTACAGATCAATCCGTCTCTAAGAAGACTAACAAAATAATGCTATGTTTCATTTATTAAAACCTGTTATACATTATCATCTTCACTATATAAACTTTAAACTGCTAGAGATAGAAATTTACCTTATGCAAGTGCACGTATATGTATAAGACAATGATTTTGGAATATTCAATTACAAAATCGGATGGTTTTGTTCTCTTTTGATGGTTCTTAAAATCATTTTCATAACAGCGTAGACAACCACAATACTTATGTTGCTAATAATACTAACTCAATTACTGTAAATTCAGAAACTATTGCAATGTTTTTATTATTGTGAAAAATGCAATATGGTTGTATTGGCAATAATTTAAACTAGCATTTTGAATTTTTTGATATGAATTAAACAGGATTTTTCTCAATATCGCAAAAATTAAAATCGCATTTTAGTCTAAAATTACAAAATCGCAATTAATGAATGGTTATTATTTATTTTGAATTTATTGAACCATAAAATTAATTTTTGACTCTTCACATTGAATAATCCGCGAAGCGGATTATGTAAAATGTGGAGAGTCAAAAATTAGTTTTATGGTTCAATAAATTCAAAATAAATTATAGCCATTCATTAATATTATAAATAAATTTCTATCAAAAATAAGGCTCAAAGAACTTTTTATATTATTTATATTAACCATCACAACGTACACGGATGTTGGCGTATGAATATACAATGTCAGAGTGGGCGTGTCGCCATAAAAATTGACAACATTGAAAATAAAAGTAATACTTTTAACCAATCAGAAGACAGTAAATACACCAAATTTATTTATTAATAATTGCATGCAATAGTTTCTGAATTTACAGTACCTTTAACTTGTTTGCCATTGGCTATTGATAACAGTGATTTTACGCTCACTCAGTCTGTCAGAGGCCTTCCAATAGGGATTCAAATAGAATAAAAGAGCAAAGTACATGTAGGCACAAGAGAAGAAAAAAAGAAAATAATTATTCAACATTTAAATCAACACACAAGGTTGAGTCCTCTGCTAGTAATTCATACTATTTGATGTAGGCATTTAGAACCTTTGGCGACCCAAGTTTAAATGTCTATAACACATTCAATGTGACGAGTGGGCGTTACAGACAAACTTTCACCTTATCTGACCCAGTCAATAGATAACATAAGAGAGCCAAGAAATCGTCTTGTCCACGCTTTTATGAAAATGATTCTATATCAATTCAATATTCAAACAGTTACAGACTTTGAATAAAAATTTGTTCGACCCAAATAAGTTTACAAATTCATTGATAATAACTTGCATACAGTTGGTTTCTATCCAACACAGCTCACTCGATACCAGACAGAAAACAAATGTAAGACTCTAAAAATCAAACACTGATAGAAAAGAACCTTTAAAAAATAATGTTAAATGCCTATATATATATTATTACCATAAAATTTGTGGAATATATAAACTTACCACATATTTTTCATGGTAAAGCCTCAGACTTGGTGAAGATTAAATTGACCATCTCCCTTAGAGCTGCTCTCTTGGCTGACAAGGTGGCTCTCCTCATCATCTTAACATCTTTTTCTTTTAAATATAGTTTTATACATTACATATATCAGATGCATTTCCAATAAATCCCCTTTCTTGAAAATTTCAGAAAATCAATTGTTAATGACCCAAGATTTCTCCCACCCTGCATACTTATTATCTAGAGCTCTGCTTACATTTATTTTTTTTTATTACAGAGCTCTAAATAATAGTCAATATTAGCTAGTATACATCTGATATTAAAAAAAAATGTACAAACATGAATATCCAAGTACTAGATGAAAATCCTAACATTGAGGGAATTTCAAGTATGTGGAGTTAAACAGGGGTATAATAAATTGCCTCCCTTTGACCCAAATTTCACCCTGTTCGGACTCCACATCCTTGTTATATTAAACAAAATAAATAAGATAGTACAATTAAAATTAAAAAATAGATTGATAACAAAAATCTAACACATTTCAATAACATATTTCGTACTGATTGACTTATGGTGGCAGAGTGGTCCTATAAGTAGTTCAACTACTGTATCACTAGCCTGTCAACACTGAGAACCCTCACATGAAATGTGTAACTTCATTCTTAATTTGACTAAGGTTTGCCAGTTTCCCTGATGAAGGTGATGTTTTCACCAGGCACTCTGGCTGTCTCCACAAATAAAAATTTACAGCCAAAATTATAGTAAATCATGTTAAAGTGGTGTTTAACACCAAAAATCAACCAATCCAATTTCAACAAGATGTTCTTCAACTATGCCTTTTGTAAAATTATTCTTTAAAAAATATCACCTTGGTTACAAACCAAAATCAGCTAAAAATGACAAAAAAAGTGCAAAAAATATATTTCTAACTTCTTAACTTCGTAAATTCCTCTGCATTAGAGCACCCTTGTCACATATCTTAAAGATATTAAAATTAACATGAAAGAAAAGGTTGTAAGGGGATATATTTACTGCAGACCATTATTCATCTTTTTAGTTTACACTAGAGAGGCATTTGCTATGGTAAGGTAATTTGAAACGTTGCTAAAAAAAAAAAAAAATAATTAAAATTTTTGCTAAGAAATTTAGTGGGAATATTCACATCGGCAGATTTAATTGCATTAACTACATGTATAAAGTAACTTGTAAAATTTGAAAGTATCTCAAATCCTAAAATAACAAAAAGATGGCAAAAATATATACATTACAATTTGCAAAAAAATAATACATTTCAATAATTGAACATTTTTTTTTCTTTTTCTTTTAGATTATCCATTCTTAAAATGCGGGAAGTGTTTTGACTAGACATAAGTATAAACGAATAATAGAAAGAATTTTTGGAATGTCAAATACAAGTTAACCTACAACTTCCAATCTTGTTGAAAATGGAGAATCTTTACATATTTTTTTTTTTTTTTGTAAAAAAATTATAAACATTTTCTCAAGCATACACAAAAATAGTCTGAATTACATTCTTTACTGTTGCAGTTATATCACACAACCATTTTATGCAGCCACAGTTATCTAAAAAAGAAATATACATTACTCATGAACATTGAAATAATATTTACTGCAAAACAATTATAACAAGAAATGATTGTAACAGGATGCTGTTACGAAGTCTCCCAAACGAAGCTCCCATAATTCGTAATTCCAAGGGTCGCCTGATATTGGGTAAAGTCCAGTGAAAATTGGTTTGGTCCAGTAAAGTTATATGCATTAATGATGCCTTGGGACTAACCCTGTATATCATTCAAATCATCTTGGCATGACAAACCAGAATATATATGGTTTAGGGGTGGGACTCTCAACCATTTTCAAGATATTAGAACATTGGGGGTGGGGGGGAACCCCTGGGGACTGACCCTATATGTCATTCAAATGTTTGAGACATGACGAACAGGAATATGTATGGTTTAGGGGTGGGGATCTGGACCATTTACAAGATACTGGAACATTGGGGGTGGGGGGAACCCCTGAAGACTGACCATATACTTCATTCGAATGTTCGAGACATGACGAACAGGAATATATATGGTATAGGGGTGGGGATCTAGACCATTTACAAGATATTAGAACCTTCTCAAATGGCAGGGGGTCGGGATGACCCCTGGGGACTAACCCTGTATTTCATTTGAAGTGCTTTATCATGACAAACCAGAATATATATTGTTTAGGGGTGGGGATCTTGACCACTTACAAGATATAAGATTTTTCTTAAATGGCAGGGAGTGGGGGTGACCCCTTTGGACTAACCCTGTATTTCATTTGATGTGCCTTATCATGACAAACCAGAATATATATGGTTTAGGGGTGGGGATCTCGACCATTTACAAGATATTAGAACTTTCTCAAATGACAGGGGGTCGGGCTGACCCCTTGGGACTAACCCTGTATATCATTCAAACCATCTTCACATGACAAACCAGAATATATATGGTTTAGGGGTGGGGATCTTGACCAATTACAAAATATTAGAACTTTCTTCAATGGCAGGGGGTGGGGTGACCCCTGGGGACCAACCCTGTATTTCATTTGATGTGCTATATCATGACAAACCAGAATAATATGGTTTAGGGGTGGGGATCTCGACCATTTACAAGATATTAGAACTTTCTCAAATGGCAGGGGGATCGGGATGACCCCTGGGGACTAACCCGGAAGATCATTCAAACCATCTTTGCATGACAAACCAGAATATATATGGCTTAGGGGTGGGGATCTTGACCACTTACAAGATATTAGAACTTTCTCAAATGGCAGGGGGTGGGGGTGACCCCTGGGGACTAACCCTGTATTTCATTTGATGTGCTTTATCATGACAAACCAGAATATATATGGTTTAGGGGTGGGGATCTCCACCATTTAAAAGATATTAGACCTTTCTCAAATGGCAGGGGGTCGGGATGACCCCTTGGGACTAACCCTATATATCATTCAAACCATATTAGAATGACAAACTAGAATATATATGGTTTAGGGGTGGGGATCTTGACCACTTACAAGATATTAGAACTTTCTTAAATGGCAGGGGGTGGGGGTGACCCCTGGGGACTAACCCTGTATTTCATTTAATGTGCTTTATCATTTAGAACATTTTCAAAAAAAAAGATTGTGTCTATCAGAAACGGTTTTCAATTTATAATCATTTGAAAATTAAAAAAAATAAAATCCCATAGGGTTCTATAGTAAAACCCTCCTTTCTTTTTGCCCCTCAAAGTACCCCTTTATAAACCCCATTGCACAAACAAAACCCTGATTGTACCACTAGACATGTTAGTCTAACATATTGTGAAACCCTAAGTTAATCTGACAAGCGGTTTTGGAGAACGGGTGCGGACAAGTTCAAATTTAAAAGCGGCGGAAGAGGAAGAGGAAGAAAAATAATAATAATAATAACTGAGCAAAACCAATAAGTCTTCCAAACTTCGTTTGGGAGACTTAATTGACTGAGCATTACAATTATAATGTATAGAACATTTCTTTTTCTTTGTTATAAAGTGATTTGTTGACATAAATTTTAAAGTACCAGTATTTCTTACAATATAAGGATGAAAAAACAAGTCATTGGCTGATGTCTTGACAAATATCTTTTTAACATTGTTTTATAGCTATATATAGTATATCAGGCTATTAACATACTTGATTGAATTTTTTAACATTTAGTCATGTTGAACCTTTATGGCTAACTATACAATATAGGTTTTGCTCATTGTTGAAGGCATAGGGTGACATTTAGTTGCATCCACATCATTTGGTCTCTGGTTAATAGCTGTCTCATTGGCATACATACCACACTTACATATTTTCATATATGGGGACAACTATAGATAACAAAAAAACTGCAATCCCAAGATTTCGCATAATACATTATACTTTTTGACTTCCCTTATATATCTTTATATCTCCTTCTAAATTGTTTATTCAACTATAAGTAAAGAAGACATTAATATGTAAGATTTACATCTGTGCCTAACAAAAATCTTGGGCTTTAATAAAATGCTCTTGGATGAAAAGTTCATAAATCTATGTATTGATTCTTACCATAAAAGTCAGCTCCAATGCCCACTCCCAGCTTCAATCCTTACAGACAAGCTGTGATGCTATCCTGAAATATAAAATGATAATTCGTTAATAAAACCCTGTAACTCGGAAACGTAAAGTCTAAAATTTATAAAAATTGAAAGGGAGCTCATGTCAATAGATATAAACAATTCACCACAATTTCTTGCAAGTTGGTGAAAGCATTCTTGAGTTATTGTCCGAAAACTGGAAAACCCCCCTTTTTTTAATGAATAAAACCCCATAACTCGGAAACGTAAAATCTAAAATTTATAAAAAACAAAAGGGAGCTCACGTCAATAGATATAAACATTTCACCAAAGTTTTATGCAAATTGGTTAAAGCGTTTTGGAGTTAATGTCCGACATGTTGACGACTGACCGACAGATGGACGGACGGACAACAGTATACCATAATACGTCCCGTAAACGGGCGTATAAAAACTGTTTAAAAGGTTCTTTGTTGGTATTATGTATGTATATTGAATAGATTGAATGATTGGTTGTTGGTTGCTTAAGGTCCAGTGGCAAATCATTAAATAGAAATAGTCTTAAAATGTGTTATATATGTCAAGAACATATGGATGAGACAGCAATCCAACAAGCCAACACATTTTTATGTAAACAATTCAGATCCTAAACTTTACTCTTATTTGGTTACTAATATAATAATAAGAGTAGATTCCAGTAAAAAATCTTTTAAGCGTTCAAATCTTGTTTTTCCAAAAAAATATTTATAATACATTTGAGTTTTCCAAAACAGGACTAACATACTGGTACATACCTTTGTATTAGCTATATAAGACCACCAAGTCTTATTCCCACACCATGAAAACATGTCTCAGAAAGAACCTGAAATGAAATTATAATCAACACATTATACATTTTGTAAATCAATTTATGTTACCGAAACCTAAAATTTACTAAATATTGTTGATTTCTTATGGCAGGTAGACAATTGTATAGAATCATTTTTTTTAAATCAATATAAAAGATAGAAAAGTAAAAAAACGTCAGATTTAAATTTAACTGCACAAAAAATATCTGAATATTTTACAGAGTTATCTCCCATTGAATGCAAAATCGTGTTTTAAATTGTACTGGTCTTTTCTTGAAGTTTAATGACTATTTTTAGGATTTACAATTGATATTTTAATAGAAAATCTTGTTCATGTATCTTGTATCTTTAAATACTAAACTGGTAAATTAATTCATCAATGGTGTTTTAAATGCAATATTTCAGAAGGGTCTGTTATCTTAAAAGATCTGGCTGAATTAAACTTGCCTTTTCTATTTTCATGGTAAAGAGTCAGACTTGGTTGAAGATTTAATTGACCATCTTCCTAAGAGCTGCTATCCTGGCTGACAAGGTGGTGGTTCTCAATATCTTATTGTCAATCTATGTTGTGTCCATTTGTTTTTAGAAAATAAAGTAACTTACATAAAAAATATCAGATGCACTTTCAATTAATAAACTTTTTGAAAAATTTCATGTAATTATTCTAAGTGACACATAATTTTTCCCACCCTAAATTTCTATTATCTAGAAAACATCTGATATGTAAAAAAGTGCAAAAATGTGAGTATCAAAGTAAATAAAAATCTAACATTGAGGGAATTTCAAGTATTTGAAGTTAAACACAGTATAATAAATTACCTCCCTTTGACCTAAATTTCACCCTGTTAGAACTCCACATCTTTGTTATATATAACAAAAAAACATAAATAGTAATTACCGGTAATCAATATAAAAAAATAATTAAATTACAAAAATTCAACACATTTCAATAACATATTTAGTGCAGATGGAGTAATGGTGGCTGGATGGTCAAAGTAGTTCAACTACTGTATCACTAGCCTGTCAACACTCTGAACCCTCACATTGTAGGTGTGTATAAGATCAATCTTAATTGACTAGAGTTGCCAGTTTCTCTGTTGGAGGGGATGTTTTCACTAGGCTGTCTCCACAAATAAAAACTGGCAGCCAAGATATAGCACATCATGCTGAAAGTGGTGTTAAATACCAAAAATCAATCAATCTACTTTCATCAAGATTTTCTTCAACTATGCTTCTTGTAAAATATTCTTAAAATAATATACCCTTTGTTATAAACTCAGCTAAAAATGACACAAAGGTGAAAAAATATATTACAATTTGCAAAAATAAAAAACATTTCAATAATTGAACATTTTTTTCTTTTTCTTTTTTTCTTTTCTTTTCTTTTTCTTTAGATTCTCCATTCTTAAACTACTGGAAGTGTTTTGCCTAGACATGAGTATGAACAGAAAATAGAAAGTAATTTTTGAAATTTCAAAGACCTATTAACCTACAACCTCCAATCTTGTTGAAAATGGAGAACCTGTACATAATTTTTTTTTTCTTTTTGTAAAAATTATAAACATTTTCTCAAACATACACAAAAATAGTCTGAATTACATTCTTTACTGTTACAGTAAAATCACATAGCCCTTTTATGCAGCCACAGTTACCTGAAAAAGAAATATACAGAATTAAACGTAATTGTCAAAATCTGGAAATTGAAACAATATCAAATGCAAAATAATAAATAACTGGTCATTATAATCATGATTCATAAAACCTTTCTCTTACTTTGTTTAAAAGTGATTTGCTGATATATTTTTTGAACTACCAGTCTTTATTAGCAGAAAAGGATGAAAAACAAGTCAATGGTAGATGTCTAACATATTTCTTTTTTGACATATTTTTTTTTTGTATTGGTTCTTACCATAAAATTCAGCTCCAATGCCAACTCCCAGCTTCAATCTTTACAGACAAGCTGTGTTGCTAACCTGAAAAATAAAATTAGTCATTCAAGATTGTTTAAAAGGATCATTTTTGATATACTGTATGTATATTCCATATTTTGAATGATTGATTCATTTGATTGTTGGTTGCTAAATGTCCAGTGGCAAATTAAATAAAAGTCTATAAATATGTAATAGAAGTTGAGAACAGCAAAACCAGCATCCCAACAAACTTTTACATAATCAAATCAGATAATTAAATTTACTCCTTTAAAGGCAATTAAAGAAAGCAAAGACTTCTTACCAAACTCCTACAAACCTTAACGCTTAGAGCACATGCTATTTCCAAATACATTTTATAATACTTTTTCTTTTTTCAAAACAGGACTAACATACTGGTACATACCTTCGTATTAGCTGTATTAGACCACCAAGTCTTATTCCCACACCATGAAAACATATCACAGAAGAACCTAAAAAGAATTAAAAAAGACACATTATATATTTTACAAATCCATTTCTCTATAAATATGAAGTCACTATATAATGTTCTGATTTCTTACAAAATGTACACAATAGTATCAACACAAGTTTGTAAGAAAAACTGTTGACAGAGATGTCTCGCCTAGCAGCGGAAAATGAAAAACATCTGATGATTAGCAACATTGCTAATTAATTCGATAATTTGTTATACAAAGTAATACTATACTAAGTAATGCAAATAAATACAAAATGTCATGGATCTATAGCAAGGAGTAACTATTAACCTGACTAAACAGAAAACTTGACATAATAAAAATAAAACAAGCCAAAGGATTTTGTTTGGAATTTAACTTCACAAAAGTGATGTGCTAATTTATCAGTTATATCCCATTGAATGAACAAATCTTGCTGTTAATTGTACTTGTCTTCCCTTGAAGTTTTAAATATTTTGATCGAAAATCTTGTTCAAGAAAATGGTAACTTAAATTATAAAACTTATTAAAATTAATACATCAATGGTGTTTTGCATGCAGAAGATCAGAAGGGTGCTGGCGTGTTGTCTTAATATCACTGCAGCACTTCTTGTCGAATATTTCTAGAAAATGTATACAAATATTTGGCTTAAATAAACTTGCCTTCTTCATTTCTTGGTAAAGCCTCAGACTTGGTTGAAGATTTATTTGACCATCTTCCTTGGAGCTGCTATCCTGGCTGCTTTCAAAGGTTTTCCATCATAGTTTTTTTTATGCTAATCAGTCCACTGAATCCATTTTATCTAAGTAATGAAATGTCCTTTCCATTGTACATTATAAAATGTACAATAGTCACCAGAATGTTTCAAGGCATCTCACATTATTTTTCCAATCATGGAAACTGAAGAAATTCTCAATTTAAAATACAAATAATTTATTAATTCATTTAAAAAAAATGTAAAAATACCAGACATGCTTTTAAACAGGTAACTTGTATTTTGATAATTTACGAAATGTATTCTGTACCCCACAATTTCTTCCACTCATTAAAAGTATATTTTAGAACTATGTTTACATTTTTTTTTTATTTACAGAGCTCTAGATAATAGCTTTTATATAAGTTACCAGACATCTGATATGAAAATACTTATACAAATGTAAGAAAAAAAGTACAGTGTAGTAATAGTATAATAAACACATATAAATCAACATTTTTTAAATATTTTGAAGCATAGTTTAACCAAAAATATCTCATTTTCAAGGTTTACTACTCATGTACATAGTAGTCATGTATAGTCCCAAAATTTGTAAAAGCCTCTATAGATTCGCAAACTCTCTGTGAATTCCAAAAGATATGGGTTAAAAACTATTTATTTTACCTTTGATGAAAAATTACTTAGTTCCCAAGTCAGGAAAAAAATTATCAAACAATTCCATAGTACCAAGTGGATAACTTAAATATTTGTACAATCATTGTGTGAAGTTAAAAAGATTGAAATTGAAAACTGCAGGAGTTGATTACACAAAATTAGTACCATCTTTGAAAATTTTGGAAAACAATCATCAAGATCAGAATTAAGGGAAAAATGGGGGGAAATTCCTCATACAATTTCATATAAGCAGGTACACAACTTCAAAATGTACGCAATTATTCTGTGAACGAAGTTTCAGTGGTACAAGAAAAAGAAGCTGAAATGAAAAAATACAAATATGATGAAATATAAAATTACATGTATCAAGTATGAAATCTTTAAATTTAATAAAAAAATTTAGAAAGAAAAAATTAAGAACTCAAAGAAATGATATAAATACGGATTCTTTATAATAAAAATTAATTTCAATACTTTATAATTTAAATTAATTTCAAAACTCAAATGGCACGTAATACTTCAATAAAATAGATTTTTACTTTTTACTTTAGTTTTATACTTGAAAGAAAAATAGTAGCAAAATTTACAATTGAAAAAGTAAAATTTTTTGTTCCCAGATTATTTATGATAGCATTTTTGATTGGTTATATCAAAATTTTTTTTATGTAAGATTACTTCCAATGACTTTTGTCAGAAAAAAAGGAAAATTACTGATATCTTGACAATAATGGACTGAGGCAAAGTTACTGCACTCTCCAGAATCATTGGTTCCTTAAATGGGTAAGAACTAGAAGCAGCCAATATACAGACTTACAGGAATCAGCTCTTTTTTGCTACCAGAAAAAGAAAACAGATTACCAGTTAAGTCTAAAATAGTCTGGTTATCTTTAACTTTTTTAGTGATTAAATTCCCAAAGTCTGAAACAGGGTCTAATATAAATCTAAAACTGTTGGTTAACAGAACTGATTGTAAGCTATCGCTCAGGCAAAAATAATCATGTATATAATGCCTACCCATGTTAAAACTACAATAAAGTATAGCTTGCAACAATTATTTCTTAATTATTATGGAATAATGGAAAACTCCTTTGAACTAATGAGGCTAAAGTTGGATCCCTGTTAAAGAGTCAAGCTCTTAGATTACTCTTTGTCTGGCCATGAGTTTCAAAAAGGATCCAATGAAGAATAGCTGCAGTCAGTTATTGATAATTGGGTTTTACTTATTTTATGATAGCAAGTGCTTTACCTTTATTGTAATTACCAAATTTGAAAAAGATAGAATGGTTTGATATTAATTTATGTTGTAATTAAAACGGTATGATAGGGTTAAGATCAGTCTAATACCTTTTTCAATAAAAGATCTAAATTGTATAAAATGAGCAATATTTCAACAAACTTATGATTTGAAATTTGAAATTTTTGTGTTGTACAATCTACTCCTTTTCATGTACACATGATAAATAGAATAAAATAGACCAGTTTTCAGCTCCTTTTTTGTGATCTTGAAATGATCCTGCTCACTGTCAATACTTTTGATTGCAAAAAAGAAAAATTGTTTCAAGAAGCTGGACAAAATTATCCTTTAATATATTGATCACAGAATGGCTTGGGAAGTTAAAAAGATTAATTTTCTATTAAACAGGAAATTTTTCCAAAGAAATGCTTTAACTCAAGACAATTTAATTTTACAAATTACGATGAGCAATTGTTAAATGGGACAAACAAGTAAAATTAAAACATTAATACCAGTTGTCAATTATGGTCTCATAATAATGAAGTTATCATTAAATGTCTGGAATCTGTGGATGAAAACCTAGTGTTGAAGGTGAGAGTTGAAAATTAACCCAAGGTTGAGAAGCTTGAAGCAAAGGGAGATAACTACTGTAAGATATCGGTATTGATAAGTTAGATAACTCTTCACTTGGAGATGATGATAGTTTCAGATAACTCAAAATGAAGTTTTTAGGGTATTGGGAATCATTATAAATTTCGTTGGTCATCTCAACGAGATTGATTTTCTCCCTTGAGCCGGTACCGCGAAAGTGAGAAAAACAATCAAGTTGAGATGACCATTGATAATCTATTTATCGCTATTTTGCTTATGACGACGTTGAAATTTACATTGACAATGGCACGTGCAGCCTTACGTTTCTAGAGATACTTTCCATATCTTTCTACTATGCTGAGAAAGGAAATTATCAGTAAGATCAAAGGAAAATTCAGTAAAATAGTGATAATAATATATATATCATAGAAATTTATTATTGTTCACCAAATATTAAGACTTGTACAAGCTTTCAGTCATGTAAGAATTAATAACCTTTGCGATTATGTTTATAACTCTATAATAAATGTAGATTAAACATCCAAATTCTTTTTTGTATGGCAGAATTTTCGTTATGGCTTGACTGTTATAAAAATGTATTTTTACTTCTTTATTATCTTAATAGCGATCAGTGCTTTAAAGATGTAGATACCCAGAAACAATTTTGAAGATAAAGTGGGATCATTTTCCACTTCCCCTGAATTCAACTTAATTTACGAGAATATGTTATCTAGTTTTCCATTTCATCATAATATGTCAAATACAATTTAGATTTTGATTTTGATTGAAGATATTCATTTTCAATTTTGAAAATAAGAAATTAAAGAAAGTATGAAAATCGTACAGATTCAAAGTTCAAAGCAGCTTTATGCTCAAACATTTGATTATTTTTTTTATGACTAGAAATATCAAATATTTTTCATTTCAGAATTACATATATAGATTCCTTCGAATGGTAAACACCACACCCTAAATACCTCAAAACCAAAGAACCATCCAAAGAACAACTGAAACAAACAGAAGATATAACCAACCCTACTACTTAAACACCAATAAGCAACTTTGTTATATGTTAGTAAAGATATGCAGCGCTCCAAGCATTATGTATTTCTGAAATGATCATTTGATATTTGTTAAGTCTACACCAAAACTCAGAAGATAAAGAATGTTTTGCTTCGGAACTTTGCATGCACTAGACTACGAGTTTAAATCAATTTCAAGTACTATGTTATTCTATAATCTGACAACTACAATGCTTTGAAAATGTAAAAATTTTAGGAAAATTATTATTTCACTATAAATCTTAAATTTTAATTTAAATGTCTTAGGACAATTTTCATTATAAATCTGAAATTTTAATTTAAATGACATCTTTTTTTTTAACGAAGAACCAAAAAAAATGCATTTACTCATTATCTTTTGATTTTGCCTTTTGATTAGGGACTTTCCGTTTTGACTTTTCCTCAGCGTTCAGTATTTTTGTGATTTTACTTTTTTTTTCACCACAAAAAAAGCACTGATAGACCTTTAAGACAATGTTAAACAAACTTTCAATCGTTGGATCAAATGACAGTCTGTAGTGGTGAAAATACAGAGAAATTAATCATAACCAGGATAAACCACATCTGAAGTTATTGCAACTATCATCATCTCTGTATTGATAACTTTTAATATTAAATTTAAACACCCCAAATATAAAGAAGGCGTTATACCCTGGGTTAATCTCCAACTTCTATATTTTGCTTCTTATGTTGTTGCACATTAATAGATGCATAATTTAACTATTGAAAATTATGGACAAATCTTTTACTGCATTCAAGAAGAAAAGATAGACATGTTTTGAGTACAGGTACTTGGCTATCATGGATCAAATGATCATTTGGCTACTGTTGTAATAAATAACATGAAAACTTTCACAATTAAAAATTGCTCATCATAATCCTTCAGAAATATTAGAAATTTTAATGGTGAATATTTATAACAAATATAAAAGACTTTTTCATATAAAAATAACTAATTCAGAATTAAAGTATTTTTAACTTGGGGTGTACTGGATGACACGCACAGTACATGTGTTATAGAAATTTCGCCTGCAGATTAACCACATAGGAGTAGTAGTAGAAGTAAATGTGTGCATTTTCAAATCATCAAAAGTTGAGATATTTAAAAAATTACTGCATTCAAATTTTGTTCTAAATACCGGTACATATTAAGAGTAAAAATATGAAATTTAAATAATCTGAACCCAGTCATATTTTTTCAATTGATAAATACTTCACATAAATATCTAAATTTTGAGTCTGGGGGTTTGAATTCCTCCTTTTATTCTGATTCCTCTTTTTTTTTAATATGTGAACGTTTCATGGTGTTCCTAGGTTTAGAACCCCCCCTTTTCAAAATGGCTTTATCCACACATTGTACTGACTCAACTTCCCTAATGTAAAATAATATACACAAATGACTTCTCTGAGCATGGTCCCTGGGTCTTACTTTACAAATGTATAGCTCAATTGGATCATGTAGTTTAAATTCTTTCAAATTTGTAAATTCATTTCATATGAGTTACCTCCCCTTCACTCAGTGAAATTTTTAAATTTTCTATCATCATGGAGGGGCATTAGGATTTTTTACAGACTTCAAGGTTATTTATTTTTGAAGCCAAAGGGAATTCAGTATAAGGACTTTATTTTTCGTGGGAATTTGATTCACCCTCATCAGAACTCTGGAATTAATGAGTAATTTTTCTGACTCAGTGAGTGAAAGCTTTATTCTTTTACACAAATTTTGGTAGCACCCCTTGCTAAAGCCTCTCATAATGCAAGATACCAGTGTTTTCATGGCGTAAGACTGAGTCATCATTATCTTAACTTGACTCACATGAATGTTAAAATAGATAACCAATATTTTCTGTGAAAAAAAGGTGTATCAATTTAATAAATTTTGGAGCATATTTTTTTTAAGTTAAATTGAAGTTAAAATTTTGTCAAACATGAAGATACTTCAAAATCACAAACCAAGAATAATAATTCTAAAAAACTATATTTGAAAATTATGTGCCATCTTTATCTTGTCACATTTAAAATTTAGAATTGAAGAAAGAATGAATGAAAAAAACACCCTTGACTTTGTCAATTTGTAAATTTGTTAACATATCAATTACTTACCCACTTCTGTCCTGTCCTGGTAGTAAAAAACCCATCCTAGTAGTACTTCTGTCCTGGGTCACCTGAGTTCATCCCCTGGTCTCTGGTTGGCTTGATGTTGTACATTTTTAGTTTTCAGTTTAGTGTTTTGTAGACTTTAATTTGTCTGTCATTTCTTTTGGTTCCAACTTCTTGGATCACCCGAGTTCATCCTTGGTCTTTGATTGGGTTGGTGTTGTACATTTTTTAGTTTGTGTATTGTTTTGTATATTTTTGTCTGTCCTTTCTTTTGGTTATGGGGTAGTCTGTCTTTCTTCATCCATACTTATAAAGGTATTTAACTTATTTTCGTCTGTGTGTTTTATCCCATTGACATTAATACCACATACTATTTCTTTATGACAAACTTACATAGGACCAAAAAAAAATTAAAAATACGGTATACCTATATTCTCTGTATAAACTCTGTAATGGAAACAGATAATAAAGATTAGTGATGTGTTTGAGAAAATTGTTGTCAATTCCATCGAAGCAGATCTCTAATAAGCCATATTCAAGGTCTATGACTGAAACATCCTCCCAGCTGCATCTAACAAAAAAAAATTCATAAATTAGTAGTTTTGGAGAACGTTGGTGTCACTTCTATCAAACAGGCCCTTTAACAATCTCAGAGTAGAATGATCTTGTTACTATTGTATAGCGTTACGAGAACTATATGCTACTCTCCCTAGTCTGCTACAACGGAGTCTATCCAAGGTCTATGACTGAAACATCCTCCCAGCTGCATCTAACAAAAAAAAAATTCATAAATTAGTAGTTTTGGAGAACGTTGGTGTCACTTCTATCAAACAGGCCCTTTAACAATCTCAGAGTAGAATGATCTTGTTACTATTGTATAGCGTTACGAGAACTATATGCTACTCTCCCTAGTCTGCTACAACGGAGTCTATCCAAGGTCTATGACTGAAACATCCTCCCAGCTGCATCTGTAACAAAAATAAAATTCATAAATTAAATGTCTGTGGTAAACCTTAAAATGAAATAGAAATACATATAAAACATTACACATAAAAACATAAAATAAAATGGATCAACCAACCTTATTTCAATTCTTTGAAGTAACTTTTCCCCCTGAAATGAAATATAAATATTTATTATACCTCAATTATCATTTTCTATATAAAAGAAGTACACAATATTTTGACTTACAAGCTTTGAACTATTGGACCGGTCAATAGTTTCCAACTATTGGACCTCGTTGAAACTACTTGACTGCAAGCTTCGTTATATTTCGTGGGATTTCCAATGCAGCTATAATGGAGGATTTTGAAAATACCGGGGAGAGTAATTTTTACCTATTGTATCTATGGTTGACGTCAGTGCAAGATGTAGCCTTAGCATTTCAGAATATTTATGAAGTAAACATTATGGTTGGGTTTCTGCTTTATATATTACGATAGTTGATTTATCACAGCCATTTATTGGCTGTTGTCTTTTTTTGATATAATAAAACACTTACGGACTGGATATTTGTGGAAAAGTAAGTTTATTGTCCCCTCGGATACAACTATTGCCCTCAGCTACGCCTCAGGACAATAGTTGCACCATGAGGGACAATAAACTTACTACTACATTCATACACAGTCAATAAGTATACAATATGCATTACACATAAACATATAAAAAAAAAAGAAGATTATTATAAATAAAACAACCTTTTTTTAGTTCTTTTAAGTAACTTTAAACCTTAATAGAAACTTGAATTATTTTTTTTCAAAAGTTTTTTTTACCTCACTTTACCATAAAATTTGCAGGGAATAAGACTGCTGTCAAAAAACAATATAAGATTTTTACTTTCGAAGAAAATTTCTCTCAAGCTAGTCAAAAATGGGATCATAAAAATTTTAGTTTTACCTGTGAAAGAATGTTTTTTTTTTTTCAAACTTTAAAAAAAGAGTGGAAGCTGGCTAAAATACACAATATAATTAAACGTTTTTTATAACCATTTCAACCTCAAAGAAAAAGATAGTCTTTCCTAAGCGTGTCTCTAGCTTAGCTTTACAAATTTGCTCATTAATTTTTTGTTGAGGAACAGTGACAACCTCTTTGTCCAAAAAAGTTTACTCTAGTGCATAAACCCTCAGCCTTGCTATCAAAAGTAAAAAATTTAAATTAATGGAATATTGAAATCAAATCTTCTCAACACTTGGAATAGATGAGCTCAGGGTTTTAATCAAACTCATTTAAACTCTGCAGACACTAAAAATAAGTCTATAGTCAAAGTCAATCAGATGTCTGGCAGTTATAATGCACTGAACATTTATATGAAACTAAGGAACATATGTTTCTGTGCGAGACCTCATCTAAGAGATCAAAGCACTTAAAACTACCAACAATGATAGAGTGCTTTCCACATCCTCAAACCCGGTCGCCAATAGTGCATTCAACTCTATTGAGTACCGGTACTTATTTGTCAGAAGTCTCTGTGCATCAGTCAAAGTGCTGGTGAAATAGTCTCTACAGAGTAGAAATGAGTAAAATCTTTTAAATAAAAATTCTTTTTCACAAACTTGTATATTAACATTATTGAATAATATTTGCATTATGAAGTAGGATACATTTTTGACATGTTAGTGTGATGATGTGGGTCTCCATGCTGTGATGTTTTATAAGAATGACATCCTACATCACTGCATTATTTTTGTGGAAAATGAAAAAAAAAATGTGTTGATGTAAGCATATGGCAAAGGGTTATGTTATATAACCAATTTCTGTAATTCTTTATCTTCAGTTATCAATTATGAATATAAAAGAATTACAAATAGGAACAATTGAGAGAAGAAATTCAGTTTCTTTTAAAAATGAAATTTTGCTTCATTTAAAAACACATAAGAAAAAGCTATCAAAGTTACCTCCCATTGATAAAATGTGATTTTCATCAAAACAACTTCCATTCACTTGTAAAAATTTGAATAAATTAAAGTACCAGAGCAATTGATAAATTAACAATGTTAAAGGCCAATGATAAAGTATTCAAAAAAATAACAGGATTGAATTTTTTCTCTTGGTGTCATCTCATAGATTTTTAAAAATGTTTAGTTGCATCTGGTAGTTTTGTTTAAAAGAACATAAATTAGCAAATCTAAACTTTGAAGCCGTTCAAAAAAATAATTCTGCTTGAAATTATGTAGTTTGATTTAGGCATTGCACAAGTTTTCATATCAACAGGTCTAAAAATTTGAGCATTCTTCAATTCATTTCTAAGGGTGGGCTTTGAGATATGAAAAAATACTTTCGTTGGGTTGCTGCTTCATTAATGTATATCTGCATCCCCTTTTTTCCTAATGAGGATCTAAGAAAAAAATTATAGTGTCCTGATGCATAATTTTTAACCAACAAAAAAATACTAACCATGTATAATTATAGACGAGGTTCTTACCACACTCTTTGGTAACTACAAAGATGGATATCTTACTGTACACATTGCTTACTCTTCAAGGTCATTGCTCAATTTTTGGGTTCCTGAAAAATATCGGTTATGTATATAATATTTGAAAGGGTGGAAACTTATAATATTTCTGGTTCTTTAAAAAATTTCAATCTAAGACAGTCATCATGGTCATATGTTTTCTTTGATGCATCTCCTTTAATCATTGCTATCTTTCACTTAAATTCTAATACTGTAAATTTAGAAATTATTGCAATGTTTTTATTATACAGGATTTTCTCAATATCACAAAAAATAAAATGGCATTTTAATCTAAAATGACAAATTCGCAATAATAAATGCACGCAACAATTTCTGAATTTACAGTACATGTATATTTATCTCAAAAAGATATTAATATTGTCCTGTAAAAATAATCGATCAAAATTTTTTTTGCATGCAAGTATCATTAACTTTGATTATGGTTATTGTTCCATGACCTATGGCTGTTTATAAACAGAAATTGTCTCAATAGCAATCATACCACATCATCTTATTAATACCAGTATTATTTATACTGTCAAACCCAGTCATTTGTTTTTTCTTTCTGTTCAGATTTGTTAGCTTATAGGTTGAACCTCTGTAAATATAGACAATGCAATTTCCAAAAGGAACTCCTTTTAAGGATAAAAAAAAAAAAATACTATAAAGTTTCGTAAATAAACTGTTATCACAGAGATATGTCTCGCTTTTTTGTAATTTCAATAACATAGATGCCAACCCCATTGAGTGCAATCAGTAAAAAGGCATTAATATTTCCATAATTTGTGTCTTTTTTCAGTAATATTAACGTAAAATTTCATAATAATCATATGAACAACTGGGCACACAGTGATATGATTGATTATTGATCGCTTAACGTCCAGTGGCATATATTTTCATGTATATTCAGGAAGAGAACAAATTAACAGTAAATTCAAAAGGTAGGTCCTTTAATAGAGGTTGTCCGGGATGAGGGTCGGGAAAATGTACCCTGCCACTGAAAAATTAGGGTATATGGGATATGGGACAGACATTAAGCATTGCAACAGGCCACCTACGGCCCTAAGAGTTGCTTAAACGGTTCTTAACGTAGAGTGTGTAGCACTCTTTTTTCAAGAGGCATATGAATTAACGTCCCCATTCTGACCAGACGTGGCTGCGTAATTGTACATCCACCACAGCCAAACGGACACCCAATTTGGCAACAGTATTACAGCCTAATGGAAGAAAACCTGTAGTGACCATATTTCTATTCCTTAGTCACCCTTTTGGGTGGTATTCAGTGACCAAACGATGTCCTTTATTTATCAGAACTACGATTCAAAGTTGATTAGCAAATGACCATCGCGTTAAATGGAAATATTTTTCATAATATATACAAAAGGCATAATGGTCCGGTTTTCTAGTTTTCTTTTTTTGTTTCAGATATTTAAGTTGTTACACCAGACATTGTAAAATTAAAAACAAAGACTTGTTTCGTTCATTAATTATTCAGAATAAGAGTATCGTTTTTACTGGTAGTCCTGATTGATCGTTGGTTGCTTAATGTTCAATGGCAAATATTTCATGCTTGTTCAAAACGAGAAGTTAACAATAAATTCAATAAGTAGGTATTACAATAGAAGCTGTCGGGATGAAGGTCTGGAAAATTTGGACAACCGCAGGAAAATGAGGGTATATTGAATAGGGACAGAAATTTAGCCCACCTACGAACCACTCAAAGAGTTGTTGCAAGAGTTCTTGACGTTGAAAGAGCGTTGCACTCTCTCTCTACACGAGGCATCGGATTTAACGTCTTCATTCTGTCTGGACGTGGCTGCGTACTTGATACATTCCTCACAGCCAAACGGACGCCCCACTTCGGCGCTCGGAGGAAGACCAGTGGTGACCATATTTTTATTCCCCAGTCACCCTTTTTAAGGCGTCTCAATTATCAAAAATTCGTAAGGGTTCCGCGGAACCCAGTGTCTTGCCTACTTTTTCTGTTAATCGCAGGCTCAACAAAAATGAGGAAGTAAATCAATAAAAATATCCCTCTTGATACTATCTTTTGATTGTAAGAAGCTTCTGTCCAAGTTTGGTAAAAATCCAGGATAGTTTATGAATCTAATAAATGTTTAAAAACTTTAACTGCAGACTGAATGTAATGTTAACTGGAAGAAAACAAAATTTCCTTCTAGATACTAGCATTTGATCATAAACAAGCTTCTGTCCAAGTTTGGTACAAATCCAAAATAGTATAAGAAAGTTATTAAAATTTTAAAAACTTTAACCACAGAGTGAATATGTTGTTTCCTGGCAGAAAATCTAAGTCCATTTAAAAGTAAAATACGGAAAAAATGGATTTATTTTTTTACAAAATGTCCTTCTAGATACCCGCTTTTGATCATATAAAAGCTTCTGTCCAAGTTTGGTACAAATCCAAAATAGTATAAGAAAGTTACCACAGAGTGAATGTGTTGTTTCCCAGCAGAAAATCTAAGTCCATTTAAAAGTAAAATAAGGAAAAAATGGATTTATTTTTTTACAAAATTTACTTCTAGATACTATCTTATGATCATAAACAAACTTCTGTCCAAGTTTGGTACAAACCCAGGATAGCTTAAGAAAGTTATTAAAATTTTAAAAACTTAACCACAGAGTGAATGTAATATTTCCCGGCAAAAAAACTAAGTCCATTTATAAGTAAAATACGGAAAAAAAGGAATTTTATTTTTACAAAACTTACTTCTGGATTAACTATCTTATGATCATAAACAAGCTTCTGTCCAAGTTTGGAAGAAATCCAGGATAGTTTAAGAAAGTTATTAAAATTTCAAAAACTTTAACCACAGAGTGAATATTTGTGGACGCTGACGACGACGACGACGCCGACGGAATGTAGGATCGCTATGTCTCGCTTTTTCGACTAAAGTCGAGGCTCAACAAAAATGATTATAAACGGAGAACTGTTCTGGGCAGGTAATGACCGTAAATCCGTAACAAATAGAATGTTCATCGTAACACCGTAATATGGGTCCAAAAATCGTAACAATTACGGGAAAATCGTAATGGTTGGCATCTATGCAATAATGCAAATGTTGAAATTAAAATAGCAACACTTTAACATGTAAGTTTTGCAATTATTCAAAGTAAATGAACCCTGACTGAAGGTACATGGCAAAGCAATTTCAATGGAAATGAGATGTACCAAAGCTAATACAACTGCATACCAAATACCATTGACTTATCATAAGTAGTTTCCTTTAAACAAACTTAACAAAAACTAATACATGTAAACTAAGCAAAATTTCAAAGTCAATAAACCATAACTGAGGGGGTGGGGTCAAATAATCTCCATGGTAATGAGATGTGCCAATGCTAATACAACTGCATACCAAATATCATTGACCTACCACTAGTGGTTCCCCATAAACAGACCTAATCACAAACTTATACATGAAAACTAAGCAAAAGTTTCAAAGTCAATAGACCATGACTGAGGGGGCAGGGCAAAACAATCTCCATGGAAATGAGATATGTCATTGCTTATACAACTGCAGACCTATTATCATTAACCTACCACTAGCGGTTTCCCATAAACTAACCTAATCACAAACTAATACATGAAAACTAAGCAAAAATTACAGTCAATAGACCATAACTAAGGGGGCAGGGCCAAATAGTCTCCATGGAAATGAGATATGCCAATGCTTATACAACTGCAGACCTAATTATCATTAACCTACCACTATTGCTACCCCATAAACTAGATCTTATCACAAACTAATACATCGCCGCCGCCGCCGAAAACAGCATACCTATGTCTCGCTTTTTTACTCGTGTCAAGCAAGACAAAAATCCTATCCTGGAATCTTAAGTTCATATGCACTATTATTCTTTACAAAGTTCAAAACACAGGGCTGTGCAGTATATTTTCAACATGTTTATGCCTTTCAAAGCCTTTTTAATAAGCAAGGTTACTTTAATATTGTACTTAAAAAAAAAATCATTTTAATGTTGAAAATTGATGAAGGGAAATGTAATATTCAACCAATACAAACCTTATAGATGAACGCAACTGGATGATTCTTTTATATTGTTGTATATACTATACAGCCTAGGTTTTCTGTAGGTCTTCTTTAAGTTTCTGTGGTTTAACAATTCATCAAAATGAGAATGTTGTGGATAGTCTTTTAAATTCTCTGAAATACAAAATTCAATTTACTTTTCCATATATATATATATGCCTTTTTCAGCTGCACTGGTTTTTCTGTGATCAATTTGCTGTAATATTTTCAAAAGCATACACAAAAACATTATGATTGGTTTAAAAAAGATCTTAAAAATGGAAATTAATCAATGATATAACGTTGTTTTTTTTTTTTGGTGTACAACCAATGAGATTACCCATAGTCCTTCGATTTTGAAAAGGAAAATTACATTTGTTGCATAAACACAGCCAACTTTGCCAAATGATTATGATGAACTAAAACCAAAGGAAATTACATATAATAAGCTTTCCAAATAGATACCATGGTCCCAATTTATTATATAAGTAAACTCAAGGAGATGGTGTTTATAACCTCCTTGTTTAATTAAATGTCTTTTACTGACCTTTGAGGCATTTTAAATAGCTACTGAAAGTACAATTTCTTTGAAAAATATTGATTTAAGTTGAAATGATAGGACGTTTTTTCAGTGGGAACTCACTTTTGTCCTGACTGTATATACTCTGAGTCTAGCATTGTTGAAAATCTATATAATGGCGTATAGTGTCTGGTTTTCCTATCTAATACCAATTTAGATGACTTTAAATTCCTAGAATCCAAGAACTGAAAAGAAACATTTAATATTAAAACAAGTCAATGAAAAAATGTTATACTTCTCAAATAAATAAAACAACATGAAGAAATGGTAAGAGTCATCATTGTGTTTCCCGTCCAACCTTATTATGTATGAAAAATTTGTGAAATCTTTAATTCTTTAAATTAAAGTAATTTTCTGGAACTAAAAGTTTGAAATCCAGAACAGAATACATTAAGGTTTATGACCCCTTCTCTAGCCATCTGAATTCGAAATTTTCAAACTGCAATAATATCAAAACAGCAAAGATAATGTACAGTAGAGATTGGCCATTTTGTACATATACCAAGGGGAAACTTCGTACAAAGCATTATTATTTATAGTTTCATTGCATTCGATAGAAAATGGGAATTTTGAGACAAATAAAACCAGATTTTTGTAGTAAATTCACAGACTTTAATCCCGAGATTTTCGTTATAAAACTCTAAACATAGATTACTTACTTGTTTGTCCATGGTGTGCTAGCGTTTATTGTTTACAAAAAGTCCTAAATAACCTTTTATTTCCAAAAAAACTCGTGGTGAGTCATTAAAGTCTAGCGCACCCAAGAAGGTGTACTTGAATAGGTCCGTATTTACATTTGTTTTAACCAATAGAATAGAATAGAATAGAATATTTTTATTTCCCAAATTACAGGGCCCATAAAGGGCATAAAATCAGATACAATTGATTTACATAATTGGTAACAACAACAATAATAGTCACTTAAAAATATATATTTAGTAATTAGCATTGGTCAGAATCAGAGCCAAAAACCACATATATATTGTGAATAAAAGAATAAAATTACATTATATGCATTCATTCTCAAATCATTTACTTGACTTAGTGTCAATATGCATACCTGATCTCCTTAATTCAAAACAGTCACAAATATAACAGCCCAGTTTTTCCATAAGAGTTACATTTTCTTGAGTCAAGAGCCATAAAAATTTAGATTTATTTAAATTTTTAAAATTATAACAATTGTCAGAGATATGTATTG